>NC_086330.1:6659334-8151500 GCF_032445375.1 Bacillus rossius redtenbacheri | reverse complement strand
GGGGATCGATGATTATTTATAAAAAGGTATATTGCCCCCCCCCCCCCCCCTTAGGAAATTTAGTTGTTGCGCCCCTGCACCCGGAGTGTCGTCTGAAACACGCCTCGAGTAGAAGTACGACTGTAACGGTCAGGCTGGTTTATGGGCCTAACGTCTCGTGCATCGAGTTCACTGCGGAATGACGTATCTGCGAGACGTCGGTCTCAACTCGTCACAAGCGCGGCTCCAGAGGAAGGGCGCAGGGGGGCGATAGCCCCTTCCGAGCCCAAATTTTACCTCTTATTTCTTTGTAGGGAATATTAATGTTAACTTAAATACTTTCGTTAATGTGCTAAACTCTTCTTTCAATTAAAAATTTGTACGAAAATACTTAATTTCAGTATTTGAGACCATGTATTTTGTGAATATCCCAAGGGCTATGTCATGATCATTAACTGCATCCTCCTGTGCGAGAGAGCCCTGTCCGAGAGATCTTCCTGGAGCCGCCGTTGACTCGTCAGGCGCTGCAGGCTGTTTGGGCCGTCCTATGATTCCCTGACGGTACTAAAAAAAACTTACATCAAGCTTCAGTTCGGGTTGTCACGGCAAGCTACCCCCCTTCGGTGAGCTTTTGTGAAATTCGCCTCAGGCCTGTCATAAGTTTCCAAGCAGAGCCAGTAACAAACAGCTCGACTCAAGATTGGCATAGCAAAACTTTCTCGGCAAGTCTACTTCAAGTAGCTCTGCAATCTTTCAGCGAGTCCGACTGTCATGAGGGTTGGCGTCTATCAGCACGTTGTGTAATAATGACGTGAAACATTTATATACTTACTGAATTTTAACGAGACACTAGTTGTGTGGTATTTAAAAATTATTACATTTCCATTGCATAATTTGTTTTGCATAATTAAGTAGCTGCCACATCTCTAATCATAACTTTTTTTTGCGGCTTTACAAAAATGAGAAATAAATTGATTACAGGACTAAACATCTGCAAGTTTATAAGTAAAAAAGAAACCTAACTTATTTTGGCTTCAAACCAGCAGAAAATTTTTCAAGACGTTTATATCAAATTTCAGGATTTTTTTAGCTCAAAAACACATTTTACTGTAATATTTCAAAGTAATACTTTAATAATAAGCTTCCAAATTTATATAATAAATGTATATACACACATACACAAAAAAAAAACAATGTACTTTATAAGAAAAGTCTATGAACTGTATGAAACGAATCTGAGTAAGAGAGTATTGTAGTCCTCTAAATTGAGATAAACTTAGATGTACAGCAAATGTCCTGTATGTAAAAAAAAATATGTGAGAGAGTCCTTCAGTACTCACCAATGTCGTGCAACACCTGACCTCGGTAACGAGCAAATTCCACGTGTTCTCATGTTGCTAATACACTAGTAATACCAAAATCGGACACGACATTTAACGTAGAATTCGCTGCTAGAAGTATATATGTCCCAGACAAATTTATGAATGTTTTGGGCGATCTTGGCCTTTTTTAACGGGAACGCACCACAATGCCGAAATACCACAACGCCGACAGCTTTAAAACTGCTGTGTACCACAACGCCGAAATACACTAAAGCCGAAAAATGTCATTGCAGGACTGCCACAAAGGTTAGGTTAGGTTAGACTAGGTTAGGTTAGGCTAGGATAGGCTAGGTTAAGTTATGTTAGGTTATTTTACGCTAGGTTAGGTAAGGTTAGGTAAGGTTAGGTTTGATTGTGGTATTTCGGTGTTAAGGTACATTTAAGAAACACACACAAATTCATTCAGTTGTTATTTCGGCGTTGTGGTACACAGCAGTTTTCTAGCTGTCGGCAGTGTGGTCAATTTTGACATTCGGCGTTATGGTATTTCGGCGTTGTGGTGACGACCCGGCCTTAACTAGAGGTCTGGGATTCTGGATATGTTATACCCGAGACAGGGTTACTGACCTGGCGATCGAAGTCTCCCCGAGAAGCTGTTCGACTATTGAATCATCTGACTAGCAGACCGAAATTTTAAAAACCAAATAATGAAACGGCTCCGATAAAAAAAAAGAAAAAAAAACTTGGAAATATATATAGCCTACACACACACACACACAAACACACACACACACACATATACCCCGTCTTTGGAACCTGTTTTCGAGAGAAAAAAAAAGAGAAAGGAGAATCTTATTAAAATACTTAAAATCTTGTTTAAAAAAACACACAAAGCGGTAAGTACGATAAGTAAGTTTCCCTTTGGCTTTGCGAACTCCGGTCCGCGCGCTCCGCCGCAGATGGCAGCACAGCCAAAGAGCTGGGTTGCTGCAGGGGCGGAGGGGGGGAAGAGAGGGAAGATAGGACCGGCCGGGGGGAAAGGGGCGCTCACGTAGTCGGCGTAGATGTCCTCGCAGTGGTGCGACTTCTTGCCCACGAAGATGTTGGCGTAGGTGGACTCGTGCGGCTTGACCTTGAGCAGGTCGCCGGTGCCCTTGGGCTCGCTGCGGCGGTAGTGCTCTGAGGCGACGGTGTAGGGCAGGTCGCGCGGCACCACCTCGTCCCAGTACTGGTCCTTGAGCAGCTCGGGGTGCTCCTCGTGCATCTCGTCCACGATCATGTAGGCCGCCTGCGCATAATGGCCCGCTATTCTCACTGCTCACAGCCTCCCCTCCCGACGAGTCGGAACTCACCACCTAGTAGAGACCGGAAAAAATTCGCGGATTCCTTTCGAGACAGGCTGGAAATCCAAACTCGTTTAGCTTAATGCTGCGCCAGTGATTGGCCCGCAATTTACCTGAAGGACTCTGAGCCAACGGCAAACACTCAACTAAACAAGTATCGAATCATAAGAATCGCAGTAAACAGGTATCCCGAGTCGGTAGCCAATGACCAGGTGATAGTTTCCCGAGTGCAGAGGGAATCGTGGAGTCTGTACTAGTGGTCATTGAAACCGCGAATTTTTCCAGTCCCTACCAACTAGGGACCGGAAAAAAATTCGCGGGTTCAATGACCTGCAGGATGAACTCAATAGTTCTACGTACACTCGGTCAAATGTAAACTCACTCATTGGCTGCTGTCTTGTGAGACGTCCCAACGTAGCAGCCTGTGATTCGATAAAGCCTTAGGTCGGGTGTTTCTAATTGGCTCAGAGTCATCCAGGTGAGTTGTGAGCCAATAGCAGAGGTAGCACTGAGGTATAACTATCTGTATTTTGGCCTACCGCGAAATGAATTCGCGAAATTTTTCCGGTCTCTATACCTTAGTGCTGCTTCTGCCATTTGGTTCACTGTCAATCTGGAGTAATGAGGGCCAATTAGAGACCCTCACTCATAGAAGTGTCGAATCACAGGCCGCCCAGTCGAGACGACTCGCAAGTCAACAGCCAATGAGCAGTTGACATTTGCCCGAGTGTGTAGAGTATAGTGGAGCCTATCCTGGAGGTCGTTGAACCCGCGAATTTTTCCGGTCTCTAATTATTATCTCTTTCAAATACAAAAATACAAATAATTTACCTCTATCTACACCTACTAAGCAAGAAGTTTCACTTCTGTGAACTCCGCGTACACTTTTATTTTAGTGTGTGGTGTTGAAAGACATCTCCCTCGTCGCCTGGGGCGCATGCTTTGTTCGCAGACACGCCTGCAACACGCCTGGCAGCCTGGCGAGCGATGCAGAAAACAAAATGTCGGTATCCAAGATGGCCGCCGGGGACAAAGGTCAAGGTCATTTAAGATGGCTGCCGCGCTAGCACACAGCGAGGACAGGCACCTCGCATTACGAATCTAGCTGTTCTTTAAAAACAAAAAGCTTTATTTTTTCACCCTGACATCTTTCACACACACACCGATATATTTTCCAGCTGAATTTCATGTAATACTAGTCAAACATAGAGGGATTTCACTTACTTGTCCGTTTCTCCGTACTGATAAGACATGGAAAATAATGAAATAAAAAAATCACAACCAATTATTGTAAGCGGTCATTAAATTGAGAAAAAAAATTTTTATGCTAGTTTTATTATAAATATACAATACATAGAAAAAAAATTTCACAATATTTTACGGAATGGCCCGTCGGACGGTATAAACTTCATTCGAAAAGCTCGGAATAAATTATAAATTTATACAGAAAGTTTTTAATTCCTACCAAAAAAAAGGGTGGAGTATAGCAACATTTGTTAAGATACAAGACGTTAAACAAGGGATTTTTTTTCCTAGCCTAACTTAAAATTAAAAGAATGCGGGAGGGGTCCAGGTAGGGAAGACTGTAAGTGCGTCTCAGGCATAAGCCTATATGCTCTAATCATGCTGGGTGTTAGCCATACAGGAGAGGTAGCATGCATCGTGTCCTAGGAGGGGGATTGGCCAGCCACGGCAGCGATTGGTCGCATGACTAACTCCCCTCACTGACTATACTAGACTATAACTAGAGATAGGTTGGGCCCAGGTAAAACCTGCATAGACAACAAGGGTTATCTCTAGAGACCGGAAAAATTCGCGGATTCAATTACCTCTAGGATAGCATCCATTATCCTCTGCATTTTTCAAGCAAACACGTGTGTTCATTGGGTGCTAACTTGTGAGGCGTCTCCACTAGGTAGCTTGTGATTCTTAGGTCGATAATCTCTCATTGGCCCAGAGAGCTCAAGTTAAACTGCGAGCCAATAGCAAAACCAGCATAATTGTACACGTGTTTGGATTTCAGCCTATCACGAAATTAATCCGCGAATTTTTCCGGTCTCTAGTTATCACTGCGCCCGTGAGTAGACAAGCATGGCTGGCGGCGACACTGAAGTGCTGTCGCTTACACTCGTGTCGTGGTTGGTGAAAGGCAGACGAGCCATTTAACGTCACCAAGTCATGGGCTCTTTCCGACCCACAACCAGCGTTCCCATCAACTCAAATGACTTGCAGTTCCATTCGCCTACGAGTCAGGCAACCCACCACGCACTGATGTGCGGATGCTTGCGTACTAACGTTTGTTGAGGGAGTGCCTCCCGTTTCAGGTCAAGATTTTATATTTTCAGTAATTACTAGAGACAGGAAAAATTCGCGAGTTCATTTCGCGATAGGCTAAAATACAAATAGTTATACCTCAGTGCTGCCTCTGCCATTGGCTCACAACTCACCTGGATGACTCTGAGCCAATGAGAAACACCCAACCTAAGGCTTTATCGAATCACAGGCTGCTACGTTGGGACGTCTCACAAGACAGCAACCAATGAGTGGGTGACATTTGACAGAGTGTACGTAGAACTATGGAGTTCATCCTACAAGTCATTGAACCCGCCAATTTTTCCGGTCCCTAGTAATTACACATAAACTTGTAGACTTTTTCAATTGTTTAACATTCACGAAATGAAAAATATATACAGCGCATACTTTTTGCATAATTAGCTGCCAAAGTTACATTTTTAACGTTTTTGGGTTGTACAAATAAGGAAAATTTAATTTATTGCAGAACTGAAACTTTTTAGGTTTAATTGCAATGCCACTGGCTACTTCAAGAAATGGTTCGATTTTCTTTCAGAAGATGTTAATTAATTTTACCTGGCATTTAAAAATTCACAAATTGGTTTCGATTTTGACAGCCAAGGTTCATGAAAAATGTTTTTGTGATAGAAGTGCAATCATGTCATGAAGTAGCCAGTTTGCAGTTAAACCTAAAAAGTTTCAGTTCTGCAATAAACCAAATTATCCTTGTTTTTACAACCCAAAAAAGGTTAAAAATGTAACTTTGGCAGCTAATTATGCAAAACGTATGCGCTGAATATATTTTTAATTTCGTGATTGTTAATCAATTGAAAAAAGTCTAAAAGTTGATCAGTGATTAATATTAATATAAAATCATGACCTGAAATAGGAGGCACCCCTTTAACCCAGCCCTCTTAGCATCATCCCTACCGGCCTGGGGCCCCCATGGGAGACAGTAAGAAGGTAAGTAAGTAAGTAAGTAAGCGTTCCACAGGGTTTCTTCTGGTTTTTCCTTGTTGAGCCGGCTCTCTTAGGCATAAGTAGGGACCGGAAAAATTCGCGGGTTCAATGACCTCCAGGATAGACTCCACAATCCTCTACACACTCGGGCAAATGCCAACTGTTCATTGGCTGTTGACTTGTGAGTCGCCTCGACAGGGCAGCCTGTGATTCGACAAATCTACGAGTGAGGGTCTCTAATTGGCCATCATTACTCCAGATTAACAGTGGACCAATAGCAGGAGCAGCACTACGGTATAATTATTTGAATTGTAGAATTTTCACGAAATGAATCTGCGAATTTTTCCAGTCCCTAGGCATAAGCCCATTCCGTCCCGGGTAAGGAAGGATGGGGGAGGGCTGTACCTTGAGATGTCTGTCGATGAGCCAGTTGAGCTCAATGTCGTCGTCATCCTCGCCGAACGGGTTGATGAGCACCTCGGCCACCTTCAGCCAGCCGATGTAGAAGCAGAACTGCCGACACACACACACGCACACGCACGAGTCGCGTGGGCTCGAGGCAGCACTCACGCACCTACACAACACGAGGGGTCGTTACTACAACGCCGAAATACCATAGCGCAGAACGTACAATAACGCCGAATACCATAACGCCGAACGTACAATAACGCCGAATGCCAAATTGACCGCAACGCCGACAGCTAGAAAATTGCTGTGTACCACAACGCCGAAATAAAGTACCAACGACGAAAAATGTTGATGCGGGGATGGGGGGCCACAGGAGCAAAATGAAAAACAACTGAATGAATTGTGTGTGTGTTTCTAAAATGGATCTTAACGCCGAAATACCACAACCTAACCTAACCTAACCTCACCTAACCTAACCTAACCTAACCTCACCTAACCTAACCTCTGTGGCAGTCCTGCAATTACATTTTTCAGCGTTAATTTATTTCGGCGTTGTGGTACACAGCAGTTTTCTAGCTGTCAGCGTTGTAGTCAATTTGGCATTCGGCGTTATAATTTTCGGCGTTATTGTACGTTCGGCGTTGTGGTACCTATATCGGCGTTGTGGTGCGTCCCCGAACACGAGCAACCACTCCGTCGTCAGTCTCCAGAGCAGCGGCACCCAGACTTCGGTGCCTGGCGCTACAGTGTTTTTACACTTTATTACATTTCTTCAAACTGTTGCTAGAAGTGTTTCTGCGAGAGGAACGGCCTCGTCTCTAACAGAAACTGCGTACTCTGCTGTAGGAACTAGGATTACACTTGTAATGAAAACAACAGAAGACTGTAACGTAAACAGTGCATGTTAAAGTTAGTAAGACGTAACTGTTTAGTAACCGCCACAAACAATATGTTTTCCAGTAGTAAAATAGTGAGGTTAGAAAAACTTTTTACCAATATTTTACTATATGCGGAAGCCAACATTATTTGCACAGAAATTCTAGATGTGTTATGTTGTTGAGAACACTTTATTACAACGTACTCACAAAACTGTTGTTTCGTAACTGCTTAAAGGTACTTATATCTGTATTTACCAATAGAGCTCATCACAAAACTATCTCTAAGCGGACTTTTCGGCTGACATTGCAGTCCCCATCTTCTGGGGCATCAGTCGCCTGCCAAGTGCCCGTGGTCATTGTGCATCCTTGTCTGGGTAAGGTGGGCATCCTTGACTGGGTAAGGCGTGTTTCCTTGTGTGGGTAAGTGGGTAAGGTGGGCATCCTTGTCAGGGTAAGGTGTGCATTCTTGTGTGGGTAAGGAGTGCTTCCTTGACTGGGTAAGGTGTGTTTCCTTGTGTGGGTAAGTGGGTAAGGTGGGCATCCTTGTGTGGGTAAAGTGTGCATCCTTGTATGGTAAGTGGGTAAGGTGGGCATCCTTGACTGGGTAAGGTGTGCATCTTTGTGTGGGTAAGATGTGCATATTTTCCTGGGTAAGGTGTGCTTTATGATTTGGTACGATGTGCATCCTTGTCTGGCTGGGTAAGGTGGGCTTCCTTGTGTGGGTAAGGTGTACATCCTTGTATGGGTAAGGTGTGATTCCTTGACTGGGTACGATGTGCATCCTTGTGTGGGTAAGGTGTGCATTCTTATCTGGGTAACGTGTGCTTTATGACTGGGTAAGGTGTGCATCCTTGACTGGGTAATGTGTGCATCCTTGTGTGGGTAAGGTGGGCATCCTAGACTGGGTAAGGTGGGCATCCTAGACTGGGTAAGGTGTGCATCCGTGTGTTGTTTAAGGTGTGCATCCTTGTGTGGGTAAGGTGTGCATCCTTGTCAGGGTAAGGTGGGCTTCCTTGTGTGGGTAAGGTGTGCATCCTTGCCTGCGTAAGGTGTGATTCCTTGTCTGGGTAAGATGTAAGATGTACTTCCTTGTGTGGGTAAGGTGTGCATCCTTGACTGGGTAAGGTAGCTTCTTTGTGTGGGTAAGGTGTACATCCTTGTGTAAGTAAGATGTGCTTCCTGATCGGATAGAGCTGTTCACCAATCAAGGGTCGCCAGACAAAGTGCAGATCTACACGTGTCAAAAGCAAGTCAGTAAAAATTGGCAAATGATAATAAATAGTAATCAACAAATTGTCTATATATGACAATTCTTTTCTTAGAAATGTAAATGGTTAGGGCGAGTGTTTTCAACATTTTCTTGACAGTAAAAAGGTTCATATAAAACGTAAAGCGCCAAAGCATCAGAGGAACACGAGTCACGTATGATTGCTGTCGTCTCTGAAGTCTCACAGAAGCGACTCCACAGAGCGATGCCCTGCAGAGGCAATATGGCAGCCTGTAAAGTCCTTGATGCGCCCAATAGCTACAGCTAGACAGCACCATAATTTTTTTTCAATTTATTTATTTCGTGATTTTGAACATTATTTTTAATAATTTCATAATTCAGCCATATTTAATTGTTTATAACAGGTTTTTTTTTCTATAAACAAGTCCTTATGAACTTAAAGGAAAATTTCTGTCAGTCCTAGGATGCACTGAAAGCATGAAATCGTGATCTATAAAGTTTTGTTTTAACCGTTCGTATATAGCATTCGTCTTAGAAATATTTATTTTTATTTTACCATTAATTAAATCGATAAAAATTAGGTTTCTCTAAAATCCTAAAAAAAAGTCAGCTTTCTATGAATTTTGGAAAAACCTAATTTGAATTGATTTAATACTAAAAAATACATAGTTTTAAGACGAAGCCCTCATAAGAACGATTTATCTAAAACTGAATAACACGAGATTTCATGATTTCAGCACATGGTAGGACTGACAAAGAAAGTTACCTTCAAGCTCATGAATACAATTAAAAAAGGGGGGTTGTCTTTAAAGTCGGTTTACGGACGATAATTTTACGTGATAACGTCATAAGAAAACATTGATGAAAAAATTGCATAATTTTTAATTTTCAAATATTATTTACAGTTTTTGCATAAAATTTAATTTAAATAATTGTGTTAAAATATAATCACGATCAATTAGAGCTAAAAAGGCCCCCCTTAAACCTGTTTGATATCATAGAAGATTTTCTCGCACGGTGGTTGCGCGGTTCTTGCACGCTCGGCTCAGAAAGGAACATGACAATTTTTGACGTGACAACGTCTAATAAATCGATGAACGCCGGCTGCACGCACTAAAAAGTGTCCCGTTACGCACATGTTCCGTTACGCTGTGTTCCGTTACGCTGTCGGCGAGTGCAGTAATAATAGGTTATTTTACAATTGACTAAAAAATTATGGTGATTCTATAATTCATGATAGATATTTGATTACACTTTATTTATATGTAAACTTGTTCATAATTATATTTAAACTTTATAGCTAAACGCCAGTTTTTAAAATTAATTACAAGTCATCTACACGTGAACTGTTTCGTCGACTGTTTATAAAGTGAAGTGAAAAGTTAATGCGGTTTTCATTGCTTATTACAACAACAATTTCTGCAAAAAAAGTTAATTATTCTTGCATTTTAAAAATCTGATTACTAGTAGGATTTAAAGTATTTATTCTTTTTTATTATTAAAATAAAAATGATTCAATTTTATTCATAAAAGTATGCAATCATTTCATCAATGTTTTGTTACGACGTCGTCACGTTAAACTATCGTCCGTAAACCGACTTTACAGACAAACAATTTTTCGTGCGTGCAGCCGGCGTTCATCGATTCACAAGACGTCACGTCGAAAGCGCTATGTTATCGCCTGGTGTGGAATGACGGCGGGGGACACTCACTTGCAGCGCGGTGAAGAAGGGGAAGTACATGTCCAGCGCGTCCGTGTCGGAGTTCTGGATGAGGTACTGGCGGCCCAGCACGGCGGACAGGAAGTACATGTACACGGACAGCGTCACCACCTGCAACACGCGCCGCTCGCTCGATCTCCACGTGTCACCACGGGAAGCCTAACATGTACATCAAGTTCTGTCCCTGCCCGAACACGCCCGAATATTCACCCTCTGTCAACTTTGGGTTTTTCATATATATTTATATTTCTCTGTTTATTTTAATGTAGCTATACTAACCTAACTAACCGTCCATAGTGTTCTAATGTAGCTAACCTAACCGACCACTTTTAATATTTGAATTCATTTTTCCTACGCAAAAATGAAACAAATCCCGAGGTTGGCCGAAGGTGAATTTACGGGCGTGTTCGGGCAGGGACAGAACTTGATGTACATCTTAGGCTTCTCTGTAAACCATACGAGCGGACAAGACGGTTACGAAACAAACCTCTCTGCCTTCGACGACGAGCAGGTGGGGTTAGAGTTAAAACATTTCAACCATAAAAAAAAAATAGCCAGTCATGGGGACTGTCACACAGAAGTGAAAACTTAAAACTTTGTTTTTAAATGTGTGATACGTAGAGACCGGAAAAATTCGCTAGTTCATTTCGCGATAGGCTAAAATACAAATAGTTATACCTCAGTGCTGCCTCTGCTATTGGCTCACAACTCACCTGAATGACTCTGGGCCAATGAGAAACACCCAACCAAAGCTGTATCGAATCACAGGCTGCTACGTTGGGACGTCTCACAAAACAGCAGCCAATGAGTGGGTGACGTTTGACCGAGTGTACGTAGAACAATGGAGTTCATTCTGCAGGTCATTGAACCCACTAATGTTTCCGGTCCCTAGTAATATGTAGAGACTGGAAAAGTTCGCTATTTCGATGACCTCTAGGATAGACTGCACAATCCCCTACACACTCAGGCAAATGCACTCTGCTCATTGGCTATTGACTCGTGACACCTTATAACCGGGACGCTTGGGATTCGATACTGTTTTGGTTGAAGGTTTTTCATTGGCTCAAAATTCTTCAGTTGAACTGTGAGTCAATCACAGAAGCAATATAAAGATACAGCTGTTTGGATTATAGCGTATCATGAAATGATCCCGCGAATTTTTCCGGTCTCTAATCATTTGCAAGAGTACGGAAACTTTTGTTCTCTTGTCTACACGCGTGCAAGCAATGACTGAAACGAGAGTATATGAGTCGGAGATGACACAGGTCGCCCAGCCGAGCGCCAGGACGGACACGAGCACGCACCTGCGTGTACACGAGCGGCACGCAGACGGTGTCGTAGCCGATGAGCGAGCCCAGGCGGCGCCGCATGTCGGACAGCTCGGTCAGGATGGTCTGCACCAGGTGGTCGCTGCCCAGCAGGCCCTCCTTGCGGGCTCGGTTGATGATGTTGGTGGCCCACGTGAGCGGCATCCAGTACTTGGACATGTTGGTCTTCTCCTCCATCATCTCAAAGATCTTCCGCTCGCTGTCCATCATGATGCCTGCGGACATGCCCGTCTCAACATTCCGGCAGCAAGAGGTGCGCGTGTGTGGGGGGGGCCCCTTTACCCAAGGAGCGCCAAGCTCGAGTTCCCAGATCTTATTCATAGAGACCTGAAAAATTCGCGGATTCATTTAGTGAAATACTACAGTTCAAATAATCATACCTTAGTGTTCTGCTTTTGCCATTTGGTTCACTGTTAATCTGGAGTCATGGGGGCCAATTAGTAGAGACCCGGAAAATTCGCGTGTTCAATGACCTCCAATGATAGACTCCTCTATCCTCTACACACTCGGGCAAATGCCAACTGTTCATTGGCTGCTGAATTGTGAGTCGTCTCGACTGGGCAGGTTGTGATTCGAAACACTTCTATTAGTGAAGGTCTCTAATTGGCCCTCATTACTCCAGATTAACAGTGAACCAATGGCAGAAGCGGCACTAAGGTATTATTATTATTTGAATTGTAGCATTTCACGAATTGAATCCGCGAATTTTTCAGGTCTCTACCCAAGGAGCGCAAAGCTTGAGTTCCTAGATCTTATTCTATAGAGACCTGAAAAATTCGCGGATTCATTTAGTGAAGTGCTACATTTCAAATAATCATACCTTAGTGAAGATTCTGCCATTTGGTTCACTGTTAATCTGGAGTAATGAGGGCCAATTAGAGACCCTCACTCATAGAAGCTTCGAATCACAGGCCACCTAGTCGAGACGACTCACAAGTCAGCAGCCAATGAACATTTGGCATTTGCCCCGAGTGTGTAGAGGATAGTGGAGTCTATCCTGGAGGTCGTTGAACCCGCGAATTTTTCCGATCTCTAGCCATCTGTACTACTATTCAGTTGAATAGACAGAATTTACAAAACCAAACCAAGCACAGCTTGACTTGCAGCATCCCTGGTTGAGGGGGTGGGGGGTGGGAAAGGGGGTGTTAGTACCGGGACCGCCCCTGAACAAGCACGCAGTCTAGTGGTGCGTGGGACAACGGTGGGATGTGAGCGGTAACCGTCACATTATTAGGCACAGTAATTAACGCAAAGGTGTACTGCAAGTCCCATTCGTCATACATATTTCGCGAAAAGATTCTGAGACCAGTTGAAAGTTAACACACTGTAGCATCATCTGTGTTTCGTTATTGGGTGAGTTTTTTTTTTTTTTTTTTTTTTTCGATTTATGTCGATCGTTTCATAACCAATCACAGTAATTCAAGCGGAATCAAACACGTTCTGAGTGGCTCGGTCAAATATGGCAATGACTTCTCTCGTAGACGGCCGCAAATCACAAGTAAGAAACCGCTGGTGCGTGTACATCTTTTTGCAGTCTATTAAGCGTTCAGATTTTTTCACTAAAATTGCCTGCACCTATCCATTCGGTAGTTACAAGATTCTCTACCAGGATATGCATAACTAACATATTATTCAGAGAACAAAATGTGTTTACCCATTTTAACCTACCAAAAAAATATATAGGTATAGGTATACAATTTAAATTTGTGACACGGAAACGACCTCAGCCTATTCTTATTTATTGTCTTATTTTAAGCGGCGAAGTTAAGGCGTACCGCCTTATCTTACACTTAACCACATACATCTTTACTAACTGGGTACATGCAAAGTAAACCTGATAAATATTATAGCCTAGACATACCAAAAATTGTCCCAAATACATTTAAATAAAAACTGGAATTAACATATCAGTACAAATATGAAAATAACAAAAAAATAAGCATATAAGATACACATGAGCTACCTAAAGTAAAATATATTATAGGCAAAATATAAAAAAGCCCTTTTTTTAATCCATATAATGCTAAAGTTATAAAGATTTAAATATATTTAACAACCTAAACATTTATGTAAAAACTAACGAAGACACAAACAATTTAAGTATATACACCAATAAATTTTCTCACAATAAATCATACATATACACGTACATTCACACATATTCAATCACACATATCTGATACCACAGCTGAACCTGATTATCGGAGCTAGGCAAGTACCTGAATAATGTTTTCTTAAACGCAGAAAGGTAATTTTGAAGTCTTATTGACTCGGGTAGAGTTCATTCCAGGCACGAGCAGTAGTCACAGAGAAAGATTTTTAGTATACATTTTCTTTTTCTTCCGTGAACTGACATCATTCACACATCTTGATTATTATTAAACCTCGCGGGATCCCAGGAAGATCTGCACGCCGTGCGCATGCGCGGGTAGGCGGGGCGACAGAGTCCACGTAGAGGTCATAACAGACGTGCAAACTTCACAAATGTGACATGGAGCAACAAAGGAATGCATTTATGAGGTAAACGTGAACACCAGAAACAAAACAAAACAAAAAAAAAGGGGGGGGGGTTTGTCTGTAAAGTCGGTTTACGGACGTCATAAGAAAACATTGATGAAAAATTGCATACTTTTTTTTTAATTTTCAAATATTAGTTACAGTTTTCTTTGCAAATTTAATTTAAATAATTTGTTTAAATATAATCACGAACAATTAATTAGTTAAAAAGTCCGCCTTAACATGTTTGATATTATAGAAGATTTTCTCGCACGGTGGTTGGCCGGTTCTTGCACGCTCAGCTCAGGCGGAACGTGACAATTTTTTCGTGCGTGCAGCCGGCGTTCATCGATTTATAAGACGTTATCACGTCAAAAAAAACATACCTCCTCATGGTAACGTCAGTCATGTTTTCCGCTGATCACCTTAATTGGGGGGCAGGTAATATCTTTACCTTCGTTCTGTGAATAACAAGGCATGTTCCGTCATTTTATCCATGGGTGAAGGAGACATTAGAAATACAGCACTGTTTCAGCAGTGACAAATCATACTGACGATATTCTGTACTTTCGATTATCATGGAATGCGTGAGAAACTACACATACTAATTATTATTTACGGTTGTTGGAAGAGCGATAAAGAAACAATTTTGTACTTTAATAAAATATTCTGCCTTCATGAAATCGGGCCGGTGTTTTTCGTTTGTCTGCCCTTCGTGAAAAGCCGTTCACTCACGGGATTTAGCCTTTTTTGACTTGATAACGTCTTATAAATCGATGAACGCCGGCTGCACGCACGATAAAGCACGACTCATTGTCACGTTCCGCCTGAGCTGAGCGTGCAAGAACCTGCCAACCACCGTGCGAGAAAATCTTCTATAATATCAAACAGGTTAAGGCGGGCTTTTTTAAAAGCAGCAATTTAAAAAAATTTATTTTAGTTGTCCAATCTCGTCATTTCAAATTAACAATTTATTGACTTTGATTTGATTTCAGTTTATTTCTATAACTAATTGTTCATGATTATATTTAAACAAATTATTTAAATTAAAATTGCAAAAACTGTAAATAATGTATGAAAATTAAAAAGTATGCAATTTTTCATAAATGTTTTCTTATGGCGTTTTCACGTAAAATTATCGTCCGTAAACCGACTTTACAGACGACCCCCCCCTTTTGTTTTTTCTGCCAACGTGTTTCCCCGAGCTAACCGGAGCAGGACTGATGACTAGAGACCGAAAAAATTCGCGGATTCAATTACCTCTAGGATAGCCTCCATTATCCTCTGCATTTTTCAAGCAAACACGTGTGTTCATTGGGTGCTAACTTGTGAGGCGTCTCCACTAGATAGCTTGTGATTCGATGATTCTTTGGTCGATAATCTCTCATTGGCCCAAAATGCTCAAGTTAAACTTCGAGCCAATAGCAAAACCAGCAGAATTGTACACGTGTTTGGATTTCAGCCTGTCACGAAATTAATCCGCGAATTTTTCCGGTCTCTACAGATGACGTGTGGTGACGCAAGCGCACACGCGCCACTGCTTGGCGGGCGAACAGGCAACACCTGCCGGCGCGGCTCCTTTGAAGTGCGAGACCATATCTCTGGCAGCTGGCAGCAGGAAACGAACCAAAGAGGAGTAGAGAGCAGGAGTCGGCAGATGTCGCCCGGCAGATAACCAGCTTCTGAGCCTCCACGCGACAGAAACACATTCAACCATCCCTCCAGGGTATTTTATAAGTGAAACTTCTTCGCTGATGTAATGGCTTCTCTTCTAGAAGGCAGCCAATTACTATCACCATTTGTCAGTCTAATGGGCGTTCAGAATATTTTCTCCCCCCACTCATCACGCACAACACGCGAGTTCCCCAGCTGACAAGTGGCGAGACAGATGCGGGAGATGTATTCGGCAGCTGATACAGCGGAGAAACTTCCACAGCTGCGAGGCAGCACCAGTAAGTCTCGCAACCAAAGTACCCGAAGCACCAACTACTGGATACTTATATGAACCAAAAATTAACACATGCACACCCGCAAGATAGAGTAGCGGCTCAAATAGCAAGTATTTTGGGACCTACCGTATCACGACACCTCTGTCACGAATTACCGACTGAAGTCCACTAAACTGTGATTTTTGACTCCTTTGTACAATATCTGTTGTAAATGCAGCATCATATTTTATGTCTATAAACTGAACCATCACCAAAAAAATGGATATGTTTGTTGATATTGACAAACTACAATACACACAATATGTGAGTCCAGAGTATAAAGTAGCCTATATTGTATATAGTTATGATAAATAATAATTTTTTTTATTTAATTGCCACCATGCTGACCATTTAGAAACGTACCGTAGTATGAATGGGTGTAGCAGCTATGTACATGTGCGATTGCATATTTTGCATGACGCAGCAACAATGTTACAATGTTGGTTTTGGAAGCGCATATATAGAGACCGGAAAAATTCGCGGGTTCAATGACCTGTAGGATGAACTCCATAGTTCTACGTACACTAGGTCAAATGTCACCCACTCATTGGCTGCTGTGTTTTGAGACGTCCCAACGTAGCAGCCTGTGATTCGATACAGCTTTGGCCGGGTGTTTCTAATTGGCCCAGTCCTCCAGGTGAGTTGTGAGCCAATAGCAGAGGTAGCACTGAGGTACAAATATTTGTATTTTAGCCTATCGCGAAATGATTTCGCGAATTTTTCCGGTCTCTACCCATATATCATCAGCAGCAGACTTCCCCGTGATAGACGCCATTTAGCGAGCCATCGCGAGTGGCTTTGAGACTTCAACTTGTCACGCAGTTTCAAGTTTCAACCGTTGGGGGACCTGCACGTCACGTTTCTTGACGGATGGATAGATGACGTCGTCGTAAACCCCGCAATACATTCCGTCGCGTCGGTGAGTCACGCGCACACAGTTCGAGTCTGGTCTCAGTGTTTGAGTTTATATTTCACGGGAAGCCTTCTTTTCACAGACGAGAGAGCCAAACGCCCGATCGTGCATCTTCGGTTTTTTTTTGTTCATTGTAACTCATGATAACTAATGGTCAATTGGGTTAGGTTAGCTACATTATAAATACTTTAAAACATTGTGGACGGTTGATTTGGTTAGGATAGCTACATTAAAGATACTGAGAAATCATGTAAACAAAAAAAGCGAGCATGAACTTCGGGGAACTCTGTCGTCTGTGAAATGAAGGCTCCCCATAATTCACTCGCTCGTCAGTCCGCCACGGGCGTTTTTTCCCTAACCTAACTAAAACTAAGTGTATTTTGGAGGGGTCCGGGTTAGGGAGGGACCTAGGTGCGTCTCAGGCCGAAGCCTATACGCCTAGTCATGCTGGGATTAGCCATGCACGGAGAGGGTCGCATGCATCATGTGCTAGGAGGGGATTGGCCAGCCATGGCAGCGATTGGCGCCATGACTAACTCCCCTCACTCTTAAATCTAGACTATAACTAGAGATAGGTTGGGCCCAGGTAAAACCTGCATAGACACAGGGAAAACCCTGGGTGCATTCATGCGGGATGCAAATTGGCATGCATTACGTGTAGGAATTTACAGGAGACAGAGGATGGTCTGAATGAAGTGTTGGACAGAGTAGAAAAGAGTCTACCATGCGGGGGTTGGGCACTTGGACTCGTGGTCCGCTTTGCTAATTGTCCAGTACTGGATTTAGTGACCAGGGACGCAAGCGCCCCTGGTGGTGAGTGGTTGCACTGACCACTCACTCCGCCGCCAGTCAGCACCTACCGGGAAGTCTATCTGCGGGGCGTGCCGATGTTTGCCGAGGATGCCCGAGGTGTGACGAACACTCGATGAGTCAGAGCTCGTGGCGACACGGGCGGTAAAACCTGCATATCTTTACGAGCCGAAGTGGCGTCACTAGCAGCTGCGACCTAGGCGTCATTAATCGCGCGTCCTTGACGAGATAAGCTGTTCTGATTGGCAACCACATATGCCATGAGTAGAGACATGCAAAATTCGCGGATTCATTTCGCGATAGGCTAGCATCTAAACAACTATACATTCGTACCGCTTCTGCGATTGGCCCACATTTTATCCGAGGAACTGTGAGCCAATGGGAAACACTAAACCAAGAAAGTGCCGAATTACGGACAGCCTAGTTGAGACGTCTCATGCGTCAGTAGCCAATGAACAGGTGTCATTTCCGCGAGTATTTAAAGGACTGTGGAGTCTATCTTAGAGGTCAATGAATCCGCGAATTTCGCAGGTCTCTAGCCAGGGCCCCGACCCTCCGTCTTAATCTGCATGCTATCAAAAACTCGTGTTTCTCATTTGCAAAGTCACGGAGAGGACATAGGAGGACTGCTTCAGCTCAACATTCAATCTATGCTAAAAGTCTCCATGAATACAACAATTTGCCAGTTTAAATTAGAGAATGTCCACATTTAAAAATGTTCAGGAAAAGGAAACACTTACGAAACTGTTTGTTATGCAAAAGACAGCAATGACTTGAATACCAACTTATAAGTCGGATGGTGTATACTATATGTATACCAAGGTGATTTTGTATGTGCACGATGTTATAAATGTTGTCAGTATTGGATGTATGACACCTATGTTTTATTTTTATTTGATTATGTTAGCCTCTGTGCTATTAACACCAACAATAAATAAATAAAAAAGAATAACTTCTTCTTTTTATGTTTCTAGTACATCCCTGACTCGTCTGCGCAGAAAACCTAAAAGAGCATTCGAAGTCAATTGTTGTCCGACCGACGACTCTACAGACTCAGAAACGTGGTTTCCTTCAGCACTTGGCAAAAAGTTATTGATTTTCATTATTAATTAAAATTCATCTCGATTTTTCTAAATTTAATAATTAATTTTATAAACATATTTACATTAATACAGAATACTGAGTATTTAAATTTTTTGATTGAATTTATACTTTATTTAAAATATCACTCCAGTCTTTTTATTATTTAACTTTTATCAAATTATTTGCATGCAAAATTGAAGCCAGTTTTTTTTTTATTACGCCAAGTCTAACTTCTAATGCGCGTTACATAAGTACACGCGCCCAATTTTTATTTTTTCAATTCGTGGGGCCTCTCATTAACTGGGGTCCGAGACTTTCAGTATATATTTTTTTAATTTATTGAAAAATATATATTTTTAAGTATCATAAAAATGCAGGAACATTCTGTTCTCGAAGAGGGCCCGAACAAAACTTTCCTAATCTTCCGCATCAAAGCGCGTCTATGCCACATTCAGTGATGCGTCGGTAGCACAGCAAATTTCACAATGCGACGTTGATTTTTTTTCCAATCTACGGAAACGTGATCATTACTGCCCTAAACCTGATATAATCTCAGCTTTTTTTTTTAGTACGGAACACTTCCGTGTAACCATTGAATATATATAATGTATAATTGCATAGAAGTCGCGAGCCCAGGTTAAATTTTCTGGCCGGTTTCTCAGAAGAATTGTCGTAGTGGCAAGCTCCGTCGCAGTGATCGCTTCAATCGCTGGGTATCGACAGTGTACGCCCCTAGCGGTCTTTGACCGTACTATATTAACCAGCCCAATCATGACTTGATGTAAGCTTTTGGACATACGCCATTGCTAAGCACATGTATGTCTGTAGAAGAAAACTACAAAAAACCGAAAGACAAAAAACACAAATTAAGCAAGAAATTGCTGTTGTCAACAGGATATATACACCACATAATATTCCATAACATGAAAATGTTCAACAAACAAAGAAAAAAACGTTTAGTTGTGTTTTTGTCTCGTTCCAACTGTCGTGCTGAATTATTTTGGGGTTCAATTCATCATTTGTGAGGTTTTTTTTTTCGTTTTCTTAGTCCATTTTTCTTTGTTTTTCTTTGTTTGTTGACCATATTCCTGTTATGGAATATTATGTGGTGTATATATCCTGCTCACAACAGCAATGTTTTGCTTAATTTGTGTTTTTTTTCTTTTGGTTTTTTGTAGTTTTCTTCTACAGACATACATGTCCTTAGCAATGGCGTATGTCCAAAAGCTTACATCAAGTCATGCACTCCCATTGCACAAATATTTCAAAGATAACAGCCCAATCATGCCACCAGTCTATTCCACCCCTCCCACACCCAGCTGGTTCAAATATCCCGGCAGCGCTTATCTAAAAGTTTTAGATATAAATTATAATATTTTCAAAATATCCGAATGAAGATGATGGTGTGCCTACGAAGGGAGTTATTATTTTTTTGTCCTCCGACCCTTGCTTATTGCAGCCCATGTAGTAATGATTGGTTGTATAAAAAATTATTTCAGAAGAAAAATGTCGATAATTATTTAAGGTGTGACAATAAAACAAAACTGTTTTAACAGTGTAGATGTTGAGTAAATTATGAATTATTTTTAATTCTACCCTTTTTTTTCAATCCCGTACAGCATCGTTTCGTCTTATCAAAAAAAGTTTCAGACAAAAGTTTAAGATAAAAATTATAATATTAATAACAAATTTCCACAAATTTGATGTTGTGCCTATTAAGGGAGTTATGATTTTTTTTGTCCTCTAACCCTAGTTTTTTCAACCCCTTGCAGTTATTGTTGTTCGTATCAAAAACTTAGTGAGACAAAAAGTTTCCATATTGTGGGTGTTACAGCGATAACTAGGGACCGGAAAATTTCGCTGGTTCAATGACCTGTAGGATGAACTCCATAGTTCTACGTACACTCGGTCAAATGTCACCCACTCATTGGCTGCTGTCTTGTGAGACGTCCCAACGTAGCAGCCTGTGATTCGATACAGCTTTGTTTGGGTGTTTCTCATTGGCCCAGAGTCATCCAGGTGAGTTGTGAACCAATAGCAGAGGCAGCACTGAGGTATAACTATTTGTATTTTAGCCTATCGCGAAATGAATTCGCGAATTTTTCCGGTCTCTAGCGATAACTATATAAAACAATTCCGAAAGCCGCACAATAGTAACGGCTACAACAGGTAGTATTTCTTTGAAATCCAAGTAAAATAATTGCATAACTACCTAAATAGGCATAATATGAAATTCGTTAAAACATTTAATGCTGGATGCATTAAGTTAAAAACATTCAAAATATTTTCGCTGCATGGAATATGAGAAATTGTTAAATCGATCTCTTTTTTTTTTTAATATTGGCGAACATATAGGTTGTTATGTAGGCTACATTAAGTTTTCCAAACATTACCCAGGAGTTAATAGAAGTTTAAAAATAATTCCAGAATAAAAAGGTACTTCGAAATCTACCTACGTCTGTAGGCTGTGCCGAAAGGAATTTTTTTTAATATACACGACTTCAAAAATTTTGAATATTTTTTTATTCTAACTGCAGCCCCAAAAACAGTAAAACTATGATAAAGGATTTTTTTATATAAAATACTGAAAATTCATTAATTAATTTCTGTTATCCAAATGATGTTCCTTAAGAAAATTTCAATACGCTTTTTTTTAATATAATTTTACGGGAATTTGAGTATAACTCATTTTTTGTTGTGGTTTGTTTACAGTTTTTTTGTTGTTGTTGATAGATCACGTACTGTTCACGTACTGTACACGAAATTAATTAATTAATTTATATTTTAAATGAATTCCTTACGGTGTGTGGTAATAGATAGAGACTAGAAAAATTCGCTGGTTCAATGACCTCCAGGATAGACTCCACTATCCTCTACACACTCGGGCAAATGCAAACTGTTAATTGGCTGTTGACTTGTGAGTCGTTTCGACTGGTTGGCCTGTGATTCGACACTTCTACGAGTGAGGGTCTCTAATTGGCCCTCATTACTCCAGATTAACAGTGAACCAATGACAGAAGCAGCACTAAGGTATAATTATTTTAATTGTAGCATTTCACGAAATTAATCCACGAATTTTTCAGGTCTCTAGTAATAGAGTAGATATCAGTATTTTCGGGAAACTATGTGACCTGTCTATTCCGGTTCGAAGCACATCGTTCAGAACAAAGGGAAAGTATCGAGCCACCCCGATCTCTGAAACCATCGTGTTTCCGGCTGGAATGATAACTAATGGCAGCAGCCATCACCGCTAATTGGTAGCGCACCCTAATTAACACGGCGGCAAATACCACAAACACGAAGCTCAAAGTTACACTGTAAAATAATTTTAAAAATACATGTACAAATGTGACGTAATTTTGCACTTTCGTCCTTTCATTTTTTAAAAACCAAGTTGGTATAATTTTTCACAATTGTTCTAGAAAACTAGATTGTACTACGGCTCTGGTTAAACTTAACTAATTTAAGTAAAAAAAAACTGTTAGGCCTACTAACGAGTGAAATTACATTTTTTTATGTAGGCACATATGTAAAAATACACATAATATAAGTGTTATATCAATTAATGTCATTATTTCCTCACAAAACTTCAATTTTTTTAAAGACACGCCTTTTTAAAATTGCCTTATATTAGTTATGGTTAAGTTTATAACGACCAAGTATCGGCAATAATGCATAGAATAATTACAAAATCTCATGAAAAAAATTTGCACATGCTTACTGTTTTAGGGCACTATTTGAACACATCGTTATGAAAGTATCATTTCCATTATTTATCTTTGATTAGCGTGTACGACGATAGAGGCCAATAATCGGAACTACCATCACACAGGACGTGGTTTAATGCTTTGTCAGGTCATAAAATTTAGAAGAAATATTTTGGATCATTAAATAGTGATGCAATAAAAATAATAATTTGTTTAAACTATACAATTGGTTATTTACTCATAATCCACGGATGGGAATTTTTGTTGTTGGAAATAGTAACATTTCATAGTGTGTGTAATTTTGATAAATATTGTAGTGATATTAACTAGGATCTGTAGTAAATTTACGTATCACGAAGTAAAAATGAACCAACAACTACGGAAATCTTACGAAACCATAGTAAAAATTGTACTTCCACACTTTAGATAGTATTATTTTACTTAAAAACAAGAGCAGGAAGTTCTTCATCAAGACATTTAGGTGTAAATTTGCACTAGCATCGGCGATGATTCTTCTGTCACTTACAATTTGTATAAAATTAAAATATTTTTTTTACAATGTACGTGAAGGCGTGATAGCAGCCATAAGACGTATCGGGCGCAGGGAACACAATATTTGTTCTAAAACTACCAGTCCCCAATATCAGGTGTGTTGTGTCTACCTCCAAAAAAACACACTGCTTTCCCGGAGGGGGGGAGGGGGAAGAATTTATTTTACATTTTAAATGGTTTATTTGTAGGGACCGGAAAAATACGTGGGTTCGTACAATCCCAATACGTTTGGTTTTTTTGCTGCTTCGGTGATTGGGCCACAGTTTATCGAAGGACTCTGGGCCAATGAAAAACCTTCATCCCAGTTAACAGGTGTCACGAGTCAGTAGCCAATCAGCAGGTGTTATATGCCAGAGTGCATAGAGGATAATGGAGTCTATCCTACAGGTCACTGAAATTCCGAATATTTCTGGTCTCTATTTATTTGTTATAAATAGAGACCTGAAAAATTCGCGGATTCATTTCGTGACATGCTACAATTCAAATAATTATACCTTAGTGCTGGTTCTGCCATTGGTTCCCGGTTAATCTGGAGTAATAAGAGCCAATTAGAGGCCCTCACTCGTAGAAGTGTCGAATCACAGGCTGCCCAGTCGAGACGACTCGCAAGTCAACAGCCAATGATCAGTTGGCATTTGCCCGAGTGTGTAGAGTATAGTGGAGTCTATCCTGGAGGTCATTAAACCCGCGAATTTTTCCGGTCTCTAGTTATACAAAAAATATGAAAAAATGAATTAAAAAATTACAAGAGACGGTGATTTATCTCAGGAAATTACCCGTTTGACAGGCCTTGATACACTTTGTTCTTATTCGCTACGTTTATCGTCTTATTCGCTCAGATCTGCGAAGATAGCTTGGACCGCACTTGACTCAGCCAATGAGACAACACACAATTGCAATACACAACGTGCATGAAGCCTCTAAAAATAACTACGCAGTGTGACAAATATTTCCTCCGGCCATAAGAGTAATAATAAGTAGGGACCGGAAAAATTTGCGTGTTCAATGACCTGTAGGATGAACTCCATAGTTCTACGTACACTCGGTCAAATGCCACCCTCTCATTGGCTGCTGTCTTGTGAGACGTCCCAACGTAGCAGCGTGTGATTCGATACAGCTTTGGCCGGGTGTTTCTCATTGGCCCAGAGTCATCCAGGTGAGTTGTGAGCCAATAGCAGCGGCAGCACTGAGGTATAACTATTTGTATTTTAGCCTATCGCGAAATGAATTCGCGAATTTTTCCGGTCTCTAGCGATAAATCATCTCTAAGGCCATGTATTTTTCGCGAAAATATTTTGCGACCAGCTGTGAATTAAAAGACTGTAGCGTCGTCGGTGGTTCGTGACTGGCTGAGTGTCTTTCAGATACATGCAAACCTGTCGACACACGAATCACAGTCACTCAGTGCGGAAGTCAACTAGTCCTTACTGGCCCGGGCAAATAAGTAGGACGATGGTTTCTCTCGCAGACGGTCGCTAATTACAAGGGAATAATCGCTAGCGAGCCATACCTTATTGTAGTCTAATGAGTCAGACGTATTTTCAAAAACATACATGCACCATGAAAACAAACAAAAAAACTTTCCCACGGCTTCATCTGGATTCTAAGAGGCCTTTTGGGTTTCCGTATCGAACATTTAGTTTCCTTCCATGGATAAAATACAGAAATGATCTACTAAGGCCGTGTTCAAACAGTTAGTTTTGGAAATCATTTCTTCTCGTGTCAAGAGCGCTATAGTCCTATCATTAGAGACCTGAAAAATTCCCGGATTCGATTCGTGAAATGCTACAATTCAAATAGTTATACCTTAGCGCTGCTTCTGCCATTGGTTCACTGTTAATCTGGAGTAATGAGGGCCAATTAGAGACCCTCACTAATAGAAGTGTTGAATCACAAGACACTCAGTCGAGACGACTCACAAGTCAGCAGCCAATGAACAGGTGGCATTTGTCCGAGTGTGTAGAGTGTAGTAGAGTCTATCCTGGAGGTCATTGAACTCACGAATTTTGCAGGTCTCTACCTATCATCAATATGAAGCAGATGCAGATGTGCTTCAAGTCTACGTTGACACTAGGGTTCAGAACCGGGAATTTAAACTCGATTCCCGGTTATTTCGGTACTTTCGGGACTCGACATCGACAGCGTAGAACTTAGTTGTTATTGCGCGCTAGGGTTACTTCCACGTGATGGTCTCGTCTGGTGTGGCGAAGATAGGGGGCGGGTGAGGGGAGGGAGTCTGCTCTCTTCAGTTCCCAGTCTGTGTCCGGACTGCTGTGCGTCTGTGGCTGTCAAGCCAGTGTTCTTTAAATAACTATGTCCTTTCTTTTAAGTTTCTTATGAAAAGGATAAATGTTATTTTAATCAGCTTGGCTTCTGGGTTGTGGCCGCGTCCTTGGCGAATACATCACCGACGTTTCGGACGACATTGCAGTTGAATCCCTGATGATGGCGACTGCAATGTCGACCGAAACATCGGTGAATTATTCGCCAATGACGCGGCTACAACCCCGAAGCCAAGCTACTTCAGACAATGGCCGCGAAGGCATGCGAACATTATTAATATTATTTTAAGTTAATAATTCTGTGATTTTGCATGCATTAAAATGGCTATTTTTTTTAAGTTAAACATTGAGAGTAAGGCTAAGAATAAAGTGATTTGTTTACGTTAGTAGATCCTTTACGCAATAAAATATTGTAACACAAATGTTTATCTTTTTACTCTGGGTCACTAAAAAATTGTTTAATTGTTGAACATTAATTATTACTACTTCGATCACCGACTGCTGCACCATTGATAAAAAAAAACCTAGTACCGGAAGTACAGGGCATGCACGGTTCCGTTGAAGACTAGTACCGAATTTCTCGGTTCTTGAAAATCGGTTACTGTTCCGAATACCCTAATGTCGACAGCAGAGTCGGGGAGGGGCTGGTTACAGCATCTGACGAGAGAGTAGATCCACGTAATCACTTGGCCACAATTGGCGAACAACATGGCCGCTCAACATGAATGTAGCCCAACATGTTGAGCGACGACGCGGAACCTTTTTTTTTTGACGTGACAACGTTTAATAAATCGATGAACGCCATTTGCACGCACGAAAAAGTGTCCCGTTACGCACATTGTTCCGTTACGCTGGGTCCCGTTAAGCTGTGTCCCGTTACGCTTGCGCCGCATCTATCTCTCTTCCACTCGACTGTTTATAAAGTGAAGTGAAAAGTTAATGTGTTTTTCATTACTTATTACAACATTTTCGGCCTTAAAGGTTAATTATTCTTGCATTTTAAAAATCTGATTACTAGTATAATTTCAAGTATTTGTTCTTTTATTATAAAAATAAAAATAATTAAATTTTATTCATATAGTATGAAATCATTTCATCAATGTTTTGTTATGACGTTGTCACGTTAAACTATCGTACGTAAACCGACTTTACAGACAACCAATTTTTTAACGAACGCCAATTTTTTAACGCTCGCTGTCTGTCCATACTTGATCAGTCGTTTGCCAAAACGTCGCCCGAGAAGCTAGCGTTGATCTCAACTACGATCTTCACAACTTGGCTGTCGCGAGATGTCGACACGTGATGCGCAACTACTCGTAAGCGGAGACGAACGACGTTGACGGACGTCCTCGTTCCCGCGACATCCGGCAGGCCTCGCGCTGTTGAGCGACGTCGCCAACATGTTGAGCGTCACCAAGTGTCGGCCTGGTGACGTGACAAGGACGAGGTGTCATGGTGAGGCGCCGTTATTATTTTTTCCTTTTCCTAACTAAGCTTGAACACTGGAAATAATTTTTTTGACGTGACGTCTAATAAATAGATGAACGCCGGCTGCACGTACGAAAAAGGATGACTCATTGTTCCGTTACGCACATTGTCCCGTTACGCTTTGTCCCGTTACACTCATTGTACGCTTGCGCCTCATCTATCTCTCTTCCACTCGATTGGAACAACCATCGATTTGACTTTTTTGAGGCACATTAAACTTGAAACACTCCCATTCGTTTCCTACTTTTCCTATCATCGTCCTATCCTTAACAGAATAACACAGATTGGAAGAAGTTAAATAGCAAACATGTATAAGCTATGAGTGTGCGGGAGGGGTCTGGGTAGGGAAGACTCTAAGTGCGTCTCAGGCCGAAGCCTATACGCTCTAGTCATGCAGGGTGTTAGCCATGCAGGAGAGGTAGCATGCATCGTGTGCTAGGAGGAGAATTGGCCGGCCATGGCAGCGATTGGCGCCATGACTAACTCCCCTAACTGACTGTTCCAGACTAAAACTAGATAGGTTGGGCCTAGGTAAAACCTGCACAGACACTGGGAAAACCCTGGGCTCTTTCATGTGAGGGAGGGGGTGGGGGAGGGGAATTCCATGCATTATGCGTGCAGGTTGGTTACGGGAAGCAGAAGGATGGTTCCGGAAGAAGACTTGTACAGAGTAGTAAAGCTGTCTGGCCACGACAGTGGGTGACTGGACACAGGAGGGGGAGGGGGGAAGCACAGCCACTCCTGGGACGCGCCTCGAACGGCCGGGTGGAAGGACTGCTACCCCCCCCCCCCCCTCTTTTTCCCGACCCGAACAGGAACTACACCGCTCTTTCAGTCACGGAGCGAGGCTGCGAACAAACTTCACCTCAAATTTACCAACAAGCCTACCTGTAAATTACCCAGCAATTTTCGTAAATTTATTGGTACTGGATTTTTTTTAATCCACTGTATAGATATTTATTCTCATCACTGACTGTTATGGGACTCCAAAGAACTCCTAGTTAATTTGGGATTTCGAGGTAATTTTTTTTATCTCTCAATACAAATGAGAACAGAAAGGAAAACGGAACTTTTTTGTGGAGGGTTTACAAGGTAGCAGTAATTGAACTCCATTACCAGAAAACTGATCGATCATTGTTACTTGGCATTATAAACCACGGTAAATAACAGTTATGGTATGGCACCTGCAACCCAGCTTATAGCAGTTCCCTACGTCAACAGTCTGGGAGGGATACAAGTACAGAGTTTTGTTTTCGAAACTTTACATTTTTATCAAAGTCTTATACATCCTCAATCAACTTCATTGCCAATGTCAAAGGATTCATTTCTCGGACAGAGTTGCGCATTATTGGATCAGCATTTCTTTTCTGTGTTTGTTACTGGTGTATCGATATAACGGTGGCCCATTAAATCGTTTAGTCTACTTTGCTTCCGAATAAATACGCGAAACAATCACACTTGTCAATTATTTTTAGTATACTTGAATCATTTGTACATTTATTTCCCTTTAATGATTTACTCCCAGCTTTCTGACGCACGCTGGATAACACGCGCTAGTGATAAATAAGGTTAAAAATATTTTGCCTAATCACGAGCAACCCAGTCCAAAGACTTAAAAAAGCCTTTGATATGATAGCGGCCCATGAGCATGAGCATACTTACGAGGCTTATGAATCGTGAGCACACTTTATGTACAGAAAGGTTAGGTATGTCATAGCACAAAAATAATACAAGAAATATTTTTTATTCCTGTTTATTTTTAAATAGTTATTAAGTCCCGCCGTCTTGCTATGATTTTAATTTGTATTATTTATCCAAATTCTTGGCATGAAAATGTATAATAATGTTACAATGATAGTAGACCATGTATAATAATGTTAGGATGATAGTAAACAATGTATAATAATGTTACTAGGATAGTAGACAATTTATAATCATGTTACGAGGATGGTAGACATGTGTATAATAATGTTACTAGGATAGTAGACAGTGTATAATAATGTTACTAGGATACTAAACCATGTATAATAATGTCACGAGAATAGTAGACAGTGTATAATAATGTCACGAGGATAATAGACAGTATATATTAATGTAACGACGATAGTAGACGGTGAATAATAACGTCACGATGATAGCAGATGTGAAGCAACGAGGCAGGTAGCTCGTCACCCTGCCTGCGCGCTCGCCGCGGGTGAGGCAGGGTACATTAGTGCTACACGCCTAATCCGGTTAGCAACGGCGCCTGGCTTACACTCCCCTACCCTCCGCCCATCATTGAGACCCGGCACCTGTCTGCGGCTCTAGATTGTTCAGCACGTTTCCAGATCCCCGCCTGCATGGAACGTCGTAACTAGAACGCCATTGTTCTGGGAGCTTCCGTTTTGTCACGTTAACTCAAGACGACGCGACACTTCAAATGGATGCGAGACCTTCACAGAAGCGGGACTGATGGGTATAAAGGCAGTGAAGTGACATCTTGGCTAGCAAGAGCAGAAGAGCGAAAGGGCTTCGTGTGTGGAGACTGGTGCATCGGGACTGACAGCGTCGTGCGCGGTAAGACACGATCAGCAGGGAGAGCCACTGTCCAGCCGAGCTGCAGTGGGGAGAGTGAACTGTGGACTGTCGAAGGTGTGATTAATTTGTGGACATACATTTAGATTGTTGTAATTTGAGACCTGAAAAATTCGCGGATTCATTCAGTGAAATGCTACAATTCAAATAATTATACCTTAGTGCTGCTTCTGCCATTGATTCACTGTTAATCTGGAGTAATGAGGGCCAATTAGAGACCCTCACTCGTAGAAGTGTCGAATCACAGGCTGCCCAGTCGAGACGATTCACAAGTCAACAGCCAATGAACAGTTGGCATTTGCCCGAGTGTGTAAAGGACTGTGGAATCTATCCTGGAGGTCGTTGAACCCGCGAATTTTTCCAGTCTCTAGTTATAATTTAAGAACTAGTGTGATTATTTGTTAATAAATAAAACTGTTTTTAATAATGGAGTTATCCTCTTAGCGCGTGTTTTCCTACTCTTAGCAGTAATATATTATCAAACGTTTGTGCCATCTTACAGGCTTATATTTACTTACCTGCCTTACCTGCCTGTAACTACAGAAAATAAATAGCAGAGTCTCTCATGTGCCACATGGGGGCGAGAGAGTACGTCAGTACCTACTGACGTCACCAAGTGTCCGCAACTAGGTTGTCTGCCCCTTCGTGCCATCATATGCTGAAAATTATGGGTAAATATTTAAATAGTCTCAGACACCGGGGATTAATAATGTCCCTTTAAGTACAGTGCAGTGTTTGAAACACGCGTTTTTACAATCAATATCTGAACGTATTTACGACCTGTATTACTCAAAAATTAATTTCACATCCTTTGACATACCCAAAATTGGCATTTACACAATGTTGACTATTAACATCTTAGAACAGTATTCCCACGAAACTACCAAGGAGTCTGCAGTTAACTTCATAGTTCACCTACCAACATTATGTTAGAAATTTTCCCGAATACCAGCAAAAGAAAAGTTCTTAAAACTTGTATGTACTTGGTGATTTTAACGTTTCAGAAATAAAGAAATTTCTGTTGTTTGATCTGCAAGTGAATAACTAAAAAAATTACACGACAAATTAACGAGCCAAGTGCAACATAAATATTCAAAAGTGGCAATAGGCGATGGAGAAATGACAGGTAACTGATTATGCGCAAGCTAGTGAAGTTAAGTTGGAAAAATATAAAAAGGCGCATATGCTTAATGTACGCGCGTTAGAAGCTATACTTACTTAACGTAATAAAAATAATAATTAAAATTTTGCATGCAAATTATTAATAGAAATAAAACAATAAAAGGACTGGAGTGATATTATAAAAATGATTGGTCAAGTATAAATTCAATTAAATAAACTTTTAATAAATAATAAGTACTTAGTATTAATATAAACATGTGTATAAAATGTATTATTTAATTCAGTAATATAATGGAGTTAATTAATTATCAAAAACAGTAAAAATACTGAAAGTTTGTACTTATTAATTAGTTTTAATTATTTATACTAAAATAAATTATACATACGGGAACATAACCTCACTTATATAAAGTTTAAAACACACTTGAAAAAGTTTATAAACATAACATCTATCACTAATATTCACAACAACAACAAAATGTTTTTAATTATATGGACCAGTATTCAATATCAATCACTTAAGTATAAGTTTTAAAATAACATATATATAAAAAATTTATTTGTATGTATAATTCTTTTCCATCCTGTCAATTTTTGTAGCCTGCGGCGCGCGTATCGTAAAATTTCACGCTCGTAATATTTTTTTTTCCACAATGTGGGTTAAGAAGTATAACTTAGGAGGGGCGGATTGCAATCCCCAGTCATTTGCTACCGCCCTGCACGGTGGCATGTTTATTTTACTGTAACATATTTCTAGTTATTCACTTTTACTTCTTTAGTTTTAGGTGCTGACTGGCAGCGGAGTGAGTGGTCAGTGCAGCCACTCACCACCAGGGGCGCTTGCGTCCCTGGTCACTAAATCCAGCCCTGGACAAAAAGCAAAGCGGACCACGAGACCGAGTGCCCAACCCCCCCCCCCCCCTCCCCCCCCCCCCCCACCCGCCGCACTGTAGGCTCTTTTCTACCTCTGTCCAACTCTTCATCCAGACCATCCTCTGTCTCCTGTATTCTCCCACACTTAATGCATGCAAATTTGCACCCCACATGACAACTGCCCAAGGGGTTTACCCTGTGTCTGTGCAGGGTTTTAAGTGGGCCCAACCTATATCTAGTTATAGTATAGATTTATGAGTGAGGGTGAGTTAGTAATGGCGCCAATCGTTGCCATGGCTGGCCAATCCCTCCTGGCACATGATGCATGCGGCCCTCTCCCTGCATGGCTAATCCCAGCATGACTAGGCGTATAGGCTTCGGCCTGAGACGCACCTAGGTCCCTCCCCTAACCAGGAGCCCTCCCGAATTCACTTAGTTTTAGTTAGGTTAGGAAATAAAATAAATCGTAATCCCCATCACACTCGACACTGAGAGAGTTATAAGCTAAAGATTGGAAAAATTCGCGGATTCAACTAACTCCAGGATAGACTCCACTACCTTCTACACACTTGGGCAAATGTCAACTGCTCATTGGCTGTTGACTTGTGAGTCGTCTCGACTGGGCCTCCTGTGATTCGACACTTCTACGAGTGAGGGTCTCTAATTGGCTCTCATTACTCCAGATTAACAGTGAACCAAATTGCAGAAGCAGCAATAAGGTATAATTATTTGAAGTGTAGCATTTCACGAAATGAATGCGCGAATTTTTCAGGTCTGTAGTTATAACTAGAGCCACGGAATTTTCGCGGATTCATTTAGTCGCAAGCTAGAATGCAAACCTCCACACTGTCGCACTGTGTTCATGATTGGACCGCAGTTATCTGGACACGCCCCTCTACGACCGTGAGCCAACGATGTCCAGCTAGGAGAGAAGTAAGCGAATCAGGTAGTGCCAAATAACAAGGATAAAAATGTTCTCGCTAAGAAATCAACCAATGGGTAGAGACCTGCAAAATTCGCGGATTCATTCGGCGATAGGCTAAAATTCAAACACATATACCTCTTACATAATTTTGCTATTGGCTTACTGTTCATCTGGACAAATCTCAAACAGTTATAAACCCTAAACCAAAGAAGGATCGAATCACAGACAAACCAGCTGAGACGACTTACAAGTCGGCAGCCAATAAACTTGCGCTAATTGCCGGAGTGTACAGGGGTATGTGCAGTCAATCCTGAAGGCCATCGAAACCGCGAATTTTGCAGGTCTCTACCAATGGGAAAGTAAACATGGGTCGAGCACACATATAACTTTTAATTCTATCCTGAGGCCAGAGGAATCCGCGAAATTTCCGGGACTCTAGTTATAACTCAGGAAAGAGGAGCACGCTCGACACTGAGGGAGTTGCAGCGCGCGAGGCGGGGAGACGCAAGGTCTGGCCGACCTCTGCGCGGCTCCAATGGACCCGCGGCCTCGTGCCCGGAGCGCTACTCGCGTCCCAAGGCCACTCAAGTCTCGGGGAAGGGGAAAAACAACTTAACACCTTTTTGGTAGAGACACGAAAAATTCGCGAATTCATTTCGCGATAGGCTAAAATACAAATAGTTACACCTCAGTGCTGCCCTTGCTATTGGCTCACAACTCACCTGGATGTCTCTGGGCCAATGAGAAACACCCAACCAAAGCTGTATCGAATCACAGGCTGCTACGATGGGACGTCTCAAAACACAGCAGCCGATGAGTGGGTGGCATTTGACCGAGTGTACGTAGAGCTATGGAGTTCATTCTACAGATCATTGAATCCCCGAATTTTTCCGGTCCCTACTTTTTGGGTACTTCTGGAGTGTAGCTTTTCTTAGCTGTACCAAACTGACCCTATCTCTTATTTTCTGCTGTAAAGAATTTTTTAAAGCTTTTGAATTAATGTTGATATTAACATTTTGTAATATTTTCTTTGAGTCTGCCCCCATTCTGATTTGTGGGTTTTAGACGTGGTTTTGGCTCTGGAACTGTTAGTTTTTTGGGCAGAGCAATTTTTCTGCATTTAGATAATTTTTTTTATATACACGTTAGTACCCAGCTAGGGGCGGGTATTGTGACCTTTGGCTGAAAGTGATGAGCAAGGGTTAAAGGAGAGCCGAAGGTGCCGGTGAAAAAAATATATTTCTCAGAAAAGGAGTTCGTAATTCTCACAAGTAATTGCCTTCGACTGATGAGATTCTAATCAAATTCTTGGAGCTTCTCAAGTAGAAATCGAATATATATATTATTTAGTCACTGCTGCGCTGCCAGATCTGAATAATAAATTAAAATTAAAATGTAAAGTTTAACGAGTTGTGGTCGATACTCTTTGTGTAGAGACCTGAAAAATTCGCGGGTTCATTTCGTGATATGCTAAAATTCAAATAATTATACAGTTGCGCTGCTTCTGCTATTGGTTTACTGTTAATATGTAGGACTCTTGGCCAATTGGAGACCATCAATTAAAGAATTATCCATTCACAAGTTACCCACTTGAGACGCCTCAAAATTCATCACCCAATGAACAGGTACCGTTTGCCCAAATAGGCAGATTATCGTGGAGTCTATCTTGAAGATCACTGAATCCGCGAATTTTTCAGGTCTCTATCTTTGTGGTATCACAACTCAAAACGCAGACCTCCAAAGAATTTTCTTTTTTTTTTTTCCTTTTAATTTATAGCATTCGTCGCGCATTATTTATTTGAAGAAAAAAGAATTATTTTCAGTGTTCAAGCTGTGGTTATTTTTGATATTTACTACCCAAAACGAATCCTATGTGTAGAGACCGGAAAAATTCGCGGGTTCAACGACCTCCAGGATAGACTCCACTAAACTCTGGCAAATAACAACTGTTCATTGGCTGTTGACTTGCAAGTCGTCTCGACTGTGCGGCCTGTGATTCGACACTTCTATGACTCTACCTATGTGTGAAGAAAGCCAACGTGTAAAAAGTTCATTTCGGACGCTTCGTCACCAGGTTCGTGAAGCTCCCAGAAGTGGCGTGCAGGCGCTGGCATTGCGCGGCGAGACAGTACTCCAGCCGTGAAGGACTCGGGCGGTGATGAGTTATCTCGGAGCTATGAGTGGTCTCGGAGCTATGAGTGGTCTCGGAGCTATGAGTGGTCTCGGAGCTATGAGTGGTCTCGGAGCTATGAGTGGTCTCGGAGCTATGAGTGGTCTCGGAGCTATGAGTGGTCTCGGAGCTATGAGTTGTCTCGGAGCTATGAGTGGTCTCGGAGCTATGAGTGGTCTCGGAGCTATGAGTGGTCTCGGAGCTATGAGTGGTCTCGGAGCTATGAGTGGTCTCGGAGCTATGAGTGGTCTCGGAGCTATGAGTGGTCTCGGAGCTATGAGTGGTCTCGGAGCTATGAGTGGTCTCGGAGCTATGAGTGGTCTCGGAGCTATGAGTGGTCTCGGAGCTATGAGTGGTCTCGGAGCTATGAGTGGTCTCGGAGCTATGAGTGGTCTCGGAGCTATGAGTGGTCTCGGAGCTCCACAGCACACTCGCTCGGCGAGGCGCGGCCTCTGCACTGTGGGAAGCTAACGTAAATTTAACCGACTATTTGAAGAAGAATTTGAACTTGAACAAGCGAAGAGTTCTTCGTAATTTTAAATAACAGAATCTTCTTCGAAACCACAGTGTATTAAGAATTCCGAGTTGTAGGTATGTTTCGTTCAAAACAAAAGCGGACAGAATAAGAGTGCTGTGGAATGTTATGTTTAGAGACCTGCAAAATTCGCGGATTCATGCTACAATCCAAATAATTATACCTTAGTGCTGCTTCTGCAATTGGTTCACTGTTAATCTGGAGTAATGAGGGCCAATTAGAGACCCTCGCTCAAAGAAGTGTCGAATCACAGACACTCGGTCGAGACGACTCACAAGCAGCCAATGAACAAGTAGCATTTGCCCGAGTGTGTAGAGTGTAGTGGGGTCTATCCTGGAGGTCATTGAATCCGCGAATTTTGCAGGTCTCTAGTTATGTTAATAAACCAATAATAATTGTTTGTATTCACGTCCGAAGGAAGTGAACCCAGTGCCCGTAACTCTACCAATATCCCTGGATAATTTGTAACCAGCGTTATCCGTAATTTGAAGGTAGGACGTTTTAACAATGTAGCGCCGACGTCCCTGCGAGAAGTCTTAGGACTCCGGAAACCTATCGTGCAAAGACTAAACGCTTATATGGTGAGGAGGCTTCGCCAATGGCAGTTGCTGCTGGGTCAGCAGTTCGGAAACAAGAGAGAGTCATTTGTTCGGAATGTCGGAGAAACGGCAGTCGGTCAAATGACGTCGGTTGGATGCCTTCCGGTGAAACGACTTTCGGGCTAATGCACTTCTACTAACGTATTTTTACCCAGCGAGATAAAATAAATTTTCCTGTCAAAACGACCGTCGGTCACAGGATTTTTGGTCTACTGCTGAGCCACTTCCTGCTCTACCGTCGGCACGATTCGCGGTTTCCGAGCCCCGAGCGAACCAATCAGAGCCCAGATGTCGCGTCGTGTTCCAACATTCCAGTGAACCTTGCGACGTAAGCGATAACTTATTCTTATACCACCGCCAGTCATGGTACAAACGTGCGATAGGATCACGCTCGGCATTACTTTAAACAATTTTGTGTTATACACTTACTTCGTGTCCGGGTTTCGTATTATAAGTGTATTTGCAAACATGAGAACACGTGAATTTGCTCGTTACAGAGGTTGAATGTTACAAATCTGTGGTGAGTACTGGAAGACTTCAATTCAAATGAACTCCCACCTGCCCGTGCAGAGTTCAAGCGCAAAGTGAAAGGAAAATCGTTAATCAAAGGAAGTCCGTTAATGGCTTCGCTATGGCGACGACTGTCACGTTGCGTAACTCGCCAGGTGTCTGCGGACACGCCCTCGCGGAAAAATACAGTCACGTGGCTGCTTTGAGTCAGAACACCTCTCACTTGGCGGTCTCGATCAATTGTCGCGAGTATTATGCCTAGGGACATGCATGCATTTAGAAACAGGAAAACTTCGCAAATTAATTTCGCGATAGGCTAAAATACAAATAGTTATACCTCAGTGCTGCCTCTGCTATTGGCTCACAATTCACCTGGATGACTCTGGGCCAATGAGAAACACCCAACCAAAGCTGTATCGAATCACAGGCTGCTACATTGGGACGTCTCACAAGACAGCAGCCAATGAGTGGGTGGCATTTGACCGAGTGTACGTAGAACTATGGAGTTCATCCTACAGGTCATTGAACCCGCGAATTTTTCCGGTCTCTAACCTAGGGACATGCATGCATATTTCGCGGAAAAGATTCCGAGACCAGCTGAAAGTTAAAACGCTGTAGCGTCGTTTGTGTTTCGTGATTAGGGTGAGTTTCTCTCAGGTGCATGCCGATTGTTACAACAACCAATCACAGCGATTCACGCGTTCTGAGTGGCTCGGTCAAACAAGGGAACGACTTCTCTCGCAGACGGCCGCCAATCACAAGGAAGAAACCGCTGGTACAGATATACCTTGTTGCAGTCTAATACGCGTTCATATATTTTTTTTTCGCGAAAAATGCCTGTCCCTAATTATACGTCATTCCAATTTTATAACGCACCAAATAATATTTTGAGCCGGTGGGTAGCACAGCTACCTAGCTGTTGAATGGCCGAATTCCGAGTCAACCAAGAAGGGAAATGAATTCTGTTAAAGAATGTAGGAAATGAATAGACATCTGACCGGTTCTCAGGCGTCTAAGAGTCATGACTTCAGGTAATGCCTAGTACTTCTCCAACTGATTAACCTGCAACTTTTTGTTTGGATTTTTTTATTCACCTACACTGAAAGTGGTCCTAAGTCTAGCCAGCTAATAAAAAATTTGAAATGGTTAGAAACCGGAAAAATTCGCGGATTAATTTCGTGATAGTCTGAAATCCAAACACGTGTACAATTCTGCTGGTTTTGTTATTGGCTCGCAGTTTAACTTGAGCTCTCTGGGCCAATGAGAGATTATCGACTAAAGAATCATCGAATCACAAGCTACCTATTGGAGACGCCTCACAAGTTAGCACCCAACGAAAACACTATTTTGCTTGAGAAATGCAGAGGATAATGGAGGCTATAGTAGAGGTAATTGAATCCGCGTATTTTTCCGGTCTCTAGTAATGGTTTCCGCTAACCAACGATGGCATTACAGCAAAATGTCATGTATTCAATCAGACTGCTGCAGCTATAGTTAAAATCTTGCAAATTTTCTTACGGATAGTGTTTTGCGGCGATTACAGTAATACTTTTTTATTATTTTTTTTTTCATTTTCACTCGGCTATTCGAAAAGAAACTTCGCACTTTATTTGGCATGTAAAGTGGACTACGTAAATATGAACAGAGTTGAGGTTCGGCAAACGGAATTTTCCCATAATTTGAAATCTCAATGTCTGAATGTAGTCGATACATTTAAAAGCTAAATGTTTAAAAATGGTCCAGGTGCTTTGAGGAGGTAATAAATAGAGACTGGAAAAATTCGCGGATTCAATTACCTCTAGGATAGCCTCCATTATCCTCTGCATTTCTCAAGCAAACAATTGTTTTCATTGGGTGCTAACTTGTGAGGCGTCTCCAATAGGTAGCTTGTGATTCGATGATTCTTTGGGCGATAATCTCTTATTGGCCAAAAGAGCTCAAGCTAAACTGCGAGCCAATAGCAAAACCAGCAGAATTGTACACGTGTTTGGATTTCAAACTATCACGAAATTAATCCGCGAATTCTTCCGGTCTCTAGTAATAAACGTACAGCTGTTTTAAAGTCCAAGTGGTTATCCAAAAGTAACGTTAAATGTTGTTTCCGATTATTTTCATAAGACTATCATATGAACTATTGGGGTAACAAACTTACAATTACGAGGTTATTTGAGGGAAAACCGTGTTACACAACAACGTCTTCTGGTCACCAAATATGGTTTCAGACTTCGGCATCCAACACTTTCTACTGCACACGCAATCTCGAGGTAGTACAAATTAAATATGAAGCTGTTAAAACTATCCGTGGCAAGAACTCATCTTGATGCCCCCCTTTTTCTCTCGAACCAACCAAGCCAAAACCTTTCCACACAGCACCTCATATAGTCAGCATATATTAATTCCACTATTACAAATATTTTTATTCAACTTCGACGGTAAACAAAATATTTTTTTACAGTCGTTTCATTTTTAGTACATTGCAGGTGGAGTAGCACGCAAAAACAACCAGTTTTTTTTAATTAATGACGATATACATGTATGTATCTTTCAATTTATACAATTAAGTTAATATGCCATACAACGGTTTTTTTTGTGTGTTCAAACACTACGATATTCAAGTAGTAAAAATGACCCTGCCATATTATCCCCCTTTTTTTTTCCAAACGAGACGCCCGGGGCCAAGCCTTCCTCCCCCCTCCCTGCTAGTTACGCCCTTGAGTTGATCAGTGCCTTCAGTCCGCAGAGCGGGCATGTGTCGCTTTGCCTAATTTTAGGCAAAACGCCGTTTAGCAAAACGCCGTTAGGCAAAACGCCGTTAGGCATAACGCCGTTAGGGAAAACGCCGTTAGGCTAATCGCCATTAGGCAATTCGCCGTTAGGCAAAACGCTTTTTCCTCTTTTAGGCAAAACGCCATTAGGCAATTTGGCGTTAGGAAAAACGCCGTTAGGCAATTCGCCGTTAGGCAAAACGAGGTTTTGTCATCATAGAAACATTTTAGGCAAAACGCCGTTAAGAAAATCGCCGTTAGGCAAAACACCGTTAGGCAAATCGCCGTCAGGCAGAACTCCGTTAGGGAAAACGCCGTTAGGCAAATCGTCTTTAGGGAAATCGCCTTAAGGCAAATAGCCGTTAGGCAATTAGACGTTAGGCAAAACGCCTTTAGGCGAAATGACTTTAGGCAAATCGCTGTAACGAATTCATGTTTAGGCAAACCGCCTTTAGGCAAATCGCCTGTTACTCCGCAGAGCACCTCACCGTATACTCGACCCTGAAGTTGCCAGGGTACGGTCATCTCCCAAGGGCTTAACAGCCCGTTCTCCTCATACAGCCGCCTGTTCGGATTCACATGAATTTTTAAAATGTGCTCTGGATTAAACTTTTGTTCTTTTTCCTTCATCAAGGTATAATTGTAAGTGTGAAATGCACGGGTCAGTAAATCTTTGACAAACAAGTGGTCTCTCAATCAGGGGATGCTTTCGGAACTTAATGATGAAATTTTCATACTTTGTAACAACACAGAGAAAAACGACGGTGAAAGTTAAGAGGGATTCGAGATTAAGTGCGCTATAATTAAGGTAGACGGAGATAAAATAATGCAAAAGTAAAGGTAAAATAATTAGAAAGGGAGATAGGTTAAATAAATTAAAAGAAAGGACTAATAGTGTGGATAGTTCTACAACATTGAAAGGAATTTTAAAAAAAAACATTATGGGGAAAAAAAAGTCAAAAACACTTATTTATAAGGTAAGTTTGCGATATGTGGATCGCAAACATGGAAAATCTACAATGAGGAATAATAATTTTATGTCAAGGACATTCTTTGTTTAATCACTAAACGTACAACATGAAAGACTGATGTGAAGAATGGCATTGTGCCGTTGCACTTCGTAACGTTGCATGTACGCGACCTGTTTTCATTAATTTTTATTTCTTTGTATTTCTTTTTTTGGCAAACTGGACATCATGCAGGCTCAATTTTGTGATAATTGAAAACAATTTCTTTGTTATGTAATATATTTTTAATTTTCATCATATCTTAATGTAAATTGTTAAAAAAAAGTGAAGTTTATTTCTAATCTAAAGTGAAGTGCTTCAAAAAATATATGTATAAAAATAATTTAAAAGACTTTGTGAACTATAAACATTTTTGAAACTAATATTTAATTACCTCAAACTTTTTTTTTTCATTTACTTTAGCTGAGATGTATTATTGATCATTTTGGAACTAAACCTGTATTGTTTAATTTTTGTTCTCCAAGTTTGACATCTTGTGTCACTATCTATGGTGGCTAAAGAGTATTATTTAGCTTCAGTGCCGTTGTTTCAGTGGCAGTCTGTGCAGACGTAACCACTGGAGCGCAGCTGTTTACAGATGGGGGAGAGAAAAGGGGGCGAGAGAACCAGTTCCGGTCGGTGCGGCGGCTCGGAGAACAGAAATAAAGGAACGCGCGTCACGGAGGTGACAGGTGAAGGGGAGGGGGCAGGGCGGCGAGAACACCCTTCCTCCGGCGGCAGTGCGCGCCAGTGCTCCGGGACCGGCCGCCAGGGGCGCGGCGATCGCGCTAGGAGGTAGGAAGCAGCGCCGACTGCGACCTCCATGGGCCGGGGGGGAGCTCGTGTGTCCACAGCTTCTCAGGACGCAGTACGTACTTACCTGCGCGCCATCGCGTACCTTCGCAGTGCTACGGAAACATATTCAACTACATCCAGGCAGTTACTTACGTGCAGCCTTTCTTTAACCACTTAAAAAAAATCGTTTAAAGCCGCAACAGAATATTTTGTGAATATTCATCTTGAAAGTGATCGACAAAACTGCTTATTACCAATATAAGTTTTTTTTTTTTTTGCTACCAAACAGGTTAGTAGTTGTGCTACGAAAAATTATGTGGTGTAACCTCTGAACTTAAGCAAGGGTAAATTGAAAATAACAAAGAGTTTGGCGATCACATAACTGGATATTACTATTTTTTAGTTGTTGTTGTTGTTCAAGCGAACTTCTAATAATTTCTCAGCGAAATTAAATGCAATTCATCGGTGGTTTTAGGAGTTTTACTATTCAGGCGTGTTAATGTGAAATTGTTTCAGGGACTTCTATCCTGACCACGCAATATTTATGTCCAATATTAAAATTTACTTAATAACAGCTTTCGGTTTTTTTTTTTCGTCGAAAAAAAAATTGTTGTCAGGGGCGAACTATATATTTATGGACACGTGCATATAGTTTAAAATCGTTTTATATTATTTTTATAAATATTTCGTTTACGATCACACTTCGTACAACTAACATATGGGTCCCTATGAGATGATAGCAAAATATTAATAATACGAGATAGCTGGATATATATCCCCTGTTAGCGATAGCTGTTTAGATCCGAGAGACAGGCTTGACGGTTTGATCGCGGTGTGCCACTGCGACGCACACGGACTGTACTTGAACCGGCTGAACGGCTGAGCTGCGACCGGCTGCACCGCGCTGACCCGCGCAACCGGCCAAAGTTGCGTGACGTCACTCGCAGGTACAGTCGGGGCAGCGAAGAGTTCAGCCGCCTATCCTTTAAGTGCCTTCAGAAACTCTGCACCTGAAGTTCGACATGCGAGGCGTCTGTTTTTTTTTTTACACGTCAAGCCTGCTATACAAGTCTTTGCGACCCTAAAATCTAGCAGTTCGACAGAAATTCCTCGGCGCTCGAGTTCACACACCGTGTTAGTTCTTTCATTTTCTTTGAATTGTTATCATTTGAGGGATTAATGTTTCGTTTAAAATTTTGAACATATATGATTAAATAGCTGAAAAATAAAGTCGCAAATGGTTAGTGGCGTCACCTTTTATAGCTATGGGGCTATCGAAATACCTAAATTTTCATGGAAATCCCTCAATTAATATAAATGACAAGAAAAAAATCAAAAAATCAACACCAATCCTTAAATGCGGATAGGACCCAAGCGATTACATTACGTAAAAAAAAAATGAAAATCTGAGTTGCGAAGGAATTTAAAAAAGTTACGTGAACGTAAAACTGCGAGCAGGTATGGACGGGCAGGGGAATAGTAATAATAATAAAAAGGGTTCAAGGCCGTTTTCCCTTTTTCGCCAGCAGCCACTTAAAGTGATTAGCGGCGACCTGGGAGGACCGCGCCTGGTAATGCCTAGCATTATCCCGCGCGCGAAAGTTAGAGGGACGTTGCGCAAAAAAAAAAAAAAAAAAAAAAAAAACACGCGCGAAAACTCCGGTCCTTCGCGGGCCGAACTACTTCTGCTTCTCCTCCGGTCGCAGTGCGTGGTGCGTGTCTCGCGAGGCCGCGGAGTGATCGGTGTTTCGCCACACCGAGCACCGAGCACTGCTCGTTAATCCGCGCCATCACCGGGTAACTGCCGTGTTTACCAGCGACCAGCAGTCTGCCGCGCCGCCTGGCGGAGACCGCGCGAAACTTACCTGTGATTTATTCAACACGAACAGAAACGAGTTACGTCAGTTAAATTAATTACGCACCACGGCTAATTTAAATATAAACTTTAGTAATGTAATCAAATAGTTATTATACTCATTCCTACACATCAATCAAATCTTATAACTAATATGTAGGGGCATGCAGATTTCGCGAAAAGATTTCGAGACTAGCTGAAAGTTAAAACACTGTAGCATCGTCTGTGTTTCGTGATTGGTTGAGTTTCTCCCAGATACATATCGATTGTAACAACACCAATCACAATGATTCAGTGTGGAAGCAAACGCGTCCTGAATGGCTCGGTCAAACAAGGCAACGACTTCTCTCGCAGACGGCCGCCAATCGCGAGGAATAAACCACAGGTTCGGGTATACCTTGTTGCAGTCTATTAAGCGTTCAGATCATTTCGCGAAAAACGCCTGCCCCTACTAATATGTCATACTTTTGTCATAGCTGTCTGCTGTAACTAGCAATAAACCAACTGAGATAATTTTTTATGAGCAAATTTATAAGCAAATAAAAAAACCCGCATTATTTTTAATCGCTAAAAATTATCTATGGAAAAATGTTATGTTGTAAACTGAGTAGGCTATACTAAAGTAGTCATTTGCAGGTAGTCTCATTTAAAATTTTGTGTTTAAAAATATTATTTATTCATTTATTGTTTTTTTATATATTTCGTATGGTTCTATTTTAATACTGAACGCATTTTTTTTTTAAATGAAGAAACTCTACTACAAAAATTAAATCAATATTAATTCCTTTGACGATGTTGAATGCTGATAAAAATATAATATAAAGGTATATGTAGGGCATGTAAGTTTTGCGAAAAAATTTCGAGGCTAGCTATGAGTTGGAACACTGTGTTTCGTGATTGGTTGAGTTTTTTTTTTTACAGGCACGAGTCTACTGTCGACGCACCAATCACAGCCATCCATTGCGGAAGCAAACACGTCATGAATGGCCCGGCAAGCAGGGCGATGGCTTCTCTTGCAGTCGGTTGCCAATAGCAAGGAAGAAACCATCGGCGCAGATATGCCTTAATGCAGTCTAGTGATCGTTCAGAATTTTTTTTTGCCAAAATATACCTACCATTAGCTAAACGTAAACATACTTGAAGGCTTCTGAGTATAATAACTTCAAACTCATAATCAAGCGTCCGTTAACCTGTAATGAAATTTATAGAATTATTTTTGTAGGCAATGTTTTTTTAGTAAAATTAAATATAGGACATGCATGAAATAAATTGTTTTGTTCAAGTTGCCCAGCATAACAGTGTTATATTTACAATTCATTCCTATGGAATATAAAATAAAGGCTTTATTCGTGGAAAAAAAAAAAAGGGGGGTCAAGTATTTTGTATCCCTAAATCGTGAAAAAGTTGAGTAATGGTAAACATAATTGTATGGTCCACAGCTAGGTGTTAAAGATTTATTTTTAAAAAAAATTGGAAATTATTATACTATTTATTTTATTGTTAAGTGATTTTTATACATTCTAAATTGACAATTAAATATTGTACACCATTAACCACACCAACCAGGCTACGCTATAGTAAGGCAGGTATCCCATGCACGAGAGACTCGTTTGTAATGTTCCAGTTCCAAGCACCCAGCCACAAGCACCCAGCCACAAGCACCCAGCCACAAGCACCCAGCCACAAGCCACAAAACAGCGGCGGGCGCTATACTCACCGGCGTCTACGATGTGCTGGTATGTGGGAAAACGCTTCTTCACGCGTAAACTCACTTTCTGGAGCGCGATCACGTAAGACAACATCGCGTAGCGCACAATGTTGCGTCGCATCAGGCGACCCCGCTCGTCCTGAAACAGACATGAGCCGTCAGACGACGCCGCTTTTCCCCTTCGGCGTGGCTAGCTCATAACTAGGGACACCTGTATTTCGCGATTTCATTTCAAGGTATTTCACAAAACACTGTAGCTTTTTCTAAGAGTCATGGCAAATTATGAGGGTGCATCAGTACGGTGACCACATTCTCATTGGCTCCGTCAAGAGCGGGACGACACCTCTCACCGACCTCAGCCAATAACCACAGGAGAAAAGCTACAGTATTTTGTGAAATACCTTGACACGAAATGTATTCGCGAAATACAGGTGTCTCTACTCATAACTAGGGGCATGCACATCTATAAACAAACATTCTAAGAGTAGCTGAAAGTTAAATAACTGTAGCGTCGTCTGTGTTACGTGACTGGGTTGAGTTTCTTTCAGGTGCATGGCGAGTGTTACTACACCGATCAGATCACAGTAATTCAGTGCGGAAGAAAAAGCGTGCTGAGTGGCTCGGTGAAACAAAACAAAACAACTACTTCTCTCGCAGACGGCCGCCAATCACAAGGAAGAAACCGCTGGTTGCGGGTATACCTTGTTGCAGTCTATCTAATACGCGTTTAGAATTTTTTTTCTCGCGAAAATGCCTGCCCTAGTGGTCATTGAAACCGCGAATTTTTCCAGTCCCTATCAATGATGTGGGGAATTTAATATTTTTGAGCCGTGTATAATTTTTTGCAAAAATATTTCGAGACCAGCTGAGAGTTAAAACACTGCAGCATCGGCTGTGTTTCGTGGTTGGCTGGGTTTCTCCCAGGCACGTGTCTGCTGTCGGCGCGCCAATCACAATGATTCAGCGCGGAAGAAAGCACGTCCTGAATGGTCCGGTCAAATAAGGCAACTGCTTGTCATGCAGACGGCCGCCAGTCACTACGAAGTAACAGCTGGTGCGGTTATGCCATTCTGCAGTATAATGGGCGTTCAGATTGCCTGACACTAGTTATCACTAGGGACAGGCATTTTTCGCGGATTAATTTCGTGATAGGCTGAAATCCAAACACGTGTACAATCTGCTGGTTTTGCTATTGGCTCGAAGTTTAACTTGAGCTCTCTGGGCCAATGAGAGATTAGGTATCGACCAAAGAATAATCGAATCACAAGCTACCTAGTGGAGACGCCTCACAAGTTAGCACCCATTTAACACACGTGTTTGCTTGAAAAATGCAGAGGATAATGGAGGCTATATATCCTAGAGATAATTGAATCCGCGAATTTTTCCGGTCTCTAACGGAAACGTCAAAAAAGAAGTTTTCTACTGTTTGCAGTCATGCAATCAAGAACCACCTGCCATCTCTTCAATTCGGGACATTATTTTCTGAAAAAATAAAGTAATTATAATCGGCAATTACTTTGAAAAAGAATCAATATGGAAAAAAACAATTTGCTATGTTGAAGTACGGAGCTTGTGATTTAAGCGTAGAGAATTTTATCCGATAAATACTGGCCTTCTATTGGTCGCGCGGAGTCACGTAAGAAGAGCTGGGCGTTTCCGAGATAATCAGTGCGGGTCCGATAACGCATTCGTCCCGGCCCGTTGTGGACACTGCATATCGTGAGTTCCTCTCCGTTTACATGATCCGTCTCCGCTTACATGGCATTGTAAACGAAAGAAAGGAAAAAAACAACAGATGTCACTTATAACCAATGGAAATTTTATAATCGGTAGATATGATGTGATCAACCTTTAGTAAACTATGCCTAGGGACTGGAAATATTCGCGAGTTCAATGCCGTCTAGGATTGACTCCACGATTCCCTACATATTCGGGCAAATACCACATGCTCATTGGCTAATTACTAGAGACCTGCAAAATTCGCGGTTTCGATGGCCTTCAGGATAGACTGCACATACCCCTGTACACTCGGGCAAATATCGCAAGTTCATTCATTGGCTGCCGACTTGTACGTTGTCTCAGCTGGTTTGTCTGTGATTCGATCCTTCTTTGATTGAGGGTTTATAACTGGTTGAGATTCGTCCAGATGAACAGTAAGCCAATAGTAAAATTATCTAAGAGATACCTGTATATGTGTTTGATTTCTAGCCTATCACCGAATGAATCCGCGAATTTTGCAGGTCTCTAGTGATCAACCTTTAGTAAAATAATCCTTTAAAGAAAAATATTAATATAAAACGCTAATTTAGTCTGTCTTTGTCTAATTCTGGCTAATCGCCCAACACCAATCACAAGTTCCACGGAGCATACAAACATCGTAAAACGGCGATACTTCTCTCCAGTGCTAATGATTAACAATAAATGGTTGTAAAAAAAAAAAGAAAGGTATGTTTCTAGGTAGCTGTCAAGGTTAAAGAAAAAAATAAATAAGATTGTTCCTTTCGTCCCCTACCTCCGGAACTAGAGAGCATTTCGACACCCGAGGTTACGTCACGCCGTCTCGCCCCGGCGGACTGTGGCTGAGTCACGCTTGTGGACGGAGACCAGCCACTGAGACTGTGGCTCGGAGTGAGAGATGCGCCGTCTACTGCTGTCCAGGAACAGTCGCTCAGCGAGGCGTCTCTGCAGCGCACTCGCGTCTACGCTCGCACGCAGTCGTGCAATCGAGAACTACCTGCCGTCCTCTGTTGAATTCGGAACACTGTTTCATGAAAAGATAAAATATTTATAATCGGTAGAGACCGGAAAAATTCACGAAATCATTTCGCGATAGGCTAAAATACAAATAGTTATACCTCAGTGCTGCCTCTGCTATCGGCTCACAACTCACCTGGATGACTCTGGGCCAATTAGAAACACCCGGCCAAAGCTGTATCGAATCACAGGCTGCTACGTTGGGACGTCTCAAAACACAGCAGCCAATGAGTGGGTGACATTTGACCGAGTGTACGTAGAACTATGGAGTTCATCCTGCAGGTCATTGAACCCCCGAATTTTTCCGGTCCCTAGTTATACTAATAGGAACAGATATAGTGTTATCGTTAACACGTCACGTGACCATGTCGATGACCACTTACATGAATTTACTCCCTATCCAAACCATTCCATAGAAGTTTTCACTTCAAAAAGGCAACGAATTCTCTCGCAGACGGCCGCCAATCACAAGGAAGAAACCCCCTGGTGCAGGTATACCTTGTTGCAGTCTGATAGGCGTTCAGATTTGTTCGCGGAAAAAATGCCTGCCCCTGTATATCAACATATACTTGGTGCAGTCTGTGCATGCGTCTATCACTGCAGAAGTGTATTTTTTTTGCTCGCCAGTCAAGACGTGGTGTGTTCGGGTCGCTGCTGTGATAGAAGGCCGGTACTCCTCAGGTCATGGTGCGGTCACGGTACTGCTGCCAGCTAATTACCGGCTCAAGGTCATCGGGAAATAACAGCCGAACTACCACGAGCTTGAAGGTCACGTGATCAACGAGTGAAACACGCGAAGCACCCGCGCCTGTAATTACTACACACGGTGATTAGTAGAGACAGGAATAATTCGCGGATTCAATTACCTCTAGGATAGCCTCCACTATCCTCTGCATTTTTCAAGCACACACGTGTGTTCATTGGGTGCTAACTTGTGAGGCGTCTCCACTAGGTAGCTTGTGATTCGATGATTCTTTGGTCGATAATCTCTCATTGGCCCAGAGATATAGACCTGAAAAATTCGCGGTTTCAATTCGTGAAATGCTACAATTCAAATAATTATACCTTAGTTCTGCTTCTTCTATTGGTTCACTGTTAATCTGGTTTAATGAGAGCCAATTAGAGACCCTCACTCATAGAAGTGTCGAATCACAGGCTGCCCAATCAAGAAGACTCGCAAATCAACAGCCAATTAACAGTTGGCATTTGCCCGAGTGTGTAGAGGATAGTGGAGTCTATCCTGGAGGTCATTGAACCCGCGAATTTTTCCAGTCTCTACCCAGAGAGCTCAAGTTAAACTTCGAACCAATAGCAAAACCAGCAGAACTGTACACGTGTTTGGATTTCAGCCTATCACGAAATTAATCCGCGAATTTGCTCCGGGCCTTATATATATGCCGCTCACAGGAACAAGATTAAGTTATAGTTAGAGACTGATAAAAGTGGACCGAGTGACCTCCAGAATAGACACAACAGTCCTCTACATACTTGGGAAAACGTCGCCTATTCATTGGTAGGTATCGGAGAGTTCTTGGTTTCATTTCGCTATAGTATACAATTCAAATACGTATACATCTGTGCTGTTGCCAATATTGGCACTCACATTATATAAGAAACTTTAAGCCAATGAAAATCAACTAAAAATTACGGAATCACTAGAGACCGGAAAAATTCGCGGATTAATTTCGTGACAGTCTGAAATCCAAACACGTGTACAATTCTGCTGGTTTTGCTATTGGCTCGCAGTTTAACTTGAGCTCTTTAGGCCAATGAGAGATGATCGACCAAAGAATCATCGAATCACAAGCTACCTATTGGAGACGCCTCACAAGTTAGCACTCAATGAAAACACTTGTTTGCTTGAGAAATGCAGAGGATAATGGAGGCTATCCTAGAGGTAATTGAATCCGCGAATTTTTCCGGTCCCTAGGAATCACAGGCTAGCATGGCGAGACGTCTCACTAGTCTGCGGCCGATGAACAGGCGACATTTGCCTGAGCATGTAAAGGATTGTGGAGTCTATCCTAAAGGTCTTTGAAAATGAAATTTTGTCCAGTCCCTAATCATTGGCTGCTGTCTTGTAGACGTCTTAACTGGGAAACGTGATTTGTAGGGGCAGGAAATTTTCGCGAAAAAATCTGAACGCCTAATAGACTGCAACAAGGTATACCCACACCAGCGGATTCTTCCTTTTGATTGGCGGCCGGCTGCGAGAGAAGTCGTTGCTTTGTTTGCACGATCCACTAAGGACGAGTTTGCTTCCACACTGAATTAGTGTGATTGGTTGTTGTAACAATCGACATGCACCTCAAAGTAACTCACCCAATCACGAAACACAGACGATGCTACAGTGTTTTAACTTCCATCTACTATCGGGATCTTTTCGCGAAATTTTCATAGCCCTAGTGATTTGATACTTATTTGGTTGAGGTTAGTCCTTCACATTGCCAGTGGGCCAGTAGCAGAAGCAGAATTAGGTTATAGTTATTTGAGTTCTAGTCTATCTTTAAATATAATTTTTACTGCCTCTCTCTATGACTTAAGAGAAAAATTTGCGTTTTCATTTCTTGATAGCCTCGAATTCAAATACCTATATCGTTATGCTGCTTCAATGATTAAATCACTGTTCATCTTAAAGAATCCTACCCAATGAAAAACCTTCAACAAAATACCTAAGTTAACAAGGATCGCTAGCTACCGCAGCTAGTGTCTGGAGTTACTTGACTTTTGGATTGGAGCCGCTTCCAAAACGAAGATTTCACCGATGTTTCGGTCGACCTTGCAGTCACCATCTTCAGGGTAGCAGTTACGTAAAACAAACTAGAACCCAAAAGCCAAGAAACTTAAAAATAGTATACCAGGTAAAAGGTCTCACGAGTCAGTGGCCAAAGTGTAGGTGACATTATCCCTAGTACGTAGAGAAGTTGGGGACTAGTCTAGAGGTCAATAAACGTCTCTCTTTAAAACAAACCAGCTTCGTTCCCACTGGACCAGCTAATGCAGTCGATCTCAGCCATTGACTGCATATTTTTTTTTAAATCATGAAAAAGATAATCGAATATTTAATAATTGGACTACATGTTTTATTATGCTTAATATGTCCGCAGTTAATACTAGAAAGCCATTCAGGGAACGGTTTTTCCACATAACTTTAACCATCGGAGATACTGGGACAACACAAAAGCATAAATTCCCGGGCAAGAATCCTAACCCAGAATCATAACGAACAATATTTTGTAGTGATACAGCGGTGTTCATGTTAATGTAAAAAAATGCACAACAAATATCTGTGATTTTTTACGTGAGTATTCAAAGTTCCGTTCACAAAAGAGAATGTACACTGTAGTTCCGTGAACGTGGAGACAACCAGGGGAGTGGTGGGAGGGGGGAGACCGGCGCAGCGCAAACACCGACATAACGGACCGGACCTGGGCCGCCGGTAAGTGTAGCAGCGCCGTCTCAGCGCCGTCTCAGCGCCGTCTCAGCGCCGGGACGACCCACGCGCAGCTCTGAGACACGCCTGATACACTACAGCCACCGCCTGCACGGCACACAGCTCCAGACCCCGGATCCAACCACGTCCAGGACAGGACTCCAAAGGCTCATGTCTAGGAACCGGGAGAATTCGCGGAGTCAATTAACTCTAGGATAGCCTCCATTATCCTCTGCATTTCTCAAGCAAACGAGTGTTTTCATTGGGTGCTAACTTGTGAGGCGTCTCCAAATAGCTAGCTTGTGATTCGATGATTCTTTGGTCGATAATCTCTCATTGGCCCCAAAGAGCTCAAGTTAAACTGCGAGCCAATAGCAAAACCAGCAGAATTGTACACGTGTTTGGATTTCAGCCTATCACGAAATTAATCCGCGAACTTTTCCGGTCTCTACATGTCGTATGAGTAGAGACCGGAAAAATTCGCGAGTTCATTTCGCGATAGGCTAAAATACAAATAGTTATACCTCAGTGCTGCCTCTGCTATTGGCTCACAACTCACCTGGATGACTCTGGGCCAATGTGAAACACCCAACCTAAGGCTTTATCGAATCACAGGCTGCTACGTTGGGACGTCTCACAAGACAGCAGCCAATGAGTGGGTGACATTTGACCGAGTGTACGTAGAACTATGGAGTTCATCCTGCAGGTCATTGAATTCGCGAATTTTCCCGGTCCCTACGTATGACTAGGAACACGATTATATGGTGAATGGCGATAAAACCGAGACAACACCGAAATGCAAGTTAATACACCATGTATCACCGAAATGCAAGTTTTATAATGAACGTAAGTAGCAATAATTAAAATAATTAATATACTAAAATAATAAATTAAAAAATAAATTAAATATAAGTCTTTTAATATTTTAAATTTAAGGAATGCTGTTAATTTCAATTGATTAAATTGGTTTAATTGTGCATCCCTTCAGAAACAATTTTAAACGATGAATGCTCGCTAATATATTTTTATTGTACTGAATGTATCTGTTTTAGACAAATTTATTAAAAATGATTTTATCGTAAAAATGCAATGTACAAATTTTACCTCTATTTTGGTAGGTTAAGTATTAGGAAACCGCTTTTATAAAAATAAAATCAATAACACCAAAATCCTCTGTTTTAAAAGCGAAATTGGTTTAAAAATAAAACCATAACCTTCCTAACAGGATTGTCGTGGATACATTACTTAATTAACTTATATTGGGTCGTAGGTAGTTTCTACCCGCCCCCAAGAAAAACAGACCAATAACAAAATTACAAAATTCAAATGACCCAATCAAATGCAATTGAGCGGGACGCTAAAAACGGGACAGCAGCCAATAGACAGTGTACACCCAGTTATTTGTGTACAATAGTGTGGAGTTCATCCTGGTCTCTATCCACGGGACGGTCGCAGCATCGTCCTTACGGTAAAATGGTTAGAAGTTTAACCTATAACGACCGACTTTTTAGGTATCCAGTAAACACGCCTGTATTTATAAGAAAATTTGTTCGTGTCTGTGTTTTTCTCAAATTGAGGTAGCTATTTCTTAATATTTTGGCTTGAGAACCGGAAAATTTCTCGGATGCTTTTGGTCACCAGTTAAACTGCAAACATCTATATATACCTTAGCCCTGCCACTCCCCTCTACAACTGTGCGCCAGTCATCTGCCAGCTATCAGTAGAGGCCGAATCATACCGACCCTCTTAAAATACAGGGAAGTGATGACGTGATGAATCAGCTAACAGAAAAGCATGGCTAGGGACAGGAAAAATTCGCGGGTTCAATGACCTGTAGGATGAACTCCATAGTTCTACGTACACTCGGTCAAATGTCACCCACTCATTGGCTGCTGTCTTGTGAGACGTCCCAACGTAGCAGCCTGTGATTCGATAAAGCCTTAGGTTGGGTGTTTCTCATTGGCTCAGAGTCATCCAGGTGAGTTGTGAGTCAATAGCAGAGGCAGCACTGAGGTATAACTATTTGTATTTTAGCCTATCGCGAAATGAAATCGCGAATTTTTCCTATCTCTAAACATAGCCCATCACTAGAGACCTGAAAAATTCGCGGATTCATTTCGTGAAATGCTACAATTCAAATAATTATACCTTAGTGCTGCTTCTGCCATTGGTTCACTGTTAATCTGGAGTAATGAGGGCCAGTTAGAGACCTTCACTCGTAGAAGTGTCGAATCACAGGCTGCCCAGTGAAGACAACTCACAAGTCAACAGCCAATGAGCAGTTGGCATTTGCCGCGAGTGTGTAGATGGTAGTGGAGTCTATCCTGGAGGTCATTGAACCCGCAAATTTTTCCGGTCTCTACCCATCACGAAATGAGTCCACGACATTTCCGGGCCTCTAGTCATGGCGGACCACTGACGTACAGCAACGCAGCAACTGTATTCTCATTGGCCGAGCCACGCGCGGGAAACCACTCCTCACATGCCACAGCCAATGTCTAGGAGCAGGCATTTTTTTTACGAAAAGATCTGAACACTTACTAGCCTGCAACAAGGTATACCCGCAGCAGTGGTTTCTTCCTTGTGATTGGCGGCCGTCTGCGAGAGAAGTCGTTGCCTTGTTTGACCGAGCCACTCAGGACGCGTTTGCTTCCGCACTGAATTACTGTGATTGGTGTTGTAACAATCGACATGAACATGAGAGAAAGTCACCAAATCACGAAACACAGGCGACGCTACAGTGTTTTCACTTTCATCTAGTCTCGAAATCTTTTCGCGAAATCTGCACGACCATTACAATGTCCTGATCTGCTTGTTAGTCACACACTTGTTGCCACGAGCTTACAGAGCCGAGCAACTATCCAGGGCCCCGCGCGTAGCATTTCATTTACTGCTTTCCTTGAGTGTCTATCTTCGTGTGAACAATTATTGACACCAATGCGTAGAGACCGGAAAAATTCGCGAATTCATTTCGCGATAGGCTAAAATACAAATAGTTATACCTCAGTGCTGACTCTGCTATTGCCTCACAACTCACCTGGATGACTCTGGGCCAATGAGAAACACCCAACCAAAGCTGTATCGAATCACAGGCTGCTACGTTGGGACGTCTCACAAGACAGCAGCCAATGAGTGGGTGACATTTGACCGAGCGTACGTAGAACTATGGAGTTCATCCTACAGGTCATTGAACCCGCGAATTTTTCCGGTCCCTACCAATGCAAAAAGGAAGTGTTTAATTGTTATTACTATGTAATTCAAAGTTCTGGTCGATTCAAGTGTCCATGATTTCGTATTAGAAAAACTTATCCATTAATAATTTATCAGGAAAGAATGTAAAAAATTATTTTAAAAAATATCGTCAAATTTAAGTTCAAGGTTGATTTAAAAACGTTGTTTTAAAGAGTTCTTTTTTACATTTCTTGGGGAGGGTCCACTAACCTAACTATTTTCTGACGGCTAGTTCCCCCCCCCCCTCCCGGATCACCCAAATAAGGCCCCTTTCCACAAGAGAGTGGCCCAGTGTCCCGCAAAATGTAAGGTCACCACTGATTTTGGCCAGTTTTTTTATTGGCTTCCACTCTCTTAGATTGCGTCAAATATCCCACGAACCAACACAACAGATGTTACGAAGGATGTTCGTAAAGTAAGCTGCGTTTGGTTTAAAAAAAAAAATCAACTCGAGATAAAAAGTTTGTTATCAAAAAATTTAGTTTACTACATATCTACTTTACATTTTCACATAATCTCCGTTCAGCTCCAAACACTTTCCGGAACGCTACACCAGTTTCTTTAACCTCTCTACATAGCAGTTCACTTGGGAATGGAAGAGACGCCTTGGCCATATGTATCATGGACTACGAACACGCAATGCGTGTAGCCTACGTACAGGCGCTTAGTAAACGTCTCCGGAAAACGTTTAAGCAGTATCCGTACTCGAGTCAAAAAATAATTGCTACATTTGTTTTTATTTTTTTAAGTTACACATCTTTAGGCGCGTTATGAAAAAATGATGAGAATGAAATTTTAAGATGCGCGCGCATCACTGTAACAGAAAATTAACAGGTTGAAGCTGCCCGTTAAACCGCTCATTAGTCTCGAAAAAAAAGCTAGCAACAAAATAGAAATAGAACCTCTATTAGTTGCGCATGTTGGCACGCTCGTCGCCTCTGATCACTGTTTTCATATTTTTAATATTTATCCACATGTTTCTGGTTTATACATTCACAACACGTGTGAATTATATATGTGCTAATAAATTATATTCAGTAGTGATTTAAATTGAAAATTTTGATTAATATAATTTACTATTCGTAAATATTAGTAAAAAAAATTGTGCCTTTATACTTTTTCAAGTGATCCAATATAATAGAGTTTAACTATCCGTATATATTATTTATTGATATAAATTAAAATATTATTTAATGTAATTGATACTTAATATTATTAAATTATTAATGTTACATATTTATTACTGGTTATTTAATATTTACAAAATAAGAAATACATTCAATAAAACAATTAATAAAAAATTTGTGATAAAAATTAAAATCGAACATCAAAATAAAATATTAATTTTTAATATTTATTATTAAATTGAATAAATAATAAATATTTTTAAACATTAATAAACAAATTTAATGAAAACTTTTTGATAAAATAGAAAAGTGAATATTAAATTAAGAAAAAAATAAATATTTAAAAAATGAATAAACTTAAAATTCAAATTTTTGAATTTATTATTTTATTTATTTATTTTCTTTTAAAATATTAAACAATCAATAATAAATATTTTAAATTAAGAATCTTATAATATTTAGTACAAATTATGTCATATATATTTATTAATCTCTAAATTTTATGTATTTAATTATTCATATTTAAAATTAACTTTATTGACTGTGTTGACTATCTTTTTCCAACACTTTTATTATTTTATTGTAATTAATTATTTGTATGCAATTAAAATTTATTTTAATGATGCCAAAGAAGTATAACTTTTCACGCGCGTACATAAGTACAAGCACTCAATTTTTTTATTATATTACAGTACCTTAGGGTGCGACAAATAACCCTAGAACCAATACAACAGATGATACGAGGGATATTCGTAAAGTATGTTCCATTTGGTAATAAAAAATTAACTCGTGAGAAAAAGTATTTGTATTGACAATTTTAGTTCACTACAGACCTAATTTACATTTTCACATAATCGCCATTCTGTTCCAAGCACTTTCCGCAACTCTGCGCCGGTTTCTTTTACCTCTTCTGCATAGCAGTTCTCCGCCTGCGAATGGGACGGACGACTGGGCCATAGGCATCCCGCACTACGAACACGCAATGCGTGTAGCCTACGTACAGGCGCTTATCCGTACTAAAGTCAAAAAATAATGGCTACATTTGTTTGTTTTGCTTTTTTTTTAAGAAAAGGGCTTCATTTTGGTTAATTATAGAAACGTGAGTCAAACATTTTCATCAAAAATTACAAAAATTACGACTGCCAACTGGTTTAATTTCTTCCATGCGGCGAACTTACATGCAGAGGGGTTACATAAACTGGTGCAGCTTTGCGAAAAATGCTTGGAACAGAATATGAGTTGATGTAAGCTTTTGGACATGCGCCATTGCTAAGCACATGTATGTTTGTAGAAAAAAACTACAAAAAACCAAACGACAAAAAACACAAATTAAGCAAAAGTTGCTGTTGTCAACAGGATAGATATACACACCACATAATATTCCATAACAGGAAAATGGTCAACAAACAAAGAAAAACAAAGAAAAATGGTCTACGAGAACGAAAAAAAAACCACAAATGATGAATTTAACCCCAAAAAAATTCAGCATAACAGTTGAAACGAGACAAAAAAACACAACAAAACGAAAAGACAGACATACATGTGCTTAGCAACGGCGTATGTCCAAAAGCTTACATCAAGTCATGCACTCCGATTGCACAAATCTTTCAAAGAGAATATGAGGTTGTGTGAAACATAAAGTATGTCTATAGTAAACTAAAACTGTCAATACAAACGTTTACTCGCGAGTTTATTTTTTTTTAATGACAAAACGGAGCTTACTCTACGAATATCCCCCGTGAAATATACGGATGATTGCATTCTTGCCTGTTGCTGCACGGTAACACGAATGTCTCAGATCCTTAGTCACGAGAGTTGACTCGATGGGTTGGATTCTCGCAAAAGCGACCGCAGACTACATCTGTGTTCCAGCCTATGGTCGGCCCCCTCCACCTGTCCTCCCAAATGTGCGCCCTTTAGGGTGGATTGGGAGTCTGCTTACAGATCAATTTTTATTCATTCCAGAGCAATTAATATTACGACAGAGCTGTCAAGGGATTACTCCCCCCCTTTGATCAGGGAAAGTGTTAAAGCTTCAGCAAGACCAGACTAGGACAACCCCGCATAGTCACAACCATAGCCCCCCCCCCCCCTCTCCGGTACTCTGCTCCAGATTGTTCCGACCTACAGCCGGCATTCTCACGGTACCCTCCCGCATATCAGGGTAGTGTGGGAGAAATTCCAGTTCGTCTTTTTACATTCCAGAGCTATATAAATTAAACATAACTACAAGGGATCACTCCCTGTTGTTTGATCGGGAGGTTGTTAGGGCTTCGGCACCGACCAGCGGCTGGGGCCACCAACCCAGCATAGTCACCGCCTCAGCCCCGTACCTCGCTCAGCTGACCAGACAGTTGGCTGTGTTCTGAGCCCTGAAACATCATCAGCACTGCTGGCGCCTTCCCCGATCTCCCACATCACACTGGGACCCCTCAAAACACCCAGTGAACCCGTGGTCCGGTGGAGGCCTATCCAACCTATGTTAGCTGTCCAGGCTAGCACCGGAGCTGTGTCGTCGCTCACCACGTCGACTCCGCATCGGGCTAGGGAACCCTTGGAATCTGCTCCAAGCGATCGGTAGAGACCAGGAAAAATTCGCGGATTCATTTCACGATACCGCTAGAATCCACACAACTGTACTTTAATATTGCTTCTGTGATTGGCTTACAGTTTATCTGAAGGACTTTGAGCCAATGGAAAACCTTCAACCAAAAAAACTATCGAATCTCGCAAGCGTCCCAGTTGACAGGTGTCACGAGTCATCAGTAGCCAATGGGCAGGTGGCATTTGCCTGAGTATGTAGAGGGTTGTGGAGTCTATCCTAGAGGTCATCGAAAGCGCGAATTTTTCCAGTCTCTAGCGATCGGAGCACCACCACCAAGTGCGAGTCCCACCCAATCAGAATCCAGGACCTCGGAGGAAACATGATCTCACAGCCCACAAGAGCAGTGTAGGGTTGGGTATGAGGGGGGGGGGGGAGAGCCGTGAACTGTTCGCACGCTATACTGCGCGCCGTCTCAGCTTCACAATGGCCGGAAGGAGGCTCGAAGAGAGAGCAGGGGAGCCGAGAAGGGTAATTCTCCGGCGTGCTACAGTGGGAACATCACCTCTGCTGACGTCTTTCATTCGCTCTTCAGGAGTCTGCAGCGCTACAGTGCGCGTGTTGATGAAGGCCGCCCAATTAAGCCCGTGTAAGTTTCCACCTCGCTCCAAGCACCGACGACAGAGCACGGAGAGAGAGTTTGAAATGAAGTCTTGTATCATTTCGCAAACTAAAAAAAAAAAAAAAAAAAAAAACAACATTACGAACTGCACCCATCAGAGTCTATGGATGTAAAAACACCAGGAGTTTCAGACATTTAATTGGGGTTTTGTAAGAGAGTATGTTGTTTGAAGTAACAAAAAACAAACAAAACTTAATATTTTTGTACACTTTTTCGAACATAAAAATGTTTCCTCTTCGCACTCGAAATTGCGAATTTTGATTGAAAAATAATAAATATATAAAGGGTAGTTTTTACGAAGATCCAGCTATCTAAACCACGATCATCTCTCGGTTTATCAGAGGCGAATGCTTCCTTGGAAAAAGTCCGTAAACGTGCTGTGATTCCCTGTATTCATAATTGAATAGTGCGAAAATGTTTTGTAATTTCCTGCATTATTGGTTGAATACTGCGTAAATGTGTTGTATTTCCCTGAATTATTAGTTGAATAGTGCGTAAAAACGCTGTATTCCCCTGCATTATTGATTGAAAAATCCGTAAACGTGCTGTGATTCCCTGTATTCATCGTTGCATAGTGGGTAAATGTGTTGTATTTCCCTGCATTATTGGTTGAATAGTGTGTAAATGTGTTGTATTTCCCTGCATTATTGGTTGAATACTGCGTAAATGTGTTGTATTTCCCTGCATTATTGGTTGAATACTGCGTAAATGTGTTGTATTTCCCTGCATTATTGGTCGAATAGTGCGTAAATGTGCTGTATTTCCCTGCATTATTGATTGAAAAGTCCGTAAACGTGCGGTAATTCCCTGCATTCCTGGTTGAAAAGTCCGTGAACGTGGTGCAACTGCCAAGACGCCGCTGGAACGTTGCGCAGCTGTGACGGGCTTGTTGGCTGGGAGCCCTGCCAGCAGCGGGGGAAAGCGGGGCGGGCCGGCCGCCAGCTCGCGGGCCCGCCATTGCGTGGGCGGCCAGCGGTCACCGCCCCCGCCGCCCCCGCCGCCCCCGCCGACCAACACCCGGCCGCGCTTCGACGCCCGCCGCAGAATACATCATCCCGCAGGTGGAGAACGGAGATATTCGCGAATTCATTTCGTGATAGGCTAAAAATCAAACATGTGAATAATTCGGCTGGTTCTGCTATTGGATCGCAGTTTAACTGGATCTCTCTGGGAAAATGACAGACTATTGACCAAAGAAGCCTCAAATCACAAGCTACCCAGTGGAGACGCCTTACAATTAAGCACCCAATGAACACCAGTGTTTGCTTGAGAAATGCAGAGGATAATGGAGGCTATCCTAGAGGTCATTGAATCCGCGAATTTTTCCGGTGTCTTTTCATCACGCGATAGGATCAAATCCCTCTACTATTGGCTACGGCTTATGTAAAGGACTCTGGGCAAATGAAAGACAAGTCGACCAAAGAATCGTCGAATTACGGACAACGTGTCGGTAGTCAGCAGCCAATGAACAAGTGACATACTTGCTTAAGCATGCATAGGACGACGGAGTCTATTATAAGAAAGGTGAGTGACACAGCGAAATTTTTCACGGGGACGCGGCGTGGTGGATCCTCGCAGTAATGCTTCTGCTCCTTGGTGGCACAAACGTTCCACGGGATCCGGGTTTGAATCCTGAGCTGGCTTGCACGCGGCCTCCTGGGTGTTTCCTAGCACAGACCGTCTACCATTCGTTCCCTACATCTGGACACCGGGCAAGTTCGGACTCCACTATCCTCTAGGCGGTCGTGCACATCACTAGAGAACTGAAAAATTCGCGGGTTCAATGACCTCCAGGATAGACTCTACTACAGTCTACACAGTCGGACAAATTCCACCTGTTCATTGGCTGCTGATTTGTGAGTCAACTCGACTAATGTCTGTGTTTCGACACTTCTTTGAGCGAGGGTCTCTAATTGGCCCTCATTACTTCAGATTAACGGAGAACCCAATGGCAGAAGCAGCACTAAGGTATAATTATTTGAATTGGAGCATTCCACGAGATGTATCCGCGAATTTTTCAGGTCTCTACACATCACGTGTTCGCTGGGTGTTGATTCATGTTGACGGCAACTGGAATGCATTTGCAGTGAAGTGTATTTCATCCGGCATTGTATGGTTCGGTGCAATGAAACCGCTCGCGTTCAGATGTTAGCTGGATGACCTTCGGCCGTCAGGTCGTAGCACTCACAGTTTATCCTCACTATATAATTTATAGAGACAGGAAAAATTCGCGAGTTCATTTCGCGATAGGCTAATATACAAATAGTTATACCTCAGTGCTGCCTCTGTTATTGGCTCACAACTCACCTGGATGTTTCTGGGTCAATGAGAAACACCCAGCTAAAGCTGTATCAAATCACAGGCTGCTACGTTGGGACTTCTCACAAGACAGCAGCCAATGAGTGGGTGACATTTGACCGAGTGTACGTAGAACTATGGAGTTCATCCTACAGGTCATTGAACCCGCGAAATTTTCCGGTCCCTACAAATAATAACATTGTTTCATAAAAATAGTCCATAGTTCCTGCACGGTCTCACAACTCAGTAACCAATGAGTAGAGACCGGAAAAATTCGCGGACTCATTTCGCGATATGCTAAAATTCAAATAATTATAACCTTGTGCTGCTTCTGCTATTGGTTCACTGTTAATATGTAGGACTCTTGGCCAACTAGAGACCATCAATCAAAGAAGTATCCAATCACGAGTTACCCACTTGAGACGCAAACAAAATTCAGCACCCAAATGAACAGGCGCCGTTTGCCCAAGTAGGTAGAGAATCATGGTGTCTATCCTGAAGGTCATTGAATTCGCTAATATTTTCCAGTCTCTACCAATGAGGTCGTTGGAACCAGAGGTGTCGTGCAAGCGTCTGCGGGGTAGACGCCACAGTCGTGTGGTGGTCAGGAAAGTGTCGGAGGTAGGAACTGGAAAAATTCGCGGATTCATTTCGTGACATGCTACAATTCAAATAATTATACCTTACTGCTGCTTCTGCCATTGGTTCACTGTTAATCTGGAGTAATGAGGGCCAATAAGAGACCCTCACTCATAGAAGTGTCGAATCACAGGCTGCCCAGTCGAGACGACTCACAAGTCAACAGCCAATGAACAGTTGGAATTTGCTCCGAGTGTGTAGAGGATAGTGGAGTCTATCCTGGAGGGCATTGAACCGCGCGTATTTTTCCCGTCTCTAGTCGGAGGTATCTGGACCCGGACTGCAGGCGGTCTCGGCAGTCGAGACGTGAAAGCGCCGAGGTTCGCGCTGTCGCGGAATGTCCACGGGGGAAGGGGGAAGGGGGATGGGGGATGGGGGCAGGCGACCCTGGATAGGATCCGCGTCCCTTGCGCCAGGCAGGGGAGACCGGAGGGACCACACAAGCGGGTTTCGCGCGGGCGGCAAACGTGACGGACGTTTCCTTCAGCCAGCGGGCTTTCTAGGAGCACTTACATTCACCCCGCCCGCTCGACACAACTTCAGATCATACTACGAACTTAAATACATTCAAAATACAAATGAAACAAGAATGACTTTAAACTCGCAAATATATATATATATATATCACTAAGGGGCAGGCATTTTTCGCGAGAAAAAAAATCTGAACGCCTATTAAACAGCAATGTGGTATGCCCGATTTTCCTGTTTCTTTGTTGTGATTGGCGGTCGTCTGCATGATAAGCCTTCGCCTTATTTGACCCAGCCATTCACGAAGCATTTTCTTCCGCGCTGAATTACTGTGATTGGGGTGTTGACTGGAGAAACTCGACCAATCCTAAACACAGGCGATGTTACACTGTTCTAACTCTCAGCTAGTCTCGGAAATCTTTTCGCGAAAAATACACGCCCCTATACAGCACGTTATTTTGTAACATCTCATTTATTAAAATTAGAATTGTAAACACCTATTATTATTAATGATTACAGATCAAATTATGGTTTTAATCATATCTCTCGTGTCTGAAGATTTACTTACGAAAGATCAATCTCTAAATTCTCTATAGTTTTTTTTTTACTTATTTTAAATATTAAAAATTCCAGAAAATTAACAATAACATTTGTTTTAAAAATCCCTAAAAAAAACTAAACTATACACCCGAACGCTTCAAATATTATCAAACAGCTGAATAATTAACAAATATATTGTTTCGTTGACTGTGATTAGAGACCGGAAAAATTCGCGGATTAATTTCGTGATAGGCTGAAATCCAAACACGTGTACAATTCTGCTGGTTTTGCTATTGGTTCGAAGTTTAACTTGAGCTCTCTGGGCCAACGAGTGATTATCGACCAAAGAATCATCGAATCACAAGCCACCTAGTGGAGACGCCTCACAAGTTAGCACCCAATGAACACACGTGTTTGCTTGAAAAATGCAGAGGATAATGGAGGCTAGCCTAGAGGTAATTGAATCCGCGAATTTTTCCGGTCTCTAAATGTGAAACTTTAACAATAGTCACAAATTCGTGTGAAAAAAATTCGACTGTTTACATTAGCTTCTAAATCATAACAGCTTATCTAAGAACGACATAAGGTTTATTAACAAGATGACAAATCTCCCTTTTTTTAAAAAAAAAATATGGTTTTAATTCACCACTATCATCAGTCGCCAAAGCATCTAATGTCACTCGCTTTAACACTAGTTAACATTACTGTATTTTCAAATCTTAAGGCGACCTAATCGCTCTTCAAATAACGATAGTATCATTTCGATGCAACTGCTATCTACAGTGCAATACATCTAACTTGGACACTTTTGAATTCACAGTGCTTCCTTTCAAAAAGAAGTTGTAAGTTTTACTCAGTTGTCACAGGTGTTAAGTTGTGCTACTGTGCAGGTACTGACTGTAGTAGCTGTCTGAAGTAGAATAAAGACCGTTCAAAGTAGCTGGACATCTCTATGGCGCGCTGTCCGTGTCTCGCGTAAAGCGATTGCGCCTTCGCACAGCTGAGACGCAACTTGCACAGCAAGCTTGCACTGCGGGAGGTCTACGTCTCAGTAGGTCCCGCGAGCTCTGTCGCTAGGACTACCCCAGCTGCAGCAATGGAACCCTAGGTTTCAGGTGACGTAACCCCTGTAATATACCAGCTATGTCAGTGAACACTTAAGACAAATTACACGACATTGTGAGTGCTGGCTGGGAATCAACAGCACTGCAAGAGATGGAGAAATCTGCTAAGGAAGAAACCCAGATTGCAGTGGAAAAAGGTAAAGTTTTCAGAAATGGAGTTCCAATTTTAACAGTAATTGCAGATGGAGCATATGCAAAACGTTCATACAAGAACATTAATTACAGCTCCCTCTCTGGTGTCGCTGCTATATCCGGGTTCGGTTCCAAGCAGGCTCGGCAGACGTGGCTAATGTTACACTTTAAGGCTCCCGCCTACCCGGGCACACATTCATGTGCAGAGCTTCAGAAAAAATACCGCGCGATTTGGAAACAGCTCAACATATCCGAAGAATGTTTGTCCACGAAAAGCACATAATAATAACCTGAGGGTGGATCGGTAGTTCTGTTTCTGTACTTAATTTTTCAACTGTATTTTTAGAATAGCGAAATCTGCTAAAACTCGTGTTTTCAAAATAATATTAGGGTATGAAACAACCGATACAGATTCTTGAAAGCACTAAAAAGATTTGCGTTACAATTTAAGCTTCATTTGTCCACCATATAATGTTATGGTTACCGATCAGATCCCACGACGAGAAGACCACGTGTCAGAGCCTTGCGCTTAGGGGCGATACCGCGCCAGAGGCACCAGGCAACGTCGCACGCACCACCACGTTTCCCCACACAAGTACATTCACGTGGTTATTTCTTGTGAGTTCGCGTCACCGACATGGTTGTAGTAGCAGTAAGTGAAGTTAATTTGACCACGTGAATACATGAACCTAGGTCTGTCATCACTGGTAAGTCATAGCTAGGTAATGAATTTTTACATACCACTGACATCTTTTGTGACTAAAAAAATGATGTGAGGATAGATGATATCATGCTGACATCGTACTGATATAATACCAAAATCATTTTCTTACGTACATTTGGAAAGTAGAAATGATTTCATATCACACATTTAAAAACAAAGTTTAAGTTTTCACTTCTGTTGACAGTCCCCATGACTGGCTATTCCCCCCCCCCCCCCCCCCCCCCCCGCGACGAGAGGCTACACGCGGCCTGGAGCTCTCGGCGGGCCCGCGGTTCGAAGCCCGGACCTGGAGACCCGCGCAGCCTGTGACGTCGCCCTGCGGCGGTGTTGCCAGACCGGGCAGCGAGTCTGAGCCCTCTGCCGGAGCGGCAACAGCGCCGGGCGTGGAACACACCAACCCAGGAATACTGGCAGCTCGCGGGAAGCATACCTACGATTCACTCGTCCTTCTGGACATACCCGAATGGGAAGCCTTCATTTCACAGACGAGAGAGCCACACCCGAAGTTCCCCGAAGTTCATGCTCGCTTTTTTTTTCCCGTACCACAACAGGTGTATTTATTTAGGATGTAGCTTACTCATACGTCATACGCCGTTCTAGCTCATTGTATAAACCGGTTTGGCATTAAATTTTGCGGTCGATTAGGATAGGTTAGCTACATTATAAATACTTTAAAACATTGTGGATGGTTGGTTATATTAGGTAAGTATAGCTACATTAAAAATACTGTAAAATCATTTTATGGTTGCTTAGCACATAACTTTTTAATATGTAGCTATCCAGCGCTAGGAAACCGTTTCCATGATTTCACAGTATCTAATGTAGCTATCCTAACCAAATCAACCGTCCACAATGTTTTAAAGTATTTATAATGTAGCTAACCTAACCTAATTGACCATTAGTTATCATGAGTTGTCCAAAATAAAGATTCAAGGACACACGGCAAAAGAAAAATATGACGGCGTACAAATATATACCGTTGCCTTTTTTTGGTCTTTCCTTTTATCAACACCGCCATATTTATTTACAATGAACAAAAAAAACCTGAAGATGCACGATCGGGCGTTTGGCTCTCTCGTCTGTGAAAATAAGGCTCCTCACACATCACGAAGTTAAACGAATTTGAGTATTCGGGTATGTCCATAAGGCTGTGTGAATCGTAAGCTTCCCTTCAGCTCGCAGCTGTTCCGACTAACTCCCTCTACTAGCACGCGAAACGGAAATTACGAATATCATCTACGGCTTAGCGTACGGCTTGTACAACCGTTTTATTTTCAGATTACGGTGTTTTATGAATACAAAAAAAATTGCATCTGTAGCTCGTGTGCAAAAATAGTACCGACGTCCAAATAAACATAATGCCCAAATATTACTATAGTGTACGAAACAAAAAAAGGGGGACATGCAACATGACATTATTCTCAAGAATATTTTTTAAAAAAATCATCAGTATAAAGGAACATTATGCAAAGTATTCTGTTACTTATAAATATTTTTGATATCCCCCCAAAAAAATACAAACATATTTAAATGTCTGTGGAGTCTCCGCGCGGCAGAAGTGAAACGTTATGCCCAATATTTTATTAGGTATAGGAAATATAATTCTCTTTGATTGATATTGCAGATAAAGAAAAATATTTTTTTTTTTAAATTAAGCGAGCACTAATACATTCTATTGCGAAAGTATAAGAGTGTGCAAGTGTTTAAGTATGCTGTGTTATTTCTACCTCTCCCCTACCGTCTCCTCTACCGGTTTCCCCAACACTTACCTATATATTACTAGGGACCGGAAAAATTCACAGGTTCAATGACCTGTAGGATGAACTCCATAGTTCTACCTACACTCGGTCAAATGTCACCCACTCATTGGCTGCTGTCTTGTGAGACGTCCCAACGTAGTAGCCTGTGATTCGATAAAGCTTTGGTTGGGTGTTTCTCATTGGCTCAGAGTCATCCAGGTGAGTTGTGAGCCAATAGCAGAGGCAGCACTGAGGTATTACTATTTGTATTTTAGCCTATCGCGAAATGAATTGGCGAATTTTTCCTATCTCTATCTATTACTCACCACGTACCTATCTATTCCCCACCACGTACTTAATTATCCCCCTCTCGTAACGCTCGATAATTGTAGTCCCCTCAGCAAAGAAGTTCCACTTCAGAAATGACGATGATATTGTTGTCTCGGGACTGCGCCGGGCGACCCGCCTGCTCGCCACTTCCCGCTCGTCCGCCCGCCATTTGCATAAACTGTCCCGCCCGCCGCCTGACTCACGGCGCAGTTAGGCCCGTCACAACACTGCCCCGACAGTCACGTGGCCTGCAGCCAATTAGGCGGCCAGGAAAAAGATTCCATCCGCCCGTCCGGCAAAGCTACCAATAGCGTCATACTTCTGATGGACGGACGGGCGACATAACCTCCAAATTTCAACTAAGTTTTTGCGTGTGAAATGTTTAAACACATTTCAAAAGCTTATTTTTTAAAAAAAAAAAATAATAATTCGAGTGACAGATGGTAAAATGATTGTTTAACTAATATAATTACAAAAGAGAATTTTTTTTGACGTGAAAACGTCTTATAAATCGATGAACGCCGGCTGCACGCACGAAAAAGCATGACTCATTGGTACGTTCCGCCTGAGCCAAGAGTGCAACAACCAGCCAACCACCGTGCGAGAAAATCTACTATAATATCAAAGAGGTTAAGGCGGGCTTTCAGAAATTTAAAAAATTTGATTTATTTGTCCAATTTCGTCATTTCAAATTTACAAATTATTGACATTGATTTGATTTCAGTTTATTTCTATAACTAATTGTTTGTGATTATATTTAAACAAATTATTTAAATTAAATTTGCAAAAACTGTAAATAATATTTGAAAATTAAAAAGTATGCAATTTTTCATCAATGTTATCTTATGACATTATCACGTAAAATTATCGTCCGTAAACCGACTTTACAGACAACCACACTTTTTTTTTTTTTAATAAAAATAATCTGAGTCACAGATGGTAACATGATTGTTCAACTAAAATATAATTATATAAGAGATTTTTCTTTCTTTTCAAAATTTAAGTTTTCCCAAGAGTTGTCAGAACTGAAACAGCTGTACAGTCCGGGCCTATCAGAAAATTATTCTCGGAATAAAGGACGGAGGAAGAAAGATATCATGCAGAGAGTACACACAAGTAGATTTTTGACTTTGTTCAATTATGACTAATGAAAATCTATTTTACAGCTATGGACGTACTTCCAAATTAATTAAACCCTGAACACCGATGATTTCACAGGTGAAAATATTTGTTTCAGTTAATCATTGTTAAATTCAGAAACTGCATAAAACAATTTATACGCCTTAAGAATGCACTGAAGTCCCATTTACAGAGAGGTAAATACTGTGGTTTTATACCATTTCTTATCTTTGTATTGTAAATTAATTTACGATTTTTTTTTCGTTCAAGTAAAAATTAGTATTATTTGAAAAATTGTTTATTGTTTTCTGTTTTTGGTGCTAATGACTAAAACAACCTTATTTGCTCATGATTATTTAGTTAAATGACGCGCATTTAAAATAAAAACCAGAACAGATTTAGACAATAATTTTCAAAAACAAAACTGCGTATGTGGAAAATGGGTATTGTAAAAGCATTGTGTATTTAATTCATTTTGCAGAAAACTATTGTAAATTATCGCAAGAGACCCTATAAAATATTATAAAAATGTTTATAACCATGAGTCATAAAATGAAGCGAATGTAGTATAGCGGGAAGCCTAAGATGTACAAGTTCTGTCCCTTCCCGAACACGCCCGAATATTCACCTTCGGCCAACCTCGGGTTTATATATATATATATATATATATATATATATATATATATATATATATATATTTATATTTCTCTGTTTATTCTAATGTAGTAATACTAACCTAACTAACCGTCCATAGTGTTTTTTAAAGTGTTTTAATGTAGCTAACCTAACCGACCACTTATAATATTTGAATTCGTTTTTCCTGCGCAAGAATAAAAAATCCCGAGGTTGGCCGAAGGTGAATATTCGGGCGTGTTCGGGCAGGGACAGAACCTGATGGTAGTACGGCTGTATTGGCCGAGCCGCCGAGGCGCGCGGCGGAGCGAGGAGGTAGTTGCGCGACTCACCACTCCCGTGATGGCGGCGCTGACGAACAGCGCCAGCGAGTCCGGCCACGGCAGCAGGCGGTACTGGTCCCACCAGCGGCGCACGATTAGCGTCACGTAGAAGCCCAGCACGAACGACATGGGGATGCTCTCGCTCTGCTGGCTGAAGTACATGCGGATCTTCTCGAACACCCTGCGGGCAGCACGCACCCCGAACCCCTTCATCACACGCTGTACACTCGGAGATAATTACTGCTTCCTCTTTTACTCCAGACACATCCTTCCTACTCTCTGATAGAATTCTTTGACCTAATAACAGATAAGAAAACTAAACTCTGGTAAATGTATTTAAATCCATCACAAAACGATGAGAAAAATATTGAGTTTTGTGAACTAACTCTTCGCTATGAGCTTTATTTAGACTTCAGTTTGTACAATTTCTTATGTACCCATGGATTCTTTTTTCCATCTCTCTTTCTTACTTTTGAAATGTAAAAGTACTCTGTAATATTTAGTTTTTGTGGTTGTACAGTTTGTTTGTATATATGTATATATTTGTATTAATTGACTTGTTCTATATCCCGGAGTCCTTACCTCCATATGGGATCTACAGAACAAAAATTGAATAAATAAATAAATAAATAAACAAATCAGCACCCGACAGCTGCACTGAAACAAAAAATGTGACCGAATCTTCCAGTACTCACCAAAGATGTGTAGCATATAAGACCGGAAACAAGCAAATTCGTGTGTTCTCATGTGCAAACAGGGACGTCGGAACAGGGGGGGGGGGGGCAGGAGGGGCGATTCGCCTCCGTTCTGTTAGGCATGGAGGGGGGGGGGGGGGGGCGAGAGTAGCATTTCGCCCCCCTCCTTTTCCCAGAATAAATGTTTGGTCCTAGTAGTATTTTTCTCAACCAGTAGTTACAAACGTTGCATTGGTGATCACATTGACTAGAAAATCAAATTTATGATTGTCAATGTACTGTAAAATGATTGCATATTCCTAGATGGTATTTTATTTAAATTGTACTACATCTACTGTCAGAGTAGTATTTAATGCATACTACGTCATCAAATTCTTGGAATGGTATATTTAATATTTTGATTCGGAAACTCATTAAATAGCACAATTATGCATCTAAAATTCCCAATTTTTCAGGGGGAGGGCCCCCGGACCCCCCGCTCTAGAACTGAGGTAAGTGTGATACATATTTTCGCCCCCCCCCCCCCCCCCACTTACAATACGAAACTTGGGCCTCGGACACTAAATTTAATGTAGCATTCTTTAAAATAATTCCGAGCGTGATAAGTATTTACAAAATATGTGTTTTTTTTAACAACATTCCATGGCGCGAATCACAAATAGTTCCGCTACCTGCCGCTAGAATTCGCTACTGGAGCAGCTACGTCATTTATAAAATCATTCGATTTGCAGAGAAAAATTTTGAACTGTAAAATTTAAACTACTCCGATAAAAGCGAATATGACTTCAATAAATACTAGACCCCTGCTTTGGGCCTGATTTTAGGCCATTTTTTTTTATTAAGACTGATATCAAACAGAAACACGGATACTTCGCGAATTCATTCATCATATGCCTAGGCGTCGGAGCTTAATGAACACCCGGATTAGCTTTGCTTCTTCAAAATCAAAATTTGTTTTGAGAGCAACATGCTGTTCCGATGTGATCAAAGGAGAACCAGAAATTTTGCGAAGAATATAAAACCTAAGGCTATAACAACTTTGGTTCTCTATAAATGGTATTAGCCAGCTAAATAGGTTACACACACACGCATTTATGGGAAATCAACGTGTCTAATCTTGCTTCGTGATGTACGGTGGGTATACACGTGCACGCACACACACACACACACACACACACACACACACACACACACACACACACACACATATATATATATATATATATATATATATATATATATATAAAAGATTTGATATAAGCCTGTTAAATTTAATAGGTGGTTCTGGTAAAATATAAAGTGAAAATAATTTTACGAGTATTTTGATGACTTGAGTGTACAATCAAATATAACCTTAGAAGCGCTTTTTTAAAATGGCGACGTCTGTTTGCTGTCTGTTTGTGCACGAGTGTACACAAGAATCGTTCTTTGCGGTACCTGGGTACTGCACTTCCAATCAAGACGGAAACCAGTGACGCCACTTCCGGGGGACAGGTACGTGTAAGTATACTTAGAGACCGGAAAAATTCGCGGTTTCAATTCGCGGTAGGCTAGAATCCAAATGTGTTTAACTTTTTGCTTCTTCGGTGATTGGACCACCGGTTGTCTGAAGGACTCAAAAGCATTCTAGTTAGTAGAGACCTGTAAAATTCGCGGATTCATTTCGCGATAGGATAGAGTCCAAATACTTTTTACATTATTTTGCTTCTGTGATTGAGCCACAGTTTATCTGAAGGACTCTGGGCCAATGAATAATCTTTAACAGAAGAATTAGCGAATCACGATCATTCCAGTCAACAGGTGTTACGAGTCTGTAACCAATGAGCAGATATAATTTGTCGGAGTGCATAGAGGATCTTGGAGTATATCCTGTAGGTCAATGAATTCGCGAATTTTTCCGGTCCCTAAGTATACGCTTCAAGCTAATTCGGACACGGCCTGATTCTCAAAACTCTGTGTGCAGTGACTGGACCACAGTTCTTCTGATAAGCCCCCGCGACTCTGAGCTGATACAGCAAGTAGTAGCGTAGCCGACCCACGCACAGCTCAGTGGAAGGTAAAGGAGGTTTCTCTCGAAGGAAATAGTCCCAACGAATAAGAAAATAACGACTTAACAGTACAGACCGGAAAAATTCGCGAGTTCATTTCGCGATAGGCTAAAATACAAATAGTTATACCTCAGTGCTGCCTCTGCTATTTGCTCACAACTCACCTGGATGACTCTGGGCCAATGAGAAACACCCAACCAAAGCTGTATCGAATCACAGGCTGCTACGTTGGGACGTCTCACAAGACAGCAGCCAATGATTGGGTGACATTTGACCGAGTGCACGTAGAACTATGGAGTTCATCCTGCAGGTCATTGAACCCGCGAATTTTTCCGGTCCCTACTCATACACTGTCAACGGACAATAAGTTCACTTACTTACAACATGAATACTAAAGAATACTCTTGGTATATTAAGAACAACCTATTTTGCCCACTTTTATTTCGAACGAAACTCACAACTCGGAACTCGAAATACGGCGTAGGTTCCTACGAAGATTTGGTTATTTGAAATTAACGAAGAACTTTCCGTTTCTTTGAGATGAATTCTTCCTTGAAAAACTTGTAAATTTACCGTAATTTCTAACAGTGTAGCGATGGATAGCGGATAAAAATTTTTTTATGCTGGTTGGACTTCAGTGGACTAAGTGTCCAGTTTCACGACAGACAGAGCTACGCTTCATCAACAAATGATATAGAATTACCAACGGCGCAAAAAACTATAGGTAATTTTGTAGTAAATGTTGTAAGTTATTTACAACAGCAAAATCCCTTCGCATTATATATAATCTCAGTTTAAACGTTATTTATTCTATAGAGAAAAAATAAGTTATCTCTAGACGAATGCAACTGAGGTGGAATTTTAAATTGATCATTAGAAGAGTGGTAAAATATTTTTAACATTACTGTATTCCGAGTGATCATTCGTTAAATCAGACGAAAACTCAAGAGATATAAAACATTCCACAAAGTTTTTATCTGTGTGTAAGATTTCACATGCATGCAGACGGTAGTGTTATTATTATTTTGAACGTAGTTTTAAATAGCTAAATTATAAATTTTTATAACATGTCGAATAAATGAAACTACTCTTGCGGTACGATCAACACTAGTGAGGACCAATGATCGTCTGATCACGTGTGGTTTACATACTGGAAAAATTCGCGATTTCGATTACCTCTAGGATAGACTGCACAATCCCCTACACACTCGGGAAAATGCCACCTGCTCATTGGCTATTGACTCGTGACACCTGTCAACTGGGACGCTTGCGATTCGATACTTTTTTTGGTTGAAGGTTTTTTTCATTGGCTCAAAAGTCCTTCAGATAAACTGTAAGCCAATCACAGAAGCAATATAGAGATACAGTTGTTTGGATTATAGCATATCATGAAATTAACCCGCGAATTTTTCCGGTCTCTATTGTGGTTTAAAAGAAAAGCGAGGCTATAAACATGTTCATAGAATGAACTGCGGCGGCATTGCGACTTCCTCTCTCGGTTCACGGCGCGCGGCCAAACAGGTTGTCAAGGACTCGTCGGTGGAAAAAAGCTCTCGGTGTTTTCTGTTATTGTTTTGACAGGCGGGACTTCCGGGCTGTCTCTGTCACTCCGTTACAGGCACGCGACCATCACCACGCCGTGTGCTGCTCTTTGTTGTCGCCCGCTCGTGCACCGGTGGTCGCTGTCGTAGCTGCAGTCGACCTGGTGTCGTCACTGTAAGATAAGGTCCCCGCCCATACAGTTGTGCAGAGCTTCAGAATGGGGAAAAAAAAAACAAGCGAGTTGAAAACTGCTCGAGACATCCGAGTGGTGTCTGTTTACGAAAAAAATAATAATAAATAGAGACCGGAAAAATTCGCGAGTTCATTTCGCGATAGGCTAAAATACAAATAGTTATACCTCAGTGCTGCCTCTGCTATTGCCTCACAACTCACCTGGATGACTCTGGGCCAATTAGAAACACCCTGCCAAGATGTATCGAACCACAGGCTGCTACGTTGGGACGTCTCACAAGACAGCAGCCAATGAGTGGGTGACATTTGACCGAGTGTACGTAGAACTATGGAGTTCATCCTACAGGTCATTGAACCCGCGAATTTTTCCGGTCCCTAATTATTATAATAAAAAAAAACACGGGCGGTTCACGAACCAAGCGCGTCCCGGGGACAATCCCGGAACCGGAACTGGCCTGCAAAAGGGGGGGGGGGGGGGCATCTGGCGGGCCGCTCGGGGCTTAAGGCTCACCTCTAGACGAGGGGGGGGGGAAATGTAACGATGCGGTTACAAAATCGCGAACTCCATTCGCGAAGAAAGAGGAGGGCCAATTTGGTGGGCGGGACGTAAGCGCGGCGACTTTCACCCCCGCGGGTGTCGGCTCGGGTGACGACAGGAAAACAGCCGCCGATGAAGAACGAGCTGACCACCCGCCGCGCCGCAACGGCGCCGCCCGTCACCGGCCGTCACCGGCCGTCACCGGCCGTCACCGGCCGTCACCGGCCGTCACCAGCCATCACCGGCCATCACCGGCCGTCACCGGCCATCACACAGCCGTCACCAGCCGTCACCGACCGTCACCGGCCGTCACCAGCCGTCACCGGCCATCACCGGCCGTCACCAGCCATCACCGGCCGTCACCGGCCGTCACCGGCCGTCACCAGCCGTCACCGGCCGTCACCAGCCGTCACCGGCCATCACACAGCCATCACCAGCCGTCACCGGCCATCACACAGCCGTCACCAGCCATCACCGGCCGTCACCAGCCATCACCGGCCGTCACCAGCCGTCACCGGCCATCACCGGCCGTCACCAGCCGTCACCAGCCATCACACAGCCGTCACCGGCCGTCACCGGCCGTCACCGGCCGTCACCAGCCGTCACCGGCCATCACACAGCCATCACCAGCCGTCACCGGCCATCACACAGCCGTCACCAGCCATCACCGGCCGTCACCAGCCATCACCGGCCGTCACCGGCCGTCACCAGCCGTCACCGGCCATCACCGGCCGTCACCAGCCGTCACCGGCCATCACACAGCCGTCACCAGCCGTCACCGACCGTCACCGGCCGTCACCAGCCGTCACCGGCCATCACCGGCCGTCACCAGCCATCACCGGCCGTCACCGGCCGTCACCGGCCGTCACCAGCCGTCACCGGCCATCACACAGCCATCACCAGCCGTCACCGGCCATCACACAGCCGTCACCAGCCATCACCGGCCGTCACCAGCCATCACCGGCCGTCACCGGCCGTCACCAGCCGTCACCGGCCATCACCGGCCGTCACCAGCCGTCACCAGCCATCACACAGCCGTCACCGGCCGTCACCGGCCATCACCGGCCGTCACCAGCCGTCACCGGCCATCACACAGCCGTCACCAGCCGTCACCGACCGTCACCGGCCGTCACCAGCCGTCACCGGCCATCACCGGCCGTCACCAGCCATCACCGGCCGTCACCGGCCGTCACCGGCCGTCACCAGCCGTCACCGGCCATCACACAGCCATCACCAGCCGTCACCGGCCATCACACAGCCGTCACCAGCCATCACCGGCCGTCACCAGCCATCACCGGCCGTCACCGGCCGTCACCAGCCGTCACCGGCCATCACCGGCCGTCACCAGCCGTCACCAGCCATCACACAGCCGTCACCGGCCGTCACCGGCCGTCACCGGCCGTCACCAGCCGTCACCGGCCATCACACAGCCATCACCAGCCGTCACCGGCCATCACACAGCCGTCACCAGCCATCACCGGCCGTCACCAGCCATCACCGGCCGTCACCGGCCGTCACCAGCCGTCACCAGCCATCACACAGCCGTCACCGGCCGTCACCGGCCGTCACCGGCCATCACACAGCCGTCACCAGCCGTCACCGGCCATCACACAGCCGTCACCAGCCATCACCGGCCGTCACCAGCCATCACCGGCCGTCACCGGCCGTCACCAGCCGTCACCGGCCATCACACAGCCGTCACCAGCCGTCACCGGCCATCACACAGCCGTCACCGGCCGTCACCGGCCGTCACACAGCCGTCACCAGCCGTCACCGGCCATCACACAGCCGTCACCAGCCATCACCGGCCGTCACCAGCCATCACCGGCCGTCACAGGCCGTCACCAGCCATCACCGGAGTAGTATAGGTTAGCCGGAAATGGGACTGGGTCCTGGGTGTGGTGCCTGTGGTGCCGACCACCATCTTGGATTGTGACGTCACGGCGGCCATCTTGGAGGAGTGTAACGGGACATAGCGTAACGGGACAAGTTTGACCTTGACCTTTGACCCTCAAAATTCTCCAAAATTGGGCAAAAATTACCCAAAATTCCTCAAAAACCGTCAAAATTTACATTTCTGTGAAAAAAAGTCCGCCAAAAATTCTCAAAAAATTCCACAATCCAAAAATTAGAATTTCGAAAAATCCTCAAAAGTCGTTTTGCCCTAGAATGAACCCAAATTCCTAAAAGCGGCTTAAAACTCCTAAGAGCTAGCCGCTCTAAGCCGCCGAGGTCATGACCTTGAAAACTAGGATGTCATGACAGCCATATTGGATTATGACGTCACCGTTGCAATTTCCGTTACGGTTGCCATCTTTAACTTTTTTATTTATCATCCGATTTTAATGAAATTTTTTTTAAAATTAATAAAAAAAAATCACTTAATAAAATTTGAACAAAAGATTTATAAAAAACATACATTTACGACACGGAGTTCGGAGTCCTCGGTTCGAACCTAGTGAGGGCAAAAAAAAATGGCGACCGATCCTTCCCCCCATGGCGGATGCAGGCAGACTGACTCCCACCACTTTTTTTCAAAGCATATATAACGTCACCTAGTATGACGACACGTCCATCATCTTGAAATTTGGACGCCATCTTGAAAATCTTTATTTATTATCCGAATTTAATGAAAAAAAATTCCAAAATTCATCAAAAAATTAACATATTTGAATTCTGTTTGATTATATCGATGTACGTCCTAGGTTCGATTCCCGGCGAGAGTAAACGGTCGATCCTTCCTCCATGAAAGCTACCTAGACTGATCTAACACCAACAATACCAAGGTATATATCGTCAACTGGTATGACATCATGTCCGCCATCTTGTCTTCATCCGCTGGAGACCACCATCTTGTTTTCGTCTGCTAGAGTGTGCCGATACCATGTAGTATGATTATCTGGTCACCATACTTTTGTCCTCAACTGTTGACATTGAACATTGACCTTGACCTTGAACCTTAACCTTGAACTTTGACCTTGACCTTGAAATTTGACCTTGACCTTGAAATTTGACCTTGACCTTGAAATTTGACCTTGACCTTGAAATTTGACCTTGACCTTGAAATTAGACATTGTCCTTGAAATTTGACTTTGTCCTTGTCGACCATCATGGATCCGACATTTTATGTTCAGTACATGCTACCAGGAGCTACCACTTGCTGGAGTACGCCATATTGTGTGTACTTGTATTATAGAGTACATTTCCATCTGGATAATTTTATTCTAACCCGCTACAGTGCAGTAATCATTTATTATGGAGGTGCCCTCTACCATCTTGAAATTCGGCCGCCATCTTGAAATCATGTAATAATGTAGCTAGAAAAGCGGAATAAATCCAAAATTCATTAAATAAATCACTCATTAATTTACATATTGATTCGATCGATTCCCGTCCTCGGTTCGATCCCTGGCCGATACAAAACAACTTTAATTTTAAAAAAATACTAAAAAAGTGTTAGGTTTGAGAAAATAAAAACACCACAAGTTCTTTTAAAAAAAATTTATTACATAAATTCAATACACTACTACAAGTACAAAAAAAAACACTGACCAATTACCAAAGCCTTTTGGATTCCTCGATTCAAAGTCTTCTTATTGTACGGACTAAGCCTTTTACTTGACTTTAAATGTCTATCCGATCCGTTCATCACCACAGCCAGAGACGGACTGAAGTTCATAGCACTTATATAAAGTCTCATTAGCCGATACAACACATGAGTCAAATCAATAACCATGTTCATTATACGTCTCGGAGCATTTTTTATAATGACGATGTAAGCTATCGAGACGTGAAATTAGTTTATTGCACTTATTGCACTGAAATTGTATTCTTTGAACATTATTAGAACAACCGCTTCTTGCATGTCTGCGAGCATTTGAGGTGATAGTAAATGATGCACCACAGTATTTGCACTGATGCGAAGTACGCTCTTCATTAATTGAAGTATTCAATGCTGATGAAACTTCAGCTGATGGTGGAACAGCACATATAGTAGTCTCCTTCTGTGTTGTCAGAGGCGTTGCCAACGGGATCTGCTCCAACATCTTCGGCGCCGACGTCATGGTTCCCGTAGTCGATGGTACATCCTCCATCGAGTACGACGTTAAAGTCGGTAAAGATGCCATCGAAGTCTCAAGAACAGGCAATTACGCGACTTATGCACCAGAAGAAACAAACTAGGTGATCCGTACACCGTCGACGGCAGTAACAAACTGAGCGTCCTGCTGTCTAGGACTCGTTTATATACATTAACCGGTTTGAATAATACGCTAGTCAAATCAAGAACAATTTACTAAAATACTAGAGTCAAAACAACATTAAAAAAATAGAAGCACAATCAACAAAAAAGAAAGCACATTTGGAAGCACCTTCAAAAAAGGAAAAACAATAGGAAGCACCGACAACGAAAAGGCAGCATAATAGGAAGCACCGACTACGAAAAAACAGCACATTTGGAAGCACCGACTACGATAAAACAGCACATTTGGAAGCACCGACAACGAAAAGGCAGCACATTTGGAAGCACCGACTACGAAAAGGCAGCACATTTGACAGCACCGACAACGAAAAGGCAGCACATTTGGAAGCACCGACAACGAAAAGGCAGCACATTTGGAAGCACCGACTACGAAAAGGCAGCACATTGGGAAGCACCGACAACGAAAAGGCAGCACATTTGGAAGCACCGACTACGAAAAGGCAGCACATTTGGAAGCACCGACTAAGAAAAGGCAGCACATTTGGAAGCACCGACTACGAAAAGGCAGCATATTTGGAAGCACCGACTACGAAAAGGCAGCACATTTGACAGTACCGACTACGAAAAGGCAGCACATTTGACAGCACCGACAACGAAAAGGCAGCACATTTGGAAGCACCGACTACGAAAAGGCAGCACATTGGGAAGCACCGACTAAGAAAAGGCAGCACATTTGGCAGCACCGACAACGAAAAGGCAGCACATTTGGAAGCACCGACTACGAAAAGGCAGCACATTTGACAGCACCGACTAAGAAAAGGCAGCACATTTGGCAGCACCGACAACGAAATGCAGCACATTTGAAAGTGCCATCATCGAAAAGGCAGCACATTTGGAAGCTCCATCAACAAAAAAAAAGCAAAGAGGAAGCACAAGTTACGAGATCTAAGTCTTAGTTAGAAATCAGAATACAAGAAATAAAAACATTAAATTCTTATAATCTAAATTATTTATTTTATTGCTTTACATTATACAAATGCAAGTAAAACAAGCTATTATTGTATGTAGTCAGCATTCCTCAGTTCCTTGAGTATGAAAGATATTTCTTTGATCCACGAATAGTTTCCTGCACAAAGCGAACCATGTAGAAGTCTTAGCCTGTCAACCAACATGTTTGGATCTTTCCATGATGTGTAATCAATCTCTTCTACCACCATCTTCCTTGCACCTTTATAAATATTATGATCTCTGGTGTCTTCTGTTTTACCGCCAACCTCAGGGTAACTTTCATGTTTGAGACGGTGATCATCACAAGCTTGATCAGATTTATTTAATATATCACGTCGTTTCCACCGTTTCGGTTTCAGGACACCGCCACATTCTTCGATCTTGGCAGCTTTAGGTGCTTCATCATAGTCTATGTCTTTGTCAACAGCCTCAGAGTCACTGTAACAATCACCGTAGAAGGAATCGTCTTCACCCAATTTACCGTAATAATTCGATGTTGATGATGTTGAAGTGTCTTCATCGTCTTCATGCTTCCTTTTTAGGAGTCCATCATTTTTACAAAGTAGGAAAGATCTACTATAATTCGGCTGGAATATATTCTCACTTTTCACGTTAAGGATTCTTCCATTGTCTTCATTCTTTCGTAAATCATCAACCTCCTTCAATTTAAGTTCTTTGTCGAGATCGGAAGAGCCAAGAAAATTATCGTCGTAATGCAGATCACTCTTCCTTAGGATAGTAGATTCATCGTTGTCCTCTAGCTTGTACGCAGGCTTGGCGCTACAAGTTCTGCCATGTCTTTTTAGGCTCTCTCTCCGTGTAAACAACTTGCTACATCGAACACAACTTATCATATTGCGCAGTGGATTTTTAACACAGTCATTCTTCTCGTGTTGTCTTTTATTCTTTCTCAAGATAAACTCTTTACTGCAAAACTTACACCTATGTTCTTTCGATACAGCGTCAGATCCCAAATCAGAATTCATATTAGTTACTGAGACTAATGCCAGATACCAATTGAGTGTTTTAAATTAGATCCAATACTTAAATAGAAATTTTTTCATATTTCATCAGCGAGAATTAATATATCTCATGCAAAAGTACTTTATGTATGTAGTTCTGCTTTTCAACAACAGATGTCGCCACATGTTGCTTGCAGGTAAATAATATTTAGTTCTTTTATGCGGGATGCGGGATGCTCACTAACGATCGCAAAAGAAGGATGGCTTCGCTAGACTCCAAGGAAAAGGAAGTTCGTCTTGCATGTTGGTGCTCCACAGATGTCTCATGGCATAATATTAATTTGACTGAGTAATGATATGTGTTAATTCCACCTGATAAAAATATTGCAAGTTTTGATTTAGTAGCAGGAATTATCGAATTAAATGTAACTCCAAATAAAATGACATGTCTCATTAGACAAAAAAAAATCCATGCATAGAGCGGTTTCTCAGAATAGTCAGAAACACTTGAAGAAACCACAGGAATGATTGCAAGAACACGGGAAAAACCATCAAAATATTGACAAGAATAATCAGGAGCACACGGAGAAAACCATCAAAATATTGACAAGAATATTCAGGAGCACACGGAGAAAACCACCATAATATTGACAAGAATAATCGGAAGCACACGGAGAAAACCGCCACAATTTGTTATCATAAAATTACAGAAAAAAAAATTAATAAATAAAAAAACACAACAAATTCAAAAACTGATTCTGGCTTGGACAAGAACTCTATCTTTGCTTAACAATGAGAAGTTCACAAGCTAGCACCGAGGACGGGAATCGATCGAATCAATATGTAAATTAATGAGTGATTTATTTAATGAATTTTGGATTTTTTCCGCTTTTCTAGCTACATTATTACATGATTTCAAGATGGCGGCCGAATTTCAAGATGGCGGAGGGCACCTCCATAATAAATGATTACTGCACTGTAGCGAGTTAGAATAAAATTATCCAGATGGAAATGTACTCTATAATACAAGTACACACAATATGGCGTACTCCAGCAAGTGGTAGCTCCTGGTAGCATGTACTGAACATAAAATGTCGGATCCATGATGGTCGACAAGGACAAAGTCAAATTTCAAGGACAATGTCTAATTTCAAGGTCAAGGTCAAATTTCAAGGTCAAGGTCAAATTTCAAGGTCAAGGTCAAATTTCAAGGTCAAGGTCAAAGTTCAAGGTTAAGGTTCAAGGTCAAGGTCAATGTTCAATGTCAACAGTTGAGGACAAAAGTATGGTGACCAGATAATCATACTACATGGTATCGGCACACTCTAGCAGACGAAAACAAGATGGTGGTCTCCAGCGGATGAAGACAAGATGGCGGACATGATGTCATACCAGTTGACGATATATACCTTGGTATTGTTGGTGTTAGATCAGTCTAGGTAGCTTTCATGGAGGAAGGATCGACCGTTTACTCTCGCCGGGAATCGAACCTAGGACGTACATCGATATAATCAAACAGAATTCAAATATGTTAATTTTTTGATGAATTTTGGAATTTTTTTTCATTAAATTCGGATAATAAATAAAGATTTTCAAGATGGCGTCCAAATTTCAAGATGATGGACGTGTCGTCATACTAGGTGACGTTATATATGCTTTGAAAAAAAGTGGTGGGAGTCAGTCTGCCTGCATCCGCCATGGGGGGAAGGATCGGTCGCCATTTTTTTTTGCCCTCACTAGGTTCGAACCGAGGACTCCGAACTCCGTGTCGTAAATGTATGTTTTTTATAAATCTTTTGTTCAAATTTTATTAAGTGATTTTTTTTTATTAATTTTAAAAAAGATTTCATTAAAATCGGATAATAAATAAAAAAGTTAAAGATGGCAACCGTAACGGAAATTGCAACGGTGACGTCATAATCCAATATGGCTGTCATGACATCCTAGTTTTCAAGGTCATGACCTCGGCGGCTTAGAGCGGCTAGCTCTTAGGAGTTTTAAGCCGCTTTTAGGAATTTGGGTTCTTTCTAGGGCAAAACGACTTTTGAGGATTTTTCGAAATTCTAATTTTTGGATTGTGGAATTTTTTGAGAATTTTTGGCGGAATTTTTTTCACAGAAATGTAAATTTTGACGGTTTTTGAGGAATTTTGGGTAATTTTTGCCTAATTTTGGCGAATTTTGAGGGTCAAAGGTCAAGGTCAAACATGTCCCGTTACGCTATGTCCCGTTACACTCCTCCAAGATGGCCGCCGTGACGTCACAATCCAAGATGGTGGTCGGCACCACAGGCACCACACCCAGGACCCAGTCCCAGTTCCGGCTAACCTATACTACTCACCGGCCATCACCGGCCGTCACCAGCCGTCACCAGCCATCACACAGCCGTCACCGGCCGTCACCGGCCGTCAACGGCCATCACACAGCCGTCACCAGCCGTCACCGGCCATCACACAGCCGTCACCAGCCATCACCGGCCGTCACCAGCCATCACCGGCCGTCACCGGCCGTCACCAGCCGTCACCGGCCATCACACAGCCGTCACCGGCCGTCACCGGCCGTCACCGGCCATCACACAGCCGTCACCAGCCGTCACCGGCCATCACACAGCCGTCACCAGCCATCACCGGCCGTCACCGGCCGTCACCAGCCGTCACCGGCCATCACACAGCCGTCACCAGCCATCACCGGCCGTCACCAGCCATCACCGGCCGTCACCGGCCGTCACCAGCCGTCACCGGCTATCACCGGCCGTCACCAGCCGTCACCATCCATCACCGGCCGTCATCAGCCATCACCGGCCGTCACCGGCCGTCACCAGCCGTCACCGGCCATCACACAGCCGTCACCAGCCGTCACCGGCCATCACACAGCCGTCACCGGCCGTCACCGGCCGTCACCGGCCATCACCAGCCGTCACCGGCTGTCACCAGCCGTCACCAGACCTGGACGACTCCGCGAGCAGATCCACCCGCGGGCCACGACGTGTGGACCGCGAGGAGGACACTGGGCCGACGAGGAACGCTTAACCTCGAGCCAAGGACAACCGAGGTTAAGGGGCTTGTGTTCGTTGAAGCGGGACGATAAGTGCGACTCTTGCTGGTGCTTCCAGCGCGGTGTCGCCTCTCGGCGCAAGGCTGTAAACTAGAGTGCATTGGGCAACTATGGGACTTCAGTGGTAATCATAACTAGAGACCGGAAAAATTCGCGAAATCATTTCGCGATAGGCTAAAATACAAATAGTTGTACCTCAGTGCTGCCTCTGCTATTGGCTCACAACTCACCTCGATGTCTCTGGGCCAATGAGAAACACCCAACGTAAGGGTTTATCGAATCACAGGCTGCTACGTTGGGACGTCTCACAAGACAGCAGCCAATGAGTGGGTGACATTTGACCGAGTGTACGTAGAACTATGGAGTTCATCCTACAGGTCATTGAACTCGCGAATTTTTCCGGTCCCTAATCATAACATCACCCATATGGTGGAGGAATTAATGTAAAAGTGTAATTAATGCATGTCCCTCGAGTACTTTCAAGAATCCTTTGCGCTTTTCAGCCATTTACACTTTTCTGAAATTAATTTTAAAACGAAGTCCGAAAACATCCGCTCTGGCGTACCCTTAAATGCTTTTCGTAAACAGACATTACTTGGATATCTTGAGCCGTTTTTAAATTACGTGGTTTTTACTGAAGCCGCCAAAGAACATGAGACATTTGCACGAGTACGATAAAGGTTTGTGGAGTCTATCCTAGAGGTCACTAAAAGTATTCCAATTCTTATCAATAATTCGCAATACCGGAGGCACGAATAATCCGCGGACGCCATTTAGGACCCTGAGTCAGTTATAATTAGAGACCGGAAAAATTCGCGGATTCATTTCGCGATACGCTAAAATTCAAATACATATACCTTAAAGCTGCTTTTGTTATTGGTTCACTGTTAATCTGGACGACTCTGGGCCAATGGGAAATGCTCAACCAAAGAAGTACCGTATCACAAGGAAACTAGTTGAGACGACTCACAAGTCAGCAGCCAATGAACAGGCGTTATTTTCCCGAGTATACTGAGGACAGTGTAGTCTTATCCTGAAGGTCATCGAAACCGCGAATTTTTCCAGTCCCTAGTTATAATAAAAGGAAAAGAAATATTGACCCTATCATGAGCGACAAAGCTTAAAGTATGTATCTCCTGACCTTAGTGTCGGCTAATGATTTTTGCACAGAACAGCTGAATCTAGCATTGAGCGGAATAATCGCGGATAAAGTACAGCTCACGTTAAAGAAACACAACTGGCAGCGGAAAAACTTTGAGGATTGTTTTGTCAACAAAGTAAAACCCAAATTCTGACACGGAGCACTTCCGTGATTAGACCAAAAAAAAAAAAGATTTGACCCGTCGTGAAGGTCTCTGAGCCAACAGCAAACCCGAGACACTGGCTTGTTTCGAAGGCAGTAAACAAGCGCTAAACGGTTGCACAGAGGACTTTGCAGTCCAACCTACGCGTCAACGAACCCGCGAAATGCTCCAGTCCCAAGCCTGAGGCCAAATAATAAGTAGAGTCCCGGAAATTTCGCGGATTCCTCTGGCCTCAGGATATAATTCAAAGTTATAGGTGTGCTCGACCCATGTTTACTTTCCCATTGGTTGATTTCTTAGCGAGAACATTTTTATCCTTGTTATTTGGCACTACCTGATTCGCTTACTTCTCTCCTAGCTGGGCATCGTTGGCTCACGGTCGTAGAGGGGCGTGTCCAGATAACTGCGGTCCAATCATGAATACAGTGCGACAGTGTGGAGGTTTGCATTCTAGCTTGCGACTAAATGAATGCGCGAAAATTCCGTGGCTCTAATAATAAGGCGTAACGACGATAACCTCACCCACTGTCGAGCGCAGTGGATCGTGAAACGCCATGTCGGAGGAAACCAATGAACACCCACAGTGTTCTTTGAAAGATGACTCTCGCCTATTGTAAGAGACCGAAAAAATTCGCGGATTCACATTTCGCGATAGGCTAGACTCTATAAATACGTTTGCATTTTTGCTGCTCCAGTTATTTTTGGGCCACAGTTTATCTCAAGGAATCAAGGGCCAGTGGAAAACCTTCAACAAACGAAGTATCGAATAAAAAGCATCTCAGTTAACAGGTGTCACGAGTCAGTAGCCAATGAGCAGGTGTAATTTACCCGAGTACGTATAGGAATTTTTTCCAGTCCTTACCTATTGGCTTCCCGAGCACGCTTGTGAAATGATGTCTAAAAGCGTTTCGTTTCCTGGGAATGAAAATTATTTTGACCTAAAGCGTTTAGTTTCCTGGGAAGGAAAATTAATTATTTTGACCTTGGAAATCTCCCCAATTCAGTTGTAAATCGGACTCGAGACCGTTTAACAATCACCCCCCCCCCCCCCCCTTCCCCCACGGCCTAGTTAGACCAGAAGGCACCTCGAAGGCTCTGTTGTTTGATAGGTTAGCTTCCAACGCCCTAGCAGGGCTCTACTTTGTGAGCGCCTGAACCTAAGAGTATAGACGTTGTTCACAGCAGAACCTAACTTATACGTAGGGACCTGAAAAATTCGCGGATTCATTTAGTGAAATGCTACAATTCAAATAATTATACCTGAGTGCTGCTTCTGCCGTTGGTTCACTGTTAATCTGGAGTAATGAGGGCCAATTTGAGACCCTCACTCATAGAAGTGTCGAATCACAGGAGGCCCAGTCGAGACGACTCACAAGTCAACAGCCAATGAATAGTTTGCATTTGCCCGAGTGTGTATAGGATAGTGGAGTCTATCCTGGATGTCATTGAACCCGCGAATATTTCCAGTCTCTAGTTATACGACATTAACGGCCGGCAGAACGTCGGAAAATAGGGAGGTGTTAAGGAAAAAAATCCTATAAATCGCCAAACTATTATGATTTTACACAGTACAACCTAAGAGCCATGTATTAAAACAAAACAACAGAAAGAAATTACCCGTAGAAAAAAAACCGTCTGGGTAGCTAATTTAGTAGAGGCATGTAATTTTCGCGTAAAGATTTCCAGACAAGCTGGTGTTAAAATACAGTGAAGCATCGTGTGTATTCGTGATCGGGCGCGAGTTTCTCCCAGGTACACGCCCACTGCCCACACACGAATGAGAGCCACTCAGTTTGGAGGATCAGCCAAGCGAGGCACAGACTTCGCTCGCAGACGACCGACAATTACTGGAGACCGGAAAAATTCGGAATTCATTTCGCGATAGGCTAAAATACAAATAGTTATACCTAAGTGCTGCCTCTGCTATTGGCTCGCAAAACTCACCTGGATGACTCTGGGCCAATGAGAAACGCCCGACCAAAGGTGTATCGAATCACAGGCTGCTACGTTGGGACGTCTTACAAGACAGTAGCCAATGAGTGGGTAGCATTTGACCGAGTGTACGTAGAACTATGGAGTTCATCCTGCAGGTCATTGAACCCGCGAATTTTTCCGGTCCCGAACAATTACAAGCAAGAAACCGTCTGCGCGTGAATACCTTCTTGCAGTCTAACAAACGTACTGATTAATTTTTGTGGAAAAACTCCTGACCCCAGTAATTAACTTCGGTAAAGTCGGGAGAAAGAAAAAAATATATACTACGCTCACGTTCGTAACTTGTAGTTCTTGTTGTCGAATGTTTTTTTTTAGACAGATGTCAAAGAAATTCCACCTATTGTAGCCGTTAACATGGTGCAACTATCGGAAAAAATTGTATATAGTTTTTAGTTTTTCGTTTCATGGCCCATAGATCCAAAAACTATCGTCAACTCAAAGGTTTATATATATAATACAATTTTGTGGACACGATAACTGACGCAATTTTTAACAAATCACTTCCAAACTGAAACCTAAAATCTAGTAGTGGAAAATCTCGGTCGAGTTCGTCAATGGGCAGTAATATCCGACCAAAGGAGTAGAAATGGGGAAGGTTCTTTAGGAAAAAAACAGAAATACCGCTGTAACTCCCATCGTATGGAAAATATCACATCCGTTTGAAAGTATTATAACCCGTAGGAGTAATACCAAAATGTTTTGTCTGAATACATTTTTGATACGACCAACCATATCTGAAAAGGGTTGAAAAAACTAGGATTGGAGGACAAAAAAATCATACCTCCTTTCGTGGCACAACATCGAATTAGTACAAATAATATATTAATCTTATAATTTTTATCAAAATTTTTTGTCTGAAAGAATTTTTGATTAGACGAACCATTGTTGCAAGGGGTTGAAAAAATTGAGGGGGAGAATTTAAAAAAAATTCATTATTTACGTAACATCTTCACTGTTGAAACAGTTATTGAAACAGTTTTTTTTTGTAACGCCTTAAATAATTATCTGCGTTATTCGTCTTAAATAATTTATTATACAACCTACAATTACTGCAAGGGGTAGTATACACAAGGGTTGGAGGCCAAAAAAATCATAATTCCCTTCGTAGGCACAACATTGAATTCATTCGGATATTTTGTAAATATTATAATTTTTATCTAAAACTTTTGTCTAAAACAATTTTTGATAATACATACTCTAATGTTTATATAATATTATGTATGTGGTCAACTGTAACTAATTGGTGTTCTTGCGGGGTTTTGTCGCCTATTCTCTCCGCAGTAGATCTCAGGAACGCTGCTGCTGGAGTGACTATCCAGACTGCTAATCCAGCTAGCACGTCACTGCATTGTATTACTGTCGAGAGAGTAATTACTAAAAATAAATTTGGTAGTGTTGTGTGACGAGTGAAAATTTGCATTACCCATGACCAGGTCTGTGTTTAGACGTAAATGACGTTTAATGTAAATAAAATAGTAATATCTGGAAAACATACTATTTTAATGGGTTCTTAAATATTGACGTGAAGTTACTGTCAACATGCAATTCAGCGAGAGGAACAACCAAAATAATTTACCGTGTATGTTAGCATTTTGGTCAGACCTATGTGTCAGTAAGTGGATGTAAATGACGTCACAGAAACATATCGACTACCATGCCGGGTCTAGCTATAAGCTGTCGGAGGCTTGAGGCTCTCTTCTTAGGACCTCTAGGTGGTCTGCTGCGACGCTGGAACACTGGACGCTGGAAGCTGTAATTGGCGAGCTACAGAAGATCTGAATTAGCCGGGGGTCTAACAGAAGAATCGACTTCCCTCTCGCCCTAAAAAGTCTGTTTTAATTTGGATCGGTCTCACCAAACGTCGTGGCCGATCGTAGCTGGCGCTGACATCAGTCGTCCGGAACCACTACGGGACGAACGGGACCGACGCGGAAGTTGGCACTAGATGTCGCCGATACTCCCTATCTGAGACTTATTCAGTCTAGAACTATTCTCACAAATCGTAGTATGGAGAATTCTGTGTATCACACGACCGCAGATGACCAAGGCTTTGGTTCGCCCCAGCCCGAGAAACGTCTTCCCGCTGCAAGATGGCGATGGCGTCTCTCTTTTCTTCTTCCTTCTAACTATTTATTTTGCGTCCCTAGCAACCAAGGAGATATAGAAAATCAGCAAACCAAATTAACTGCATAGTGAAATAAAACTTGGATATTAGCGTGTAAGAGTGCTAATGAATAAAGTTTCCAAAGAATAATGCTTAGATGACCCTGAAGTTAAAAAGTGTGTTGTCTCTGGCAATTAGATGTGTGGTATAGGTTAACTTTGGTTGTCCTCTTTACAATCAAATTATTAAATACATAAGATCGGCTTATGAAATATACAATTAATGTTACAATAATAATCAAAATAATAATAATATAACTGTAAACAGTTGTACTGGTTACAATACCATCACTGTGTGCCGTTTCATGTTTCGGCACTCGTAAAATAGTAAAATTATTTTTGTTTTCTGTACCTAATAATTACTTTATATTGAGTCTTATAATGTTTACTTGTGTTTAATTACATTTTAAACTAATTTAGTTTTTTTTAATTTAATTTTATTAATGATATTTACTTTAAATTTTTTTATTATATTCCATTAAGCACACAATTCTATTTTTTGTTTGGCTTCAGTCAAAACCTTCCATTTGTTCGCCGGACGTTCTGTGCTAGCCTAAGAGTTTTTAGTAACGCCCGCCTGTCCACCGTGTCCCGGCGTGCTGTCCACGTGATTGTCAGCAGTTGCTTGCAGTTTCTCCTCGCTTCTTCACGTGATTTCATATAAAAAATCTGTACTCTAGACCATTTTTTTTCCTAGAGCTTTTTTTTTAGTACCGTCCACGCAACCTGGTGGCAGTTCGGTAAGCTTCCGATGCTCCATTGTTTTAGAATTACTTACCCGTTTCGTCCGTTGTTCTCGGCATTCGCCAAGATGGCTCCAGTCAGTGATGGTGGTTGATTAATGTACCTTTTTGCACCATATATATTTTTTTTTGGTAGACATCTCACGTAGAAGTGGTGTTTTTATTTGGTTCTACAAGATTACGTAAAGTCAGTGTAAATTTCTTCAGCCTCCGATTTCGGTAAGTCACGAGAAAGCATGAGAGAGAGTGAGAGTATTTTTTGTTGTTGCCTTTTTTTTTATTTAATTTTTGTTTCTCTGCAACCTTATGTTGCAGGAGGTTAACGTTTTGGATCCTCTTCAAGTTCTTTACTTTTGGGTTATTCTTTAACCTACCTTCAAACATTTTGTATTGAATCTACGTCCTGTCGGCCCGGGAAGCATGGTTCTGCGCCATCTGCTGCTGTACATGTTCTCGTCTTGAACATGTCACGGATATTTATCATCTTCAGCTAAGTCCGTTCTTTTTTTAATGAATTATTATTATTGTTTGTCGTCTAAACGTTTCGTCACCTAACGCTTACAAAAGAAAAAGACTTTCGTCGCCTAATGTTGGGCAAAAGATTTTAATTACCTAATGTTTCCAAAAAAGGTTTTAATTACTTAAATGAAGTATTTTTGTAATATGTTTTGTTTTGTTCCTGAAGAAGTTTTTAATCTACATGTAAAGTTATAGACTCAATTAGTAAAATCCTAATTATGGATATAACATGATATTTAAATTTATTAGAAAAACTAAATAACTAATATAAAGTAATTTTTAACATTATTAGCCTGTAATTTGGGTGCACCCTAGGTTTACTATTGATAACAAATATTCCATTTTAATGATAATTTTATGACTTTTATTTACCTCTTCAGATGAGTCATTGTTTTTTTTTGTTTAGCTTTAAATGTATTTTCTAACTAAATATATCACCACTTATAGATGAAGATACGTATGTAGTTATCATTTATTAAGCTAAGTTCCTCTGGACTTACGTAATTATTATTGATAAGGTGTATTCTGTTGTGAAACTGGTTTACCCTGACACGTTTCCAGTCAAACATTTTACTTACATAAACAAATAATTTTATAATATCAATATTTATTTAATTATAATTTGGTAGCAGTAACAAGTCAAAATCAAATAAATAATAATAACAAACAACCAGTTGTCACAAGATGGTAGCAGAGCATGGTTACTTTCTACGAGTCTATAGATAATATTATTATTTTGAAAGAAATAAGTTTTATGATGTGAGTTAATTGTTTTTTTAATGTTTGATATGTTCTATTAGCCTACAAGCAAAAATTCATTATAATATATATTGACTTTATTTTTATTGATAATTGAAGCTTAAATGAGTTTTTTTTAAGTTATTGTTTTCCATATATATATTCGTGTAAAGGTGACGAAACGACTCGTTAATGATGTCTTTATTAATTCAGTAGTATGTGGTACGAGTGCTTTGTCTTGCATGTTGAAGTGCTTTGGTGCAGGTGTTTATCTTGAGGCATCGCCAAGGTCGCGTCCCGTCTTCGCACACGTCTTTTTTTTATTCTTGTCAGTCTATGTTGCGTTTCAGTCGCTAATGTAATGAGTTAATCGAGTACGTTCATTATTTAAATTATGAGTTTTAGAACGATCGTTTGTATCTTGCGTTTAACACAGTAATATAACAGATTTTTCCTAGTGCTTCTCTTGTGACTTATTGTATCGGTGTTATTCCCAACTATTATGTGGATTATAATATTGTTTCTTAAAAGAATTACAAGGTATGGTAGAGCCTCTTATTTTTCTCTCTAGTGGATATTTTGGGAGTTGTCATTTTTTTTATCTGACTTGATACATCGTTTTGTTTACAGTAAGCCATTTAATTAATAGGGGAACTATAATTATTTAATAGCTAATATTAAGTTAATGTGTGATTTTGTCTTCGTTCAATATGAATTTTACTTTCGTTGTTTGAACTCCTGGAGTTTGTTTAAATTCATAGTAAAAAAAAATTCCTAGCCAAGATGGAGTCTTTCGCAGCACAGTGCTGCCAACTTTGAATGTAGTACTTTCATACTGACCCAATGTTGTGATGTGTTTACTTCTGACATTAGTAGTTCTCGACTCTTATTTGTCATTTTCATTATTTTTTTTTGGCTTGACTTTGATGTCCAGGTTAGGCATTTTCTTAAAATAGTGGTTCTTCTTTTTGTGTTTTAGTAAATCATGAGTATATGTATTTTTTTTGGAGGGTTTTATATTTGTAGTTACCTAGTATGTTATTTTGGAGTTAAGGTGTGGAGAGTTATTTTTTTAAACACTTATTCCTGCTTTCAGTTGAAGGTCCACCATTCGGGTCCACTGTTAGCGAATTAGTGTCTTTAGGGTCCTTGACTCAGTTGGTCGTGGACTGATCACCCACGTGTCCTAGTCTTTGAGTCCCTCGTAACTTTTGTACTCGAGTCATAAATAAATAAAAAACCATGGTACTAGTTTTTAAGTTGTTGCAACATTTAATTTTTTTTTAAATATTATTTCTGGGGAACAAGTTTGGTTATAGGGTTTTCTTAGTTTGAATTTTTATGTTCAAGTAATCATGTGGTTATTAGTTGGTATTTGGGGTATGTATTTTCGTACAAGTTATTTTGTTATCATCTTCATGTTTGGTTTTCATGAGTTTTTTTGTGTCCATTTCACATAATTTAGGGTTTGGTGTAACAACTAGATTAATATCAACACTGATTTTTTCTGTTTTAGTTAATCATGTAAGATTGAGGTTATGTTTGGTAATTGTCGTTTAATTTGTCGCAAGTTGTTTGAGAGTTTTAAAATTTATATTCCTTTTAACCTATAAAATTGTCGTGGTTTTAATTACATAATTTGCATATTCTTTATTAATATAATTCTAAATGATATTTCAATTTTATAAGATTGCAGGTTTTGTTCGTGAGAGAATTGTTTGCATATTATTTCTCGTTTTCATAATATTTCCATGTTTCTGATTTTTTTTTGCAGATTGCCATATGTTGAAAAGTCTGTGGTTTCTTCAGTAATATTTAATTGATGTAATGTTTGTTTACTTTTGTGTATCATCATTTGGGGCACGTTTTTCATAATCTAACCATGATAGGTATATTTTCTTGTTTTGTTGCCATCGTTTAATAAGTTCTTTTTTTTGGCAGGTGGTTTTAATAATTTTAATGTTGTTTCCTTGCCCATTTTTTGTTGTAGGTCATCTTGGGTATGTATTTTATCTAATTTCTTTTAAGAGACATTTTGCCGTTTTCCTAATATGTTCATTTAATGTGTGTTCTAGTGCTTTTCATTGCACAAGTTAATAATTGAGGTAATGAAGTTGTCTTATAAGTATTTAATTTCCAGTAAACTTATCTTTGAATCAAGTATTTGAGTAATTATTTTTTCAGGTTGTGTTTGATCTTCATTTGAATTTTTTTCTTGAGCCTATTAATTTTTTTATTTTTATTTTCATTATTTTGTTTTGTTTTGTTTTAATTATTTTGTTTCAGTGAGATGCAGTTAAAGGTCAGTGGTTGTCTTGTTAGAATTTTGTCGTTTCTCTTTTTAATTTTTTTTAAGCACTTATAAAGTTTTATAGTTTTGATACTATGTATGTATACAATTTTTTACTGTGGGAGTAAGAGACTTCCAGACGATATTTGGGTTGTGTTTTAATTGTGTTGTCGACTTTGGTCAAGTTTAGCCAGAGAGCAAACTTTTTATTTTAGGCAGGTCCTCTGAGCCAGAGCCAGTGAGCCAGTGCCAAGTCCTGTTGAGAAGTGTTTAGGCTTCACCAGCACTTTTCATTTTTTGCAGGCCTCAGTCATTTTTTTTATCAAACCATATATCTGCCATGGAAGATCCAATCACTCATTTTTAATAATAATTTAAATTTAGATTAATATATTTTGTGATTTTATTTGTTTTTAAATAATAATTATTATTTTTTTTTGAGTGCTAACTTTGATTCATTGCTTTTCTATTTTGTTTGTCTTGCTAGTGTCATCTTTTAAAATAACATTTTAATATATACGTTTTGTTTCTTGTCTTGTCATCCAAAACATATATTTTTTTGAAATTTCTGTTTTATAGGTCATGTGTGTGTTAGTTCATGTGGGGATGTGGTGCGTTGTGTGTTTACACAGCTTTCCACACGATACAGCCATTGCACATGTGTTCCACACATTACACCGTGTAGTGTCATCAACTTAATCTTTTTTTTAATTTTTTTGTTTTGCAAGTTTTTTTGGTTTTGAATTTAGATGTTCCTTCTTGTTTTGCTTTGTGTACTAGGGTTGTTGCTGTATGACATCTCTCCGGTGGGGTGTCTGCTGCATGGAGTTTGCTAGGGTGGTTGCAGCTTCGGCTCGGTGTTGCTGCGACTCACCGTTTCAGCCATCTCTGGTGAATTTCGTGTAGTGGAGTTCTGCTGGGTGGGATTGTCGTATAGTGACACATTCCTCATTCTAAGGTATGGTTTCAACTGATTTCTTCTCAACAATTTTTTCTTTTAATACATTGCAGGCAGTTCTTTTTTTATTAGTCACTTAACCTTGGCTGAATCGTAACTTTATTCATGTTATATTTTGTGTTAGTGGTCAAGCTTGCTTTTGCAGGTGCTAAATTATCTCTTGAGTGTCTAAGGTATGGGACTTAGTCATTCACCTTTGGACGACCGTTTTCTTTGTTTTTATTTTCAATTTTGTGTTGTCGCTGAATAAGCATTTTGAAGATTTTTGTTTTCCTTTTGTTTGGGCTCATGTTTATCTTCATGTGTTGTTTGAGCTGCAGTCTTCAGAGCGGTATCATAAGATCAGGATTTTTGTGACCAGGATTTAAGTAGGGGTAAAGAATCCCCAAGTTTTTTTTTATAATAAGAAGGGGTAGAGAATCCCCAATTATGTTAATATGGAGGAGGTAGGAGAACCCCCCATTAAGCTGAATAAGTAGGAGGTAAAGAGTCCCCACTATTCTGAATAAGCCGACGGGCATTTTTTTATATGAGGTATGGTCCTCTTTTAAATATATAGTATGTAACTGGTTGTCCTGGGTACTTGTACCACCATTCTGTCCTGTTTGTTCTACAATCACACATAAAAAAGTTTCGGTATTTTGGTAGTCTGATCTTCGATTAATTTACACTTTAGCTTTGAGATTTTTCTCTCGCAGGTATGTGAGCATCCTACGTTCAGCTAATTGATGTTGATGTCGAGACCAAGTGTTCTATAATTTTCTTGAGCGAGCATTTAAGTTTTTTTTTATGATGCAGGGGTGAGTAGTCCCCATTTTGTTTTGATTATTGTATGAAGAGGTGTATATTCCTCATTGAGTATTGAGTTTATAAGGATAATATTCTGTTGTTTCTCAGTAAATATATAGGGGTTTTATGCTCGTGTTTGTGCTGTTTGTTATTTCAGCAGTATAATGATTTAATTTTTGATTTCTATATTTAATATAGTCTTTTCTTTTTGACATCATTATTTCTTATGTCTCTTTTTGGGTAAAGTGAAATGTTTTTGATGGCAACATTTAAAAAAAAATTTTTTTAAAAGACGGTAGCGTCTGTTTTGAGGGGAGGAGTGTGTGCCGTTTCATGTTTCGGCACTCGTAAAATAGTAAAATTATTTTTGTTTTCTGTACCTAATAATTACTTTATATTGAGTCTTATAATGTTTACTTGTGTTTAATTACATTTTAAACTAATTTAGTTTTTTTTTAAATTTAATTTTGTTAATGATATTTACTTTAAATTTTTTTATTATATTCCATTAAGCACACAATTCTATTTTTTGTTTGGCTTCAGTCAAAACCTTCCATTTGTTCGCCGGATGTTCTGTGCTAGCCTAAGAGTTTTTAGTAACGCCCGCCTGTCCGCCGTGTCCCGGCGTGCTGTCCACGTGATTGTCAGCAGTTGCTTGCAGTTTCTCCTCGCTTCTTCACGTGATTTCATATAAAAAATCTGTACTCTAGACCATTTTTTTTCCTAGAGCATTTTTTTAGTACCGTCCACGCAACCTGGTGGCAGTTCGGTAAGCTTCCGATGCTCCATTGTTTTAGAATTACTTACCCGTTTCGTCCGTTGTTCTCGGCATTCGCCAAGATGGCTCCAGTCAGTGATGGTGGTTGATTAATGTACCTTTTTGCACCATATATATTTTTTTTTGGTAGACATCTCACGTAGAAGTGGTGTTTTTATTTGGTTCTACAAGATTACGTAAAGTCAGTGTAAATTTCTTCAGCCTCCGATTTCGGTAAGTCACGAGAAAGCATGAGAGAGAGTGAGAGTATTTTTTGTTGTTGCCTTTTTTTTTATTTAATTTTTGTTTCTCTGCAACCTTATGTTGCAGGAGGTTAACGTTTTGGATCCTCTTCAAGTTCTTTACTTTTGGGTTATTCTTTAACCTACCTTCAAACATTTTGTATTGAATCTACGTCCTGTCGGCCCGGGAAGCATGGTTCTGCGCCATCTGCTGCTGTACATGTTCTCGTCTTGAACATGTCACGGATATTTATCATCTTCAGCTAAGTCCGTTCTTTTTTTAATGAATTATTATTATTGTTTGTCGTCTAAACGTTTCGTCACCTAACGCTTACAAAAGAAAAAGACTTTCGTCGCCTAATGTTGGGCAAAAGATTTTAATTACCTAATGTTTCCAAAAAAGGACTTTAATTACTTAAATGAAGTATTTTTGTAATATGTTTTGTTTTGTTCCTGAAGAAGTTTTTAATCTACATGTAAAGTTATAGACTCAATTAGTAAAATCCTAATTATGGATATAACATGATATTTAAATTTATTAGAAAAACTAAATAACTAATATAAAGTAATTTTTAACATTATTAGCCAGTAATTTGGGTGCACCCTAGGTTTACTATTGATAACAAATATTCCATTTTAATGATAATTTTATGACTTTTATTTACCTCTTCAGATGAGTCATTGTTTTTTTGTTTAGCTTTAAATGTATTTTCTAACTAAATATATCACCAGTTATAGATGAAGATACGTATGTAGTTATCATTTATTAAGCTAAGTTCCTCTGGACTTACGTAATTATTATTGATAAGGTGTATTCTGTTGTGAAACTGGTTTACCCTGACACGTTTCCAGTCAAACATTTTACTTTCATAAACAAATAATTTTATAATATCAATATTTATTTAATTATAATTTGGTAGCAGTAACAAGTCAAAATCAAATAAATAATAATAACAAACAACCAGTTGTCACAACTGCCAGGGGTGGAAATATCAAGTAAAGACAAAATATAATTACTTTTTTATATATTGATATACTATCGAATCAATTATAATTGACTGAAAAACGCCTTAACTTTATCTAAAACCTTTGGCTGAAACATTTTTTGTTGAAACGAATTATTACCGTAAAAACAGGGATTGAAATAAAAAAAACTTTCTTGGTATCAAGTTTATCGGAATTTATTAATAACTATCTTGATATTACCTTAAACCTCTGTCCAAAAAAAATATACGACCCCGTATTAGCGCAAAGGATGAAAAATAGTGTTTGAAAATAAAAAAATAATTGCATAACTACTTTAGTAGGCATAACCTGAAATTCGTTAAGACATTCAATGCTGGATGCATTTAAGTTAAAAACATTCAAAATATTTTCGCTACATGGAATATGAGAAAATGTCAAATCGATCTTTTTTGAATATTTGCGAACATTTAGGAAGTTCTGTACGCTACATTAATTTATTAAAATGTTCCAAGAATTTATAGAAATTTTAAAAATATTTCCAGAAGTATTGGGTACTTCGAAATCTGCCTACGCATGTAGGCTGTGCCGAAAGGGATTTTTTTTTTTTTTTTTGCGGTGTGGAGTCTGATACTACGGAATGTAATAGAAGCGAAGGTCGGGTAAACGCGACTTTACTGCCGGATCTAAGACGTCCGTTAAACCCTAAACAACCCCTTTGGACAGGCCGTCTGACGCATGCACGCAAGGGCGTAGTCTCGGAGGGACCGGGACCCTCCTTTAAAGAAACTCACTAACCAGCTTAAAATAACGAATACATTGCTTCATTTATGGCCATTGAATATGACTAGGGACCGGAAAAATTCGTGGGTTCAATGACCTGTAGGATGAACTCCATAGTTCTACCTACACTCGGTCAAATGCCACCCACTCATTGGATGCTGTCTTGTGAAACGTCCCAACGTAGCAGCAGCCTGTGATTCGATACAGCTTTGGTTGGGTGTTTCTCATTGGCTCTAAGTCATCCAGGTAAGCTGTGAGCCAATAGCAGAGGCAGCACTGAGGTATAACCATTTGTATTTTAGCCTATCGCGAAATGAATTCGCGAATTTTTCCGGTCTCTAAATTTAACAAATTATAGAGTAAGAACCCTGCTCTTTGAACACGTATTAGGACACAATCATACATCTACCGTTCATGAGTGTCACGTTTTATTTAAAAATTCCACGTTTTGAAGAAAAGAAAAACTCTTTAATAGCCAAAAAGGAGTATTAGAGCATCATCTTTTGAAAGTTTTTCGGGGGGGGGGGGGGGGGGGAAAGGAGGGGTCGACACCCGACCATCCGCTTTTCTGTGAATTATCAGGGGGTGGAGGAAGAGGGGCTTTCCAAACCACTCTCCTCAGACCCTTACAAACAGGCATTACTGTTGTGAGCTGCCAAACATGTATAATAATTAATATTTTTTTTAATGCTAGTAACACGGGAAACAAGAGGCCTATGATTCAGAGAAGCTATGGCTCCATGATAAGTAAACAGTATGTTAGTACAGGCGGACAACAGAGTGATTTCAGTGCAAATAAGATGATTCGGTAGTTTACTTGGACGGGGCAAATTGAGGACCGCAGCAACGCAGTAGAAAAACAATACGTTCTGGAAGCTTTTGTGTAACCACGGAAGGTTCTGTGTCAGACTCTGTAAACGACGTAGCAGAAACAGATATATAGTGACTCACAAGCTGCAGAGCGGCTTCTTTGGTTCAGGGACGTCAGTTAGTATGTAGAGTGCACAAGAGACACAGGGGACCACCCTGTACCAGTGATCTGTACTACGAGTTGTAAGACTGACTACGACAAGAGTTGTAATCGTGCTGTAGAGTAACTTGTATTCGAATGTAGCCAGTTGTATGCCTCATTCGTATTAAGTGAAATAGCAAGAATATTTTTGTGAGCAGTAGTTAGGTAATTGCCTTTCACTCTCCGACCTACCCACTTAGCAGAAGAGGTATCCAATCCGCTCGGGGATACAACAGTACATCAAAAATTTATTCTTGGTATAGCTTCATTTCTACCACCCTCCCCCTTCACCCACAAATCCTGGCTACGCGCATGCAAGCACGTTTAATTACACTTCATACATACACATGCATGACCGAACACATGAATACATCCATTCATGAGTAGGACTGGAAACAGTCGCGTGTTCAATGTCTTCTAGATTAGTTTTAACTGTTCTCCACTTGGCTCGGGGAAATTGTCACTGGTTCGTTGGCAACTTGCTTGTACTTGAGAGATGTGTTCACTCACTGCTCTGTACGTGATTCAATACTGATTTGGTCGAGAGTTTCTACCTGGTCCACCATTAACAATGAGCCAATCACACAAGCATCCAAAAGGTAAATTTATTTTTAATTTGAACCTAATCTATCGAGAAAAGAAAAATCTGAACATTCCCGATGTATCTGCGTCAAGTTACACATCCATAGCAAGATCAAACCTATACTGAACAATATCCACAAAGATGAATACTGATCAAAAGATAACAGGTTCTACGTCTTTTTCAAAAACTAATGAATACACACCGGGAAATGTTAGCTTGACGGAATATAGACTTTACCTCACTTCCAGGGAGGACGTAAACAATAATTTACAGCAATCTGTTCGCAAGCGAGCGACCTTCGGGAAATGAGTTCACCGATACAGAACCCCGCCGATACGACCTTTCGAGAAGCCAGCAAAACTTTCTCACGACCTTCGCCACACTTCGGCCACTGGCGCGACCTCAGCAATTATCTCCCCGACAGCTTGTAGCTGTAGCGTCGATGGATATGGGTCGCGAGGACCTTCCGTGTTTCCATTCGGAGTCAACACAGTTTTCTAAATAATGCGTAGGATCGCTGTGCTGGAAAGCTGTTTTGTAGCTGCCACAAAAGAGTCTAAAAATCACCAATTTTCTTTATAATCATAAATAAAAAATTTGCAAAGAGCATTTTTGCAAAAAACATTTCGTATTTTTGCACACACACATACACATCTTAAAAGTTTAGTTTTAATGTAAGCTTAACGCATAACTCCATTAAAAAAAAAAAGCTCTTTCCGTGTTCAGTTTCGAAAATGCGAGCCGTGCACTAGCCCAAAGTGGACAGCAGATCTGCGGAATAATATACGTTTAATTAGTATCATTTTCCTGCTCTCTCTTATACTCTGTAATACAAAGTTTCCACCCAACTTCCTAAATTCAATTACTTGAGTTCTTACTTATCAGTATCGATTGGACATTTCCTTTGGTTAGACGGGCGATGACTTGCTAACACGTCAAGTGCGTGTCGCGAACTGACGACTACTGGTATCCGAGTCCGACCGCTGGTATCCGAGTCCGACCGCTTGTATCCGAGTCCGACCGCTGGTATCCGAGTCCGACCGCTGGTATCCGAGTCCGACCGCTTGTGTCCGAGTCCGACCGCTGGTATCCGAGTCCGACCGCTGGTATCCGAGTCCGACCGCTGGTATCCGAGTCCGACCGCTGGTATCCGAGTCCGACCGCTGGTATCCGAGTCCGACCGCTGGTATCCGAGTCCGACCGCTGGTATCCGAGTCCGACCGCTGATATCCGAGTCCGACCGCTGATATCCGAGTCCGACCGCTGGTATCCGAGTCCGACCGCTGATATCCGAGTCCGACCGCTGGTATCCGAGTCCGACCGCTGATATCCGAGTCCGACCGCTGGTATCCGAGTCCGACCGCTGGTATCCGAGTCCGACCGCTGATATCCGAGTCCGACCGCTGGTATCCGAGTCCGACCGCTGGTATCCGAGTCCGACCGCTGGTATCAGAGTCCGACCGCTGGTATCCGAGTCCGACCGCTGGTATCCGAGTCCGACCGCTGGTATCCGAGTCCGACCGCTGATATCCGAGTCCGACCGCTGGTATCCGAGTCCGACCGCTGATATCCGAGTCCGACCGCTGGTATCCGAGTCCGACCGCTGGTATTCGAGTCCGACCGCTGGTATTCGAGTCCGACCGCTGGTATCAGAGTCCGACCGCTGGTATCCGAGTCCGACCGCTGGTATCCGAGTCCGACCGCTGGTATCCGAGTCCGACCGCTGATATCCGAGTCCGACCGCTGGTATCCGAGTCCGACCGCTGGTATCCGAGTCCGACCGCTGGTACTCACAAGCAAAGAGTTGGCCACCGACAGGTCGGCAGCCCGCTTTGGCCTGTGTTACCGCGCGAAGCAGAGACGTACAGCTCTGCCGTGGGAAGCCTACGATTCACTCGTCCTTCTGGACATACCGGAATACTCACGTTGGCAAGCCTTCTTTCAACAGACGAGAGAGCCAAACCCGAAGTCCCCCGAAGTTCAGCTAGCTTTTTTTTTCCGTGCCACAACAGGTGTATTTATTTGGGGGAAACTGTTTACATGATTTCACAGTATCTTTAATGTAGCTATCCTAACCAAATCAACCGTCCACAATGTTTTAAACTAATTGACCATTAGTTATCATGAGTTGTATATTTATTTACAATGAACAAAAAAAACCGAAGATGCACGATCGGACGTTTGGCTTTCTCGTCTGTTGAAAGAAGGCTTGCAAACGTGTGTGTTCGGGTATGTCCAGAAGGACGAGTGAATCGTAGGCTTCCCCTCTGCCGTCGTCTGGTGAACTCGGTCATGTTGTGTGGCACACATGTCAGACCCCGGCGATAGCGAGGCGACCGATAACTACCAGTTATTTTATCGCAAAAACATAACTTGACAGTCCTTTGCATGCACTACACATGAAATACATTTCTGTGCTTTTACGAAGGATTCCTTCGGAAACCAGTTACCCAAGAAACAGTTTGTAACACTACACTCTGTACTGCACATGGCTATGGTTATTTTTGCATATATGAAATACGTTTATCGAGATAATAATGAGTATTCCTTACAAATCTTGGCGCATCATTTTATATTTTAATTGGTGTTTCAATCAAGCATTTTTTTTAAAATCATGGAATAGATAATCGATAGAGACCGGAAAAATTCGCCAATTCATTTCACGATAGGCTAAAATACAAATAGTTATACCTCAGTGCAAACTTTGATATTGGCTCACAACTCACCTGGATGACTCTGAGCCAATGAGAAACACCCAACCAAAGCTTATCGAATCACACGCTACTACGTTGGGACGTCTCACAAGACAGCAGCCAATGAGTGGGTGACATTTGTCCAAGTGTACGTAGAACTATGGATTTCATCCTATAGGTCATTGAACCCGCGAATTTTTCCGCTCTCTAGACATACGTGCAGGGAGGCTGTGTTGGTGCTCAAGAAGACCACGCGAAATCCATAGACCCGTGCTGGCGTAAGTCAAGGTCTGTTGTTAGTTGCATCTTCTCGACTCGTTTTGTTGGACGGAGCTCGTAAAATAAACCGCGGCTCAGTCGTAAAACAAAGAAAACTGTTTAAAACGTCAAAGGTTTATCTTTACCATTTTTTTTTCTCCTTCAAACCATTAAGCCAGCGTTTCCCTACTATTTTTGAACCACGGCACTTGAACTTAAACTGCTGAAATCGTCGACACACTACACACTATGTTTTACAGGTGATACAACACTCAAAAAAGCCAGCTTTTGTGTGTGAGTTCTACTAGTTGACTTTAAGTCTACGCAAGATATTTTTTACACTATAAACTATTCTATACAATTACAGAATAGCATAATTCAATTAATTTAAATGTAATGACCTGTAAGGCAAGATAGCTAAGTACATACATTGGTTTAAAAATATATAATATTTATAATTACAATGAAAAAAAAATAATATATACAAGCTACCAAATAAAAGAAAGAAACCTCAATATCAATTCAATTGTATAGCCAAGATATTGATTTTTAAAATTAAAAAAACAAAACAATATTAGTTTTTTTTTTCAAGAATAAGAACTACAATTTTTGGAAGAAAATATTTTACTATTCATATTTAAAGTTATACTTCTTTAGGTGCGTTATGAAAAAATGATGTGAAATAATTTTTACGATACGCACACATCATGCAAAAAAATTGACAAGTTGAAAAAAGTCTTTATACAAATAAAAATTATATATGTGGTTTAAAATCATACTTTAGTGACTGATTTTGAAAACTGATCTATATAATTAAAAACATTTATTATAATGAATAATAGTGTTAAAAATTGAGTTAATAAACATTTTAAAGAGTATTTTCAAGTGTATTTATATAAAATAAGTTATGTTCCTGTCCCGTAATTATAGTTAATTTGCAATATAAATTATTATAGTATTATTTAGTGAATAAATAATATAAAATTATAATAAATATTCAGCACATTTATTGACTTCAATTTTATTGAGTTAAAATTTATCTGCATTATTTTACTAAATTAAATAATTAATTTTATGCACGTGTTTATATTAATACTGAGTACTGTGTATTTATTTAAACTTTATAATTTTATTGGTTTTAGACTTTACCAACCGTATTTTTAATATCACTCCAGTCCTTTTATTATTTTATTTCCATTAATTATGTCATTATGTGCATGGAAAATTAAAGTTAAGTTTTTTTATTACGCCATGTAAGTATAAGTTCTAACGCGTGTACGTAAGTATACGCACACTTATTTTGTAAATTAAAGGAATATGTCAATTTCTCTGTCAGTTTCTGATTTCTAGAACCTTTAAAATAAAAATATAACAATATTATGTTACTGTACTTTTTAATAATGTCTATGCTACAAATACATACAAAATACGAAAAGTTTTAATACATGATAATGATATATTTTATTTACCAAAATCTTGTGATCACTGGTATGCTGGGACAAAGTTGTTGGCAAACCTGCTGAAGGCTAGTGGGAAAACAGGAAGCTGCTTAAAATCAAACTATGCCTTAATTTGCAGCTGAAAACGTCACACATATGCCTTATCCTGTTATCCTGGTACACTCAAGCACTTTTGGCTGACGCTCTAACAACAAGGGACAAGGAAGCAGGCTTACAAATAAAAAAATAAAATTATGGATTTGAATTAGTTGATTCTTACCTCTGTTGTGGTTCGTTGAGAGCGTATCTGTAAATTAAGCTAATCACGAAGTATAGAATTATGTAAGCTAAGAAGTCCCGCCATATAAGTTTGTATACGCTTCCTCGCCACCTGCAACAAAGAAACACAGCGAGGCATTAGAACACGGCTTAGTGTTGTTCACTCACTTGGCGTCAGTACAATTTCACTATAATTCTAAACATGATAAAGTTTTAATTAAAATTTATGAACGAAAATAATGTTTTGCATTACAGTTAGTGTTAAGGTTACACTTTGAAAACTTGTACTCTAGTGACGTAGAAGAGTCAGAGCCAGCGGACTTTTCACACGCCTGGAGAAAAACAGAACATCCAAATAAACATCAAAACAAAGAGAAAACTTCAGTTTTAAAAGGAACTGTACAGTCCAAACTGAAAGCCGCACCAAGCTCACGACTTTTATTCGTCCGGTCGTTGATTCTATTGCGAATTCCTGCGATAGATTTGCAATGTTTACACTTCAGTGGCATCCTAGTGGCTTGATAATAAGTAGTTGGTATTTCACCCGCTATCTGCTACCAAAAGCCAATGGAAACTATCTAACAGCAGATAACTGAATTACGTACTACGGGGGCGAAAGAATAAAACAATAGACAAAGCTAAAATGGAACAAAAAAACACAGGACGATGTCATCTCTCCAGCCACGAAATGAACTGACATAATTCCGAGGTCCCTGCCTAAAGAAACGGAGATTCAGCGGAATTATTTGCGCCGTATAAACCTCGCCATCTTGTGAAAAACTCAAACAAGTGTTGCGTCTTCGTTGGCGCACTTTTGAGCGCGGTCACCGCAGTATCGGATAGTCACGTGACTCGCCTCCCGAAAGTCGGTACCTTGCGGGGTCTCCAGTTATCCTCGCCATTATGTATGACGTGGCAACGTCTAATAAATCGATGAACGCCGGCTGCACACACGAAAAATTGTCCCGTGACGCTGTGTCCCGTTACGCTCATTGTACGCTTGCGCCGCATCTATCTCTCTTCCACTCGATTGGAACAACCATCGATTTGACTTTTTCGAGGCACATTAAATTTGAAACACTCCCATTCGTTTCCTACTTTTCCTATCATCGTCCTATCCTTAACAGAATAACACAGACTGGAAGAAGTTAAATAGCAAACATGTATAAAAGTTATAGTTAAAATAATCTCTTCGTTAAAGTAATAAACATATTTGAATTAATGAGTGCAAATAAAAGTAAATATTTCATATAAACTGTGTATTTAATTTCACCCGTTCTTTGTATCCATACAAAATAGTGATAATTCAATAAAAATGATTCAATTTTATTCATAAAAGTATGCAATCATTTCATCAATGCTTTGTTACGACTTTGTCACGTTAAACTATCGTCCGTAAACCGACTTTACAGACAACCAATTTTTTTATTTAACTTTTTATTTAATTTTTTTCCTTTTTTTTACACTTTGACGATAATTCGCTTAGTTACACAGAAAACTTAGCAGTCACAAAATCAAGCTTGTTTGTGAGTGCATCTAGTCACTTTAATCTACGTGCGGAATTTTGAATAATGTAAACATTTTTTTAAAAATTGTAACAATTGACTAATAAATATATACTTAAGAAATCTTACATTAGTTATTTTAAAATTGAAAGTTTAAAAGAGTAATTTATTTAAATACAAGATAAAGTTTATCATTGTTTCAGGAAAATCGATACATAAAAAGTTGAAAATTAATAGGCCTATACAAAACAAAAACTATAAGTACATAAGACAATGTCTTTTCCTATTGGCTCACCACTTATCTGGAGGACTCCGGGGGAATGTGAAACATTCGACCCAAGCAGTATCGAATCACGGGACGTCTCAAAAGTCAGCAGCCAATTTTGAATTATTTTTCGCTTTTATCGGAGCTGTTACGTAATATAGTTTAAAATTTCGGGCTGCAAATGAAATGATTCGATATTCGAAAGTAGCTGCTCCGGCAGCGAATTCTAGCGGCGGGTGCGGAAACTACGAGAGACCCGCGTCACGAAATGTAGTTGAAAACACAAATTGCGTGCATATTTATCACGCTTGGAATTATTTTTTTTAAGAATTCTACGTTAAATTTCGTGTCCGAGTTTCGCGTTGTTACGAGTAGGGCAAACGGGTTCATAAGGACAACCCAACTAATTTTTTCTACAGTTTTATTTGCTACTTATATTTACATTACTAATTAGGTCACCACACTTGATGTCTGTTCACAACTCACTAAGTATCTGTCCAGTCCACAGTTCGCACTCCTCACTGGAGCTAGGCTCGACTGTGGTTCACCCCTCGGCAAGCCTAACATGACCATCAAGTTCTGTCCCTGCCCGATTACATCCGAACAATTCACCTTCGGCCAACCTCGGGTTTATTTATATATATTTATATTTCTCTGTTTATTTTGATGTAGCTATACTAACCTAACTAACCGTCCATAGTGTTTTAAAGTGTTTTAATGTAGCTAACCTAACCGACCACTTTTAATATTTGAATTCATTTTTCCTGCGCAAAAATAAAACAAATCCCGAAGTTGGCCGAATGTGAATTGTTTGGGTGTAATCGGGAATGGCATAACTTGACGTGCATCTTAGGTCTCCCTTCACCCCTCACCTCGCGCCTGTCCACACACAAACACACATACACAGTCTCGGTCACACTCGCACGGCCCCGTCGCTTTGCTCGCAAAGGGGGAGGAGGGAGGTGTGTGTCTATCATTCTCCTCGCCGAATTTGCACTCAACTTTCGGAACCCTCTCGGAACTGTCCACGGAGGCCAGCGTCGCCACTTTTATACCCTTTGGCAGTCATTCTGTACCGGAGCTATTGTGCTGTGTCGCGTTATTCTGGGCCGAAAACCAACGTTCGAAGCGTCCAGAACAACGACGCTTATTCACGCCACTCCAAGAAGTGAGTACCCGGGCCGCGAGGGAATGGATAACATCGCCGATAAACAACTGCGCTGGGGTAAATGGAAGGGAGAGGGGCATGCATTCCCCGAAGGTATGCGCGCGTGACACCATTGCTTCCCGCGTTCGTAATAGGATTACAAGTAGGGACCGGAAAACTTCGCGGGTTCAGTGATCTGCAGGATGAACTCCATAGTTCTACGTACACTCGGTCAAATGCCACCCACTCATTGGCTGCTGTCTTGTGAGACGTCCCAACATAGTAGCCTGTGATTCGATACAGCTTTGGTGGGGTGTTTCTCATTGGCCCAGTCATCCAGGTGAGTTGTGAGCCAATAGCAGAGGCAGCACTGAGGTATAACTATTTGTATTTTAGCCTATCGCGAAATGAATTCGCGAATTTTTCCGGTCTCTAATTACAAGTGTTTATTGCAACATGAGAGCACTCGGAACTGCTCATCGCCGAGGTAAGAAGACCACTGTGCAGCTGAGATGGATCCGCGGACGAGTGAGAGACGGAGAAACAGCGCGCCACCCGGGGCGGGCCTTGGCGCCGATACAGCCACCGAGAAAGTTGATAGGTGTCGCGCGTGTCTCGCACGTGAAGCTATTAGGGAGGAGAGTTTCACAATCATCGCGCTTTCGAAATGTTCCGGGAAACGGCGCGCGTCGCTAACCGAATCCGCGGAGAGCAACTGCGGAAAAACGGCGATGTCTCATGTATTAGTAGGGACCGGAAAAATTGACGAGTTCAATGACCTGTAGGATGAACTCCATAGTTCTACGTACACTCGGTCAAATGTCACCCACTCATTGGCTGCTGTCTTGTGAGACGTCCCAACGTAGCAGCCTGTGATTCGATAAAGCCTTAGGTTGGGTGTTTCTCATTGGCCCAGAGACATCGAGGTGAGTTGTGAGCCAATAGCAGAGGCAGCACTGAGGTACAACTATTTGTATTTTAGCCTATCGCGAAATGATTTCGCGAATTTTTCCGGTCTCTATGTATTAGTTATTCCCTCTCTGAAATCGTTGCACTTTTCGTTACGCCGTGATGAGTCATCGCCAGAGACCTGTAAAATTCGCGGATTCATTTCGCAATAGGCTAGAGTCCAAATACTTTTAACATAATTTTGCTTCAGTGATTGGGCCATAGTTTATCTGAAGGATTCTGGGCCAATGAAAAATCTTTAACAGAAGAATTAGCGAATAATTATCATTCCAGTCAACAGGTGTTACGAGTCGGTAACCAATCAGCAGATGTAATTTGCACGAGTGCATAGAGGATCATGGAGTCTTTCCTTTAGGGATTTGAAGTCGCGAATTTTACAGGTCTCTAGTCATCGCTAGGACCATGTCCTTTTCGCTAGAATATTTCCTTTCCAGCCGAGTGTTAACCTTTGCAGCATTGTCTGTGTTTTTTGATTGGCTGGGTTTATCTCAGGCACGTGTCTACTGACGGCTTACCAATCACAGCCATCCAGCGCGTAAGAAAAACCTGTCCTGACTGGCCCGTCCAAACAGCGCAATAAGCTTCTCCTGCAGACGGCCGCCAATCACAAGGAAATAATCCCTAGCTCGAGGGAACATCTTACTGCTATCTACTTATTGATTCGTCTTATTTTTACATGTGGCAAAGTGATCACTTAAGAAAAAACGATAAGCTAAGAGAATATGTCACATTGAACGACGAGAAATATATATATTTATGATTATTTTTCAACTTTGCTCTTGAATGGTGGTATATTTATTACAGAAAAACTAAACAATACAAATATATAATTTAAAAAAAGACAGATGAACAAGAAAAAAATCTATAATTTACAACAAAAAAACTTAATTAAACTACACAGTATTACTAGGGGCAGGCAGATTTCGCGAAAAGATTTTGAGACTAGATGAAAGTTAAAACACTATAGCATCGTCTATGTTTTGTGATTGGGCGAGTTTCTCCCAGGTACATATCGTATGTAACAACACCAATCACAGTGATTCAGTGCGGAAGTAAACGCGTCCTGAGTGGCCCGGTCAAATAAGGCAACGACTTCTCTCGCCAGACGGCCGCCAACCACAAGAAAGAAACCACAGGTGCGGGTACACCTTGTTGCAGTCTAATAAATGTTGAGATATTTTCGCGAAAAATGCCTGCCCCTAAGTATTACTCTGAAACTCCTTGTCGGACCCCACGTGTCACTCGGCGGGAAAGACGCGTGCGCCGCTGGCGACGGGAGTCGCAGACGTGAGCAAGATGGCGGCGGGCGAAGAAGCGCGCACAAAGAGTCACGTGCCGGGCGAGCGACGCGCGGCTAATGGCGGCCCAAATGAGGGGGTCGCAGCTGCCAGGGCGACTCGTCCCAAGGTCACGGCCAGGCGGCGGCGCGCCCTCCATTAGCCCGCACCGAGCATTCGAATGCGCATTTAGGACCTTGTTGCGATACAGGGGAGGAGGGGTCCTGGAATTGAAAAGGAGGCCTGCTTTTGCGTGCAAAGGAGTGACTGTGGAATGGGTTTGAAAAATGTAAACAATAGATAGAGACCGGAAAAATTCGCGGATTCAATTACCTTTAGGATAGCCTCCACTATCCTCTGCATTTTTCAAGCAAACACGTGTGTTCATTGGGTGCTAACTTGTGAGGCGTCTCCACTAAGTAGCTCGTTATTCGATGATTCTTTGGTCGATAATCTCTCGTTGGCCCAGAGAGCTCAAGTTAAACTTCGAGCCAATAGCAAAACCAGCAGAATTGTACACGTGTTTGGATTTCAACCTATCACGAAATTAAACCGCGAATTTTTCCGGTCTCTAACAATAGACAAAGCTTAAATGGAACAAAATAAAACACAGGACAATGTCATCTATCCAGTCACCCTGGAAGGTTTTTTTTTTGTTTCCACCCGCCATCTCTTTGGCAGCCTGACTTGTTGCAAGGGATTGTATTCCTATCAGAAAAATGTCGCCACTTGCCTGAGATAATCCGCCTTGGAGGAGCCGGGGCGCGAAACCGGGTCCTACAAATCAAAAATATGTTTTTTCATGGAAAAGTTTCTGTTTATTGTATACACATGGATAGGGGCAGGTATTTTTCGCGAAAAGATCTTAACGCCTATTAGACTGCAACAAGGTATACCCGCACCTGTGGTTTCTTCCTTGTGATTGGCAGCCCGTCTGCAAGAGAAGTCGTTGCCTTATTTGACCGAGCCACTCTAGATGCGTTTGATTCCGCACTGAATTACTGCGATTGGTGTTGTAACAATCGACATGTACTTGAAAGAAAATCACCCAATAACGGAACATAGACGATGCTACAGTGTTTTAACTTTCAGCTAGTCTTGAATTCTTTTCGCTAAATCTGCATGCCCCTACATATGTACCACAAAATATGGGCAGTACACAACAGAAAAGCGCCTTATCCAGAAGATGACATGTGTCGGTTGAAACCCACCCTTGCGAATCCTACAGATTTGCGCCCCTGAACGTCACCCAAAGCGTGGGCCGTATTCCAGAACGTGTTCAAACAGGATCTCAGTAGGATAACAAATAAGCAAACGTCCTGCGGGAGGCTGGAAACTGGTTCTAACGCATCCTAACGAACTTTTCGCATACATAGATACAATTGTTACGGCATAAATCCTACAGATACACCATCGCACAAAAAATGGAACCGCCTTTTCTAATTTTCTCAAGAACTTTTTAAGTTGCGATTTTTTTATTTGTTATGACTAGAGACATGCAAAATTCGCGTATTAATTTCGCGATAGGCTAGTATCAAAACAACTATACCTTCGTACCGCTTCTGCGATTGGCACACATTTTATCCGGGGAACTGTGAGCCAATGGGAAACACTAAACCAAGACAGTGCCGAATTACGGACAGCCTAGTTGAGACGTCTCACGCGTCAGTAGCCAATGAACAGGTGACATTTCCGCGATTATTTAAAGGACTGTGGAGTCTATCCTAGAGGTTAAATGAATCCGCGAATTTTGCAGATCTCTAGCTTATGACCATTCAAGTGTACAAAATGTGTTCCAGGATAGTTTCATTCGGCACACCAAAACGTCTGGTGCGTCCCCTCGATGTTCACGAAAGTGACTGTATACGAGTTAATGGCGCCAGACGCAGTCCGCCATCTGGAAGAAATCAACGAAAACGTGAGCTCTGCGCAAGCACGGAAATTTGGGCAGCAGATTGGTCTCTTTCCAACGCAAGGTTTCTGCCATTAGCGCTGTCCTCGGCTGTCCTAGTTTCGGCGTGCCAACTGTTGACAAAACTTCACCGTCGAGAAAACACGTTTCAGACACATCTTTAAAATTTTGTTGGAAATTTAACGTATGTATCTGAAACAACTAAAGTAAAATTTGGAATGAGAATTTTGATAATACGTTTTTTTTTTCTTTTGTAACGGAAGGTACCAGGCACTAGAAGATGTTCGAAGTGAACCAGTGGCCTCTGAAGAAGAAATGAAGAAGACTGATGAAACCAGTACTCAGTCTTTAAGTAAAATTCATTGTTTGGAGCAGCATTTCAGCACAGCAAGAACAGATACCTTGTGCCCGACAGAAACAACTGACGAGACAGTGGCCTAACAGCTAATGCATAGAGACCTGCAAAATTCGCGGTTTCGATGGCCTTCAGGATAGACTGCACATACCCTTGTACACTCGGGAAAATAACGCAAGTTCATTGGCTGCCGACTTGTAAGTCGTCTCAGCTGGTTTGTCTGTGATTCGATCCTTATTTGGTTGAGAGTTTATAACTGGTCGAGATTCGTCCAAATGAACAGTAAGCCATTAGCAAAATTATCCAAGAGGTGTATGTGTTTGAATTCTAGCCTATCACCGAATGAATCCGCGAATTTTGCAGGTCTCTACTAATGCAGTTCGAACAGGCAACCGAATAGCGTGCAGAAGCTGTGGCCGAGCAGTTATCGTCGTATGACAGAAGAAGCGAGCTGAAGCGCTACCCTGAAGAGTGTGCCTGGGGAAGGCGTCGCCAGCGGCCACCCAAGATTCTGGCCACCCACCCACCAACCTTCGATGGCCAGTCTTCGTGTGGACGGCACACAGACCGACAGTTCGAGGCAGCTGCAGAAGTGGAGACGGGTGGAGAGCGTGGAAGAGAAAGGTCCACGCCACTCGTTTTCTGCCCTTTGGTGGACCTCCACTCTAGCTCACCATAACAGTGCCAGACCAAAAAAAAGACTATGCCGCATTAGATTTACGTCATTTTCCCCGATGGCGGGGTATTCCGAGGACGTGAAACTTCTGACGACTACGAGACCTTTCCAGGGCGGGAGGTTCGCAGGTACGTAAGAAGACACCGACCTCCGGCAGAAGTGACAGGGGACCGCAACGCCGAACGTGCAATAACGCCGAAAACCATAACGCCGAATGCCAAATTGACAACGCCGACAGCTATAAAACTGCTGTGTACCACAACGCCGAATTACCACAACGCCGAAATGCATTAACACCGAAATATGTCATTGCAGGACTGCCACAAAGGTTAGGTTAGGTGAGGTTAGGTTAGATTAGGCTAGGTTAGGCTAGCCTAGGTTAGGTTAGGTTGTGGTATTTCGGCGTTAAGATACATTTAAGAAACACACACAAATTCATTCAGTTGTTTTTCATTTTGCTCCTGTGGCCCCCCCTCCTCGCAGCAACATTTTTCGGCGTTATTGCATTTCGGCGTTGTGGTACACAGCAGTTTTCTAGCTGTCAGCGTTGCGGTCAATTTGGCATTCGGCGTTATTGTACGTTCGGCGTTGTGGTAACGACCCGGTGGGGACATAGGGCGGCTCCTCGGAGCGACCCTCCACGTCAAAGTCAGTGACGTGATCCCTTGGCGAGCAATAGCGGGCGACGATGAACGCACTTGGTGTGCGAAGATCGGAGTATCTGTTGTGCGCGCGGTAGAAGAGAGTCATGTAGTATGTTGGGACCGAGCTGCGCGGTAAGACACGATCAGCAGGGAGAGCCAATGTCGAGCCTAGCTCCAGTGGAGAGAGTAAACTGTGGACTATCGAAGGTGTGATTAGGTTGTGGCCATACATTTTGATTGTCGTAATTAGACACCTGCAAAATTCGCGGATTCATTTTGCGATAGGCTAGAATCCAAATACGTTTGCACCTTTTGCTGTTTCAGTGATTGGGTCACGGTTTACCTGAAGGACTCTGATGAGCCAATGGAAAACCTTCATCGATAGAAGTATCAAATCACGGAACATCCGAGTTAACAGGACTTATATGTCAGTAGCCAATGAGAAGGCGTAATTTGCCCGAGTGCATAGAATATTATGGAGTCTATCCTATACGTCATTGAAATCGCGAATTTTGCAGGTATCTAGTCATAATTTAAGAACTAGTGTAATTATTAGTTAATAAATAAAATTGTATTTAATTAACTTGGCTATCCTTTAGGAACTATTTTGCTACTTGTAACAATATGAAAACACCAGATTTAAATAAACGGAATCTACCATCTGTTTTCAATAACCTTACAATGTATGAGGGGCTCCAGTTCATAACGGTGTTAAATCAAAAAGTTTACTGCAAGTTGCAGACAACGAGACAGGTATGTTATTTTTTTTTTCAAAACTCGCATACTTACTTTACTTTATTTTTTTGTTAAATTATTTCGCGATGTTAAAAAAAGGAAAAAAATTTCCGTTACGAATGTGAAGTGAAACTTTGTGTACATAAATACGATACTGAGAAGTTCAAACAAATTATTAATTTGGAATTTTCGTGATTCATTATTTACATGTTTCTATTAAATGATTTATGTTCACTGTTGCGTATAGTTTTATATTTAAAAATTATTCGTAAAACAATTCCTCCCACTGTTTGCTAAATACATTTATCGCCCTCCTAAAACTGCTTCCAAGTAGGGTGGCGAGTGGCCCAGAATATATAGAAAATAGAATTTCACTATAAAACTGATCAGATTTAATGTTTTAAGCCATTTGTGATAATTGTTTTTATTAGAGTCCTGTAGTCAATGCACTCGGGTATTCTTGTATAACTGTCATTGTGTGTTATACGACAAGGCCCATAACATGGCATGTGCCGACGGCTGCTGGTGAAATGAATTGCCGCGAGACGTCGTGTGTCCGCTGAGTCGTCGGCCGGCCGGGCACGTGACGGGAAGTGGCGTGCCGGCACGCGGCTCCCACGTGCCCACGTGCCCACGTGCCTGCGGCCCGGGACTAGGCGTGCACCAGCACGGACCCCGCGCGCGCTGCGTGTCTGCCTGCCGACGGACTCGTGTAACATGGGCTAGGAACTGGAACCTCCAGGATAGACTCCACGAGCTCTGCACGCTCGGGCGAATGTCGCCAGTTCATTGGCTGCTGACTTGTGAGACGTCTGAACTGGGACCCTAAGTTGAAAACACATTAGCTCTCGGTATGTAGAGACCTGAAAAATTCGCGGATTCATTTCGTGAAATGCTGCACTTTAAATAATTATACCTGAGTGCTGCTTCTGCCGTTGGTTCACTGTTAATCTGGAGTAATGAGGGACAATTAGAGACCCTCACTCATAGAAGTGTCGAATCACAGGCTGCCCAGGCGAGACGACTCACAAGTCAACAGCCAATGAACAGTTGACATTTGCCCGAGTGTGTAGAGTATAGCCGAGTCTATCCTGGAGGTCGTTCAACCCGTGAATTTTTCCGGTCTCTAGTGCTTCACTTTTAGAAATGTAGTGTTTTTGTACATTGAACACTCTCGGCATGATTTTAAAGAATTCTACGTTGAACTTCATATCGAGTTTCGTATTATAAGTGTATTTGCAAAATGAAAACACATGAATAGTGTGAATAAATAGTTCAGTATAATACAGTGTGATATTTAAAACAAATAATGAAGTCTGTTAAATGATACACATATGAAGTTCCATCAAACATTCAGTACATACTAAAGCAATGTGTTTGAAAATATAACTTTATATTATTTATATAACTACTATAAATATTATGATGAGTATCAAAAAACTTTACTGTGACGTTAAATGAATCGACGAGTTTTTTTTCCCCCCTGTCGCTAAAACGTCACGCAGAGAGACTATCACCACACGGATTAGTAGGGGCGTGTATTTATCGCGAAAAGATTCCGAGTCCAACTGAGAGTTAGAATAGTGTATCATCGCCTGTGTTTAGGATTGGTCGAGTTTCTCCAGTCAACACACCAATCACAGTAATTCAGCGCGGAAGAAAATGCTTCGTGGATGGCTGGGTCAAATAAGGCGAAGGCTTATCATGCAGACGACCACCAATCACAACAAAGAAACAGCATAAAGAAGGCATACCATACTTAGAGACCGGGAAAATTCGCGAATTCATTTCGCGATAGGCTAAAATACAAATAGTTATACCTCAGTGCTGCCTCTGCTATTGGTTCACAACTCACCTGGATGACTCTGGGCCAATGAGAAACACCCGACCAAAGCTTTATACGAATCACAGGCTGCTACGTTGGGACGTCTCACAAGACAGCAGCCAATGAGTGGGTGACATTTGACCGAGTTTACGTAGAACTATGGAGTTCATCCTACAGGTCATTGAGCCCGCGAATTTTTCCGGTCCCTACTATACGCTATACCTAGAGACCGGAAAAATTCGCTGATTCCTTTCGAGACAGGCTGGAATCCAAACTCGTTTAGCTTAATGCTGCGTCAGTAATTGGACCACAATTTACCTGAAGGACTCTGAGGCAATGGCAAACGCTCAACAAAAGAAGTATCGAATCATAATAATCGCAGTGAACAGGTGTCCCGAGTCGGTAGCCAATGACCAGGTGATAGTTGCCCAAGTACATAGAGAATCGTGGAGTCTATCCTAGTGGTCATTGAAACCGCGAATTTTTCCCGTTCTTAGCTATACCGGATGTTTCAAAACTAAAAATTATTATGAAAAAAAAAATCGTTGTAGTCATTTTAACTTGTCCAAAAATACAGTTTAAAAACGATATCAGGAAACAAAACTACCCCATCACCCTCGGCGTATTTCTAAATGCTTTCCGTGAACAGACACCACTGGGATATGTTGAGCAGTTTTCAAATACCGTGGTTTGTTCTGAGTTCTGCGCACCGTGTGTGTGCCCGGGTGGTCGGACCCTAAGGTGGAATATGCCCTGCTGATTATTAAGAGGCCACTCCAGTGTTTCAGGGGCACTACGCAACCCGCGTTAACCTCATAAGATTCAATGCTATTTTCATTTTGCTTATAACTTATTAACTAATATATATTTCGAAATGATGCTTGCTTGATATGTAAGACAACGATGCTCTTATCAAAGTCCCTTTCTTCAAAAACGTGCATAAAATATTGTTCAAACCTAGATAATACACTTATGCATATTAGTTAAGATCAGTATAAAAACATAATTTATGCACGTTTTTTGAAGAAAGGGGCTTTGATAAGAGCATCTTTGTCTTGCATATCAAGCAAGCATCATTTCGAAATCTATATTATTTAATTAGTTACAAGCAAAATGAAAATATCATTGAATGTTATGTGGTTAACGCGGGTTGCGTAGTGCCCCTGAAACACTGGGGTGGCTTCTTAAGGTGGAGTACGCCCTGCTGACTTGGCGTTTTGGAGAAACTGGCCACAGCTCGTTGAACAGGTTCACTGAATACAACAGCGGTTACGTGCTGAAACGTGTTCGTTAGCAGCACGCGATCACAACGTTGGGCCGATAATTGGGGTAGTTATTCCGAGATAGAATTCATAGCGAGAACTTGTCAATCACAGGCCTAGAGGCAGGCTTGCCTTAAGGCTGCCGTGGCAAGTTACGAAACCATGAACGACACGGTCGTTTAGGAGGTACGTGATCCAACGCAATGCATTTTGAATGAATGTCTGCGTGCTGCGGATGGACATACAACGATAGAAGTGATTAACCAGAGCTCTCTAAAATCACATTCATACACGAGTAAACTAGCTGATGAAATAGTATACATGATTATTTAATCAGCAACTTTAAGCTCGTAAAATGATCAGTACGATATCATCAAGGCTGATTAAGTATGATTTTTTTTTACTGACCCAGTGACCTTGGTTGTTTCATCACAAAGATGTGTGTCATATGTGTGAGTAATGATTATGACTACGCCTACGGTTATAAGAAGATGCAACATGACATCATGGTTAAATGAAGAGTTTTGAAATCCCTACTGAATACTTATGCCAAGTTACGACTCATAAACGTCATTACTTTTTCATTAATTCTCTGTATCCAACCACCATTAAAGCCTAAGATGTCTATGTTCATATACTGAGAAAGATCTAAAACCAAGGTTCAAAACATCGTGCATAGTAACAAGGCCGTAGTCGTAGCCGTAGCCAGGTTTTTGTGGAGGGGTTAAGTATAACTATTATATCATATTTTACGAGTAAGTATTCTTTACAATGGAATTTTAAAGGAAAATAGTTTGTTACATTAAAATCTCAGGGATTAATAGATATTTAGAACTCCAAAGTTCACACATAGAATTTTTAAGTAATGATTATTTTGAGAAAAGTAAACTGGACGTCGTATATTGTTCGCATGACAACTTTAGTGCTTTCTATAATTTCGCTATTTCTGACAATCTCCCCCAGCCCTTTTCCGATCGTAGTGGTACCATATTTGAGTACATTTTTTTTCTTCTTTTCAGTGGACACTAGCCGGCCATGACCATGACCCGGAGGCGCCGCGGCCCGAAATGGCGGGTCTCGGGGGACACCCGACTGCTTCGGCCGAGTCCAGCTCGACTGGAATGTTCGTGGCGCAGAGCGGGGACTGCTTTTATAAATATCTCTTCAGTTCTGATATTTCGAAAGCGTTCTGGTCACTGCCAACGTTCCATATGTTAATTGACGCCCAGGCAGCGCGGCGGCAGCCTTCAGACACGCCCAGGCGGCGCGCGACAGGTCGAGCTATATATATATATATATATAACAGTGACTAACATTTACAAAAAGATAAAACATGAATATTCTTCACCCACAAAAGCAAGCAAGTATGTGAGTGCATCTCTTTAATCCACGTGCGGTATTTTGACTAAAAATTACAATTATTGACAAAAAATAACTTAATAAATCTTACATATTTTTTATAAACATTAAAGTTAAAAAGAAGCAATTAATCTAAATACAAGATAAAGTATAACATTGTTTAAGAAATATATGTATATATAGAAAGTCAGAAATTAATATTTAAAGGTAAAGAACAATCTCATAAATTACTACAGTAGGTACATCAAACCCTTACTTCGATATTACAGAAATTTCTTCATCAGTTAAATTATTCAGTCATAGATTGACATATTCTTTTATTTTAAAATATTTTTTTTTAATTCTTCATGAAGGATAACTACAATTTTTGGAAGAAAAAAAATTAGACCTCTGTGAAGCTGTTTAATGAAATAGAGGAATAGGTAAATTTATGATCTGTCTATACCGTGTAGGATAATTATGAGCTGCATAATTTAACTGATTTTCCCTTCGATACATACTCATTATTGCAGCTCTAAAATATAATCTTGTAATATCAAATAGTCTTAAAAGTTAAAAAAAAAGGGGGGGGGGGTTATCTGTTAACTAGGTTTACGGACGATAATTTCACGTGATAACGTCATAAGAAAACATTGATGAAAAATTGCATACTTTTTAATTTTCAAACATTATTTACAGTTTTTTTTGCAAATTTAATTTAAATAATTTGTTTAAATATAATCACGAACAATTAGTTATAGAAATAAATTTAAATCAAATCCATGTCAATAAATTGTTAATTTGAAATGACGAAATTGGACAAATAGATCATTTTTTTAAAATTCCTGCTTTTAAACAGCCCGCCTTAACCTGTATGATATTGTTACGATTTACCGCGGGTTCGTAAAGGTTAGCCCAATTAAAGATTTTTATCACACACACAGTTTTATTTATTACCACTACTTGTCACTTACAAATAATCTTCTAAATTGGCAAATAATTATTTACAGGTAAATAAATGTCAATTCCCCAGCACTCGTTCCACACACCTCGCTGGGCCGCACCTCTGGCGCAACTCTCGCCGCAGCACCCCTCGTGGGTCTCCGCCGCGGGACTTCGTCACAGGACTCCGCCGCCGCCGACGCACTTCCCCTTCGCCGAGGATCCGCTCGACTCCTCGCTCGGAACTTCACTCGGGACTCCGCCACGCCCGCGACTCTATCGCCCGGAAACTCCGCCGCGGAAAACTCCCGATTCCACTGAACTCACTCGCTCCCTGCCCTGGAACCTTCGTCCAAGGACTTCGCCACTCTGCCGCACCCGCGTCACTATCGCCCGGAAACTCCGCCGCGGGAGAACTCTGCACTCAGACTGACTCAAAGGTCGGCCCAACCTCTTTATATAGCCCTTGGGTTCCCGTCCAGAACAATCGGGAATGTCTCCGAGATATCGCGCGACCTTCGCCGTCGAAATGCCCAGAAACGCGTCGTGAGTCCTGTCGAAGGACGCAGCGGCTGCTCAAAAACGCCGATAAACGCAACAAGCATCGGGTTCCCACAAAACGCACCGATAAACATGTCTGAGTCCTTTTATGCCGCAGTGCGGCCTCTTTTAAGTAACTCGATCTGAGGCAGGTGCGCGCTGCGACGGTCAGGATGTCGCGAGATAGTATGACACGAGATACCAGGGAGAGGATGCGGGTGGAAGGGGGCGCAGACAGGCCGAACGAGCGCGGCGACGCCAAGCACTGCAGCCAAGCACGATCGTAACAATATTATAGAAGATTTTCTCGCACGGTGGTTGGCCGGTTCTTGCACGCTCGGCTCAAGCGGAACGTGACAATGAGTCATGATTTTTCGTGCGTGCAGCCTGCGTTCAACGATTTATAAGACGTTATCACGTCAAAAAAACATTTTCGGATGGATGCTTTTTTATCTTGTAAAAGACTCGTAGAATAAGTTTTTGAACTGAAATAAGTGGTTTAGTTGACGTTTTGCTCATTCCTCCCCTGGCCCGAAATCCGTTCATTCGGCGGAACACGATACGAGAGACTACAGGACGCAGAGAGATCTAGGAATGTTAAAAGGCCAGTCTGATTCGTTAGTAAAGTGAGTCACGAGGTCGGGAGGCAGTAATCAGTAGTCGCAGATTGCGCGCGGTCACGAGACAACGATAACCAATCAAAGAAAAGCTGTGAACAGGAAGAGGGTGGGAGGGGAGGTTAGCAACCCAACAAGTATCGAGCTACTAATTATTATTATTATTATTATTCATGAATTTGTTTATCGGTGAGAGTTTTGCAGGTCTCTAGTAATTATTGATAGATAGAGACCTGCAAAATTCACGGATTCATTCGGTGATAGGCTAGAATTCAAACACATATACCTCTTAGATAGTTTTGCTATTGGCTTACTGTTCATCTGGACGAATCTCAACCAGTTATAAACCCTCAACCAAAGAAGGATCGAATCACAGAAAAACCATCTAAGACGACCTACAAGTCGGCAGCCAATGAACTTGCGTTATTTGCCCGAGTGTACAGGGGTATGTGCAGTCTATCCTGAAGGCCATTGAAACCGCGAAATTTGCAGGTCTCTATTGATAGATGAAGAACTGTCTGTCGTCAGGCTAGACTCCAAGAACGTGTGCATAAAAAAAGGTCGATGTCATGATTCACAGACCGCTGTAGAACATGATTAGGTCAGATGCCATGCAGGTGTTTGTCACTGATTCATAGCGTGTCAAATAGTCCGTGACGAATGTCAAAGGTCACTCGAGCGTACAAACATTTACAGTCAGGACTGTTGCGGGTTAATAAAGCCAATTCTGAAGGTCCCTAATGATGGATGATTACTTAGTCTGGTGCTTCATAAGTATGCGTTTGTTTGGTTTGTTACGTCACAATAATCAGCAGTCAAACAAAAAAGGGGCTCGCCTTATATATCAAACAGATTATCGGATTTCAAGGCCGATTTCAGGGAATGGCAACTCGTCTCATCGCAGTACAAATATCGCATAAGTGAACCTAAACCAGCGCTAATCGAACCATATATGTGTAGGTTTGATTGCAACCAGGGGCGCAAAAACTAAATTTCCAAAAGGGGAGCAATAAACCTTTTTATAAAGAATCATCAATTTCCCCTATTGAAGCGGGGGGTCCGGGGGTCCTCCCCCGGGAAAAATTGTATTTCAAGGTGGAAAATGGTGCTATTTAAGCAGTTTTATTATCTAAAAATTGATTGCACAACACTTTCTTTACCCCCGTTTGCCCCCACTTCTAGGTTTCAGAGGGGGGACAAAATAACCTTGCCCCCCCCCCCCTGTTGTTGCACCCCTGATTGCAACTTTACTTAGCGCAACGTTCACAACGAACTTATTCACGCGGGTCTTCGGGATTTCACTTTCTTACGACATGTTTACAAGTAGCTGCCTTGAGAAACAAATATACACAATTGAACTGATGACTAGAGACCGCAAAAAATTCGCGGGTTCAATGACCTCCAGGATAGACTCCACTATCCTCTACACACTCGGGCAAATGTCAACTGCACATTGGCTGTTGACTTGTGAGTCGTCTCGACTGGGCAGCCTGTGATTCGACACTTCTACGAGTGAGGGTCACTAATTGGCTCTCATTACTCCAGATTAACAGTGAACCAATGGCAGAAGCAGCACTAAGGTATAACTATTTGAATTTTAGCATTTCACGAAATGAATCCGCGAATTTTTCAGGTCTCTATTTACATCCGTCTGTAATTTACGACACAAAGTATATACAATCCTAAAACCAAAACCGTTCAGATAGTTAAGTAGCTTGGCTTCTGCATTGTAGCCGCGTCCTCGGCGAATAATTCACCGATGTTTCGGTCGACATTGCAGTCGCCATCCTCAGGGAGCAGTTACCTAGTAGTACAGTAGGTAACTGCTCCCTGAAACGTCGGTGAATTATTCGCCGAGGACGCGGCTAAAACCTAGAAGCCAAGCTACTTCAGACAATGGCCGTGAAAGCCTGCGAACTCCATTCATTTATGTTCATTACTAGAGACCGGAAAAATTCGCGGGTTCATTTCATGATTAGCTATAATCCAAACAACTGTACCTTTATATTGCTTCTGTGATTGACTCACAGTTCATCTGAAGGACTTTTGAGCCAATGAAAAAACCTTCAACCAAAAAAAGTATCGAACCGCAAGCGTCCCAGTTGACAGGTGTCACGAGTCAATAGCCAATGAGCAGGTGGCATTTGCCTGAGTGCGTAGGGGATTGTGAAGTCTATCCTAGAGGTCATCGAAATCGCGAATTTGTCCGGTCTCAGTTCATGACTATGTAGTTTTGGCTTGTGGTCTGGAAAGAGGTAGGTGCATCGCACGAACGCCCGCCGAGGCGACTGCAGCGCCGCGCCCCCGCGCGCGGAGAAAGCAGGAACTCGAGTGCGCGAACACCCGAACGGAGGGCCGGGTTTTCTCCCGACAGAAGCACTATAACTAACACTGGGCGCGGGAAGAGGGGAAACGAGAAAGTGGTCGAAATTCATAGCTCATTTCGCAACGTGTAACCTCACCCTCGCCCCGGTGAGCGGCGGGGGCGTAGTGCGGAACCACGGCACCGAGGTTCCGAAGGGGGAGCTGAATTGTTGCCCCTTGGAAGGATAGCCCTTCAGGATTTTTCTGACAGTGGTTAGTTTAGGTTAGGTTAGGTTAGGTTAGGTTAGGTTAGGTTAGGTTAGGTCACTTTACAAACTAACCACTGTCAGAAAAATCCCGAAGGGCTGCCCTTCCGAGGGGCAGCATTTCAGTCGCCCAGTTCCGAAGTCGCCCCGGCGAACCTACTGGCTGGATGGCCGGTCAGTCGCGGGTATGGGGGCGGTGTTTGTAACTGGTGTTATCAAGGTTATAAACATATCTGCTACGTTTCGGTGAAATCTGAATGTTACGGTGGTTCGGGTTGAGCTGTTACAACGCCTGGAACAACGAGGTTGATGAAAAATTGCTTCAGGAACCAAAAAAATCATACACCAGCTTACAAAATCTCTTTAACCTACACGGCATGTAATATATGGAATGATCTAACGGGAAAGTTAAAACTTATTATACATGTCCCAATGTAAAAAAACACATTAAAAACAATAATATTAAATTATAATTTATAATTTTTTTAATAATATTTATTATTTAATTCATGCATATCATTTCGGTCGCAAAAATTTCAATCATTATTTAATTATAAGTATTGACGCTCTCTGTGGATTTACAAAAGAACTAGCTGGCTATGGTAGCGCCATCTGTCCTACCTGGGTACGTATCGAGCTATTTGAGTTGCACCATTGAATATATATAACTTATAGAAGTCGCGAGGGGATAGGATTTATTATTCCAATTTTCGGATCCAAAACTGTGGTAGTTGTTAGCTCCGCCGCTAGACAGCTCTTCTTTCCACAAGAGGGTACTCGTAGTTACCAGCTTCCACGCCAGAGCGCTGTAGCGTCGTTTTTTTCAAGGTCGTGCGCGTAATTCTCTGTCTCACTCTATCGAGAGGCGGTGCCTTTTGTTGAAATCCGAGCGCTTAGATACGGGCGGGCGCAACTGAATTGGAGGAGTACGGCCACCGAAAAAAAAGTGCGGTTAAAAGATGCCAACATCAAAAATTAAGTTTTAATTATAAGAAAACTACAGAAATTTCTTAAACGTAATAACGTAAAAAAAAATACTGACATTCGTAGTTCAGAATTTATAAAATGTGTTAACGGAGTGGCGCATTGAGTAAAATGGCAAAACATAATTTGGAATAATTCTTGACAACGTTGAATGATTTTGGTAGCTATGAAACAACTATGGCTGCGATGACTGTTCAAACGCGTGCACGTGTTGTTATTAGTAACTGAAACTAATGTTATGATGTCATACTTTGTGGCTATGCAGTTTATAATTTTTTTAACATAAGATGAAGCTTTTTTACATAATGTTTTGGCTGTTTCGTAATTCAAAATAAATAATCTTAAACGTTATATGGTGAATATTCCCAGTAACGAATGACCACAAAAAAAAAAATCAATTTTGCCAACATAGATCTAAAAAGTTAACGATTTACTATGTTAAGTTGCTTATAAATAACGCACATTTCCCGGATCTCCAAAGAAAATAAGAGTTTGTGTTAGTGCATTGAGTTGCCACTCTTTATATTCCTTGCTTTGAGGTTAGATACACAAGTTATGCTCGTAAAAATGATGCGCAAGTATTTTGAATACAAATATATTTTCTTTTAATAACCGAAAGGTAAATATTATTTCCATGAAATATAATACAATACTTTAAACACAGACAACATATAAGAGCTATTTTTTGTTTATTATTCCATCTGGCGTGATAAATATTATATTTTAAAAACAGTTTGTGGATTTTTAATATAAAATAAATATTTATTTATGACATCAATTTAAGTTGTTCAAAAAATTCACTTTGGTATGAATTCAACCAAATTCATGTTATTCAGGGCAGAAAATTAGAAACTACCAAAAAAGATTATCTACGTTGCTGTTTTGTGTAAATCTGTGCACGGACTTTGTAAGTGATATATTTATAATTCCTCATTTTAGCAACCCATTTTAACACAAGAGAAAAAGGATTTTATACTAAAAATTATTATGTTAAACCATTAATTAGCAGGAAACATGTATGAATAATCTATTTAAATTTGCATTTGAACAGTGAATATTATTTTGCAATATAAATATATTTTATCATCGTATATTACGGATGAAAAGTTTGTATTTCCATCTAATCAGAAGTATTATGACACAGTTAATTAAATTGCTTTACAAGTTTTTATTCACATGAAAATCATTAAAAATTGGTTGGGAAGTTATATAAATATACAAAAACAAATCATTATACATACAATTTTATTATCTTAGTGGATTTAAATTAATGGTGTCCCAGTGACTACTGCGAAGAAAAAAGTCTTGCGAAAGGTTTCCTCGTAATTGAAATTCGTCAAAAAAAATCTATCTCTCATTTTTGGTGACATTTCTGACAAGTGGTACGATGAAATTTGAGACTGACAAATTAATGTTGTGAAGCAATAAACAAAATATCACATTCGTGAACTACAAATGTATAGTTGTTTTTATTTTATAGTAAAAGTGTATCTAATAACCCGTGGCTTTGCTCACGTAATTTACGGGTATTGCTGATATTCTACCATTTTAAGAAAAGTATGTATTAAATTCCAAAGATTATTGAAGAATTATACACAAAGAACTGTCAAGTATAGAACATATTTAATAAATAAAAATATTTTTACGGCTTATTTTTAATTGGTTTAGCGTAAGCCTATTTTAACTTTTATTTAAAATTAAGAACCTACCTTATTTTCTATCTCCCGGTTTAGTGACTTTGAGAATATATTTTTCCTTGATGAAATCTTAACTCTTTTCCATCTGACGAAGAAGCCAATTAAAAAATAAACTAAGACTCGCGCACTTATTGTATGTTAAAACTGCCATCGTTTTAAATTACTGTAATTTTTTCGTTATAGTCATGCTTAGGATAATAACATAATATGCCTTATTACGCATACATTTCAATATTCATGAAACCAATGCATTTTTATTTTAAATGTAGAGCAGTTACCAAATTTCTTATCTCGCATATTGATTTTTTGGTATGGCTAGTATTACTTAAACTAAATTTTTGAATTTTCACTGATGTACTCTTTTCACTTTTCTATGTGATTTAGAAAATATAGCAATATACGTAAACCAATTAAACCAAAATCATCCTGAATTTTTATTACCGAAAAAAGTTAAATACAAAAAATTTTAATATGCGTATTTTAATATATATATATATATATATATATATATATATATATATATATATATATATATATTGCCAATACTGATTTAGTGGGTTCCTTTTTATTTATTTTTAAAAATAATATCTACCCCTTTTACTACTTAATAGATAACATTAAATAAGAGAAGGTTGTTTAAGGTATGTTGATTTTCCTTGCCAATATCTAAAAGTAAATTTTTACAAACGCGAAATATAGTTTAAATAAGAATTTACTTTTAAAATTAAACCATATTTTGAACGGAACACTGACTATTGGCTCAATACAAAGTTTTAATAGCTAATTTTCACTTCACTCGGGTACAGAATCCCATCATTCAGTGATTTCCGTGGCTAGCTTCTTTTGGGATTTCATTATTCTCAAACGACGGTAAGGGAAGCTCCTCTTCAAGGTCGCCTAACGAGCTGATAAGACCTGCCGGGTAATTTGAATCGTTGGTCTGGTATTTTTGAAGAGGGGGGGGGGGGGGTGGTGAAGGATGTCGCGACTGGGCTGGTTAACCTAGTTCTGCCAAATACCGCCAGGGGCGTATACGGCCGATACACAGCGATGAAAGCGATCGCAGCGGCGGAGCTTGGAACTACAACAATTCTTCTGAGAAACCGGACAGAAAATTTAACCTGGGCTCGCGACTTCTATACATTATATATATTCAATGGTTGCACTGACCACGTCGCTGCCGTGTGGTTGCGTCACGTGGCTGCGAGGGACAGGAAAAGAGGTGCAGTGGGTGGAGGGGGAAGCGCCGGGGAATAACCGCACGCCCCCAGGCCTCGCCCAACCTCGCGTGCGGGCGCTGGGTCGTCCTGACGAGAGAGCCCACGCCTCCGTCGTCCGAGGAGGCCTTTTCCTGGTGCGCACGTCACACGGCTTGCGATCTGGAGATCCCTCCATTACGGGGACGCACCACAACGCCGAAATACCACAACCCGAAAAATTTCATTGCAGGACTGCCACAAAGGTTAGGTTAGGTTAGGTAAAGTTAGGTTAGGTTAGGCTAGCCTAGGTTAGGTTAGGTTGTGGTATTTCGGCGTTAAGATACATTTAAGAAACACACACAAATTCATTCGGTTGTTTTTCATTTTGCTCCTGTGGGCCCCCCCTCCCTGCAGCAACATTTTTCGGCGTTACTGTATTTCGGCGTTGTGGTACACAGCAGTTTTCTAGATGTCGGCGTTGCGGTCAATTTGGCATTCGGCGTTATGGTATTCGGCGTTATTGTACGTTCGGCGTTGTGGTATTTCGGCGTTGTGGTAACGACCCCTCCATTACCATCGTTAAACTCAGCCGCCCCCTCCTCCTGTCCCACCCTGGCCGCGACTAACCCCAGCAGGCTATCGAATCACAGGCTGCTACGTTGGGACGTCTCAAAACACAGCAACCAATGAGTGGGTCACATTTGCCCGAGTGTACGTAGAACTATGGAGTTCATCCTACAAGTCATTGAACACGCGAATTTTTCGGGCCCCTATTCATAACATTTAAACAATGAAACGAAGTTTTATAATAATTGGTTGGTTTTTTTTTCTCTTATTCCAATATGCTTCTGTGTTTGCGATGTACAGTAGGTTTTTTTTTGTTTGAAAGCGATCTAGAGGACAATGGCCGTGTCACGTGTGCCTACTGACACCTGGGGCGAGACTGGAAGACCTGCAGGCGGGCCCGCTTACACGACAGTGGGTTCCGAACCACTTGGACAGTGACTCTGTGCCAGACTCGAACCCGCCACCCTAACCACCCTCGCCACGGGAGCGTGCAGCCTTAGTGGACTCGGCCACCGAGGACCCAGGGTTTCCGATGATGGAAAAAAAAATTGATTGTCTGTAAACTTGGTTTACGGACGACAGTTTAACGCGACAACGTCATAACAAAACATTGATAAAATGATTGCATACTTTCATGAATAAGATTGAATAATTTTTATTGAATTATCACTATTTTGTATGGATACAAAGAAGGAGTGAAATGAAATCTACAATTTAATTGATAAATTTACTTTTATTTGGACTCATTAATTCAAATATGTTTATTACTTTAACAAACAGATTATTTTTACTACAACTTTATACATGTTTGCTATTTAACTTCTTCCAATCTGTGTTATTCTGTTAAGGATAGGACGATGATAGGAAAAGTAGGAAACGAATGGGAGTGTTTCAAGTTTAATGTGCCTCGAAAAAGTCAAATCGATGGTTGTTCCAATCGAGTGGAAGAGAAATAGATGCGGCGCAAGCGTACAATGAGCGTTACGGGACACAGCATAACGGGATAATGTGCGTAACGGAACAATGAGTCATCCTTTTTCGTGCGTGCAGCCGGCGTTCATCGATTTATTAGACGTTGTCACGTCAAAAAAAAACTGCTCGAGCAATATTCGGCAACAAACCTTCTACATCTAGAACACTCCTTTTTTTTTAAAATATCTCTACTAAAAATCTTATCTTTTTCATTTGAATACATCTACTCACTACATATGGTGTTATCTATATTATTAACTTAATTCAGAAAAAAATTAATCTTTTTATAAGCTTGTTACAAAATTAAAATTAATTTACATAGACCCCTTGTAATCTTTATTTTCCAACGATATTTACAATAAACGTGTTTTTCAAACAGACATCGTTAAAAAACATATTAATAACTACTTAATAGGCCTTTATTTATATTTTGTAATGAATATTAAATATTTTGTGATAAAATCAATAAAAATATAGTTTTGTATTTGTAAATTAGTGTTCGGTGTATTTTTTCCCGTTTCATTTTATTTCATGTGAATATTTCTGACCGTCTAAACCCTCTGTAGAACGCTTTGGGGTTTCATAAAGTGGAAGATTAGAGCTATTTTTTTTATCTGCTTATTTGTATTTGTTATTGTATAGTCGTATTTTTGTAAAACATACCTGAGCGAACATATTTGTGCAAGCTTGTGCACACAAGAAAAAATTATGACTGCACTAAACAGAACTAAACTAATGTTATATTATAAATAACTAGAGACCGGAAAGTTCGCGGATTAATTTCGTGATAGGCTGAAATCCAAAGACGTGTACAATTATGCTGGTTTTGCTATTGGCTCGAAGTTTAACTTGAGCTCTCCCGACCAAAGAATCATCGAATCACAAGCTACCTAGTGGAGACGCCTCACAAGTTAGCACCCAATGAACACACGTGTTTGCTTGAAAAATGCAGAGGATAATAGAGGCTATCCTAGATGTTATTGAATCCGCGAATCTTTCCGGTCTCTATAAATAACATATCACTAGGGACTGGAAAAATTCGCGGGTTCAATGACCTGTAGGATGAACTCCATAGTTCTACGTACACTCGGTCAAATGTCACCCACTCATTGGCTGCTGTCTTGTGAGACGTCCCAACGTAGCAGCCTGTAATTCGATACAGCTTTGGTTGAGTGTTTCTCATTGGCCCAGAGTCATCCAGGTGAGTTGTGAGCCAATAGCATAGGCAGCACTGAGGTATAACTATTTGTATTTTAGCCTATCGCGAAATGAATTCGCGAATTTTTCCGGTCTCTATATATCACACAAACGACCAACTATTTTTTTATTGGTACTACTGAAACATATAAAGTGCTGATGTATATCGTAACCTCAACACTGTGACACACGTGTATGCTAATACGCGTGTTTTCGATACTTATAGTGGAACCAAGCGTCCAAAGCTGAGGCCACAAATGTTTTACTGCGCATCTTTCTCGCGCACCTCTGACCGTCACGGACCGGGGCGAGCGATTCTGTGCAACGAAAGAAGAATACGGAACGCTTCACTGATTCTCGAGGTCTTTTAATTTTCTACACTTGGTTCTCAGTAAGAAAAACGAAAAACAAAACCTTAAATTCTATCGTAATGACTTTAGCAAGTGTTTGCTGTGGATGCACTGCCTACGGTTTTTTTTATACTTATAGAAAATGCTAATGGAATGCATATGGACACGTCACAAAGTATTTTTGGTCCTGTTGTACCATGAAAACCAGTTTTCTGTTAATGTTTGTGGGAACGCCGGCCAACTATCTGAAGTATTCTGTGTTTATTTATTTTTGACGTGAATACATCTTATAAATCTATGAACGCCCGCTGCACGCACGAAAAAGCATGACTCATTGTCACGTTCCGCCTGAGCCGAGCGTGCAAGCGAGAGCGCGGAAACAAGCGATAGAGGCACGATCGGCTTGTGACGCATCTATCTCTCTTCCACTCCACGGCCGATGCGTCCGAGTGGAAGACAGACAGCGGCAGCACACAACCTACACTGAACTGTTTTGTCTACTGTTTATAAAGTGAAGTGAAAAGTTAATGTTTTCTCGCAAGGGAGTCTTCCCCCACGATTTTGTGGATTGTTTTGCTCGGCTAGATGATACTAGTCTTCCACCCATCGATGATTTCTACAATATCCTTACTGATTCTGGGATTTCCAAGGCTGATTACACACATGCACATAAAGTCTGGGATAAGTTTCAGTGTAATAATTTGGGGGAGTACGCTGACTTGTACCTAAAGACAGATGTCCTGATCCTGGCGGACGTATTCGAGAATTTTCGTAGTCTTTGCTTGGAGACACACAGTCTAAACCTCTCACACTACATTTCTCATCCTTGGTTAGCTTTCGATGCGATGGTGGATGTGACGTCATAATTCGGTGGAATGTTCTAGAATACAAAATGGCAGAATCCAAGATGGCCGCCGGGGTCAAAGGTCAAATCCAAGATGGCCTCCGGAAGTGACGTCATCCAAGATGGCCGCCGGAAGTGACGTATTCCTAGATGGCCGCCGCGGATCCCCGGATCCCGATCCCTCTTCCCCTGCCACAGATCATACTATAATTACCTACTTTTAACAATTTTCGTTAGCTTAACTATATTATATATATGTATATATATACACACACAAACCCGTATTTCATACATGCAAAAATAATCATAGCAATGTGTTTATTTACAATAGTGTTCTTGTAGTACCTATTACAAATGATCTCTTGGCAACTTGTTTCCAAAGGAATATTTTGTAAAAGTATAAAAATAGTGTTTTATTGTAGGTACAATAATTCCAACTAATCATAACGAAACATCTGTTGACGTTGGTTTGAAATCATTTGTAACAATCTGTCGAAGTGGTGCCACATAAGAAACGGAACAGGATGTTGCTTTAAAAGCGCCGCCACGAAGAAAGAAATCAAATTTGTTCGTTCATCCCGTTTCACAATTCAGGGCGCGGGCTACTTGGTGTATTGTCATCTCCACACAATCCCGCAACAAGAAAACGACAGAGTCATCTGCAAGTCAGAGAGTAAAACTGGCTTCGAAGAAAAGCACACGTCCATCAATACAAAAAAAAATGGTCATCCTGAGAACACAGATGATTGCGAAGACTGGCCTACATACGCCATTGTCCTACAATAGCCCGCCGTAACTTAACCTCTAAATTTAACATGACTTAATCATGCCGAGCGTGATAAATTCACGCAAATTGTGTTTTGAACTAAATTTCTGGACGCGTTTTCACATGTAGTTTCCGCACCCGCCGCTAGAATTCGCTGCCGGAGCAACTACGGCGACTATCGAATCATTAGTTTTGCAGACTCTAATTTTAAAACATAGGTATAATGAAATAGCTCCGATAAAAGCGGAAAAGACTTGAAAATATACTAAACACCGGCTTTTGACATAATTTTCGGCCAGGTGTTTGATTGAAATACTGCCCCATCTTGTTAAAAATTCATTAAACAGTTAATACTATACAAAGTTTCCCTTTTTCTTTGTGAACTTAGATTCATCCCACAGCCGCCAGTGGATGGCAGCACCGTGATTGTACACATTTGTGTTCAAAGCTACTTCTGTTCCATTCAAGAAATTACTCCTACCAAATGCCCTGAACCGAGAGGTAAACTGTTACACATCAAAATTCTTTAATTCCTAACAACATATAAAAGGTGTAGACTTTGAAAGCAAAGAGAACGCAAATTTGTTCCCCCCACCCCCACCCCCGGCAATTCACGGCATGAAATACTGCGTACGCCCTTAAGTGAAATCCCACATGTACATATTTTCGTGTCTCAACTGCAATGACTTAGCTGTAGTTTCAGCTAAATTTCGCAATCTCGCTGACGTGTCAGTCAGCAGAGGCTTTGCTATCAGTAGAGACCGGAAAAATTCGTGGATGCAATTACCCCGAGGATAGCCTCCATTATTCTCTGCATTTCTCAAGCAAACAAGTGTTTTCATTGGGTGCCAACTTGTGAGGCGTCTCCAATAGGTAGCTTGTGATTCGATGATTCTTTGGTCGATAATCTCTCATTGGCCCAGAGAGCTCAAGTTAAACTGCGAGCCAATAGCAAAACCAGCATAATTGTACGCGTGTTTGGATTTCAGACTATCACCAAATTAATCCGCGAATTTTTCCGGTCTCTAGCTATCAGAAATGTTTCACCGACTGACACTCCTCCTCCACACGTGGGAGACGCAGGACAGCGTCACGCCAGTCAGCGCGGTGTTGCCAAGTCGAGCAGGTCGCCCGCACGGCAACATGGCCGGGCCGTTGCGAGCGTCGCGTGCGTGGGACCAGCCGTGCCGACAGCTCGCTGCAGCGCTGCAGGTGAGTGTCGGACAGCCTTCTACACAGACGAGAGAGACAAGCGCCCGATCGTGCATCTTCGGTTTTTTTTTTTTGTTCATTGTAACTCATGATAACTAATGGTCAATAAGGTTAGGTTAGCTACATTATAAGTACTTTAAAACATTGTGGACGGTTGATTTTGTTAGGATAGCTACATTAAATATACTGTGAAATCATGTAAACTGTTTCCTAGCTCTGGATAGCTACATATTAAAAAGTTATTTGCTAAGCAACCATAAAATGATTTTACAGTATTTTTAATGTAGCTATACTTACCTAATATAAACAACCATCCACAATGCTTTAAAGTATTTATAATGTAGCTAACCTATCCTAATCGACCGCAAAATTTATTGCCACACCGGTTTATACAATGAGATAGAACTGAAAAAAAAGCGAGCATGAACTTCGGGGAACTTCGGGTGTGGCTCTCTCGTCTGTGAAATGAAGGCTTCCCGGTAAGTGTCGGGCACCATCGACTAATTTATACTATCGAGTGAGTACCGCACAATCGAATAACTATTCGATGGTGTTGGTCGAAAAACTTTTCATTCGCAGCTAACTCCAGCATGTATGAAGGACTAAACACGGTTCCAATTACAATTCAGTCTGCAAAGATATGATTGTTTTTGTCTTAACACCAATATTCAAACTAAAATTACCGACTCAGTGTTTACATAACGAATATTACAGAGTACCGTATATATCTTGATAAGGGTGTACACTAAATTACTATTAATATTGTTTAAAATTAGTCTAATGATAATCAAAACATTTCAATAAATTTTACTATAAAATACTGAACGTACAAAGTAAAAAAATTGTTTATAATAAACTGTAACCATAAAAAATTACTGTGATTCAAACAATCTTACAAACCTAACCTCACGAAATGCAATACTGGAATTACCTCTTCGGGCATGAATTGCATTGTAATTGTAATATTGTTAACTAAACAACAGCAAACACAATATACCGATTGGCCGGGAAACAACGACTGAATGACTATAATGACTAATTTAATCGACTGATTTTCATGTTAGCTGCGAATAACAATAGTTTCGAAATATCGATTTAGTTGATAGTTTTTATTGGATGGTGCCCAACACTAGCTGTAGTGTCTCACGCTTAGATAGCATTCAAACTGAAAGTCGCCCATTGTTGCCAGATGGTTAGCACGACTTGTTTATAATAAGTTTTAATATATACTTATTTAAATTTCCTATTTTTTTTTATTTTGCTGCGACCATAAAATAGTGTATACTGTTTTATTTTTACAGTTTTGTAGTCATTCTGAAAGAATTTAGAAAATAGCAATGTTAAACACAAATTATTACCGATTATAAATTATTTGTAGCAGTCAGCTACTATTATTACAATGCACTTCATTAAAGTAGGTACTTTGCTCAAAATAAAAAATTTAATTATTAATTGATTTTAAAAAAAAATTGTTGGCAGAAACGGTTCAAAACAATATGGCATGTAAAGTTAGGTTTTCTTAGATATAAAAATTGAATGTTATCAGATGATGTTCTTGATGAAATACAACAAGAAGATACATTTTAAAAATTCTCATTGCATCATAAAGTTACGCAGTAACTTGGAAGCTCGACGTCTTTCCCCCAAAGCGCAGATAAGACACGCGCTTCAAACTCGATCCTGATGGGATGGTGTATTGCTACGTGTGAATTACACACTGATGCATTTTGGAATTTTCTATCGCAGAACCTACACAGTAGGCCATGTATGTAACTGATCATGTGGCAACAGCGCATTCGTTTTTGCCGCACACAACACTCATTCTAGGCGTGGATGATGGCTGCTCTTCTGTCTCACTCTCCCAATGAGTTCTCAGTAACGAATACAGCTATTGGTTCTGTGACATATTGATTTGACTGAAAGGTATTCATCTGCTATAGCATCCTACATAACCTCAATGTGTGGCATTGGAAGTTACCCAAGGACACTACAACACATGAAAGTTTCAGATATGTCGGATCGTTTACATTTGCTGTACTATGTTATTGTGTATTAACCAAAGGATTAGTATAAATTACTATAGAGACATGAGAATATATTGCCCTTTATAACCAAACATAATATGTTAAAAGGAATTAAAACATATTGGAATAAACCACTGGGAACAAATAACACAAATATCAGATTGGTGCTGGTTGTAATTATAGGCCTTGGTAAAAACAACAATGTAAAACAAACATCGACAAAACAATTAACATATTAACAAATGTTATTGAGTATTATATATTAAGTAACGAGCTCGTGAACAACTAGGTACGTACCAAGTATTTATATTAGATTTAAGTAAAAACAGGTTAAGTTTATCAACAAATATTATTTAAAAAATTAATTCATCAAACAAATATTAAATTATTGAAGTCTTCTTATAATTATTTCTTCAGAATAAAAATTAATTGCCGGAAATGTTCCAAAGTGTAGAAATCAATATGATTTCGTTGATTCAAGTTCAATAGTAGAAACTTGCATGATGATCACGTAGAAGTTTAAAACAGTTACATAACCTTAAAATAATAATAATGAAATTTCTGGCCTTTGTTTTGAAGAGGTCAATTCCCAAAAATGAATTTAGATTCCTGGAACACCAAAGCCAGGATGAGGCCCATGACTCGAACCGCTATGGAATGAAACCACAAAAATATTAACCTCCAAACATAACAAATAATTATCATGGGATACACTTTTCCCACAGACGAAACATTTACTCACCCAAAACGGCGGTAACAGATAAGTTGTTACATTTTGTGGTGGTTTTTACATCCGCACCAAAAAATTACATGCCAAATGGCCGAAAAGAAATTGAAAAAGGGCAAGGTAAGTCTTTTTCGTTTGGCACGACAGAAATCATAGAGTTTACAATAAGTAGAATTATACAAACAAAACAAAATATTCATAGAACCAGTATTGTAGTAGTGTTTCCCTTACACATTTGATTATAATAGAAACAAACACATTAAGACATTATTAATTAAATAGCTACACAAAACTTTAACATTAAGACAATGAAATAATATGTAAAGATAAATAAATATGAAATACAATCTTTGCATAAAAATATTAACATTTATTTAACATGAAAGATTAAAAAAAAAGAAATGTGAATAAATTAATTACCTACTCATAAAATCACGAGTGCCATACCTAGAAACGGCACAGTTCTCGTACATTAGTAAAGCAACATAGCAAACGGAATGCTACGTGAAAACCTTAGTTAATTTCAGGGCCTACTATTTTTTTTACTAGTGTTAAGTAATCAAAAACTTATATTTAAAAACAATTTTTAATCTTTTATATTCAAACTTGTTTCATGACAGAGCATAGGAATGGAATGGAATAATCGTGTTCTTCCGTGTATCTAAAAACATGGCTAAGAAACTAACACAGTTGGTGAAAAATTATTTTTACATAATATTCTTCCCATCGTTATAGTTTATTATTATATGTCACCCTGGATTTAACCCCCCCCCCCCTCCAAGGTTTGAGGTTGCACCACCCCACCCAACCTTTTTCCGGTTTTTAGTTGGAAATTCCATTGTGACTGATTACAATACGACACAGAGGAAGTACCTGACAGGTATTTCCATTTACAAAATCCGCTTACATGTGTTGTTCCCTAGATTTTATCCCTGGTGTGATCATTATAGGAGTTTTGTATCTTCTTATTGTTATTCTGCCCCAAGCTGCCATATAGTTCTTAATAATTACCTATGTTGATAATCTACTACGGGTATTGAGGCAACGAGGTGTTTTACAATAACACTGGCTACCAGGCGCGAGTTGAAGCATAATGGATAGCACTATATGACAGTGTGATGGACGTAGAGAAATGGCACGCAATTACTGTTTGTATGTCTATGACTAGGGACCGGAAATATTCGCGGGTTCATTGAAATCTAGGATAGACTCCACAGTACTTAACAAACTCGGGGAAATGACACATGTTCATTGGCTGCTGATTCGTAAAACGTCTCAACCAATTTGGCCATGATACGGCACTTTCTTGGTTTAGGTTTTTCCATTGGCCCGAAGTTTCCCAGATAAAATTGTAGGCCAATCGCAGAAGCTGTACGAAGTTATACATTTTTGGATGTCAGTCTATCGCGAAATGAACTCGCGAATTTTTCAGGTCTCTATCTATGACTAGAGACCTGAAAAATTTGCGGGTTCATTTGCTAAAATTCAAATAATTATATATTAGTGCTGCTTCTGTCATTGGTCCATTGTTAATCTGGAGGACTGAGGGCCAATTAGAGACCCTCACTCATAGAAGTGTCGAATCACTGGCCACCCAGTCGAGACGACTCACAAGTCAACAACCAATGAACAGTTGGCATTTGCCCGAGTGTGTAGAGGATATTGGAGTCTATCTTGGAGGTCAATGAACCCGCAAATTTTTCCGGTATCTATCTATGACACATGATTTTCTGTTTATCCATGGCGATCGGTTGAACGGTTTAGAAGTTGATGCGCTGCAGCGCCATCTAGCGGCGAGTTACAAAAAAATGGTTACCATAAAAACCTTCTACATTAAAAAAAATCCTTCGATGTGCCAACTGTAATGGCGATCGGTCAAACCGTGTCGGAGTTTATCAACGTCATACGTACCAACATCATATTATATATAAAATATTATCTTCTTATATTGTAAATTCTATTACTATGAGCAAACTATATCTATAAACACACACAGGAATACAAAGGCTATTTTGCTATTTATTATAAACGTATTTAAATATGACATTTATGTATTCTTCAAACTTCTAATAAACGTTTATGTCCCACTATATCTCCTACAAAGTTCTCGTCAGTTTCTTCCTTATCTTCATCTTCACGTCTAATTTGCAACCACAACATCCTTCAGCATAGCCAACATCGGCGTTCTGTGGCAAACGTATTATCCATTTCCGTTGTTCCTCTTCGCGCCTCAGCTGCATCAGCCAAAGTAACAAATTTATTTTTGTAGTAATCAGCAATTCTTCTTAAATCTCCTAAATATTATCCCTCTTGTGGGTATCCAAGGATATCTTCAATTCTTCAGAGGTTAATACTGCATCTTTATCTTTTTACTGCCAGTTTAAAACCAAATTCTTATTTGGTATTATTATCTTAAAATTCTTCCTATGTTTTCTTTATCATCTCTTCTCCATCATTTTAAGATTTCAAGTTTTGTATATTATCTTTAGGGACCGGAAAAATTCGCGGGTTCAATGACCTGTAGGATGAACTCCATAATTCTACGTACAATCGGTCAAATGTCACCCACTCATTGGCTGCTGTCTTGTGAGACGTCCCAAAGTAGCAGCCTGTGATTCGATACAGCTTTGGTTGAGTGTTTCTCTTTGGCTCAGAGTCATCCAGGTGAGTTTTAGCCAATAGCAGAGGCAGCACTGAGGTATAACTATATGTATTTTAGCCTATCGCGAAACGAAATCGCGAATTTTTCCTGTCTCTAATTATCTCCATAGTATTGTTACGAACGCGAGGGACCAGACCGCGATGCCGGGTTCGGAGCTGGCTGGCGGCCATGCCAGGCCACTGACGTCACGCGCCCTGTCACATGCCGTCCACTGACGTGAGGCATGCCACGCGTGACTGGTCAGATTACAAGGGTCGTAGCTACCCTCTTCCCCCCACCGCTCCCCGCCCATCGCCCTGCCCCGCCACTGTTATCTATCGGTGAACGTCCTCGGGAAATTCCGCGGGCCGCCGCGTGGAGTGGCGAGAATGAACCCTTCTCTTCTGGACTGTTCGGGCGTCGGGTCGACCCAGGATGACGCGACTCGCGACAGCCGCTCTCGTCGGTTCGAGAAGAGAGCCTCAAGTACTTAAGCAGCGACGCCGGCCTCCGTGGCAGTTCGCGGAGTTTGACTGGATCGAGAGAGTGCGACTGAGTGGCGCGAGACAGTGTGTGTGTGTGTGGACAGGCGCGAGGCAAGGGGGCGAACCACTGTCGAGCCTGGCTCCAGTCAGGAGCGCGAACTGCGGAACTTGACAAACATTGAGTGACATGAGAATAAACATTTTTAAGTGCCAGTGATTTGTGACCGGACATATTTAAGTAAAAATTATTTATTATTAATGTAATAAAACTTGATTGGGCTATCCCTTTACGAACCCGGTTCTCCCCACATTATTAGAGACCGAAAAAAAAAAATTGCGGGTTCAATGACCTGCAGGATGAATTCCATAGTTCTACGTACACTCGGTCAAATGTCACCCACTCATTGGCTGCTGTGTTTTGAGACGTCCCAACGTAGCAGCCTGTGATTCGATACAGCTTTGGTCGGGCGTTTCTCATTGGCCCAGAGTCATCCAGGTGAGTTGTGAATCAATAGCAGAGGCAGCACTGAGGTATAACTATTTGTATTTTAGCCTATCGCGAAATGAACTCGCGAATTTTTCCGATCTCTACACATTATGAATCGTAACATTATCTTAGCTGCAATTCCTTGAGCAGCACTGTGTGCTTCCTCTTGGTACCACGACCACATCTTCCTCGCAACACTCCCACCCTCGCAGCCTTGCAGCCTGCCCGGGGGGGGGGGGGGGGCAGACGCCCGCCAGAGCGTGACCTAGTGACCTCGATGGCGCTGAGCTTTCCAGCTCCGCCGCTAACAGCGCAGCGGGCCGTTTCGAGTGCAACTGTCTTCACGCATTGTCACAGTCCAACATGTCCCACGTGCTGCTGGCAACAATGCGCTGTTTCATCTCGCGATACGCTAGAATCCAAAGGCGTATAGCTTTAGGCGCCTCAGTGCTGCCTCTGCTATTGACTCACAACTCACCTGGATGACTCTGAGCCAATTAGAAACACCCAACCAAAGCTGTATCAGATCACAGGTTACTACGTTGCGACGTCTCACAAGACAGCAACCAATGAGTGGGTCACATTTGACCGAGTGTACGTATAACTATGGAGTTCATCCTACAGGTCATTGAACCTGCGAATTTTTCCGGTCCCTAGTGATTGGCGATCAGAAGGATTATGGGTAGGGGCAGACATTTTTTGCGAAAAAAAATTATGCACGCATATCAGACTGCAACAAGGTATATCTGTACCAGCGGTTTCTTCCTTGTGATTGGCGGCCGTCTGCGAGAGAAGTCGTAGCCTTGTTTGACCGGAGCCACTCAGAACGCGTTTGCTTCCGCATTGAATCGCTGTGATCGGTGTAGTAACAGTAGACATGTACCTGAGAGAAACGAAATACGACGCTACAGAGTTTTAACTTTCTGGTATAGTCTCGGAATCTTTTACGCGAAATATGCATGCTCCTAACTATGACTTTGGGCTAATGAAAAATCCTCGACAAAAGAAGTACCGAATCAAAAGCACCCCAGCAAACAGGTGTCACGAGTCAGTGGCCAATGAGCAGGTGTAAGCTTTTCGAATACATAGAGGATCGTGGAGTCTATCCTAGAAATCATCAAAACAGCAATTTTTTTTCAGTAATCAATTGGTTACGCCTGTTCTGTCACTAAACGTAAATGGACTGTAAAGTAAACACCAAATACACGATTAAAAAGTTTAAAATAAATGGTTGTCTGTAAAGTCGGTTTACGGACGATAGTTAAACGTGACAACGTCATAACAAAAAATTGATGAAATGATTGATCCAGATGAAAATGAAATATCATATTCGGTCTAAGACTGAGCCGTAATAGGTTTTTGCAACCAAACCATTTAGGCATTAAAGATATTATATTCTTTGAGGAAAAAAAAATTTAAAATTTTTTCTATCTTTTGTATGATAAAATCTACGTCTGCATACTTTTATGAATAAAACTGAATCATTTTTATTGAATTATCACTATTTAGTATGGATAAAAAGAAGGAGTGGAATGAAATCTACAATTTAATTAATAAAATTACTTTTATTTGCATTCATTAATTCAAATATATTTATTACTCTTGAAGTGTCGTGCACACCGTATTTATTTTTACAAGTAAAAAAAAAAATTTCAGCTGCTGGGATTTGATCCGTCAACCTATCGATTGGTAGTCAGCGATGCTAACCGCACAGCCATGAGGCCACATAAAAACAATTGTTTCAGATGTTATAAATTAATAATATTCCACGCACAATATTTGTTTGAATTTCTTTTAACTAGCATAATCTCTGTTGGACTCGAAATATTTACACGCTCGTGGGCTCATAACTATAATACGGTGTGTGATTTAGTTGATCAAATAATAACTCATGACAAATAATTACTAATGTCAAACTAAAGCGTGAAAAGTATCATACTAGCAATAAATATTTAGTTACACAGCTAAAACAATACTCATACAACACTGTTTAAATATACTGATTTACACTAGTAATTAAAATAATACGTACTTGTAAGAACGCCATTTCCTTGCGAATTTACTCCCGTGGCGCGGTGCACAACAATAACCTCGAACCCCGCTATGTTGTCGTCTGCCCCAAGCCGTGTTTGGCGACATGCGCATCCGTAGTGGGACATCCGTAGTGGGATGTCCGTAGTGGGACAATTTTTCGTGCGTGCAGCCAGCGTTCATCGATTTATTAGACGTTGTCATGTCAAAAACTTTTTTGTTATTTTCACATTTGTACTGATATGTTAATTCAGTTTTTATTTAAATTTCTTTGTGACAATTTTTGGTATGTCTAGGCTATAATATTTATCAGGTTTATTTTGCATGTACCTAGTTACGGCAAGAGACATGCAAAATTCGCGAATTCATTTCGCGATATGCTAGCATCAAAACAACTACCTTCGTACCGCTTCTGCGATTGGCCCACATTTTATCCGGGGAACTGTGAGCCAATGGGAAACACTAAACCAAGAAAGAGCCGAATTAAGGACAGCCTTGTTGAGACGTCTTACGCGTCAGTAGCCAATGAACAGGTGTCATTTCCGCGAGTATTTAAAGGACTGTGGAGTCTATCCTAGAGGTAAATGAATCCGCGAATTTTGCAGGTCTCTACGGTAGTTTGTAAAAATGTATGTGGTTAAGTGTAAGACAAGGCGGTACGCATTAACTTCGCCACTTAAAATAATACAATAAATAAAATAAGTACTATTTTGTAATGATGCAGTTGTTTACACGTAAATGTACAAATTTGAAAACATCTGTAATTTTGCAAGAATATTTCTGTTCCGTTTACAAAAAAAAATGTTTCAGTGTACGACGTTGAAGATGGTGAGCAACAAGAAAGTAGGAGAATTCATGTGTGAATGACATCTTCCCTAGTCTCCTGTCGCCAGACTGCTGCAGTTATCTGCTGACTGCAAGGAAACACGACACACACGTCGCGTTTAAACCGCAGTCGCCACAATAAAACAGTATGACTCGGTAGCCTCTTCATGTTACGAAACGAGGGTTTATGTTACGGAACACTGTCTACTGGCTTTGTTCAGCAAACACGTTCAGGGAAGAGCAGTCAGAATAAACCAAGTTGTCATATTGTGTTGCCGTTTAAAATTATAACACAGTCAACTAGAATCTCTCTTAAATGAAAGAAAAATCTTAAATTCAAAGAGGTAATTTGACATTTACTAAAGATTAGTTACATATTGTTATATTTAGTTTATATTTTGATAGCCTAAAATAGAACTTCGTGAATTTTAATTAACTGCTAAAATGCAGAGATTTTTTAACAACCAAAAAACCGACACACAATAAAACACAAATTACCAAGTATAAAATTTAAAACCTAATGCATTAAGCCTACATAGATAATTATTCAATGCTAGAGACCGGAAAAATTCGCGAGTTAATTTCGCGATAGGCTAAAATATAAATAGTTATACCACAGTGCTGCCTCTGCTATTGGCTCACAACTCACCTGGATGACTCTGGGCCAATGAGAAACACCCGACCAAAGCTGTATCGAATCACAGGCTGCTACGTTGGGACGTCTCACAACACAGCAGCCAATGAGTGGGTGACATTTGACCGAGTGTACGTATAACTATTGAGTTCATCCTACAGGTCATTGAACCCGCGAATTTTTCCGGTCCCTAGCAATATTTATTGAGATTCGATTTGGTCACGGTCCGCGAGTTAGGTTACGGTTGGATCCCAGCAAGACAGTGCTTGTCCGCTGCCTGGCCCGAACGTCTTGGAAGACCGCCCCAAGCGGCGAGGAGGCAGCTGGCCCATAGCGGCCTCTGTCCCCGGCCGAGGGACACAGCCGCTAGGTCGACGCTCGCTCTAACCTGGAGCCCCGCAGCCCTACTTTCAGGAACTACCTGTATCATTTAAATACCCGCACTATAAAAACCGTTACCATAATTTGCCTACGCTATTTTTTCCTCTCCCGTTCCATCGTAAGCTTATTAACTGCCATTGCTGCTCCACAAAAAAAACCAAAATAGTTTGGATGGTTGTTTGGAACCTTTCAAATCATCATGAGAATTTTGTGACGTCATTAGCATCAATTTTATATATATATATATATATATATATATATATATATATATATAACGCATTTTGGTGTAGAGTGAAAATTTAAAGTCGGATTTTCAACATTACAGAAACCTATCAATTTAAAAGACAATTATACTGTATTCTTTATTTACTTTGATTTTGTGTTGAAACATTAATCATTTTGAATACAAAATTACTTTATTTTTTAAATTATTCTGTGTAATTTCCTCAAATTTTAATAGCTACATAAGATTGTTCCAACGCCTTTGTTTGGATTACGTAACATTCACATATTACGTGGCATTACGTGACATTGTAATCATTCTCAAGAATTCGTTGAAATTACTCCATGGCCTCTCTTCACTTTATTAGGTTGATTTAGAAGAAATACTACCTATTGTAGCCGTTACCATTATAGTGCGACTCAGGGAAAATTTTTATATAGTTTTTAGTTTCATGGTCCATAGACCCCAAAACAATCGTCAACTCAAAAGTTTATGTATGGATTTTATATATACCTATAATCAAAATTTTATGGGACACGAAAACTGCCGTAATTTTTCACAAATCACTTCCTAACTGATACATAAAATATAGTCATGAAAAGTCTCGGTCGAGTTCGAGTTAAGAAGGCTTTTTGAATAATAAAAAATTGGTTGTCTGTAAAGTCGGTTTACGGACGATAGTTTAACGTGACAACGTCATAACAAAAATTAATGAAATGATTGCATACTTTTATGAATAAAATTGATCCATTTTTATTTTAATAATAATTGAATAAATACTTGAAATTATACTAGTAATCAGATTTTTAAAATGCAAGAATAATTAACCTTTATTGCCGTAATTGTTGTTGTAATAAGCAATGAAAACCACATTAACTTTTCACTTCACTGTATAAACAGTCGACGAAACAGTTCACGTGTAGATGACTTGTAATTAAAATTAATTTTTAAAACTGGCGTTTAGCTATAAAGTTTAAATATAATTATGAACAAGTTTTCATATAAATAAACTGTAATCAAATATCTATCATCAATTATATGAATCACCATAATTTTTTAGTCAATTGTAACAGAACATATTATTACTGCACTCGCCGACAGCGTAACGGAACACAGCGTAACGGAACAATGAGCGTAACGGGACACAGCGTAACGGAACAATGAGCGTAACGGGACACAGCGTAACGGAACAATGAGCGTAAGGGGACACAGCGTAACGGAACAATGTGCGTAACGGGACACTTTTTCGTGCGTGCAGCCGGCGTTCATTGATTTATTAGACGTTGTCACGTCAAAAATTCCTCTAGTGTGTACTAATGCATGCGCTGTAACTTTACTAACACAACAGTATTACACTCGTCTGTAGTTACGGCGCATGTGACATACATCAGCTAGCCAATACCGGCGCGACATCAAGCATCGAGCCACAGCTATCTTTACTGCCGCTGGACTTGGCGTCATACGTCGTGTCTACAGCATGTCTCATGCTTTGTGTATTTTAATGGGCACTTTATTTCTCTCTCTCTCTCTCTCTCTCTCTCTCTCTCTCTCTCTCCAATGCACGATATCTGCTATTAGCGCTGACCTCGCTTCGTTGTGCTCTGTTGCTATACCGACCTACCTACCTACCTACCCAAAGAGCACAACAGTTTTAGACACATATTTATAACGTAATGAAAGTTTTTTGAATTTAACGTAAAAAAAAATGTATTCTTTAAAGGTAAATTTGGGATGAGAATTGCGAAAAATCATTATCCTGTTATATTCTACCTTGGTTTCAAACGTTTGTTGCCACAATTTGTGTTGCATATCATTTAACATTAAAGATTCCAGCTCTGTTCGACCAGAGTACGTAATTAATAGAACGTCTTGTTAGCAACAGTGACAGACTGCTACAAGTAGTTTAACCTGTGAAATAGTAATTGGTGTTTAGAATTGATACGTGTTTGCTTTCGAGATGAATACAGATGAAATAATAATGTCAGTGGTGTTATAATTATCAACAAATAATAAAATTAGAAAAATATTACAACTTATAATTGTTCATCAGGAATCATTGCTCTTGCGACTGTATTCGCGAGTTTTTAGTGCAGTTACGCCTTAATTGTTTTTGGTCGTTAATTTCATAAACTTTGTACCTTTATGTGCTTACTTCCGACTTATCGCTGTCAGTTTCATAGTTTCATGTTACTTGTTCTGAACAAAATAAACTGTTATTTGTTGAACGAGATTGTGTAAATTCCTTGGAAAGTATTTTTTTTGTAAGAGTTCACATGTCCTTAATTAGGCACCTTTGTTCTTCAATGCTAATGTTCTAGTGCAGTTTTCTATTCAATTAATAGGGACCGGAAAAATTCGCGGTTTCGACGGCCTTCAGGATAGACTGCACATTACCCAGTACACTCGGGCAAATAACGCCAGTTTATTGGCTGCAACTTGTAAGTCGTCTCAGCTGGTTTGTCTGTGATTCGATCCTTCTTTGGTTGGAGGTTTAAAATTGGTTGAGATTCGTCCAGATGAACAGTAAGCCAATAGCAAAATCATCTAAAAGGTATATGTATTTGACTTATAGCCTATAGCCGAATTAATCCGCGAATTTTTCCGGTCTCTATCAATTAATTGGTAAATACTTGTACTAATCCCCGAGGTTGGTACAACCTTTGAATATATATACTGTATAGAAGTCGCCAGCCCAGGTTAAAATTTCTAATACGGTTTTGAGGTAGTTGGTTAATTCACCGCCGCAATCGCCACCATCTCTAGGGCATCGACTTGTGGTGGTCCCTAGCGGACAAGTTTCGAACTCTTCAAACACCCCTTCCCCCTCCCGTTGAACGACGTTGAGCTGCAGTGAATGATAGATGAGGGGTGCGGGGAATGACAGCGGGCGACAGTGCTGCGCTCTAACGTATAAATAACAACTAAGACGATACAGGGCGTTACAGCAGCGCACTGCAGCGGTGAAGTTCCCAAGCTGCTCATCATACGCTTCTGAAAAACGTAGAGTAAATCCTATCCACTCGCAACTTCTATACAGTATATATATTCAAAGGTACAACTGAAAGCGAACAGGCCGGGTGTAATGAAACAGGGGTGGAACCAGTGGGTGCCGCAGCTCTGTGCTGCCGGCCAAGTGGAGACAAGACTGCTGAGGTCATGTGAGTCGGTGTCGGCCTGGCGGGACATCTGCAGAGCGCAGGGCGACATCTAGCGCGCCGCCATAGAACAACGAGGGAGTGCGACTCCTACAGCGCAAACTGAGAACATGTTTCGCGCTACACGTGACGCTATCTGTTGGGTGAGCCCACAACTACTAGCAAAAGAAAAAAAAAACAATACAGTCTAGAGGAAAAAATAAAACAGAGTTTTAAGTTTATAACGTTAATTTAACTACGTGACGCCTAATTGCTTAGTAAAACAAATTCAAAATGTTGGGAAAACACTTAAATGATATTTTGTGATTAAACAATATATGGATGTTCTATATCAATGAGTCGACGGAAAACTTTCTGCAATGCCACACCACAAAAAAAAAAGTGGTGAATTAGTATTCACTGGTTTGTTTGCCTGATATGAGCTAATGCATTACATCTCGAACTCAATGTAGCTGTATTAGTAATATATAATGAAAGCTAATATCTAGCGGGTGGGCCAAAAACTACTTTAAAAAAAATTGGTTGTCTGCAAAGTCGGTTTACGGACGATAGTTTAACGTCACAACGTCATAACAACACATTGATGAACTGATTGCATTTTTTAATGAATAAAATTTAATCATTTTTATTGAATTATCACTATTTTGTATGGATACAAAGAAGGAGTGAAATGAAATCTACAATTTAATTGATAAATTTACTTTTATTTGCACTTATTAATTCAAATATGTTTATTACTTTAACGAAGAGATTATTTTAACTATAACTTTTATACATGTTTGCTATTTAACTTCTTCCAATCTGTGTTATTCTGTTAAGGATAGGACGATGATAGGAAAAGTAGGAAACGAATGGGAGTGTTTCAAGTTTAATGTGCCTCGAAAAAGTCAAATCGATGGTTGTTCCAATCGAGTGGAAGAGAGATAGATGCGGCGCAAGCGTACGATGAGCGTAACGTTACACTTTTTTCATGCGTGCAGCCGGCGTTCATCGATTTATTAGACGTTGTCACGTCAAAATCAAAGTCTCAGTATCGGCAATTGGAGTTTCTCTGCCGTGCTAGCGACTGGCCCGTGTGGAGCCTGCAGTGACGGGTGTCGCAGCGACATCTTCGCGGAAGGTGACTGCCTCAGAATAACGGGCGTCCCACGTGGTTGTAGACACAAGACGAGTGCTTCTAGCGCGCTGTCGTCTCTCTAGCGCGCAGTCTTCTCGTCGTGCGCGGGACAACTATGTATGAGTAGAGACCGGAAAAATTCGCGGAATCAATGACCTCCAGGATAGACTCCACTATCCTCTGCACACTCAGGGCAAATGCCAACTGTTCATTGGCTGTTGACTTGTGAGTCGTCTCCACTGGGCGGCCTGTGATTCGACACGTCTATGAGTGAGGGTCTCTAATTGGCCCTCAGTCCTCCAGATTAACAGTGAACTAACGGCAGAAGCAGCACTAAGGTATAATTATTTGAATTGTAGAATGTCACGAAATGAATCCGCGAATTTTTTTTATATTTGAGCTGGGTTTGATTTACAACTTATTCAGATAATTTAAATAATGTATTGATTAGTATAAATAGATTTTTTACTGCATATCACAAGAAACAATAATTACCATACTTTGGTTGTTATAGTGTAATTGGGCCTTTCGTTAAAAAAAAGTTCATATTTTTCCTTAAAAAAACATAATTTTAAAAAACCATTTGGGTTTTTTATTTTTTATTTTTTACAAAAACCACTTGGTTTAAACCATGGTTACACTGAGTTTCAAAGCATTGTGGTTTAAATCAGCCAACCCTGGTAACAAGGCGTGCAGAAACCACAGGAACACCGTCATTTCTTCCATCATGGTCTCAACACAGAAGTCAAATTTAAGCTCATATTTTTTTGTGTGTGTGTTTGAATGGAACATATACATCTTTCAAGTGATTTTATCTTACATTTCATGGATAATATGACATGAAAGAAGACATTACAGTTTATGTTGGAATTCTGTTGCTCTGAATATCTTCCAGTTATTAGAGAAAAATTTAATACAATTTCTTGGACATATGCCATTGCAGTTGTGCACTGTTTTTCATTGGAAGAATTAATAAATGCAAATAAATGAAGAATAAACCCACATAAAACAAACTTAAATCAGGTGATGTCCGTTAGACCCAACAATGAACATAAACAGGTATTATGGTCAACAAAATGACAGCACGGACGAACGCATTGAAACTTAAATATCAGGCAGCACAAAATTCCACAGAAGGAATTTAGTCATGAAAAAATAATAACAACAACGAGACAGTTTCAACAATAACTGTAAGTGCGAACCGACAGCAAAACCTGAACAACGCAGCAAATATATGAACACAACGACGAAGATAAATCCATATTATGGACAACACAAGGACAATAACACGAACACAGTAGGTTTCCTATGACAAAGCAGTTGCGACGTTTCTGGAACTGGCATCTGTTCTCGCCATCAGGCACAAACAAACGTAAAGAACGTATTGAATGAAATATTTAAAACAGTTTAATTAAAATATATATATATATATATGCCCAGAAAACAACTGTACTATTAATTCTGTCTGAAAATGAAGAAGTTTTCAGAAACCTTACTAGATTAACTCGAATAGAGTAAATATTTTTCTCAGCCCTTCTGTATATGAATCGAAAAAACTTGATTGTTTACTCGAGCACTACCGCGATCAAGTGGTAAGTTGTGTAAACGTTTGCAAGTGTCTTGATCCACGCAGCGGGATGGCCAGTTTCGACAGCTTGCTTCACTGCCGTGCTTCACTGTCGCTCTCCACTGTCGCTCTCCACTGTCACTCTCCACTGTCGCTCTCCACTGTCGCTCTCCACTGTCGCTCTCCACTGTCGCTCTCCACTGTCGCTCTCCACTGTCGCTCTCCACTGTCGCTCTCCACTGTCGCTCTCCACTGTCGCTCTCCACTGTCGCTCTCCACTGTCGCTCTCCACTGTCGCTCTCCACTGTCGCTCTCCACTGTCGCTCTCCACTGTCGCTCTCCACTGTCGCTCTCCACTGTCGCTCTCCACTGTCGCTCTCCACTGTCGCTCTCCACTGTCGCTCTCCACTGTCGCTCTCCACTGTCGCTCTCCACTGTCGCTCTCCACTGTCGCTCTCCACTGTCGCTCTCCACTGTCGCTCTCCACTGTCGCTCTCCACTGTCGCTCTCCACTGTCGCTCTCCACTGTCGCTCTCCACTGTCGCTCTCCACTGTCGCTCTCCACTGTCGCTCTCCACTGTCGCTCTCCACTGTCGCTCTCCACTGTCTCTCTCCACTGTCGCTCTCCACTGTCGCTCTCCACTGTCGCTCTCCACTGTCGCTCTCCACTGTCGCTCTCCACTGTCGCTCTCCACTGTCGCTCTCCACTGTCGCTCTCCACTGTCGCTCTCCACTGTCGCTCTCCACTGTCGCTCTCCACTGTCGCTCTCCACTGTCGCTCTCCACTGTCGCTCTCCACTGTCGCTCTCCACTGTCGCTCTCCACTGTCGCTCTCCACTGTCGCTCTCCACTGTCGCTCTCCACTGTCGCTCTCCACTGTCGCTCTCCACTGTCACTCTCCACTGTCGCTCTCCACTGTCGCTCTCCACTGTCGCTCTCGAGTCCAGCTGTCGAGTCACATGTTCAGCTGCGGCACACAGTTCATTCGGCTGAGGACGGGTCGAGACATGTTTGAACCGGCGTGTGGAGGCATGTGTTCGGAGCCTGGCAGACTTACCGGCTGCCAAAAACTGCCAGGACAGGTTACAAAGAACGACCGTGACCAGAAAAAATTCTTATTTAAATCCGTCCGGTGTGTATGCGTGTGCAGGAAAGTGAAAATTTTCGCAAGTTCTTCCAGGGGCTAAGGCCACATATAGGATTTGGGGAGTCATCGCGAAAAACAATTTTTGCCAAGATGTCGAGATTTATCTTCTCGCTCACAACTAGAAGATATTAACCTGACGGAGGAGTGATTTCGTGAATGGAACGGAAGTCGCCTGGAAACGGATATGTGTAAACCAGGGCGCTGCCATCTACTGGCGGATGGCGCGAACCAAAGTTAACAATGCCAAAGGGAAACTTTATATGTTTAATTAATTTTAACAACTGGGCAGTGTTTTAATGAAATTCCGTCTCGAAAATCAGGTCCATAGCCAAGCATACAACCAACGGCATGCTATGACGTAGTTGAAGCCACTTTTTAACCTCGTCATCGCCATATTGTCCCGCCTAAAACATCGCAGAAATGCGGTTTGATAACGTCGGATGATAGCATGAGTTAGAATCTTCGTCGTTAAAAACTTTCACATTTATATATAAAAAAAAGGTATTTAAACTATTTTCTCGATGCTATCACTACACTTCAGCCAATGTTCTGGGCGTCTAACCAATATGGCGCATCAATCAGATGAACAGAATGAAAGCCTCACACACTCGCCATGTATTCATCCAGAAGTGGTCACCGCCTGGCTGGAGGAAGTGACTCCCCAAAGCTGAACTGACAGCGGACTCACATGAAGACGAATCAGGGGTGCAACTGAATTGCAGATTATGGCCACTAAAATAACTGTGCTGTTGAGAAATGCCAACATCAAAAATTATGTTTTGAATTTTAAAAGATATCCTTTTTTTAAACACATTGACTTATATAAAAAATTAATTTCATAAACCTTCTTACTTCAGTAGTATTTATGGGATGGTGTATTACGGAGTGGCTTATTACGTATAATTGCAAAATATTATACTTTGGAAAATTGTTTCACGATGTTGAGTTATCTTGGTGGCAGTGAAATAAGCATGGCTGCCATGTGCATATGTGCAGACTTGTGCTCGTGTGTAACTTTTTTCAATTAAAACTAAAATGATGACTTTAAACATTCATATAGATAATATGGAATGTTTATGGTGAACATTCCCAGCAACTAATGACCAAAAAAAAAATCAAGCTAGCCAATTTTTTTTCTTCGATAAGTTAACATATTTTAGGGTTGTTAGGTTGCCGATGGATACCGCCCAGTTCGCTGATTTGCAAAGGGAATAAGAGCGTTTGTTGTAGCACAGAGTTGCGACTATCTCCCTCGCTGTGTGGTACGAGTGGCGGTCCTCGGCGGTCTGCCCAGATGCTGAAGCACAGCCCAGGGAACCGGTCCGTCCGTTACGAGCGGGCCTGCTCCGGCGCTGTCCGACCATAGTGGACTAGGCAGCTGCGGGCTCCCTGACTCCCTAGGCACTGACTCCTTTGCTCTCTGGCTCCCTGGTTTCTTGGCTCCCTGGCTCCTTGGCTTACTGGCTCCCTGGCTCCTTGGCTCCCTGGATACCTGGCTCCCTGACTCCCTAGGCACTGGCTCCCTATGCACTGACTCCTTGGCTCCTTGGCTCCTTGGCCTATAGGCTCTCTGGCTTCTTGGCTCCCTAGGCACTGACTCCTTGGCTCTCTGGCTACCTGGTTTCTTGGCTCCCTTGCTCTCTGGTTTCTTGGCTCTCTGGCTCCTTGGCTCCCTGGCTCCTTGGCTCCCTGGCTCCTTGGCCTAGAGGCTCTCTGGCTTCTTGGCTCCCTAGGCACTGGCTCCCTGGCTCCCTGGCTTCTTGGCTCCTAGTTGTCTCTGTGTGTCTCCCAGTTTTACATCACAAGTTATTTTACTAATATTTCGTGTTTTCCACACAATTTTGAATACATTCATTAAGCAACCATGTTTAAATGTTTATGAAAGGCATTTTCTACTAAATAAGTCCTTATTTAATAGCTTTTATTAACTTCAATGAATATTTTTATGTCAGTTCCTAGAATGTACTGAATGGATGTAATCGTGTGGTATAGAAATTTTGGATTAACAGTTATTCGCTGCAATTCTTTGTTTATAGTGTTATTATCATAAATCAATACAAATTAGCTTTTTCCGAAGAACATAGAAAGGTTTTTTCAGAGTGCTTCAAAAACAGAATTTTTTTTATTTAGAAATATACACTCAATATAAACTATTCTAAGACGAGGGCTACACATAAATTGGTATTCCTAAATTTTACACCACACGATTCCACGTTTTCAGTGTATGCGAGGACAGAAATAAAAATTTGCCATAAAGTTAATAGTAGAAAACGTTAAATAAGAATTTGTTTAATCTAAAAAAAAGTATTTTTTATAAACAATTAGGTATGGTTATATTATGAATTTATTTAAAATCATGTGCAAAACCACGAACTATTAGAAGAAAAATTATTTAGGATAGGCCTACAACTTTCTTAAGACCCGTTCCACAATGGACTATTCATGGACCCGCAAGATATCTAAGTTTCACAATTCGGCTGCCACTTTCACAGTGAAAGAAATGGTAACAAATGGCAACAAATGAGATTGGTTTTCACGGTTCCAGAAAAAAATATTAGTTGAGAAATATTTTTGAGATACGAGAACATAACAAACACACACACATATAATAAACCACAAATTAATGATAGAACATTAGATATCCTTGTTCCCGAAAACAGTTTTTAACGTGTTTAAAACGTAAAAAACATGGTTTCCACCGCGGCAAAATACTCCGCTTCTATTGGTCGCATGTAGGAACGTAAACGGAAGAACTGGATGGTGCCGAGCTGATCCGTACAGGTCCGTGTCCGCATGCGTCCCGTTGTAAACACTCTGTCCCGTAAGTTCCGTCTCCGCTTACGTGATCCGTGGCATTGTAGAAACTGGCCTAATTGGGGAGACTGAAATATAAAAAAAATAGTATCCCCTTAAAAGGTTTTTTGACGCGATAACGTCTTATAAATCGATGAACGTCGGCTGCACGCGCGAAAAATTGTCACGTTCCGCCTGAGCCGAGCGTGCAAGAACCGGTCAACCACCGTGCGAGAAAATCTTCTATAATATCAAACAGGTTAAGGCGGGCTTTTTACTATTGTTCATGATTATATTTAAACAAATTATTGAAATAAAAATTTTCAAAAACTGTAAATAATATTTAAAAATTAAAAAGTATGCAATTTTTTATCAATGTTTTCTTATGACGTTATCACGTAAAATTATCGTCCGTAAACCGAATTTACAGACAACCCCCTTTTTGGATAAAACTACAACTGATGTAATAGTTATTTATATAATCTATGGAATGGTCTTTGTAAATCTCCGCAAGTGTGATCTCTGCCTATTTTTTTAAAAAACAAATTTCTGACGTCCTGGAAAGTCATCATCAAATTATCAGATTACTTCAAAGTACCACAGCTTAAAATAATGAAAAACAGTACAGTAGCAATCTAAAATGTTAAAATAATGCGTTGGACCGAACTGGAAGGACCGCCAGTGGAACTGACCTCCCTCCCCCTTCTCCCATGGTCCTTTGTGGTCGTGGTCTCTGAGGCGACACGCCCGTGCGGCCCCGCACTGAGCATACCTCCAGACTGTTAGCTTTCTGTGCCGTCAACACCGCAGTTCGAGAGAGAGAGCATCACCAGCTGTTGCAGTGGATCTCTTGACATGTGGTTTAATATTTTGTTGCATACGGCTGAACAAGTGTTAACAGGTGTGTGTGTATACATAAACACATGGGCGAAAAATCTGTAGGATTCCAGGGGTGAAGGTGGGAGAACCCAATTCACAGTTACTACAGTATGTCCATAAAGTTAAGGCGCAGTAATGAACGCTTGTTGTGGCTAACAGAATAGAAACGAAAGCTTGAAATTTGCGCTGCAGGCAAGCGATTATTGGACGTTCCCATAAAATGGTTCACACATGGTCTTGAGGACTGCTATGAAAGTAATTCCTCCAAAGCAACATCGCTGTCACGTCACCAGGAAGATGACTTACCTATGCACTGCACAATGTTAATTTTTTTTTTCACCTTAAAAATTTTCGAAGCACGCTGATATGCAAATTATCCAGGGATATTCGTAAATCTACCTCTAGCTCCGTAAATTTACGGATAGGCCTACTAAGTTTACTTGCTTTGAATGTGAATCCACAAAGATTTCTTGGAATGTTAACCAAAACATCAAGAAAAATTGCGAAGACTCCTGAAAAAAAATAGCCAGTCATGGGGACTGTCAACAGAAGTGAAAACTTAAAACTTTGTTTTGAAATGTGTAATATGACATCATTTCTACGTCAAATATACGTAAGAAAATTATTTTGGTATTATATCAGTACGATGTCGGCATATCATTTATCCTTACATCATTTTTTAGTCACAAGAGATGTCAGTGGTATGTCAAAATTCATTACCTAGCTATGACTTACCAGTGACGTCAGACCTAGGTCATGTATTCACGTGGTCAAATTAACTACACTTACTGCTACTACATCATGTCGGTGACGCGAACTCACAAGATTTTACCCATCCAAAAAAAGGGTCCTACACGCACATGATACAGTCGAGTATGTACAATCTATTAGTGTACATATGCGTGTACATGTACACAGGCCGCTGCGATTCGCCAGTCTGGCGCAACACGTCAGTAGCATGTCGGTGACGCGAACCCATGAGTTTTGCCCCTACCAAAAATCGCTCAACGCGGCTTGAGAAGTTTTCACTTCATAAAACGCTGTTTTAACCCTCAAACAAAACTCGGATTTCCTTGGAGATCCAGCTATCTGATATTACGAAGAACTCTTTCGTTGAAAAACACCCTAAAATGTGCTGTAATTCCCAGCAGTGTAGATATTCACGTGACTTGCCGGGCAACAAGGGAAGACGGTGTTTGCCGCGCGTGATCTGTGACCTACAGTGGTCGGTTCCCGGCCCCGCTGGGAACAATGGCTCGCCTTGCAGCCTGCAGCAGGAGACGTCTGTTGTCCTTTATCTGCTCATTGTTCCGAGCGGGGCGCTACGAGAAGACCGTAGCACTCTGCGGCTCTTACCACACAGCGACTACGACGCGCCTATTGCTCCTACACCTTCCCGATCAAAGGGGAGGAGTCATCCCTTGACATCTTTGTCTCAATACACTTGCTCTGGAATGTATAAAAATTCGATCTGTAAACCGACTCCCAACCTACCCTAAAGGGCGCACATCTGGGAGGACAGGTGGAGGGGGCCCACCATAGGCTGGAACACAGATGTACCAACATCAGAATGCCATTCACACTCAGAGATGAATCATACATAATTTCTAATAGTGTGACTTGTGAACGATCTGTGATTCTACTTTCTTAATATGATTAAAATTATATGTTATTTCATTTGGTTCTCCTAATACATACTGCACAAATATGTTAAAAACTCATTGTCAATTAATTATTGAACAAGTATGAACTATATATATGTGTATGTATATACAATCATACATTTTTTTTAATTCGGCCGCTTAATAAGTGTACAAGTTTGACCGTGCTAAACGTCAAACCAAAATAATGACCGGTAACGGGGCAGACATCCTTAAGTAATGGGGAGGGGGTCTGATAAAATATTTTTTTGACGTGAAAATGTCTAATAAATCGATGAACGCCGGCTGCACGCTCGAAAAAGTGACCCGTTACGCACCGTTACGCTGTGTCCCGTTACGCTCATTGTACGCTTGCGCCGCATCTATCTCTCTTCCACCCGATTGGAACAACCATCGATTTGGCTTTTTCGAGGCACATTAAACTTGAAACGCTCCCATTCGTTTCCTACTTTTCCTATCATCGTCCTATCCTTAACAGAATAACACAGATTGGAAGAAGTTAAATAGCAAACATGTGTAAAAGTTATAGTTAAAATAATCTCTTCGTTAAAGTAATAAACATATTTGAATTAATGAGTGCAAATAAAAGAAAAATTTATCAATTTAATTCTAGATTTCATTTCACTCCTTCTTTGTATCCATACAAAATAGTGATAATTCAATAAAAATGATTCAATTTTATTCATAAAAGTATGCAATCATTTCATCAAAGTTTTGTTATGACGTTGTCACGTTAAACTATCGTCCGTAAACCGACTTTACAGACAACCAATTTTTGCCCCAAGGACTTTGATTATTACCGGTGGTTCTTCCTAAGGAAAAGGGATGCTATTAAGGGACGTCTGATCATTCTCACTGTTTTCTTCGAGTAGGTCTAAATGTTTGCTTGGACGTGTGTGGTTCTCACATGGCTGTATGCCCGGAGTTGTTGGCGCTGTTGGACATACTTGGAGTGTTACGTGCGTGTGTGTGTGTGTGTGTGTGTGCGTGTATCCAACAAGGTGATCGTGTTTTTATTTTCACCTTGAACTTAATTAACTATTCCAGCGTCTGCACGCGGGAAGGAGATTGCCAGAAATCAGGAGTCTTTGGGGTTCAGAAAAGAGACAGCGATGGGAAAGTGATCCGAAACATACTTCAGTAGTGTGTACGGCCTTGAAAACATTTGTAACTTTCACAAGAATGTATTTCAGCAACTAATTTCCAAAGAATATTTTCTTTGTAAAATTACAAAAAAAAATGATCAGTGTTAATTAATTGTCAAGATTGTAGATATTTCAGTACATTCTGAATGATTCACGATCACTAATAAAATCTTCTCTACAAACAGCTGTGGTTTCACCAGCCACGCACGTCTATGGGTCTCCAAGTGATGGCCCTGTTGAACTGTGGCAGAATTTTAAAATAAAGTTTCATTATACTTGTATACCGTGTAGGATTCGTACCCCGATTATCATAACTTAAGAAGTCGTTAAACCTCGGTTTTACTGATTTTAACTGTAAAAAATGTGAGACTGCATTTTACGAACGGAGCGACGAAGTTAAAAGATGTACACACAAATAAAATTTAAGAGAGTATTATACATAAATTCGTAACCAGGAAATTGTAAGAAGTCTTGTCCAGTGTTTGTGTAATCGATTTGTAGGTACTACAGAAACTTGCGTAATTTATAGCAAAACAGAAAACTCTTTTTAAAGGTGTATTCGTGAATCATGAATGACATTTTCCATCAAAGCTCAAATGACTGGCAGTGTGTGGCCTGCATACTTCATACCACGAGGTCTGGACATGTGTTGTGCCTGCATACTTCATTCCACGCGGTCTGGACATTGTTTTGTGCCTGCATACTTCAATCCACGTGGTCTGAACATTGTGTAGTGCCTGCATACTGCATTCCACGTGGTCTGGACATGTGTAGTGCCTGCATGCTTCATCCCACGCGGTCTGGACATTGTGTTGTGCCTGCATACTTCATTCCACGCGGTCTGGACATTGTGTTGTGCCTGCATACTTCATTCCACGTGGTCTGGACATTGTGTTGTGCTTGCATACTTCATTCCACGTGGTCTGGACATGTGGTGTGCCTGCATACTTCATTCCACGCGGTCTGGACATTGTGTTGTGCCTGCATACTTCATTCCACGCGGTCTGGACATTGTGTTGTGCCTGCATGCTTCATCCCACGCGGTCTGGACATTGTGTTGTGCCTGCATGCTTCATCCCACGCGGTCTGGACATTGTGTTGTGCCTGCATGCTTCATCCCACGCGGTCTGGACATTGTGTTGTGCCTGCATGCTTCATCCCACGCGGTCTGGACATTGTGTTGTACCTTCATGCTTCATCCCACGCGGTCTGGACATTGTGTTGTGCCTGCATACTTCATTCCACGCGGTCTGGACATTGTGTAGTGCCTGCATACTTCATTCCACGTGGTCTGGACATGTGGTGTGCCTGCATACTTCATTCCACGTGGTCTGGACATGTGGTATGCCTGCATACTTCATTCCACGCGGTCTGGACATGTGTTGTGCCTGCATACTTCATCCCACGCGGTCTGGACATTGTGTTGTGCCTGCATGCTTCATCCCACGCGGTCTGGACATTGTGTTGTGCCTGCATGCTTCATCCCACGCGGTCTGGACATTGTGTTGTGCCTTCATGCTTCATCCCACGCGGTCTGGACATTGTGTTGTGCCTGCATACTTCATTCCACGCGGTCTGGACATTGTGTAGTGCCTGCATACTTCATTCCACGCGGTCTGGACATTGTGTAGTGCCTGCATACTTCATTCCACGTGGTCTGGACATGTGGTGTGCCTGCATACTTCATTCCACGTGGTCTGGACATGTGGTATGCCTGCATACTTCATTCCACGCGGTCTGGACATGTGTTGTGCCTGCATACTTCATCCCACGAGGTGTCGGGCGAACCAGCTGCCCGGTGACTTAGTTAATGCGAAGCTAGCATGTGCGTGCGTCATGACTGTAGACCGAGAGTACTTCAGAGACAGGCTGACAGGAACACTCGCAAGTTGTTGCCGCTTGTGCGTGCGGTCTGCACGGGCCGAACGACGGGGAATGAAGACGACCGCAAAAAAAAAAAAAAAAAAAAGCCAGGAGCCACTGTGCGGGCGATATCGGCCGTCACATCGCACCGGCGCGGCGGTGCGGTGCAGGGATGGTCCGGCAGGGCACTGACCCTGTGGGCCGGCCCTTATCATCACCCTTCAGCCAGGAGCGCCTTCGTGCTTGAAGGACGCGAGCGAACAATAGCGGTGCATGTGGGTCACGGCCGCTCATCTCGCTCATGCATGTTCATGACTGCTGCGTGCAGCCGACCACGTGGTGTGGGGTGTCGACGAGACCCTGGGCCGCGCCTGGGCGGAGGTCGGCGAGCAGACAATGCCTGTGGGTGGCGCCCGCGGCCTCTGGCGGGAGCGGGAACAACCTCCGGTCACACCCGTGACTAGAGACCTGAACAATTCGCGGATTCAACTCGTGAAATGCTACATTTCAAATAATTATACCTCAGTGCTCAGTGGCGTAGCCAGGGGGGGGGGGGGGGTGTGTTAGGGGTTAACCCCCCCCCCCGCACCAAATCTTTAATTAATTTCTTATTAATCACTCAAACAAATTTCATATTAAAATTAATAAAAATTTTACCATTGCAATATTTAAATTTAAGTACCGAAAACTGCTAAAATAGCACTATTTTACACCTTAAAAATCCAAATTTTCCCGGAAGAGGACCCCCGGACCCTGCCGCTTTAATACGGGGGGGGGGGGCATGCTTCTTAACAGCCCCCATACACAAATCCTGGCTACGCCACTGTCAGTGCTGCTTCTGCCGTTGGTTCACTGTTAATCTGGAGGACTGAGGGCCAATTAGAGACCCTCACTCGAAGAAGTGTCGAATCACAGGCCGCCCAGTCGAGACGACTCACAAGTCAGCAGCCAACAAACAGTTGGCATTTGCTCCGAGTGTGTAGAGGATAGTGGAGTCTATCCTGTAGGTCATTAAACCAGCGAATTTCACCTGTCTCTACCCGTGACGCATCGCGCGTTTGCCCACTTCGTACCGCGTGCTCAACCTCGGTAAACAACACGTTCTACTGTGCTACGATCGGTTTTTCCCTTAATTCTCAACGAATAAATTAATTATAACTAGCTCTGTTAAGTCTTGTGTCATCATATGGTTCGCAACCCATCAAAATTCCTACATGACAAATCATAAACAATTCCACTGATGTACATTGTCATCTGATAAGCACAGACTAATTCTTTATTAATAATTCTTAATTTCTAATCTTAGCTGTTGATTAAGGGCTACCTTAAAAAATGGGGGTTGTCTGTAAAGTCGGTTTACGGAAGATAATTTTTACGTAATATCGTCATAAGAAAACATTGATAAGATTTTCTCACACGGAGGTTGGCCGGTTCTTGCACGCTCGGCTCAGGCGGAACGTGACAATGAGTCATGCTTTGTCGTGCGTGCAGCCGGCGTTCATCGATTTATAAGAATTCATCACGTTAAAAAAGAATATAAATGTATTCTCATGTTGCAAAAACACTTGTAATACCAAACTCGGATAGCAAATTTAACGTAGAATTCTTCAAAATAATGCCGAACGTGAGTGTACGCAAATCGTGTTTTCAACACTACATTTTCGGACGCGAATAACACGTAGTTTCCGCACCCGCCGTTAGAATTCTCTGCCGGAGCAGCTACGTCAACAATCGAGATCGAATCATTCAATTTACAGACCGAGATTTCAAACTATGTAATATAACGTCTCCGATGAAAGTGAAAACGACTTTGAAAAAATACCAAATCCTCGACTTTGGACCTGATTTTCGACAAGAAATTTTATTTAAATACTGCCCATCTTGTTCAAATTCACTAAACAGCTACTAATATACAGTTTCTCTTTGGCTTTGTGAACTTTGGTTCACGCCATCCGCCACAGATGGCAGCACCGTGGTTACACTTTTCCGTTCCCATATACCGAGAGCTATGATTTCACACATAAAAAAAATCATTGAAGACTTAAGGCTGGGTCCCACACTCCGTGTTGATTTTTTTTCTCCATTACTTACCTTTAAGGGCTTTTTCTCAAAATGTATTTCGATATCTCCTTTGCATTTGTTTTGCCACAATTATTGTCAACAAATATTGACTTAATGTAATATCCAGGATGTAAAAAGGCGCAATATTCGTAATTATCATCACTAGAGACCTGCGAAATTCGCAGATTCATTCGGTGATATGCTAGAATTCAAACACATATACCTCTTAGATAATTTTGCCATTGGCTTACTGTTCATCTGGACGAATCTCAACCAGTTATAAACCCTCAACCAAAGAAGGATCGAATCACAGACAAACCAGCTGAGACGACTTACAAGTCGGCAGCCAATGAACTTGCGCTATTTTCCCGAGTGTACAGGGGTATGTGCAGTCTATCCTGAAGGCCATCGAAACCGCGAATTTTGCAGGTCGCTAATCATCACATACGTGACATTTTACTCTCATGATATTACACTAAGTGAATATTTGTAGCAGAGAAAAAAATGCAAGAAAAATATCCCTTTCAGCACAACCTGCAGGCGTAGGTAGATTTCGAAGTACCTATTTTTTTGAAAATATTTTAGAAAATTTTTAAACTCCTGGAACATTTTAAAAACTTAATGTAGCCGACTTAACATCCTATAAGTTCGTCAGTATTCAAAAAATTATCGATTTAGTATTTTCTCATATTCCATGCGGTGAAAATAATTTGAATGTTTTTTTTGACTTAGTGCATCCACCATTAAATGATTACCAAATTTCATATAATATGCCTAGTCAGGTAGTTATTCAATTATTTTTGATCTTCGAACGTTATTTTTCATCCTTTGCACTAATACGTGGTCATATATATTTTTTTCGACAAAGGTTTAAGGTAATATCAAGATAGTTATTAATAAATTCCGACGAATTTGATACTAAAATGTTTTTTTTTTTTAGTTTCAACCGCCGTTTTTACGGTAATAGTTTGTTTTATCAAAAATTGTTTCAAACAAAAGTTTTAGATAAAAAATATAAGATTTACAAACAATTTGAATGGATTGGATTGTGTACCTATTGAGGGAGTTATGATTTTTTTTTATAAGTATGAGCGTATAAGTGGCGTTAGTATGACGTTATTTCGTACAGATGCGTAGAGCCGCCCCGATGAATTTCTGTTTTTGCGAACATTTACAACAAAACTGAACTGCAATGTGAACTTCTAAATCAGCTTACATGGAGACTAATTTTTTTTTGTGCCATACGGTACGTTGACTACACTATGCCAGTAAAATTTTAATTTTACGGGCCCTAAAAGTTCGATTCTCGTCTGTTCAGAGTCGATACGACCCTATCCTGACACGTCTGAGCGCGTGAACCTGATCTTTACACGCCTCTGACGGTGACGCCGGCACTGAACGGTTATTGGTTTCACGCTAGGTGACCTTCAAGGCCGTGACTACTTGGGGCACGCTAGAAGCACAGCTGAACTAGTTTCAGTGAATCGGGTTGGGTGGTCACGTTTGAAAACATTTACTTTCGATCGAGAAGTATGTGCTTCTTTTATGTTACACGGGAATCGACTGAGTACATTTCCGATTCATCGATATGCATATGGTTTAGTGTTTATTAAAACGAGTATTTAAATCCACATTTAAAGCTATCATATACCACACAGTTATTCTATGCTGCCATTCACTGAACATATTTGTTCATACACGTTATATGCATTTTGGATTTTTTTTATGTGTAACATCTTAGCTCTCGGTATAAGGCATTTGGAAGGATATAATTTCGCGAATGGAACGAAAGTCGTACGGAACGGAAATGTGTAACCACGGTGCTGCCATCTGTGGCGGATGGCGCGAACAAAAGTGCACAAAGCCAAATGGAAACTTTATAGTATTAACTGTTTAATGAATTATAACAAGATGGACAGTATTTTAATAAAAATCATTGTCGAAAATCTGGTCCAAAGCCGAGGTTTGGTTTTTTTTTTTTCAAGTATTTTTGCTTTTACCTGAGCCGTTTAATTATATAGTTGAAAATTTCGGTCTGCAAATGGAATGATTCTTTAGTCGACGTAGCTGCTGCGGCGGCGAATTCTAGCGGCGGGTGCGGAAACTGCGTCTGTCTTTCCCGTACAGAAATTTATTTGAAAACACAATTTGCATACAGTTATCACGCTCGACATGATTTTAAAGAATTTTTGGTTAAATTTCTTGTCCCAGTTTGGTATTACAAGTATTTACAACGTGATAACTCAAGATTTGCTTGTTACAGAGCTTACGTTCGGCCATTTTTTTTTTAGATGTTTTCTCCTTTACTTAAAACCAGCCAATCTCAAGCAAGCATAGAAGATAGGTCGTTCTGAAGCACTACTTACTTGAAAATTCTGTTCTGTTTGTATCAGAAATAACGCCGATCGGAACATGTTCCGAATACATGTAACCATTGGCTGAGCTCGACCTATTCCACCGAACCCGAAGTAGTTTGACTTGCCACTTTGGCGCTACTGCTTACGATAAAACGAGTTAACATAGCGTTATTATTTTAATAGACATATGGGTAATATCTTTATCCTTGCTTTGGTCTCACTATAGAAAGCGTTTCATAACTTTGTATATTCTTTACTTTAGTTTTTCTAGGGGCCTCTATTTTGATAATTAATATTTTATCAAATTTCAATATCAGTTTCTTCATAATTATAATTTATACAATTAAAGAATACACATGCATATTGAATACTCCATGTCCGTGTAAATAGCATGGCCGTCATGATATTTATCTGTCTAGCCCTATTTATTTGGTCACTTGTCTACCTTCTTCTTGCAGGTCTAAAGTTTCCTTTCCTTTACCTTCATTCTTCATTAATGGTATTTTCTTACCTTTTCTCTCTTGAACATTTAGTTGTCAAGGTTCTCTTCTGTGTTCATAACCATCTTCAACTCTCGTCTTCTCCATGCCACACATTATTTATTTCTTCTTTCTTATTTATTCCTTCTTTTTTTTTCTACCTTTTCTGTATCTTAATTTATGACACGGTTTTCATTCTTCTTTCTTCTGTCCCAGCCTGGCAAGGCGGGTAAAGGACGGCTCTGATCACAAGGCCCGCCTGTCCTTGCGGTTGTGCGCGAACTGCAGGCGTTCCTGAAGGCGGGACTGCAGGAGGTCCTGAAGGCGGGACTGAAGGCGGGACTGAAGGCGGGACTGAAGGTGGTCCTGAAGGTGAGACTGAAGGCGTTCCTGAAGGCGGGAATGCAGGTGGGACTGCAGGAGGTCCTGAAGGCGTTCCTGAAGGTTGGTCTGCAGGCGGGACTGAAGGTAGGTCTGCAGGCGGGACTATAGGCGGGGCTGAAGGCGGGACTGCAGGCGGTTATGCAGGAGGTCCTGAAGGCGGGACTGCAGGAGGTCCTAAGGGGGGACTGAAGGAGGGCCTGAAGGCGGGACTGCAGGAGGTCCTGAAGGCGGGACTGCAGGAGGTCCTGAAGGCGGGACTGCAGGAGGTCCTGAAGGCGAGACTGCAGGAGGTCCTGAAGGCGGGACTGCCGGAGGTCCTGAAGGCGGGACTGCAGGAGGTCCTGAAGGCGGGACTGAAGGAGGGCCTGAAGGCGGGACTGCAGGAGGTCCTGAAGGCGGGACTGCAGGAGGTCCTGAAGGCGGGACTGCAGGAGGTCCTGAAGGCGGGACTGCAGGAGGTCCTGAAGGCGGGACTGCAGGAGGTCCTGAAGGCGGGACTGCCGGAGGTCCTGAAGGCGGGACTGCAGGAGGTCCTGAAGGCGGGACTGCCGGAGGCCTGAAGGCGGGACTGCAGGCGGTACTGCAGGAGGTCCTGAAGGCGGGACTGCAGGAGGCCTGAAGGCGGGACTGCAGGCGGTACTGCAGGAGGTCCTGAAGGCGGGACTGCAGGCGGTTATGCAGGAGGTCCTGAAGGCGGGACTGCAGGAGGTCCTGAAGGCGGGACTGCAGGCGGTTATGCAGGAGGTCCTGAAGGCGGGACTGCAGGAGGTCCTGAAGGCGGGACTGCAGGAGGTCCTGAAGGCGGGACTGCAGGAGGTCCTGAAGGCGGGACTGCAGGAGGTCCTGAAGGCGGGACTGCAGGAGGTCCTGAAGGCGGGACTGCAGGAGGTCCTGAAGGCGGGACTGCAGGAGGTCCTGAAGGCGGGACTGCAGGAGGTCCTGAAGGCGGGACTGCAGGAGGTCCTGAAGGCGGGACTGCAGGAGGTCCTGAAGGCGGGACTGCCGGAGGTCCTGAAGGCGGGACTGCCGGAGGTCCTGAAGGCGGGACTGCAGGAGGTCCTGAAGGCGGGACTGCAGGAGGTCCTGAAGGCGGGACTGCAGGAGGTCCTGAAGGCGGGACTGCAGGAGGTCCTGAAGGCGGGACTGCAGGAGGTCCTGAAGGCGGGACTGCAGGAGGTCCTGAAGGCGGGACTGCCGGAGGTCCTGAAGGCGGGACTGCAGGAGGTCCTGAAGGCGGGACTGCAGGAGGTCCTGAAGGCGGGACTGCCGGAGGTCCTGAAGGCGGGACTGCAGGAGGTCCTGAAGGCGGGACTGCCGGAGGTCCTGAAGGCGGGACTGCAGGAGGTCCTGAGGGCGGGACTGAAGGAGGGCCTGAAGGCGGGACTGCAGGAGGTCCTGAAGGCGGGACTGCAGGAGGTCCTGAAGGCGGGACTGCAGGAGGTCCTGAAGGCGGGACTGCAGGAGGTCCTGAAGGCGGGACTGAAGGAGGGCCTGAAGGCGGGACTGCAGGAGGCCTGAAGGCGGGACTGCAGGCGGTACTGCAGGAGGTCCTGAAGGCGGGACTGCAGGCGGGACTGAAGGCTGCGCCTGCGCGTGAAGGTCGCGCTCCTCGCGCCCCTAGCGGACCAGGCGAGCCTGGGCCTTGACCTTCAGCGTTGTTCGCTGCTGGTGCTGATTGTCCCTGCAGCTTGCTCCTGCCGCGCACAGGGACACAACCGACACAGCTTCACACTGCTTCGCTAAATGTCTTCACTGTTTCCTGCTGCCTCTTGCAGTACACGGCTACAGTTTACAATGCTCTGTAGTTCCCCCCTCCCCCTGGAACTCTGAGGGAGCCTGTCTGCAGTTTCAAAAGCCTTACTGTTAAACGAGTTTGGTGTTAAAACCACATCTTATGGGAAACTTATTGTATATTTTAAAATTTTATGCTTATTGCATGCAGGCCCAAACATGGGCAGTGTTTTGCATACAAGCACTGTATCCAGAGGTGACTAGTGCAGGTTATAACCCTCGTGGGAAACCTTTCCCCCCCCCCCCCCCCGCAGTCCTACAGACTTGCGCCCATCATTCTGTCGCTAGTTTCGCTCCATACGGAGTAATATATATTTTTAAAAAAAACAGTTAAATGTCTACGTTTCCTTATTTTTAATACTGAAACGTACGTACGGCCATTAGGCGATGACTCATCATTGCGTAACGAAAAATTGCAACACTCGGAAGTGTGGCTCGCGATGGCGGAGAGGATGATGAAGGTAAGCGAGTCAGACTGCCGTAAAACTCTTTGCTGGGTTTTCAGTCGCCATGCTAGTTTTAGTCGCGAGTAAGCCCCTGCGTGCTCTTAGGTTGTTTTGTTTCCTCGATCAAGTGGGTTATTAGAGTGTGAAGCTTCGCTTATAACGGCACTGGCGGCCACGCGCGCTCTTCTCATTTGTTGAGAACCTTCGTTGTGATTCCGATGAACAAATTATCGTTTTTTTTCCCCGCCCCGCGTCTGTTTGGTGAAACAGCGAGGTTAATTACTGCTCTTTATACGAAAGCGCTGAACGGGTTACTGGGGAGTAAATGCATGGAATGTTTCCTTCACGGCGGAAACAAGACTCGAGGCGGACGAGAAAGGGAAAGGCAAATGTAAATATCGTATCTATTTATTTATTTATCGTCTTTATTGGTGGCGAAGTTAAGGCGGTACGCCTTTAATTACACTTAACCACTTTTCTGCAATTACATCAAATAGAGGAATATTAAAGATTAAGCATGATATGAGCAGATGTTGACTAAATATTAAGAGAACAAATTAAAATTTTAACGTTCAAATATTAACCATTACAAAATATTCAACCATAACTAATTTTAAAGTAATTAAAAATCAAGCATAGACATGCATAAAAAGGAAAAGTGATTAAACGTACAGCAAAAAGAATAAAAATAAATGTGTGTGTGTACTTAGGTACGCGCGTGAGAAGTTATACTTCTTTGGCATCATTAAAAAATAGTTTTTAATTGCGTGCAAATAATTCTCCATGGTAGCGTTATTCTCCATGGTAGCGTTAAACGTTTAACGCAACCTTGTTGGAAGTCGCATTAGAAGTATAACTTCAATAGGAGCTACTACGTTAAAACCAGTCACTCGCACATGGTGTCCTTGGATATGACAGAGGGAGAAGGTGGGGGGAGGGAGTAGAAAGGTGCAGCACGTGAAGCGCACGGCTGTGCAGACGACTCGAGACAGCTGTGTTCCGCTCCTGTTGGTGCCCTAGCGCGCCAGGGGCAGCCTTCTTTTCACAGGCGAGAGAGCCAAAACCCGAAGTTCCCCGAAGTTCATGGTTTTTTTTTTTTTCCGTATCTTTAATGTAGCTATCCTAACCAAATCAACCGTCCGCAATGTTTTAAAGTATTTATAATGAAGCTAAACCTAACCTAATTGACCATTAGTATCCTTTTATCAACACCGCCACACACTCTAAAAAATAATCTGTACTTTTCCAAGGGAAATATTCTTGGAAACCCTGTAGCCAAGGATATTTCTTGCAAAACTACAAGGCAGAGCCTTGCAAAATCGCACATGGTACAAAGCTCTGCCTTGGTAGTTTTACAAGTAATATCCTTGGCAACAGGGTTTCCAAGGGTTTTCCTTGTAAAATATACAAAAATTTATTTCAGTTTATTTATTTACAATGAACAAAAAAAAAACCGAAGATACACGATCGGGAGTTCGGCTCTCTCGTCTGTGAAAAGAGGGCTGCCCGGGCGCGCCAGCCTGGTGGTGATGATAGTGGCGGGTGTTTATCGAAGCGGCGTTAGGAGGTCAGTGCCAGGTCCACAAGGCCGCCGGACATCTCCCGCGCTCCTCCGGTTCCTGCTTCCCGGCTCGCTTTGTTCTTGTGCTCCGCGTGTCTCTACACGTGTGTCCTCCTCAGTCGCCTCTCTCACTCTCTCTCTATCCCTCTCGCTTCACCCTTCGCCGCTACCCTACTGCTTGAATCTGCGCGTGAATGTGCGAGCGACTGCTTTCAATGTAGTAGCACCGGTTGAAGTTATACTTCCAATGCGACTTCCAACAAGGTTGCGTTGAACGTTTAACGGTACCATGGAGAATTTTATTATTTGCATGCAATTAAAAACTATTTTTTAATGATGCCAAAGAAGTACTTATAACTTCTCACGCGCGTACCTAAATACACGCACCCATTTTTTTTAAATTCTTTTTGCTGAATGTTCAATCACGTTCCTCTTTATGTATGTCTATGCTTAATTTGTAATTACTTTGAAATTAGTTATAGGTGAATCTTTTGTAATAGTTAATATTTGAACATTAAGTTAAAATTTCAATTTGTTCTCTTAATATTTAGTCAACATCTGCTTATATCATGCTTAATTTTTAGTATTCCACTATTTGATGTAATTGCAGAAAAGTAGTTAAGTGTAAGAAAAGGCGTACCGCCTTAACTTCGCCACCAATAAAGACGATAAATAAATAAATAAATAAACTCACCGTCTCTTAACCAAGATAGCATCTCCCGTCGCTTCACGATCCTACCTAGACCACCCGTGAATACTTTCAGTTTCGAGGTTTGGAAAAAAAAAAAAGGGGGGGGAGGGGTTGCCTGTAAAATCGGTTTACGGACGATAATTTTACGTGATAACGTCATAAGAAAAAAATTCATGAAACATTGCATACTTTTTTTTAATTTTTAAATATTATTTACAGTTTTTAGCAAATTTTTATTTAAATAATTTGTTTAAATATAATCACGAACAATTAGTTAAAAAGCCCGCCTTAACCTGTTTGATATTATAGAAGATTTTCTCGCACGGTGGTTGCGCGGTTCATGCACGCTCGGCTCAGGCGTAACGTGACAATTTTTCGCGCGTGCAGCCGGCGTTCATCGATTTATTAAGACGTGATCGCGTCAAAATAAAATTCTAGTTTCTTCCTTCCTCGAAAAGGCTTTCAATCTCCAGTGTTCTCCCATTGTTGAAGTTATTGAATTTATATTCTAATGCGACTTCCAACAAGGTTGCGTTAAACGTTTAACGCTACCATGGAGAATAACGCTACCATGGAGAATTATTTGCATGCAATTAAAAACTATTTTTTAATGATGCCAAAGAAGTATAACTTCTCACGCGCGTACCTAAGTGCACGGTCTAATTTTTTTATTGTTTCTTATCGGCCGCAAACATTCGGTTTCTTTCTTCCGTTTTTCCTTGGTATATATATATTTTTAATTTCGGGTGTGATTACCTAATAAAATATGCATATTCTGTTCAATGTAGATCACACATTTTTTGTAGTCGTGTACAAACGTACACTCTCTTGACCAGCCGAACTTTACGAATGCCTGATGTACTGGAGTGACATCAGTATGTTTGCGGCCGGCGTGCGCATCCCAGGAAACTGCTGGAGACCGCAGTGAAAGTTGCCGTGTGACTCACGGGGTCGCCCCCCCCCCCCCCCCCCCCCGCAAGGGAGGAGTAGAGGAGTAGAGGAGTAGCAGTGCTCACGACACTGCGCTAATAGCCAGGCCTTTAGTGCCACGCGCGCCGTTAGCGCCACCTGCTGGGTAAGGGGGGTAGAGGGGACCCTTGTTAGCGCCTCAGCGCGCGAGAGCCAGACGCCATGAGGCCAGCAGGTGACTGGGGTAGGTCAGTGCTTACTCGTCTAGTACTCGGCGTTATTCATAACACGTGAACTGTTTCAGACTAGACTAGCAGTATTACATTTCAGATGAATATATTTTAATCAATAATTATACAAGTGTTTTTTTCTTCTTCTTTCAATTATGTTAACAGGAAGTTTATAAGTTTCAGTGAAGTAGCTAGGCCTCTGGTTTTTAGCCGTGTCCTTGGCAAATAATTCACAGACGTTTCGGTCGACATTGCAGTCTGCCATCATCAGGGAGCAGTTAACCTACTCACGGCTACAACCCAGAAGCCTAGCTACTTCAGACAATGGCCGTGAAAGCCTGCGAACATTATCATAAGTTTCAGTGTCTTAATGGCGGAAGTGTGCTATAGCCACTGTCGCGTGTTAATCATCTGCTGCGACGATAAGCTCTCTTTAAGAGTCACTAGGCCTCGACAACTTGCAATTTCGTATATTTTGGATCCTCTATGCAATAAAGCTTCCGTGTTGAATATTTTGGCTCGACGCGGCACAGTACTTAGCTCCGGCTACTTGCTGAAGTAAACACTCATCGCCGCGATAGTTGCAGACGCCCGCGACGCTTACAGACTGGAACCTGATAGTATACATGTCGTCGCAGCAAGTTATAGAAGGTCTGGGAGATTTTTATTTATGTCTTGGTGTGCCAAAAAAAATGGGGATAAATAGTTTTAAAAAACATATAATTATAGCCAGAAATGGAAGAAAAAATAATTCCAAGATGGTGGGGCCTATCGCCCTTACGCCCTCGACTGTGGCGCACTGGCTTGCCCCCCCCCCCCCCCCCTGTTGGCTCAGCGGGAATAACAGTGGTCCAGTTATAAAAGCATACCTACTCTGCCACGGAACGAGATTAGCGTGCCTTCACTAATTGGCGAAAGCTAGCAGCACAAACAAAAATTTCGTCTCACGGAATCTCCACACTAGTTGGTTGCCATGTAATTTCCTTTTTCGGAAACAATGGCACGGCTTAAGAATTTCTGAATAAAAAGTTCTCGCGTAGTTTTATGGCAGCGCTTTCTTGAGTACCTGCGGCCTTGTAGTTTTTTTCTACTCGTGTAAGTGGCTAGAGATTTCCGCCGCATAATTTAGCAGTGATACGTCAAAGAAAAAGAAAATCTGGTGTTATTATGTAGAGACTTTCGTGTTAGTGAATTATTATTTCACCGCAGTGCGAAACTCCCGCGGATTGGTGTTTAGGGGCCAGCAGGCGACCACGTGGTTAACCGCTAACGCGGTCATTCATACCGGGAGCGCCTCAAGGTCAACACGAGTTGCCCAATCGGACGCCAGGAGTCGCCTCCACGACTTGCCTGGCTTGGTGGATTGGTGGCCGCATTTGTCTGCAGGACGCCGTAGCGCACCAGGGCCGTGCATTTTCCAGCAGGGGCGGAGCCAGGGGGGAGGGGGTTAGGGGTTCTAACCCCCCCCCCCCCCTCAGCCATAATTTTTTTCTTATCTGAAAGCAGGTTAGCTAAAAGCCTGGGTGTCTTACTGCTATCACCGACCACTGCACTGGAGGGAGAAAGTAAGCGAGCCCTACCGATTCTCCTTCCCTTCCCCTACCCCTGTCGCGAGCAGAAGCTATAAGGTTGTGACGCCATGACGGGTCCCAAGCTTTCAAATATCTTACTCCTATTGTATTTAACCAGCACGGTAATTATAAGCAGGTGGTGACTGGGTAACACTTCAAGCTAAAGCTAATTATTGTTTCCAGGAATATGCCAGTTCTGCCGAAACCCAACCATTTTCATTCCTTTTTTTTTTGTACTGTCGAGCTTCGAGCATGATTTATGATTTTGAGTGGACGTGGACAAGGCACTTGGATTGATTAAAATATCTTTAATTAATGTCTTACTTCATCACTCAAACAATTTTTTTATTAAAAAATTAATAATATTTTAACCATTGCAATATTTAAAGTTAAGTACCGAAAACTGCTAAAATAGCACTATTTTACACCTTAAAATCCAAATTTTTCCGGGGGACCCCCGGACCACCCGCTTTAATAGGGGGGGGGGGGGGAACCATGCTTCTTAACCCCCCCCCCCCCCGCATACACAAATCCTGGCTACGCTACTGTTTTCCAGACCAGCTCTGTATTTTAAACTGTGTTGTATTGTCTGTGTTTCATCGTGGGCTGGGTTTCTTTCAGGCACACGTCACCTTGTCAGCACACGAATTCCAGAAATCCAGTGCGGGAGCAAACACGTCCTAAATGGCCCGGTCAAACGGGAGCAAAGTCTTGCAAAAAACAATGTTTTCTGAAGTTACCAAAAGTTGGGTTTTTTCTAACGTTTTCAAAGCGTTGCGTCGAGTAAGCAAAAGTTAAGATTTAACTATGAAATATGAGACAACCCAACCCTTCTTTAATCTGTTCCATTGAAAATGCGTGTTCAAAAACACAGTGGTCAGGAAAATATCTCGGAAGTTATCGCCACATAACTGTAGGTTCTGCACTCGCCTGCCATCAGGGCGAAGGTACGCTGAGTGAAAGCGTGTAGGTCGACCTTATAACCATCCTCCCGAGTGTGAGGTCTTGCGGGACTTGAAGTAACTCTCGGTGACTCCTTCCTCAGCAAACAACCATTTACTGCAGTAACTAGTCCTGTGAGAACTTTGCCCAAAAACAAGACATCTGTGAGCACCTTTCACTTCTTTGAAGATGTCCATTCTGTGCTTGGATAATGTTACGTCTCAATAGAATGAGTTGATACTCACATTTATTTCTTCATCGGTGGTCACGTTTCGTACCACTCGCCACTTGCCAATCAGTCGCGAGTTCGATTTTCTGACGGTTGAAGCGTTATGTAACCACCTCCTGTTTCTATCAATATTTAGTTGCTAGTGATACCCTCGTTCTCGTATTATTTTGTAAATGTAACAATGTTTTGTCAACATCTTAAAACTTACGTGGATTGTTTTACGTTTGGCCTTTTTGTTTTAAGTTTTTTTTTTTTTGATGTGTGAACATCTTAGCTTTCGGTATACGGTATTTGGTTGGAGAAATTTATTGATTGGAAATTAAACGGAAGTCTATGAACGGCAATGTGTCACAAAGATGGCGGACCCACGTGGTAGCAACATGAACCCGTATGTAGTTACTTTCGCGAACATTAGATCACATACAGGTTGAGAGAGTGAACTTTTCGAAGTTGTATGATTAATACCATTCAAACTTGTGTGTCGTGTTATGGCTACTGCACAGAGTCAAGCCGAGATTTATCACAAATAAAATACGTGTCGGGCGTTGCTGTGATACAGTGTTGTGTTTTCAGCACACACTCATTTCCCTCATGCCCATCTGTCTCATTTCACCCCATCACCCTTCATTCATGGTTGAATTATATTTCATTCATATCTTTCTGCCACGATTAAAAAAAAATATTCAAAGATAGTTTACAAAACACAGAAACTTATTTTGGACTAAGCGTCGTATATTTCTTGTCAATCACGTTTGGTCTAGAATGCAGAACTGAGTTCTTAATTGGTTAGTCAAGAATGAGTTCTGATTTGGCAAATTTAACGTAATTTTTATTTTGAAGTATGTGAATTTTTTTCTATGGTAATTTAACTTGGACATAACATTGCCGTGTATCCTTTTTTTTATTAATGAACATGTGCAAATATTTATTTGGTGTTTTTACTTACTTATAAAACAACAACACAATTTTTAAACTAAATTTGAGACCTTGGCCTTGTAGTAGTTGTACTGCAGCAGTATGCATTAAAATTTAATCAAATCCCAGTCAAGAAAGACTTCTAAATGAAGTAAGTAAGTAAGTAAGTAATGAATCGAAGTCTTAAACTACGATCCAGTCATTTAAGCGACACACAGTTATGTATTCACTCGACGTCTCCTCTGGCACCAGAAGGACCTCTGACTGTGACGACCACGCAGCTAGGACACACTCGCCGACTGTTGTGACGAGAGTTGCAACAGCCGCTCTTCTGCCACGCACACAGACCGAGGTCGCCAGGAGCGGCGGAGAAAGCCCCCTCAACAATCACCCCATTGTGGGTCTTCCTGAAACTGTCTCGTCGCAGACACGGCGTCGCTAGTTCGTGTGTTCCCGGAAGCCAGGTTTCTCCCGCGGAGTGCTTGTCGGAACACGCCCCGATGCGACCTGTTTGCGAAACTTGGCCATGTTCTACAGGCGACGTTTCTTAATGAAGTGTCACACTTGTAAGTCCCGTTGTCGAGCCTATATCACGCGGTGGAAGCTGGGAGCTCCCAGCAAGACTGCTAGCCGAGCCTCCATGGCAGGATGTGTGGATGTTTCCATGGATGAAACTAGCTTGTGCGAATCATTTTATTATGATAGTTAACACGTGTTATTATATTGCATAAACATGGATGTTCGTCATAATTGTCACAATGTTGTAACTGCTTCAAAAAGACCACGTGTTAACAGAGTTTATAAATACTACTCAAGAAAACTTAAATCCCTCCAAAATAAATTACCGTTCTTTTTAACACTATGGGCACTATATCACTTCATTCTGATTTGGAAAATTTTCCACCTTCTACAAAACCTTCCACAGAAATTCGAACACAGCTGATTACAAAAAGCTTCCATGAAAACGGCCAGCGCTCTGCTAGTTCTTCAACGGAACCATCATTCATGGAAGACCTTCCTAGGAAACTTCCATCGTGTGATTTTGGCTTGAGGCGTAGGAACTTGATTGGTTTTGGTGTGTTCTGGTGAAAGTAGTTGCGTAAGATTACGTTATCGCTACATCTTGAAAATTAGTACTCAGACGGTGAATCTTGAACAACAAAAAAACTCTAAACCCTTGTTTGCACTTTAGGAGAATTGAGGGAGAAGGGAAGAGGGATAGAGATTAAATTATAAATTTTCCTATTATTAGGAGTATGCCAATACATATATTTTGTACTTAAAACTTTTTGTTCTTCTCATCTTTGTAATTCTTAGAAATCTTCTGAGCTATCCTACCCGTTGATAGGGACAGGCATTATTCGCGAAAAAATCTGAACACCTATTATAATGCAACAAGGTATGGCCACACCAGCGGTTTCTTCCTTGAAATTTGCGGCCGTCCGTCAGAGAAGTCGATGTCTTATTTGACCGAGCCACTCAGGACGCGTTTGCTGAGGCACTGAGTTACTGTGATTGGTGCTGTAACAATTGACATGTACCTGGAAGAAACTCACCCAGTCACGAATCACACACGATGCTACAGTGTTTTAACCTTCTGCTAGTGTCGGAATCGTTTTGTGAAATACGCATGCCCCTACCTATTGACTATTTCGGATAACTACATCATGAAAATATGCCTTGCTATTTTTTTTTGTTACTAATCCATAGGTTGCCAAAATTCCTATTGCTTTTGAATATCTTTTTTATATGCTCAGTAAATATTGTGTCACTTTTTGAGCTTCAAGCACCAACATCTGATGGAACTTGCTCAGTAAAGTAATTACTGTTACGACATTGATACTCATCACGTGGTTAAAAGAAAGTAGAGACATTGCTTGATTGTAAAGACCAACCAGGTTGTGCCAGGTTGTGCCAGGTTGTGCCAGATTGTACCAGGTTGCACCAGGTTGTGCCAGTTTGTGTCAGGTTGTTCCAGGTTGTACCAGGTCCTGCCAGGTTGCACCAGGTTGCACCAGGTACTGCCAGGTTGCACCAGGTTGTGCCAGGTTGTACCAGGTACTGCCAGGTTGCACCAGGTTGCACCAGGTTGTGCCAGGTTGCAGCAGGGCGGGGGTGAACTGCCCGCGCAGTGCTGTGTCGCAGTGTGTTCCGGGAGGACTGCAGCTCGCCGCAGATAGCGCACGTCGGGCCGCGCGCCGAGTGTCCCCAGTCACCGCTGAGGTCACCTGGCACCCGAGCAGGGCGAGCCCGTGGAACACTTCCCAGTTCAACCACACGTCAAAAATAATAATAATGAGCGTGTTTGGTACTTAGTGTGAACTCTTGTATATAGAACTGTGTTGTGAGTTAACTTTGTGGCACTTGTACTGGGCCAAGTGATAGACACGGTTTAAATCACCCGCGCCCCAACTTTCTACAGTTGGCACCATTTTGGAACACTGCAAGGTTTGACGTCCATAAACCGTGAGAGTGGCATATCTGCACCCTGCAGTGAGAAACAAAAAAAAAACAGTCTTCGTTTTGATCGGCATGATGGCGGTAGGTCGCAATGGTGCGGGCTGATGCTATCGTGTAATTTATGTTTCATCGTCGGTTAAAACCATCTCGATACAGTCCACATATGTTTGTCAACATTAACAGAGCGAGTCTTTCAATACTCGCCGGCGACGTGTAACATCCAAACCTTTGCAACGAACATATTTATGTGTTCTCATTTGCAAACACGCTCATAAAACAAAACACATGTCTCGGACACTGCAATTTAACTTAGAAATCTGTAAAGAAAAAAAAAAATAATAACGCCGAGCGTTATGAATCTAAGCAAATTGTTTTCAACTAAATTTCTGGACGCGAATCACACGGAATTCCCGCACCCGCCGCTAGAATTCGCTGCCGGAGAAACTACGTCGATATCCGCTCATTCGATTTGCACAGCGAAATTTTAAACTTTTTTTAATGAAACGGCTCCGCTAAAAGCGAATAAAAAAAGACTTGGAAAAAAAACCGGCTTCGGACCTGATTTTCTACAGGGAATTTTATTAAAATAATGTCCATCGAGTTAAAATTTATCAAACGGTTAATACTATAAAGTTGACCTTTTGTATTTGTGAACTTTGGTTCGCGCCATCTGTCGCAAATGGCAGCTCCGCGGTTTGTTACGCATCTATTACTTTCCTTGACGCGTTCACGAAACTGCTCCCACCAATTACGAAGGCAAAATTGTTACACATAAAAAGAAAGGAAAAGCATAGCCATTAAAAGAGTTATTTTAACGTAGTTCTCAATCTTTTAAAAAACAACACAATACAACAGCACTAGAAATGTATAACAATCATTTTTACAACAAAAAAAATCGAAATTAAAAAAACACGTGTGTTCCGCAGTATTATTTTGATTAATTTTGAATTCGCTATTGTTAAAGGGTTATTTTGGGAAAAGGTGGGGGGGTGGGGGGATCGCCCTCCCATAGGACCGCCACGGGGCGAACTGGAGGAGCGAGCGGTGCAGTGGTGACGTGCTGGACTCCCGTCCCGGGATCCCGGGTTCGAGCACAGGTCTGACCTGCGACCCATGGTTGCCTGAGCCGCTCCGGGCGAGAGTTTTTGGGTCCACACAGCGCTCGGGTTCATACGTCTCTGACGACCTCGCCGGCTTCGTAATGGGAACCACGCATAACTTAGAAACACACAACTTAGAACAGTCATAACTTAGAAACCTCAAAAAATCCACGTAACTTAGAACTGTCATAAGTTAGAACGATCATAACTTAGCAACACATAACTTAGATACACACAACGTAGAAACACACAACTTATAAACGTCATAACTTAGAACTAGCACAACTTAGAAACACACAACTTAGAACTGTTATAACTTAGAAACGCATAACTTAGAAACACACAACGTAGAAAAAGACAACTTAGAAACGCCATAACTTAGAACTATCACAACTTAGAAAAACACAACTTAGAACTGTCATAACTTAGAAACATGTAACTCAGAAACACTCAACGCAGAACAACACAACTTAGAAACGTCATAAATTAGAAACACACAACTTAGAACATGCATAACTTAGAAGATTCTATCTTGTGTGTTTCTAAGTTGTGTGTTTCTAAATTGTGACAGCACCCCCTTCGAGACGACCTTCCCCGGTCACACATGCGGAGCGCAGCGCTTCGGGACAAACCACACGTCTCAATGACTGCTCCACACATCCGATAGATGTGTGTTCACTGAGAGAATGTAAGAATACGCTCAGGACGGTTGGGTAGCACTGTTTCCGTATTTAGTTTCTAAACTCTAATTATATTATAGAAAGGTGAAAATGGCCAAAACGCTTTTTTTATTTCTGAATAAATTTCAGGGATATGAAAATCCGGTACAGATTCTTGAAAGCACTCGAAGGAAATGCGTTACAACTTTAATATAATTTCTCTCAATTTATGATGTTATGGTTACCGCTCAAATTTCCTAGTCCTGAGCACGACGAGAAGACTGCGCGCCATTTAATGGCGACACCGCACACATACCATCCCCTCCTCACCAACTTAGATACACCATCTTGCCTCACCAACACAAATACACCTCTGACGGTCGTTTTACGGGCACGCAAGAATCGCTTCATGAGAATGAGCGCACAAGTCATGCTGAAAAAAGAAAATGTGGTGCTTGCTGAACGAACTAGAATTTTGTTTCGTCTTCTCACGCAACTCAGTTGATGGGTTGGGTAAAATTAGCTCATCAAATATTTAATCAACTCACGTCTTCGTCACGACATAAATCTATACTTGCTTCTTTTTCTTCACTTCGCGTGCTGTTTACGGCTCTTGATTCCAATAAAAAAAAAGTTTCTCCATACTCTTTGCTAACACCTGCGGGCTAACAGCTTTAAGTACTACGCGACGCAGTGACATAAACATCTTGTAGTTTCCCGATTACGCAAAGGCGAGTTCCTGAGACGCAATCACGTACACAATGAGTCAATGAAAATAAACAGCACCGACGGAATTCACTCTTTTACGTATTTTAAGTTCATGAATAATTCTTTTCAATGAATGCAAATACAAGAAGATATCAGAATTTCGTACATGTAAGGTTAATTTGCTTTATTTCGTCAATGAGCCAGAATAAAAATATTTTTTTCGAAGATATTAGAAAGAGATTTTCTTGCAAGTTTTCTAGATAGTTACACAATTAATTTTCTTTGATGTACAGGAGTAATCTTATTTGAAATAACTTGTTTAATATATTTTTTTGAACATAGGCCATTGCAGTTTGGTACTGTTTGTCATGGGAAAAATGTATAAATGCAAAATAAGAAATAAAAAAAAGAAAAAGAAACCCACAGAAAACAAGCCTAAATGCGTTTTGTGACTGATGATGGGAACAAATGCCAGTTCCCGAAACGTTATTGTCATAGGAAACCTACTGCGTTCGCCGTTGTTGTCATCGTTGTGATGTCGATTATTAATATTTATCTTCATCGTTGAGTTTGTATATTTGTTGCGTTGTTCAGGTTTTGTTGTCTGCCTGCATTTACTGTTGTTGTATAAACTGTCTCTTCATTGCTAGCTCACTGAGTTCGTGTGTGCTGTTATTATCCTTCCACGGAATTCTCGTGCTGTCTGATATTTAGGTATGAATGTGTTCGTCTGCTCTGTCGTTGTATTGTCCATAATACCTGGTTTAAGATAATCGTTGGTTACATCTGTTCGACATCAACTGATTTATGCTTGTTCTCTGTGGGTTTATATTTCCAGTTTATTTATTTGCTTATTTTTGCGGTTTCTTCCTTGTGATTGGCGGCCGTCTGCGAGAGAAGTCCGTTGCCGTGTTTGACCGAGCCACTCAGAACGCGTGAATCGCTGTGATCTGTGTTGTAACAATCGGCATGCACCTGAGAGAAACTCGCCCAGTCATGAAACACAGACGACGTTTCAGTGTTTTAACTTTCAACTGATCTCGGAATCTTTTAAGCGAAATATGCATATGTAAGAAACAAAGCAATTCAATTTTAGTTTCGCATTAATTGGAAGTTGAAAGTTCCTTAATGTTAATGAACCTGCAACGTGAACAAAGAATTTATTCAAGTATTTAGTGTTGTGACAAACCGATGCTATGAGAAGTAAATGCAATAGGTTATGTTTGGGATCAAAAAAATATCAACAGTAATTTCAAAAGTTCTTACTGATAAGAAAAGTCTGACGTGCCAGAAGTTTTAGTTAAGTGGTTTTTTGGTGGAATTTGTTTGGTTAAATTGAAGGATTATCTAAGATTTATTTATCATAAGTTCTGTTTATTATGACGGAAGTGCTATTTCAAAAAATATGTAAACGCTGATGTTTCAAGTGGATATCCGATTCGATATTTATCGACGCATCCATTAAAGTACCTACCTCTTCTTAGATGATTTTTAATCTCAATTTTAAGAGAAGCGGTACATTTCCAGACCGTAGGTCTATTTTTCGTCATTAGCCGGCACGATATGCTTTAGAATGAGGGGTAAATCAAGGAAGTTCTCGCGGACCGACAGAAAAAACAGGCTAGAGAAATAATATACAAGATGTTATAAATGATGATAAGAGTTCATAAAATGCGTCTTGTGGAGTCATAATTCAAAAAGAAACGCATCTCTTGCAGTCAGTGGCGGATCCAGGGGGGGGGGGCACCAGGGGCAAGTGCTCTCCACCCCCCCCCCCCCCGAAAAACCAGTTGTCTGCTACATTAATATTTTCGGCAAAAATGATTGTTTCTGAAACCAATAAAATATTTAAATATTATTAATGAATTTCTGGAAGAATCATAAAATCTGGTGGTTGGATGTTATGTGTAGTGTGAGTAGATTAAATACACATTTAGTAATTTTAAGACATTTTTTTCTCTGGCTATTCTGGAATCCTAGAGTGCCCCCTCCGAGGTGAACCTCTGGATCCGCCACTTGCAGTTCGTAATGTGTAGAGACCTGCGAAATTCGCGGATTCATTGACCTCTAGGATAGACTCCACAGTCCTTTAAATACTCGCGGAAATGACACCTGTTCACTGGCTACTGACGCGTGAGACGTCTCAACTAGGCCGTCCGTAATTCGGCACTTTCTTGGTTTAGTGTTTCCCATTGGCTCACAGTTCCCCGGATAAAATGTGGGCCAATCGCAGAAGCGGTACGAAGGTATAGTTGTTTTGATGCTAGCCTATCGCGAAATGAATCCGCGAATTTCGCATGTCTCTAGTAATGTGCGAGATGTTGCAACGGCGCGCGCCGCAAGCCGCGCGCTGCAATGCGAGGGCGAGGTGGTCTGCAGATGGCGTCAGTGAGGCGAGGAACAACACCGATTGTTCGCGGCGTGTTGTTGCGATGGGGGATCGACGCGCATGCGTGTTACGTGTTCCCGCGGCGGAAGCGCGGCCGCAAGGTCGCCTGGGCCGATGACGTCACTCGCCAGCTCCGCCCTGCTCGCCAGGCCCGAAGTGCAGGGCCAAACTGTTTGCTGCGAGTATTGGCGATTAGTAGAGACCGGAAAAATTCGCCAATTCATTTCGCGATAGGCTAAAATACAATTAGTTTTACCTATGGACTGGAAAAATTCGCGAGTTCAATGGCCTCTAGGATAGACTCCACAATTCCCTACATATTCGGGCAAATGCCACATGCGCATTGGCTAATTAACTTCTGAGACCTGTCAACGAGAATGCTTCCGATTCGATACTTCTTTGGTTGAAGGTTTTTCACTGGCTCAAAGTCCTTGACATAAACTTTGAGCCAATCACAGAAGTAATATGAAGGTACTGCTGTTTGAATCCTAGCATAGCGCGAAACAAATACGCGGATTTTTCCGGTCTCTAGTTATACCTCAGTGCTGCCTCTGCTATTGGCTCACAACTCACCTGGATGACTCTGAGCCAATGAGAAACACTCAACGAAAGCTGTATCGAATCACAGGCGGCTACGTTGGGACGCCTCAAAACACAGCAGCCAATGAGTGGGTGACATTTGACCGAGTGTACGTAGAACTATGGAGTTCATCCTGCAGGTCATTGAACCCGCGAATTTTTCCGGTCCCTAGCGATTAGGTACGGTGCCGATTTAGTTGTAACCCAAATCCGAATCGAACTTCCGATCCGAAAATACACCAGTTCCGATTCAATTTCATCCAGATTCCGATTCAGTGTATTGTGATGTGAACCTTTGTTCGATTTTTCCTAGTACGAGTGTCCATTACGTATAAATGGTCTTCGAGGTTCAACAAACGATGGAACGGCGGTGGAGGAGTGAGGTTCTGTCTGTCGCGACTCCTCGCGGTCTGTCGTGACTCCTCGCGGTCTGTCGGACGAGGTACAGGCATGGTAGACTCTTTTCTACTCTGTCCAACACTTCATCCAGACCATCCTCTGTCTCCTGTAAATTCCTACACGTAATGCATGCCAATTTGCATCCCGCATGAATGTGCCCAGGGTTTTCCCTGTGTCTATGCAGGTTTTACCTGGGCCCAACCTATCTCTAGTTATAGTCTAGATTTATGAGTGAGGGGAGTTAGTTATGGCGCCAATCGCTGCCACGGCTGGCCAATCCCCTCCTAGCACATGATGCATGCGACCCTCTCCCTGCATGGCTAATCCCAGCATGACTAGGCGTTTAGGCTTCGGCCTGAGACGCACCTAGGTCCCTCCCTAACACGGACCCCTCCCGAATACACTTATTTTTAGTTAGGTTAGAAAAAAAAATCATGTAGGTGTGGCGAACCAGACATGGTCGTAGAGGAACTGGCGGGCCGTTCGCTCTCGATGTGTAAATTGTTTGCGCATATTACATGTGCTTGTATCTCGCACTACAAGGTGGTAGTCACTGCAGCATTTCCATATTTTTTTTGATCGCATATTTCTAAAAGTGAAATGTCATATTCGGAATCACTGCTGTGAAATAGGTATTGAAGTCGACTCACAGGTTATGAACACCCCCTCCCCCATTCTTTTATTTTTCCATTATTCGGGTTCGGAAGAAATCGGGAAATTTTCCGTCGTGCATTGAAACAGTTGCCAGTTGAGTGCCGTGCGCGTAGCGGCGAAGGGGCACTTGATACGCGCACGGGGTTTGATCTTAGCGCCTCCTGGCATCCCGCGCTCTAGACCTAGGAAGGAAGGAGGGGGGGCTGTGAAACACGTCACACACAACCCATTCAGTGATGGGCGGATGGGAAAAAGGTCGAATAAAAAAAATTGGTTGTCTGTGAAGTCGGTTTACGGACGATAGTTTAACGTGACAACGTCATAACAAAACATTGATGAAATGATTGCATACTTTTATGGATAAAACAGAATCATTTTTATTGCATTATCACTATTTTGTAAGGATACAAAGAAGGAGTGAAATGAAATCTACAATTTAATTGATAAATTTACTTTTATTTGCACTCATTAATTCAAATATGTTTATTACTTTAACGAAGAGATTATTTTAACTATAATACATGTTTGCTATTTAACTTCTTCCAATCTGTGTTATTCTGTTAAGGGGCCTCCCTAGTAGCATCAGAAGTTAGCGGAACACTATGTTTTTAAAATAATGATGGGACTTTATTAATCGACACTACGAATCTGAAAATTTTTCACCCACGAGAAGATAATACACGAATTGTCTGTATAATTTTACATTTTTGTTTTTTTCTATCAAAATATGAAATAAAAAATCACCAACTTGTCCAACTTTGGGGCCATTTTATACTGCTTAGGAGAATGACAGAAAAAAAGTACAAGTCTAGAAAAAAAGATAATTTTTTTCTGAAGAAATTCATGTATTTAAAACATATAGTCATCGCTTTGAATTCCGAGATATCTTTTCCACAATTTCCGCAAATCCTGAATGTTTTCCACCGTCTCGTGCTGCCGCTCGGCGAAGCCAGCTCGCAGGCCACACAGCTCAGGTAGCCGGGTGGAGGAACACGTGGCCGGAGGGGAGGCAGGCTACCTGTGTGTGCGTGCGTGCGTGAGAGGGAGACAACCCACAACCGGCACCGGTAAAAGATAATCCCGTGACCGAAAGAAATTCTCAGAATTGCTTTTAATGTGCCTCGCCACAGTACCATGTGCTCGACTTACTCTGTGACTATATTCGTGTATCTCTAAAACATTGCTTTTGTTTAAACTACAAATATCCTAAAGCTTACCATACTAGATCATGTATTACGAAATAAAGTATTGAAACTAATCAATCAACACATTGAAAGTTGTCCTACAAACTATTTATTGGTGGCTTTACAGTCTCGCTAGCTAATTCGACAAAATTTATATTTAATTTTTAACATGAAAATACACTTCATTGTTTTTCCTTTTATTTTTAATAAAAATTCAAGAAACAATTATTATACCACCCAATATTTTTTTAAATTATTTTAGTTTTCCAAAATAATTTTACACATCTTACAATGCCGGGGAAAAATTTTATACTGGTATTAACCAAATTAATTATTTACAAAAGTTTTGATACTTAAAAATGTAGGTTTTATATAAAATGTATTTTAAATTAAAAGAAAAATCATATTTTGAAAACTAAATGTCATTTTGCTATGCTTTATGGTTAGATAGATATCTGATTGCCTGCACTGTTTTAAAAATGTTCATGGGATGATATATAAAAAAATAAAAACTAGGGAAGTTCTATATTAAATAAGCTAGTCAGAATTATGTAAATGTTCCTCCTGGCGCAGGAATCACGAGGAGGATTGAAGATGAGGTCAGTGACCGATCGCTCACATATGTAGTTATGGATGGTACGTTATTAATTACAAAATTCAAAAACCATTTTGAAGTTAAAAAGTATAATTAGTGGCAATGTTTAATAAAGATGACGTAAATTTTCAGATAAACTTATTTCTACAGCTCAATTAATTAATAAGGGCAGGAAATAAATTTTTTACAGCAATTATACAAAATTATTAAAAAAATTTAAACCACAATTAATTTATCCAAAAACCAAAATTAAGTAAATATTGCCCACACATTACAACATCCACGAAAGAACCTTGCAAATTATTTTTGTTATATGCATTATTTTGCATTCAAGTTCTTTATTTTTTTATACTTCACCTACTTATAATTGTTACATATTTGGCACATGGTCCGTCACGCCCAATTAAAGGGCCTGAATAAGTAGAACGCGTTTCTGATCAAATTGCACGCCTGTTACTTTACCTGCAACCCGGAGCGGTGTGAAATAAATTATTGTACATTCGTGACGTTGGCAATCAACTTAAATATTTATGAGTTAAAACCAAACATAACTATAACGGATAATCAAAGAAATTTTGAAATTTTGAAAGCTTGTTATGTTTTTATATAGTACACAAAGCAGTTAAACCATAAATTATTTGTTGAAAAAAAATAATCCTTAACCTTTCATGCTTTTTTCATTTATTTTTATTACCAGATATTTCCGTTTAAGTAATACTTATATATATAACAATATAGCAATCTAGAAAAAAATTAAGGTAGCCTTATTCCAAATATAGACGTTAGTTAACTAAGAATATAAATTCGCTTTACAACCACAGCTTGTACACAAGTAAAAAAAACATGGTTTTACTTACAGGCCGTATTGAACGTAGGGTAGGTTTATGACAAATACAACAGCAATAAACATATGGCTGAGTCTGCTTTCATGTACACTTTTTTTTTAAGTTATCACTTTTAAAGCGGGTAAAGGGTACCTATCAAGTAGCTTAGCATTACCCAAAGTGAATGTCGTGCTCCAGAAAATGTTCGAACTATGTAATATTTGTATCACTGTTGCGTTACAGACCTGCAACTTTTTTCAGTGCGCGATGTCACTCTCATGTAAAAATATGCCGTGTTTAGCGCAAACGTGTTCGAATGAATCCACATGGAGCTGCCAAAGAATACCTATCGATGTCGGCAACATACATAAGTATACAAACCAACGTTTACAAGTGTATTCATACGTAAGTATAAAACTGGCGGCGGGCCATGATGCAGTTGGTTCTTCGCGTACAGTCCACTGACGGGATTAGAAGCGTCAAAGATCTTATATGGCTATTCTGTAAACTTGTATGTCATTTCACTGCCTGCTTTAGACAAACAACATCCATTACTTTTAGCTTTGGCTTGAAAAGAATTACTCCGGCCTGCTTTCTTATATTACTTATTTCAGCTCCTCGTGCGACCAAAGTGTATACCTAATTTGTCCGCGGCCTTATCTTTGGGTGAAAGTTATTTGTAAGGGAAGTTGTATCGGTAATGTTCATGTATTACATAACAATTCGACTTAGATACGCACATGTGTTTTTAAAATATATGTTTAATAACTTGCAATACAAAGTATGTGTTGAATTTCATGTATTGAATTTTTTTTTACATTATGTACGAACATAATAATCACAATATTTCATGAGAAATTTTTAAAACATTTTACAAAGTAATCTCTAATTTCTTCCACACCTCATGGTTAACCTTACTATTTTATTTCATGTTTCAGTTGATTTAAACTGTTTGGAATCATAATATGACGGACAATGAAGAATATTAGTTTCAGTAAATTTTATGAGATGATTTACTTATTACATTAAATATACCTCAATTTTTACCTCAAAGGAAAATAGTTGCATATAATTAAATGATAAATATTTGTTTCCCATTAATATAGTTTATGAACATAACTTATTGTTATAATACCTACATTAGTTAAATTGTGTTTTTGTAATGCTCTCCTATTTCAGTAAAATTTTGGGCAAATTGAATAGCATATAGTCGATCTTTAACATAAGCTTTTGGAATACATAAATATAATAAATTATGTTCTCGTGATTTTAACAATTAAATATTTCTTCGCATGAAAAAATTAATTAACTAAAAAATATTTCAGTAATTTATACTTAAGGACTAAAAAAATTTATTTTTATAATATAATAATATTGTATGTATGTATACTTTTCTGAAAAAAGTAGATTCAAGAAAACAAATTTTCTTTTTTTTAATTTTGTTCTTGAACTTACTTGACAAGCGATATTGAACTTCAACTTTATACTTTCGGTATAGTACTTTTCGATTTATTTTCTCCAAACGGGAATTAAAAGTAAAGAATAAATAACATTTTCCTCTATAATTATTGCAGCCGTATACTGAAAAGTTAAACTTTCCTTTATTTGCATGACGCGGAGCTCCTAACTACACAAAATTTTTGTTATTTATTTTGAACGTTGTATTTATGTTTCCTTACAAACTTAAATGAACCTCTTAACATTTAATTTCATCAAAAGTTATACAATATAAGTATCAAGTTAAAATATTTTTAAGTGTAGTTGTGGCTATTTTGTTGTTGAAAATGACACTCTTAAGTTTGAATGAAAGTGAGATATGATAAAATTATATTTGTAGTTAAAAACAGATAATTCATTTCAAATTCAATCTTTTGTTACATGCATATTTCCAAATAAATTTGACAATATATTAAATTCTATGCATTTGAATCTATTCGTATATTCTGCAGCATTAATTCCTATAAGCAAATACTTATTACGTACAATGTACTTTTAGTCCTGTCGTATAGTTATGCAAAAAATTGTATCAAAAGTATTGTTTCTTCTATGCGGTTATGGTTTAAAAACAAAAAAAGTAATTTAATTTATTTTTAAATTCGGTTGTCAGTAAGAACACGTATTTAGTGTAATACGACATATATTATTCTGTTTATTAAAACATTACTATCGATAACTCCATTTTAGATTTATCTGTCTGTGTTATATTTCAAATTGATTCTTTTTCTTCGGCTTATGACAGCAGCAAATTTTGTTTTATCGCATATGTAATGTTTTTATGTTTTGCATATTATAATTAATGAGTTAGTATTGTTGGCGGGTGAGGCTTTTTCACAAATGGACGCGTTCTTGGCGGCTAGCAGGTAGGACGCGTGTATTACGCAGGCTGGATAGGGAAGTACGACTGCGGGCGAGCTCCATGATAGAAGCAACGGGAGTAGTATCACTCGGCTATTTGTATAGGTTGGGATAGCTGTGCGAATGGTAGAACAGACCACGGGACTATGGTGAGGAAAAAGGTCCCAAGCTCGACATCCCGACGATGAGACCGTTTACGAACTGTCGATGGATCATCAGGAAAGTTAACAACTTCTTCAGAAACTTGAGTCCCTCTTTCAAAATTCAGTTTAATACCTGGAGATGACTATATTCGGTGTTCTACCAAGCGAAGCATACTCTTAATTCATTACTAGTTGATGTTTAATATTTTGACGCAAAATAAAATTGTGAATCAGCTTACTTTGCTCATGCCAGGTTTTACAAGTTTTGTCAAAGTTAATTAAATGAATAAAAATTGTGTCCCTTTGTTACTGGCTACCCGCAAGAAATTATCATGGTGAATAATAATAATTTTAAGTCGACATGTAATATTTTGATTTTTATGGGATTGTGTTTTGGTAATGGTGTGTGTAACTGTCTTGTGTATTTTATTACATTCACTTCACGTAACGAATTGTCTGAACGTAATGTTATTGTTTGTTTGTTTTAATATTTCGTTTTATTGAACAAAGATACATAGTTTGCCACTTCGAGCGACTACAGAAATGACAATACAATTAGTTTACAGTGTTCCAAACATTTTAGTTTCCTCTACTGTACATGGGGGGAATATTTTTTATGTTATGTTTACTGAAACCATTTTACGCGCTAAGTGAGATGTTGCGATTGAGTAGAAGGGAAAATATGTCATAAAACCCTGCGTAATGTTATGAATTCCATTCATTCGTTTACTCTGTGATCCGGAGGGTCTAATGTTAAGACTGAATACATGTGCACTTCCTCTATGTAGAGTGGCTTCATTGAGATGAAAGCAAAGCTCACGTTGATGAAATACTTATTAATTAAAAAATTAAAATGTTGTTTTATGCTTCAATTTCTGTTAGTGTCGTACACAGATTAAAAATGTAATGCAGAGTTCCTCAGTTTTATGTATATTGAAATTTGCTCATGTGTAGAGTAGTTATTAAAAGCATAAAAAACATATATGACGAATTGTTGTGTATTATTTCCATTAGGCGTGACCATGAAAATAGATAAGATTTTATCATTATGTGAAATCTACATTTTAAATGTTGGCGTTTAAATATTTATGAAAGCGTGTGATCTTAAAGCACTATTTATCTATTAACCCTTTGGCCAGGGAGGTTAATAATGGATTCTCTAACCCTGTGGAGTGAAGTTTTTTTTACAAAAATTTTTTTTTTTTAAATTAATTTTTAAAGTAGTGATATGTATTGTAGTATGCAAATTTTTTGTTGGAATTTTTTTCAGTGAGTTATTTAGAGAAATATACATTCATGTATAAGTTATGTATGTGTGCATAAATTTACACACACTCACATATATATACATATGTGTATATATATCAATGCTTGTTGCACATAGCCTTATTATTCTAAAATAAAATAAAAATATGGATGAGCTATTTTTCACATATTATTTTGTCGTATCATTTTGGTTTTTGATGTTACACTGTAAAAAATCGATAACACTTTGCAATTTTTATATTAAATGTTCTATTATTTCGAACCATCAATTACAAAATTATACTTGCAAATAAACTTATACATTTTCTTTTTTTGTATTGAAGAATTTTAGGGCACATCTCACAGCATTGCTACACTGCAAAAAATGGTAATTTTTCTGAAAATTTTAAAAATATGTTTTATTTCCTAGTATCATAATCAAAATTACGTAGAGAAATTAACCAAAGTTTAAATTTTTAGTTGAAGAAATATGAAGACACACACACATTTCAATGCTACACTGCAAAAAAATTATTTTGTGTAATTTTTATAAACATCAGTTTTCTACTATCAGTAGTCTATGAAATTATATTCATAATTTTTTTTTTTATTTTGAAGAAATACGAGAGACACTCTCACATCATTGCTACACTATCAACAATTTTATCTCTTGCAATTTTTAAATACTGTATTGTTTATACCATTCATTTCAAGAAATGCATTACAATCATAATAAAAAAACTCTAAAACTACAAATATTTATAAAATAAATTGGAACATAAACTGCACTGGTAGAAAATGCACAAAGTAATACATTTCCAAATCCATTTGTTTTACATTTTACTTTTGATCAGTTGTGTAACTGAATGTATTCACTGTCAATGTCATTGATTCCACCGTATATAAACACACTTATACAAGTTGGCAAATTTTGTGCAATTACAAGTCAACGAAAACACTACAAAATGTTCATGAAAAATATAAATGAATAAAATTCACTGGTAAAAAAAAAGCCTTTACCATTACAATCAACTTGTATATACAAATAACCAACATTTTTTTTTTCTACATTTTTGAAAAAATATGTCGCTGAACATATTCACTTACAATATCGTTGAAAATACTGTATATACAGATACACATAATTATAAACAAATTACTTCATCATGTTTATGAACTCAAAAAAAGCGATGTTATAAAGGACTAAAAATTCTTGACTGTATGAAATGCAGTGAAACATGGAAAAATGCAAAGACCCACATCACATTCAGCACACATCCACTTAGAATCTTTTTGCCGATTCTGTCCTTTGGTGGTATGTTTACAAACGTAGCATTGCCTCTGCGGTTTGACCTTAGCTGCGGTTGATGGCACAGGAGATGGGAAATGTCTTGCTGACAGCCGAAGAGGAGATGGAGTAACGTCTGCAGAGCGTCGTCCTCCTTTCGAGGGGTTGCGAGTAGGGCTGAACTCCTCTAACAACTGCCGTACAAGGTTCAGCCGAAACTGAAGCAGTGTAATTTTCTTGCCAGTGTGCACATTATATAGAATGTGTGCATTCAAGACTGCCATATCTATAATGTGAAAAAAAAGTTTCTTGTACCACTTGATAGACTTTCTGGTGCTGTCAAGGAAACTTATCTGCATATCGGCTTTGTCTACGAGGCCCATATTTTTGTTGTATTCAATGACAGACAGGGGCTTTTTGACATCTTCGCCAGTAGTTCTGTCCTTTTTTCCAGTTTCAACCCATTTATGTTCGTGAACTGTGCTTAGCATGCATACGTCTCTTTTATCATGCCATTTTTCTGCGAGAATGTTGTTAGTGTGAAAAACTGCACTTTCCCCTTTCTTCAGTTTTTGAGGGAATTTAGGCATTTTTTTTTCTGTTTGGCCGCACCGTACCACATGCACCAGTTTGTTTTGCAAGCAGGTATTCAAATAGCTTAGGGCTAGAATACCAGTTATCGGTAAACACTACATGCCCTAAATGAAGATATGGCTCTAACAATGTTGTAACAACAGATCCAGAAATACCAAGGTCATCAATAATTTCAATGTTGGTCTGTGCACCGGTGTAGATGAGGAAATCAAGAATAAACCCTGTTGCACAATCACACAAAATGAATAGCTTGACACCAAATCTGTGGCGCTTGGATGGGATATACTGCTTGAATTTCAAGCGGCCCTTCCATACCAATATAGATTCATCAATGCATAAGTTTTGTTTCGGCTGGAACACAGATTTGAATTTCATCCTTATTGTTTCCAGGATGGAGCTGATTTTGCATAGTCGGTCTCCTGCTAACTGGCTGTAAGGATCACAAAAATGTAGAAGACGGAGCAAAAGCAAAAATCTGTCTTGTGAAAATAATTTGCTAAATATGGGTGTAGCCAAAATGGGATCGGTGGACCAGTAATCATTTATGCGGTTTTTTGCAGTGTGAGGCATCAATAGTATTACAGCTAGGAAAGTATACAGCTCAGAAACTGTTGGTTTTGTCCATAGGTTCAGTTTGGATTTTTTTTTCACCTCAGATCTGTGAGTTACGTACGAGTGATATTTGTCAGATTCTGTCGCAATATGTTCAACAAGATCACTGTCAAACATAAATTTGAACACGTCCGATTCACTTGGGTTTTCGGGTAGCACTAATTCTCCTGTAAGTCCCGAACGTGTGTTGTCAAATGGTAAGTCACGTGGCATAAAATTATCGTTTTTTCCCCACATAAATAAGTCGTGAACACACGCGGTAACATCTGGATTTGATTGTATATATACTGTTTCGTTATCTGCAAAATCAATTTCTATTTCAGTATCAGTTTCACTTTCACTTACCGAACTGATGTCACTTGCCGACTCCCAATTCGTGATTATTTCTGAAAGTTCTTTTTCCGAAAGCGCTTTTCGTTTACGTGACGATGCCATTTCTAAACATTACGACACTAACAACAATAAATAAACTATCAAAAAATACTCGCGAAAGTATCTTGCTAGAAAATGCGCGCGAAGCGAAAGTCACAACCATGGAATCTAGCAAGAGATAAAACAAACAGTGATATTCCAGACCACAGCAAATTGGAATTAGAGCTGCTATCTATGCGGCACCAGAAAACACTGTCAGCTAGTTACTATAAGGCTCACTAGATAGCACAACAACTACAACAAAGCCGGATGCGCATCTCCGTTCATTGACGAGCATACTAGTTTGTACAAAGCTAGAAACGTTTATTTACGTGAATACTCTATCGGGCACAGTTAAAATACGCACGTTTATTAACGTTAATACTAGCGAAAGGGTTAAGGAAGTAGGTAGTTTCTTTGATTTTAGAAGGGTTTTTTAAACAAACAACTAAATTAATTCAAAAATTTGAACTTCTGCAAGCAAAAAATACTTTATTCCATTTTTATTTTAAAATTAGCCATTGTATTCTACCTTGCTTACACTCTATTATCGAAAAATATATTTTTTTGACAGAGATGAATACCGTAAATTAATACACAAAACATACATGTTTTCGTATGATACAATAATAGCTAGTGACAGTGACGAAACCAAAATTATTTTGATAGTTTGTATAGAAAATCCCCAACAGTAGTGGTGGTATATTTAGGGATTTATTTGTAGATGGGTAAGTACTATTCCACAATAAAAAGGAGTTATCGTCAATTATCAAAGCAGCCATATTTCGTATCTTCTTTGACAGCCTAAATACAGCACCAAATGACGTACTTGGCTAAAAATTAATTCCAGCTGCATGCGTAGATTCCGGGAGGAGGGGAGAATCTCAGGGTGGCCCGAACCTCCCTGAAATAAAAAAGTCCGTCTGAGGGGGCCCCGCTTGCATTTGCAAAATCTTCACGTTATCCCGTGGGCCTCATGGGAATCCTACAAATTTTCGCCCGTGATTCCAGCTATACATTTCACTGACACCTTGAGCACAACAGTCAGTGCACACTGAGTTCTTCCATACCACCCGCACTTGTCTTCGATAAAATCTGAACTCAGGTGGATTCAGCGTGACTGACTAAGCCTGCAGTCTGAATCCACCTGTAGGCCGCTGTTGCAACAGCTAAGAAATTAACACTGCTCGTAGTGAACAGTCTGTATGTAACTCGAAACGTGATTCCAGTTCATTCGTGTATACTTATTCATCATATTATGCAACGTTAAAGTCATTAAAAAAATATGCAAAAATAAAATAAAATGCTAAACGTGTAATAAGAGCCAGAAAATAATAATATGCAGTAATATTTAGTGTAACTAAATACGACGTGAACCCTAGAATACAAAGTTGACGATGTGTCGTTGGTGGGAACACTTGTTTGTTCCTGACATTTTTTTTCTTTACAGAATTTAAAAGTAAGTTTGACATGCACTTTTTATTCAGGAAGTAAGTTAAAAATTTATTTGTCGTTATTGCGATTTAAAAAGTTGATTTGTGTCTAAGATTAAAAATAATTAATATTATTTTCATCATTTTATTCCCAGTTTTATTACTCAATTATTAGTAGGACGTGATTTCTCGTCGCGGTGCGGAATACTTTTATGAATGAAAGCATAACTGTTCGTGCAAAACCATTCATCACACAAATGTCAGTTCGAAAGTATAATGTTGGAAATTTTTTTAATGATATAATTTTTACATTTTTTCCCCCCTGAAAACACAAGCTAACACATCGATTGTTGGTGACAGCATTTTTTGTAATGTATGTAAATCTCTTAATTATGTAGAACGTTAATTAAAATAAAAATACCTGTTTTAAACAGAATTGACGATTGTTTGCATTTCATGGATATGGACTGGATCGCCACACTAATTTAATGTTTCAAGTTAATAAACACTGTCAGGAAGCAAGCAAGGCAATATGAGAACATTATCTTTTGGTTGAATGTAGCGAAAGGGAAAAACAGTCACCTTCTTGCCACGATCTTGTTCGCAGATAACGCAGGTATAAGTAGCAAATGGACTCCACACAATGACAACCCTCCCATTATTCCGCCCCCCCCCTCGCTGAAACACCCTCTCCCCCCTCCACCTCGGCGCAGGCGACAGTCTCAGGTATATCGCCCCGCCCAACCACTGGCCGTAGCACGTGGCCAGTGGCCCACCGCGCTAAACATTTTTACTAGGGAGGCCCCTTAAGGATAGGACGATGATAGGAAAAGTAGGAAACGAATGGGAGTGTTTCAAGTTTAATGTGCCTCGAAAAAACGTTAAATCGATGGTTGTTCCAATCGAGTGGAAGAGAGATAGATGCGGCGCAAGCGTACAATGAGCGTAACGGGACACTGCGTAACGGGACAATGTGCGTAACGGGACACTTTTTCGTGCGTTCAGCCGGCGTTCATCGATTTATTAGACGTTGTCACGTCAAAAAACTTTGTAGGAGAACCTCTATTTGCTGGTAGTTATGGTCCCGCCCAACAGATAGCGACACATGTCGCGTGAAACATGGTTTCAGTTTCCACTGTAGGAGTCGCACTTCTTTATTTCCCTCCTTGTTCTGTGGCTGCCGTGACCTCGCGGGGTCGCGGGACACGGGGGGGGGGGGGGGGGGGGGACCTCAGGCAACAGACAAGCTCGCGGCATGGGGAAACCTGCGATTCACGCCGAGTATTCGACATGCCCGAACATTACCGAATACCTGCCTTCGGGTCACTTCGGAATTCTTTTGTTTAGCTATGTAGCTAACCTATCCTAACCAATCATCCTAATTTTAAAGAATATTAATCGGACCTAACCTATCATAACCCACTGTCCACACAACCTAACCCAACTAACCATTTTCATTCTTTATATCACAGATTTGTAATACATAAACCTAACCTAATCATTTGTTAAAATGGTAAACTATTAGATAACAATGTCAGAAAAACCTTGTCAAAAAGTAGTTGATTTTATTATTATTATTTCAGAGGAACAAACATAAATGGTGTTTTCATTCATACATAACTTTCCAGTATATGTAACACTCACATTGACTAAATTTTCTCATTGGTAGCATTGGAGAAGTTAGCATTGACATTTCCGTCATTTAAAACCGACGTTTTTTCACCTAAATAAAATAATTCCGAAGATACCCGAAGGCAAGTATTCGGTAATGTTCGGGCATGTCGAATACTCGGCGTGACACGTAGGCTTCCCACGCGCGCGCGGCCCGCCACCCGGACGCAGCGCCGTGCAGCGGGCTGGTGGAGAACTATCACGTGCCGCACATGTCAAGTCCAGACCGCCAGCCCTGGACACACACACACACACGGGGCGAGCGACCGATTTAACATTCATGCATGTGTTGGTCCGATATATCATTCTGATTTAATACAGTAGGTAACTGCTCCCTGATGATGGCGACTGCAATGTCGACCGAAACGTCGGTGAATTATTCGCCAAGGACACGGCTACAACCCAGAAGTCTAATAAATCGATGAACGCCGGCTGCACGCACGAAAAAGGACGACTCATTGTCCCGTTACGCACATTGTACCGTTACGCTCATTGTACGCTTGCGCCGCATCTATCTCTTCCACTCGATTGGAACAACCATCGATTTGACTTTTTCGAGGCACATTAAACTTGAAACACTCCCATTCGTTTCTTACTTTTCCTATCATCGTCATATCCTTAACAGAATAACACAGATTGGAAGAAGTTAAATAGCAAACATGTATAAAAGTTATAGTTAAAATAATCTCTTCGTTAAAGTAATAAACATATTTGAATTAATAAGTGCAAATAAAAGTAAATTTATCAATTAAATTGTAAATTTCATTTCACTCCTTCTTTGTATCCATACAAAATATTGATAATTCAATAAAAATGATTCAATTTTATTCATAAAAGTATGCAATCATTTCATCAATGTTTTGTTATGACGTTGTCACGTTAAACTATCGTCCGTAAACCGACTTTACAGACAACCAATTTTTTTTTGTTGCTAAAATTAGGGCCAAGTATTTTTCGCGAAAATAGGTATATTAACACCAGCTGTGTGTTCAAACTGTGCAGCATTGTCTGTGTTTCTTGGTTGGCTGGGTTTATTCCAGTTACGTAACACCAATTATAGCCATCTAATGCGGAAGCCAACTCGTCCTGATTGGCCCGGCCAAACAGGGCGATGGCTTCTCTCGCAGACGACCGCCAATCACAAGGGAACAATCGCTAGCACGGACATACCTTAACGCAGTCTAATGAATGAGAGATCAGGTTTATCGAATGGGCCGGAATGAAAACGTGGACAAGCGGCGAAAGTCTCTCGGTGACGGAACCACGAGGTCAGCCACTCTGATGTGTGACGTCACGCCTGTTGCGACCCCCCCCCCCCCCTTCACCCCTACCCCTACCTATAACACCCCGGGGCAGAACAGAAACTCGGTGCGATACCGACTGAAGAGATGGGCCTATGCAAACAAATATTGCGTGAAGTTATGTGCCCAAAAATGTATCTTTATTATGGCTAGAGGCAGGCACTTTTCGCGAATAAATCAGAACGCCTGTTAGACTGCAACAAGGTATACCCGCACCAACGGTTTCATCCTTGTGATTGGCGGCCGTCGGGGAGAGAATTCGTTGCCTCATTTGGCCGAGCCACTCAGGACGCGTTTGCTTCCGCACAGAATTGCTGTGATTGGTGGTTTAACAATCGACATGTACCTGAAAGAAACTCATCCAATCACGACACACAAAACGATGATACAGTGTTTTAACTTTCAGCTAGTCACAGAATCTTTTCGCGAAATTTGCATGCCCTTAATTATGGCTAACATAACTGTATTTAATATGGTGCATTAACGGATTATTTCATAACTTCAACATGCCTTGTCCAAGATTGCAACAGTTTTTTTTTATAGTGAAACCTGTTTGCTGAGGGGGTTACAACTTTCGAGTGTAACGAAAAATTCCGATCGCATGAGGGGAATAGTCGAGTACGAGGTGGGGGGAACCGGTAGAGGAGGAGAGTGCGTCAGCGCGACGCCACTCCAACGCATGCGCTAGCGGTCGAATGGGAAGATGGCAGGGGGAGCTGGAAATGACGCAGCAGCGATGCTACGGAATTCGTAACGCTGATTGTGTTTGTCTACTCCTCAGCTTTCGTAACGGCTGACGATTGATGCGAACATATTTATTTTAGTTTATTTAAAGTATATAGAATATATTTATTCGCGTGGAAAAGATTTATTTGTGCACTTAACATTATAAGTAGAGACCTGAAAAATTCGCGTATTCATTTCGTAAATGCTACACTTCAGATAATTATACCTTAGTGCTGCTTCTGCCGTTATTTCATTGTTAGAGACCGGAAAAATTCGCGAGTTCATTTCGCGATAGGCTAAAATACAAATAGTTATACCTCAGTGCTGCCTCTGCTATTGGCTCACAACTCACCTGGATGACTCTGGGCCAATGAGAAACACCCAACCAAAGCTGTATCGAATCACAGGCTGCTACGTTGGGACGTCTCACAAGACAGCAGCCAATGAGTGGGTGACATTTGACCGATTGTACGTAGAACTATGGAGTTCATCCTACAGGTCATTGAACCCGCGAATTTTTCCGGTCCTTACTAGTGACCTTTGTCGCGGCATCATGGACTGAAGGACTAGAAGAAACGGAGGATAGAGACCAGAAATATTTGCGAATTCATTTACTGATAAACTAAAATTCAAATAATTATACATTTGTGCTGTTTCGGCCATTGATTCATTGTTAATCTGGAGACCTCTTGGTCAATTGGAGATCATCAATAAACGAAGTATCGAATCACAAGTCACTCGATGGAGACGTCTCGCAAGTCATAAGTAGGGACCGGAAAAATTAGCGGATTAAATGACCTCTAGAATAGCCTCCATTATCCTCTGCATTTCTCAAGTAAACACGCGTGTTCATTCGGTATTAAATTGTGAGGCGTCTCCACTGGGTAGCTTGTGATTCGACGCTTATTTGGTCGATAGTCTCTCATTGGCCCAGAGAGCTCCAGTTAAACTGCGAGCCAATAATAGAACTAGCAGAATTGTACACATGTTTGAATTTCAGCCTATCACGAAATGAATCCGCGAATTTTTCCGGTCTCTAGTCATAAGCCAATGAACGGGCGATTTTCGCCAAGTATGCAGAGGATAGTTAAGTCTATCCTGGAGGTCATTATAAACCACGAATTTTTCGGTCTCTACGGAAGGACAATGAACATGTGACAACGGTTTCACTATGTACACACATGTGTGATCTAACATGGCACCAGATAATAAAGACGAATTCTGCAGATCTCGCGGATACGCCGCATCTCTCAGTTTATTTCTGGATTACGACTGTCCAAAGTGGGTATAAAAATAACAGTGAGACAACTACCAAAGTTAATTTGTATGTGCTTAGTCAAATTTTATCACCGAAATAAACATCTGAGCTAGAGACTGGAAAAATTCGCGCTTTCGATGACCTCTAGGATAGACTCCACAGCCCCCCCCCCCCCCCCCTACATACTCAGGCAAATGCCACCTGCCCATTGGCTACTGACTCGTGAGACCTGTCAACTGGGACGCTTGCGATTCGATACTATTTTTGGTTGAAGGTATTCCAATGGCTCAAAGTCCTTCAGATAAACTGTAAGCCAATCACAGAAGCAATATAAAGGTAGAGTTTTTTGGATTCTAGCGTATCGTGAAATGAATCCTGAATTTTTCCGGTCTCTAATCTGAGCTGCCCCGTCCATCCGACGACAGTGAGACATTCTAAGATACTGCTATTGTTGCGGAACTGTTCCCGCGAAATACCGCGGCTGTTGCGTACAGTCAGTGCCGCGCTAGTTGGACCCCGCCTCACGTCCGACCGCCGCTGACGTCACCGCACAGCCCTGCGACATGGCGGGCGCGTGGCAGGAGAAAGCCATGCCTGTATCACGACACCTCCGTTACGCAACCCCGAGTTCCAGAGTGTTCCCGTGTAGTGCCTGACAGTAGTATATTATAGAGACCGGAAAAATTCGCGGGTTCAACGACCTCCAGGATAGACTCCACTATCCTCTACACACTCGGGCAAATGCAAACTGTTCATTGGCTGTTGACTTGTGAGTCGTCTCCACTGGGCAGCCTGTGACTCGACACTTCTATGAGTGAGGATCTCTAATTGGCCATCATTACTCCAGATTAACAGTGAACCAATGGCAGAAGCAGCACTAATGTATAATTATTTGAATTGTAGCATTTCACGAATTGAATCCGCGAATTTTTCAGGTCTCTAAGTATATAGAAGGATTTCCGGCGGCAGGAGTAGGAGTGTGGAGCGTGGCGCTTATGTCCGCCATATTGGATTGGGCCGTCACTACGGCCATCTTGGATGACATTGACCTACAAAATTGGTTAAAAATGACACAAAATTTCCGAAATTTGCCCAAAATTCGTCAAAGTTCACCAAAATTCCCAGTTTTTAGGCAAACAATTCCGCCAAAAATCTGAAGGGAAAAAAATTTAAAAAATAAAAAGTCCCCTGTTTCAAGGGAAAATTTTCCGTTTTGAGGAAAAATATCCCATTTTATTCCTGAAAAATGTCAACGGCTTGAAACGTCCTAAAAGCGGATTAAGAGTCCTAAAAGCTAGCCGCAATAACCCGCCTACGTCATCATCTTGACAATAAGTATGTCATGGCCATAATTTTGAATGACATCGTTGCCACCATCTTGAAAATCCGTATTTTTATGCTATAAAATTGGGAAAAAATTTTAATTAATAAATATTAATAAAATTTTAATAAAAACATTTGGCCATCTTTAATTATGACGTCCTGCCCGCCGTTTCGAAAATTCATAATTTTCATCCGAAAAATCGAAAAAAAACTAATTTCATAAAAATATAATTAAATAAATTTTAATTAAATGTTCAACTATTCTAAAATTGAAATTTACTAAAAAATTATTAAAAACAATTTTAATAAAGTTTGATTTAAAAAACGACATACGTTATGAAGTTCGCTCCTCGGTTCGAACCTGGCGAGGTCATTCGATTAAAAAAAATGACGATGGATCCATCTTCCACGGAAGCCACCAGTAGACTGACCTCCCACAACTAATTCCAAGGTGTATATATCGCCAGCTAATATGACGTGTCCGCCATCATGTCTTCGTCTGCTGGAGGTCGCCATCTTGGATACCACATTTTTTTCTTCGTCCACCGCCATGTTCACTTAATTTTTACCCGCTAGAGTGCAATAATTATGTATTGCCAGGATGCACCGTCATCTTGAAATCTGTCCGCCATATTGAAAGTCTCGAAAAATCTTTTAGCTACAAATTCGAAAACAAATCCACAAATTCATAAAAAAAATTGCTTGTTAAAATAATGGTTGATTCGATCACCTTACTTCCATACTTGATCATATGAAAAAATGTTTATTTTAGTGAAAAATTACTTATATAATAAAATATGGTGAAAAATCGTAAAAGAGGCATAAATTACTCACGTACTAACTTACAGTTGATTAGATTCGATCGATTCTAGTCCATGCTTCGATACTTGGTCAATGAAGAAAATACATAATTTAATTTTAAAAATAATAATACTCACAGGTTCAAGAAATAAAACAACAAAATTACAAAACAAAAATTTATTACATAAATTCTACACTACTACATGAACACCCGTTAAAGTTAGCAATCTAATAAACATTTAGTACTGCATTGGCTTGAACTAACTAATTCTCCGCTACAAATGGTTTACTGAAGAAAGAGAACAGCCAGATCCTTTTTCTACATTGTCTTTTTCTTCCCGACAGAGTTTCTCGACACCGTGATTAATAGACTGCTTCACGTCGTTGCAATTGTAAATGTGAGTATTCGGTGTCTTGAATGCGCACTTCTTCACTTGGTTATCGAATGGATACGGTTTACCATGTACACAGTCCAGCCACAAGTTATAGCTATTTTAAAGGTCAGTACGTTGGGACTTCATCAGTAAGCTGATTATGTTCTGCTAGATAGCACCAAGAAAAGCAAAAATGCATTTTGACTCACCAAACGTATTTATATAATAATAATAATAATAATAATAATAATAAGACTGTCGACATTCCACGAAAAGCAGATTGCGCCAAGTGGAATCCATCATCATTTACCTTTCCCGTAGGCCAATTGCAGAAAGAGCACAAGATAAAAATAAAGTTTATGAATTTCAGCCTAGTCCGAGATGACATCGTAAATTTCGCGGTCTCTGTGTAGGGGACAAATAACACACTCCGAATCCAACGTGTCTATTTGTTTGGAAAAAGGTTTAATTCAAAGTAAATTAACTAAATATATAAAAAAAAATTCCATCAAATATATAGGTTAAATACTTCCATTTTATTTTTAAAGCATCGCCAAAAATGACATAATGCGAACGATTGAATATGTGTCAGTGAATCTATTAAATTAAAAGAAAGTAGATGTTTTGCGCAAGTAGAAATGTTGGTTAAAGCACAGGTGACTCGTGGGCAGGTCTATCGGAACTCCCCCCGCCTCACGGGCACTGGTGCCGTCAATTCTCGAGCAACAGAGTCTCCCGGAGCATCACAGTCTCCCGTGCATCACAGTCTCCCGTGCATCACAGTATCCAGTTCATCACAGTCTCCCGTGCATCACAGTCCCCCGTGAATCACAGTCTCCAGTTCATCACAGTCTCCAGTTCATCACAGTCTCCAGTTCATCACAGTCTACAGTTATTCATAGTCTCCTGTACATCATAGTCTCCCGTACATCACAGTCGCCCGAGCATCACAGTCGCCCGAGCATCACAGTCTCCCGTGCATCACAGTCTCCAGTTCATCACAGTCTCCCGTTCTTCACAGTCTCCCGTTCTTCACAGTCTCCCGTGCATCACAGTCCCCCGTGCATTACAGTCTACAGTTTTTCATAGTCTCCCGTGCATCACAGTCTCCCGTGCATCACAGTCTCCCGTGCATCACAGTCTCCCGTGCATCACATCTCCCGTGAATCACAGTCTCCCGTGCATCACAGTCTCCAGTGCATCACAGTCTCCCGTGCATCACAGTCTACAGTTATTTACAGTCTCCCGAGCATCACCGTCTCCCGTGCATCACAGTCTCCCGTGCATCACAGTATCCCGTTCATCACTGTCTCCCGTGCATCGCAGTCTCCCGTGCATCACAGTCTCGCGCTGATCACAGTCTCCAGTTCATCACAGTCTCCCGTGAATCATAGTCTCCCGTTCATCACAGTCTCCCGTTCATCACAGTCTCCCGTGCATCACAGTCTCCCGGACATCACAGTCTCCCGTTCATTATAGTCTCCCATGTAACACAGTCTCCCGTTCTTCACAGTCTCCCGTGCATCATAGTCTCCAGTTCATCACAGTCTCCCGTGCAACACAGTCTCCCGAGCATCACAGTCTCCCAAGCGTCACGGTCTCTCGGTGATCACAGTCTCCCGTTCATCACAGTCTCCCGTGCATCACAGTCTCCCGGACATCACAGTCTCCCGTTCATTATAGTCTCCAATGTAACACAGTCTCCCGTTCTTCACAGTCTCCCGTGCATCATAGTCTCCAGTTCATCACAGTCTCCCGTTCATCACAGTCTCCCGTGCATAACAGTCTCCCGTTCATCACAGTCTCCCGTTCATCACAGTCTCCCATGCATCACGGTCTCCCTAGCATCACAGTTCCGAGAAGTACAGTTCGCAAGCTACATGCGGTTTTTTGGCGAGTCATCCCGTCGTGGTTCATTCGACCAGACCTTTCATTTTCACTCTCCGGCACAACAGTGTCATGTTACTGACAATCATGACGTACCTGCAATCAAAGTAAACGAAACGAGAATTTAGCTGAGAGTGAAAATTTAAGGGTGGGGGTTGGGTTCGTTAATAAATGTAATCCTGTGAAAGTATGTTTCATTATTTGTCCAAGAGGCGGTTTCACCAACAGAGATTAGTTTCTCGACCATGTGTCATTTAAGTTTCACCAGCGTTTCTCGATCACGTGTCATTTAAAGTTTCGAGCTACAACCTTCACTGATATAATTTCGCCGGACAAAGAAAGCTTATCGGTGCTAATCGCTCGGGCTGCTTGCGTTCTGATTGTTCCGCGGAGGAAAGTGACGCAAAAGAATTTGCCATCGCATGCCGAGCACGGCTTTTCACTTTGAGAGTGGAGCAGATTCCAACGTCTTAAATGACTCCGAGGAAATGAGTCATGGTGAAACATTCACCGGTTTATTTAATTAAAATTGAAGCTTGCAAATTTTCACCGAACCAAAATTTACCTTATAACAAAGTGAATAATGTTTCACCATGGCTAATCGTAAGCCAATAAATATTTTTAAAAAACATTTCTTTACACTTCTATTCGAAATAATTCACACCGGAAATGCAAACAATGGGTTCTTGACTTGACGCCCACATGTTTGTGGAGAAAACAACACCCACTACACTAAGAAAAATAAATAATTTGCTTAAGCCAACGAAGTCCAGTAGATATAAAAATATATATATGTTAAATACAAACTAGATTGTAAAAAGTACCACAATTTATTTTCTTCACTTAATAATCAGTTTGGATCTGACGAAATCAATTTTCACATAATCAGCCCTCTAATGTGTGTGTGTGTGTATGTGTATGTGTCTAGGTGTGTGTGTGTGTGTGTGTGTGTGTGTGTGTATTCCCAGCTATTGGGAAAGTGCGAGTTAATTATTTTCGTGTGAAGCAGTCAGTTTATGATTTATAATTATTGCGTGTTGAAATGTTTTTAGCTCGTGTGTTGTTACCAACGATGCTGTGTATATATTACCAAGATTTACAAGAGAGGCCTAACCTACATTTAAAAATATCTTTCCTTCATTATATTTTTGTCGCGAGTCAATTTTTTTTCCTTTCGACTCTGACATTAATTTGCATGTATTTATTACTTATTTCTTACTTACTTGTCAATTGTTTGCATAAAAATATTGCGCTTTCTATAATTCCACTATTTTTAACTATCTCTCCCCCCCCCCCCCCCGGGCCATGGTGGTATGTTTGATTAGAATATTGCACGGAATCGAAAACCAAAATGAAGCCAATGCTGACTACACACTTGCTTACACCGTGCGGCAAACTGAACAGTAGCTGTTCCGAAATTAGCCGAAACGCATGAAATGCAAAGGTTGTTACTTTTCTTGTTCTTTTAACCCACACTGCCTACCCCTTTGAGTGCATCTTGTTAAACAGAATTATAGGCACGTTTTAAAAATATACATTTTTATTTTTACCTAAAACTAATACTTTTCGTATATTTATCACGCTCGGCATTATTTTAAATTACTCTACGTTAAATTTCGTGTCCGAGTTTCGTATAATAAGTTAATTTGCAACATGAACAACACGAGAACACATGCGGTTGATCGTTACCGAGGTTAGATGTTGACACACCACTGGCGAGTGCTGGAAGACTAGTTCAAATTGTCCTGCTTCCTTCTGGAGTTTTTTTTCGGAGTAAACAGCCCACAGCTGGTTCTAAGAACACACCAGTGACCGAGGTAAGGCGCGGTGTTAAGTCTAGCCGTTGGCAGGCAACTCAAACAGCGCGATGTGTACCCAAGTAGTGTTTAAAATCGATTCCATAGATAGTGCTCCTATAGCTAGATAGTTCTTATTGTAAATTCATAAAGAGCTTTAATACTTACAAATAAATAATAATTTAAATGTTCATGCCGGAATTAAACGTCTGAATTAAATAATAAATACAAATGAAAACATAAATCGTTACATAATAATTTTATTTGTTAAAATGTAGGTTTTCTTCACGGTAAAATGTTACCACCTTACCCCTTCTATGATAAATGAAGAAAATGTAATTGGCAGGTATAATATAGTTCATAAAGTAAAAGGAAACTGTACCTGTTTTATAACGAAAAAAAAAAAAAAAACTTTCCATTCAGAAATTGTATCAAGCATCCTGGCAATAAACAAGTAATGGGGCGTTTATTATTATTATTAATACTCTAATATGTAGAGACCCGGAAATTTCGCGGATTATTCTGGCCTCAGGATAGAATTCAAAGTTATAGGTGTGCTCGACCCATGTTTACATTCCCATTGGTTGATTTCTTAGCGAGAACATTTTTATCCTTGTTATTTGGCACTAGCTGATTCGCTCCAGAAAACTGCGGTCCAATCATGAACACAGTGCGACAGTGTGGAGGTTTGCATTCTAGCTTGCGACTAAATGAATCCGCGAAATTTCCGGGTCTCTACTAATAGGCAAGACTGATGTTACCTACATCTAGTGCCTCCGTTTGAGCTTAAAAACATCGTTGAACCGCTAAACTCACAGCCGTCAGGCACTTAAACCTAAGTGATGTCGCACTGAAACTTTCCTAGACCATCTTGCAGCTGAGGCATAAGGCGAAGTCACGTGCAGCTTAGTAAGTATCCAGTCAGAGGACGGAAACAATTGCTGTAACTGTGCAAGTGATGGAAGTGGCAAACATGTTTTACTATCACACGACCTCTTTAAACGGCATCCTTGGAGTATGGCTTCATTTAGAGCCATTTTTGAGTTTTTATTAGTAAATTGTTTATTTCAGCATCATATTAAAACTATTTCACTTTAAGACGACTTAAGTTACAGGTTGTTATAGTACATACATTATGTAGTGGTAGTAGTTTTTCTGGTCTAATTTAAACTCACGTTGAGTCAACCATTATGAGTCCCGGTGCACTGGGAGAATTTTATATATATATATATATGAGGGGTGCCCACAAGGAGGGGGGGGGGTAACGACGCAGACTGCGTCATTAAAATTTCAGGGGGGGGGGGGGTTAAAAGACGAGAAAAATGTATATATTATTTACATAATTATAGCTTCTAATGTGAAAATACGTTTCTGGTGCTTTGATAATTGAAAGGGATCTTGTAAATCAAATTGGCAACCCCGCACTTTCCTCAACAAAAGCAGTTTGGCATCTGTCGGTTCAGGATGGAATATTGCCTGATATGACCAAAATTATTATTAGAAAATCAGTTTTAATTAATGCAAAATGTGATAAAATATAATACTAAAAAAGTATAATATTATAAAATCATTGAGTATATCATTGAGAAAATGGCATACATAATTTCGGGGGGGGGGGGGGGCCCTTCATTAGGTTGAAGGGGGGGGGGGTGAGTCATAGTGTACACTGTTAAGGCTACCTGTCAAACAGCATACGAGCTGAATATCGGAACAGTACCGGCCAGACCTTCAAATGATACGGAACAGGTAATGCCCTCAAGGCGAGCAGGTGTCAAGTTACTTGGGTTCTGGAACACTTTCAGCAGTAACAGGCTCTGTTGCCTTTCTTGTATTACGTAATGTGTACAGCTAAAAAAAAAATGGTTGCGTGTACTTATGTACGCGCGTGAGAAGTTATACTTATTTGGCATCATTAAAAATAGTTTTTAATTGCATGCAAATAATTAATTACAATAAAATAATTAAAAAGCTGGAAATTTTGTGTTGCAGTGATGCGCGCGCATCTTAAAATTTCACTCTCATCATTTTTTCATAACGCGTCTAAAGAAGTATAACTTCAGAAAATGCTTTTCTAAAAACATTTTTACTATATACAATTATTTTCCATTATACTTTCCACATCTAATGTCATTATTTAATGGGAAACATATAATTCAAACGGCTTTCAATTAAAAAAAAACACATACAATGAAATAAATACCGTGAAATTAACAAAAGTTTTCATTTTTTCTTCGACATACGCCATTCCTGGTTTATAGTTAGTTGGTTTACAGCCCTTACTCAATATTTTGTGGCTACAGTAAATAAATTTTGGAATAAAAAAAAAAGAAACACTCGAGAAAATATGTTAAAAATTATCACTGATTTTATAAAAAAAAAATCACATACCAAATTTGAGGCAACCAAAAATAAACAGTCGATAAGAACCTCATAAAACACTCTTGGTTACTTTAATTTTATTAATTTAATATAACAGGGGAAGATAAAAACTTTAATTTGATTAGCTAAAAGGATTTCTTGGAAAATAGATATGTTAATTTTGCTAGTAAATTATTTTTCTTGGAAGAAAAAGTTTGTTTTTCGACAACCTTCTACGAAGTCTGCTTGCTATCTGTTTGGTTTTCCCTTGCGCGTAACTGGCTTGCGCTTCAAAGAACCACACGTCAATTCAGAAATCGTTCTCTCTTGCACCACCTTGCGTGTAGGCTAGGGTGACCAAACGTCCCGTAAAAACGGGATTGTCCCGTTTTTTAACGATCGTACACGGGGTCCCGAAAAAGTCTCCCGGGACGCCTAAATGTCCCGTATTTAGGTTGGGTTGATGATACACTTTTGTCGCGCCTCTCCTCGGACCGTCTTCCCCTCTCCTCGACAGTTGAACTCACCCATTTTAGTTACCTTGTTTAGTTATGTTTTAAGTATGTCAGACATACTTATAATAAATAAGTATTCACTGCAAAATTATTGTTTTTATTTATTATACGCCTCACAATTTAAATTAAATTACATATTCATAGGTAAATTGAAAAAGAATTATAGGTCTCAAACTAGCAAAAAAAAGAGCATGTTTCAATGATTACGTCTCGATGGCGGCGCCTCGGACCCCCCCCTAGCTGGAGGGTATCGCCCCCAAACCCTCCTTGGATGTGTCCCGTTTTTTCAAGTGTATGATTTGGTCACCCTAGTGTAGGCACACGTGTGTCGAATGTTACTTTTTTTATTTGTGCCAGTATACGTCACTTCAATTTAAATGATGCCGATGGTTCACTGATTAATTACTCTACAAACTTAAATTATGTTCTTTAAAAAATTTACCTTTTTTTTTACACGAAATAAGAAAAAAATAGTATATTATACACACATTCAACGCAAAAAATGAATAGGTACTGCGAAAATGTTCAAAATTAAAGGGAATGTTAAAAAAAGTGTTACTTTTCACTTGTTTCTTTAGTAACCGAACAGATTGTTTCGCGAAAAAAATCACTGTCTCTATTTGTAAGTGGTACCTCAACATTTGGGCTGATGCCAAAGTGTCAGAAAGAACTAGCAAACATCCTGGTTAGCTTGAGGACTACCAAAAAGTAGACTCTTAATGTGCATTTCCTGGGCTTCTGAGTGTAGGCCGTGTCAGGTAATTGTCTTGCGACGTTTCGGCAGTTATTGCAGCTGCCGTCGTCAGGTAGACTTAGACACGGCCTACACCCAGAAGCCAAGAACATGCAGACAAAGGTCGTGAAAGCCTGCGGATCTTTATTAGACTCATGATATGTTTGATGCGACTGCACTTTGCTGCTCTGCGTGCAGTTTGTACGGAGCTTGTTTGTTAGCGGCAATGCCCCTCGTGCATTCCCAAAGCTTTTGTTGCTGGTCGGTTACCTTGACACTCTGGCGTCTCTGGAACAACTCGCTAGGGCGAGCTTATTCGCATGTGTCCACAAAAGGATTCCAGGAACAAAGACAGCGAAAATGAAGTGTTACCTGAAACCAAATAAGGAGGGAAAAAATTAGCACGTGAACATTCGTGTTCAGGTGTCAAGTACGAAAGTCACACAACTCATACGAAGTCATCTATACTGTAATGTTACTATTTATATATATATATATATATATATATATATATATAACGACGGAATACAACCATAAGTTAAAACGTGACCATACAATCCTAATACTCAAACGACATGAGTAAATTATGTCTATTATCTTAGAAAGAATTTGTAGAAATAAGCAGCATGCATATAAATTCTTGTGATTCTAATTCATGTGTTAACTCCAAGTCACTAGTTGAAATGAAAGGCAATCTAGCGACTGAAAATCTCAATTCCCTAACAAGCGACGGTTAAATAAGTAAAATATTGCATGATTTATATCATATTTTTTAAAATGCCACGACAGATTGTCACCATCACGTGTATAACCATCTATAGTACTGATATCTTTATATATATATATTTCTTGTGTGCGTGTGTATGTCACTGAACTCCTCCTAGACGGCTGGACCGATTTTGATGAAATTTTGTGTGTGAGTTCACGGGGATTCGAGGATGCTTTAGATTCACAATTGGATATTTTATCTCGATTCTGAGTTAAGAAAAACTAAAAAAAAAACACGCTTTAAAAGCAAAAATTGCAACGCATTATTAGAAGCCATTAAGTTTTGCTGTTGTAAGGAACTAAGTAGAGAGTAAGAAAAAAATAAAGATCCTGACAGTTTATAGCGTCGCCATATTTGTTTCAATTTTCAATACCCTTTTTGTATATTACAATTAAATTGCAGAAAAAAAATCATGTTTCATAGCCACACAAATAGTGAGGATGGTTTAGATTCACAATTGGATATTTTATCTCGATTCTGAGTTAATAAAAACTAAAAAAACTTTTTTTAAAAGCAAAAATTGCAACGCATTATTAGAAGCCATCAAGTTTTGCTATTGTAAGGAACTAAGTAGAGAGTAAGAAAAAAATAAAGATCCTGACAGTTTATAGTGTCGCCATATTTGTTTCAATTTTCAATACCCTTTTTGTATATTACAATTTAAATTGCAGAAAAAAATCATGTTTCATAGCCACACAAATAGTGAGTGTGTGTCATTTCTCTATGTCCACGAGGTCTCGCCGCGTCAATTTTCTCCTTGGAGCGAACCCGTCCGCTTGATTAAATAAACAGCTTTTATCGTTGAATGATTTCATGATTTATTTAATGAAAATATGCTCTCATAAAAAAATTAGTTAGATAGACATTCAATAGGTGTCTTTCTCTCACTCTCTCTCTGAAATGTATGTAGCTTGCTCGGGGGTCAGTAATGCAGACAATTTTTACATTCTAGCTCGAGACGGAAAAAACAGTAAATGTGGTTTACAAAGACATTTTATGAAGTGTCTTCCCGTCATTACATTTGAAAGTAGAAACATATTTACTCAAAATTTAGGTAGTAACATATTTTTATTGCAAAGACTGAAAAAAAAGGTGAGAAAAATTATCATTTGTGAACATAAGAAAACTATTACAACTGTATCAACTGTTATGTTATAATATTTAAATTTCTAAATGGTGCAAGATAATACAAAATTCCATGCGGAAAAATTCGTGGGCAGCAGATACGTATAGTTATAGGTGTGGGGCTATGCATGCTGATTTTTCATATACTGCATGGATGCGAACATGTAAGAATAATCTATCTATCTTACTATAATAAAACAGTACTTTTTCTGTCTGTCTGTTTGTACGCGATTTTGATGAAATTTTGTGTGCGAGTTCACGGGGATTCGAGGATGGTTTAGATACACAATTGGATATTTTATCTCGATTCTGAGTTAAGAAAAACTAAAAATACACACTTTAAAAGCAAAAAAACTAAGCATTGTTGATAATTAGCCTCCATGGCAACGGGCTTTTGCATTGTTGTTGCCTTCTGTGTAACCATGGGAAAGGTTTTTGGTAACGGCAGTGGCGTGCCCAAGAGGAGGGGTATGTATAATGAGAAGACACAAATTGTCCAGCGTAGAAATACTTACCGCCATATCCATATCTCACAAAAAGTACATTTGGGCAGGACAATGTCTGTCGGCTCAGCTAGAAAGATATATAGAGAGATAGAGATATAAATAGAAAGATAGAGAGAGTTATAGAGATATACATAGAGAGATAGAGAATTATAGAGATGAAGAGAAATGCTTAGTATACGTTTAAAAAATTACAAAAAAAATTGATTGAGGCATTGCAATGCATGCCGGGCATTATCTAGTATATATATATATATATGGGGGGGGGGGGGGGTTTGCGAACACATTCAAGTCACGCAATGCAGGGGGGTCGAGGGAGTGGCCTACTACGGCCGACAGAGAGGAACCGTCACAGTTAGCCTGGTGTGCGTGCGAGCAGCCATGGAGAACACAGTTAGGGCCTGGAACCCCGGTCCAGTGCTTCAACACTGCGTCAACCCGCTCGTCAGCTGGGTGCTCAGCAGGTCGTAAACGGGGACGCACCACAACGCCGAAATGCCAGATTGACCACAACGCCGACAGCTAGAAAACTGCTGTGTACCACAACGCCGAAATACACTGACGCCGAAAAATGTCATTGCAGGACTGCCACAAAGATTAGGTTAGGTTAGACTAGGTTAGGTTAGACTAGGTTAGGTTAGGCTAGGCTAGGATAGGCTAGGTTAAGTTAGGTTAGGTTATATTACGCTAGGTTAGGTTAGGTAAGGTTAGGTTTGATTGTGGTATTTCGGCGTTAAGGTACATTTAAAAAAAAACACACACAAATTCATTCATTTGTTATTTCGGCGTTGTGGTACACAGCAGTTTTCTAGCTGTCGGCGTTGTGGTCAATTTTGACATTCGGCGTTGTGGTATTTCGGCGTTGTGGTAACGACCCGTCGTAAACCTCTTCATACAAACTCGTCTAGTTTATTCAAAGCCCTAGAAGAAAATTTAGCTGATGCGAACTAATCACAGGAAGGTTCCTGGATCAGGGATTTAACTAGAAAAAAGAGGGAGGGGGCAAAAGGGGCTGGTGCACCGAACACCGCATTGGAGGGGGGGGGGGGGGGGGAGTGAGGGGGCTAAACTAGCGGAGTAACTTTTACTATTTGAATATAGTAGTGTTCGAACACAAAAAAAAATTGGAGTGCAGATGAACTGAATTATTTTTTATTGAATGATACATATACCTATGTATATCCTCAAATATTTAATAAAGTTTTATTTTTCGCGCACTATCCAACTTGCGATGTTTTAAAAATGAAATGATTGCAAATAAATCTTTTTTTTATTTTCCATTTAAAATGGCATCAAAACTGTTTGGAACAGATCGTTCCGACCTTTACGGCCGGCGTTCTCGCGTTCCCCTCCCACATATGCGCCCTAATAGGGTAGGGTGGGAGGAACATTCCAGTTCTCTTTTATAAACATTCCAGAGCTTTTAGAACTGCTAGGGATCGCTACCTGTTGTTGGTCGGGAGGGTGCTAGGGCTTCGGCAATGACCAGCGGCTGGGGCCACCAACCCAGCATAGTCGCCGCCTCAGCCCCTTTACCACAGTGGAACAGTGGAATTAACATGTGATGGCGATATGGGGTGTTGTCGGGAAAGGTTTGCATTTGGATGGTTGAGGGGAATAACAATTGGAAGGCCGTCAAGACGAGTTCTTGCCCCGGGTGGAAACTAGTCAAGTTACGCCCCTGTCCTCGATGAATACACAGAGGTGAGACTCGTGTAAGTTCACTGCTCCTTAGTTCGGAGATCACTACGATGACGCGCAGCTGAAGAGGCGATAGCAGAACAAGCAACTATGATTATTGAGTAGGCACGGGTTTGTAAAGTAATTTAGTATGTGCAGATATAAATAACGAGTCTTGTCACATTCTCGGCCAATCAAGTAGCTCTGTAAACATCAAGAATCACGTCCGTGTTCATGCCGTAAGACGTGCTTTGTTCTATATTTATAGATTTATCTTGTTACTAAGTGCCACTTTTAGGTACGCTAAATAAAAAAAATATTTTAGAAACGGTTGAATAGAAGTTCAAATTACATTGAAAAAAGAGTAATATCTAATATTACAATATAAAAATTGTGTTCTTAAAACTTAATTGCATATATTGTACCTAATTATAAAAACTAAAAATTAAAGACCTCATACTCTTTATTTTAAATAAGGTTATTTTACAAATACAGGTAAAGATACTGCTGACGGCATTTGGTTTTGATAGATCGAGACTATCTCGCTACTTTTGTGCAGAGTTTCATTTTATCATAAGGGTGATAATAGATAACGCACACCACACAGGTCGTTGGTTTATTAAGTGTGCTGTTAAGATAATAAACATTAAACATATAGGGGTTCACTTCCTCCCCCCCCCCCAAAAAAAAAAACCTGAAGCAAGGGTGTGCAAAACAAAACAATTTTTCTTCTTCTACAAAAAAAAAAAAAGAAACACTTGAGATTCTGTGATGCAAACACACAAGAAAATGCCGCCAGTCAAAATGCCCATTAAACTAGGCAATACCAATATAATTATTGTGCAGTCGTAAAGGCGGATGTTTTATATGTTCGTGCGTGAAGGTACACACAATCAACCACTCAGACACACCCTTCAGTTCCTGTGAAATAAGTGAGCGATTCTAGAGATAGTCTTCTGACCACACCTTGCATGAATAATGCAGGCGCATAAACCTGCAGACATAAAACTAGGTGATTTACAACCGGTCGCCTCGTAACCTGCCGCCAAGAGGTCAAGGTCCCTGGGCAACTGGCCTGCTCTTCCAGGCTCGGTACGAGGTACCTGGGCAACTGGCCCGTTCTTCCAGGTTTGGTATGAGGTACCTGAGTTGTTGGCCTGCTCTTCCAGGCTCGGTACGAGGTACCTGGGCAGCTGGCCTTCTCTTCCAGGCTTGGTATGAGGTACCTGAGTTGTTGGCTTGCTCTTCCAGGCTTGGTATGAGGTACCTGGGCAACTGGCTGCTCATCCAGGCTCAGTCAGAGGTCCCTGGGCAACTGGCTGCTCTTCCAGTCTCAGTCATAGGTCTCTGGGCAATTGGTCCACACTTCCAGGCTCGGTATGAGGTACTTGGCCAGCTGGCCTTCTCTTCCAGGCTTGGTATGAGGTACCTGGGCAACTGGCTGCTCTTCCAGGCTCAGTCGGAGGTCCCTGGGCAACTGGCTACTCTTCCAGTCTCAGTCATAGGTCCCTGGGCAATTGGTCCACTCTTCCAGGCTCGGTATGAGGTACCTGGGCAGCTGGCCTTCTCTTCCAGGCTTGGTATGAGGTACCTGGGCAACTGGCTGCTCTTCCAGGTTTCAGTCAGCCATCACTCACTGGGCTGTCCTCGCTCACCATGCTTTCTTTTGCTTTCATGATTTCAGAATTTCTTGAAGAACGTAATACGTAGAGACCTGTAAAATTCGCGGATTCATTTCACGATAGGATAGAGTCCAAATACTTTTGACATTATTTTGCTTCAGTGATTAGGCCACAGTTTGTCTGAAGGACTCTGGCCCAATGAAAAATCTTTAACAGAAGAATTAGCGAATCACGATCATTCCAGTCAACACGCATACCTGCCAACTTTTTAGTTTGGTCATCAAGAAAACTTTTAAATTGGGAAAATGTATCGTAAATCAAATGCGGCAATTTTTTATATGCTTTATGTGCAATTATTTTCTATTTTTCTATTCCATTTGGTTTCTGCTAATTTACTAATGACATGAAGGGCATATCGATGGCCTAGAATGAAAACCTCATACACTCAATATTGTAAATGTACTGGGAAACTAAACCTTGCTATTCACATGTTTGTTACATATTTCAGTCGTCTCCTGATTATAATCCTTAATGCAATTTTAAGACTTAGAATGTGCAGCAGTTGCCTTCTTTGCTTTACCTAACAAATCTGAGGTAAACCTTTATTCATAACAAACACAATTCCTTGATTTCAACACAGCAATAGACTGCAAATTTTCAGATGACATGGAGGACCTAAATTGGGTTCTGTTTTTTTTTTTACCATACTGAAAATGCGATCACATTCTGAATTACTGTGGGGGATTGACAGAATTGATAGCATTATCTTTGACAGTCTGTTATACTTCAGGAAGCCATCTACTCCACGAACTCTTGATAATTCAGCCCACTTGACATCAACAGTGCCTGCTTTCGTCACTTCCAACCCCGTGTGTGCAGTACTGGTGAAAAAAACTATCAATCTCTTATTTTCTTCCTCAGAAAGCACGTTTTTCCTATGCTTAGGACACTTAACGTGTGTAGTTATGTCGGACCTACCTTCATGAGCAATACTAAAATCACACCGGCACACTGTGCAAAACACAAAAGTTTCTCCTTGTTGCGATTTCAGAATACACGAGAATTCGTTGTTATACGCAGCACGGTAAGTCTGAATATATTTCTTCTTGGCTAGCTTACTCATTGTTCCCACCACGTAAATACAAACGAAAAAAAAAAAAAAAAAAGGTTGCGCAGCACTACATTGGAACTACGAACAATAGTCAGCCATTTTGAACATAACATAAGGAACAAGGAACAGACCAAGGAGGTAGGGCTGACGTCACAATTGTGGTCCGTTCCTCCGTTTAAAGAAGCACTTTTCCGTTGCGGTAAGTGGAAAACAAACGTAGACCGTCCAGTCCAAACCATATACAAATAACTAACTATTTCTTGTTTTGTTTTCATTCCGCCTTCCGTCGGTACGTCCGTAACATGGCCGGTACAGTAGAAGTTGGCAGGTATACATGGCCGGTACAGTGAACGGTAATAAACCACCACGCAAAAATAAATCCGTAAGATATTAAAGACGTCCGTAAAACCGTAAAAAAGTATTAAAATCCGTAAAACTTACGGACAATCCGTAAAAGTTGGCAGGTATGCAACAGGTGTTACGAGTCGGTAACCACTCAGCAGATGTAATTTGCACGAGTGCGTAGAGGATCATGGAGTCTATCCTTTAGGGATTTAAAATCGCGAATTTTACAGGTGTCTAGAATACGAAATGTGACCACAGATGTTGAGTCGCGGGGTTCGGCACACAGGCACGTGCCTGACTATATGCCAGCGATAACCAGCCCCGCGAGACAGCAGAGCGGGCCGTGTCGAGTCGGCGCGACCCCGCGGCGCCACGGACGTCACGCGCCGTCGCTGGAACGAGACGTGGCAACACCGCGCGGTCCGCGGTGCAGATATGAGCGGGCCAGTTGCAAGGAAACCGCGAGGTCAAACGCCACCAGCTGCGTCATCAGCTAGAGACCTGTAAAAATTCGCCAATTCATTTCGCGATAGGCTAAAATACAAATAGTTAAACCTCAGTGCTGCCTCTGCTATTGGCTCACAACTCATCTGGATGACTCTGGGCCAATGAGAAACACCCAACCAAAGCGTTATCGAATCACAGGCTGCTACGTTGGAACGTCTCACAAGACAGCAGCCAATGAGTGGGTCACATTTGACAGAGTGTACGTAGAACAATGGGTTCAGCCCGCGAATTTTTCCGATCCCTAGTCATTACTTTTCTTTACCGGCTGTCTTTGATGTTTACCTCTGAGCTGTCGGTGTAAGACGTATGAGAGAAGGAATTTTGCGAATGGAACGTAGGTCGCATGGAACGGAATTGTGTAATCAAGGTGCTGCCATCTGTGTACGATAGCATGATTTTTTTTACATACGTACTATTATTTATATAAGAAACTGGGCACTGAGATTAGCAGCTCACTGAGAAAATCATTCGTTCCCACAAAAGAAAAAAAATGTTTCAATTGCGAGCTGGGTGAAACCCGGATATTTCGGGATTAGGAAACGTGGCGGACATTTCCGTGATCCGACAGGGGGACGCACCACAACGCCGAAATACCACAACGCCGAACGTACAATAACGCCGGAAACCATAACGCCGAATGCCAAATTGACTACTACGCTGACAGCTAGAAAACTGCTGTGTACCACAACGCCGAATTACCACAACGCCGAAAAATGTTATTGCAGGACTGCCACAAGGGTTAGGTTAGGTTAGGTTAGGTTGTGGTACATTTTTCGGCGTTACTGTATTTTGGCGTTGTGGTACACAGCAGTTTTCTAGCTGTCGGCGTTGCGGTCAATTTGGCATTCGGCGTTATGGTATTCGGCGTTATTGTACGTTCGGCGTTGTGGTATTTCAGCGTTGTGGTAACGACCCATCCGACAGGTATTTCTCTAGATGCCTCTGCTTCCTTCCTTGATCCATTTCAACGCATCGTCGTTCATAAATATATGTTTGGGAGCTGTAGTTCTCTGGTCCGCCGCGCCACCGACCTGACATCTACAACTGCAGGCGCGCGTCCTTGGAGCCGCCTGCCTCACAGCCTCGCAGCTGCCCGCCCCTGCATTCCTGGGGAACCCTTCATTTCACAGACGAGAGAGCCGCACCCGAAGTTCCCCGAAGTTCATGCTCGCTTTTTTTTGACGTGACGTCTAATAAATCGATGAACTCCGGCTGCTCGCACGAAAAAGTGTCCCGTTATGCACATTGTTCCGTTACGCTGTGTCCCGTTACGCTCATTGTTCCGTTACGCGGTGTTTCGTTACGCTGTCGGCGAGTGCAGTAATAATAGGTTATGTTACAAATGACAAAAAAATTATGGTGCGTGATTCATATAATTGATGATAGATATTTGATTACAGTTTATTTATATGAAAACTTGTTCATAATTATATTTAAACTTTATAGCTAATAGCCAGTTTTAAAAATTAATTACAAGTCATCTACACGTCAACTGTTTCGTCCACTGTTTATAAAGTGAAGTGAAAAGTTAATGTGGTTTTCATTGCTTATTACAACAACAATTTCGGCAATAAAGGTTAATTATTCTTGCATTTTAAAAATCTGATTACTAGTATAATTTCAAGTATTTATTCTTTTATTATTAAAATAAAAATGATTCAATTTTATTCATAAAAGTATGCAATAATTTCATAAATGTTTTGTTATGACGTTGTCACGTTAAACTATCGTCCGTAAACCGACTTTACAGGCAACCAATTTTTTTTCCGTTCCATCTCATTGTATAAACCGGTGTGGCATTAAATTTTGCGGTCGATTAGGATGGGTTAGCTACATTATAAATACTTTAAAACATTGTGAATGGTTGGTTATATTAGGTAAGTATAGCTACATTAAAAAAATACTGTAAAATCATTTTATGGTTGCTAAGCAAATAACTTTTTAATATGTACCTAGCTATCCAGGGCTAGGAAACCGTTTACATGATTTCACAGTATCTTTAATGTAGCTATCCTAACCAAATCAACCGTCCACGATGTTTTAAAGTATTTATAATGTAGCTAACCTAACCTTTTACAATGAACAAAAAAAAAAACGAAGATGCACGATCGGGAGTTTGGCTCTCTCGTCTGTGAAAAGAAGGCTTCCCGCAGTGGAGGAGTGTAGCATTTGAGGAGTCTTCTACTCGGACGCATGGAGTGGAAGAGAGATAGATGCGTCACAAGCCGAACGCTTAGGCCGATCGTGCCTTTCTCAATCGCTTGTTCCGCGCTCTCGCTTGCACGCTCGGCTCAGGCGGAACGTGACAATGAGTCATGCTTTTTCGTGCGAGCAGCCGGCGTTCATCGATTTATAAGACATTATCACGTCAAAAAAAACATTATTTAATATTATATTTTGTTAAATGACTGTTTATTTTTACTGTAATGTGTTACCAACGGATCGTTTCTGTAATAAAGAAATGAAATTAGCAGGTATAATATAGTCCATAATGTCAAAAAATAATGGTTTCCGTTACGAAAACAAACCTTTTCAGCGTTCTGAAATTTCATCAGAGCATCAAGGCAATTAACAAGTCTTGTGGCGTTTATTATTTTTAAATTGTGCGACATTGTTAGTTATGTAGTGTCTCCGTTCGAGCTTGAAATAACAGTTGACAATCGATATTTTTGTTTTTTAGTACATTCTATCTTCACGCACTTCCCGATAACGTTACTTCACTTGTAGCGTCATAGATGGCAGTGTAATCGGTGATTGTATGTGAGATACAGGAAAACAACCTCGAGTTTCCAATCTTTCAGGTACATAGTCACTGGTCGAGAGTATTCCCTGTGCCTATGCAGGTTTCACCTGGGCCCAAATTATCTAGTTTTAGTCTAGAATAGTCAGTGAGTGGAGTAAGTCATGGCTATAACGTTGCCATGGCTGGCCAATCCCCCTCCTAGCACACGATGCATGCTACTCCTCCTGCTTAAACCCTGCATGATTAGAGCGTATAGGCTTCGGCCTGAGACGCGCTTAGTCTCTCTCCCTAATCCGGACTCCTCCCAAATACACTGTCTAAGTTTTAGTTAGGTTAGGAAAAAAAATTGGTTGTCTGTAAAGTCGGTTTACGGACGATAGTTTAACGTGACAACGTCATAACAAAACATTGATGAAATTATTGCATACTTTTATGAATAAAATTGAATCATTTTTATTGAATTATCACTATTTTGTATGGATACAAAGAAGGAGTGAAATGAAATCTACAATTTAATTGATAAATTTACTTTTATTTGCACTCATTAATTCAAATATGTTTATTACTTTAACGAAGAGATTATTTTAATTATAACTTTTATACATGTTTGCTATTTAACTTCTTCCAATCTGTGTTATTCTGTTAAGGATAGGACGATGATAGGAAAAGTAGGAAACGAATGGGAGTGTTTCAAATTTAATGTGCCTCGAAAAAGTCAAATCGATGGTTGTTCCAATCGAGTGGAAGAGAGATAGATGCGGCGCAAGCGTACAATGAGCGTAATGGGACATAGCGTAACGGGACAATGAGTCATCCTTTTTCGTGCGTGCAGCCGGCGTTCATCGATTTATTAGACGTTGTCACGTCAAAAAACGTCGCGAGTGCTTCCGGACATGACCCGCGGAGTGGCACTATCTGCCGCTGTCACTCAGGCGCGCAGTGCTACCAACACTCAGGCTGCGACGGCGCATGCGGGCAGGGCGGGCAATGTCACACGATGTCGCGATGTCACGGCGCCTCGTCACTTTGCTTACCGGCGTAAATACGTCTCAAGAACCGGCATGCCAGTTTGAAAAGCGAAGTGAAACCAAAATGGGATAGAATTTTAACGTTGTAAAATATAAGCAGGGCTTTGTACATTGGAGTTGTGCAGATATACATGGAGTGAGTCTGACTTACAGTAAAACGACTTTGAAGTGAACATGTATGTACTCTGTATGTACTACGACACATGTTTTTGACAGTTGCATTCGCAAACATGTCTATATCTGTGTTGGAGCCACATGTGTTATACGCAGCAGCTTGAATATTCACGTTGTCGTGGCAAACAGAATTTTTTTTATTGCGTATTGTTTGTGTCTTTAAGTGGCTTATTTGCAACAAAATTTTGCTGTTACCAATATTTATTTTGTACTACAGAAATGATATTGTGACAACACAATATCTATCAGAGTCTACATTGACAAAATATTTGGTAGAATCTACAATGAAAAAATTATTTCATAGAGTCTACATTGACAAAATATTTGGAAGTCTACATATACAAAATATTTGGAAGAGTCTACATATACAAAATATTTGTTGGAGTCAACATAGACAAAATATTTGTTACAGTCTACACTGATAAAATATTTGTTACAGTCAACATTGATAAAATATATGGTAATCTAGATATACAAAATATTTGGAAGAGTCTATATTGACAAAATATTTGGAAGAGTATATATTGACGGAATATTTGGTAGCGTCTACATTGATAAAATATTTGGAAGAGTCTGCATTGACAAAAAATTTGTTTAGAGTCTACATTAATAAAATATTTGAAAGAGTCTACATTAATAAAATATTTGAAAGAGTCTACATTGACAAAATATTTCTTAGAGTCTACATCGACAGAATTTTTTGGTAGCGTCTACATTAACGAAATATTTGGTAAAGTGCGCATTGGTAGAATATTTGGCAGTTGGTGGCAGCACAAAGCTACAGTTCGCTCCAGCGCGACTGGCGCGCCCTGGGGCTATCAGGCGGGGAACTGCCGCGCTGGGTCCGGGTACGCGGGTACTTGTAATCGGCGCCGCGGACGGAGCGACTGGGGGGTTTAACTCGCCGACAGCAGCTTCGCGTCACGTCCGTGTGTTGCGCAACAGCGCAGCGAGGCGGCGCGCGGACCGCAGGAGGCAGGAGCCATCTGCCCCCGTCATGTCGTCCTATGTCACACGTTTAGTACGAACTATGCACTCACTGACGGAATCACTAGATAAACACATGTGAGCACTCGCCAGTCATGCGTAAACGTCCAAACTCGGTTACGAGCGAATCCTTTTGTGTTCTCATGTTGCAAACACACTTATCTTTGAATATACTGTATAGAAGTCGCCAGCCCAGGTTAAAATTTCTAATACGGTTTTGAGGTAGTTGGTTAATTCACCGCCGCAATCGCCACCATCTCTAGGGCATCGACTTGTGGTGGTCCCTAGCGGACGAGTGTAGAACTCTTTAAACACCCCTCCCCCTCCCGTTGAACGACGTTGAGCTGCAGTGAATGATGGGTGGGGGGTGCGGGGAATGACAGCGGGCGACAGTGCTGCGCTCTGACGTGTAAATAACAACTAAGACGATACAGGGCGTTACGGCAGCGCACTGCAGCGGTGAAGTTCCCAAGCTGCTCATTATACGCTTCTGAAAAACGTAGAGTAAATCCTATCCACTCGCGACTTCTATACAGTATATATATTCAAAGCACTTATGATACGAAACTCGGACAATAATGGTGAGCGTATTTAATTATACGACAAATTTTGTTATTAACAACATTTCTTGACGCGAATACACATAGTTTTTTTTTTCGTACTCGCCACTATGATTCGCCGCCGGAACAGCTACGTAAACCTACCAAAACATGCGATTTGCAGGACGAAAGGTTTGACTATATAATGAAACGACTCGGATAAAAGAGAAAAAAAAAAATACTTGAAAAAAAAATACTAAACCCTGGCTGCTTTGGATATGATTTTCGACAAGGAAATTTATTAAAATACTAGCCAACTTGTTAAAAGTCATTAAAAAGTTAATACTATAAGGCTTCCCTTTGGCTTTGTAAACTTCTGTATCACGCCACCCGCCGCAGATGGCAGCACCGTGGTTACACTTTTGCGTTCCGTGCAATATCCGTTTGACTCAGAAATTACTCCTACCAAATGCCGTTCAGCGTGAACTAAGATGTTTACACATAAAAAAAATATCTCGGCTGCGCTGGGGAAAAGAAGCGGTCGTGTCACGTAGCAAGGAAACATTTTCCTACGGATTTTTCTTCTTCTGGAAACCACCTGAAAACTGAAAAAACGAAAGCGTCGCAGTTAGCATTCGCGTTTTGCAACCAACGGATGTACGTAGTTAAGTGTCCAGTTGAGAATTCGTCCGTTGCAATGAGATGCAGTTTTGGCACTCGTCTGCAGAAGGCGTGTTTTTCCACGCGTTCATTAAAGTCTCCGACGTACCGAAAGTTTAAACACGGTAGATTGTTCCGACCAACGAACGGCCGGCATTCTCACGTTCCCCTCCCACATATGCGCCCTAATAGCGTAGGGTGGGAGTAACATTCCAGTTCTCTTTTATAAACATTCCAGAGCTTCTTAAGTAACAGAACTGTGAGGGATCGCCCCCTGTTGTTTGATCGGGAGAGTGTTAGAGCTTCGGCACCGACCAGCTGCTGGGGCCACCAACCCAGCACAGTCACCGCCTCAGCCCTGTACCTCGCTCAGCTGACCAGAGAGTTGGCTGTAGGGACCGGAAAAATTCGCTTGTTCAATGACCTGCAGGATGAACTCCATAGTTCTACGTACACTCGGTCAAATGTCACCCACTCATTGGTTGCTGTCTTGTGAGACGTCCCAACGTAGCAGCCTGTGATTCGATAAAGCCTTAGGTTGGGTGTTTCTAATTGGCCGAGAGTCATCCAGGTGAGTTGTGAGCCAACAGCAGAGGCAGCACTGAGGTATAACTGTTTGTATTTTAGCCTATCGCGAAATGAATTCGCGAATTTTTTCCGGTCTCTAGCTGGCTGTGTCCTGTGTTGGAGCTTTGAATATATATACTGCATAGAAGTCGCCAGCCCAGGTTAAAATTTCTAATACGGTTTTGAGGTAGTTGGTTAATTCACCGCCACAATCGCCACCATCTCTAGGGCATCGACGTGTGGTGGTTCCTAGAGCTGCAGTGAATGATAGAAGGGGGGTGCGGGAAATGACAGCGGGCGACAGTGCTGCGCTCTAACGTGTAAATAACAACCTAAGACGATACAGGGAGTTACGGCAGCGCACTGCAGCGGTGAAGATCCCAAGCTGCTCATCATACGCTCCTGATAAAGGTAGAGTAAATCCTATCCACTCGCGACTTCTATACAGTATATATATTGAAAGGTTGGAGTGACAGCGCGATACTTCCTCCCCCCAAGGCCCGCAGTGGCCGGGCGACGAGACTACCAGAGGTCCCGCGAGGCGGCGCTGGCGGGCGCCGGGCGGAAGCAGCAAGCAGGAAGACCTGCACGCTGTCGGGGGACGAGTTCGGCCGGAAGTGAAGTGGAGGGGGAGAGCGGTTCAACAACACCGTGAACCGAGACTCATTTCCGCCGATAGGTGGACGGGAGCCATCACGCGCCACACCACTGCCCCCACAGCCACACAGCCACACAGCCCCACACAGTCCAGCTCAAGGCTGTGTGTGTGCGTGTGTCCCGTTCCGGCCCGTTGTTTCATTCACACGTTCAACACGCGATCAAACTAGTAGTTAGGGACAGGAAAAATTCGCGAATTCATTTCGCGATAGGCTAAAATACAAATAGTTATACCTCAGTGATGCTGCCTCTGCTATTGGCTCACAACTCACCTGGATGACTCAGAGCCAATTAGAAACACCCAACCAAAGCTGTATCGAATCACAGGCTGCTACGTTGGGACGTCTCACAAGACAGCAACCAATGAGTGGGTGACATTTGACCGAGTGTACGTAGAACTATGGAGTTCATCCTGCAGGTCATTGAACCCGCGAAATTTTACGGTCCCTACTAGTAGTCATTTTGAGTACCCGAACTTCAATGAAATGAAACAAAAAAAAAATAACAAACATTTATTCATACTTTTTGCATAAATAGCTGGAAAAGTAGAATTTTTTGAAATTTCAATTTACAGTATGAATAAGGAATACCAAATGGAAAAATAACTGTAAAAAAATTTATGTTTAAAATATTTTTAAATTTTATTTAGCTTTTAAATATCTTAAAAAATTCTGATGAATTAAAAAGTCCGTATAAAAACGAATACTTTTTCCTTAAAGAAATTAAGCCATATCACATAGCAGCCAGTAAAATTGACTTTAAACTTAAAAAGTTTCAGTTTTATATTCCATTTCATTTTTCTTATCAATACTGCACAAAAACGTTAAAAATGCAACTTCGCCAGCTAATTATGCGAAAAATATGCGATGTATATATATTTTTTTTCGTTTTGTGAAAGTTCAGCCACTCAAAAAGTCGGCAAGATTAGCCGTATGGAACGTAAATATAAACTAATGAACAGGAACGGCACAAACGCCCTCAAGCAACGAGTGTTACATCAACTCGGTGAAAACTTCCTGACAGACCGAGGAAACCGCTACAAAATAAGTGAAGTTCCACTATCATTTCACTGGATTAATTTTCCTGGCTGAGTATTGCCCTCTGGACTTTGATTTATTGTTAGTAAGATTACCCTTCGCTCAATATTATTTACGGAATCATGGGTAATATAAAAAAAATATGAGTTTCCACAAACAGAGGTTTTTAAGTCCGTTAAGAAACAAGAGCGTAAAATAAAATACAATGCAATAAAAAAGTAGTTTTTATTAAAGCCTATGTTCATAATCCCCTGTGTGGACGATCGTCATTCATTTATTAGCTAAAGTTTTTTTTAAAACTAAGCAAAACACAGGCATTTCCTAACTGCTATATCTTTTAGAATCTTCTTGCGTGTTGAATATCGACTAAACTTTGATTCTAACGTGTCCAAAACAGCTTGTTTAGAAAGAGGGTTTTTCGAGAGGGAAAAAAAAAACCAGCGTTTCATGGGTATTTCGCGCGAGAAGAGGTTGTACCACTAAAATAAGTAAAAATTTTGTATGTTATAAATGATCTGAAAATATTTTAATAATGCTGTAATATTTACGTCTGACTAAATTTACATGCATAAAGTCCGTAAAAATTCCTGCCATATCTGCTGACGCAGTGTCGATCCGAGATCATTGATATTAACCGACCCGAGTTTCGGTTGGGTCGTTACCACAACGCCGAACGTACAATAACGCCGAATACCATAACGCCAATGCCAAATTGACCGCAACGCCAACAGCTAGAAAACTGCTGTGTACCACAACGCCAAAATACAGTAACGCCGAAAAATGTTGCTGTGTGGAGGGGGGGGGGGGCACAGGAGCAAAAATGAGAAACAACTGAATGAAGTTGTGTGCTAACCTTACTTAACCTAACCTTTGTGGCAGTCCTTCAATGACATTTTTCGGGGTTAATTTATTTCGGCGTTGTGGTAATTCGGCGTTGTGGTACACAGCAGTTTTCTAGCTGTCAGCGTTGTGGTCAATTTGGCATTTCGGCTTTATGGTTTTCGGCGTTATTATACGTTCGGCGTTGTGGTATTTCGGCGTTGTGGTATTTCGGCGTTGTGGTATTTCGGCGTTGTGGTATTTCGGCGTTGTGGTGCGTCCCCGTTTCGGTTCACATCGAAGTTCCCAATGACCTTCGCTCTGCGCTAACAACTCAATGGAGCAACAGAAAATGTGGTTGGACGGTGATAAAACCAGCTGATGATTTAGCATCACTCTTGAACTCTTAACGGTGCAACTGGCAATACCGCCGCAGGGTGAGATACAACTGTACAGTTATCACAGTCATTGCGGGACTCGTGGTCACAATGCCACAACTGGGGCATCGAACCAAGGGTCAGTGGAGAGTTCCAGCAGAAATTATGTTTTGTTTACGATGGAAAATAAAGGATGTTGAGTGACATAAAGGTGTGTTTGAGTTAAATAAGTAGGCGAGTTGCGGTCAAGGCTCTAAACCGCACTGTGCTGAAAGCAGCCACGACCAGGAAACTTCACCCCGCGACACAGAAACAGCTCGGGGAAGGAGAGTTGGTGTGTCTTGAGCCAATAAGCTTGTTCGAGAAGATATTCCCGGCCTGGTCTGTCGCAGAGGGCTGTGGGACAGAGTGGACTCGTGAGCTGCCCGGGGCAGGGGTCGATCCAGGGCCACTCGCCACTCGCCACTCGCCACGAGCGTGACGCGCCAGCGGTCACGGTGACCGAGAGCCGGCGCACGTGCGCACGCGCAGCAGCACGCCACGTTATTGGTCGGCCTGGAAACCTGTTCCCGAGAAGCCGGCCGCGGGCCGAGGCGCCCGCCTGCGTGTGAACACCTCAGGTCAGACACACTACACACCTCCGTCATTCGGAATAACGTCTTCCTAAGATAACACGCACTAGTGAAATCCCAGATCATCAATCCACTTTAAAGACATTTCATGGTTAGTAAACTATATTTCGAAGCCACCGAACATAGAATAAACCAGAACTGTCACAAAATATAACATTAATATCAACTTAACTCATAATATCTACACAGGTGTTCGTTCCGTTTAGTTTTGGCTCGACACACAGCGTGAAGGACCGATATATGACTCTATTTGTTTTGTATTTTATTTCGTGAAAATCGAAAGTGTGGGAAAATATTCAACTGAAATCTACGTTGTAAATAATTCACTCGTCTCAATACCATGCCGTTGCCCAAGATTTCTGGATTTCCATCCCCCCCCCCCCCCCCCTCCCATAACGAAAGCAAGGCAAAATGCATTATTTATACTTCTGGAGAACATAACCTTTCCAAAAGAGAAAGAACTTTTAAAATGTGTCCTCATCACATCTGATCACATCTGATCACATCGTACACACTATATCTCTTTGTGGTATAATCATGGTTTGCACGTCCCCGCTGTAAACCAGGAGTTTCTATGACTTAATCAATCCCAAACATCCCTCTTCCTGGGGTGGGACTGGAAACCCGCTACCAGAAGATTATAATTCAGCTGCGGTGACTACACTGGGCCACAGAATAAACCCTCTCGCAGAAGCGAAATGGCGCAGCGCGCTCTCTGCACTTCGAGTCTGATTGGCCACTCGGTGGTACGGAGGACTGGGGACTGATTGTTAGAGACCAGAAATATTCGCCAATTCATTTCGCGATAGGCTAAAATACAAATAGTTATACCTCAGTGATGCCTCTGCTATTGGCTCACAACTCCCCTGGATGACTCTGGGCCAATAAGAAACACCCAACCTAAGGCTTTATCGAATCACAGGCTGCTACGTTGGGACATCTCACAAGACAGCAGCCAATGAGTGGGTGACATTTGACCGAGTATACGTAGAAATATGGAGTTCATCCTACAGGTCATTGAACCCGCGAATTTTTCCGGTCCCTAGTCATAAGTCATCTCTGGATAGGGTGCTTGTCTGGTGTATACTGCCCATATATATGCCTATATGCATGCCATATGAAGAAAACTTTAAAATATACAGAAAGTTTTCTATAAAACATAGCTTTGACGCTTACGTTTATAAACTCCGTTTCACAGTCACGCTTTTGCATGCGCAAGAGAACCACCTGTGTGAGGGGCTTCGTAATTCCGGGCGCGCACCCCCCCCCCCCCCCCCCATGCCGTTTGAGCCTGCTAACATTAAAATTAATATTTTATTTATACACGATGATTATATAAAGTTTTAATTTTCTCAACTTAACTATTTGTTGTATTTTCTAACACCATGAAATAGTGACTTTTGACAGAATTATTACAGATGTATATATGTACATTGTCAGAAAATAAATAAATACTAAACCCCAATTATTATTTTTTAACAGGAGAAACCATTTGCAGAAGTTAGTCACTATTAATAACACCGAGCCAAAATTATACTCATTAAACAAAATATAAAAAAATTTTATGGCAAAAAATGTTCATACCAAGATGACGTCTTTCGTGTAAGTTTTCTTGAAAGTAATAATTGGTATTATCAGTTTACGCTCTTGATGAAATACAACAAAAAATTATCTTTACAAAACTTTTCATTCCAATTTTTTTTGACGTGACGTATAATAAATCGATGAACGCCGGCTTCACGCACGAAAAAGTGTCCCGTTACGCACATTGTCCCGTTTCGCTGTGTCCCGTTACGCTCATTTTATATTGCTCTTTGCTAACCTGAACCTCCTAGCATTGCGACCGAGTACGTGGCGTAATTCTGTTTTCATGCATTTCAATGTAACATTTTCATTGCTCTTTGCTAACCCGCTCCTCCTAGCATTGCTGCAAAGTCCGTGGCGCAAATATATTATTTTTGACTGCATCTTGGTGTTGGGTAGGCCATTTTCCTTCACATCATCCTTGAAACACTCCCATTCGTTTCCTACTTTTCCTATCATCGTCATATCCTTAACAGAATAACACAGATTGGAAGAAGTTAAATAGCAAACATGTATAAAAATTATAGTTAAAATAATCTCTTCGTTAAAGTAATAAACATATTTGAATTAATGAGTGCAAATAAAAGTAAATTTATCAATTAAATCGTAGATTTCAGTTCACTCCTTCTTTGTATCCATACAAAATAGAGATAATTCAATAAAAAAATAATGATTCAATTTTATTCATAAAAGTATGCAATCATTTCATCAATGTTTTGTTATGACGTTATCGCGTTAAACTATCGTCCGTAAACCGACTTTATAGACAACCAATTTTTTTTTTTTTTAAATTTTTATAGCATATAGTTGTGTGTACAATGTTTGTGCTCTGTGGGTGAGCACACTGGACGAGGACAGCGAGAGATTGCACGCTGCGCACTAAGCACAAGGGGCATCTGGCGGGCGGGCGCCGGGAGGACGCAGTCAAGGCCGCGGATTGGAGGGCCGGGTCCCGTGGTCACGTGTGCGCGGCTGCGGCCAGCCTTGACCTCGAGACCTCCTGCAGCCACGCTTCGCACGCGGCCACAACAACCAACAACCAACAACACCCAGGTGTCACAGACACTCTTCTTCCTTCACTCCGCTGCAGCCACTCCCTAACGGGGACGCACCACAACGCCGAAATACACTAACGCCGAAAAATGTCATTGCAGGACTGCCACAAAGGTTAGGTTAGGTTAGACTAGGTTAGGTTAGGTAAGGTTAGGTTAGGTTAGGTTAGGTTAGGTTTGTTTGTGGTATTTCGGCGTTAAGGTACATTTAAGAAACACAATTTCATTCAGTTGTTATTTCGGGCTTTGTGGTAATTCGGCGCTGTGATACACAGCAGTTTTCTAGCTGTCGGCGTTGTGGTCAATTTTGACATTCGGCGTTATGGTATTTCGGCGTTGTGGTGACGACCCCACTCAAACAGCCCGACATGCATTCACACGAGTAGTGTTTACACTCGACACCATAGATAGCGCTACTAATAGCTAGCTAGTTCTTTTAGATTCACACAAAGAGCGTTAATTTCGCACAGTCGTAGCTCGGCCTGCTGTGCACTCGCTTAGGTTTTTTTTTTTTTTTCAATTATGAACCCAGCTTAAGGGGCCCGCTTCGTCAGAGGTGTATCTGTGTTGGTGAGGCGGGTTGATAAGCGCGACGCTCGCTGGTGCTTCTAGCGCGGTATAGCCTCTAAGCGCAAGGCTCTGAACTGGCGCGCCGTCTTTACGTCGTCACAGGTTAACTGTGAAATTTGAGCGGTGACCGTAACATTATATTGCGGAGAAATTAAGATAAAGGTGTAATGCAAGTCCCTTAAGTGCTTTCAAGAATCTGTACCGGTTGTTTTACGCCTGAAAGGTACTCTGAAATGATGTGTTTTAGCCATTTTAAATCTTCTAAAAATACAGTTTACAAATTTAATCCAAAATCGAAAGTACATTTCGGCCCTCAGTGAACTCTTAAATGCTTTTCGTAAACAGACCCGACTCGTATATCTTGAGTAGTTATCAAATCGCGTTATTTTTCCTGGAGCTCTGCGCACCGTGTGTGTGCCCGGGTAAGCGGTGCAACAGGAACGCACGACCTCAATGTCATTGCTTCATTCGCCATTCGTTCTTTGAATACTGCCTTGGTGCTCCGATCGCTTGCACAGCTCCGGTGCTAGCCTGGACAGCTAACATAGGTTGGATAGGCCTCCACCGGACCACGGGTTCACTGGGTGTTTTGAGGGGTCCCAGTGTGATGTGGGAGATCGGGGAAGGCGCCAGCAGTGCTGATGAGTCTCAGGGCTCAGGACACAGCCAACTGTCTGGTCAGCTGAGTGTGGTAGAGGGGTTGAGGCGGTGACTATGCTGGGTTGGTGGCCCCAGCCGCTGGTCATTGCCGAAGCCCTAGCACCCTCCCGATCAACAAAAGGGAGCGATCCCTTGTAGTTCTGTTTAATTTATATAGCTCTGGAATGTTTTAAAACAGAACAGGAAGATACTCCCAGATTACTCTTCAAGGGCGCATATTGGGAGGGGAACGTTGAGAAATGCCGGCCGCAAGGTCAGAATATATCTGCCTTGCAATGAGGAAGATCAATTTGAAACGGTTTCACAGACTGCTAATTTCCATTGCAACTCATTGAAAAAACAACCTAAGAATAGACAAAAAACATTAACTAAAAAACACAGAATAATAAGCCAAAATAAGACAATGTCAAATGTTGATTTGATTTAAAGCAGTTTTGTGGACATACGCCAATGCCGTTTTTGCACAGTTTGTCATTGAAAAATTCCGAAAACAAACAAATAATAACAATATGAAGATAAAAAAATTCACAGAAAACAAGACTGCAATTAGGTATTCCCGTGCAAGCGATTGTCCCCGCACTGGACGGCTATGATTGGCCTGTCGACAGTAAACATACACCTGAAATAAACCCAGCCTACCACGAAACACAGACAACGCTAACAAAGTTTTTAACACACAGCTGGTCTAGAAATCTTTTCGCGAAAAGTACAAGGCCCTAAGTATGACTCACATTAACGTGTACAGAGTCTGTGCACATGGTTGGTAAGTAGCACACTATAATCTCGGAGGCGCTGTTTGCTGCCGCGATCTCAGCCTTCAACGTCTGCTTCCAGCGAAATTTATTCGGGAATTGGCAGAGAAAACCCTGGGCATTGACATGCGGGATGCAAAAAAATTTCATGCGATAATAGCAAGCAGGTTGGTTACAGGAAACAGAAGGATGGTTCCGGAAGAAGATTTGGACAGAGTAGAAATATATTATCTTTGAAAGATTTGTGCAATGGGAGTGCATGACTTGATGTAAGCTTTTGGACATACGCCATTGCTAAGCACATGCATTTTTTGTTGGGTTCAATATTTTTGTGCTGTCATCATTTGTTGGGTTTTTTTCGTTCTCTTGGTCCATTTATCATTGTTTTTCTTTGTTTGTTGACCATATTCCTGTCATGGAATATTATGTGGTGTTTTATATCCTGTTGACAACAGCAATTTTTTGCTTAATTTGTGTTTTTGTCTTTTGGGGTTTTTTGTAGTTTTCCTATGCAGAGATACATGTGCTTAGCAATGGCTAGAGACCGGGAAATTTCGCGAGTTAATTTCGCGATAGGGTAAAATACAAATAGTTATACCTCAGTGCTGCCTCTGCTATTGGCTCACAACTCACCTGGATGACTCTGAGCCAATGAGAAACACCCCACCAAAGCTGTATCGAATCACAGGCTGCTACGTTGGGACGTCTCAGAAGACAGCAACCAATGAGTGGGTGACATTTGACCGAGTGTACGTAGAACTATGGAGTTCATCCTACAGGTCATTGAACCCGCGAATTTTTCCGGTCCCTAGCAATGGCGTATGTCCAAAAGCTCACATCAAGTCAGAGTAGAAATAAACTACTGAGCAAAGGGCGGTAACTTGGACATTGCTACCTACTACAGCTCGCGGGTCGCAGCCGACCCGAGCAGCGAGAGGCCTGTTTGGAATCCGGAGACGGTATTTATACTTCTCCGCGCTGACAAAGGACTTGGAGGAATGCGAGGAAGACAAACGGGACCTCCACAGAAAACACGGGGTGCTTTCATCGCGACATGTGCTCACACACAAGGCTGGGATGAGGACGTGTGCGCGCTGCTAGAAAATATTCACCTTCAATTCACGAAGAACGCTGGTTTACAAATTATCTCAGGAATCTTTCGTAAATTTTCGGCCATCTTCTTGAATTTACAGACACTAAGTTCAGTTCCTTTGAACATGAGTAGGGCCATGCATATTTCGCGAAAAGATTACGAGACTAGCTGAAAGTTAAAACACTGTAGCATTGTCTGCCTCTCGTGATTAGACGAGTTTCTTTCAGGTCAATATCGATTTTTACAACACCAATCACAGTGATTCAGTGCGGAAGCAAACGCGTCCTGAGTGGCTCGGTCAGATAAGGAAACGACTTCTCTCGCAGACGTCCGCCAATCACAAGGAAGAAACCGCTGGTGTGAGTATAACATGTTGTAGTCTAGTAGGCGTTCAGATTTATTCGCGAAAAATGCCTGCCCCTAAATATGAGTCCAAAACAATATTCTTGGCACCTATGTTAACCAAACATTCAAAAACTGGTTAATGCTACAGTAAGAACAATCTTCTTTAGTCGTCTAAGTGTGTGTTCACCTTTGTTTACAACGAAACATACTAGCTATTCGAACAACAGCTTCGTTTCTACGATTATTCAGTTATTTGAAGTTACAATGAACTCTTATTTTTTTTAATTTTAAAAGTAAAATTCTTCGTTGAAAAGACTGTATATTTACTGTAATTTCCAACAGTGAGTGTGTGTGTGTGTGTGTGTGTGTGTGTGTGTAGGTGGGTGGGTGTGTGTGTGTAGTCCACCGCAAAACGGTTTGTGAAAGTTTTCCTTGGAAAATATTTTGTGGTAACCCACAACACTGTTTGTTACAGGCTTCAAAATAAGTACTTTTTGTTTTTGCTTCCAGCGAAACTTACGTAATCAAAAAATTTGTTTTAAACTTCAAAATAGAAAAAAACTGGCGTGTGTGTGATTTGTATTCTGTAAGTATGCTAATCTAAACAAACAACAGATTTGATCTGCATTCAACTAAGATACTTTAATTTAAATTTTAATTGTGAGCTATTTTTATTCAAAACTGTTACGTTATGTCAATGTAAAGATAATATTCAATCACAGACACACAATTAATACTCCGTATCAAATTATTCTTTCATTATAAATGTAGGAAATAGTTACACGGTAATACGCATTATTAGAGACCTGTAAAATTCGCGATTTCAGATCCCTAAAGGATAGACTCCATTATCCCCTATGCACTCGTGCAAATTACATCTGCTGATTGGTTACCGACTCGTAACACCTGTTGACTGGAATGATCGTGATTAGCTAATTCTTCTGTTAAAGATTTTTCATTGGCCCGGAGTCCTTCAGATAAACTGTGGCCCAATCACTGAAGCAAAATATAGTCAAAAGTATTTGGACTCTATCCTATCGCGAAATGAATCCGCGAATTTTACAGGTCTCTACGCATTATTATTTGGCAACAGACTTAGCTGCAAACTGTAGTTACATTGTAATACCCACTGGCATTGGCTAATTTATGTTACAAACTCGGAAACAAAATGTGCCCTGTCATGTCGAATCAGTGCAGAGGGGACAATATATAACAGTCTACACTCGACACACGACACAGCCCTGCTTATGAAGAATGTGGAATCTACCCTGGTGCCCGAAAACTAGAGACCGGAAAAATTCGCGGATTAATTTCGTGATAGGCTGAAATCCAAACACGTGTACAATTCTGCTGGTTTTGCTATTGGCTCTAAGTTTAACTTGAGCTGCCTGGGCCAATGAGAGATTATCGACCAAAGAATCATCGAATCACAAGCTACCTAGTGGAGACGCCTCACAAGTTAGCACCCAATGAACACACGTGTTTGCTTGAAAAATGTAGAGGATAATGGAGTCTATCCTAGAAGTAATTGAATCCGCGAATTTTTCCGGTCTCTACCGAAAACATACGCGAATGTTTTATGTAGTGTCGTTGTGTGTCACCCACTGACTTTACACGACCTCATTGTCGACGAGATGCGAAGTCCAACTAAAATGCGCTGGGAAATCACATTGTTGCCAGACGTACGTGATATCTGGTACCACAGACAGAATTTGACTCTCGTAGGTACCAGATTCACTGATTAGAAAAATCTTAGCTCTTGGCATACGGCAATTGGTAGGAGTGATTTCGTGAAGAGTGGGACGGAAATGTGTAACCACGGTGCTGCTATCTGTGGCGGATGGCACGAAACAAAGTTCACAAAGACAAAGGGAACGTTATAATATGAACTGTTTAGTAAATTTTTAGCAAGATGTGCAGTATTTTAATAAAATTTCTTGTTGTCGAAAATCAAGTCCAAAGCCAGGGTTTAGTATTTTTTTCCAAGTCTATTCAGTTTTTATGGAAGCCTAGTCATTATTAGAGCCCGGAAAAATTTGCCAATTAATTTCGCGATAGGCTAAAATACAAATAGTTATACCTCAGTGCTGCCTCTGCTATTGGCTCACAACTCACCTGGATGACTCTGATCCAATGAGAAACACCCAACCAAAGCTGTATCGAATCACAGGCTGCTACGTTGGGACGTCTCACAAGACAGCAGCCAATGAGTGGGTGACATTTGACCGAGTGTTCGTAGAACTATGGAGTTCATCCTACAGGTCATTGAACCTGCGAATTTTTCCGGTCCCTAGTCATTATATAGTTCTAATTTCGGTCTGCAAATGGAATGATTCGATAGTCGACGTAGCTGCTCCGACAGAGCGTGTTCTAGCGGCGGGTGCCGAAACTAAGCGTGATTCGCATCAGACAGTTTGCGTATATTTATTCGCGCTCGGCATTATTTTAAATAAATTTTACGTTAAATTGAGTGCCCATTTCGTGTTAGAAGTGTATTTGCAACACATGAATAGGGACCGGAAAAATTCGCGGGTTCAATGACCTGTAGGATGAACTCCATAGTTCTACGTAAACTCGGTCAAATTTCACCCACTCATTGGCTGCTGTCTTGTGAGACGTCCCAACGTAGCAGCCTGTGATTCGATACAGCTTTGGTTAGGTGTTTCTCATTGGCTCAGAGTCATCCAGGTGAGTTGTGAGCCAATAGCAGAGGCAGCACTGAGGTATAACTATTTGTATTTTAGCTTATAGCGAAATGAACTTGCGAATTTTTCCGGTCTCTACACATGAATTATTTGGTTACCGAGGTTACATGTTACACATTTCCGGCGAGTAGCCGAAAGACTATCACACACATCCCCCCCCCCCCCCCAACCCAAACAGTGCTCCGCAGAAATGCCAGAAATGCCAGAAATGTGTCCCACCAGCACGGTGTCTCCGCCCGGCAACTCCGACGACACAAGCAAGGACGAAGGTCGTGGCATGTTCTAAGGCTGTCTTCGCCCTTATGTACCCCGGAAGGTGCGCCGTCAACAAAGAGTACAAATCTTGTCCGTGCGGGCAGATCACTAGGGACTGGAAATATTCGCGAGTTCAATCACCTCTAGGATAGACTCCACGATTCCCTACAATATTCGGGCAAATGCCACATGCTCATTTGCTTATTAGAATTACTTCTGAGACCTGTCAACGAGAATGCTTCCGATTCGATACTTTCTTTGGTTGAAGGTTTTTCATTGGCTCACAAAGTCCTTGACATAAGCTGTGAGCCAATCACAGAAGTAATATGAAGGCACAGCTGTTTTGATCCTAGCATAACGCAAAATGAATCCGCGAATTTTTCCGGTCTCTACAGACCACTGACATCCCCGTGCGGGCTCCGGGGGCATCAAGGCTGACCCCTGCGTGGGAGGACCTCCAGCCAGCTCCACCCCCACTACACCGGCACTTGCACCAATAGCAGCTGCCTGCACAGTGGATATGACCCGAGCCGCATCCAGAAGGAGGCAACACTCCTTACAATCACAATCGGGAAAGTCCGCCCATAAAGCCGCGGTGATGACGGGAGGCCCAGGAACCCCATCCCAGCATCGTCGCCACCGGGAACCCCCCAAGCACCCTAGGGTTCAGAACCGGGAATTACCGGTAAAAAAAAAATAACATTATAATCCATCCCCGGTTCTTTCCAAAACATTTGATTTAAACATGTTATTTTCCTTCACCGCGCGAAAGTTATAACATGTGAAAAAGTCATGTATACGTAAAACCGTCTTCGCCCGGACACTTTTTTTTTGGGACGTAGGTAGGTTATAGATTAAGATATTCAAATATAACCTTTACCAATAAATTTAAGAGTTATCGTTACAGGTTATGATTTATCGCGGAAAATCTGACTGTTTGATTTACTTCAATACACTTTGTCACACAATACACTTTGTTGTGCTTATGTGTTTGCTGCGTTGTCCAGGTTTGTTGTCTGCCTGCATTTAATCTGCCTCGTTGTTGTTAGCCTACTGTGTTTGTCTGTGTTGCTATATACTATTTTTCATGACTAAGTCCTACCCTTATTTAACATTTTTTAAATGTTATGTGAGAGAAAAAAAAATAAACAAAAGTGACCGGGTCAAACACGTAAAACGGTGCTACCCGGACAGTAGTATAGGAATGGGCGTCCGGAAACTGGCTTCTGTCTGTGGTGCTTGGTGCCGGTGTCCGCCATCTTGGATTGTGACGTCACGGCGGCAAAAATTCCTCAAAATTCCTCAAAAATGACTCAAAATGACTCAAAAATTCCCGTTTTAAGAAAAAATTTCCCGTTTTCGAGGGAAAAATTCCCGTTTCGAGGGAAAATTTCCCGTTTTATTCCTCAAAAATCCCAACGGCTAGAAATGTCCTGATAGAGGCTTAAGCATCCTTAACTCAAGCCTCAGTTAAGCCTCTATCAGGATGTGACCTTGACCTTTGACCTTGACCCCGGCGGCCATCTTGGATCCGCCATTTTGGATGACGTCATTTCGTTTTCTAGAAAATTCCGGCATTGTGTTATCCGCCATATTGGACGATGACGTCACCGTTGCAATTTTCGTTACGGCCGCCATCTTTAACTTTTTTATTTATTATCCGATTTCAATGAAAAAATTTTTAAAATTTATTAAAAAATCCATTTAATAAAATTTTAATGAAAAATATTTAAAAAATATATTTTTACGACACGGAGTTCGGAGTCCTCGGTTCGAACCCGGTGAGGCCAAAAAAATTAAAAATGGCGACCGATCCTCCTCCCGTGGTGACTTTTGGCAGACTGACTCCCACCACTTTTCTTAAAGCATATATATCGTCACCTAGTATGACGTCATGTCCGCCATCTTGTCTTCGATGCTGGAAGCCATCATCATCATTGTATCGTCGACGAGAGTGCGCTGACACCATGTTAGTTTAGTTCGTATCCGCTAGAGTGCAGTAATCATTTATTATTACTGTGACACCCGCCATCTTGAAATATGGCCGCCATCTTGAAAATCCGTAATTATTTAGCTAGAAATTCTGGAAAAATTCCAAAATTCATTAAATAAATCACTCATTAACTTACATATTGATTCGATCCGCTCCAGTCCTTGGTTCGATCCCTGAATGATGCAAAACATTTAATTTTATATAAAAAATAATAATTTCAATAAACCATGTTCAAAATTCTTAAAGAGACTTTAAATCCTCTACTACCATCATCCTATCAGACACCAAGACCACCATATTGGAAATTCGTAATTGTAATGCTAGAGATTCGGGAAAAAGTTCAAAATTCATTAAATAAATTTGTAATCTATATACTGATTGAGTAGATCGACTAAGGTCCTTGGTTCGATCCCTGGCCGATACAAAACAACTTTAATTTTAAAAAAGTACCAGAAAAGTGTAAGGTTCGAGAAATAAAACACCTCAAAGTCTATTACAAACATAATATTTATTACACAATTTCTATCCTACTACAGAATCACTTGCGAAAGCCAACAACAATCTTATAAACATATAGCCCTGCATAGACGTGCAACGACTACTTCTTAGCTCCAAATGGCTCCCAAAGCTCCAACAGCCTCCAAATGCTTAACACAGCTCCAAATGGCTCCAAATGCTCCAAACGGCTCCAAATGCTCCAAACGGCCTCCAAATGCTCCAACAGCTCCAAAAAAAAGGCTCCAAATGCTCCAATAGCCTCCAAATGCTTAACACAGCTCCAAATGGCTCCAAATGCTCCAAACGGCCTCCAAATGCTTGACAGCCTCCAAATGCTTAACACAGCTCTAAATGGCTCCAAATGCTCCAAACGGCCTCCAAATGCTTGACAGCTCCAAATGTCTCCAGCAGCTCCAAATGCTCCAACAGCTCCAAAAAAAGGCTCCAAATGCTCCAACAGCCTCCAAATGCTTAACGGAGCTCCAAATGGCTCCAAATGCTTGACAGCTCCAAATGCATAACACAGCTCCAAATGGCTCCAAATGCTCCAAACGGCCTCCAAATGCTTGACAGCTCCAAATGTCTCCAGCAGCTCCAAATGCTCCAACAGCTCCAAAAAAAAAGGCTCCAAAAGCTCCAACAGCCTCCAAATGCTTAACACAGTTCCAAATGGCTCCAAATGCTCCAAACGGCCTCCAAATGCTTGACAGCTCCAAATGCTTCAAAAGGCTCCAAATGCTCCAAATGCTCCAAACGGCCTCCAAATGGCTCCAACAGCTCCAACAGCCTCCAAATGCTTGACAGCTCCAAATGTTTCCAGCAGCTCCAAATGCTCCAAATGGCTCCAACAGCCTCCAAATGCTTAACACAGCTCTAAATGGCTCCAACAGCTCCAAAAGACTCCAAATGCTTCAAAAGGCTCCAATTGCTCCAAGAGCTCCATCTCCAATTGGTTCCAACTGATTCCTATTACTTTTATCGAACTTGGCATGATTACTAACATGTCTTTATCAGTATACATTTTGACTGGCAGTGGTAACGTTTTTTTACACCTTTAAGTTATAAGTTTTATTTAGAAATCAGATTTCGATAAATGATAGCTTCCATCTGGAAAGAAAATATATTAATTTATCTTCAAGTTTATACACATACATATAATTTAATCCATTATTGTATGTAGCCAGCTTCCCTCAGTTCTTTGAGTATGAAGGATATTTCTTTAATGTTCGAATAGTTTCCTGCACAAAGCGATCCATGTAGTAGTCGTAGCCTGTTAACCAATATGTTAGGATCTTCCCATGAGGTATAATCAATCTCTTCTGCTGCCTTCATCATCCTTGCATGTTTATAATAAATATTATCTCTGGTGTTTATCGTTTTAACACCAACCACAAGGTCACTTTCGTCATCTTGCCAGTGATTATCACAAGCTTGATCAGGATAATTTATTTTATTACGCCGTTTCCATCGTTTTGGTCTCAAACCACCATCACAGTCTTCGCTCTTGCATGCTTTTGGTGCTTCAGTACAGTACTCAATCATGTCAGCCTCAGATGTGTCACCACAATCTTCAATCATGCCAGCTTCTGATGTGTCACCACAGTCTTCAATCATGTCAGCACCACAAACTTGATCAGGATAATTTATTTTATTACGTCGTTTCCATCGTTTTGGTCTCAGACTGCCATCACAGTCTTCGATCTTGCCTGCTTTAGGTGTTTCAGTACAGTACTCAATCATGTCAGCCTCAGATGTGTCACCACAATCTTCAATCATGCCAGCCTCAGATGATTCATCAAAGTCTTCGACCTTGTAAGCTTCAGGTGGTTCTCCATCTTTCACATTTTCATGGAGACGACTAGATATTGGAGTAAATATATTTTCATTTCTAATGTGGTTACAACTTCCTTCGTTTGTTTTAAATTTTAAATTATTATCTTGATCTAGATCAGTAATTTTAGCATTAGCTTTTTCGCCTTCGTTCCTCTTCCGCGATGTTGTAGCCCAGTCTTCGTTATCTTTATTCATCTTAATTGTACAGGTCTTGTAATGTCTATCCAAGTAATATCTTCTACCAAAGGATTTCTGACACTGACTGCAATGAAATGGTTTTTGACAAGGACCCAAATTACACTCGCTTCTCTCATGTCGTTTAGCATTCTTTCTCAAGGTAAACACCTTGCTACAGTATCTACAGTGATGACGTTTTGATACAGCAACAAATCCCGTTTCAGGATTCATATTAGTTATTGAGACTAATGCCAGATGCAAACTAAGAGTTTTAAATTAGATATATTACTTAAATAGAATTTTTTAATTATTTCATCAGCGAGAATTAATTTATCTCATTCAAAGGTACTTGTTGCAAGTAGTTCTGCTTTTCAACAACAGATGTCGCCACATGTTACTTGCAGGTAAATAATATTTAGTTATTTTATGCGGGATGCGGGATGCTCACTATCGATCGCAAAAGAAGGATGGCTTCGCTAGACTCCAAGGAGAAGGAAGTTCGTCCATCCTGTTAGTGCTTCTTAGATTTCTCAGAGATTATTTGACTGAGTAATGATATTTTTTTTTTTAAATTTCCACCTGATAAAAATATTACAAGTGCTGATTTATTGGCAGAATTTCAATAATTAAATGCGACCTTGAATAAAAAATGACATGACTCATTAAGTAAAAAAAATTCTTCATGCAGAGATCAATTCCTCATCAGTAACCAGAAGCACTCGGAGAAAACCATCAGATGTCTAGTCAGGAATAATCAGAAGCACCCAGAGAAAACCATCAAAATATTGTCAAGAATAATCAGGAGCACACGGAGAAAACTACCATAATATTGTCAAGAATAAACGGGAGCACACGGAGAAATCCACCATAATATTGACAAGAATAATCAGGAGCACACGGAGAAAACCACCGCAAGTTTTCTTTGATATCATAAAATTTCAGGAAAAAAATAATACTAAAAATAAAAATAAATTAATAAAAAATTTAAAAAAAATAAAATAAAAAAATACATAAAATTCTGCTAGCTTGTGAACTTCTCATTGTTGAACAAAGATAGAGTTCTAGTACAAGCCAGAATTTTATGTATTTTTTTTATTTTATTTTTTTTTAATTTTTTATTAATTTATTTTTATTTTTAGTATTATTTTTTTCCTGAAATTTTATGATATCAAAGAAAACTTGCGGTGGTTTTCTCCGTGTGCTTCTGATTATTCTTGTCAATATTATGGTGGATTTCTCCGTGTGCTCCCGTTTATTCTTGACAATATTATGGTAGTTTTCTCCGTGTGCTCCTGATTATTCTTGACAATATTTTGATGGTTTTCTCTGGGTGCTTCTGATTATTCCTGACTAGACATCTGATGGTTTTCTCCGAGTGCTTCTGGTTACTGATGAGGAATTGATCTCTGCATGAAGAATTTTTTTTACTTAATGAGTCATGTCATTTTTTATTCAAGGTCGCATTTAATTATTGAAATTCTGCCAATAAATCAGCACTTGTAATATTTTTATCAGGTGGAAATTTAAAAAAAAAAATATCATTACTCAGTCAAATAATCTCTGAGAAATCTAAGAAGCACTAACAGGATGGACGAACTTCCTTCTCCTTGGAGTCTAGCGAAGCCATCCTTCTTTTGCGATCGATAGTGAGCATCCCGCATCCCGCATAAAATAACTAAATATTATTTACCTGCAAGTAACATGTGGCGACATCTGTTGTTGAAAAGCAGAACTACTTGCAACAAGTACCTTTGAATGAGATAAATTAATTCTCGCTGATGAAATAATTAAAAAATTCTATTTAAGTAATATATCTAATTTAAAACTCTTAGTTTGCATCTGGCATTAGTCTCAATAACTAATATGAATCCTGAAACGGGATTTGTTGCTGTATCAAAACGTCATCACTGTAGATACTGTAGCAAGGTGTTTACCTTGAGAAAGAATGCTAAACGACATGAGAGAAGCGAGTGTAATTTGGGTCCTTGTCAAAAACCATTTCATTGCAGTCAGTGTCAGAAATCCTTTGGTAGAAGATATTACTTGGATAGACATTACAAGACCTGTACAATTAAGATGAATAAAGATAACGAAGACTGGGCTACAACATCGCGGAAGAGGAACGAAGGCGAAAAAGCTAATGCTAAAATTACTGATCTAGATCAAGATAATAATTTAAAATTTAAAACAAACGAAGGAAGTTGTAACCACATTAGAAATGAAAATATATTTACTCCAATATCTAGTCGTCTCCATGAAAATGTGAAAGATGGAGAACCACCTGAAGCTTACAAGGTCGAAGACTTTGATGAATCATCTGAGGCTGGCATGATTGAAGATTGTGGTGACACATCTGAGGCTGACATGATTGAGTACTGTACTGAAACACCTAAAGCAGGCAAGATCGAAGACTGTGATGGCAGTCTGAGACCAAAACGATGGAAACGACGTAATAAAATAAATTATCCTGATCAAGTTTGTGGTGCTGACATGATTGAAGACTGTGGTGACACATCAGAAGCTGGCATGATTGAAGATTGTGGTGACACATCTGAGGCTGACATGATTGAGTACTGTACTGAAGCACCAAAAGCATGCAAGAGCGAAGACTGTGATGGTGGTTTGAGACCAAAACGATGGAAACGGCGTAATAAAATAAATTATCCTGATCAAGCTTGTGATAATCACTGGCAAGATGACGAAAGTGACCTTGTGGTTGGTGTTAAAACGATAAACACCAGAGATAATATTTATTATAAACATGCAAGGATGATGAAGGCAGCAGAAGAGATTGATTATACCTCATGGGAAGATCCTAACATATTGGTTAACAGGCTACGACTACTACATGGATCGCTTTGTGCAGGAAACTATTCGAACATTAAAGAAATATCCTTCATACTCAAAGAACTGAGGGAAGCTGGCTACATACAATAATGGATTAAATTAAATGTATGTGTATAAACTTGAAGATAAATTAATATATTTTCTTTCCAGATGGAAGCTATCATTTATCGAAATCTGATTTCTAAATAAAACTTATAACTTAAAGGTGTAAAAAAACGTTACCACTGCCAGTCAAAATGTATACTGATAAAGACATGTTAGTAATCATGCCAAGTTCGATAAAAGTAATAGGAATCAGTTGGAACCAATTGGAGATGGAGCTCTTGGAGCAATTGGAGCCTTTTGAAGCATTTGGAGTCTTTTGGAGCTGTTGGAGCCATTTAGAGCTGTGTTAAGCATTTGGAGGCTGTTGGAGCCATTTGGAGCATTTGGAGCTGCTGGAAACATTTGGAGCTGTCAAGCATTTGGAGGCTGTTGGAGCTGTTGGAGCCATTTGGAGGCCGTTTGGAGCATTTGGAGCATTTGGAGCCTTTTGAAGCATTTGGAGCTGTCAAGCATTTGGAGCATTTGGAGCTGCTGGAAACATTTGGAGCTGTCAAGCATTTGGAGGCCGTTTGGAGCATTTGGAGCCATTTGGAACTGTGTTAAGCATTTGGAGGCTGTTGGAGCTTTTGGAGCCTTTTTTTTTGGAGCTGTTGGAGCATTTGGAGCTGCTGGAGACATTTGGAGCTGTCAAGCATTTGGAGCCATTTGGAGCTCCGTTAAGCATTTGGAGGCTGTTGGAGCATTTGGAGCCTTTTTTTGGAGCTGTTGGAGCATTTGGAGCTGCTGGAGACATTTGGAGCTGTCAAGCATTTGGAGGCCGTTTGGAGCATTTGGAGCCATTTAGAGCTGTGTTAAGCATTTGGAGGCTGTCAAGCATTTGGAGGCCGTTTGGAGCATTTGGAGCCATTTGGAGCTGTGTTAAGCATTTGGAGGCTATTGGAGCATTTGGAGCCTTTTTTTTGGAGCTGTTGGAGCATTTGGAGGCCGTTTGGAGCATTTGGAGCCGTTTGGAGCATTTGGAGCCATTTGGAGCTGTGTTAAGCATTTGGAGGCTGTTGGAGCTTTGGGAGCCATTTGGAGCTAAGAAGTAGTCGTTGCACGTCTATGCAGGGCTAAATGTTTATAAGATTGTTGTTGGCTTTCGCAAGTGATTCTGTAGTAGGATAGAAATTGTGTAATAAATATTATGTTTGTAATAGACTTTGAGGTGTTTTATTTCTCGAACCTTACACTTTTCTGGTACTTTTTTAAAATTAAAGTTGTTTTGTATCGGCCAGGGATCGAACCAAGGACCTTAGTCGATCTAATCAATCAGTATATAGATTACAAATTTATTTAATGAATTTTGAACTTTTTCCCGAATCTCTAGCATTACAATTACGAATTTCCAATATGGTGGTCTTGGTGTCTGATAGGATGATGGTAGTAGAGGATTTAAAGTCTCTTTAAGAATTTTGAACATGGTTTATTGAAATTATTATTTTTTATATAAAATTAAATGTTTTGCATCATTCAGGGATCGAACCAAGGACTGGAGCGGATCGAATCAATATGTAAGTTAATGAGTGATTTATTTAATGAATTTTGGAATTTTTCCAGAATTTCTAGCTAAATAATTACGGATTTTCAAGATGGCGGCCATATTTCAAGATGGCGGGTGTCACAGTAATAATAAATGATTACTGCACTCTAGCGGATACGAACTAAACTAACATGGTGTCAGCGCACTCTCGTCGACGATACAATGATGATGATGGCTTCCAGCATCGAAGACATGATGGCGGACATGACGTCATACTAGGTGACGATATATATGCTTTAAGAAAAGTGGTGGGAGTCAGTCTGCCAAAAGTCACCACGGGAGGAGGATCGGTCGCCATTTTTAATTTTTTTGGCCTCACCGGGTTCGAACCGAGGACTCCGAACTCCGTGTCGTAAAAATATATTTTTTTAAATATTTTTCATTAAAATTTTATTAAATGGATTTTTTAATAAATTTTAAAAATTTTTTCATTGAAATCGGATAATAAATAAAAAAGTTAAAGATGGCGGCCGTAACGAAAATTGCAACGGTGACGTCATCGTCCAATATGGCGGATAACACAATGCCGGAATTTTCTAGAAAACGAAATGACGTCATCCAAAATGGCGGATCCAAGATGGCCGCCGGGGTCAAGGTCAAAGGTCAAGGTCACATCCTGATAGAGGCTTAACTGAGGCTTGAGTTAAGGATGCTTAAGCCTCTATCAGGACATTTCTAGCCGTTGGGATTTTTGAGGAATAAAACGGGAAATTTTCCCTCGAAACGGGAATTTTTCCCTCGAAAACGGGAAATTTTTTCTTAAAACGGGAATTTTTGAGTCATTTTGAGTCATTTTTGAGGAATTTTGAGGAATTTTTGCCGCCGTGACGTCACAATCCAAGATGGCGGACACCGGCACCAAGCACCACAGCCAGAAGCCAGTTTCCGGACGCCCATTCCTATACTACTCCGGACACTCGTCTTAATAAAATTATAAACAAGAAACTTACCTTCTTCGTCCGCACTTGGAGACGCTAAAGCAAGCTGTTTACTTCATTTTTGATGGGTTTCAGGCTGATGTTTATGATATGAGGGAGGGAGTAAGGTGACATAAGAGTAATAAAAACCAGTTTGTCACATACATGAATTCAAATTATAATGTACATAAAAAATGAAAACATATCACTTTATAATGTTAGGTAACAAGGAAAACTGCAGTTTTAATTGGCAATGTAGCCAACAAATGAGTATTTATATTTGAAGGACACTAAGCTGTCGTTATTTTAGTTAAATGCTGCGCTCAACTCGGTCGTAATCGACGACACTTTTGTCCTCCAGCTCCGTCCACTTAAAAAAAAGAACATTTTTACGTCCATGTTAAGGGCAAATCGCATGAAGAATCCATCAGGAACAATTTCTTCCACAAGCCCCAATAAGTATTTTAAACTTCTTTTGTCGGCGAATTTCACCAACAACCAGTCCCCAACACCTGGATCATTGAAGACAAGTTCGCCATCTGGAGGTCCTTCAAATGTCCGATAAATGGAACCCTTCAGAAGATTCTTTCAGCGGTAAGTGTCCCTCCTCACTAGCTGAAGACAGTTGCCCTCAGCTGCTTTCGAATCTTCTTCCCCTCTTTGTATGGCTGAGCAGGCTTCGATCTTTCTCCGTTGGACGAAGGTTCAAGATCGGCAACCTCGATGATGCCTTGAGCGGAAATTCCGAGTCCTGGAGCAACATTTGACTTTTCTCTTCCACCTGGGTTTGTTGTCACCAGTGTTATGGCGGAGATTAGACAACAAGTCAATTACTACATGTCCTGCTAGCTGCCTTGGCCACTTGGGAGGTTAATCATCGACTTGGGTTTCTGGTTTCTTTACCAGTTTCCCCAAAACGTGTTCGGCATCGAGTGGAATAATTCCACAGGCACGAAAACCAGCTTCTTAGTTTTTTTTTATTCGGCCACATCGCCTCGCTGAGCTCTTTGAGGAGAGGTGGGAACCACTGCTTGGGAGAAGATAGCTCAGCCTGTGGTCTAGGATCATAGGAGAATCTGACTCCAAGCTCCCTTCAAAGTCTTATAATAAAGCTACATTGAGGGTTGCAACAAGCGTGTTGCTTTTGGGGGGAGGCAAACAAATTTGATTTTCGGTACGTATTCAGAGAAGTGTGTTGAAAGTTTGTCACCAATGACAACTTTGTCGCCTTCACAAGACTTTGCCCAAGACAAAACAATGGTTTTAAACCAGTCCAAAAACTTATCGGTCAATCCATTCGGATTTTGACCGGTTGTAACGCACCCCAGGTGGGCCTCCTGAACACCCAAGTGTCATACATCCTTTCTGCCTTATAACAGACGTAAGGTGGCAATAACTCCCCACGTGCCGTTCCGGCGAACATGAGGAAGTTACAGCTTTTCGAGCTGTTCAAGATCCGCTCTGCCCATTTTGTACCCCGTTTAAAAATACATTTTGATGGGCCAGGGTCATTTCTCAGGTTGGTTTCATCGCAGTTTATTATGTTGGCTGGGGGCGCGTTGCCAATAGTCAGTTTAAAATTTTCAAAGTATTTTTTAACTTCATCATGGCTGATCATTACTCACCTATGGGTAGAGACCTGAAAAATTCGCGGATTCATTTCGTGAAATGCTACAATTCAAATAATTATACCTTAGCGCTGCTTTTGCCATTGGTTCACTGCTAATCTGGAGTAATGAGGGCCAATTAGAGACCTTCACCCGTAGAAGTGTCGAATCACAGGCTGCCCAATCGAGACGACTCACAAGTCAACAGCCAATGAACAGTTGGCATTCGCCCGAGTGTGTAGAGGATAGTGGAGTCTATCCTGGAGGTCATTGAACCCGCGAGTTTTTCCGGTCTCTACCTATGGGTGATATTTCTACTCATGCGTGTTCTGAGATCGGGATTTCTGGACAAAAATCCGTTAACCCATTCTTCTCCAGGAAAGTTGTTCTTAAAGAAACAGGCACCTAACGGCCTTCCTTATCCAGATACATTTTTCATGACAAGTCGTATGTCGAGTCAGTGAAAGGACTCTCTATCTTCCCCCCCCCCCCCTTCCCCCGCCAATTCTGCTACCTTGACTGCGCTAGAAGCAAAAACCCATTCAGCTTCTGAAAATATCGGCTGTTTGCCTGAAGACACCTTAATATATTCCAGAAACATGATCACTTAAAGTGGACTTTGGTAAAGAATATTTATTTGCAGCAGTTCCAAGATAATTTTTTTTGTCTTTGATTTCTTGAACGACATTTTTTGCCAAATTTTCATATCGTTCACTCATTGAACACTCGCTAACTTCACTAACAGTAATAAGTTTATTAAATAAAACTGAGAAACAAGTCTCAGGTAAACAGACACTCCACTAACCTCTGAATGTCAGTGTTGTGGTATTTGGCGGGAAGTGCGCTAGCAGACGCGAGTAGGCCTAGCGTCCACAGCGCCTGATCTCACTCAGCCCAAGTGTCCGGGTCAAAACTGGATTCACTTTTCTTCACATTTTTTCTATGTTTCATATTGGCAAAAAAAGCTTTAAACTATCAAAATCTTGTTTGAGAGTAAATATTGAACAGAATTATATTAACTATAAATAGGGACCGGAAAAATTCGCGGGTTCAATGACCTGTAGGATGAACTCCATAGTTCTACGTACACTCGTTGGCTGCTGTCTTGTGAGACGTCCCAACGTAGCAGCCTGTGATTCGATAAAGCCTTTGGTTGGGTGTTTCTCATTGGCCCAGAGTCCTCCAGGTGGGTTGTGAGCCAATAGCAGAGGCAGCACTGAGGTATAAATATTTGTATTTTAGCCTATCGCGAAATGAACTCGCGAATTTTTCCGGTCTCTAGTCATGGGCGTATTTGCAGATGACGTCAAACAAACCCTGTTCGACCGTGCCAGTGAGTGCTCTGTAACTTCAACCATGAGTAATTGTGACTCACGTGAAAAGAATCTACGAGTCTCTTGACAGGATAACGGAAATACGAAATATATATCAACAGTGAACAATTGCCGAGGCAGAACCGTTTTGTAGTAAAGCTTATCGTGATTTATTTTTACTCTGTGGAAACATGTTTACGCGTTTACAATCAAAACTTTCTTGATTGTGGCAGTTCACTCTGTTTAGTCTTCAGCGTTAGTCACAGGTTTCACCTGACTGATAACGCCTGGATGTGAAGTATTTTAATCGTTTCTTCTGGGTTTGCTGAAGTGCGTGGAAGTATTAGACTAATGCTCGTTGTTGAGTGTGAATAAGTATTAGATCCACTTGGAATGTTTTCGGAATGTGCTGTCGGAGAAGAAATGAGAACATCAAGTAGACGGATCTAATGATCAACGAAGAATATTCGAGGAGGGTCGATAGGGAAGAAAACATTCTACAGGATGTTTCTAAGAAGGAAAACCAACAGGATGGGGCGCGTCATACAGAAGGAATGGATTAATCGGTGACGTCATCGAAGGACACATCAAAAGGAAAACAACGACTAGAGAGACAGCAAACTTTCGCGGATTCATTTCCTTATAGACTAAAATTCAAATACTTATATCTTATCCTGCTTCTGAAATTGGCTCACAACTTATCTAGAGGTCTCTAGGCCAATGAGAAACATTCAACCCAAGCAGTTTCGAATCACGGGCTGCTGCGCTGGGACGTCTCACAAGTCAGCAGCCAATGAGTGGGTGACATCCGCCAGAGCATAGTAGAACTATGGAGTTTATCAAAGAGATCATTTAACTCGCGAGTGTTTTTCAGTGCCTAACAATGGCAGACTAAGGACAAATGGCAGACAAATGTTCACATTTGCGAGCTCGTACGAGGAAGGCACGTGATTGACGAGCTAAAAAAAGAAAAGGAGCTGACGTTATCCATCAAGAATGTAGTTTCTACTAAATCTTTCTGGTTAAAAGAAATACATTTATCACGAATGTCCTATTACACATCAGCTTCATTCTCATTGGCCCAATCAAGTGTGAAGCGACCTCCTTTCGTGGTCACAGCCAGTTGCGTAATAGAAGCTTAGAAGTGGTGATTTTTCCGATCCAATACGGAAAATTTATACGGTTTCCTAAACTTAAAAAAAAAAACCTTGAGCTGTTGCACAGAAGTGTCCGATTCGTCAGGAAAACAACGAAGGAAAACAAATAACATAATATATTCCAACCTAGAGAGTGATACACTATCAACAAGACGCCTACGCATTTTTAAACTATTTTGGCAAAAAAAACATTCGCAACGATTTACCATATCTGGAAAATGTGCAGACGCGAAAAAACGTGCATTAAAAGCCTAACAAACTATCAAATGTTTGTCACGATGAATCACCAAATAAAAAAAAACTGTTCTTAGTACTAAAGACTCTAAACATTGTTTAGTCAAATTTTTAAACATGTAAAATATGTTATTTCATAATATTTCCCACGCATACAAGATATTTAACTTTAAATTGATTAGGGAAATGTAAAATTAGATAGTAAATGTACCATATTTAAACTGTAAACTTACAATACAATTTTAGATCCATCACTAGAGACCGGAAAAATTAGCGAGTTCATTTCGCGATAGGCTAAAATACAAATAGAAATAGTTATACCTCAGTGCTGCCTCTGCTATTGGCTCACACCTCACCTGGATGACTCTGAGCCAATGAGAAACACCCAACCAAAGCTGTATCGAATCACAGGCTGCTACGTTGGGACGTCTCACAATACAGCAACCAATGAGTGGGTGACATTTGACTGAGTGTACGTAGAACTATGGAGTTCATCCTACAGATCATTGAACCCGCGAATTTTTCCGGTCCCTATCCATTACACCTAAACTCAAGTGTGAGTAATGTGTAGAGCCACGATCATTTCCCTGATTCACTGGGTAGCAAGGTAGACTTGAAGCACATATAGATCTGGACCACAGTGCCCTTGCCGACCCTGAGCCAGTTGTAAACTAGGAGAAGGCGTGGCTACGCACTCACGCGTAACCCGCCGAAGCAGGTGACGCTATAACGGCTTGATTATGCACAGGCAATTGAGTATATACTGGATTGCAATAATCGTGACTTTAGTAGTGCCGGCAGACAACAGTGTGCCTAGACGGGGCCCTGGGCTATTTACTTTTTTTGGATGCCCTCCCCTGGAAAATTTGAAACATTTACGTCCAAACCTGAAAACCAAAGTTTGACGATGGTTAAGCAAATTCATATTTTGATATTTAGATATTATTTCCTGATAAATCATCCTCGGGTCAGTTTTAGGTATAAATGATATAGATCAAATTTCCTGGTATAATCACATCATTATGTGTGGCCATAAAATATTCGAAGGTTTATCTAATACGAAATCGTGAATTGAAATACCTAGGTACTGACCAACGCATTAAGTTACAAGATATTCTTGACAGAACACCTGACGAACAATTATAAATGTGAATGAAAGACCCCCGAGGAGGGCTTTGGTGTCTGCAGACGGACGGGGGGTGCTGTCACAACTTAGAAACACACAAATTAGAAACACACAAGATGAGTCTTCTAAGTTATGCCTGTTCTAAGTTGTGTGTTTCGAAGTTATGACAGTTCTAAGTTGTGCGTTTCTAATTTGTGATAGTTCTAAGTTATGATTGTTTTAAGTTGTGTGTTTCTAAGTTGTGATCGTTCTAAGTTATGAATTTCTACGTTCCTAAGCTATTACAGTTCTAATTTGTGTGTTTCTAAGTTGTGATAGTTCTAAGTTATGACCTTCTACGTTACGACAGTTCTAAGTTGGGTGATTCTGTGTTGCGTGTTTCTAAGTTACATGTTGCTAAGTTATTATCGTTCGAACTTATGACAGTTCTAAGTTACGTGGAACTTTTTCGAGGTTTCTAAGTTAATGACTGTTCTAAGATGTGTGTGGTTCCCCAGACGGCCGAGGCGAGGCGGTGCAGAGCGGGCGGACCACCGCTACACTGTGTACTACAGGCTGGATGTAGGTCGCCGGCGCTGTTCGTGCCGCTGACAACGGTCGTGCCTGGCCCCGCAGCCATTGTCCTTGCGGCGCGGGCCAGGCCCACCGCGGCCCACCGCGGCCCACAGCGGCCCACCGAGCACACTGCTTCCAGCGGGCTGAACGAGTCGTTAGAACCCACAGCTTCATTCACGGGAACCGGGGGAAAAAAATTCGTGGATTCATTTCAAATCCAAATACGTCTACCTTTCGACGTGATAACGTCTTGTAAATCGATGAACGCCGGCTGCGCGCACGAAAAAATTGTCACGTTCCTTCCTGAGCCAGAGCGTGCAAGAACCGGCCGACCACCGTGCGAGAAAATCTTCTATAATATCAAACAGGTTAAGGCGTTTTTTTTTAACTAATTGTTCGTGATTATATTTAAACAAATTGTTTAAATTAAATCTGAAAAAACTGTAAATAATATTTGGAAAATTAAAAAGCATGCAATTTTTCATCAATGTTTCCTTGTGACGTTATCACGTAAAATTATCGTCCGTAAACCGACTTTACAGACAAACCCCCCCCCCCCCCTTTTCCTTTTTTTTGTTGCATCACGATGACGCACATACTTCAAACGCATATTGCATGTCCGCGGGTGTTTCCCTCTGGAGTGTTGCAGGGGCGACGTCTTGGGCATCAATCAAACCCGGCGCCGACAAAAAACAACTCTGAACGTCGTCTCGTTCACTTTTGCTACGCGAACCCGGCCTTGACAGGCGGCCCTCCTGCAACGACAGCGCTGCAAGTCCCCCCCCCCCCCCAGTGACGTAGGCAAGGCTGCAGCCTGCTCGCCGCGCTACCCCCTCCAAGGTACAAGAGGAGGGGAGGGATTGCAGGTGATTGACGGCCAGAGTGATGGCGTCAGTTCCCCCTCAGCAGGAGAGTTCTTCCAAGCAACAGACAGACAGACCTCTTGAAGACGGGCATCCACATGTTGCATGTGCATGCTATGTTTAGGGAAATGTAAAATATATGGTTACAGACCTGAAAAATTCGCGGATTCATTTCGTGAAATGCTACAATAATTCAAATAATCATACCTTAGCGCTGCTTCTGCCATTGGTTCACTGTTAATCTGGAGTAATGAGGGCCAATTAGAGATCCTCACTCGTAGAAGTGTCGAATCACAGGCGGCCCAGTCGAGACGACTCACAAGTTCAACAGCCAATGAACAGTTGGAATTTGCCGGAGTGTGTAGAGTATAGTGGAGTCTATCCTGGAGGTCGTTGAACCCGCGAATTTTTCCTGTCTCTAACGATGATGCATCCGATGGAAATCGAATTTTTTTCTGTGTTCAATTGGCCCGAAAAATGAAGAATCTCCACACTGGTTCTTTCATCGAGACAAATGGCGGATCGAGCCCGTTGCGTATCTGCGTGTCAAAGCTGCAACGAGCCCCGACATGCACATTTTGGTTACGCAACGGTGGGTTTACGTTACGGTCGTTTTTTTTTAAGATACGGGACACCCACCTTAAAACTCGCGAGCAACGCGCGACATAAAAGAGAGTTAACGGTGGCTACATGATGTCGGGATTGTGACTTTCGTGATTTTTGCCATTTTCAAAACTGAGAGCCTGCAACCAACTTGGGCAGTTTTTTTTTGGACGGCTCGCGTTCTTCTGGATTCTCGCAGCCAGGAGGTGCTCCTAGTCGCGCTGGAAAGTGGAGTCCTGCCCTTCCTTCTGAAGCGCCCCAACTCTGGACATGCCACACCACTGCTTCGCGCACATGCACGAAGAGCGTCTGTGTGCCTACACACACGTGTTATTATCTTTGAAAAATTTGTGCAATGGGAGTGCATGACTTGATGTAAGCTTTTGGACATACTCCATTGCTGAGCACATGTATGTCTGTAGAAGAAAACTTAAGATATCCAAAAGACAAAAACACAAATTAAGCAAAAAATTGCTGTTGTCAACAGGATATAAACACCACATAATATTCCATATATACCACAGGAATATGGTCAACAAACAAAGAAAAACAAAGAAATATGGACTAAGAGAACGAAAAAACCTACAAATGATGACAGCACAAAAAATATTGAACCCAAAAAAATTCAGCAAAACAGTTGATACGAGACAAAAACACGACAAAACGAAAATACGTGATCTGTGGCGTGTGCCTTGGCGTCACGCGCTAGCTGTGCGTTCAGTCTACACACGTTAAAAAAAATATTGGGAACTTTCATAAACAACTCTGTAGTGGCCCGCCCCGTCAGGGGTGTATGTGTGTCGGTGAGGCGGGATGATAAGCGCGACGCTGGCTGGTGCTTCTAGCGCGGTGTCTCCTCTGGACTGGCGCGCAGTCTTCTCTTCGTGCATAGGACAACTGTGAAATTTGAGCGGTGACCTTAACACTATATGGCGGAGAAATGAAGATAAAGTTGTAATGCAAGGCCCTTGGATGGTTCCAGGAATCTGTACCGGGTTTTTAGTGACTAACAATATTCTGAAAACACGCGTTTTAGCCATTTACAATCTTCTAAAAAAATTGTTTAAAAAACGAACTCCTGAAAGAGAACTATTCTTCTGTCCTGAGCGTAATGTTAAACAGACGATACTCAGATGTATTGAGCAGTTTTCAAATCACGTGGTTTTTTCCTGGAGCTCTGCACAATGCATGTGTACTTTTACACCAGATTCCTTTGGAAACCAGTTGCCACGAAATAGTGTGTAATACAACAAGAAAGATATTGTAACTTTGTACAACACATGGCTATGGTTGTTTGTGTATATATGAAATGTTTTTTCGAGAGAATACTGAGTATTTCTTAACAAAACTGGTGCATAAATTTATATTTTTATTGATGTTTCATTCAAGCATAATTTCTACAAACTATGGAATAATTAATAAATTGTATATTTAATAATTGAACTTCATTTCTTTAACTACTGGATGTACTGAAACAACACAAAGCATAAATTCCCGGGTAATAATCTGAATCCAGTATTACTGCGAACACTATTTCGTACTGATACAGTTGTTTCCGTGTAAACGTACAAATTTAATTTAACATGAATATTCCTGTTCCATTAAAAAAAAAAAATCACAGTGCAAGTAAGCGAGGCCCTTGACCCACACGTGGTGGATTCCATATGCATTTAACGTTTTGCTAAAATCATGTAGCGGAAATAACCATCGAGAATTCATGGGACAATATGTTTACAGTTCATGATAAGTAGAGACTGAAAAAATTCGCGGGTTCAATGGCCTCCAGGATAGACTCCACTATCCTCTACACACTCGGGCAAATGTCAACTGCTCATTGGCTATCGACTTGTGAGTCGTCTCGACTGGGCGGCCTGTGATTCGACACTTCTACGAGTGAGGGTCTCTAATTGTCCCTCATTACTCCAGATTAACAGTGAACCAATGACAAAAGCAGCACTAACTAAGGTATAATTAGGGCCATGTGTATTTCGTGAAAATATTCCGAGATTAGTTATAAGTTAAAACACTGTAGCATCGTCTGTGTTTCGTGATTGGGTGAATTTTTTTCAGGCGCATGTCGATTGTTACAGCACCAATCACAGTAATTCAGTGCGGAAGCAAACGCGTCCTGAGTGGCTTGGTCAAATAAGGCAACGAAATCTCTCGCAGACGGCCCGCCAATCACAAGGGAGAAACCACAGGTGCGGGTATACATTGTTGCAGTCTAACAGGCGTTCAGATTTATTCGCGAAAAATGCCTGCCCCCCTAGGTATGATTATTTGAATTGGAGCATTCCACGAAATAAATCCGCGAATTTGTCAGGTCTCTAATGATAAGTTTCAGCCGCGTCCCTGCGCTGCTGGTATGATGAATTTCCGAACGACGTCTTGACAGTGTGCGGTCGCGCTGGTTTGATAGTGGTCGAGGATGTCCAGGGCTGGGGGGGGGGGGGGGGTGAAGAGGGGGACGGGGGAGGACCGCATTCCTCGACCGGCGGCGGGACGCAAGAGCCGGCAGGCGGCGGCTGAAGATATGCGCCGCGCTGCGCGTTCCACCGAGACACGGACTGCACCGCGGGAGGACTTCTTTCACAGACGAGAGAGCCAAACGGCCGATCGTGCATCTTCGGGTTTTTTTTTTTGTTCATTGTAACTCATGATAACTAATGGTCAATCAGGTTAGGGTAGCTACATTATAAATAATTTAAAACATTGTGGACGGTTGATTTGGTTAGGATAGCTACATTTAAGATACCGTGAAATCATGTACACGGTTTCCTAGCCCTGGATAGCTACATATTAAAAGTTTATTTGGTAAGCAACCATAAAATGATTTTACAGTATTTATAATTTAGCTATACTTACCTAATATAACCAACCATTCACGATGTTTTAAAGTACTTATAATGTAGCTAACCTATCCTAATCGACCGCAAAATTTAACGCCACACCGGTTTATACAATGAGATAGAACAGAAAAAACGAAGCGAGCATGAACTTCGGGGAACTTCGGGTGTGGCTCTCTCGTCTGTGAAATGAAGGCTTCCCACTGCACCACGGGGGAGAAACTCCAATTGCTGAGACTGGCACCTGGTTTCTTGAAGTAGTTCCGGGCCCGCCCGCCAGATGGCAGCTTTCATAATATATTCCAACACGGCTACATTGATTGTGACAAGCAATGCATAAGCTATATTATCAGGCAAACAAACCAGTAAAAATTAAGACACTCGATCTTGACGGCTACATATTTTGTGGTGTGGCACACCAGAAATTTTTGCATCTCCTACTTATTTATATATAACACGAATTGTTTCATTACAAAATCAGCATTAAGTGTTTTTCACACAGTTGAAATCAATTGGTCATCAGGTAGACAAATTTACATTATTAACTTGTGTCAATAAACTACTAGCTTATATTAATTTAAAACTTTGTATTAGAGCCTCTATACCTAGTTTTTTTTTATTGCATTTAGTTGTAACTACCTCCCTGCTTGACCTTTCCTCACACTCAATTTGGGGACTAAGTGGAAGGCAGCTACTTAAAAAAGGAACCAAGAGAGCAGTGGTTAAGTAGTGTATTCTAAATAATAAATATTCTAACAAAATGGCAACAACAACTCCGCATGAAAGGGTAATAAACATTCAACTCACAACTCTTCGTAAAAGGTGACTCACTTCCAAAATATCAGAGTAAAGAAATAAATATAATACAGGGGTTACGTTCACAGCGCATCAGGGTAGTACAACTCCGTTCTGCATCTTCCACGTGCATGAGTATACTAATGAACCACTAACATGCTATAGAATACACGTCGCGCCAAACATGGTTTTACTTTCCACTGTAATAGCCGCACTTCTCTATCTCCCTCCTTCACGTCCCCACAAGGCCACAAGGGTGGGGCAGGGTGGACCCCTGGGCCCAGCCCTGCTTATTCTGATCTCAGCGTGAGAGATAAATATACATACTCGCTGTGGTTTTTTAAAGTAAAATAATTTCATAAATAAAGCTTAGTTTAGGACTTACATAATAGTAACCATAAATATACCCTGTATTTTCAGGTTAAATAACGTTCTTATGAGAGTGCAGGTACGAAATAACCATGCAATTATAATGTAGCACGTGGCTGTAAAATTGGGGGGTTGGATGGAGGTCCTCAGATCCTGGGTCCAGGGCCCGTAATTGAATTTGGGGGCCACGCCCTCCTCGTTCTGTGGACCGCAAGTCGCGGTGCGACCCAACGGGAACCCTTCTTTTCACAGACCAGAGAGCCAAACGCCCGATCGTGCATCTTCGGTTTTTTTTTTATTCATTGTAAATAAATATGGCGGTGTTGATAAAAGGATACTAATGGTCAATTATGTTAGGTTAGCTACATTATAAATACTTTAAAACAATGTGGACGGTTGATTTGGTTAGGATAGCTACATTAAAGAAAAGGGAAGGGGGGGGGGGGGTGGAAGCGAGAATGAACATCGGGGAACTTCGGGTGTGGCTCTCTCGTCTGTGAAATGAAGGCTTCCCACGAACCAACACGAGGAGCGCCTTTCCTCACGACCCGGAAAAAAAATCAACTAAATAACCCGAGCAGTTAAGGTCAGCTACTAAGCTAAATATTGCATCACCCCCCCCCCTCCCTCCTCCACGCCCAAACCAAGGAGGGATGGAGAAACACACGAGTTTAACGTAAAAAATAAATAAAATTAATTTCCCTCGAAATTAAATTAAATTATAACTCGGGCCATTATTTGTAGTCACCGAGCTTCGCAGCGAAATTTTTCAAAAGTCAGTTATTTCACAATCCCCGTCAAAACTTGTTATTTACAGGCACAGGACAGGAGGTTAGCGGCCTGGGACTCCTCGCTGGTTCGATGCCCAGTTCGGGCACTCGGCCTCTGGGTCCGCTGCTGGCGACGATTATTTATTTATTTATTTATTTATCGTCTTTATTGGTGGCGAAGTTAAGGCGGTACGCCTTTTCTTACACTTAACCACTTTTCTGCAATTACATAAAATAGTGGAATATTAAAAATTAACCATGATATAAGAAGATGTTGACTAAATATTAAGAGAACAAATTAAAATTTTAACTTAATGTTCAAATATTAACTATTACAAAAGATTCAACCATAACTAATTTAAAGTAATTAAAAATCAAGCATAGACATACATAAAAAGAAAAAAGTAATTAAACATACAGCAAATAGTATCAAAACCGGAAGGAAAAAAATAGGTGCTACTACATTAAAACCAGTCACTCGCACATTCACACGCAGATTCAAGCAGTACGGTAGCGGCGAAGTGGTTTTGGTAAGCAGCTGTTACAAAGATGTTTTTTCAGCTTGTACTTAAAGGAAGCTAGATTTTTTTGTTTGCCTTGTCGCTTGGTCTAATTTATCCCTGATAGTCAGCAATGGCTTCTTGGGGTCGCTTCATTAAGGCGATTGATCTGAGTCCTCGCGACCCACGACACTTCCAGTGACGTCAGAAGCGCGGAATACTACTCGATGTGCGCGTCACACACTGACCATTTTGCCACGGAGCAATGCATTCACGGCCTTCCGACGTTCACCGTGTCTTGTGTCATCGCAACACACGCGCGTGTTCGCAATCAGCCTGCAAGACGGTCGCTCCGAAGCGAGCAGCGACCATGCATCTGAAAGACTGAGGAAAACTAAACGTCACTTATCTGTACCCCGCATACAATCACCGACTACACTGTCATCTTCGAATCTACATATAAAATAACGTGATCGAAAATATGTGACGACTGAATGTATTGAAAAAAATCGATTATCGACGGAGTTTTTTTTGACGTGTGACGTCTAATAAATCGATGAACGCCGGCTGCACGCACGAAAAAGGATGATTCATTGTCCCGTTACGCTCATTGTACGCTTGCGCCGCATCTATCTCTCTTCCACTCCATTGGAACAACCATCGATTTGACTTTTTCGACGCACATTAAACTTGAAACACTCCCATTCGTTTCCTACTTTTCCTATCATCGTCCTATCCTTAACAGAATAACACAGATTGGAAGAAGTTAAATATCAAACATGTATAAACGTTATAGTTAAAATAATCTGTTCGTTAAAGTAATAAACATATTTGAATTAATGAGTGCAAATAAAAGTAAATTTATCAATTAAAGTGTAGATTTCATTTCACTCCTTTGTATCCATACAAAATATTGATAGGGCCTAATTCAATAAAAATTATTCAATTTTATTCATAAAAGTATGTAATCATTTCATTAATGTTTTGTTATGACGTTGTCACGTTAAACTATCGTCCATAAACCGACTTTACAGACAACCAAATTTTTTTAAATCGTGAACGGAGGTAATTATCGGTCTCGCATAGTGGAATATTAATAATAGCAAACGCCTCAAGACTTGTTTACTGCCAGGGTGCTCGACACAATTCAAAATCTGAAGGGATTTTTTTTCTTTCTCTAATTTTATAATTATACCTGCTAATTTCAATTTCATCGGTTACATTAAAAGCGATCAGGTGGTAACACATTACCATAAAAAAACACATTTGACAAACAATGATCATTTATGGTTGTTACTAGAATGTATTATTTAATTCATACAATTAATTCTATCAAAAACTTTTCAATTATTATTTAATTGTAAGCATTAAAGCTCTCCATGAATACTTATACAAAATAACTAGCTAGCTATGGTAGCGCTATCTATGGTGTCGGGTTTAAACACTATGTGTGTACATATGCGAGGCCCGAAACAACAATCCACGCGGGGTTGTCCCGACGCTGCGACGCAAGCAAGTCAGTGGTGAATACAGGAATTTTGTTTACCAAAAGGAAGAGGGGAGGGGGAATATTTAAAAAAATTATGGGTGCGTGTTCTTATGTATGCGCGTTTTAAGTTATACTTACTTGACGTGATAAAAAAAAAAAATAACTTTAGATTTGCAAGCAAATAATTAATTGAAATAAAATAATAAAAGGACAGGAGTGATATTAAAATTATGGTTGGTAAAATTTAATAATAAATCACTATTTGGTATTAATACAAACACGTGTATAACATTTAATATTAAATTTAGCAAAATAATCTAGATGAATTATAATTAGTAATGAATATAAATGAATATGCTGAATGATTATTATAAATTATAAATTTATTATTTTTTAATCATAATGCAATCATTCATAATTACAATGCAAATAATGCGGGTACATAACCTCACTTATAGAAAGACACTTGAAAATGTTTATAAACACAATTTATTTCACTAATATTCATAATAAATAAATGTTTCTAATTATACGGACCATTATTCAATATCAATCAGTAAAGTATAATATATATAAATTTATATAAATTTTATTAAAATTTATTCTGCTTTATTTCCATCCTGTGAGAATTTCATTGAATGATGTGCGCGTTTTTATCGTGTTATATTTTCATAAAGTATGAATTCAAAATTGTAATATGTGTATTGAAGATATCACATTATCACTGACACTAACACACTGACATGTGGGACTACAAGAGTAGTCACAGGCGACGCGGCTTCTCTTGCTGGTGTTGCGACATCTCGCGACCTCGCCACCTTCACTAGTCCCGGGAGGGATGGACCATGTGCCCGCCACAAGCTCAGTCACGTGTCAACCAGGGCACAGAGTTGCCGTCTACAATTGCATTTGTCCCAAATTGTGTCCCACATACACTGATCGCTAGAGACCTGTAAAATTCGCGATTTCAAATCCCTAAAGGATAGACTCCATGATCCTCTATGGTCTATGCACTCGCAAAAATTACATCTGCTGATTGGTTACCGACTCGTAACACCTGTTGACTGGAATGATCGTGATTCGCTAATTCTTCTGTTAAAGATTTTTCATTGGCCCAGAGTCCTTCAGATAAACTGTGGCCCCATCACTGAAGCAAAATAATGTCAAAAGTATTTTGACTCTATCCTATCGCGAAATGAATCCGTGAATTTTACAGGTCTCTACTGATCGCTGATTGGTCCACGTGACCCTCTGACGTCATGGATGGTGTGGGCGATGGTCCGAATCTCCCTGAACCATTGAATACATTGGTTAACTTTGAACCTTTTGCCCCAATCGGTATCCTTTAGTAGCATAGAACATGAACACTCCTGATATCTGCTGTTTCCGGTTCCCGTTAAAAAAATAAAGTAATCAGAAAATAAAGGACTGTGTGGTAGGAAACCATGAAGACAGAGACAAAATACTGATCAGTGCTGTCCGTTTGCGACCGACGCTTTTCAAATGACTAAATACGGATCCATGTTTGCGGCGTGTTTAGAATTCATTTACTAGCATTTAGTTTTGCCTTACAGAATGCATATTACTGAACTCTCAAAACTTTCACACGTTAGGTGAATATTCAAAACTTAGCTGCGTACTCGCTTACAATGTATTTAAACAATAAACAAACAAAAAATCGAGCTCAATGTTTACTGCGCTCTGGTGAGTTGCCTACTTTAGAAATCAGTAGATTCGGACATCGGACGGGACGGGGCAGTTTCCCGTGCGGCAATGTGACGTCACTGGTTTCAGGATGGCAGGGACCGCGCACACGTGCGGAGTCTTGCAGACGGGACTCAACAAGGGCACAAGGACACACGCGCGCCACTGTGCCTAGCCCCGCAGTCTGCGCGCTTCAGCACAGGGCCGTCGCTAAAGGGGACGGAGGGGGGAGGGGGAGAATGAGTTCCCTGGGGCCTTTGAATATATATACTGTATAGAAGTCGCGAGTGGATAGGATTTACTCTACGTTTTTCAGAAGCGTATAATGAGCAGCTTGGGAACTTCACCGCTGCAGTGCGCTGCCGTAACGCCCTGTATCGTCTTAGTTGTTATTTATACGTTAGAGCGCAGCACTGTCGCCCGCTGTCATTCCCCGCACCCCTCATCCATCATTCACTGCAGCTCAAGGTCGTTCAACAGGAGGGGGAAGGGGTGTTTGAAGAGTTGGACACTTGTCCGCTAGGGACCACCACAAGTCGATGCCCTAGAGATGGTGGCGATTGCGGCGGTAAATTAACCAACTACCTCAAAACCGTATTAGAATTTTTAACCTCTAGGCCCGTGAAGGAGTCCCAGGCCGCTAACCTCCTGTCTTGTGCCTGTAGCTAAATAACAAGTTTTGACGGGGGATTGCGAAATAACTGACTTTGAAAATTCGCTGCGAAACTTGGTGACAACAAATGGCCAGAGTTAAATTTAATTTAATTTCGAGGGAAATGAATTTATTTTTTACGTTAAACTCGTGTGTTGTCCAGCAGTCCTCGGTTTAGGAAGAGGGGGGGGGGGGAGGTGATTTAATATTTAGCTGAGCAGCTGGCCTTAACTACTCAGGTTATCTTGTTGATTATTTTTGACTCCCTGGGGTGGGCTGAGTTTCAAATATATTCAATGCTTAGGCCTATCCTGGTAGGACGAAAATTACAAATCTATTGTTTATAGAGTTACCTTACTATAAATGCGATATGCGCATATTTTGTTTGCAGTTATGACCAATGTAACATTTACAGTCATAAGTTTTATTTTTCAACTGTGGGGTTTTATAACTTTTTACATTAAAGGGCCCGCCTGGTCAGGGGTGTATCCTGAGTTATTGAGGAAGGGGTGATAAGCGCGACGCTCGCTGGTGCTTCTAGCGCGGTGTCGCCTCTGGACTGGCGCGCAGTCTTCTCTTCGTGGATATGAGCGGTGACCGTAACATTATACGGGGCAAAACCGTTGAGAGTTTTTAAGAATCTCTACCGGGCCTTTTCATGACTTAAAATTAGTATTAAAACACGCGTTTTAGCCATTTTCTCGCTTCTAAAAATACAGTTTAAAAACTGAAAGAAAAAAATGAATCAGAACTACCCATCCGCACTCAGCGCATTCTTCACGTGTTTTTCATAAACAGATCCGACTGGGATGCCTGGAGCAGTCCTCAAGCCGTGTGTGTTGTTTCTCCTGAAGCTATGAGCACTACGTGTGCCCGGGTGGGCGGGGACTTCAGGGTTTCCTGAAGCTCTCGAGGTGCGCAGGGCTTCAGGAAAACCACGCGACTTGGAAACTGCTCCAGAGATCCGAGTGAGATATGTCCACGAAAAGCATCTTAAAGAGTTCGCTGAGGGCCGGTAAGTAGTTTGGTTTTTCCGAAATCAAGTTCTTAAAACTGTGTTTTTAGAGGCGTGTGTTCAGAGTACACCGGTGCAGATTCTTGAGAGCACTTACTTGCGTCAACCTTCATGTTAATTTCCCCGCCCGTATAGTATTGTTGTTACCGATGTTCGCAGGTTTTCACGGCCATTGTCTGAAGTAGCTTGGCTTCTGGGTTGTAGCCTGTGTCCTTGGCGAATAATTCACCGATGTTTCGTAGGTAACTCCCTGATGATGGCGACTTGCAATGTCGACCCGAAACGTCTGGTGAATTATTCGCCAAGGACGCGGCTACAACCCAGAAGCCAAGCTACTTCATTATTGTCACCGCTCAGGTGTCGCAGTTGCCCTGTGCACTGGGAGAAGACTGCGCGCCAGTCCAGAGGCGACACCGCGCCAGAAGCACCAGCGAGCGCGGACCCAGAGGTCGGCGTGGAACCCGCGACCACACCCGGGTCGCCTATCTGCAGCCCCGTCACAGAGGACGACCTCGTTGGAAAGCAGGTCCGGAGGGGGGGGGGGCAATTATGACAAAACACACGCGATTAACCTCCAAGGACGCAGATAATCAGCGTGCAGAAAAATGACAATAATTACGGCGGGGACACTGGCGGAGTCGCTTCCAAGGTCGAGACGACAGCCGCCATTTTGGAACATCACCAATGTGAGCGAGTAGTGTTCGCAGCAGTTCGCGTGGTCAGAGAGGGGTGGTCCAGGGAGGCCAACTTCTCCCAAAGATAAAAGTAGCTATAAAATTGCAGGTAATAAATATACTCTTGAAGTAGACGGAAGATTACTAAAACTCTTTTTGTTTAATTTGAAGGTTTTTAAACCAACGAAAGTATAAATCTCTGATAGTTACATTTTAACAATTATAACAGTTTTTCCGGCATCAGGAAAAAATATGGGGGAAGGGGGACAGTTCAAACTATTTTACTATGATATTAAAATAATAATTGCTTTACTTATTTTCAAATTTCCTTCAGACTAGAACAAATTTCCAACTATTGAACTGTAAACGTATTTTTTTTAGTCATTACTTTCATGTTGTCTATGCCCCTCCCTTTAAGGGGGTGCCTCCCATGTCAGGTCATGATTTTATATTTATATTAATCACTGATCAACTTTTAGACTTTTTCAACTGTTTAACTTTCACGAAATGAAAAATATATACAGCGCATACGTTTTGCATAATTAGCTGCCAAAGTTACATTTTTAACGTTTTTGGGTTGTACAAATAAGGAGAATTTCATTTATTGCAGAACTGAAACTTTTTAGGATTAACTGCAATGCCACTGGCTACTTCAAGAAATGGTTCAAATTTCTATCATAAAAACCCATTTCATGTTTCTTGGCTGTCAAAATCGTAAAACATTTGAGAATTTTGAAATGCCAGGTAAAATTAATTAATATTTTCTGAAAGAAATTCAAACCATTTCTTTAAGTAGCCAGTGACATTGCAGTTAAACCTAAAATGTTTAAGTTCTGCAATAAACTCAATTAATTCTCATTTGTACAACCCAAAAACGTTAATTTGGCAGCTAATTATGCAAAAAGTATGCGCTGTATATATTTTTATTTCCTGAAAGTTAAACAATTAAAAAAGTCTACAAGTTTATCTGTGATTACTGTAACAATAAAATCTTGACCTGAAATGGGAGGCACCCCCTTAAGGAGGTGTAAGGGTCGGTGTATCTGACGCCTGTCTCTGGGGTCGTGGGTCCTTCCCAACTGGGGCATTTGGGGGGGGGGGGGGGCAGGGACGATAGCCCTTTCTCGAGTCCCAATACTAATTATTTGTTTACTTATCAGTTCTTGACAATAATTCAGTTCGTGGGTTAAATATGTCTTTTAGGAAAAGTTTAATGAAAGTACCAAAGTTGAGACCATAAATATGTATTTATCCCTTGCTCCTGATGGCATGAACTTGTGTAGATTGATTTTATAGTAGGTACATGATGCTTACTTGCTGTTTTAATTTAGAGCATTGGAAGATCCTGGACATGAACAACAAATTGAATATAATAAAACAAACAAATTTATGTCGTTTCGTTTTTCTTTCGTATACATTTTAAAATCATAACACATTGTAATATCGCAAGTTTTTGTTAGTCCAGAACCTTCTGACCTTGTTCTAATGTCAGGAACAAGGTGTACAAGGTATAAACTTGGATACGTGGTACGGAAATTTACCTCACTTTGCCCGCTATTTGCTTTCAAATCCTTTCATTTTGTTGGTGGGAATTTTATATATATATACATATAAGGATTTCCAGGAAGGGGGGATATTTCCGCCCATAACCTCACGTACCCCTCTTTATCCTGTGTAAGCCCCTGCCTCCACCATTTCACTGGGCCCCGACCAATAAGGTCAGCTGCGCCATTAATCAATTCTTAATTAAAAAAGCGCGGGAACAAGAAGTTGATTGGAGGCTATAATACGTCACATGTGTGGGGAAGGTCTCCAGCATGAAGGCTGGTTTCACTGACAATCAGCGATGTAATCAATGTGTGTTAAATAAAAAAAAACAGTGGCACCTGCCGCTCAAAATACATCATATGTATCTCATACAATCACTAAGTCAGAAAAATGTAAATGCGGGCACAAGTGCAACGTAAAGCCACCTGACCGATGTTGAATGTACCTTTTATTCTTTTCCCGTGTAAACAAATATTACAAATCTCAAGTACTTTTCAAATGAGAGAGGAAAACGTCTACAGTGTTTTTCTTTTAGCGTCCAGACGGCGCCCGTAAGGGCTGGACTTGATAAAGCGCGGCTCAAGAGGAGTGAACCCAGGGGGGAGGGGGGGGGGTATAGGGGCGACATCCCCTCTCCAGCCCAGAAATTTTGTTTTATTATTTTATTTTGTAGTTTGTAGAGTATACTTAACGTTAACTCAAATATTCAAATTCATGTATTAAACTTTTCTTTCGTGAAAATTGAATGAAAGTATAAAAAGTTCGGTATTTGATACCATAGATTTGTAAATATTACAAGGCCTGTCATTTACTTATGCAATGTCTAGTTTTGCAACTGCGTGCCTTCTCTTTACGACAGCCGCTCCCGAGAATTTTTCCTGGAGCCGTCCCTGGGCTTCGACCGTCAATTCGAAATTCTTGGTTTTTGCCCATTTCATAACTTTATGAAGAAATATTTTATAAAAAAATTAAACTATAAAAGCTATTTGTATGCATTGTCCGGCTGTGTAAACTCAGAAAATGTTATCAGTCTGAAAAAAAATATATTATTATTCGCCTGACTATTTTACAAACATCAGGTTTCATGTAGCATAAATACGGACAAAAATTTGATACAAAAAAACGAAGTGAATTCTTACACAGTAGTCACAGACCTTGGTGATAACCTAATAGTTTGATACCACTATACGACCTAAGGATGATTGCGATATTAATAGGTCTAAACAAAAGCTGCATCCGAATACCAGCCTAATGGATCCCTCGGCTAAGAAATCCACTAAACATGCATCGTAGTGGACGCGGCCATCTTTGCATTGTTCAGAATGCTCACAAGGGATGTCGGTGCATCCCTACATGCGTTCACTAAATCGAGATTTATAGGGATGCGACACTCCATCCAGCCTACGTCATATACCTTCGGAATCGTGTTTTATTTGGTTTGTACACAATACTTCAGTTTTTGTTGGCACAAGATTTGACTAAAACGTTCCTAGGTAAGTGTAAGAAATAACTCTTAACAGAGACAAATAACAACGTTAAAAATAATTTCCTAAAGGCGAACTTAAACTTATAGAGGTATTTAATGCTCATTTTAAGTATTTTTAATATTTTGAAATTCATAACAAACTTTTCATTTTAATTGCTAACATTTATAACATCAAAGCTACATTAAATGTTTTAAATTGGTAGTTGTTATTAATTTTTTGCTGAATATCAGTAAATATCACAACTCGAAATGGCTATGTGAATATTAGTACGAGCAACTATAACAGGTGGTGCTAACAGTGAAAGTATTCGGATACTATCCAGCCATTAGCAATGTAATCCTTTACACTATAACAGCATTTTTCTAAGGGATGTAGGGATGTTTGTACTTTGGACGCATACCTATATATTCGGATACAGATTTAAGTCTCTGCAATAAAGCCTTTCAAAAAGGACTTATAACTGAGATTTTAATTTAAATGTGTGATTTAACTCCAAGTAGTTATATCCACAGCCGTAGTTCTGGAGCTGGTAACAATCAGCGATGCTCGAATGAATCGCTGCAAGCTTTGCTCATGTATTGCGATAACCGACGTGGAGAAAGTTACTGTTCTGAGCAGTCAGCCGAACCGCGAAACCCAGACAGCTGTTTGGACTCGGCCGTCTGCAAGGATACACTCCAGCAGGCAGCAGCTGGAGGAAAAAAAAATTCGGCCTTGGAATGACGTACATAACCTCCACTTGAATACGTGGAACTTTTGTCTTGCGCGCGGACGGGGAACTCGCCCAAAATGCAAACAGACTGCGGAACTGTGGCTCTGATCACGGTAATTTCAACAATGCGTTACTTTTCGACATGACAAACTCCCCCGACTACCATTACAATAAAACAACCTCCGAATTTTTTTTCCTACATGAAATAATTAATCTGATACCTCGTATGAACTTACGTAATCGGACGCAAAGCATTAGAGACCCGAGTTTTAATTTCACGGCCAGCAGTTTTTTTTCTTCAAGTTTTTATTTACATAGGTAACTGTGCTGTTTATATTTTTTACAAATGAATTTTCATTCCTTGATTTTAAGATTCAAAGAAGGGCCAGGAAGATAATGGCACTTAAAGAGTGATTGAGTAGTAGTACCACCATAAATATGCAGTTCCATTACACAAATATTTTACGTTTCAAATTGACATCTCCGACACTCACCTGCATAAAATCTTCCAAAAACATCCCAAGGGGCTGCTGTTAGCTACTTCGGCGGAGTACGTGATGGTCATGGCGAGACACTAGCGATGACAACAAAGAACCAACAACTTTACAAACACATGGGGAAATACTGCACGGTTTAGCACCAACAATGTCCAGACACAGCACCCAGCGCGCAGCGACTGGCAGGCTAGCGGCTGTGAGGGCGTCTCGGGCGACGACAGCGCCGCCGCGCGCTCCTGCGCCGACCAGAGGAACTAACAAGCGCGCGCGCGGCGCCCTGGCGGCGGAGCGCGGAAACACCTCGGCGACCTTGCCTCGCTCCAGCCAGCGCCGAGGTAAACGGGAAGCCTTCTTTTCACAGACGAGAGAGCCAAACGACCGATCGTGCATCTTCGGTTTTTTTTTTGGTTCATTTGTAACTCATGATAACTAATGGTCAATTAGGTTAGGATAGCTGCTTTATAAATACTTTAAAACATTGTGGACGGTTGATTTGGTTAGGATAGCTACATTAAAGATACTGTGAAATCATGTAAACGGTTTCCTATCCCTGGATAGCTACATATTAGAAAAGTTATTTGCTAAGCAACCAAAAAATGATTTTACAGTATTTTTAATGTAGCTATACTTACCTAATATAACCAACCATCCACAATGTTTTAAAGTATTTATAATGTAGCTAACCTATCCTAATCGACCGTAAAATTTAATGCCACACCGGTTTATACAATGAGACAGAACGGAAAAAAAAGCGAGCATAAAATTCGGGGAACTTCGGGTGTGGCTCTCTCGTCTGTGAAATGAAGGCTTCCCTAGGTAAACACATCTCTCCTCGTCCAGCGCGCATTCGACCGTAGTCAGACTAATGATTATTATTGACCGTGACTGCGGCATCATCAAATAACACAACCCGACCAAATTACAATATTTATGGCGTGAACAATATGGCGGCGCTGGGATCATTACCACCCCTACATTCTTACGGCACAAGCACGGGAATAAGGGGGGTTTCGGGCGGGCAACTTTCTAATGCTTTAATTTAATGCAGTTTTTTGACGTACGCCATTGCAGTTTTGCTTTGCTTGTCATGAAAAAATTCCGAAAATCAAAAATAAATAATTAAAATATGAAGATAAAAATTAACCGATAACAAGGTTGAATCAGCTGATGGACAAACGGAACCAACAATGAAACTAGCAAGTATTACGCACAACACAACGCCGACAGCACGGACAAAATATGTTCAACATCAACATATAAATATCATACAGCACAAGAATGTTGAACATTTTTGTCCGTGCTGTTGACGTTATGTTGTCCACAATACTTGTTAGGTTTCATTATTAGTTCCGTTTGTCCGACATCAGCTGATTCAGCCTTGTTATCGGTTCATTTTTATCTTCATATTTTAATTATTTATTTTTGATTTTCGGAATTTTTTTCATGACAAACAGTGCAAAACTGCAATGGCGTATGTCCAAAAAAATTGCATTAAATCAAAATTTCCCATTGCATGAATCATTTAAAGAACGTTTCACATGCTTGTTTTGCACAAAATACGTTTCTTAATGAACCCAACATTTGGGTATCGTATTATTGACGACAGTCCCACCCGGTTTAACCAATTTTGTAATACCACTTGTATGTCATTTAATTGTTTGTTTTTTGTACAACTATAATTTAAACGTTCCGGGTTTTCGTAAAGTATACTATAGCCCAGGGGTTCCCAAAGTGTGCGCCGCGGCGCCCTGGTGCGCCGTAGAAAGTTAAGAAGGGCGCCGTGAAGCGATTCTCTTTACCATTCTCCGAAACCTCACCTTAAGATGAGCTTGTTGTCTCACAAGACCTGTTGACCCTTTTCACAGAACACCTTTCGAAGCTCATTGAATGGTTTTCCAAATACTTTGCCGAAGACGATGTCGATAAATATGCGTGGATCCAAGACCCATTCCATGCACAAGCTCCGCCAGATTATACATCGGAAGAAGAAGAAAGTCTCATTGAAATCTCTTGCGACAGCAGCCATAGTACTAGATTCTCACATGTTCCGATTTGGTGGAGTTTTGGATATCGGTTCAAAATGAATATCCCACTTTAGCTTTAAAAGCTATAAGAATTTTCATTCCTTTTGCAACATCTTATTTGTGCGAAGCTGGATTTTCAGCTGTAGCTGTACTCAAAAGCAAATATGGCTCAAAGATCAATGTGGAGCAAGAAATGCGAGTAGCAGTGTGAAACCTTATTCCATGTTTTGAAAAAATGTGTGAAGATCACCAAGCTCGCCTATTACATTGACTAGCTAGGTAGCTATTGTATTTTATTTTTGTTCTTTAAGTCTCTCTTGAATGATTTTGTGTTAATTTTATATTCTTATAAATATAAATATACAGTTCAGATTCATATCGTGGATATTTTAATTTTTGCGCTTATCTACCTAACTAGTATCATTTTACCTCTCTATTTCGACGAGCCAAATAGGTTAGGGCGCCGAGACAAAATAGTAAACATGTATGTGCGCCGCGGACTGAAAAAGATTGGGAAACCCTGCTATAGCCGAAACAAATACTATGTTAAACAAACAGATGAATCTTCCTCGTCCTAAAACACGGTACACTTTGCCTAAAATTCATGCTCTAAACCGTACCCTTAACCAGTGGCGGATCCAAGGGGGGGGGGGGGCACCAGGGGCAAGTGCCCCCCCCCCCGAAAAACCAGTTGTCTACTGAATTAATATTGCCGAAAAAAATGATTGTTTCTGAAACCAATAAAATATTTAAATATAATTAATGAATTTCTTGTAGAATCATAAAATCTGGCGGTTGGATGTTACGTGTAGTGTGAGTAGATTAAATACAAATTTAGTAATTTTAAGACATTTTTTCTCTGGCTTCTCTGAAATCCACTACGCTTAACATATATTTCAACATACGAAACACGAACTTTCATTTCTCTCTTGACTACTATCACCCATTACCACACATATTCTGCATTCCCAATTTTTGTAACATTACCGGTTCCCTACTCTTATCGAACCACAAACAACGGATGACTATCGCCTCTCATTTAACTAATACCTAACGTTTACACGTAGTGTTACAACTTGCGTCATTTACCTTTAAAACGAGATATCTTAGGACACGGCCACAAACCACATAGTATTAACACATTGGTAGTTATGGTGATAAGAACTTTCACAAAAGTAGCACAGGCTACAACGAACATAAACTTTACCAGGCGCTTGTATCTGTAGTATTCGTAAGTAGGTCCCGCGGAAAGTTCCGTGAAGGGGAGGGGGGGACACGAAAGTTTTGCGCGTGTATTTCATCCACTACACAAGTCATCTATGGAGGGGATTCTTTTATGTTGTGTACTGCCCATATTTTGATCTATAGGCCTATGCATGCAAGAAGCAGAAAACTTTTAAAATATACAGAAAGTTTTTCCGTAAAACATAGTTTTGACATCAATATCATGTCACAGTCACGCTGTTGCAAGCGCAAAGTGAGGGTATTCTTAAATCTAACGGGAATGGGCCTGGGATCTGTTGTTATTTCGGCGTTGTGGTACACAGCAGTTTTCTAGCTGTCGGCGTTGTGGTCAATTTTGACATTCGGCGTTATGGTAACGACCCAGACCATCCTCTTATCTCCTGTAAATTCCTACATGTAATGCATGCCAATTTGCATCCCGCATGAATGTGCCCAGGGTTTTCCCTGTGTCTATGCAGGTTTTACCTGGGCCCAACCTATCTCTAGTTATAGTCTAGATTTAAGAGTGAGGGGAGTTAGTCATGGCGCCAATCGCTGCCATGGCTGGCCAATCCCCTCCTAGCACATGATGCATGCGACCCTCTCCCTACATGGCTAATCCCAGCATGACCAGGTATAGGCTTCGGCCTGAGACGCACCTAGGTCCCTCCCTAACCCGGACCCCTCCAAAATAAACTTAGTTTTAGTTAGGTTAGGAAAATAAAATCGTTGAAGTCTTCTTCGGTGGTAGGCCAGCTCGACCTGGCCAGAGACAGGACCGAGAACATTCTTCTCTCGTCGGTAACCCGGTCGCAAATGTCGTCCTTCCTTATCACGTTACACGTGTTTCAGTGGGAAACTTTTTTTTTTCCCTGCTGAGAGACTTTTTTTTTTTGGAGCGAAGCACTTCTTCACGGCTGTCATGCTGGTGGCCTACCCGCCAGGCATCGAGTGTCCCGCTCAGCGCCGCAACCCTTCCGGATGATGTCAGGAGAATGGAATAAACAACAGCTGGAGGGGAGGGAGGAGAAATTTTATTTTAGGATGGCTCTCAATGAAATGCTTTGCATGAGCTACCCGATTTTCTGTTGAGTAAAAGTTTTTTTTTGTCTAACATCCCTCGCTTTTATTAATAGAGTAAGTACTGTTATTTAATAGCCGGTGCAGATATAGGGAGTTGTTTGCCCCCAGTTGGGGGGGGGGGGGAAGAGAAAGTAAAAAACAATTCTGAGGGTTCTTCAACATTGCTGTCGAAAAATGTAAGCTTATGTCATTATAATAGAGTTGTTATGTTCACATGACAACAACTACAAATTTCCACTACAATATCTGCTATCAAACATAAGCTAAACACTCATCCTATTCTTGTAACACAGGTGCCAACGCGTTAAATACCTACCTTAAGCAAACACAAGCTACACATCTAAAAAAATCTGGGATACTATCGCAAAGGCGAAGACCTATTGCTTGTTTAATTTAGTGTGTGTGGCGATACTTACATTTGAATTGAAGACATGGGCGAATGAAGGTTATATGTAACACTTTGTTTTAATTTTTATTTTATGGCATAACAAATGTTTGCGTCGACATAAGCATGATGTGCCATTAAAATCACGTGTATTAGGCTCAAATAGAAAATTACAAACGAACGAAGGTGTCAGTTCAGGTCAAAGAAGCATTTTAAAAAATTAATGGAAGCTTTATGAGCACATGTTCCATGTGACCTTCATCCACTCATGTCTTCAATTATCAGCCCACTTCATGCAAATTTCAAATTATCTTCCGAGAAACGCGGTGGGTACCTTGTAACACGGAGCCCGGGGCAAGAAAGAACTCCCCTCGCTGTCTTAAGATGGCCAACTCCCGGCAATCCAAATGCAGCCGAATTGATTCCGAGACTTCGCTGGTGTTCCGCGAAAGTGCCGTCTTCTCGAACCAGGATGTTCTCCCGAGTAGACCGTCAAGGTCAAGGCTGCAGGAGGGTGGCAATTACTGCCGTAGAGGCAGGTAGGGGGGGAGGGCGACGAACCAATGAATGGAAACTAAATTACACTGCGCAGTCCTCTTCTTCGCCTCGTTCACGTCAAACTCCTTCCCGGCTCATACCAGGTGGGAAAAAAAAAGTTACCACCAAGAGAATTGTGTGTTCGTGACCAGTCGAAAGGCAAACATTTTAGAAATAGGTAGTAATTCGTAAAAAAAAAAAAAAAAAAAAAAAGGGGGGGGTTGTCTGTAAAGTTGGCTTACCGACGATAATTTTACGTGATAACGTCATAACAAAACATTGATGAAATGATTGCATACTTTCATGAATAAAATTGAATCATTTTTATTGAATTATCACTATTTTGTATGCATACAAAGAAGGAGTGGAATGAAATCTACAATTTAATTGATAAATTTACTTTTATTTGCTCTCATTAATTCAAGTATGTTTATTACTTTAACGAAGAGATTATTTTAACTATAACTTTTATAACTGCATGTTTGCTATTTAACTTCTTCCAATCTGTGTTATTCTGTTAAGGATAGGACGATGATAGGAAAAGTAGGAAACGAATGGGAGTGTTTCAAGGATGATGTGAAGGAAAATGGCTTACTCAACACCAAGATGCAGTCAAAAATAATATATTTGCACCACGGACTCTGCAGCAATGCTAGGAGGAACGGGTTAGCAAAGAGCAATGAAAATGTTACATTGAAATGCATGAAAACAGAATTACGCCACGGACTCGGTCACAATGCTAGGAGGTTCAGGTTAGCCAAGAGCAATATTAAATGAGCGTAACGGGACACAGCGAAACTGGAAAATGTGCGTAACGGGACACTTTTTCGTGCGTGCAGCCGGCGTTCATCGATTTATTAGACGTCACGTCAAAAAAAGTTACCACCAAGAGTACTGTGTGTTCGTGATCAGACCAAGAGACACCAACAACAGTGCCATGTGTGTAAATAGTTTAATTTTAGTGCCATGTTCATGTACAGTGAAAGACAATTAGTTACTATGAATGTGTGTATAATAATGCTGTAAATATGTTCTAGGTATAGACTCAAAACAAAAACATTGAGCCAAAGAGGCTCCAAAAAACATTGCTAAATGTTTTTTAAAATTCCCTTTTATTTAAATATTGTTTTACTTTAACCATATCAGAAATATATATATACTAAATTAGGTAAAAGAGCACTGAGAGCTGGAATGCCATGTTGCAATAACAACATCTGTAAAGTGTAAAAAGTTTGTCAATAAAAACCTATTGAATTGAATTGTAATTGACCAGTCGAAAGGCAAACATTTTAGTAAGAGATAGGGGGGTTTGTCTGTAAAGTCGGTTTACGGACGATAATTTTACGTGATAACGTTGTAAGAAAACATTGATGAAAAATTGCATACTTTTTAATTTTCAAATATTATTTAGAGTTTTTTGCAAATTTAATTTAAATAATTTGTTTAAATATAATCACGAACAATTAGTTAAAAAGCCCGCCTTACATGTTTGATATTATAGAAGATTTTCTCGCACGGTGGTTGGCCGGTTCTTGCACGCTCGGCTCAGGCGGAACGTGACAAATTTTCGTGCGTGCAGCCGGCGTTCATCGATTAATTAGCCGTTGTCACGTCAAAAAGAAGAAGAAGTGAGCGAGTATTACAGTACTAGCCAGTGATGTGTAAACATGTAACCTCAGTAACGAGCAAATTCATGTGTTCTCATGTTGTTCATGCTGCAAATAAACTTATAAGACGAAACTCAGACACGAAATTTAAAGCAGAATTCTTTAAAATAATGCCAAGTGTGAGAATGATACAAAATGTATTCTTTTAGTGAAAAATGATAATTTTTCCCCCTTTTTAAACCTGGCTATAATTCTGTGCCTAACAAGTTGGTAATAACCTAACTGAAATGAAACCAATCCAACCCAGGTTAATAAGGCTATTTTTTTTTAATTTTTAATTTTTTTTAAAATCGATCTTTTTTTTTTTTTTTGTTTCGAGTAGTTTCGGAACAGTTATGATGCGGAATCGCTGCCATGGCTGGCCAATCCCAGCACAAAGCGCACGATTAATGATACCGTTCCTGCACAGAAATTAGAGAAAGTTACAGATGGAGCATAAACACATTTTGTAGGTATCTCTGCTGAAGCCAGGGGACGTAAGGGGGAAGCAGGTCGCCGCCATATTGTGCCACGAAGAAAATCGCATTTTCTCATAAGTGATGTATGTATGGTGTAAGAGCGCCGAACGTGCGGCGGTGTTAAGGGCGCAATTGGCTCGTGCACCACACGTCTCTTCGTCTCTACGCGCCAGGCACCAAATTGGCGTGCAGTCTACGCGTCAGTAACGCGCCTCTATGCGACTTTAATTGGTTACCCTGTCATATTATACCAATTACAAAACTGTGTTTAGAAATATTTAAACCTAAAAACCTACGTGAAAACACCAGTTTTAGCCTTTTTTACTGTCCAAAAAATACATGTTAAAGACGAAACCATAAAATGAAAATTGTATAGATAAAAGTGCATGAATATTAAACAAATAAAGACCTTTGGCTCGACAAAAATGATTGTGTACAAGAGTATGTAGAAAACTACATTTCTATATACTATATAAAAAAAATGGCCACCATCTTCTTTACGTGAACAAACTGGCCACAGTGCTGTCGCATATTCCCCTTACTTGGTCGGTCACAGTGGTTATGGTGGTAGCCAATTGTACAAGCCCCACGATAATGGGTGCCACTGTCGCGACACTCGGGTACTGTCGCGGGGTTTTGCGGTGTAGATATTGTGAAAGTCTACACTGTCAATAATTATTATCATAAAATATGACTATTCTCAGGGTTTTGTCGCCTATTCTCTCCGCAGTAGATCTCAGGAACGCTGCTGCTGGAGTGACTATCCACACTGCTAATCCAGCTAGCACGTCACTGCATTGTATTACTGGCAAGAGAGTAATTACTAAAAATAAATTTGGTAGTGTTGTGTGACGAGTGAAAATTTGCATTACCTATGACCAGGTCTGTTTTAGACGTAATTTACATTTACCATAAATAAAATAGGAATAGCTGGAAAACATGCGATTTTAATGTGTTCTTAGATATTGACGTGAAGTTACTGTCAACATGCAATTCAGCGAGAGGAACAACCAAAATAATTTACCGTGTATATTAGCATTTTATTCAGACCTATGTGTCAGTAAGTAAATGTAAATGAGGTCACAGGAACACATCGACTACCATGCCGGGTCTAAGCTAGAAGCTGTCGGAGGCTTGAGGCTCTCTTCTTAGGACCTCCAGGTGGTCTGCTGAGACGCTGGAACACTGGACGCTGGAAGCTGAAATTGGCGAGCTACCGAAGATCTGATATCGCCGGAAGTCTAACAGAAGAATCGGCTTCCCTCTCGTCCTAAAAAGTCTATTTTAATTTGGATCGGTCTCACCAAACGTCGTGGCCGATCGTAGCTGGCGCTGACATCAGTCGTCCGGAACCACTACGGGGACGAACGAGACCGACGCGGAAGTTGGCACTAGATGTCGCCGATACTCCTTATCTGAGACTTATTCAGTCCTGAACTATTCTCGCAAATCATAGTATGGAGAATTCTGTATAGCACACGACCGCGGACGACGCGAATCTTCAATTCCTCGGGCGGCAACCAAGGCTTTGGTTCACCCCAGTCCGAGAAACGTCTTCCCGCTGCAATATGTCGATGGCGTCTCCCCTTTCTTCTTCCTTCTAACTATTTATTTTCCGTCCCTAGCAACCAAGGAGCTATAGGGCAATCAGCAAACCAAATTAACTGCATAGTGAAATAAAACTTGGATATTAGCGTGTAAGTGTGCTGAACTAAGGCAAATGAATAAAGTTTCCAAAGAATAGTGCTTAGAGGACCCTGAAGTTATAAAGTGTTGCAGTGTGCTGAGGCGCACTGCTTCCGTCACATCTTATTAACTACGTGATGTTTTTTTTTTTGTTTTCTTTCACTTGTGAGTGCGCCGTCCCTTGAGCGGAGTATTACCCCTCCTTTTCTCCCTCCAGTGTTGACGTCAACGTGTCCCCTCTCTAGGCGCTTGTGGTGCGCGGAAGGATTTTGCTTGTCGCTTGTAACTATGCATGTGTGTGTTCTTACGCCGGACTAATTTCCTTAGAGTATAAAGGGGCTGGGCGCGCTCGCCTCGTTCTTAGATAGTACATAGTTCTAGTGCGAATAGTTTGTCGCGGGTGGTGCGTCCGGTCACCGGTCATGGGTGGGTGAGTGTTGGTGTGTAGTGGCTTGAATTCCCCTTCGCTTACGTTTGGCCGCCACGTTCAAAATTCTAAATTTTTTCTTTTTTCATTTATACTAGTTCTTGTTCTCGGCGCCGCCCATGGCCGGGAATCCGGCCCGCTCCCGTTTTAGGAGGATTTTGCACTATCGGGTTTCCTTCTGTTGCGTCTCTCGTATACTTAACGTAAAACGCACCTCGCTTCCTTATATGTCCGCTTAGGCTCACTATGAAAATGTGCGCGATGCGCCCAACCCCTGCTTATGTCCATAAACACTGTTCCAATATATACGTTGTTAGAAGTAATTAAAGACATGTTTCTGTGACACTAGTAATGTTTACGTACGTAAGTTTAAAGTCTGTAACCACTGTTGTATAACCGAACTAAATTATACGCCCCACACGCGCGTGTACGAAATTAGGAGTAGAATTAAGTATTCAATGTTAACCTTAAGGTAGTACTGTTTGACATATAAGACTTTTCGCCCGTGTAGCGAACACATATTGTAAGAGACACGGTTTGACGACTACGGTCACGCTCTACTCAATATTGTACTGTTTAGCTTAACGTGTTGTAAACTTTTGTATTCATGGAATACTTATGTATATCTTAAGTTTATATACCTCCCTTTTGATGAGTTGGGATCTATTAAAAAGATACTTGAAATCTCTCTTGTATATGAGTAGACTAGTGGTCATCCCTTATTGCAAAGTTACCCTTACACCAAGATATACTCTATTTATGCTGATTGATAGCCGTATGCTCCTCCCCTGCAGGTTGGAAAATATCACGACTATATGGGAGGGGTCTGGGATACTCGCTTTAGTAAACGTACATCGTGGTATGTTTCAGTGTGTTGACTCTGGCAATTAGATGTGTTATATATATATTAAACTATGGTTGTCCTCTTTACAATAAAATAATCAAATACATAAGATCGGCTCATGAAATATACAATTAATGTTACAATAATAATCAAAATAATAATAATATGACTGTAAACAGTTGGACTGGTTACAGTGCTCAGAGCTTATGCTCCAATGTAACTTTTTCTAATCTCTGTTCCTGCACGGCTAATCACAGCATGACCAGGTGTAGGTTTCGTCCTGAGACGCACCTAGGTATCTCCCTAGCCCTGACCACTCCCAAATACACTTAGTTTTAGTTAGGTTGCTTAAAGGAAAGAAAAGTAAAATTAGTGCACTCGATGCGCTACAGGTAGTTTCGGAACAGCTACGATACTTTTGTGTGAACCAAACCCAACCCAACCCTTGTTAGTTTAGGCTAATTTTTATTTACCATCTACAATTTTTCTTAAAATCGGTGCATTTTATGTGATTCGGATAGTTTCGGAACAGTTATGATGCATTTCGTGCGGCGTAGCTTAAAAGAACAAAAAAGTATTGTTAGTGCACTTGATGTGCTAAAGGTAATTTCGGAAGAGCTACGATGCTTTTGTGTGAACCAAACCCAACTCAGATTAGGTTAAGCTAATTATTTATTTATTTACTACAATTTTTTGAAATCAGGTAATTTTTACGCGTTTCGGGTAGTTTTTGAACAGTTATGATGGAGATATGATTATTTTATTTCATAAAATTTGCCGTAAACAATTATCATGTCCACTTATGAATAACTCATTTTTTTTTTTTTTTTTGTAATTTACTCTTGATCGTACACGATCAACTGCATAATCCAAAAAAATTGAACATAAAATATTTTAAATCAATTTCGCGTCTGTCAGTTTTTTGTTTATAAAAATGTTGTTTGTATCGTTTCGAATGTCACACTTTTGGCAACATTGATCATTGCCTCTCTCACGAAGTTCGTTGTCAAACATAACCTAAAAAAATACGGTAAAGATGTTTACGTTCGACAAAACTAACAATAGATAATTTAAAATATATTTGATTATTTGCCGAATTTAATGTAAATTGCACATAGTTATATCAGACACCCTATACTTGAACTGTTGGCCTAGAAGCTTTATGTTATTAAGTAGTATGAAGGCCGAGCGCTTCAAGAAAAATATTATGTGATTAAAGTAATTATTATCGTTATTTACCATGACGTAGCGAAATAAACAACAAAAGTCATCCTTAGAAAATTGTTATCATCAAAAGTTATTTAAGGGAGAAAAAAAACACTTTCCATGTGTTTTTCACTGGAATTTTTTACACCCGTCTATTGTTCAGTAATCGCGAGTTTTCATAGAGTGGCTAATAAGGAGGGTACACAGAAGTATAGCAAGTTAGAAGCCAAGGACACACAAAGGCCATGTGTGCTTCGTGCTATATATGCTAGCTGGTTCTAGATTATGTATGTCTTACAGTCTTCTCAACAGCGTATTCATTTGGCGCCAGGCTAAACTTTAAAGTCCTGTAAAAATCTATCAATATTTAGAGACCGGAAAAATTCGCGGGTTCAATGACCTTCAGGATAGACTCCAATATCCTCTACACACTCGGGCAAATGCCAACTGTTCATTGGCTACTGACTTGGCTGCTGAGTCGTCTCGACTGGGTGGCCTGTGATTCGGCACTTCTATTAGTGAGGTCCTCTAATTGGCCCTCAGTCCTCCAGATTAACAGTGAACTAATGGCAGAAGAAGCTCTAAAGAATATTTATTTTAATTTTAGCATAACACGAAATGAATCCGCGAATTTTTCAGGTCTCTATCAATATTGCTTCCTCGGTGTAGTACATCGTGGCATTTAGCGCCATGAATTAAAAATTTTGGCTATTTTCATTTTTGTTTTAACTGTGGTACTTAAGGTGTCTTGCTGTAAAGATGCTTTACCCTTCTTGCACTAATAAGCTGTCAAAGAGATGTATGACGGTATATTGTTAATTCAACTTGTTGCCCAAACCTGACTAGGGGGTTAGGTAGGTGAAATAATGCCGACACACAAATTAGAAGGGCACTCGATATGGCACGATACGGCGGGTATGGCACAGTTTCTATATTAAACTCCTTAAAAAAAAAGTGTGGATGATTACTGCAAACCGCAAGAGGAATTTTCATAACAACATACCCAGTACATCCCTTATTTGAATTGATTTAATCTATCATCTAATGGATAAATATTTATGGCGCTCATAATATCAACGAGAGAATAATAATACTGAGCTCTCATGAAAATATTATAGTTATACATAGGGACCTGAAAAAATCGCGGGTTCAATGACCTGTAGGATGAACTCCATAGTTCTACGTACACTCGGACAAATGTCACCCACTCATTGGCTGCTGTCTTGTGAGACGTCCCAACGTAGCAGCCTGTGATTCGATACAACTTTGGTTGGGTTTTTCTCATTGGCTCAGAGACATCCAGGTGAGTTGTGAGTCAATAGCAGAGGCAGCACTGAGGTATAACTATTTATATTTTAGCATATCGCGAAATGAATTCGCAAATTTTTCCGGTCTCTAGTTATACAAAAACAGCTCTATGCCGCAATACTAATTATCACTCCACATCCACAAGGTTTAATCATGGCTAGCTCTGTAAATAACTGGACGAATAATAAATACGTCAATACACAATAGTGATCACTACAACTTTTATACAACCTTTAGTTTCGCCGCCAGTGGGGATCAGGAATTACAACTGACCCATCTTGGAAACGAGGCTAGTAAAAAAAGGGGAAGCCTTCATTTCACAGACGAGAGAGCCACACCCGAAGTTCCCCGAAGATCATACTCGCTTTTTTTTTTCGTTCTATCTCATTCTATAAACCGGTGTGGCATTAAATTTTGCGGTCGATTAGAATAGGTTAGATACAGTATAAATACTTTAAAACATTGTGGATGGTTGGTTATATTAGGTAAGTATAGCTACATTAAAAATACTGTAAAATAATGTTATGGTTTCTTAGCTAGTAACTTTTTAACATGTAGCCATCCAGGGCTAGGAAAACGTTTAAATGATTTCACAGTATCTTTAATGTAGCTATCCTAACCAAATAAACCGTTCGCAATGTTTTAAAGTATTTATAATGTAGCTAACCTAACCTAATTGACCATTAGTTATCATGAGTTACAATGAACCAAAAAAAAAACCGAAGATGCACGATCGGGCGTTTGGCTCTCTCGTCTGTGAAAAAAAGGCTTCCCTAAAAAAAGCTGTTTAGCCATCATATTAATGCAATTTCGACATTCGTAAAGTCAAGGATCGTTTGTCAGACCAATAAAATATCTGGTAATGCGTCAACAGAGACTTGACAACGGTATTCACTATTTAATCATGAGCTAGAGAACATATAACTTAATTTGTAATTATTGTTCGTAATTTGCATTGTGTTAGAGGGCCATTGCTGTATACAATGGCGTACGCGGGATTTCATTTCTTTGGAGGGAGAGATGATATAGAACTTCAAATCAAGTAATCCAACAAATGTAGTTAATTTCATTACTGAGTAACTCAAATCCTCAGAGAAAAAATTAATTTAAAGGTGCAAAAAAATTGTTTTTGAGCATTTATCGTTTTTAATAGGCATATTTTAATAGGAATATTTCTCTTGAGATAAATTATTTTGCACAAACGCTTTTAAGATCCAACTAACTTAAGTGGAGCCTTGCCCATTAAAAATTATTTATTTTAATACCAAGGGAAACATGGATGTTACACACTGTAATTATTTTATTAATTGTTTGCAGTTGTGTTAAGACTGTATTTAAAATATACACATGTTTATAATTAGAGCCATTGTGAGTGATAGGTGGCCGGAACGCCCACTGCGCCGTGACCTCGAAGGTCAGCCATCCGGGTCGTGCGAGCGCAGACGGACAGCCACGGTGGACATCGCGGCCGGAGGCGGGACGAGCCAGGCTCAGGCCAGCACGCACGAGCAGGGCTCGGCTCTGGCTCGTTGCTGTCGGAGCAGAGCGTGGTCAGAGCGCCGGGCCAGAGGCGGGACGAGCCAGGCTCGCACCGCCACCACGCACGAGCAGGGCTCGGCTCTGGCTCGTTGCTGTCGGAGCAGAGCGTGGTCAGAGCGCCGGGCCAGAGGCGGGACAAGCCAGGCTCGCACCGCCACCACGCACGAGCAGGGCTCGGCTCTGGCTCGTTGCTGTCGGAGCAGAGCGTGGTCAGAGCGCCAGGCCAGAGGCGGGACGAGCCAGGCTCAGGCCAGCACGCCCGAGCAGGGCTCGGCTCTGGCTCGTTGCTGTCGGAGCAGAGCGTGGTCAGAGCGCCGGGCCAGAGGCGGGACGAGCCAGGCTCAGGCCAGCACGCCCGAGCAGGGCTCGGCTCTGGCTCGTTGCTGTCGGAGCAGAGCGTGGTCAGAGCGCCGGGCCAGAGGCGGGACGAGCCAGGCTCAGGCCAGCACGCCCGAGAGGTCTCGGCTCTGGCTCGTTGCTGTCGGAGCAGAGCGTGGTCAGAGCGCCGGGCAAGAGGCGGGACGAGCCAGGCTCAGGCCAGCACGCCCGAGCAGGGCTCAGCTCTGGCTCGTTGCTGTCTGAGCAGAGCGTGGTCAGAGCGCCGGGCCAGAGGCGGGACGAGCCAGGCTCGCGCCGCCACAACGGACGAGCAGGGCTCGGCTCTGGCTCGTTGCTGTCGGAGCAGAGCATGGTCAGAGCGCCGGGCCAGAGGCGGGACAAGCCAGGCTCGCACCGCCACCACGCACGAGCAGGGCTCGGCTCTGGCTCGTTGCTGTCGGAGCAGAGCGTGGTCAGAGCGCCAGGCCAGAGGCGGGACGAGCCAGGCTCAGGCCAGCACGCCCGAGCAGGGCTCGGCTCTGGCTCGTTGCTGTCGGAGCAGAGCGTGGTCAGAGCGCCGGGCCAGAGGCGGGACGAGCCAGGCTCAGGCCAGCACGCCCGAGCAGGGCTCGGCTCTGGCTCGTTGCTGTCGGAGCAGAGCGTGGTCAGAGCGCCGGGCCAGAGGCGGGACGAGCCAGGCTCGCGCCGCCACCACGGACGAGAAGAGCTCGGCTCTGGCTCGTTGCTGTCGGAGCAGAGCGTGGTCAGAGCGCCAGGCCAGAGGCGGGACGAGCCAGGCTCGCACCGCCACCCCGCACGAGCAGGGCTCGGCTCTGGCTCGTTGCTGTCGGAGCAGAGCGTGGTCAGAGCGCCGGGCCAGAGGCGGGACGAGCCAGGCTCTGGCCAGCACGCCCGAGAGGTCTCGGCTCTGGCTCGTTGCTGTCGGAGCAGAGCGTGGTCAGAGCGCCGGGCCAGAGGCGGGACGAGCCAGGCTCAGGCCAGCACGCCCGAGCAGGGCTCAGCTCTGGCTCGTTGCTGTCTGAGCAGAGCGTGGTCAGAGCGCCGGGCCAGAGGCGGGACGAGCCAGGCTCGCGCCGCCACAACGGACGAGCAGGGCTCGGCTCTGGCTCGTTGCTGTCGGAGCAGAGCATGGTCAGAGCGCCGGGCCAGAGGCGGGACAAGCCAGGCTCGCACCGCCACCACGCACGAGCAGGGCTCGGCTCTGGCTCGTTGCTGTCGGAGCAGAGCGTGGTCAGAGCGCCAGGCCAGAGGCGGGACGAGCCAGGCTCAGGCCAGCACGCCCGAGCAGGGCTCGGCTCTGGCTCGTTGCTGTCGGAGCAGAGCGTGGTCAGAGCGCCGGGCCAGAGGCGGGACGAGCTAGGCTCAGGCCAGCACGCCCGAGCAGGGCTCGGCTCTGGCTCGTTGCTGTCGGAGCAGAGCGTGGTCAGAGCGCCGGGCCAGAGGCGGGACGAGCCAGGCTCGCGCCGCCACCACGGACGAGAAGAGCTCGGTTCTGGCTCGTTGCTGTCGGAGCAGAGCGTGGTCAGAGCGCCGGGCCAGAGGCGGGACGAGCCAGGCTCGCGCCGCCACCACGGACGAGCAGGGCTCGGCTCTGGCTTGTTGCTGTCGGAGCAGAGCGTGGTCAGAGCGCCGGGCCAGAGGCGGGACAAGCCAGGCTCGCACCGCCACCCCGCACGAGCAGGGCTCGGCTCTCGCTCGTTGCTGTCAGAGCAGAGCGTGGTCAGAGCGCCGGGCCAGAGGCGGGACGAGCCAGGCTCGCACCGCCACCCCGCACGAGCAGGGCTCGGCTCTCGCTCGTTGCTGTCGGAGCAGAGCGTGGTCAGAGCGCCGGGCCAGAGGCGGGACAAGCCAGGCTCGCACCGCCACCCCGCACGAGCAGGGCTCGGCTCTCGCTCGTTGCTGTCAGAGCAGAGCGTGGTCAGAGCGCCGGGCCAGAGGCGGGACGAGCCAGGCTCAGGCCAGCTCGCCCGAGCAGGGCTCGGCTCTGGCTCGTTGCTGTCGGAGCAGAGCGTGGTCAGAGCGCCGGGCCAGAGGCGGGACGAGCCAGGCTCAGGCCAGCACGCCCGAGCAGGGCTCGGCTCTGGCTCGTTGCTGTCGGAGCAGAGCGTGGTCAGAGCGCCGGGCCAGAGGCGGGACGAGCCAGGCTCGCGCCGCCACCACGCACGAGCAGGGCTCGGCTCTGGCTTGTTGCTGTCGGAGCAGAGCGTGGTCAGAGCGCCGGGCCAGAGGCGGGACAAGCCAGGCTCGCACCGCCACCCCGCACGAGCAGGGCTCGGCTCTCGCTCGTTGCTGTCGGAGCAGAGCGTGGTCAGAGCGCCAGGCCGGAGGCGGGACGAGCCAGGCACGCACCGCCACCACGCACGAGCAGGGCTCGGCTCTGGCTCGTTGCTGTCGGAGCAGAGCGTGGTCAGAGCGCCGGGCCGGAGGCGGGACGAGCCAGGCACGCACCGCCACCACGCACGAGTAGGGCTCGGCTCTGGCTCGTTGCTGTCGGAGCAGAGCATGGTCAGAGCGCCGGGCCGGAGGCAGGACGAGCCAGGCTCGCGCCGCCACCACGCACAAGCAGGGCTCGGCTCTGGCTCGTTGCTGTCGGAGCAGAGCGTGGTCAGAGCGCCGGGCCAGAGGCGGGACGAGCCAGGCTCAGGCCAGCACGCCCGAGCAGGGCTCGGCTCTGGCTCGTTGCTGTCGGAGCAGAGCGTGGTCAGAGCGCCGGGCCAGAGGCATGACGAGCCAGGCTCAGGCCAGCACGCCCGAGCAGGGCTCGGCTCTGGCTCGTTGCTGTCTGAGCAGAGCGTGGTCAGAGCGCCGGGCCAGAGGCGGGACGAGCCAGGCTCGCGCCGCCACAACGGACGAGCAGGGCTCGGCTCTGGCTCGTTGCTGTCGGAGCAGAGCATGGTCAGAGCGCCGGGCCAGAGGCGGGACGAGCCAGGCTCGCACCGCCACCACGCACGAGCAGGGCTCGGCTCTGGCTCGTTGCTGTCGGAGCAGAGCGTGGTCAGAGCGCCGGGCCAGAGGCGGGACGAGCCAGGCTCAGGCCAGCACGCCCGAGCAGGGCTCGGCTCTGGCTCGAAGCTGTCGGAGCAGAGCGTGGTCAGAGCGCCGGGCCAGAGGCGGGACGAGCCAGGCTCGCGCCGCCACCACGGACGAGCAGGGCTCGGCTCTGGCTCGTTGCTGTCGGAGCAGAGCGTGGTCAGAGCGCCGGGCCAGAGGCGGGACGAGCCAGGCTCGCGCCGCAACCACGGACGAGCAGGGCTCGGCTCTGGCTCGTTGCTGTCGGAGCAGAGCGTGGTCAGAGCGCCGGGCCAGAGGCGGGACGAGCCAGGCTCGCGCCGCAACCACGGACGAGCAGGGCTCGGCTCTGGCTCGTTGCTGTCGGAGCAGAGCATGGTCAGGATGCCGGGCCAGAGGCGGGACGAGCCAGGCTTGCGCCGCCACCACGGACGAGCAGGGCTCGGCTCTGGCTCGTTACTGTCGGAGCAGAGCGTGGTCAGAGCGCCGGGCCAGAGGCGGGACGAGCCAGGCTCGCGCCGCAACCACGGACGAGCAGGGCTCGGCTCTGGCTCGTTGCTGTCGGAGCAGAGCATGGTCAGGATGCCGGGCCAGAGGCGGGACGAGCCAGGCTTGCGCCGCCACCACGGACGAGCAGGGCTCGGCTCTGGCTCGTTGCTGTCGGAGCAGAGCGTGGTCAGAGCGCCGGGCCAGAGGTGGGACGAGCCAGGCTCGCGCCGCCACCACGGACGAGCAGGGCTCGGCTCTGGCTCGTTGCTGTCGGAGCAGAGCGTGGTCAGAGCGCCGGGCCAGAGGCGGGACGAGCCAGACTCGCGCCGCCACCACGGACGAGCAGGGCTCGGCTCTGGCTCGTTGCTGTCGGAGCAGAGCGTGGTCAGAGCGCCGGGCCAGAGGCGGGACAAGCCAGGCTCGCACCGCCACCACGCACGAGCAGGGCTCGGCTCTGGCTCGTTGCTGTCGGAGCAGAGCGTGGTCAGAGCGCCGGGCCAGAGGCGGGACGAGCCAGGCTCGCGCCGCCACCACGGACGAGCAGGGCTCGGCTCTGGCTCGTTGCTGTCGGAGCAGAGCGTGGTCAGAGCGCCGGGCCAGAGGCGGGACAAGCCAGGCTCGCACCGCCACCACGCACGAGCAGGGCTCGGCTCTGGCTCGTTGCTGTCGGAGAAGGACGTGGTCAGAGCGCCGGGCCAGAGGCGGGACGAGCCAGGCTCAGGCCTGCACGCCCGAGCAGGGCTCGGCTCTGGCTCGTTGCTGTCTGAGCAGAGCGTGGTCAGAGCGCCAGGCCAGAGGCGGGACGAGCCAGGCTCAGGCCAGCACGCCCGAGCAGGGCTCGGCTCTGGCTCGTTGCTGTCGGAGCAGAGCGTGGTCAGAGCGCCGGGCCAGAGGCGGGACGAGCCAGGCTCAGGCCAGCACGCCCGAGCAGGGCTCGGCTCTGGCTCGTTGCTGTCGGAGCAGAGCGTGGTCAGAGCGCCGGGCCAGAGGCGGGACGAGCCAGGCTCAGGCCAGCACGCCCGAGCAGGGCTCGGCTCTGGCTCGTTGCTGTCGGAGCAGAGCGTGGTCAGAGCGCCAGGCCAGAGGCGGGACGAGCCAGGCTCAGGCCTGCACGCCCGAGCAGGGCTCGGCTCTGGCTCGTTGCTGTCTGAGCAGAGCGTGGTCAGAGCGCCAGGCCAGAGGCGGGACGAGCCAGTCTCAGGCCAGCACGCCCGAGCAGGGCTCGGCTCTGGCTCGTTGCTGTCGGAGCAGAGCGTGGTCAGAGCGCCGGCCCGCGGATTGCCGCCCGCTGCCTTTGCTTACGAAACTAGCAGTTAGTAGAGACCTGCAGAATTCGCGAATTTATTCGGTGATAGGCTAGAATTCAAACACATATAACTCTTATATAATTTTGCTATTGGCTTACTGTTCATCTGGACGAAATTCAACCAGTTATAAACCTCCAACCAAAGAAGGATCGAATCACAGACAAACCAGCTGAGACGACTTACATGTCGGCAGCCAATGAACTTGCGTTATTTGCCCGACTGTACAGGGATATGTGCAGTCTATCCTGAAGGCCATAGAAAACGCGAATTTTGCAGGTCTCTAGCAATTAGGTATGTAAAGTATGTTCAATAATTCGATGAGATTAAGTTAAATAAATAGGCGCGGATCGAACCCGCGCCGCGCTGAAAGGCAAACATAGAAGGTGCAACAACTGTTGTTTACTTTTATGGAGGCCCTCCCCCGTGAAATTTTAAAGGTTATATCTTTCAAACAAAATTAAGCCAACCTGGAACTTAAATTAATTTCGACGATGGTTATACTAATTTATCTTAAGGCATTTTGATAATCTTTCCTAACATATATTTTCGGGTCAGTTTTATGAATGCATACGATTTAAATTCTGGTGGGATCGCGTAATTATAGGTGGCAATAAAACATTTGAAAGTTATTCTAATACAAAATAATGAATTGTAATTTGTATTGACCTTCCCTTTAATTTACATGCTGGTAATTTTTTTATTATTTCCTAGTTGACAAGGCCAAGTGGGTAGGTATGCGAAAAGGTCGAGTGTGGATGTGACAAGGTCGAGTGTGGATGCGACAAGGTCGAGTGCGGATGTGACAAGGTCGAGTGCGGATGTGACAAGGTCGAGTGTGGATGTGACAAGGTCGAGTGTGGATGTGACAAGGTCGAGTGTGGATGTGACAAGGTCGAGTGTGGATGTGACGGGGAAGTATCGACCTCTCCTTCCTTCGCACAAACACACCACAGCTGGACCGAATTACGTAAGACATTGCCCCGGACATTGCCACGTAAACCGCATTATTACTTCTAGCGTCGTAAATCTTGCTGACGCAAGATTGTGATGTGAAGTCTATCACACTCAAGCCTGCGGTACGCATGGTATGTGAAAAATTAACCAAAAAAATCACTAAGCACTTTCATTTCTTTCAACAGGAGATTAATTAAAAATGAAAGCACAGTGCTTCAAAACTCCCAAGCGTGTCACAGGGGAAACATTTTTTTTTTCTTGTCAAGCCTTGTGAACATTGTGTGCGTTATGTGATCTATTATACAAGACTTCCCATTTAGATGAACTGTGATCCGTACATGTATGGTTGACGGACTTTAATTGTCCCATGTATCCTCAATGTAGACTGTGAGCCAATAACAGAAGTAGCATAAAGTTTTACACTGATAGAGATCTATTGGATATTTTTTTTAACGGTTAATATCGCTCAAATAAAGTTATCGTCGTATGAACTAAGTCGGGTTCCAACTTTCTAGTTCTGTGCTCTGTTGTCGACAGCAGCGTGAGCATGTTCGTGGAAGAAAGACAGTAACGTACACAGAATTTCATTTGGTAAAAGGAGGGGAGGGGATATAGACACTCGTCGCCTGCGGTTTGCTTTCAAATTCTTTCCTTTTATTGGCACGCCCCTTTAGGAAGAGAGTCTTGACTGCAGACTAAACATGTTTCTGAAGGTTTCGTCAGCATTACAATGTGACTGTGGTGAGTTCACGCTCAAGGAAAGTAAATTCAGGGTACGCTAAATTAACTGGATGTTCGTACATTCACGAAGACAGAGATTATCTGATAGCTTATAAAGAAATTTATTTATGGATTATATATATTACTTAAAACTACTCTGGATATAATCCTTTTTCAAGGTTTGCAAGAGTAGTGTATTTTAATTATAGTACACAAATTATAATAGACAAACACAAGATTATATATATTATATAATATAATACAGTTTATATTATATACCAAACAAATCAGTTCCTTTAATCTGACTTATTCGAGTTTCCAGGGTATAGCTTTTCCGTCATCATTTTTTTTTCTTCCTTTTTTAGAGAGATCTGATTTGTATTGCTTGTTTAATACTCCTTATGCATTTCCTTTCAAATACAAGAATTAAATTTAATCCGACTGTTCGATTACGCATACACAAGAAGAACAGCCAAGAAATTTGTGTAGGAAGTCGCAGATAAATTTTCGTAATTATTCCGTATCGGAAAGTAAATCTTCCATCAATGGTTTGCAAGACACTCGATAATTTGTAATATGTGTTAATTTAAGCTGAAAAATTTAAGCAGCGTGGCACACTGAAATATATTCTAACGATCCATCGTCGTATCCCCGCATTGCAACTGCGGTGTCTGGCGCGTAGTACTGGTTCCTGGTTTCAGTACCTGGTTTGGTACCAGAAGTGTTGAAGCGGCGACGAATCTCAGGTACCAAGGTCTTGTGGGCCGAGTGAAACCTCCCCACGAGGCGGTCGTTTTTAAATTTTTGGACGTGATAACGTCTTATAAATCGATGAACGCCGGCTTAACGCACGAAAAAGGATGACTCATTGTCACGTTCCACCTGAGCCGAGCGTGCAAGAACCGGCCGACCACCGTGCGAGAAAATCTTCGATAATATCAAACAGGTCAAGGCGGGCTTTCTAAAAGCAGCAATTTAAAAAAATTTATTGACATTGATTTGATTTCAGTTTATTTCTATAACTAATTGTTCGTGATTATATTTAAACAAAATTATTCAAATTTAAATTTGCAAAAAACTGTAAATAATATTTGAAAATTAAAAAAAGTATGCAATTTTTCATCGATGTTTTCCTTATGAAGTTATCACGTAAAATTATCGTCCGTAAACCGAGTTTACAGACAACCCATCTTCCTTTGAAGTGAAAGGCGATGACTTGTAGTGGGAAGGGAAGAGGATGAAGGCAGCCGGATTTGTTCCAGGGCGAGGCCTAGAAGAGGCGCCGCGCCTCGGCGACCAGGGTGAGGAGCGAGTCCAGGGTCTCCTCGCCGCTCGCCGTGATCTGGTCGGCGGGCAGCAGGAAGCCGTAGCGGCCCGTGTCGCGCAGCTCGTACACCAGGGCCACCGGCACTCCCAGCTCGCCCACCGCCCAGTCCACGCTGCTGCCGCTCGCCACGTCTGCCAACAAGCGACACTCGCTCCGCCACTCGCTCTGCCCCAGGGACGGAGCCAAGCGCAGGGGCGTCGTCCCACCGCCACTCGCTCCCCTACTCGCTCTGCCACTCGCTCTGCCACTCGCTCCGCCACTCGCTCTGCCACTCACTCTGCCACTCGCTCCGCCACTCGCTCTGCCACTCGCTCCGCCCCGGAGACGGATCCAAGCACAGGGGCGTCGTTCCACCGCTACTCACTCCCCTACTCGCTCCGTCACTCGCTCCCCTACTCGCTCCGTCACTCGCTCCACCACTCGCTCCGCCACTCATTCCGCCACTGGCTCCGCCACTCGCTCCACCACTCGCACTGCCACTCGCTCCGCCACTCGCTCCGCCACTCGCTCCCCTACTCGTCGCTCCCCTACTCGCTCCACCACTCGCTCCACCACTCACTCCACTACTGGCTCCGTCACTCGCTCCGCCACTCGCTCCGCCACTCGCTCTGCCCCGGGGACGGAGCCAAGCACAGGGGCGTCGTCCCACCGCCACTCGCTCCCATACTCGCTCTGCCCCTCGCTCCGCCACTCGCTCCGCCACTCGCTCCCCTACTCGCTCCGCCACTCGCTCCCCTACTCGCTCCGCCACTCGCTCCCCTACTCGCTCCGCCACTCGCTCCCCTACTCGCTCCGCCACTCGCTCCGCCACTCGCTCCCCTACTCGATCCGCCACTCGCTCTGCCCCGGGGACGGAGCCAAGCACAGGGGCGTCGTCCCACCGTCACTCGCTCCCCTACTCGCTCTGCCACTCGCTCCGCCACTCGCTCCGCCACTCGCTCCCCTACTCGCTTCGCCACTCGCTCCGCCACTCGCTCTGCCCCGGGGACGGAGCCAAGCACAGGGGCGTCGTCCCACCGCCACTCGCTCCCATACTCGCTCTGCCACTCGCTCCGCCACTCGCTCCGCCACTCGCTCCCCTACTCGCTCCGCCACTCGCTCCCCTACTCGCTCCGCCACTCGCTCCGCCACTCGCTCCCCTACTCGCTCCGCCACTCGCTCTGCCCCGGGGACGGAGCCAAGCACAGGGGCGTCGTCCCACCGCCACTCGCTCCCCTACTCGCTCTGCCACTCGCTCCGCCACTCGCTCTGCCCCGGGGACGGAGCCAAACACAGGGGTTTCGTTCCGCCGCCACTCGCTCCCCTACTCGCTCCGTCACTCGCTCCGCCACTCGCTCCGCCCCAGGGACAGAGTCAAGCACCGAGGCGTTGTCTCACCAAAACTCGCTCTCCTACTCGCTCCGTCACTCGCTCCGCCCCGGGGACGGAGCCAGGACGACAAGTTTCACTTTTTTCAAGTTACGCTTCTTTAGGCACGTTATAATAATTTTATAAGAGTGAATTTTTTCGATGCGCGCGCACCATGCTACGAAATTTTCACAATATGAAAATAAAAGCTACCTACTAATAATAATTATATAATGTGCTTTTAAATCTTATACTTTAATTATTGATATTGAATACTGGCACATATCATTAAAAAAGTTTATTTATTATGAATATTAATGATGAGTATTGTGTTTATAAATTTTTCAAGTCTATGTAAACAGTAAGGTTATGTTCACGTATGTATAATTATATTCATTATAAATTATTACATTATTATTAAATAAGTTATTAAATTATTAAATTAGAGTATACAAACAACATATTTATCGATTTTTATAAATAACTAAAATTTACCTCAATTATTTTACTAAATGAAATAATTATTTTATACATATGTTTATTCTGTATTTAACCGATTTGTAGTTACTAACCTACCATTTACATTATTTTAAAGTATTTTCAATATTGCTAACCAAACATAACCCGCCAGTCACTCTTTTAAAGTATTTTAAATGTAGCTACCTTAACCCAACCAATCATTGACAATATTTAGAAGAATTTTTAATTTAGCTAACCTAACCGACAATTCTCACAGTATCAAACATTTTAAATATATAGTACACCTAACATAACTACTCGTTACATTGGTAAACTACCGGTAAATTACTAACATTTTGGAGTTAAAAAGAGGCTCTCCAGAATTATCAATGTTTTAACCAATCAACATAAAACTTTTAACTTCTGATTAAACAATACAGCGCATATGCTCGACATGTTGATTTGATGTAAACAGGGAGGAGAAAAAAAAAGAAAATTCACGAAATCTGCCTTGGAATGGTCGGGTGTGAATCTTAGGCTTCCCCTCAAGGTCACACCTGTCACTAGGGCAGGGTTCACTAATTAACATAGTTTCAGCTAGATGAAAAAAAATTACTTCAATTTTATCGATATAATGTGCTTTACTTTAGAGATGCAGTGCAGAATAGTTAGTTACTTCCTGAGAATAACAACTGAGGCTAACAAGCTAAATTTAACATTTTGACATTAGTTTCCCCTATTATTAGAGACCTTAAAAATTCGCGGATTCATTTCGTGAAATGCTACACTTCAAATAATTATACCTGAGTGCTGCTTCTGCCGTTGGTTCACTGTTAATCTGTAGTAATGAGTGCCAATTAGAGACCCTCACTCATAGAAGTGTCGAATCACAGGCCGCCCAGTCGAGACGACTCACAAGTCAACAGCCAATGAGCAGTTGACATTTGCCCGAGTGTGTAGAGTATAGTGGAGTCCATCCTGGAGGTCGTTGAACCCGCGAATTTTTTTGGTCTCTACCTATTATATATTCATATATGAACACTACCCGATTAAATGACATAAAACAAATAAAAAAATCAAAAGAAATTCAACCAGTTATTTTTTTTTTGGAATTTTAATTTATCTAATCTAACTTAAAGATTAATTGTTTAGAGGGGTACAGGCTAGACAAGGACTTAGGTGCGTATCAGGCCTGAGCCTATACGCCCAAAATTACGCTGAGTGTATGTCATGCAGGAATGTTTGCATGCAATCGTGTGACTTGTATGGAGATTGGCCAGTCATGGCAGGAATGTTGCCATTGCCAACTTCCCTATCTTAATTATAGACTTATGGTAGCAAAGGTGGGCCCATGTAAAAAAAAAACTTTTATCTGTAGGTGGAACCGGTTCTTGTAGTGAAAGTTATGTAGTCACCCATTTTGAACTGGAGTTTATTCTTATTGAAGTCCACGGTGAGTGGTAGTTCCTAGAGAGTTCAAGTTCAAATCGCACTTAAGCGAATGAAAATCACCCAGAGTTGCCTATGTTATAGGGACCGGATAAAATCCCGGGTTCAATGACCTGTAGGATGAACTCCATAGTTCTACGTACACTCGGTCAAATGTCACCCACTCATTGGCTGCTGTCTTGTGAGACGTCCCAACGTAGCAGCCTGTGATTCGATAAAGCCTTTGGTTGGGTGTTTCTCATTGGCCCAGAGTATCCAGGTGAGTTGTGAGGCAATAGCAGAGTCAGCACTGAGGTATAACTATTTGTATTTTAGCCTATCGCGAAATGAACTCGCGAATTTTTCCGGTCTCTACCTATGGATGATTGTTTGAACTGCAGATGAAACTATCCGAGTTCTACAGTAATAACTAATAATTGGCGTTTAAATTACTTACATAGAACATCAACAATGTTGCCAACCGTGTAGCGGGTTCCATGTCGCCTGGCCAGAGACTCCGCTGTTTTGTTGCCGATGTCCAGCTGTAAAAGAGGCAGCGCATTATTTCTCTTCCACAGACTCACAACGAACATTCATCAAGTCACGTAGAATTTCTCTACCTTCATTTCATTGAAACGAATTCCTGAGATCCAAATTAGTTGACAGAAAAAATGTTTAAAACAATCCTTCCCCTTCTATACATCCGCCTTTAAAAAAATATGTTATTTGTTAAGAAAAGAGCACTTTATATATTATGAATAGAGAACCAACAATATGACACTATATTTGACTACTACCCTACCCTGCCCTCATAGGCAAACTCTCGAATTAAAAAGAAAAACTGGAGGGATATACCAGAAAATTATATACTAAAGACTGTACCTGCCATTTGAAGTCAGTTAATTTTTTTTTGTAAAAATGTATTATTTTAAATTTTATTTTAGTACTAGTCTTCGTGTGTAAGCTATATTTTTAAACTTTAAAACTCTAAAATCAGGTAAAAACCTTAGTTTTGATTTTAAAAAATTCAAGACGTTGTAAATGCGTTGAAATAGATGCTCCTATTTTTATTTCTCAAAATTTTGGACTCTATACAGTTATCTGGGAGGTTTTCCATATCACCTAAAACCCCACATTGTAGTTCCCCCTCCCCCCAATTGGAAGATGAGTCCGCCAATGAGTGTAATGCACCATCTGGCACTTGCTAGACCTCGAGCCAATAGGCAAGCGTCTAGCCATACAGCCATACAGCCATACGTCATGTGAATATCGCGTGCATCAGTGAAATATGTAGATCTTGTCTAATGCATGCGACAGGTATGAACAGTTTATCATCACTCGAGTGTGAACAGATAAACCCAACACAGTAGAGAAAATATAACTAGCAATAATCACACTACCGATGTTTTAATGTTATATTTATTAAATTTTAAAAAATATTTATATTTTTTGGTTGCTGTATAGAAAGTGGTATTACAGAGTAATCTGAACTTGAACCAGAAAAACTATTTATGCCCGATTCGCATGTAAGCAGATCACCAGAAATCTGATTAGCCAATGCTAAAGCCGCACTAGTCACTCTGACATCCTGAACTCACTTCGAAAGAGCCGACAACGCGGATTTTGCTCAGATTTCTACAGTTTTAAGTGTAAAATACAAACAAGAAACAACCCATATTTTTTGTAAAAAAAAAAAAAAAAAAAAAGGCCAAAAGTATTTAAAATTGTGTAAATTATTAAAAAAAAAGTCATATATATTTTTTTCGTAAAAAGGTTTCAACGTATTGCAAACGGTTTTGGTAACAATTAAATTAATTTAAAAGTTAATGTCAAAATTGTAAACTATTATTAAAATCTAAGAAAGTAATTTCAGCACGCAATATTGATGTCCAATGCTCACAAAATTATAAATGACGATGTTTCCCCACGGGGAAACTAATACCAACAACGAGCACAATAACGATTGCTAGGGACCGGAAAAATTCGCGGTTTCGATGGCATTCAGGATAGACTGCAGATACCCCTGTACACTCGGGCAAATAACGCAAGTTCATTGGCTGCTGAATTGTAAGTCGTCTCGGCTGGTTTGTCTGTGATTCGATCCTTCTTTGGTTGAGGTTTCATAATTGGTTGATATTCGTCCAGATGAACAGTAATCCAGTAGCAAAATCATCCAAGAGGTATATGTATTTGAACTCTAGCCTATCGCCGATTGAATCAGCGAATTTTTCCGGTCTCTAACGATTGCTGGAATGATCGGCACGCAGAGAGCGCAGGTAAACCTGCCTGTTCCGGCCACTCGGCGCGATGCGCCCTCGTGTGAACCTGGCTCTGAGGGTTTGGCCAACGGCGTCTGCAGTGTGATAACAGTCCAGTCATTTGATGATCAAAAATAAGTTTACCGGGACAGTTTTCCGGGAGTATTAAAAATTGTTATGCTTATAAATTTCGACATACTTTTTTCGAATTTTCACTTTTTTTTCACCTCGTAACTTTGTCGCTCACGTCGCCATTTTGAAAAAAAAATGGCGCCCAAAAATGGTTTTTGACACTATTTCCTTTCCAATTTATTTAACGTATGTCAACCGGTTTTGATACCAATTAAATTAATTAAAAATTTAATGTCCTGACAGAATTTCACCTTGACTTCAAGTATTAACATGGCAAAGATTCCATACACCAACTCCTTTACTTCTTACATTCATGGTCTCTTTGACATCTTTTGTCTATGGTCTGCTACACGATTTACAGAAAGCCTAAATTAAACTAGAGAAAATTTGCTCTAATTTATGTACTTAACCTTTTTTTCTGTGACATTAATGCGGCAAAGTTACGAGGTGGCAAAGTGCATATTCAAAAAGAGCACTTCTGACTTCCCAACTGACTGGACTGGGCTGCAAGGGGAGGAGTCTCGCTCACCAGCGCCTGGTGGTTGGCCGGCCACACTGCAAGGGGAGGAGTCTCGCTCACCAGCGCCTGGTGGTTGGCCGGCTATACTGAAAGGGGAGGAGTCTCGCTCACCAGTGCCTGGTGGTTGGCCGGCCGCACTGCAAGGGGAGGAGTCTCGCTCACCAGCGCCTGGTGGTTGGCCGGCTATACTGAAAGGGGAGGAGTCTCGCTCACCAGCGCCTGGTGGTTGGCCGGCCGCACTGTAAGGGGAGGAGTCTCGCTCACCAGCGCCTGGTGGTTGGCCGGCTATACTGAAAGGGGAGGAGTCTCGCTCACCAGCGCCTGGTGGTTGGCCGGCCGCACTTCAAGGGGAGGAGTCTCGCTCAACAGCGCTAGGTGGTTGGCCGGCCGCACTTCAAGGGGAGGAGTCTCGCTCACCAGCGCCTGGTGGTTGGCCGGCCGCACTGTAAGGGGAGGAGTCTCGCTCACCAGCGCCTGGTGGTTGGCCGGCCGCACTTCAAGGGGAGGAGTCTTGCTCACCAGCGCCTGGTGGTTGGCCGGCCGCACTGTAAGGGGAGGAGTCTCGCTCACCAGCGCCTGGCGGTTCGTCGGCCGCACTGAAAGGGGAGGAGTCTCGCTCACCAGCGCCTGGTGGTTGGCCGGCCGCACTGTAAGGGGAGGAGTCTCGCTCACCAGCGCCTGGTGGTTGGCCGGCCACACTGTAAGGGGAGGAGTCTCGCTCACCAGCGCCTGGTGGTTGGCCGGCCACACTGCAAGGGGAGGAGTCTCGCTCACCAGCGCCTGGTGGTTGGCCGGCCGCACGCCGCTCACGCCGAAGGGCGTGAGCAGCAGCTGGCTGTAGCTGTGCACGGACAGGTACACCTTCAGCTGCGAGGAGACGGAGGAGATGTAGCTGGCCAGCTGCCGGGTCTCCGGCTCCGAGAAGGCCTCCGTGCCGGCGAACGTGTCGAGGCAGGGGTTCCCGCTGGCGCCGCCGTCTGCGAGGGCAGCACCAGTCAATACCCCCACCCCCATTCTGATGTGTCTCTAGTTTCGCCATAATTACTACATTCCTTTATAAACAATCAGTAATATCAAAATTAACTTGAAACTATTTTAGAAAGAAAATAATAGTATGTAGGTCTCTATTTTGGCTAGAACCACTGTTAAAATTTCTAAAACCATAAAATGTGTAAAGAATGATTATATACATATACATTAGATGATAATATAACTGTGCTTCGCTACGGCAGTCTTAAAGCAAATATCTCTCGCACTGCTCACTATACATGGCCCTCCTCGTGAGAACGCCAATGCAACATAAAGTACTAGCAATGTAATAATATCAGTTACCAGGAGATGAATAAAGCGTCAGCCATGCAACCGCAATTGCCAGGAAATAAGGAAAGCATCAACAATGAAACAGCCGCTGCCAAGAGGCGAAGAAAGCATCAACAATGCGATAGCCATTGCCAGGAGATGAAGAACGAACCGACAATGCAATAATGAAATTTTCAACAAGAACAATTGAAATCCAGCTTTAATAGGGGTGAGAAACGTGGATGAGGTTTTTTTTTTTTTTTTTTCGAAATATCACATAGACAGTGACCTTCCTCTTGTTTCGAAGTTCAAGTTGTACAAAATTGCATCACTTTCGGAAGTAAAACTGTAGATTTGTATAGAAAACAAACAAATATACAAACAAATGGAAACTCTTCGTTATATTATAGACTATGTGAAGTAACCATGCTTCGCCTCAGCAGTCCACAGGCAGAATTCAACAAAAAAACATATGTAGCATGGAGACTAAGAAAGCATCAACAATGTAATAGCGAAATTTCATCAAGAAGTATCAAAATTCTGCTTTAAGGGGTAGTATCCTCAAAATCTCATCTGGAAAGATTTTCGGAGTTCAAGTATATGAATTTCATAGAGTTCGGACTAAAAATATAGATTTTTATAAGAAACAATCAAAGGTAATAGGTACATGCTAGTAAAAATACATCAAATATTTGTTCGAAACTGTAAAAATATTAACACGAATAATCGTGAATTTTAACAATATTAACCATAGTTTGCAGTGCAGGTGTACTATTCCATTTTATAGTTGAAAAATCAACTAGGTGACGTCAACATTCGTGGCCTAGTGTAACTGTCAACATTAACTGAAGTCTCCAGAGTGTAAAAGCTAGCTATTTACCCCCGGATACTAAGCACTGAAGCCTGTAAACAAAAAAATAGAATACAACAACGTGATTACAGCAAGATTGATGGACAGAACAGGCAGAGTTGAATCCCACCCGGGATCCGTCCCTGAATCACCGTATCGAGAGGCGAGTGCTTTGACCACTACACAGCAGTGGCACCACACGCTAGTGATGGGAGACCCTGCACGCGCAAGCCACGCTGCCAGATTTGTGGCCATGCCATTTGACTGCTTAATTGTTAGAATAAATGTTGAGGAAACACTTATGACGTACCCATTGTTGACATGTTGGTTAGGTTATAACAACTTATAGCAGGTTGTGGGTCCAAATTTCAAGGCAGTAAGTGGCACATTCATATACTTACTGCGTCTGATTACCGCTTTATTAATTTAAACTAAAGGGCGTGTCTGTTAGAATACCCTTGCAGTCAGAAACGCCACTGCTTGCATCTTCGTTGCTGCAGAAGCAAAACCTCATGAAAACACTGCTAGGTTTCCAAGAACTTTGATATTATTAATGTGTTCTGATCTGGGGCAAAAAAATCCCAGAAGGTTGTTAGTGAAAATTGCCCAAAACTTAGCACGCAAGCTTTTGCATATGCAGCGACGTTTACATGTTTTGACAGCTTCATCAAGAAATCGTGATGGAATGACAGAGTCACGCGCAGAGGTCGAGGATCGGTATAGTCATGATCAGAAAATGGTGGGCGCGTCGACCATGTGGAACTCACCTCGCCAATGGAACCCCCAGTTCCTGTTGGGGTCAGCACCGTGGCACAGCAGGCGGCCTCTACTCCTCGTCTTACGCCACATGCGGTTCTGCAACATGTATCCCCCTTCCTTGCAAGCCCAAAACCGACTCTCCTTCCTTGCAGTGCCAATACTTATGCTCCTTTCTTGCACTGACTTTCCTTCTTTGTAATGCCAATACTGACCCTCCTTTCTTGCACTGCTAATACTGACCACCGTTCGATGGACTGCTAATACCGACCCTCCTTCTTTGGACTGGCAGTACTTTCTCTCCTTTTCACTGCCAATACTAACCCTGCTTACTTGCAGTACGAATACTGACCTTCCTTCCTTGCAATGCCAATAATAACTCTCATTCCTGCACTATCATTACCGATGCTCCTTCCTTGCAATGCAAATAATGAACCACCTTGCTTGTACTGCCAATACTGACCCCTGTGCCTTGCACTGCCAATACTGGTCCTCTTTCTTTGCACTGTCAATGTCAACGTTGATTTCCCCTCTTGCACTGCTTTTACTGATCTTACTTTCTTGAACTACCAATACTAACCCTCCTTCTTTGTACTGCCAATACTGGCTGTCATTCCTTGCACTGCTAATATTGGCTTGATTTGCCAGAAGTGAACAAGCCTTAATGAGGCACTTGTTCAAAGTTACATATGTGAACATTTGTGTTAAATTTATTTATACACAGAAAGGGATTCTTTAGTAAGATAAATTTAATGTGCTACAAAAATTTAACTGGAATAGAGAAAACTTAAGAACACTGAAATAAATGTCTTTGATATTTACCATGCTTATATATGGACATGGTAATAAATTGTAAACAGTAAAGATTATTCCCATAAATATATAACATGTTCTCGATATCTATTTATGCAAACAATATATTCTTACTGAGTGAACAATGTTATGTAAGGTTTATTTCTCATACAACACATGGTTTAATAACTTTCGGTTAATGCTAAGTAATATCTAACAAAATATTTTTAAGTATTTTGGTCTAATTGCACCTATTTCTAGCAGTGATACAGTAAAAGGTTTCAAAAACCGTCTCCAATGTCAAAAACCACCGTGGAAGTGAAACAACAATTCAAACGGGATAAAACTTTGATTTTAGTAGAAGGTACCTAACAGTTTAGCACCATAGCAGACATCAATATTCACCCAGGGAACAGTTGGGTACAGAAACCCTTCCTTCGAACCACCTGAAGTCTTTTAAAATGCGATTAGCGCTCTTTAAAGTACGGCTGAGTTGTTTTCGGACCGCGTGCGTCTATTGCGGATACGTAGCCATCAGTATTACACACACTTTGCTTTATCACATTTTCAAGGCCAATAATATCTTAATATCTTAAAAAATAATAGTGGATTAAAAAAAAATTGGTTGTCTGTAAAGTCGGTTTACGGACGATAGTTTAACGTGACAAAGTCATAACAAAACATTGATGAAATGATTGCATAATTTTATGAATAAAAATGAATCATTTTTATTGAATTATCACTATTTTGAATGGATACAAAGAAGGAGTGAAATGAAATCTACAATTTAATTTATAAGTTTACTTTTATTTTCACTCGTTAATTCAAATATGTTTATTACTTTAACGAAGAGATTATTTTAGCTATAACTTCTAAACATGTTTGATATTTAACTTCTTCCAATCTGTGTTATTCTGTTAAGTATAGGACGATGATAGGAAAAGTAGGAAAACGAATGGGAGTGTTTCAAGTTTAATGTGCCTCGAAAAAGTCAAATCTATGGTTGTTCCAATCGAGTGGAAGAGAGATAGATGCGGAGCAAGCGTACAATGAGCGTAACGGTACACAGCGTAACGGGACACTTTTTCGTGCGTGCAGCCGGCGTTCATCGATTTATTAGACGTTGTCTCGTCAAAAAAATGAATATATGCGTAAGGTGTTTGAAAGTGACTGAAGAACACAAGGTAGCGGTTAGTGAGTGTGCACCGCAGCTCACCGTGGTGTGGGTGTACTCGTAGCCGTCGGGGTTGGTGCTCGGGAACACGTGCCAGTCGAAGCTCTGGGCGACCTCTCGCACCTGGGCGTCTTCGCTGTTGAGCAGCTGGTCAGCGATGTAAGTCACCACCGCCGGCGAGATCCACTCCCTCGCGTGGATTCCTGCAGTGCAACCATGCCATTTACAACAACAACAATTGAAATCCAGCTTTAATAGGGGTGAAAAACGTGGATGAGGATATTTTTTTTTTGACGTTGACGTCTAATAAATCGATAAACGCCGGCTGCACACATGAAAAAGGATGACTCATAGTCCCGTTACGCACATTGTCCCGTTACGCACACTGTACGCTTGCGCCGCATCTATCTCTCTTCCACTCGATTGGAACAACCATCGATTTGACTTTTTCGAGGCACGTTAAACTTGAAACACTCCCATTCGTTTCCTACTTTTCCTATCATCGTCCTATCCTTAACAGAATAACACAGATTGGAAGAAGTTAAATAGCAAACATGTATAAAAGTTATAGTTAAAATAATCTGTACGTTAAAGTAATAAACATATTTGAATTAATGAATGCAAATAAAAGTAAATTTATCAATTAAATTGTAGATTTCATTTCACTCCTTCTTTGTATCCATACAAAATAGTGATAATTCAATAAAAATGATTCAATTTTATTCATAAAAGTATGCAATCATTTCATCAATGTTTTGTTATGACGTTTTCACGTTAAACTATCGTCTGTAAACCGACTTTACAGACAACCACTCTTTTTCTCTCGAAATATCACGTAGACAGTGATCTTCCCCTTGTTTCGAAGTTCAAGTTGTACAAAATTTCATCACTTTCGGAAGTAAAACTGTTATATTATAGACTAGGCGAAGTAACCATGCTTCGCTTCAGCAGTCCACAGGCAGAATTCAACCAAACAACATATGTTGCCATGGAGACTGAGAAATTTACAATAATGTAATAGCGAAATTTCATCAAGAAGTATCAAAATTTCTGCTTTCTGTCCTACCTCCGCTCACGAACTTGGAGTACCTTCTTTGTGTCCAGACAAAGACTTACAAAGTCTTCGAAACTATCACTCACGTATAAACACTAAAGAAAACAACGATGCAGCCAAGAAAGACAGTAGGTAGCTATCTTTGATATTTACTAGTATTTAAACAATAATAACTAACAATTTTTTTCTCTACAAAAGATTTTGCTTCGAAAAAGCAGTGCGAAGACACGACATACTGCTTTAAGTCAACATTAACTGGCCTATTTAGGTATTTTAAAAAGAAAAAAAACATTATGATTAAATTTTGCAATCTATTTCTAGGATTAGGCACTACTGTTGTAATAAACGTATCAGCAGTCACTTTGTGACAGTTTATGAAAATGTATTAATGCGACCCTTGGCCATATATTTGAATGAGTTCATCCTTGCATCAAGTATACTATAATACAGTATGCCAGGAAGGACTAAAAGTCTAATATATATTTATTTAAAAAACATCATCCGAACTGGAATGGTGATGCATACTACACATGATTATGTGCAAGTTTGTGGATTTTAACTTGATAGGCAAATGGCATGAATTTTGCAGAACAGTTCTTGTAAAGTCGTGTCTAATGTTACTTCTGTGAAAATTGATGTAGCTATTCATTATTCCAGCTAAATCCCACCTTCGACGAGTATGGGTAGGTTTCAACATTACAGATGGTTCATTTATGGGATCGTGTGTGATTGTTTAGAATTAAGTCAATTTAGAAAAGTGTTTCAAATGTATGCTCACCAGTGCACCCATCAAGAATATTCAATATACCCCAGAGTTTCATCTGCTCGCTCCATAAAGAGATGAAAATAAAAGAATATGCCTTGCCTGTATGATTACAGTATTTTTAATTTTCATATAATTTCGAATAGACAATTTTTCACAGTTTACAGTTAAAATTGATTAAATGAAAATAATAGCAAAAGTGCACTGTTAGGAAGGAAGGGTGCATACAACGGGAGTATCACTCATGCTGGACCCTAAGGGCCTCTCAGTACTGTGTAAAGCATTAAGGGGGTGCCTCCCATTTCAGGTCATGATTTTATATATACAGTAATAACAGATAAACTTGTAAACTTCTTCAATTGTTTAACTTTCACGAAATGAAAAATATATACACCGCATACTTTTTGCATAATTAGCTGCCAAAGTTACATTTTTAACGTTTTTGGGTTGTAGAAATAAGGAGAATTTAATTTGTTGAAAAAATGAAACTTTTTAGGTTTAACTGCAGTGCCACTGGCTACTTCAAGAAATGGTTTGAATTTATTCCAGAAAATATTAATTAATTTTACCTGGCATTTCAAAATTCTCAAATTTGTTACGATTTTGACAGCCAAGAAACATGAAATGAGTTTTTGTGATAGAAATGCAAACCATATAATGAAGTAGCCAGTAGCATTGCAGTTAAACCTAAAAAGTTTCAGTTCTGCAATAAATTAAATTCTCCTTATTTGTACAACCCAAAAACGTTAAAAATGTAACTTTGGCAGCTAATTATGTAAAAAAAAAAAAAATGTGCACTGTATAAATTTTTCATTTCGTGAAAGTTGAACAATTGAAAAAGTCTAAAATTTGATCAGTGGTTAATATAAATGGTAAATCAGGACCTGAAATGGGAGGCACGCCCTTAAGTGCTCCTCTCTCAAGACTCGCAGGGGTGCCAACACGGATCCCCATGCTACGGGCTGCCAGCACAGTAACACCGCCCTTCAAGAAGATGCCATGCCAGGGTTGTCGCTCAGGAAAGAGCTGATGCTGGACCCTAATGGCCCCTCAGTACTGTGTAGAGCATGAAGGGCTCCTCATTCAGGACTCGCAGGGGTGACCAACATGGATCCATATGCTGGGGGAGGTGAGGAACAGCACAGTAACACCCACCGCCCTCCAAGAAGACGCCAGGGTTGCCGCTCCGGAAGGAGATCTTCACGCCCAGGATGTCGCGGCCCTCGTAGGACTTGCCGACGTTCTCGAGGGTCACCACATCGGGCCGGTCGGCGGCGAGCGACCTCAGCCACAGATGGATCTGGAAGTACACGATGAGCCACTCACTAGTCGGGACTGGAGGTGGTGGCTGCATGAACCAGATTCCTCGGTGACCGTGATCGCTAAGGCTGGTGTCGCACCATGCGGGTATAACATCATATACTTTCAACCGCTCTTCTTTGAGGGCAGAGCGCACAATTAAGGTCTCCCAAAAAATTCACTAAATAAGCTACTCAAAACTGCATGTGTAAACAATTGATGTAGAAGGAATCAGCAAGTAGAAAGTGGCAACTGCTCCAGTTCAACTGCAAAGCGCGACACCGGCCATAATGAGTCACGCTCATGAGGTACGATATGCGGGTTTTTATCCCGTTACACCCTTCATGTCATATCACGATCTTCGGGTCGGTATCCACAAGTGGTTCTACACCTACTATCATCTGGAGTCCCGTCGCCTTTTAAGGCTCGGTCTTACTTGCCGAGTTGGTTAGTTCGTGTTATTATCATCACTATTAGCTAAGGGATTATTTATTGAGATAGGTAGTTCTCTAGTGATTGTTTTCAGGTCATATATTTTCCCGAAATCCTAAAACAAAGTATGTATAAATCCCACTAACAAATGGAAAGAATTTGAAAGCAAGCAGTAGGAAAATATGTTCTAACCTCCTCCCCAACCCCCTAAATTATATTATGCTTATGCTCTTGACTACTATTAGAAAATATTTAATTAATATCTTTAAATAATATTGTAGATGAAACATAAAATGTAATGCAAGAAAGCTATCGTGATGTAATTTACAGGAAAAGCCTTAAATTAATGATAACAATAACAACAAGAAAACTAAATAACCAACATGACATGTGAGACCAGCCTTTAGTAAAACTCTGCAAATCAATAAACAAGTGCTCAAACTGCAAACTAATGCATAAATGTGCTGCTTCATTCTTGAGCGATTACTTGATTTTGTTTTCAGGCATCTGAATCAATGCAATGAAAAGACATGCATCTTTTGATGCCGGTCGCCATACTATCACCTCATCTGGGGCTTGTGGATTTTGAAATACAGGCCAATGAACCCATGACATTTTCAAGTCCCTTCTTCTTAGATATATCTTCTCTCGTGTTTCTTTTCCAACACTAACATATTTTGCTGACAAGCAATGCATTCAATACTCACTTCACATGCAGAATATATCAATTTTGTTAGTATGCCTGAAGCAGAGAAAATTTTGAGAATGACTTTAATTGTCATTATTATTACAATTACAGCACGTAATTTGTTGATTACAAAAAAAAACATGAAACAGCATGTGAACCAAACTCTCAATAAGTAAATAGTAGTACTTCAATAACTGGTACATTTTAGGACCTATATATAGAGCTCTCATTTATGTGTTGGTTCCACCTATACTCAAGCACTCTAAAAAAAACCAGCAATCGTACTTTGGTAGCTGTAATGATAAGTTGGCCGAGTGGACACATCACTCGCCTCTCACCCAGAGGCGACTTATAGGTTCGATTCCCCACGATGTCAAACCAGAAAATCTCCCAAATGGGAAACGAGGTGGATGTTGCAGTTGAGTGCCGGTGAGTTTTATCGGGGTTTCACCCACCAGTGAATTCCTTTGCTGTTCCTTTCAATGTTCCACTCTTAGGGTGTCTCTAGTGACCTAGATTTCACTACTCTCGACTCCAGTCCGAGGAGCTGCTTCGAAGCAGTCCAAGAGCAGTGGTTGAGTGGCTATATGGTAAAGGAACTACCTGGTCGATTGGACTTCCTGGTCGTGACACTACCTGGTCTATTGGAATTCCTGGTCGTGACACTACCTGGTCGATTGGACTTCCTGGTCGTGACTCTACCTGCTCGAGGCGGTGGTATCGGTCCCAGCTGAACTGCGACGCGCGGGCATCACTTTCCGGTTGCTCGCTGTCGATTAGTCTGCAACATCCCACTTCACTTGCATTCGATGCTCAAAACTTCAGCCAAGTGACATATTTCTTTACTTTATCAGTAATAACGCACATATCATCACATGTGTGTCAAATATATCAGCCCAGTTGCCAAGAAGCCTAGTTGAATGGTTCAATTCCCAGCTAGGTCCGAGGTCATACTCCATTTGACAACCACTCTATTCGATGCCACTCCAGTAGCTGAGAGTACACATGATTACAAGCACTGTGGGATCACTGTGATTTGAGTTGCCGGTTGCTCGGTACAAGCGAGGTTTCGCCATGTCAAACATGTCTCGCTTTCACAACAGATGTTCCAAGTGACATTCCCCAACCTCAGTGCATGCATTACAGAAACGAACCATGCTATCACACACTCTTGCGAACATTTTTAGTGCATCATGCTGAAGTTCGCAAGCTGCCATTATGCATTGTTGTACAACTTCGCGAGTAAAGCCTCGTAGCACATCACTATTTCACCGTACTCAGTTCGGAAAGTCTGCTGAACACAATGGCTGCGCTTTTTGAAGGTGCAACAGCTGTTCATGTTAAGTCCCCCACATGGTACTGTTACTAACATGCATGGCCGCGAGTGCTAGTTGATGTACGTTCGGCCACGAGGTCAAGGATGTCTTTCTCTATTCATGGCATTCTAAGATATTTCCTGGTTCCAGAGTCAACCCAATTATGATATGAAACTCCCAGTTTTACATAGTTACTTTCAAGATGTATGAAGGTCTCACTATTCGGTACACTTCTGTTGTGAAAGCTCTCTAGGTAAATGCATACTGTTTCTACTGCAATTCCTCTAGTCTCCTCATAAGTGTGCATACCCAGATACCAAAAAAAAAAAGTTGAATTAAGCTATCAATCATGCAGCAAGCTCTTACAGCAGGATTGATTCAGGCTACTCTGTCTCCACGTGTCAAACTTGCCAAGGCACCAAGGCAAGACCACATAAAGCTTGTAACAACATATAAATGCAGAGAACAATCCAAATTAAAGCCTTTTGCAGCTTTCAGAAAACTAGTTTTAGCCTTAATGGTCAAATATAAATCTCAATGAAGCTTTAATCAAGATTTATGTTAGGCTTTCACAGCAAACCTTATTCAAGTCAATGACAAGTTTGCTACACACTTAAATGCTGTGCAGGTATCGGCCATCTCTGCGAATGTAGAGTCTGCCATGCCATTGCTGCTCGTCAAATCGCAATACTCTACTCACTAAACTGTAAACACTGCGCTAACCACCCGAAGCCAAACATGTAAATGTACCACAACCAATCCATTGAACTGTATACTGCTGGTTGCTAACACATATCAATAACTCTCAATATGTGCAACTCCCCCCCCAACCCTACTTCTCGAGGTGCACCTAAACATTCTAAAGTCACTGTGCTTTGATCAGTCTTTCTCTCAGATACTGGAGTGTCTCCTAGATGTATGCGAAATAAATTTTGTTCATTAATTTGTTCATTTTCAGAAATATATTATTTTAACAAAAAGAGCTTGTTTTTGGCATTCCACACTACCTACTAAATTTATGCCCAGCTTTCGGTGTATTTCAGTAACAATTAACTTAAATCATATAACATGCTTCCTATCCGACGCCATATAAATAAAGCCTAGCAGCTGAACTCTTATTTGTTCTTGGCAACCTAACAATAAAAATTACTGTTTAAAATTTTCGAAATCACAAGAACTTCATGAGGCACTTTATTGGAACAATATGGAGGTAAATATCATACATTCGAACTGTCAAAGTCTAAGGTCTAAGGCAGGGGTCGGTAAGTAGTTTTAGGTGGGGTCCGGATACTGTGGGAAAATTTTAACGAGGTCCAGAAAAAAACAACTGATAATATATACCTTATCTACGTATTAATTTATACTTGGTATACAATACATTACAATATTTGGCGGTCCGAAGTTTGACCTTTCGCGGTCCGCAAACGGACTGCGGTCCACCTGTTGCTGACCATTGGTCTAAGGTATTTCATATACTGTGTGATTGCCTCAAGGTTGCACTCACTCCTGAAGGTTCTTGATGAACACGCTGTGCTCCAGCTGCAACTCGCGCATAAGGTCCAGGAACTCCGAGTCCCTGTGTGGCGGCACCATCACGTCCACGGAGGAGTTGGCGTGCGACACTCCGGTCCAGAAGGACAGCTGCAGCAGCACAGCGCACAGATGTCAAACCTCAAATTCCTGCACATCCTCCAGTTGCCCGAAGGAGTACTGGAAATGTGTATGGGCTGAATCTGAGAGCAACAGCTGAAACTTTTCCAGTGTGTTTGATAACTGAGCTTCGTGGCCATTAGGTCTCTAAAGTCTGGTTTCCACGTGGGACTCTAGGCCTAGCAACGGCAATGGCAACACATGGGCCCTGCTACTCCCATTTGAAACTCACAACTGGACCTTAATCGACTATAAACTCTCTGGGCTAAGGTACTAGAAGGAGGATAAATCTGAGGTTTTCCGAGGTGCTCCACGAGGCAGCAAGTGGATGAAAGATCGCTCAGTTAGAAGCTGATGGCCTGGAATGCCTACTAGTGCCTATATAACTGGTATTGGGCCCAATTGGGGATTTCTTACAGCCAAAGGTCAGCGAGGTTATACTTGAACTGGCAGTGATACTCCTGCTGGGAAAACAACTGGAGGGATGTCCCTTCTCCAGGAAGATTGGATGCAGTGAGCGGTGTTGCGGCTCCGGTACTAGCCTGGAAAGCTAGTAAAGGTTCGATAGGTCTTCGACTAGATTATAGGTAATTTGTCATTGAGGAGTTCCAGGTTGAGAGTTATAGATTTTGGTAGGTACCAATCAGTGGCTTGTGTGGGGAATCCTACTTGTTCCAACTGGTGGTTAGCTGATTGCATATGGGGGGGACTGAGTGGTACTGATTCCAGGATGGGTATCCTTGACATCTCGACTTAATCTGTCCCTTATTGCCTGCAAATCGCAAAGAAATCGTATAAGCCCATTCTGCCTGGGTTATGTAGCCCTTGAATAAATATTTACTCATTTAGCCATGTAAAATAAACCATGCATCGGAATGACAGTAAAATATGTCACTGCCTGTACCAGCTACACAGAGTACTCCAGCTGCACCATCACATCCACCGAAACGTTGCCTCGCAACATGAAAGTCCAGAACACAGCAGCAGTATTTAATCATTTGGTGCAGTGTGGGGATTCAAAACTTTTTGAAGAAAAAAAACGTGTGAACTTTAGAAGTTATACTTCCTTGGCATATCCAATAAATACTAACTTTAATTCTGAATGCAAAATATTTAATACAAATAAACTACTACAAGGACTGGAGTGATATTATTAATACGGTTAGTAAAGTATCAACCCAATCAAATTAAAATTTTTAAATAATTACTCAGTATTCAATGTTAATACGTTTCTAAAATTAGTTATTTAACTTAGGTAGTAAGATAATAGAGATACATTTTAATTAATAAAGAAACTAAATAAATATGCTGGATGTTAACTCTAATTTATTAATTTAATTACTACTTAAATAATAATGTAATAGGTCCTAAATTATAATGAATATTATATATATGGAATATAACCTCGCTTATATACATAGACTTTAAAAAGTTTATAAACACAATTTATATTACCAATATTCACAATAAATACAGGTTTTTTTAATGATACGGACCAGTATTAAATATCAATTACTAAAGTATAATATTTAAAAGCAAAACTATAATTTTTGTATGTGGCCTTTTTTCCGTCCTGTGAAAATTTATTTTTCATGATGCGCGGCAATCGTAAACATTCATTCTCATAAATGTTGTTCATAACGCGTTTAAAGAAGTGTAAAACCTCAAAAACACCTTCTGTATAATGTTGACACATGACTTGTAGGTTATGTGCGCGGGGTATAATGTTGACACATGACTTATAGGTTATGTGCGCGGGGTATAATGTTGACACATGACTTACAGGTTATGTGCGCGGGGTATAATGTTGACACATGACTTACAGGTTATGTGCGCGGGGTATAATGTTGACACATGACTTACAGGTTATGTGCGCGGGGTATAATGTTGACACATGACTTACAGGTTATGTGCGCGGGGCACTCACCTCGCCCGGGGAGCCCTCCACGGCCCTGAGGGCCTCCAGCTGTCCCGCGGAGGCGGGCAGCACGCGGTACACGCGGTAGTGGTCGAAGCGCGTACCTCCCGCGCGGCAGCCCGCCGCCAGGAGCGCCACCAGCGCCAGCACCTCCAGCATGTCTGCGCATGCGCAAGCCTCAGTCCGCCCGCCTTTAGTAGGTACGCTATCTGGCGCGCGGATCAGCTGGCTCAGGCTTGATCACTGCCCGGAGCCGCGCTAAGCCCGGCCGGCTTACAGCTCTCAGTTTCAACTTTCTGACGTCAACACGTGGACCCAACAAATCGGGATGAAAGTTTGTTTGTAAAGTCGGTTTACGGACGATAATTTTACGTGATGACGTCATATCGAATTTATTTTTAAATTGCCGCTTTTAAAAAAGCTCTCCTTAACCTGTTTGACATTATAGAAGATTTTTCTCGCACGGTGGTTGGCCGGTTCTTGCACGCTCGGCTCAGGCGGAACCTGACAATGAGTCGTGCTTTTTTCGTGCGTGCAGCCGGCGTTCATCGATTTTTAAGACGTCATCACATCAAAAAATGAAGTGTGACAAAAATAGGATATATTTCGAAACGTTACGAAATATAATCCGGGCATGGTATATTCGAGTTGCGCGCGCATATATTTGTATGTGTGGGGCAAGGGTTTCCGTTAATGACGCCAGGTGCATGCTGGGATGGTTCTCAACTACAGGCCACGGCCGATTGCTTCTCCAAAATTCTTATCCTTTATTGTTGTATCTCACCTTAACTACTGGCTTCGCTGCCAACGAGACGCTAATTTTACTGCATTACAAATTTTTACCAACATTTAAAGCCATTAGAAATAGATTTTAAAAAAATTCTTTCTTTTTCTTTGAACAATTTTCTCACGAAATTAAGGCGTTCATAGAACCAGTTAATACCTTTTCTCTAAACAAACTTTGACAGTTCCATTTCATACATAAAAGGTTTGACATCTTTCCCCCTCTTCCCAAATTCTTAGTGCTGCTTACATTATATAAGGGGTGTTTCCTTCATATTTCTTGTTCTTAGGACGAATGGTTGACGCTGGGCTTTGATTTGTTATCAATTTTGTTTTCACACATACATTTATGTATTTGTGTGTAGTGTATGATGTGTTTCCTCTCTTTTTATAAAACGGCAGTAAAATAATAAGTGCTTCGGTGTAAATATTTTTCATATTTGCCCACGCTCTTCAATCTTACCGCTCGTCTCCCGTGTTACTAAGTGAAGCTTGGGATTTCCCTCAACTCGAAATAGGTAAACTTAACAGTTGTCAACAACAGATCCACTATCTCGTCAGTCACTGATAAATATATCTTCTTTTGACGTCGTGAGGATTCATGCAAATCACCAATGATTTATGAACCTGGTTAATTATAGCACACGTTCGATGGGAATTTCGAAGAATTTTACAGTTTTCCTATCTGCAATGCGGAATCTGTTTGCTGCACGGGGACTGCAGTGCTGGGCAAATGTCTGCGAGACGGGCTCCATTGTTGGATGGACAGGCGTCGCGTCGCTCGGAACGATACATCGGGCGTAGCTCTACAGCTGAGCCCGGGGTTTATTCTAGGCTTCTCGTTCATTCTAACGTGAGCTTTCGTTGTCGATTCCGACATACTGCTCGCTCGCCGATCAGAACAAATTAGTTTTACCGACAACACTTCGAAATGCCATTCCAAGTGCTCTATCGGTACGAGGGTCTGCTCTCTAGGCAATGTTCGGGTCTGACTATTCCATACCCCTTCCCTTCTGCCTTCCCCATCACGGGCGTTCCAGACAAACAACATGGCGACACTAAACAGTCGTTAAATTTCATGATTTACCACTAAATCTTAGCTATTTATTTGAACTCTGCGCTCGCTAAACGGTAAGATACTGAAAAAAAAAGTGTAACAGCATATGTTAGTTATAATACCTTGTCGTATATATAGGAAACATTTTGTCTTCGTTTAGCACGAAACAAGGGAAATTTAGAGCAAAGTTTCCCGCTGCATGCCGGTGATTTATTCTATTTATCTACACGTCAGGTTCCGAAAGTCTAGTAGCAGTCTGGTTTCCCCGATCAGAGGCCAGCGAGAATCGAGACGACACACGTGACTTAGGATACGAAAACACGTGAAATCTTCCGAAAATCGACATTTTGCGATCGGAAACTCATTTCCGAGTAACTTAGAATATACCCCCTTGGAGTCGCAGTGCCAGCCGGACCTGACACGCTCAGTAGCCAATGAGAGACAAGATCGTCGTGACGTCAGCGCGACGAAATACGTCACCCGACGGCCCGCAAGCAGTAGTTTCTATTTCTTATTTCGCCGCGTCGTGCAGTACGACGGAAAGCAAAACCTTAAAAAAACTAAAATTAAAACATATTTAATAACGTTCGCAGGCTGAGTAGGTAACTGCTCACTGATGATGGCGACTGCAATGTCGACCGAAACGTCGGTGAATTATTCTCCAAGGACGCGGCTACAATCCAGAAGCAAAGCTACTTCACTTTAAAAAAATATTTACTTAAAATAATTACTTGGTAAATCATTATGCTGAAAAACGAAATTTCTTTTTACGTTTAGGTGCACTTTCAACTGTTTATTGCGATGTTTATTATGTTTATTATGTTTATTACGTTCGCTGTAGAAGGAGATTTCAATGGCTGCAGTACCACTACCATCAGTGATGTCCACTGAAGGTGCATTAGTGTCTTCCCAGCATCGGTATAATTATTGGGACAATATTTTATTGAACAACAGTAATACTCGTCAAGAAGAGAGAATGTGCTAAAAATCCTTCTCGCAAAAGGTTTAGTTGTAAAAAGTGTCGCAAGCAATTTACAATAAATGATAAGTTGAAAAGACTTTTGAAGAAATGCAAAGGCCCTGTAAAGGTTTCGCTGCATCAACGATGCACCGGAAATTTGTACTACGTCAGTTACATCAGCATCTGGTTCGAGCCTGAAATGTTCCTCTTCAGCTACTGCGATATGTCGTTCGTATTTTCCCATGATGCACGAAGACACGAGAGGAGTAAATGCATGAAGAATCCTGGAATGAAGTTTCATTGCGATAAGTGCTATGTTTGATTTACTCGTATTAACAGTTTGAGACGACACACGAAAAACTGCAAAGGCGAAGTCCGTGTGCCTACTATGGAACTACTTGCAGACATTTCGACTCCTCGATTTAGGTTGGAGACTCGTATGGGTACAAGCACACGGACAGATGTGCAGCAAATGACTGCGATGACGTCTGGACATGAAACTAAACACAAGACTGTGCTCGGTGCATTACAGAAAAAATGATGAATGGATTCCACTTGGCGAAATCTGCATTTTCATGGAATTTTGAGACTACCATTCAGTGAAGTGAAAGACATTTGTAGGTACTTTTATTGACGATGTCAAGCAGAACATTATCATTCAGCTTACTGATGAAGCAACAACACACGGACCTTTAAAATATAACTTGTGGCTGGACTGTGTACCGTATTCGTTCGATGACCAAGGGAATAGGCGTGCTTTCAAGACTATAAAATACTCCCATTCTCAGTTCTGATGACAGTTTGAAGCCGTCTGTTAAACAAAGTGTCGAGAAATTCTGTCAGAAAGAGGAAGACTATGTCAGTAAAGGAATCTGGCTGGTTTCTATCTTCAGTAAACCGATTGGAACAGTTCAAGCTAATGCAGAATTAAAAGTTTATTAGATTGCTAACTTTCGTAAGTGTTTCTGTGGTAGAGTAATAATTATGTAATAAATTTTTATCTGTAATTTTCATGTTTTAATTATTCAACCTGTCATTTTAATGGTAATTTTGATTTAACTTTTTTTTAATCAGTCAAGTTTCGAACCAAGTACTGTACTCGATCTAATCAATCATTATTTTAACAAGTGATTTTTTAATTATATTTGTAATTTCCCCCGAATTTCTAGGTTAATTATTACAGAGTTTCAAGATGGCTGCCAAGATGGCAGACAATGTGGTGGATATCGCGACATTTGACCGTCTGGTAATACGACATTCTAGCGGGTAATAAGGCAACAGCGCCACCAAGGTGGCTGTCTCCAGCAGACAAAATCCAAATAGCAGCAATGACGTCATACTGGCTAATGTAATATTGGACTTGGAATTATTGGTGGGAGATCAGTCTGCTGGTGGCTTTCGTGGGGGAAGGAGCCATCGCCATTTTTTTGCTCTCGTCTGGTTTGAATCCAGTACCTTTTTATAATATTTTAGTATAAAAATTTAATTAAATATTTTTTTTATAAATTTTATAATATCTTCCCGATTTTATAGCTTAAAAAATACGGATTTCCAAGATGGTGAACAAATTTCTAAATGGCGGAATCAGGTTTTTATTACAATATAATTAATTATAACATTAAATGGGAAGTTAATCCGCTTTGGGCACATCTCAAGCACCCGACATTTTTGAGGAATAAAACGTGATATATAATTTTTTTAGGAGTTTTAAGGAATTTTGAGTCATGTTTGAAGAATTTCGAGTCATTTTTGACACCAGTATGACCGCCGTGACGTCACGATCCAAGATGACGTCGTCAATCGACAATTCACATCCAGGACGCAGTAGCTGGACCTACCAATAGATATATACTGCTCATAACATTATATGGCGGTTAAATGAAGATCAAGGTATAATAATTCAAGTCCTTTGAGTGCTTTCAAGAATCAATACCAGGAATATCATGCCTAAAAATTATTCTAGACACTTGTTTGAACCATTTTCACTACGGTATTCTATTAATACCTTTTAACAAACGAAATTGGAAACAGATTTACTCATCCGCTCTCAGCGTTGTCTTAAATACTTTTTGAAAACAGACCTCACAAGGCTATCTTTATCAGTTTTAAAAACCGTGATTTTTTGACGTGACAACGTCTAATAAATCGATGAACGCCGGCTGCACGCACGAAAAAGTGTACAGTTACGCACATTGTTCCGTTACGCTGTGTCCCGTTACGCTCATTGTTCCGTTGTGCTGTGTCCCGTTACGCTCATTGTTCCGTTACGCTGTGTTTCGTTACGCTGTCGGCGAGTGCAGTAATAATAGGTTATGTTACAATTGACTAAACAATTATGGTGATTCATATACTTAATTGATGATAGATATTTGATTACACTTTATTTATATGAAAACTTGTTCATATATATATATATATTTAAAATTTATAGCTAAACACCAGTTTTTTAAATTAATTACAAGTCATCTACACGTGAACTGTTTCGTCGACTGTTTATAAAGTGAAGTGAAAAAAATGTGGTTTTCATTGCTTATTACAACAATTTCGGCAATAAAGGCTAATTATTCTTGCATTTTAAAAATCTGATTACTAGTATACTTTCAAGTATTTATTCTTTTATTATTAAAATAAATATGATTCAATTTTATTCATGAAAGTATGCAATCATTTCATCAATGTTATGTTATGACGTTGTTACGTTAAACTATCGTCCGTAAACCGACTTTACAGACAAATTTTTTTCTGAAGCTCTGCACACTGTATGTGCGACCAAGTAGTCGAGGTCCCTAATCAACTAGACACTTTTCTTTTCCCACAGCCATTTTGACAGTCTTACAAAAAAAAATTAATCTTACACCACGGCCGCTTAATTTTGCATCATTATTTTCCACACTGATTTATTTTAAAAGTGGTCGACACTTATTATAGTATAAATACGCTCATCATTGACTGACTGTAAACGCTAACATGATTCTATTTCATGGGTTACAGTGTAACATTTTCATTGCTCTTTGCTAACCTGTTCCTCCTAGCATTTCTGCCGAATCCGTGGCGCAAAGATAACATGCATGAGGGCATAGCGTCATATTTTGACGAGGCCGATAGTTGCAGCATGTTTCAGTGGTAAAGTAGCGAGCCGTGGCTTAGTTTGCCACGATTTGGCCGCGTGTATCTGTTTAACGTTTGAACTCCATTAACAAATATGAATCTAAAAACCACTCTTGTGCCAATTTTCCAGCGCTAATAACTGGATTGAATTGATCGCGAATAAATGTTAAGGCACATTTAAATTGTAGCATGCTAATGATGTTGCGAACTCTACTCAGTTGATTACCTTCCTACGAATCTCACTGCCAATATGGTTTCCAAGGAAGATTATTGAATTCCCGAGACATTTAACCGCAATGTAATTTTTTTCAAGACATTTTCATTAAAAACAATTTGTCAAATATTTTTTTATCATTACTTGCATATAAATAATTTTCATTTGATCAACATCAAAACAAATTGAATTTTCAAAAAAAAATATTTCGTGTATATTCAATTAAAGTGTTTATTATATGCCTAAGAACTAACTAGTTTTTTTTTAAACAAAGAACCCAAATGAATCGGCACATGCTAAAAGGGCCTCAGTCCAAGCAACCCAGTTTTGAAAAAATACCGAATAAATCTGTCTCCAAGCAACCCTTTTAAGGTACTGTGATAATAGGCCTTATCACAGAGGTTCTGACACGGACACGTGTGGTTTGTCTACATTTTTCGTTTACCGTCGCCTGGCAACGAGACGTGTGCAATAACAATCTCAAGTGTTTGTTTAGGCTACCTTTACTATAAAACAGTTTTATGTGCCGAAGACATTTTATATTTCTTTTTATGAAATTAGATCTGATTGTTTTGCATAAAACCACTCTAATTAACTTTTTCTTTCGGCCGTTTCTTTGAATTTTGTACGTTAGACGCAACGGAGGCCGGGGTTTGGCCCGAGGCCGGCGGCGCCTGGCTTGAAGGTCCGGCGCTAGGCATGCCGGGGGAGAGAACGTTTGGACCCATCTTGGGAAGTGCGTTTGGTCTGACGACTGCTCTGGTCGTCAGGTGTTTAGTGGCCGCTAAACTCCGTGTGCGAGGCTTACAAACAGTGTTAAAATAACGGCGACGTTTCACGGCAGTCACCGATGTAAGATTTCCTCCGATCCGCACAATACACAGGATTATATGAATGATTGAAATTGGACCCTGCGCATCACCGGGTAACCATTGTAAAATCGTTATAGCTCCAGGTGACGCTTTTTCGATTAAGGCCGAAATAATCATCTGAGTGAAAAAGTGTAAGAGTAACATTGTTCATCATTTGGGAACAGCTACGTTTTGAAATATAAATCTTAAAGGACAATTTTTATTTATTTTTTTGTTGACATTGAGATAACACACATGACATTACGACCGAAGGTCCAGAAGTCCTGATGGAAAGAATTTCGAGCCCTAACGATGTGATTTAGCCGGAAGACAATATAATTACCCTGAGATAAATTTAATTTGACATTTTTTCAACATAATCTTAATATTGGAACTTTTGTTTCGTTGTGTCCGACGTATTGGCAGCGATTAGTTTGTTTATTCTTGGCCCCCCTTTCATACTCATTGTGCATAAAGTGCTGGAGTGGTCTAACTTATGTAAACAGCAATAATAAATTCAATACATTTTGGTTTTCCATTATAATATATTTGTTACTACTTTACTAGATTCGCCATTCGCCCGTCACACAAAATTTTCTATATCCAGTATTTGTTTACATAATTTTTTAAATGTTGATAGCCCTAGTTTTTACAGTTATAATACTCTCTCCACAGAGTAAGCAAGGCACCTTACAGAGTCACATCTGTAGTCCCATTATAGGTATTTTAGAGTACGTTAAAAATTTTCCTGGTTAATATTAGATAACCCGCTCGTGTGACTCAATCCACTTTTAGCATAAACATTTGAAGCTGTCCTATAACATGCGATTTTCATGCTTGACTCACTTTGCCAATTTTTTTTTGTGACTGAAGCCCTTTTAGCATGTGCCGATTCAAATGTAATGCAGGGAAGTAGTTCCCGCCTGGCAGCGATGCGCACCCACCTGTGTCGAGCTCGCAGCCTGTGTCCGGCGCCCTCGACTGCAGGACACTGCCTGGCCGCTGATAGGCCCGCCCACACCTGCAAGGAGGGTGGGGGGTGGGGGGCTCGGCGCCAGCAAACTTCCTGGGCAGTTCGCGCCTCGGCGACTCCGACAACAGCCTGCCTCGCTCACTCCACACCACGGGCAAACAATCTCTAACGTGCTGAAAACCGCAAGTACTATATGTGAATACTTTTTTTTTTTTTACGTGATAAACGTCTTATGAATCGATGAACGCCGGCTGCACGCACGAAAAATTGTTCACGTTTCGCCTGAGCCGAGCGCGCAAGAACCACGCAACCACCGTGCGAGAAAATCTTCTATAATATCAAACAGGCTAAGGCCGGGCTTTTTAACTAATTGTTCGTGATTTTATTTAAACAAATTATTCAAATTAAATTTGCAAAAAAAAAAAAAAAACTGTAAATAATATTTGAAAATTAAAAAGTATGCAATTTTTCATCAATGTTTTTTTATGACCGACTTTTTTATTTGTTTATCTAATTGCTATATCAGGTAGGTCTGTGTCCTTTAGTTTTACTAAAAAAAAAATAAGTTTCTTAAGACATTGTTGTCCATAAATTCGCATGTGTTAAATATAAAACTTTATAATAATAGTACAACTATTCTTTAACACTTTTTTATAATTTATAGTCATTCAACACATGCTGAAACTTTATAGAACTGTTTTGTGAATTTTAACAAGATGGGCAGTATTTTAATAAAATTAATTTTTTAAATCAGATCAAAAGCCCGAGGTTCGGTACTTTTTCAAGTCATTTTCGCTTTTGTCGTAGGCGTTTCTAATAGTTAAAAATTTCCCTGTTTCGTGCTGTGACGTGTTGCTATCTCCTCCTAAACAAAATTTCTCGACACAAGAGTTATAGCTGCGTCATATGTACACACGTAAAACGTTTTAAAATAATCAAATAGAGTAACTTCTGGTAGCATGCAATAGTCGTGTAATATGGAATATCATAATATCTTCTCCGTCAAAAACTGCTGCTAAGTGGGAGATGCATCAAAGTTTTTCAAATGCTCCCATAATGCTTATCAGCATTTTTTTTTTACCGAAATTGTTATGGCTACAGCAAATGGAAATTATTTTTACGATTTCACGAATGCAATAAAATTATATACATATATTCAACCATAAAGTTAAAAAACAAAATTAAGGAATATAAGAAAAACATTGTATTTAGTTATAATTCATTTTGAATAATTTACTATGGATATTAGGATACAAAATAAAACCTATCCTTTAAAACTGTTCCAAAACTAATTACCATACTTTTTACAGACATGCCCAAGAAATTGTAGGTCAGCAAGACGTTGTATAAGCTATAGAACCTCAAGGATATGGAGAAAGCGATAACAGCTGTCCAGGAGAAAAAGGCATCAAAGGTTTCCCATACTAAAAGCTTCTCTATTTCGTCTTCAGCAATGCCGAGCAGAAAGTTAAGGTAGTAGCTTCTCACAAACTGAGGTGTAAGCTGTTTTACCCTAAAGAATTAGAGGAGGAAATAGTGAACGACCTTGTTAAATTGGAGACCATTTTCTATGTGCTTACTAGAAAGGATGTCCGCTTGCATTTAAACTTATTATTCAAATACAGAATTTTAATTCCGGGACGTTAGAACTCTTTGCCTGAAGTTTGTGTTCAAATTCCTTTCTTTTGTCCTTTGGAATATATTTATTTTGAATGCTTAGGACTTAAGGGGGCCCTGCTGTTCAGAATAATATAACACATCAGTGTGAGCTCTTTTTCAGGACTTACATGATTCAAAAAAGGTTGACCAACTTTTTGACATCTTCGGCAAAGTATTTAGACACTGTTTTTTTATTTAGTACAAAAAAAATTCCACATGTTATTGGTATTAAGAGGAAAATAAAGAGATTGTCTGTAATATCAGCTGAAGGGGGCTCCCTTGTGGCAGTCATTACATGTATGGTAGGTGAGGGGATATCTTGTCCCTCCTATAATAATAATTCCTTTAAAAAATATATAAAAAAAACTGATCAAATTCTGACAGACGTCTCCCATCAGATTGGGTTTCGATTAATGTTTCTGCTAAATATTTTGAGTATTTTGTTGTACCACAAATCCCTCAGTGGAATTACTTCGTCTGCTTATGCTTGATGGGCATTTAATCCAAAAGCAACAACCAATTCAAAGTTCGCATAAAATGCAGCCATTGGACATAACATTATTGGAGCCTTTCAAATCACACTAAAGCGGAGAGTTAAGTAATTTTCTGATACACAATTCAAGATCTTTGATGTTATTTGAAATGATGGACCAGTTTTGGTGAGCTTACTTTAAAATTCAACGAGGTGACATTCGACATTGTTGTGCATGGCTTTAGAGATATGGGAATCTTACAGTCTGTGAATTGTAACTAATAATTTCAATATTGATAATTTAATTGCTGCCTCATTTATAATTAATTCTGAATATTCTCACCCTTCACAAGAAGTCCCTATACTGATCATACAAATTGAGAAAACTTGACCTAGTAAGAAGACTAAAACTTGTTTATGCACTAACCCAGTTTCCTCTGCACTATATTCCGAATAAATCTGTCTCCAAGCAACCCTTTTAGCGTACGTTAAGAATTTAAGAATTTCCTTGGTTAATATTAGCTAACCCGCTCGTGTGACTCAATCCCTTTTAGCATAGACATTTGAAGCTATCCTATAACATGCGATTTTCAATCTTAACTCACTCTGCCATTTTTTTTGTGACTGAGGCCCTTTTAGCATGTGCCGATTCAAATGTAAAATACAGGGAAGAAGTTACCGCCTGTCAGTTCCTAATGCACCTGTCCTGGTACATCCAAGAGTAAGATGGAAGTTATGTTCTACCTTTCCTGGAGAATCGTCTCTACTGACCAAATCACCATACGAAAACGAATTAGAGGATGAAATAAAAGCTTAGTTTGGACGAAAAAAGAAAGAAAATAGCAACACAAGGGACTCTATTAGCAAAAAATGAGTCTAGTATAAATGGCATATCTTCTCAGTCAGATTTATGTTCCAGATAATCATCACAGAATGTTTGTTTTGAGATGGAAATTTTTCACGATAGGAGCTTAGGGTTACATATGTACTTGGCTGTAAAATGTGGCACACTTCGACTGCACAAGCGCAGATAAAGATTATCGTTGCTACATCTACACAAATACTTGAACTATAAATTGTTTTCAGTCTGAAAACATAGTCTTAGCATCAAAATAAAGTTGGTCTAAAAGTAACAATGTGAAATTGAATTTTAGGCAATTTAATTGTTAGGCCTTATAAATTGTGTATACTAAAAACATATCTTTTTAATTTACATGGTTTGCATTTATTTTCACCAACCCAGTATTATAAAACCAGGATATCCCACATATATATACATGTATGTGTATATATACACACAAACACACACACACACATACGCACTGAGTAGTAGAAATGTTTCTGAAATTATAAAAAATACAAATTTTAATGGTAAATAGTTGACAATGAGTGTGTGAGATTGGGTCTAAAATAAATTAAATTTTAATACATATACACAAAGTATAATTGGTATTCAATATTACCTTATGATATTATATATTTAAACTAAGTGAAACTTGATACATAATTTTATTAAATGTACAAAGAAAACACAAAACCAGTATTTAAAAAAAACATTTATTAGAAAACGGAAATGTTTGTACTTTTAACGCAACTGTTTCTGTGTAGCAAAATGTGGCTTACACACTTACAAATCCTAGCTCATACAAATGTAGAGTCACAATGGTACCACTTTAATATGTGTAGTTTTTACACCAGAAGGATGCTAACCACATTAATTAGCTGGATTAGTTTAGAAGTTTCAATGAACAAATAGGTTATTATATTTTTTTTTATAAATGAGACATTTATTTACAGCATACATACACAACAAATATATCATTTTCTTAATTGTTCCAAACACGTATAAAAAGGAGTGTCAGTATCAGCTTAATGTTAGAAGTACTACACAATCCATTTTGCTGAAACAACATAAAACACTTTTCTTCACACAAAAATATCACTGTCTATGCATTTGCATCATGTCTGTAGATACCACAAACAATTTAAAATATTTGGAAAAAAATTCACAATGTCTATCTGTTGTGTCAAACAAAAATCCAGTTATCCACACTTGCACACAAACTACAGAGGCCTGAGGAAAATCTGCCTTTCTCCTATTGTACGGAACCGCAGCATATGAACTGCGCGCTGAACATCTGCAGGACTGCTCAATGCGACACGAGCATCCCCCGTAGGCATGCCTTTATCGTTAAAACGACGAATAATGTTTTCACGTGTGATGTCGAAGCCTTGGAAGAAATTCAGTATTTCATCTACATCTGCCCTGAATGGCACATTTTCCAAAGCTATCACACAGCCGGGTCTGCCAAAGCCTTCCACTGGTACATCTTGTGGCTGGGTGGGTGGTCCAGGATGAACATGAGCATGACGACCGAACAATGCCATGCGGTTTGGTGCATTTGGCGACGCCCCTAGCAACCCTACCGATCTAGTGCCTAAGGGATTTCTAACCGACTGTGGGGGCTGAAAACGTGGTCCAGGAATAATAGGGTGCTGCATTAGGGGCTCTGGCTGAGGCATCACCATACCTAGAGCTTCGTGCATTTCTGCACGAGGTAATGCCTCAACACTGACATTTTCCTTTCCCAAAGGCATTTGGTGTTTTGTAACAGCACGCGCTGCTTCTTCTACACTGGAAAACTCACAGAATGCATCACCCGTTGGTTTGTTGAATTTGTCGAGCATTATGTGTATTCTAAGTGGCACCAATCCAATATCTGAGAAAAAATCCAAGATATCACGGTCATTAGCATTATTTGGTAATCCTTTCAGTAAAATGCAGTCTGTATTTATTAAAAGGGGCTTTATTACTTCTGGCCTGGAAATATCCATGGGAGTTTCTCGAAGTCGAGGATCCGCCTCTCTCTGCCGCGGATCTGTCTCTCTTTGCCGTGGATCAGCTTCTCTCTGCCGTGTATCTGTCTCTCTCTGCCGTGTATCTGTCTCTCTCTTTCGTGTATCTGCCTCTCTCTTTCGTGTATCTGCCTCTCTCTGCCGCGTATCCGCCTCCCTCTGCCGCGTATCCGCCTCTCGCTTCCGAAGGTCTGCCTCTGGCTGCCGAGGATCTGTATTTCGCTGTCTAGGATCTGTATCTCGCTGCCGAGCATCTGCATCTCGCTGCCGGGCATCTGTGTCGCGCTGTCGAGTATCTGTGTCGCGCTGTCGAGTATCTGTGTCCCGCAATCGGGTATCTGTGTCCCTCTGTCGAGGAGGATCTGCTTCTCGCTGTCGAGGATCGGCTTCTCGCTGTCGAGGATCGGCTTCTCGCTGTCGAGGATCGGCTTCTCGCTGTCGAGGATCGGCTTCTCGCTGTCGAGGATCTGCTGGAGCTTTATTTACAACTGCATTTTCTGTTGCAGGAGCAGGAACTCGCTCTTGAGAATCAAATGGTCGTTTTTCTTGTCTAAGTTTCTTTGCATGCTGGTAATGATCTAAAGAACATGGCATAATAGTAACCAGTTTATGTCCTATTGTTGGCTTCATGAGTGTACGCGTAGCTCTTTTGGCATCTTCAGGTTTTTTAAACTTTACATATGCCACATTTTGTTTCTTGTCATTAGGCATAAGTAAAATGATTTCATCCACACCAAAATCATGGAACAACTTATTTAGATCATCTTCTTTGGTATAAACTGGTATGTCATGAACAGTCAAACAAACAAATGTCTCCAAAGAATCCTTAACTTTTCCATCATCAATTTCTTCATGTGGATTGAATGAATCTATAGCTTTATCAAATATTTCATCACTGAGATGCAACACTTCTACAGGTGAACCACACATGGGCTTCCCTGAAAACGTCAGCGCTTGTTCTTTGTGCTCATGTTTGAAAAAACGTACATATGCTATTCCGACACGATTTCCATGATTATCGTTGATTAGTTTGATTCCACGACCACCAATTGGAAGACCATGAAAGAAGCGTTTTATATCAAAATAACGAGCTTCTGATGGCATATTACGAATTTCCACACTTGTTCCAACATTTTTCTGTCGATTATCATATGATCTGTCATTAGTGTACCCACCAGGATGATATCTCTCATTTGCAAAATTTTCTCCTCTTCCCGAAAACTGCCGATCATTTGAATGACTTCTGTCAAAATTTTCAAATCTGTCCTTATTAAAAGCATTAGGATCTGTTCGACCTTGTCTACCAAACATTTTTGGTTGTCCCCTCCTATCAGATGAAAATGCAGGCATGTTCCTTCTGTCAGTCTCATTATGGCTGTTCGGTGGAAAGCCTCTATTGGCATTGGGCCCCAGTCCTCTTCCTCTCCCTGGAAATCCTCTTCGAAAGTCACCCATACCTCTCATTGATCCACGGAAATTACCCCTGTGTGAAGGATAGTCAAAATCTGCTATTTTGTTGTTGTCATCATACTCTTCATTGTTAAACGAATCTTGTGGATTAGGAAATCCTGCCCCTCTGTCATTTCTTGGAAACCTATTATTTCCTTCTGGTCCTTGTTTTGATGGCGATGTTTGCCAGTTTTCTTGTCCTCGGAGTAAAATGTTTTCTCTGTTATTGACATCTCGAAAACCTTCCGTTTTCATGAATGGTGTTTGCGAAATATCATGCCCAACACTCGGCAATGATGGTCTCAATACTTCACTGGGGAAAGAAACTCCACTCAAATTATGTCTATTATCGATTTCACGTAGATGGCCAGCATCTAAAGATGGTTGTAAAGGACGAATTCCCTGTGAAATTGCAGGCAATGGTTTGAAACCTCCCTGTACATTTCCCATAACATGAGCAGTGACAGGCAAGTCCCATCTTCCATGTCCGCCAATATCCAGCAGTTTACCTGGTGTGGTTGGTGCATTACTAAGTAGTGTACCAGGTGTTGCTGCTCTGATAGCTGATGATCCCATTGGACGCATTTGTGTTGGTGTCTTGGCATGCTGTTGCATATGAATGAAAGGAATTGGATTATTTTGGAGTGGTAATGGCAGTGGTTGCTGTTGCTGTTGTAGTTGTTGTTGCTGTTGTAGCTGTTGCTGTTGCTGTTGTAGTTGTTGCTGCATTTTTAGGTGTGGTAGCAATAAAGGCTGAGGATTTGGGAGCTTTGGAATTGCAACCATATCTGATGAATCTTCAATATCTTTTTCTTCTTTTGGTATGGACGAAGAATCTCGTCTGTGGTCTCTAGAGTTTCGCTTTGGATCACGCTCCCTATCACGACTGTTGCGATCTCTTGAGTGACTACGATCTCTTGAACGACTTCTGTCTCTCCTATCACGTCTCCTGTTTCTGTCATTACGATCACGGTCTCTACTACTACTTCTGTCTCTATGACGACGATTGCGATCACGGTCTCTGTCACGGCGTCCACGCGATCTATCACGCTCTCTCTTATTTCGACGTTCACCATCCTTATCTCGAGACCGCGATCTCTCACGTCTATCTTTCCTATCTTTATTGCTGGTGACACTTACATTATCAGATTCCCTATCCTTCAGTTCTTGCTCACGACGATCGGGCAAAACAGGAACAGGCGCAACTTCAGCCACAACTGGTGCTGCCGTAACTGGTATTGAAGAATTTATTACAGGTGATTGTGGAATCGTTGGAGGCATAGAGGGATGGGGCTGAGACATCTGCTGCGCCATCATTGACGGCATACTTGGAACAGAGGGCAAAGGTGCCATTGGAGGAGCTGGCATCTGCATAAACGTTTGAAGAGTTACTGACTGTTGGCGAGCCTGTTCAATAACTTTCTGCATTTCGGTCCGAGAGCTCAGTAACAGCCTGATTTTAACTTCTTTTATTTTTCCACCATCAAGCATCATGCCTTGACGAGCATCTTCATCAGTGCTGTGGAAAAAAAAGCCCAAACATATATTAAATATTTCTTAACATTTAACATTAAATTTACAAATTCTTACAGTTAAGTAAATTAGTATAAAAATCCTGCAAAATTTTGCATGACTCAATGGAGTTCACATAAACTAATGGATTTTTGGTTTGGCTAATGTTGTACAAGAAGTGCACATATCTTACAAAGCAAAGACTTATTATTCAACTATGATGCTGCATAAGTGGCGGAGGAAAAAGGGGGGAAGAGAGTCTTCCACTGTTTTGATTAAGTTTTAAGTAATGTTGAGTTACAAAACGTAGTTACAATATAATTACACCTGAATTGGAGAGCAGGCATGCTTCATTAAGATTTTAATTTTTGTTCCTCTCCCTCCACCTCCAAGCAAGTTTCGATGTCAATGATTCTGCAATGGCAAAACACTGCCTTTCGTAATATGAGGGGGAAGGAAATACATAACACCTGTCTTGCACTTAACACTTTTTACCATAAAAATACACATTATTTCGGGAATCGAAAGTGACTGTCATACTTATTAAACTACAAATAAAATAAGCTAAGTATAGATATACAACAATATGTAACATGTTTTTTTCTCTTCAAATTACTGTCAGAAACATACAAGAATATAATAAGCAAAGCATTAGTAGAGAATTTGCAAGCCTACGGAATGGGCGCGCAAGCCCTCATGGTAGGCATAATGGAAAAAGAAACCAATCACCCCATTTTATTTAACAATGGGAATACTATTTTTTAAAAGGACAAATTTGGTGAGTAAATTATTAATAAAGCTTTACAGATAAACTCAAGTAATTTCCCCCCTCCGAATTTACGTAAACTTAATTATTATCTTTCACTCAAAATGTGGGATATGAAATTTCAGTGGAGTAAAAACATAAAAAAAAAAAAAAATGGAAAATGATAAAAGTAGGGATAAAAAAAAAAGAAACACTGAAGATACGAGGAAATGAAATGACACTGCAGAAATATTCTGACCACAATCAAAGAATGGAGAGACTATAAAAGAGTATGATTGATATTAAAAAATAAAACTATTTTTTTTTATTAGGGAAATTAGGAATAAAGGGGAGAAATAAATAACAGATGGCCTTGAACTGGAACATACTTTGATAATGTTGACGGTGATGGATGAGTGATGAATGATGACACGTTATCACACTCTTGCCACAAAAAACAGTTACCTGAATGCTATGAATGCATCTCCTTGTTCCCCACCGACTATATGAACCCCTCCTTCCGGAATGGACAGTCCTCTGAAAAACTGCCTTATGTCCAATGCATTTGCCGACCATGGCAGGTTCTGAAGTCGAATAATAACACTCATCTTCGGTTACTGTAACAGACAATCATAAATAACTTGAAGGAACGAGAGCAGATGCGCTACTTTCAGTGATTTTTCATTAGAAAAGATTAACAATCATAGGAAAAACGTATTACTAATAATTAATTATACCTGATCAGAAATTAACTTAAATTTTGAAGACAGTAAAATTCATGCAACCTGTCATCCTTTAAATTTGAAAGGAAAATTATTGGGCGAAAAAGATTTGATAGTTTTTTATCATTATTATTCATAACCAATAACTTATATATATAAGTTTTTTTGTTTGGTTTTTAATGAGTACCTATGTTTTTATACAGGCAAAATGGCCTGATCTGTATTCTCACGAACGTTGTAGGAAAAAGAAAAATTTGATGTAAGAAATTATGTTCTCTTTAGTAAAAAAAATTGTCTAAATAAGCATTTCTTAACTATTTTCAACAGGGACATGCCAACAATTCTGTTCATGGTGGAACGGGGTAGGGATGGGGGTCTTTAAATGATTGATGATAGAAACAGGTATAGCACAGGTTTGAAATGATGTAAAAAAAATGACCAGATAATCAAACAAAAAACTGGATTCATAAAAAAAACAGTGAACAGTTTCTTGCAGTGTTTTCCTTCATAGAAACCCTTTGAAATGGGGTACGGAGGAAGGACGGGAGCGAGAGACAAACTTATCCCCTCAGGTTTACTTATTGGTGTGTGCGCGTGCGTGCGTGCGTGTGTGTGTGTGTGTGTGGGGGGGGGGGGGTGTTTATGGTAGGTCTCCACATGCTGGCATTACTCTAATTTTAAATACGGTAAATAGGCATTACTTATTTGCCAACCTTTTAAGTATTGCTTAGTCAAACCATGCTATCAAAAGTATTTATTATTATGATGAATTCAGTCGCATGATAATGAATGCATGTTTCTAAAAAATACACAGTTCAAAAATAGGTATAATTTATGTCTTAATATTTCACAGACCGTAAATCAGTGCTTAGTCAACGAAATAAGTTGTTCTCAAACAACTTTCTGTCATGGAAATGTCTCGCTATATTACCGCATTTTTGGTTTGAATATTAATTGAATTTGGAAGGAATCGGACAATCGCATGACGTATAGTGCAAAAATACGAAAATTTAGTACCGTACTGTGTTGTCGTTTTGTAGAGATAATAACCTTTAATAATTTTGTTACAAAGCTTTTAATACACATGTGATAGTTTTGAGAATTTTCGGAGGCAGTAATTTATTAAGATGGCCATAACACGCAGACAATATAGCTTGACCCAATTTAATTAATAAGATGTGAAAAAGTTATGGACTGTACAACTGCAATGTTTTCAATCCCTCTACTGTGTTTACGCCAAAATGCGGCATAGTTTGTGCGAAGTTCGCCTAGGATAATCGTCGCGAAGGGTAAGTCGTCCCTAGATACATGCAGTAGGCTGGGGGCGCTGCTACATGCAGGAGACTCAATGGATGATCTGTTTAATACTGGGTTCGATCTCCGGGTATATTAGGACCTTTCGTCTGGCCACTACCCCGTCCACATGGAAATTCATGGAGTAAATACAAAAGCCACTGCACTGCGCAAAATTAAGATTACACAAAAGGCCAATTGACCTGAGTTTCAAAATTATGTTATAAGCCATCTACCCGAGATTAATGACGACTCTCTTATGGCTAGAGGGGAAGTAGATAAAGCTGTCATTCTCTTAATGTCGCAATTCAGGCGGGAATGACCGTTCACATCCCAGAAAAGGAAATTAAACACATTAGACACTTTACCGTCCTACATCCGGGACTTAATCTCACAGAAAAACAGGTTGCGTAAACAATTTCAACGACACAGGGAAAGACACATTAAAACCCACAACAACGCGTTCCTGAGTAAAATCTCTGAAGAAGTGACACTGGCGCACCAGTATGTGGGATGCAAACATTCTTGTATTAAAACTCGCGACAACAGTCTCTGGCGCTTGACGAAGAACTTAATCGAACAAAAATCCCCTCTAATCACGAATAAAAATGCCTGAAAATCGCGGCCAATACGCCCAGGTACTGTCTTTAGTGTTGACTTGCATGCAGAACTAAAATACGAAATGCTCTCGGAGCACATTGTAAAATTAACCTATGCGACACACACGAACCCCAAAATCTCCCGACTAGATTATTACTACCCGAATGAAAAAAAAAAAGCCCAAGAACCATTTTTGGCGACCGTCCGCCTTGATTCGTTACAGTGGTCCTCTGCCCCAACAAACATCTAAATTAACACATAAATAAATACTCAACACAGCAGAGCGATTCCTATATCACATCATAATCATAATTCGAAAAATACCTACATTGCATAGGAGCTGACTAACCAACCGACAGACACTTACAGACGGCAGGTAAAACTGCAGCTCTGTCCCTTGTTTCTTCAGTGCACGCACGCAAACACACACATGCCACGAACACCCACTGAATGGAGCACAATGCTTCCAAGGTTATGAAATTATTAATTATTGATGTTATGTATTAGGTTTTTTTCTTATAACTGCCTGTGATGCTAACCTTGTTTTCTGCATTTCAGAGAGGTGAGCTGGCATCTGACGGGTGGGGGTTCAGTTATGTCACCCACCACCAGGGCCGCAGGCTATGCTACGACCCTGGTTACAAACCAGCAGCGCCCCAACTCATTTCATATCACCTTGCAAAGCCCCCACAAGCTGTCGTTTTGCTTGCGTACTAACATACCATACTGATTCTAACCCTGCTCCAACTTGCGACTTACACACACTCTCTGTCTGTGTTGGTTTTCCTATGCCCTTCAATATGACTCGTCCTACTTCAGGATGTGTCTATGACCACAATTGCATCCATGGCACCAGCCCTGCTACAGCTGCGATGCTTACGACCTTTTACAATAAAAACACCGACTTAAAGTATGTAGGGCTTGCCCTGAAAAGCATCCATACTCCATATCAGTTACTAACATGCATGCTGAAGGATCCACATAACTTTGAAGGGGTTCGCCCTGGCATAGCAGAAAAATAAAATAGCCAAAGAAAGCATTAAATCAGCAGACAACCAACTCGAAACATCTCGACGAAGTATTACAAGAGGACTGCAAGAGACGACGAGCAAGTGGGCTATCGTCACTATTCCCTACGTCGGTCTGCTGCGCGAGTCACTGAAATGTCGGTCGCTGAGCGAATTGGAACTCACTACTGCCCAGGACGGTGGTAAGAGATAACCAGAAAACAGCAGATTCTTAGCGTGTCGAAACCAGAGGGCAAAGGATGTTCATGCAGCCAGCTAATTTGCGGGTCTCCGCGAGTCGAACAGCAGTGGTGGCCACACCAACCTGGAGTTCTGGAAGAATCGAGGCGAATACTGGAAGTAATTAAGACTGGCAGTAGTACAAGCCGAAAAATCTTTAAATAAAAACAATTTATTGTTTGAAACGAGTATCCTAGGAACTCGTGGTTACAGTGAGACATGCTAAATTCAACACCAGAGTCCAGACATTTTGACGAGTGCACTGAATATTAGTGCAATTTGAGTAGTGTACTTAAAGAATGGTTTCTCTGTAGTAAAGTTTGTTTTCGCTAATGACGTCTAGCGAGTTTCGTTCACTCCGGGCACAGTACTCGGTATTTATGCCGAGGTTAAGTTCATGTTTATCGCATGCTACCACAAGTGTTAAGATACATTTTAAGTTTGCTGTATCAAAATATTTGTATAGTATGTTTAAGGTGATTATGCTGTGCTACTGTCGGATGGAGCAGTGACTCACGAAGTGCAACCTTGCCAATAAACGTTTTGATAGCATTTTCATTTATTGTAAGAATAAATATTTTCTGTGCGAAGGTACCTTACTGTCTTGTATATCTGTCGATTTTAAACTTGTTGGTAGTAATCCAAACAGAACTTTTATTAGTACCTAATATTTTTATAATATTTCGTTAAATGCAAAAAAAAAATATATAGACATCAGTACCCTATAAATTCACAAATCAGTCGATAAAATAAGCACAGGTGATATAATTGGGTATGATAAAGATTTAACAATGGTGTTACATACAGCAACTCATATAGTTCAAGTACTTACGAATTAGGGACGAAAAATGCTTCAACCACTAATATGTCTATTAAAACTTGTTTCAAAACCAGGAATTTATTACATTAAGTAAAGATTTAAAGGAAAAACACTGCATCATCAAGTAGTGCTTGTTTGCAAAATAATCCTTCATTTATGGAGTCCATCTTAGACATGTGAATGCGAATATAAGTTATAAAATTGTGGCATTGAAAAAGGTGGTTTTCCTATTGTTAAAACTTAACAGTGACATGGCTCGAAGTATGATAATTACTGAAGTAGTACGAAACTCGACTCACAGTCCAGAATAAATACCCACGTTGGAATCCCTGTCTGGCCATCCTGATTGTGTGTTTCCATAGTTTACCGTCATCATTCCCGGCAAGTGTTGGGATGGTTCCTTACAGGAGGCCGTGGCCTATTCCAGTCCCAATATTTCTGGCCTGTGTTGCGTGTTACCATCTTTCAACAAACCAACCACCACCCCCCCCCCCCTTCCCCAAAAAAAATACAGAAGAAAAAGTAAAATATTAGTTTTAGATTTTAATTATTATTTTGGACATACATTCATGCTATTTTACACTATATGTCACATAGAAAACCCAAAGAAAGGACAAAAAAATATGATTACTCAAACACACAGAAAACAAGCTAAATTCAACCCACGTCGAATGACGGATGTTTAGACATCACAGAGAACTTCGTGGAAGGAATTGGAAAAATATCCCAGCACAGACAAACACAGAGGGTTGACATGGCGAGACAGTTGCAACAAGAGCAGTAAATACAAACAAACTTAAGGCAACATGGCGCCAACCAGAGGAACCCAACGATGATACTAAACAGATAATCTTAACAACACGAGAATACAGCGAAAAAAAAAAAAAACATTATGTTATTGCATGCTGATGGGAACAGATCTCAGTTCCCGAAATATCGCAACAGTTTATTTAGTTTTGTGAAGAGCCTACTGTTCGCCTGTGTTGTCGTTTTCCAGAATATATGTTCAATTTCACTGCTGGGTTCACCTGTGCGTGCTTGTGTTGTCCAGATCATATGTTCAGCACAAAAGTAAGGATCCTCTGGTTGTCGTTGCGTTGTCCAAGGTGGTTGTCTGTATTTACTGTTACTGTTTCAACTGTCTTGTCATTGTCAGTTCACTGTATTCGACTATACTGAGACATTGTTCCAACTAATTCCTTCTACGTATTTCTCTGTACTGTCTATATAGTTAACACAGGCTGAGTTTGGTTTGTTCTCTGTGTGTTTGTGTATTTTTCTTTATTTGTCTTTTCTTCAGGTTTTCTCCATGGCATACAGTGCAAACCAGCAATCGCTTATGTACAAAATAGTGATTTAACTCTACATTCAAAGAATGCAGAGTTTTAGAGGTCTTCCATCCACACACTGCTGGATAAATATACATAAACATATTTATAATTTTTAGGAAGCTGTCCATTTATAAAAAGTAATGGCACCTCATTAACATTCATAAAAAAAAACATTGTTAACGTCCAAATCTTCGAATCGCAAAGCCGAGTGTGCACGAGATTCGCAGAATGGAAGATCGACTGTCCATTTGATTCTTCTACACGTGAGTGTATACTCATTCTTATTTGGGTAAATACAATCTGTTCAGACTGTGTATTAGTGTATATAATTTGTGTTAGTAACATTAATGTTCAGACCGTATTAGTGCTGGTAATTTGTGCTAGCAACATTGGTTAGACCTCAACATATAAGAGACACTTCAAGTTTGTATTTCCCGTGCTGCTGTGTAGTGGCAACCATGCGCAAGCTTCCTCTGCCAATAGTTGGCAGCCCCGGACTTCGGCTGGAAGTCAGTTATATTATCATCATGGCGGTGAGTAGTACAATGGTGTAGCCTCACTGTTAATTTGTTTCGTTTTAATGGCATCGCTATTTATTTTCGTATACAGTCCACTCAGTTATCGCGTCATAACACAATCAAATAATAAAATTAAAAGTCAAATTCATAGCAATCGACTGCTAAGGCCAGTGTAACCTGCAGTACTACGATACATTACAACACTATTCGTGTTTAAAATGTTTCACAAAATCTTTGCCAGCAAGACATTAAAATCGTAAAACACAAAGTGTTGGTGCAGTAACAGCAAGCGAGATTCTGGCTGGCATTCCTGAGGATCCTGTGCTCGAGCCGGTTTTATATAATTTGTCCTTGGTTCCTCGAAACGACTCAAGATAAGTTAGGGGCGATAAGGTGGCCCATTCATTCCCCCCACATACCCCTTATTAGTGTTGACGTGCACTTTTGTCTGAAGCGACCTTGCTGCCAATCTAATGCAAACCCCATGATGTGAGAATATGTAGAAAGCACCATTAAAACATTTATGGAGCCCGCGAATACCCTTTTTCGCAACTAAAGCCAACTTTATTGAGATGTTCTGCCCCTTGTTCACATTTAAAGAGGAAAAACACACCACTTAAGTTTAAAGAGATTTTTTTTTTTAAATTATACACTATTTTTAAAAATTCAGCAAAAGAGCATTTAAAATCTTAGGAAAAGGTAGGCAGTAACAATTATATATGCGACGAGACGCCCTTTATTTACTCTGTTGCAAATAAAATGCAGGCTGAACATCTGGTACACACATCGATGCCGAAAGTTATCGCGTAAAGGCGCCATTACACGAGTAGACCAATCCGGATAGCAACTAGAGCAAGTGAACTCTCCTGGCTACTCTATCACATACATATAATTAAAAAAATGGGATGGTTCAGTACAGAAGTGGCTTTCAGCATGCAATGAGTAGTCAGGTTTGTTATCGTGCTCTAAATTTTTTGAAAAACTGTGTAAACGAACTGTTGCAAGTGATACGGAATATTTAGAAGAGAACAAAATTGATGAATAGAGACCGGAAAAATTCGCGAATTCATTTCACGATAGTCTAAAATACAAATAGTTATACCTCAGTGTTGCCTCAGTTATTGGCTCACAACTCACCTGGATGACTCTAAGCCAATGAGAAACACCCAACCAAAGCTGTATCGAATCACAGGCTGCTACGTTGGGATGTCTCACAAGACAGCAGCCAATGAGTGGGTGATATTTGACCGAGTGTACGTAGAACTATGGAGTTCATCCTACAGGTCATTGAACCCGCGAATTTTCCCGGTCCTTAGTGATAAATAATATCCTCACAGGCTTCCTATTCCATGTACCTATTTCTGTAATGTAAACTGTCATGTTCCGCACGAATTCATCTCCGCAGTACGATTCCACAAATTCAATAGTTTCTGCTTCCGACCACCTCTTCTTGAGTATGCTGACCACCACGTGTTGATGCTCTCCTCCCCAGATAAGGTACGCTGGCTGGTGGGCGTGTAGTGGAATATGCAGTGGTGGGAGGAGAGTGGAACAGCTGCTGTCCACACGCGCTATCCCACCCGAGTCGTCCAACTACTAGCTTTAGCACTCTCCCGAGTACTTTTCCAATTGCACACACGAGGATAGTGGTGCGACTTTCCTTAGGTACTTGCCCTAGTAGCTATCCCGTTTATTTCACCAGATAATTCCAACCTTACCGCCGGCATTATCACGTTCCCCTCCCACATATGCGCCCTAATAGGGCAGGGTGGGAGTAGCGTTCCAGTTCGCTTTAATAACATTCCAGAGCTTTAAGAAAAACACAACTGTTAGGGATCGCTCCCTTTTGTTGATCTGGAGGGTGTTAGGGCTTCAGCAATGATCAGCGGCTGGGACCACCAACCCAGCATAGTCACCGCCTCAGCCCCTTTACCACACTCAGTTTATTTTACCAACGTGATCTCCCCTTTATTCTGCTGCAATGAAAATGTAGACTGAAAACAACCCTGTAGTCACACATCGATGCCGAGAAGTTACCGCATAAGAGCTGCGCGTTCAGGTCAAGTGCGCCCACTCTAACTCTTCTAAAGCTCTGCTTCAACCGTAATGTTGGCTCACTGCATTTCACATTACTTTTCGATTAACATTTCTTCGCCTGGCAAATTTTAAATGTTACCTGTTGTTTTTAAAAAGTCTGGCAAATATTTATACATAAAATTCCCTCCCTAACTTCATCATTACCAGTTCATTTTTTGAAGTGAAAACTTCTTTAGCCACGTTGAGTGATTTTTGGTAGGGAAAAAAACTTATAGGTACGCGTCACCGACATGCTAGTGACGTGTTGCGCCAGACTGGCGAATCGCAGCGGCCTGTGTACATGTATACGCATATATACACTAATACATTGTATATACTCGACTGTATCATGTGCGTGTTGGACTCTTTTTTGGATGGGTAAAATCTTGTGAGTTCGCATCACCGACATGCTGTAGTAGCAGTAAGTGAAGTTAAATTGACCGTGTGAAAAGTTTAATCTGTGTACACTGTGCATTGCCCAGTGAACACATGACCTAGGTCTGACTTCACTGGTAAGTCATAGCTACGTAATGAATTTTTAGGTAGTTTTGACATACCACTGACAATTGTTGAGACTAAAAAACGATGTAAGGATAAATTATATCATGCTCATATAATACCGATATTTATAGAAATCGAGGTATAGAGAGCTGAGAAAATCGGTATGAAATCTTCTTAAGCCCTCGCTCAATAAGATAGAAATAAAGAATTTTTTTTTTATATTTAAAAGTAATTGTTTACAATAATCTTCCGAAAAGTAAAACAAGAAAATAAAAAAAGGATATATTTTATAGCCAATAAGACAAAGAGTCCAACTTTTACATAATTGCCAACTGCGTACATAATAATTTTACATGTGATCGTGACCTTTTATCCCTTCTCCCTTAAATATGTGACAAAATGCATTGTCATTTGTAGAGGCGTGGTTTACGACTAGCAATATGAACATACTAAAATGCTTAAACGTATATCAGTTGTGTAGCGTTGCGGGTAGCGCATATGACTGGCAAGCGTGAGGTAATAGGTTCGAATCCCGAGTGTTGCGATATGTCGTCTATTATGTTTTGTATTTGAGACACATTGAATTATTTTATTGTATATTTATAATTTAATAATTATGATTTCATAAATAATCATAATAACAATATTCGAGTATTTTATTATTTAGTTATTTATTATTTTATTAAATAGTTACAAAGGATCCGAGTGTGATTCGAACATGAATCGTTAGTCATTTAAAAATATTATTGTTGTTAGTCGACACCAGGTTTAATCGATAAAATTGAGGATCTACGCCCAGGGGTGTGCTTGATATCATTTGTTTAAAAGTTTTTATCATTAATTTTAGGATACAGAGTTGTGTTACATTATTTGCCTGTTAGACCAAAAAAAAAACTTAAATTTTAATTTTTAGTTAATTCGACAATAAAATTTTTTTTTAAAGATATTTATAGATACAACTTAATTGTATTCTTTTCAGTTTCAAAATAAAAATATTGAATGAGTAATTGAAACAAATTAAAATTACGAAATATAAAATATTGAAGTATTTGTAACAATAAACTTAAAATTAGTCATTAATGTTCACGTAATCCAGTCATTTCCGCCAATGCGTCAACATTACATGGAACTTTTTTTGTTATGTTAGAGCAACCAAGTTTTCTACTTGGAGACCATCCAGTGACTTTACGCGACTAACCGCTACATAAGCCTGTCCGGCAGCAAAGAGAAGCGATCCCAAATAAACAACTGCATTATCTACAGTGCAGCCTTGCATTTTATTTACGGTAGATGCCCAATCAGTATTAATGGCAACATTCGCTCTTCAGCAGTACCATAGCTGTACTTCGTGGAAACTGAATGGCTATTGGTTTAATTGTGTGTACACCTTCTGCGTGGAAATCAACACGGACTGATAGACTGTGTGTATCATACATCACGCCGAAAGAATGGCCCGATAATTTCAGATATAGTACCCACATTGCCATTAACGATCCCCGGACACATTTTCCACCACAACCCGACCTAGGAAAAACTATAAATAGTAAAGAATTATTTTTTTTGGAATTTAGGGAATTACCCCCCCCCCCCCTTTCCCTACACGAGGGGGAGAAAGTCAAAACCCGGACATATTTTCCACTACAACCCGACATTTTGGATCGGAAACCCTCCAAATCGAAAGAGTATCGAGTTTTAAATTTTAAATTTTTTGGGTCTTTAACACCCCCTCCACCTTGCCAGGGTAACAGTCGCCCCGGGGGAAAATTCCCACCATGCCCCGATCTCATGAATACCCAAAATGCCTGGTACCATAGTTCGAAATTAATGGTTTTTTGACCCTGTGACCCCTCCCCCAATTGGAAAGATATTATTACATAGTCCATTCATATACATACACACAGGTAAAGCTAATAAAAGCGCGGTAAAAAAAATCGAGGCGCACCTTTAAACTCGATGTAGACCTTACTTCTGGGGTCCATTGTTCCTGAACGTAGACACATAGACAAACGGATGGCACCAATTAATTGCATTTGGTAAGCTCTAAAAATTTGGTGACATTTTGTCGTTTCTTTTATCAGTTATACCCCAGATAAAGCCACATATTTCGTACTAATTTTTTTTTAAATTTTATTCTGAATTATATTCTACACTTGACTACTGAAAACCAACTAGGCAAAAACTAAAATGTTCTACGATTTTGGTCCAAGACATTTTGCAATATCTACATCAGTTTTACCATATCTTGTAATGAAAACTTTCATATGGTATTAATTTTAAAAAATTATATATATTTTTTCAAATTTTTGTGACATCTAAGATTATCAAATGTTACAATATTGTGGCCGATGAATGTGCAAATGTGCCTGCTAGATGTCATGACTAGAAATTCTACAAGAGTGTGTTAAATATATAATTAATCCAATACGTGTACTTATAAATAAATATATATATATACACACACACACATATATATAGTATCTCCACTGGTGGTAACCATTATTTCTAAGAGGGTTTGATTGATGGTAATGGCTGTGCGTTTAAAGTTTTATTTTTATTTTTAGACTAAATTTATTTTTCGACTACATTTATACTATTATCTCCATGGGAACGACAGTTGCATTGTTGGTACTGCATTCGTCTCCATGGCAACGGCTATGGCATTGATGCATTCTTCTCCTGGCAACAAAAAGCTATTGTAATGTTGTTGCCTCCTAGCGAAATTATGAATTCGTTAAATGCGCCAGGAATGCCGTTGCATTGCCTCACACTGAAAGTTGACCAGCCGAACATATTATGTGGAATCTTAGTTCGCAGAAATTATGTAATGGTACAAGACTCTTTGTTAAAAGTCTGCATAATAACATCGTCAAAGCGGGCACATCATAAATGGCAGGGAAAAAAGAAAACGGTATTACATCGTGGATACCTCTTGTCAACAGAAATGTCCTTGATTTTTAAAAGAGTGCAATGTAGTAAGTCGTCTAACAGTTTGACTGTTAAGAAAATATCAACAACTTTTTTAATCTAATCATATTAACACTCTGAAGACGCCGGGTATTGCACCTATGTGTTGTTGGTTAAATAAACGCGAACTTCAATGCACTTAAGAAAACTATTGAATTTAATTTTTCTTCCGGTTATCTTAGTACTAACGATTGTTTTTTTTTTCATGAGTAATTTTCAAATTTTTTTTTGCACTAGGCGCGGCAGTGGCGTACCCACGAGGAGGGGCATGTGTTATTAGCAGTGCGAGTGTGCTCTGCCTGACAGAAGCATCAGCTAGTATGTACTTAATAAATCATGCTCACACCCAATTAAAATATACAGATGTTTTGTCGTAACTTCGTCGGGTATACCTTATATAGAGTTGTAAACTTACATTTAGTGCACATCTTCACATATTTGTTTGTGGGTTCCATACTCATAGTTAGGGCAGCTAGAATCATAAAAACAACATTCTTATGATTGTTGTTTGTGCCGATGTGCATGCCAAAATTTCATGACTACAGCTGTGCATTAAGTAAAAAATAAATAAAATTTAATCATACAATGTACATTCTACATATAAGACCCGATGTGGAAGTTTGAGGACATGTTTTCGAGGCAATTCATCCCTAGGTCAAGGTTTAAGGCGTATTTGGAGGCGAAGATACAAATCGGAATTGTGTAACCCCCCTACTGGAGGTTTCAAGGCGAAGTCCCGACGGTATCCTCTTTGGGTGTGAAGTTTTCATTCAAGAAGTGGGGATTTGGGGGCGAAGCCTCCAACAATTTTTACCGTCTTGTTGTTTATTTACAAAATCCGACGAGCCACCTGATAAATAAATTAGTAAAGTTTGGTTTTAACTTAAAATAACATGTCACAAGTAAACGTGTTTTAATAACACCGTGACTTTGTTTAGACTCTGCTGCTGGGAGTCCCCTGTCGTACCGGTCGTGTGTCTGAGGAGTCAAAAAACCTGGCACGACTCATTCATGAGCTCCGAGTCGGTATCCGAGCTGTTGGGAGCCCGCTATGATCTGGGAAGTGCCGACTGTTGCGCAATCGTGCGGCGTAAAACCCTATCAAACAAAAACACTCAAGCATTCTAAACACCTGCAGATTAACTCCTAATTTAATATAAAAAGAATTGGTTGTCTGTAAAGTCGGTTTACGGACGATAGTTTAACGTGACAACGTCATAACAAAACATTGATGAAATGTTTGCATACTTTTATGAATAAAATTGAATCATTTTTATTTCAATAATAAAAGAATAAATACTTGAAATTATACTAGTAATCAGATTTTTAAAATGCAAGAATAATTATCCTTTATTGCCGAAATTGTTGTTGTAATAAGCAATGAAAACCACATTAACTTTTTACTTCATTTTATAAACAGTCGACGAACAGTTCACATGTAGATGACTTGTAATTAATTTTAAAAACTGGCGTTTAGTTATAAAGTTTAAATATAATTATGAACAAGTTTTCGTATAAATAACCTGTAATAAAATATCTATCATCAATTTTATGAATCACCATAATTTTTTAGTCAATTGTAACAACCTATTATTACTGCACTCGCCGACAGCGTAACGGAACAATGAGCGTAACGGAACACAGCGTAACGGGACATAGCGTAACGGAACAATGAGCGTAACGGGACACTTTTTCGTGCGTGCAGCCGGCGTTCATCGATTTATCCGACGTTGTCACGTCAAAAAAGAATGATTCATGTTCGTGGTTACGTATCATGACGGACAGCAGGCGAGTTGACCCGGGAGGGTCAAACCCAAATTTCTCGAAAGTGGAAAACGTGACGGTCGTTGACATGGCTTGATGAGTTTTCTCCGAGTTCTCCCGTCTCCCCCACAACAGTGCATTCCACTGCTGCTCTATCTCACGGCCCAACTTCCTCACTCGTCTCTAGTGACATCGATGTCGGCGAAATGTTACGTTCTAATAAGTCATTCCATCACACAGCCGTTTCATTGACAACTGCGTGGCTTATGGCCCGTCTACAATAGCAATGTCCTAAACTATGTCCGAAGGACACTCGTCGCTGATTGGTCCACGTGACCCTCTGACGTCATGCATCAAGTGGGCGAAGGTCCGAACCCACCTTGTCCGAAGACATTCGTCAATTTGAACTTTTTGTCCCAACCTGTGTACTTCGGACACAGAAAAAGAACAAAACACTCACGATATTTGAATTTCCGGTTCCCTTTTGAAAACGTGGTGTTTGTTTTTGTTATTGAAGGAAATTGAAGGTGTTGTAGTCAAGAAGAGCCACTTTGCCTTACTGAATAAATATCTAATATTGAACTCCCACAACTTTCATAAGTTCAATCTCAAACTACAAAGCATCAAAACAATAAACAAAAACATTTGGTTTGGCACATTAACTGCGCTTTGGTGACAACTTTAGAAATCAATACATTCGGACATCAGACATCGCAATTGTGGAAAGTGCAGTTTTCGGTGAGAATGTGACGTCACTCACATTCGGATAAGTACACGGACCACGCATAGGTTCGGACTATTGCAGCCGGGCTCTTATAAAAGACGCCAGTTCGGACGGGGACTTGGGACACTCACTGCGATGCTGCCTCTCTCCTCGCAGCAGCAGTTGCAAGACTGGCTCTGACCGGGCAGTGACAAGTGTCCGTCTTCCGTCGCTGCTCCCGCGCGGTTCAACGTGTCCAGCCACCTTCAAGTCCGTTCCATTCAAGACCACTGGTCTCTGCACATGTTCACAATCACCTGTGGCTCAGTTCAACCCCGTGTGCAACCAGCTGAACACAAGCATGAATGAGGGCTTAAAGTCTCCAAATCACAACAAAAAAAAAAAAAAAGGGGGGGGGGGGGGGAAGTGATGCGCATGCAGAATTAACCTCGCCATGAACTGAACGAGGCTTAATCACGAGGACGAGTGATCTGAAGTTTGTGGCCGGCAGGGCCACATTTTTACTTGTAATTTATTTTTGTTGCTGGTCTCTAGTTTTATTTGGTTTTTTATTTCACGTATTTTTACGCCTTTTTTAATTAAGGTTAATTTATCTGTAAATTTTTTTAATTATATTTGTCTCTGTTAATTAGTTATACGCCGTTTGGTAGCTATCGATTATGAGTTTAAGAACATCGATTGTGTTTCACGTAAATACCACTTGGCGAGCGCCCGGCGGTTGGCTGATGACGTCAGACTTTCGGCTTGCCGGGAGTGAAAATCAGCTGGGGCCGCGAGGAGAGTGTGTGGCCAGCGACCGTCGAGGACAGAGCTATGTGACGGTGCGGACTGGTGTGCCGGACGGCAACGGGCGACGAAGAGTATTGGGATGGAGGCTCCACGCTGGGTGACAGGGCAAATGGATTGCCCTGTGATACAGAAGTAATCAAGGTAAAGAGAGGCCGCGATTTTGATTTTTACCTTCGTGGTGCTGCACGCGTTTTTGGCAAACCTAGTGAACTGTGTATTTTCCCATACTAAATTTTATTTGGACGGAACTTTTATTAGCCTGTTTGGTGAAGAAGCCCATTTGTTTCACAAGTTGTTCCAGTGTGGGATTTTTTAAAAAGGTCGCCCGTTTGCCTGTAGTTGTAATAAAAGTATAAGTTTGGAAGAAAAGAACATTTTGCAATTTGTTTTTGAGACTTTGTCTTCGGAATTTGCATACTTAAAGTTGGCTTTAGCTAATATAATCAGCTTGTGCAGTATTATTAAAAGTATGCGATCGGTATTGGACTACATGCGCAGCCTGATGTTGGTTGGTGCGGCCATTCTACGTTTTTATGAAATCATTGGCAAGTTAATAAAGAAGTAAGACTTTGTTTGAAGTAGATGATAAATACTTCTGTGGTAACATACTTATGTTACGTGAAGATTTTTTGCTACATTTCCCTTAAAAATAAGATAATTTTTTTTTGATCATCGTTCACGCCTTTGTGAATTCGTACCAATGGCCCGGCGTGGCATTAGACTCTGGAGTTGGTGAGGAAGGTCAGGAAACCAGCGCACGCCTATGATATTTACTTTGTTTTTTGGCAAGTCTTTAGCAACGAACATCTGAAGAAAGACTAAACCGTTGATTGAGAGTTTAAGAACTTTATTTAAATAAATTTTTTGTACTTCAGTATTATTATTGTAGAATTTTTTTATATATTTGTATTGGTTGTCTTGTTTGGTTTTTGGTATTAGGGCAGTCAGTAAATTTTGATATTTTATAGTGGCCATGCCTCACGCCCTTATATATTTTTATACTGGTTGTTATCAGTATTTATATTTTTACGATTTTTTAAAGGTTATTGTTAGTATCGCTAATGGGGATAAGATGCTGCCATTATTAACGTCAGCTTTTGTACCTAAGCTTGTATGGTTATGTATAGTAAATACTATTTTTGCAAATTTCTATTTTTTAATAACATACGTCCAAAGTCTTGCCTCTTGTTTGTTTAATGGTTACTCTGCTATCATATCCTTTGAAGTTTTTCGCCTGACCCCTGGGCAGTGGTGTGGGGAATTTATATTGTTTAGCTTTTTATGCCTGGTTTTAATATTTATTTTTTCCCTTCGCGCCCAGAGTGAGTCGGGGACGCAACCCCTCTTCCAATTAAGGAGGAAGAAGGGTTACAACCTGCGCCACTCTGCTAGGCAGAGACTTTGGACTTTTGCGATTTTGCTGACCTTTTTGATTTTTTTAATAATGGCAGTTTCTTGGATTTATAAACTTCCCAAAGAACAGGTTTACGCTAATTTGCAAGCAGCGGGAGTAGAGAGTGGTCTGGAGGATGACATTGATACCTTACGCAGGAAATTAAGTACCCACATTAAAGAAGGGAGAAAAAAACCTGTTGAGGAAAATGTGGAGAATTCGGAGATCAGCCAAGTAAATTCATTGAATACTGCTATGCAAAGTAAATTACTTTTTAAGGAACTGGATAGGTTGCCATCTTTATGCTCCGGTGGGCCAAGAGATTTAATAAAGTTTTGCTTGGGGGTAGATAGTTTGAAAACTAATTGTTGTTTACAAAATGAGCAAGAATTGTTAAGGTGTATTTCGACTAAATGTAGCGGGATCGCTAGAGACGTGATTACGTCAGGTATAAATAAGTCTGTTGGATGGTCGGTAGTGAAAGAGAATTTGTGGGAATATTTGTGACCTAAGAGGGTGAAGGACGATCTAATTAAGGAATTGATTTTCCGTTTTCAACGGGAAAATGAAAGCACCTTAGAATTTATACAGGATATTAGAAATCACGTTAATGTATTTGGTCTGCAGTTAGATGATCACCGTTTTGTAGCTATTATTTTGGAAAATCTAAATCCTGCCATCAGACACGAATGCGCATTTATTGGCAGACCTAATAGTGTGGAGGAACTCAACACTTGGGCTATCCAGGTTGATAATATTTTTTACGCTAAATGTGAATTCGATAAGTGTAAAGGCAAAATCAATTTTAAACCGGTTTGTTTTAAAACGCCGGGTAATAAAAAAAGTAATAAGACTTGTTTTAAGTGTAATAAGGTAGGGCATTTTGCTAAGGATTGCTCGGTTTCGGAGGTAAATAAATTTGTTTGTGGTTTTTGTGGCAAAAATGGTCATTCAGAAAAATTTTGCTTTAAAAAGAAACCGGAGCAGGAAAGACACAAGACATGTTTTAGGTGTGGCAGCATGGACCATTTGATAAAAAATGTAATCGCAAGAAAAAATTAGTTTGTGGTTTTTGTAATAAAGATGGTCATAATAGCGGGAAATGTAATTTCCGTAAGGAAGTTAAGAAATATCGATTTAACAATAAGCATAGTTTGGCGGTCATTCAGGCAAAAAGAGGTTTATGTGTCAAAGTTTGGTTGTATGATCGTGAGATAGAAGCTCTACTTGATACGGGGGCTAGTTGTAGTTTCATCCAGCAGAAATTTTTAAGTAATTTGGTGCGTGATCATAAATTTTTGAAAACTAAGATCGTAAGTAGTCAAGGCATTAATGTGGCCATGGCGGACGGGCAAAAGGTTCAGGTAAAGGTGAAAGTATTTTTACATTTTAAATTGGAACATTTATCTTGGAACGTGAATTCTGGGTAATGCCCGATTTGATCCATGAAGTAGTTTTGGGAATGGATTTTTTAAGTGATAGTAAGGCTATAATAGTGTGCGGTGAGAAAGTAATGAGGTTCGATTTTAATGATAAAATTAAGATAAAATTGTGGGAGAATAAAAAAAGAAGAAAGGTGGTTTGTGGCGGTATCGAAGGGTTAGAGCAAAGGTTGGGTGAGAAGGAAAAATTGCAGATACAGCAATTAAGCGAGGAATATAAGGATGTTATCACTACTAAAATTGGCAAATGTACGCTAATGCCATACAAGATCGTGCTGGTAGATGAAACCCCTATTAAATGTGTGCCGTATCAATGTGCCCCGCCTAAAATGAAAGCCTTTCGAGAAATTATTAATGATTTACTTGATAATAAGGTAATAGTCCCTTCTAAATCCAATTTTGCCTCACCGGCCTTTTTAGTAGATAAGAAAAATAAGGGCAAATATCGTTTGGTCCTTGACTATCGCCTCCTTAATGACAGGGTAAAACTAGATCCGTTTCCCATGCCTAAAGTTGAAATTGTTTTGCAATATTTGGGAAAAGCCAAGTTTTTTACGGTGCTTGATTTGAACTCGGCGTTTCATCAATGTGAATTAGAAGCAAGTAGTCAGAAATTTACCGGGTTTGTCACTCCTTGGGGGCACTTTGAATGGACTAGAGTGCCTTTTGGGGTGAATTTTGGGGCCCAATGTTTGTCACGAATTTTAGGGCACATATTACAAGAATATCAGTATAAATTTGTAATAAGTTTCTTGGATGATATTTGTGTTTTTTCAAATAGTTTTGAAGAACATATAGAACATATAAGAAAAGTACTTGAGAAACTAAAGGGAGCCGGCTTTACCGTAAATCCGGAAAAATAGTTTGGGCCCGTAGCGAGATAAAATTTTTAGGATACATAATCCGAGAAGGTGAATTGGTCATGGACCAAGATAAGATAAACCCCATAGTTAATTTCCCGGCCCCCCGTAATGTTAAGGGAGTGATGCGCTTTTTAGGAATGCTTGGTTATTTTTGTCGTTTTATACCGAATTACGCTAACCTATGCGCGCCTTTAAATAATTTGAAAAGGAAAGATGTTAAGTTTGTATGGGGGGAAGAGGAAGAACAGGCCTTTAGGAATTTAAAGAAAGCCATAGCTCAACCCCCCATTTTAATACTTCCGGATTTTGAGCAAAAATTTATTGTGCAAGTGGACGCTTCGGGAGTAGGTCTGGGGGCGGTTTTGTTGCAAGAACGTGAGGGAGGTTTAAAACCGATTATGTATGCTAGTAAATCCCTAAATAAGCACGAGTTAAAATACAGTGTATATGAGAAGGAAGCATTAGCGTGCATATTTGCGTTGGAGAGATTTGAGAGTTTTCTTGAACATGAGAAATTTGAATTATGGACTGACAACCAGGCTTTGACATGGCTTTTTTCCCACCCGCGGCAACTAGGGAAAATAGGGCGGTGGATCATGCGGTTGACGCGTTTTCGTTTTGACCTCAAACATATGAAAGGACAGGAAAATGTAGTGGCCGATGCCTTATCGCGCATGTTTGATGAACATGAGTTTCAGTGTAATGACGAAATGAGAACTGAAGACAAGGAAGAATGTAACATCCTGAGGGAATTCCCTCAAGGATTTATTGATTTGCGCGAAATACAAAAAGAGGATCCTGAGACTAAAGATTTAATAACGCGTTTGGGGCAGGATACTACTATAGACTTAGGAATGAAAGACGGGCTTTTGTGTTGGATGAAAGATGGAGAACACAAAGTTTTTGTTCCTAAGGGGGTAAGGAAAATGATAATGCGGTATTACCATGATTCTAATATAGGCGCGCATGGCGGAATCGAAAAAACTATAGATAAAATCTCTAAAGAATTTTTTGGCCAGGTTTGAAAAAAGACGTAAAAGATCATGTTTTAAGCTGTGAAGATTGCCAGCGCGCTAAGCAATCTAGACATAGTAAGATAGGTAAATACTCTGTTGAAGCTCTGACTAGACCTTGGGAAAGGGTTTATTTGGACATTTTTGGGCCCCTACCTAGATCATTAGGAGGGAATAGTTGCTTACTTATAGCGGTAGATGGTTTTTCTAAATTTTTTTTGCCTTTGCGTAATATGAAAAGCGAGAGTATTATTAAGGCTTTAGAAACTAAAGTGTGGGGTTTTTTTGGTAGCCCGGAGCAAGTAGTATCAGATAATGCTACATATTTTAAGAGTAAGTGTTTTGAAGTGATGTGTTTAGATTGGGGTATAAAACATATTACTACCAGCCCCTATTATCCCAACCCTAATTTGGTTGAAAGGGTGAATAAGAATGTCAAAGTGGCCCTCACGATTTTTCATCAACGTAACCAACGGAAGTGGGACAGTGTTATCCACGTATTAAATTTAGCTTTTAACATGACCATGCACAGTGGTACTAAATTCACACCATCGGAAATTTTTTTGGGAAGAAATGTACCCCATCCTTTACTAAATTGTTGGGGTTTGCATCCAGCCCTTTTGGAAACCCGAAGCCCCCGTTTGTTGGAAAAAATGTGGGAAGAAGCAGCCGAAAATCTGCAAAAGGTTAGAAAGAAAATGAGTAAGTTTTATAATAAGGGGCGAGTGGATAATGTATTTAAAATTGGTGATGAAGTGCTATGCAGGCAATTTGTTTTGAGTGACAAAGCAGGGTATCAGAGCTCTAAGTTAGAGAATAAGTATGATGGACCGTATAAGATTGTAAAGATTTTAGGGCCGGTTACTGTTTTGTTGGAAGAAGTTGAAAGAAATAATAAGGTAAAAAAGGCCCATGTTAGTCATTTGAAAATGTTTGTAAGGCGGAGTTCCTAAAATGAATGTGGATGACCCTTTTAGGGTGAATATGGCTAAATATTTTTTTTTATTTTATTTGGAACTTACTCTGGTATAATTTTTTTTTATAATTTGTAGTTGTGGTTATTTTTAAGATTTTCTTTGCTGTTTAAATTCTTTTTTTGTTCAAGGCGGAGGTTGTGGCCGGCAGGGCCACATTTTTACTTGTAATTTATTTTTGTTGCTGGTCTCTAGTTTTATTTGGTTTTTTATTTCACGTATTTTTACGCCTTTTTTAATTAAGGTTAATTTATCTGTAATTTTTTTTAATTATATTTGTCTCTGTTAATTAGTTATACGCCGTTTGGTAGCTATCGATTATGAGTTTAAGAACATCGATTGTGTTTCACGTAAATACCACTTGGCGAGCGCCCGGCGGTTGGCTGATGACGTCAGACTTTCGGCTTGCCGGGAGTGAAAATCAGCTGGGGCCGCGAGGAGAGTGTGTGGCCAGCGACCGTCGAGGACAGAGCTACGTGACGGTGCGGACTGGTGTGCCGGACGGCAACGGGCGACGAAGAGTATTGGGATGGAGGCTCCACGCTGGGTGACAGGGCAAATGGATTGCCCTGTGATACAGAAGTAATCAAGGTAAAGAGAGGCCGCGATTTAGATTTTTACCCTCGTGGTGCTGCACGCGTTTTTGGCAAACCTAGTGAACTGTGTATTTTCCCATACTAAATTTTATTTGGACGGAACTTTTATTAGCCTGTTTGGTGAAGAGGCCCATTTGTTTCACACGTTGTTCCAGTGTGGGATTTTTTAAAAAGGTCGCCCGTTTGCCTGTAGTTGTAATAAAAGTATAAGTTTGGAAGAAAAGAACATTTTGCAATTTGTTTTTGAGACTTTGTCTTCGGAATTTGCATACTTAAAGTTGGCTTTAGCTAATATAATCAGCTTGTGCAGTATTATTAAAAGTATGCGATCGGTATTGGACTACATGCGCAGCCTGATGTTGGTTGGTGCGGCCATTCTACGTTTTTATGAAATCATTGGCAAGTTAATAAAGAAGTAAGACTTTGTTTGAAGTAGATGATAAATACTTCTGTGGTAACCTACTTATGTTACGTGAAGATTTTTTGCTACATTTCCCTTAAAAATAAGATAATTTTTTTTTGATCATCGTTCACGCCTTTGTGAATTCGTACCAATGGCCCGGCGTGGCATTAGACTCTGGAGTTGGTGAGGAAGGTCAGGAAACCAGCGCACGCCTATGATATTTACTTTGTTTTTTGGCAAGTCTTTAGCAACGAACATCTGAAGAAAGACTAAACCGTTGATTGAGAGTTTAAGAACTTTATTTAAATAAATTTTTTGTACTTCAGTATTATTATTGTAGAATTTTTTTATATATTTGTATTGGTTGTCTTGTTTGGTTTTTGGTATTAGGGCAGTCAGTAAATTTTGATATTTTATAGTGGCCATGCCTCACGCCCTTATATATTTCTATACTTGTTGTTATCAGTATTTATATTTTTACGATTTTTTAAAGGTTATTGTTAGTATCGCTAATGGGGATAAGATGCTGCCATTATTAACGTCAGCTTTTGTAACTAAGCTTGTATGGTTATGTATAGTAAATACTATTTTTGCAAATTTCTATTTTTTAATAACATACGTCCAAAGTCTTGCCTCTTGTTTGTTTAATGGTTACTCTGCTATCATATCCTTTGAAGTTTTTCGCCTGACCCCTGGGCAGTGGTGTGGGGAATTTATATTGTTTAGCTTTTTATGCCTGGTTTTAATATTTATTTTTTCCCTTCGCGCCCAGAGTGAGTCGGGGACGCAACCCCTCTTCCAATTAAGGAGGAAGAAGGGTTACAAGTTAATAAATCATTCTTGGGTTACAATTTGCGAACAAGGATACCTTTTGTTTGTGTTTGCTGTTGGACAAACAGTCCTTTTGGTTTGTTGTTGCGAGCACGCACCCCTTCTTGCAGTGCACTTCCAGTTGAAGTTGACTTGGAAGATGGTGAAAGCTGCTCATCTGCTTTTGCGTCCGCTCATCAACCGAAAAGGTCAGTGCGTAAAAAAAAGTCAAGGTGCGAATTTTAATTTGCTACTACCCCACGCCGTTGAAGGGGAAAAACACATCCAATCTCGACACTGCAATGCTGTTCGTTCCCTTAAATTCAAGTTGATTTCATTAACAGGCTAGAATTATTAGAGTTATGCAATTCAGTTCCATCAGAAATTTAATAAGAGAAGAGAGCAAACTCACGCTTCCAAGTATTCACTCAAAACTTCTCACTTTCACGAGTAATAAAAATGATTTGAAAAAAAAAAAAAAAAAAAAAAAAAAGCATGCGTGTATTTACAAGAAAAAAAATCAGTCATCTTTGAACTTACGATATTATTCAGTGGTTTTTAGCACTCGCCAAAATAATCAATGTTATTTATGAACCGTAAGTGAAAATATGTATAATGTTATATAGTTCTAAAATATAACAATTAAGTGTGAGTCCTTATTGTTGGTAGTGTAGAGTCAAGTTTGTAGTCCAGAACGGAATATTTAATTATTCAGAATCTCCTTTGTCTTGTAGTAGTCATAAAACATGCCTAGTTAGTTTGCCTTCTTGCTTGTAATAAATTATACCCATACTATAGGTTTGCAGTTCGGAGACTAGCCTAGTCCTTGCACATAGTGAAGATGATTAATACGCCCTTTAATATGTAAATGGTAAAATATTTCCTAAATATGACATTTGAATTTTCGCTTGGATTTTAACACATTTCTAATGAAGGACAGAGGCAAGTATTACGAATTCCGTGACGTAATTTTATATACACTGTTTTTTGTACTTTTTCGAATTGCTGTTAAATTTATATTAAATAATTAATTTGTGCCCTCGACAGGTTCGAACTGTAGACAACAAATTATATGACTTAAGTTATTTTTTACATACATATTTTAATTCTGTTTTCAAACATTTGTGTTTAGTTAATTTTTTTTATATTTTTAGGTAATAACGTGATTGAGGTGTCTAATATTCACTTAGGTCAAAGCCCAGACCTAGTAGACCAAGTATTACGCCGCTTTTAGGACTTTGCAAGCTATCGACAGTTTTTAACAACAAAATGTAAAACTTTCCCTCAAAACGGGAATTTGTACGACTTTTTGAGGAAGTCTGAGTTAATGTGGAAGGTCAAAATCACCAGAAAGACTTGTTATATCCGACTCGCGATCACAGTTAAATCTTAAAGACCTTAATACTGTTAATAAATAAATTTAAAAAATATTTTATATAAATTTTTAATACTGTAGTAATTTTACTATAGTAGGCATACATATTGGTTATTTAAACTTATAAAAATTAAAGCGAATGCTGAAATAAAATTACGACGAGTTAGGGCGAGAGAAGCGAGGCTTAACACTATCCCACAACCCAGGCTTTTTTGAGGTACACTTTACGAAAAAAATATTACACCCCTAGATTACTAACACCATCTGTTTACAATTATAGAATTAAGAGGGCATACCGATGTATAATAATTCTAGAATTTTTAGGAACAAAATCGCTAAAACAAGATTGAGATGCTGAATTAAATAAATTGTGGATGTGCGTGGAATATTTTATTGGAGCATTTATGGAGTGTAATATTAATTATAAATAATAGGTAAGTTTTTATTTTAACAATACTTAGGTAAGTACCTATTTAAGATAGTATATCGTTACGAACGCGAGCAAGGCCACGACACGTGCAGGTGCAGAGCTGGCTGGCGACTGCCGCAATCAATTATGCGCCGCGCGCGCCTGGAAGATAACAAGGATTTTCGCTTTCCCCCCTCCTTCCCCCAACTACCCACGCGGTGCCCTGCCTTTGACACGTAACTGAAACCAGACAGCTGCGGAGTTACGCGAGCCGCCGACGCGTGTTTTCGAGAGATTTCTGTCGTCGGGACGCCTCGTAATGACGCGACTGGCCCCGGCCGCTCTCGTGAGTTCTGGAATTGCGCCGGGGCCTATATATATACCCGAGGACGTCAGGGAGTGGAGTGGAGTACAGGGAGAGAGTTCAGGCGGCAGCCTTCCCGCGGCGGAGCTTCCGGGGCGATAGTGACGCGGGTGCGGCAGAGTGGCGAAGTCCTTGGACGAAGGTTCCAGGGCAGGGAGTGAGTACGTTCAGTGGAGTCGGGAGTTTTCCCGCGGCGGAGTTACTGGGCGATAGTGCCGCGGGTGCGGCGGAGTCCCGAGCGAAGTTCCGAGCGAGGCGTCGAGCGGATCCTCGGCGAAGGCAAGTGCATCGGCGGCGGCAGAGTGTGGCGACGGAGTCCCGCGGCGGAGACCCACGAGGGGTGCTGCGGAGAGAGTTGCGCCAGAGATGCGGCCCAGCATGGTGTGTGGTTTGTAAAAACGAGTGACTGGGGAATAGACATTTCTTTAAGCGTAATTAATTATTTGCCATTTTAGAAGATCATTTGTAAGTGACATAAGTAGTGGCAATAAATAAAACTGTGTAGTGTAACAAAATCTTTAATTGGGCTATCCTTTACGAACCCGCAGTAAATCGTAACAATATGTTAAAATGTAGGAGACAAGAAGAAATTCGCTATAACAAATTTAAATAAATTTGTATGGAAAATATTTTCAAATAAATTATATAAACAGCAGTTTGTAATAGATGAATTGCTGAATTATATTTTTTCCACATATTATTTGTAAAACAAAATTAAACTATTCCAAAATTTTTGTAACACATGTAACTTTTTTTTGTTAAATAACATGTTGCCGGAATGTAAATAGTAGTATGTAATAGGGGCTCCTGCGCCAGGCTTTAGGCTGAGGTGTTAGGTGCCGGGTCAATGACAGATTGCTCTGACGTCACGGCGGCCATCTTGAATGGTTGTGACCTTGAAATTTGACCTTGACCTTGAATTTGATCATCAAAATTCTCCAAAATTGGGCAAATTTTGCCCAAAATTCCTCAAAATCCGCCAAAAAATCAATTTTTTTTTAGAAAAAAATTCCACCAAAAATTCCCAAAAAATTCCTCAATTCAAAAATTCCTCTTTTCGGGGGAAAAATTCCCGTTTCGAGGGAAAATTTCCCGTTTTTAGTCCTTAAAAATCCCGGCGGCTAGAAATGTCCATATAGAGGCTTAAGAGGCCACTCCAGTGTTTCAGGGGCACTACGCAACTCGCGTTAACCTCATAAGATTCAATGCTATTTTCATTTTTCTTATAACTAATTAACTAATATAGATTTCGAAATGATGCTTGCTTGATATGTAAGACAACGATGCTCTTATCAAAGACCCTTTCTTCAAAAATGTGCATAAATTATGGTTCAAACCTAGACAATACACTTATGAATATTAGTAAAGATTAGTATAAAACCATAATTTATGGACATTATTGAAGAAAGGGGCTTTGATAAGAGCATAGTTGTCTTACATATCAAGCAAGCATCATTTCGAAATCTATATCAGTTAATTAGTTATAAGCAGAATGAAAATATCATTGAATCTTATGAGGTTAACGCGGGTTGCGTAGTGCCCCTTAAACACTGTAGTGTCCCTGAAACACTGTAGTGGCCTCTTAAGCATCCATGTCTACAGCCTCCGATAAGCCTCTGACATCATGGAATGTCATCTTGGATTATGTCGTCACCGTTGCGATTTCCGTTACGCCCGCCATCTTTAAAATCTTTATTTATTATCTGATTTTAATGAAAAAATTTAAAAAAAAAACAAAAAATTTAATAAATAAAATTTTAATAAAAAATATTTTAAAAAAACAAACATTTACGACACGGAGCTCATAGTCCTCGGTTCGAACCCGGTGAGGGCAAAAATAAAAAAATGACGACCGATCCTTTCCTCACAGTGGCTGCTGGCAGACTGACCCCCACCACTTATGTCAAAGTATATATATCGTCACCTGATATGACATGTCCGCCATCTTGAAAATCCGTAATTTTTATGTTATAAAAATGGGAAAAAATTTAAAAATCATTGAAAAATTAATCAACCTAATTGAATAATAAAAAAATCATTAAAACCACCGTTGCACTTTTCGTGACGGCCGCCATCTTGAAATCACCCGCTGGAGATCATTATCTTGTTTTCGTCCGCTAGAGTGTGCTGATACCATGTTAGTATAATTATCTGGTCACCACACCTTTGACCTTGAAATTTTAACTTTGACCTTGACCTAGAAATTTGACCTTGACCTTAAACCTTGACCTTGAAATTTGACTTTGTCCTTGTCGACCATCATGGATCAAACATTTTAAGTTCAGTACATGCTACCAGGAGCTACCAGCTGCTGGAGTACACCATATTGTGTGTGTACTCGTCTTATAGAGTACATTTCCATCTGAATAATTTAATTCCAACCCGCTACAGTGCAGTAAACATTTATTACCGAGGTGCCCCCGCCATCATGAAATTTAGGCGCCATCTTGAAATCATGTAATAATGTAGCTAGAAATTCGGGAAAAAATCCAAAATTCATCAAAAAAATCACTCATTAATTTACACATTTAATCGCTGGATTCCTGCCCTCGATTCGATACTGGAACAGTGACAAGTGTAACTAAATATTAAATAAATTCAATTTTTCTGTTTTTCCATTACCTTTCGCGGAGTTTTTAAATCATTCTCTCTTCAAAAATAAAACACAAGTCAATGTACGACAATGTTCGACTAATTAAATACGTTGCCGATAAGCCTAACATGAAAGTCTAGTTTTTCGATAATCTGAATATCCTCTAAACCGTACATGTACAAAGCCATACATACATATAGACCAAGCATCTTCGGACCGAGAGACCGGGTCATAATCAATGTCAAACGTATAGACCAGTTATTTCCGAACCTCACGACCTTCCTCATCGTCAGCTAATTATATTCAATTGAACTATGTTTTTTACGCTTAAAAAAGGACCAAGAATCCAACAAAAAAAGGGCAGCACATTTGGAAGCACCTACAACGAAAAGACAGCACATTTGGAAGCACCGACAACGAAAAGGCAACACCATCATCGAAAAGGCAGCACATTTGTCATTGGCTCCAATATTCATTGGCTACAATATTGATTGGCTCCAATATTCATTGGCTCTAATATTCATTGGTTCCATCAGTCTATTGATTCCATCAGTCTAGAGACTCCATCAGTCATTGGCTACTACAGTCATAGACTCCAACTGCCTTTTCTGTCAATAGCTCCAATGATATTGGGCTACAATGCTACGAGTCTAAGAGACTACGAGGCTACAAGGCTACGAGTCTAAAAGGATCTAGCTGGTTCCGAGTTATATATGGCTGCGAGACTGCATGACTAAAAGACCGCATGGCTACGAAACTACATGTCTATGAAGCTACATGGATACAAGTCTACTCGGCTCCAACACGCAATGTACACACAGTACACACAGGAAACGGTATGATCACACATACAGTAGCGGAAACACGCAGGCTTAGTTGGAAATCAGAATACAAGAAATAAAATCATTAAATTTTTACTTTTAATATTTAATTACTTCTCAACATTACACGAATACAAGTAAAAGAAGCCATTATTGTATGTAGCCAGCTTTCCTCAGTTCTTTGAGTATGAAGGATATTTCTTTAATGCACGAATAGTTTCCTGCACAATGCGAGCCATGTAGAAGTGTTAGCCGGTCAACCAATATGTTTGGATCTTACCATGATGTGTAATCAATCTCTTCTACCACCATCTTACTTGCTTGTTTATTATAAATACTTTTAATATCACAATCGTCCCAGTGATCATAATGAGCATTATCAGATTTATTTGTTATAACACGTTTCCATCGTTTCGGTCTCAGGACATCGCCACATTCTCCGATCTTGTCAGCTCTAGGTGCTTCATCACAGTCTATGCCTTTGTCAACAGCCTCAGAGTCACTGTAACAATCACTGTAGAAGACATCCTCTTCACCCAGATTACCGTATGAATTCGCTATCGATGATGTCGAAGTGTCTTCATCGTCTTCATGCTTCCTTTTTAGGAGTCCATCATTTTTACAAAGAATAGAGGATCTACTGAATATAGGAATGAATGTATTCTCACTTTTCACGGTGTTGATACTTCCATTAGTTTCAGTCTTCCCGAAGCCATTAGCATCCTTCAATTTATGTTCTTCCTCACGATCGGGTGAGCTAATACTATCACGCTCAGGACAAGGAAAATTATTGTCGTAATGCAGATCACTCTTCTTTAGTCTAGTGGATCCATCGGTGTCCTCTATGCCGTAAGTAGTCTTGACTTGACATTATCTACCATGTCTTTTTAAGCTGTCAATTCGTGTTAACAACCTGCTACAACGATTACAGCTTAACATGTTGCGTAGCGGGTTTCTAGCACAATCATTCTTCTCATGACGTCTAGCATTCCTTCTCATGACAAAATCCTTGCCACAGTATCTACAGCGGCTTTCTTCCGATACAGCTGCAGATAACAAACCATGATCCATGGTAGCTTCTGTGACTAATGTTAGATACAAACTGTCAGTTTTCTCCAATTGGAACCATTTCTTAAATATAATTTTTCAAATATTTCATCAACGAGAGTCAAGTTATCTAATGCAAAGCAAATTGATGCAAGTAGTTCTGGCTGTCATCAACAGATCTCGCCACGTGTTGCTTGCAGGTAAATAATATCTATTTCATTAATGTGGGATGCGGAATGCTCACTATCGATCGCAAAGTTAGGTTGGCTTCGCTAGACTCCAAGGAGAAGGAAGTTCGTCCTTCCTGTTAGTGCTTCTTAGATTTCTCAGAGATTATTATTATTCGACTGAGTAATGATTTTATTTTTAAATTTCCACCTGATAAAAATATTACAAGTGATGATTATGTAGCAGAAGTTCACTAATTAAATGCAACCTTGAATAAAAATGACATGCCTCATTAAGTAAAAAAAATCCTTCATGCAGAGATCAATTTCTCATCAGTAACCAGAAGCAATCGAAGAAAACCATCAGATGTCTAATCAGGAATAATCAGAAGCACCCAGAGAAAACCATCAAAATATTGTCAAGAATAATCAGGAGCACACGAAGAAAACCACTATAATATTGACAAGAATGATCAGGAGCACACGAAGAAAACCACTATAATATTGACAAGAATGATCAGGAGCACCCGGAGAAAACTACCATAATATTGACAAGAATAATCAGGAGCACACGGAGAAATCCACCATAATATTGTCAAGAATAAACGGGAGCACACGGAGAAAACCACCATAATATTGACAAGAATAATCGGAAGCACACGAAGAAAACCGCCACAAGTTTTCTTTGATATCATAAAATTACAAAAAAAAAATAATAATAAAATATTAAAAATAAAAAATAAAAAAATACAAAGATTCTGGCTTGTACTAGAACTAACTTTGCATATAAAAGAGAAGTTCACAAGCTAGCAGCATGTTTGTATTTTTTTCGTTTTTATTTTTAATTTTTTATAATTTTTTTTGTAATTTTATGATATCAAAGAAAACTTGTAGCGGTTTTCTCCGTGTGCTTCCGATTATTCTTGTCAATATTATGGTGGTTTTCTCCGTGTGCTCCCGTTTATTCTTGACAATATTATGGCGGATTTCTCCGTGTGCTCCCGTTTATTCTTGACAATATTATGGTGGATTTCTCCGTGTGCTCCTGATTATTCTTGTCAATATTATGGTAGTTTTCTCCGGGTGCTCCTGATCATTCTTGTCAATATTATAGTGGTTTTCTTCGTGTGCTCCTGATCATTCTTGTCAATATTATAGTGGTTTTCTTCGTGTGCTCCTGATTATTCTTGACAATATTTTGATGGTTTTCTCTGGGTGCTTCTGATTATTCCTGATTAGACATCTGATGGTTTTCTTCGATTGCTTCTGGTTACTGATGAGAAATTGATCTCTGCATGAAGGATTTTTTTTACTTAATGAGGCATGTCATTTTTATTCAAGGTTGCATTTAATTAGTGAACTTCTGCTACATAATCATCACTTGTAATATTTTTATCAGGTGGAAATTTAAAAATAAAATCATTACTCAGTCGAATAATAATAATCTCTGAGAAATCTAAGAAGCACTAACAGGAAGGACGAACTTCCTTCTCCTTGGAGTCTAGCGAAGCCAACCTAACTTTGCGATCGATAGTGAGCATTCCGCATCCCACATTAATGAAATAGATATTATTTACCTGCAAGCAACACGTGGCGAGATCTGTTGATGACAGCCAGAACTACTTGCATCAATTTGCTTTGCATTAGATAACTTAACTCTCGCTGATGAAACATTTAAAAAATTATATTTAAGAAAAGGTTCCAATTGGAGAAAACTGACAGTTTGTATCTAACATTAGTCACAGAAGTTACCATGGATCATGGTTTGTTATCTGCAGCTGTATCGGAAGAAAGCCGCTGTAGATACTGTGGCAAGGATTTTGTCATGAGAAGGAATGCTAGACGTCATGAGAAGAATGATTGTGCTAGAAACCCGCTACGCAACATGTTAAGCTGTAATCGTTGTAGCAGGTTGTTAACACGAATTGACAGCTTAAAAAGACATGGTAGATAATGTCAAGTCAAGACTACTTACAGCATAGAGGACACCGATGGATCCACTAGACTAAAGAAAAGTGATCTGCATTACGACAATAATTTTCCTTGTCCTGAGCGTGATAGTATTAGCTCACCCGATCGTGAGGAAGAACATAAATTGAAGGATGCTAATGGCTTCGGGAAGACTGAAACTAATGGAAGTATCAACACCGTGAAAAGTGAGAATACATTCAAGCCTATATTCAGTAGATCCTCCATTCTTTGTAAAAATGATGGACTCCTAAAAAGGAAGCATGAAGACGATGAAGACACTTCGACATCATCGATAGCGAATTCATACGGTAATCTGGGTGAAGAGGATGTCTTCTACAGTGATTGTTACAGTGACTCTGAGGCTGTTGACAAAGGCATAGACTGTGATGAAGCACCTAGAGCTGACAAGATCGGAGAATGTGGCGATGTCCTGAGACCGAAACGATGGAAACGTGTTATAACAAATAAATCTGATAATGTTCATTATTATCACTGGGACGATTGTGATATTAAAAGTATTTATAATAAACAAGCAAGTAAGATGGTGGTAGAAGAGATTGATTACACATCATGGAAAGATCCAAACATATTGGTTGACCGGCTAACACTTCTACATGGCTCGCTTTGTGCAGGAAACTATTCGTGCATCAAAGAAATATCCTTCATACTCAAAGAACTGAGGAAAGCTGGCTACATACAATAATGGCTTCTTTTACTTGTATTCGTGTAATGTTGAGAAGTAATTAAATATTAAAAGTAAAAATTTAATGATTTTATTTCTTGTATTCTGATTTCCAACTAAGCCTGCGTGTTTCCGCTACTGTATGTGTGATCATACCGTTTCCTGTGTGTACGTTCCGTTTCCTGTGTGTACGTTCCGTTTCCTGTGTGTACAGTGTGTATATGTTTCGTTACCTGTGTGTACGTTCCGTTTCCTGTGTGTACTGTGTGAACATTACGTGTTGGAGCCGAGTAGACTTGTATCCATGTAGTTTCGTAGCCATGCAGTCTTTTAGTCATGCAGTCTCGCAGCCATGTATAACTCGGAACCAGCTAGATCCTTTTAGACTCGTAACCTTGTAGCCTCGTAGTCTCTTAGACTCGTAGCATAGTAGCCCAATATCATTGGAGCTGTTGAAAGAAAAGGCAGTTGGAGTCTATGACTGTAGGAGTCACTTGACTGATGGAATCAATAGACTGATGAAACCAATGAATATTGGAGCCAATGAATATTGTAGCCAATGAATATTGGAGCCAATGACAAATGTGCTGCCTTTTCGAAGATGGTGCTGCCTTTAGGTTGTCGGTGCTTCCAAATGTGCTGCCTTTTCGTTGACGGTGCTTCCAAATGTGCTGCCCTTTTTTTGTTGGATTCTTGGTCCTTTTATAAGCGTAAAAAACATAGTTCAATTGAATATAATTAGCTGACGATGAGGAAGGTCGTGAGGTTCGGAAATAACTGGTCTATACGTTTGACATTGATTATGACCCGGTCTCTCGGTCCGAAGATGCTTGGTCTATATGTATGTATGGCTTTGTACATGTACGGTTTAGAGGAAATTCAGATTATCGAAAAACTAGACTTTCATGTTAGGCTTATCGGCAACGTATTTAATTCGTCGAACATTGTCGTACATTGACTTGTGTTTTATTTTTGAAGAGAGAATGATTTAAAAACTCCTCGAAAGGTAATGGAAAAACAGAAAAATTGAATTTATTTAATATTTAGTTACACTTGTCACTGTTCCAGTATCGAATCGAGGGCAGGAATCCAGCGATTAAATGTGTAAATTAATGAGTGATTTTTTTGATGAATTTTGGATTTTTTCCCGAATTTCTAGCTACATTATTACATGATTTCAAGATGGCGCCCAAATTTCATGATGGCGGGGGCACCTCGGTAATAAATGTTTACTGCACTGTAGTGGGTTGGAATTAAATTATTCAGATGGAAATGTACTCTATAAGACGAGTACACACACAAGATGGTGTACTCCAGCAGCTGGTAGCTCCTGGTAGCATGTACTGAACTTAAAATGTTTGATCCATGATGGTCGACAAGGACAAAGTCAAATTTCAAGGTCAAGGTCAAATTTCCAGGTCAAGGTTTAAGGTCAAGGTCAAATTTCTAGGTCAAGGTCAAAGTTAAAATTTCAAGGTCAAAGGTGTGGTGACCAGATAATTATACTAACATGGTATCAGCACACTCTAGCGGACGAAAACAAGATAATGATCTCCAGCGGGTGATTTCAAGATGGCGGCCGTCACGAAAAGTGCAACGGTGGTTTTAATGATTTTTTTATTATTCAATTAGGTTGATTAATTTTTCAATGATTTTTACATTTTTTCCCATTTTTATAACATAAAAATTACGGATTTTCAAGATGGCGGACATGACGTCATATCAGGTGACGATTTATATACTTTGACATAAGTGGTGGGGGTCAGTCTGCCAGCAGCCACTGTGAGGAAAGGATCGGTCGTCATTTTTTTATTTTTGCCCTCACCGGGATCGAACCGAGGACTATGAGCTCCGTGTCGTAAATGTTTGTTTTTTTAAAATATTTTTTATTAAAATTTTATTTATTAAATTTTTTATAATTTTTAAATTTTTTCATTAAAATCAGATAATAAATAAAGATTTTAAAGATGGCGGGCGTAACGGAAATCGCAACGGTGACGACATAATCCAAGATGACATTCCATGATGACGTCAGAGGCTTATCGCAGGCTGTAGACATGGATGCTTAAGCCTCTATATGGACATTTCTAGCCGCCGGGACTTTTAAGGATTAAAAACGGGAAATTTTCCCTCGAAACGGGAATTTTTCCCACGAAAAGAGAAATTTTTGAATTAAGGAAATTTTTGGTATTTTTTGGCGGATTTTGAGGAATTTTGGGCAAAATTTGCCCAATTTTGAGGATCAAATTCAAGGTCAAATTTCAAGATCATAACCATCCAAGATGGCCGCCGTGACGTCAGAGCAATCGGTTATTGACCCGGCACCTCGCACCTCAGCCTGGCGCAGGAGCCCCTATTACATACTACTGTAAATATACACAATTAGCATAATAATATAGCGATTTCGAAATTTGTACCTTCATATTATTTTCATTAAATGTCTGAATATAAAATTTTAAAAATATATATATTTCAGACAAAATCCATATCCATACATTAACAAAAGTACCTATTATTATATGAAATTACTACATAAAGAATCTATTTAATATTTATGTAATATATATTTCATTTATACTAAAGTGGTTATATTTACATGCACTTAATTGCTTCATCGACCAGCGATCACATTGGAGCTGTAGCGCACCCTGGGTCATGTGGCGGACAAGCCGACCACACGAGCATGCGCAAGCATGTCCTGGGCACTACATGATCACGCGCAAGCATGTCATGGACACTACATGAGCACGCGCAAGCATGTCATGGACACTACATGAGCACGCGCAAGCATGTCCTATGGTGAACGAGGAGCGACGGACACGCCCGAACATGGTCGAACCCTTACGATTGGCAAGCCGACAAGCTGTGGTCCCATAAAATAAACATTAGGCTCGAAGGAACATTCACATGCTACTACACTCAAAACACACGTATTCGTCTACAGGATGTTCGCAAATTTGCCAATACAGGCAATTTTTGTTAAGTAACATTTGTCCGGAAACGAAATCTTGCAAGGTACAGACGCGTACAGTGGTGTTGAAACACCCCGCAGGCCACAAGCTGGGAGCCATGCAGTTCGGCTGGGTGTACATCACCATTTGTAGTGATGTGCAGGCAGTTGCTGGTTATGCCGTGCAAAATCTACCTATTCAGTACATGTCTGTTGTGAAATCGTATCTGATAAATGCGCGCTACTCCTGCTATAATTATTTACGCCTCCCCGCACACCATTAACGTATCAGCTATCTCTGCGAATGTGAAGTCTGCAGTGCTATAACAAAACTGTACTCACTAACAGTCAACAATGCCCTAAACAATGTGCTTATCGTCCAAAGTCAAACATGAAAAAGTACTCACTAGTCAACAATGCGCTTATCGTACAAAGTCAAACATGTAAAAGTACTCACTAGTCAACAATGCGCTTATCGTCCAAAGTCAAACACGTAAACGTACTCACTAATCAACAATGCACTTATAGTCCAAAGTCAAACGCTTAAACGTACTCACTAGTCAACAATGCGCTTATCGTCCCAAGTCAAACACGTAAACGTACCACTGTGCTGTACACCCGACTACTAGTTGCTGGTGCATTTGACTTAACTCTAAACATCTGCGCCGCTTCTCGCCTGTTTCACCAGGAGCATTCGAACATCGGTACGCTGCGATCGCGCGCCTTCTCAGCCAATGGAAAGGTCCCCTCAAGCCCGCCAAATTCAAATTCTCACGCCTGTAACATTGCACGGTTTCGTTTCCGGACATCGTTCTTTAAACCAATTTATTGCTTATGCATTCCCTTTCACCCACTTAACTTATGCCCCGAAATTTGCGAACATCCTATACATAAATAAAATTAGGAGTTGTAACATATTGTATCCTTTATTTCTACATGTCCTATACCTAATTTAATCAGTGCTGTTGGACTTTTGATTTTATTTTTGTGTGCAACGTATTTAGAGTGCTGCTGTAAAGGGGCCGGTAAATTGATTTGATTGAAAAGATTTATTGATGTGTTAACATCTTAACACTCTTTTACGGCAATTGGTAGGATTAATTTCGTGAATGGAATGGAAGTCATGAACGGAAATGTGTAACCAAGGTGCTGCCACCCGTGGTGGATGGCACAGAAATCTCGAAAAGATGGCGGACCCAATTGATTCATCCATATATAATGCTTTCGTGAACATTGCAGAATTTACCCTGTGCTAAGATATTAAAAAATAAAACTTTATAATAATACAACCATCTTTTAGTATTGTTACTAACGCACTCCGGACCACGACATGCGCCAGGTTCGGAGCTGGCTGGCGGCCCTGCCAAGCCACTGGCGTCATGCGTCGTGTCACATGCCGTCCACTGACGTAAGGCATGCCACGTGTGCCTGGCCGGAATACAAGGGTCGTCGCTACCCCCATTCCCCCTCGTCCTGCTTCGGCGCTGTTACCTATCGCGTGAAGTGGCGTGAACAAGCGACACTATTCTCGATGTTTCGGGCGTCAGGTCGGCCCGGGATGAGGTGACTCGCCACAGCTGCTCTCGATGGTTCTGGAAAGACGACCCACTAGTACTTAAGCAGCGACGCCGGCCTCCGCAGGAGTTCCGAGAGTTCCGCGAGCGAAGGAAAGTGCAACATCGGAAAGAGGTTGAGAGGAACCACAACCCCCCCTCCCTCCCTGGGCCAGAAATTAGCGTGACGCGGAGTTAAAACTGGATCGTGAGAGAGCGGCGAATGAGTGGCAAGAGACTATGCGAGTGGACAGGCGCGAGGTAAGGGGCGAACCACTGCTGAGCCTAGCTCCAGTGAGGAGTGCGAACTGCACCACTGAGTGATTTGAGAATAAACATTTTTAAGTGCCAAGTGCCAGTGATTTGTGATTGGACAATTTTAAGTTCAATTATTTATTATTATTAATGTAAATATTAGTAATTAATAAAACTGTAATATAACCTAATTGAGCTATCCCTTGCGAACCCAGTTCTCCTCACGTTATAAATCGTAACAATACTTTATGCTATTAATTTATTGTCATAACAATAAATCACAACTTAAAAAATACGCATTACAATTTAGATAATCCTTAGTTAACATTGACATATAGAGATAACGCAGTGTTCGTCATACTGTAGACACACAAGGAATTGTTGTTAGCCTAATTAGATGCCATAAAAACAAAAACAATTTCCTGAAGAAATTTGTACTGTTATATTAAATGTTAAATCAGCTCAGTAAGGTTAAGATTTTTGTGTAGGAAGTATAAACAGACTGATTTGTCGTTTACGCACAAAAAATCTACACATATACTAAGTGTTTTAAATGTTTCACATTAATTTTGTTTTAATGCTATCTACTGGGCAGCAAATTTTTAGTTTGAAAAATACTTAAAAAATAACGCCGAGTTCGTAATGTTATATAGAATCAACAAAGTGTTAATTTATTTGACTCTATTTTTGTTTCGAAATTAATTCCCATTGCTAATTAATTACAGGTAATTTTAGAGTTGCGATTATATCTTATGACTACTCAAGTTTACAAAATGTATTCCAAGATAGTTTCACTACCATAAAGTTTACTTTGGCACACCAATACGTTCAGTTCATCCCCTATGTTCGCGAAAGTTAATATATACGGGCACTCAAATTTTTGTGTATTTATCACACTCAGCGTTATTTTAAAGAATTCTACATTAATTTTCTTGTCCAAGTTTCGTATTATAAGATTATTTGCAACATAACACACGAATTTATTCATTACAGAGGTAAGATGTTTACAAATCACTGGCGAGTACTAAATATAATAGCTATTTTTTTTAATAGGAGGGGCGAAGATACAAATATTCTCTGATTATAATTTTCTGTGAAAATTAAGCACATTTTTAAGTAGTTGGAATTAAAAAATTCAAATAAATCTGGTAAGTATTTTTATGTATTTTTTTTTTAAATACAATATGTCCAGTTGGAACATGTGACAAGCCAGGTTTTGTTCCAGTTCAAATTTCGTGATAATGTTTATATAAGTGATCGCCAAAGACGATACCAAAATCTTCAAAATTGGCGAGATTTCATTTTAGTAGGCCGAAAAGTATTCAAGAAAGTTTATAATACGCTCGAACCCACTAGAGGGGCAAATAATACTGTAACTAGCTTCCTTCTTGGCTTCTGGCTTTCGGCCACGTCCATGAAAATGGTGTGCCCGACGTCTCAAGCCTCGTTAAAACAATATTTTCTAGAACTCCTTCAGTTGATTCTCGTTTCTTGAATGCATGCTGAAACACTCGGCACACCTTAATTTTTTTACGGACGTGACCTCAATCTAGAAGCCAGGACGCAGCAAGTGACACTGGTAATGAAAGCCTACGATCAGAATACAACACATTCAAGAAATTCAATATTCCTTCTGGTCCAACGAATATCACAAACGAACTGGTCGCCCACATAATTCTGTTCTACAGCACACGCCACATAACATCAGACAGTCTGCATAGGTGTCGCCCTGCGATGGGCGATGTCTGATCTTCGACACAGTGGACGCAGCAGTGCTCCGCTGACCTGGGCACCCTGTCGTGGGACGTCCCGTCGGCGACAGTAGGCAGATCCGAGCCGAACGAGCGTGGCTACAACTGCATGCTGAAAATTGTTTTTTTTTCGTTGCTCACGCATTCATCGTTGATGTCTGTATGTGTACCAATCGCCGGGACATATTTTGAATCCTCTTCCAAGAACATCACATACGTAGTGACGTCTCACGGACGTGTTGCCAGTCAGCTGGGCGCTCCACATCATCTCACAGACGATTAAGCCCTTTCACGAACCCACAGCCATTCGTTGGAAACGCGAGTATCACAAATATGCTCGTGCGGTTTGCTATAGCTATAGCCATAGCCATAGCCATAGCCAGGATGTCCACATTCTGGAAGGTCGGTGAGGTGAAATGGATCAGGAAAAGTCAATTCCCCAGTCCGCCATCACGCTGGCTGTGAATTTTTTTTTAGTGCACGGTCATAAACCCTGTAAAATTACGCATTCAAGGTTATGTTTGAACTAGGTCAGCCATGGGCGGTGGAGGCTATATTTTAATTTATTTCAGAAAATTGCAAAATAGGTCAATTATTTATAAGAAATGTGTAATTATGGCCAGGGAAATTTTGTTACAGATTTGCTTGGACACACCGCAACATGGCGGTGAAGGCCACACACAAAATCCAGACTTGAAAGCGGGAAGGAAATCTTCCACGAATGAAAAATCTTCGATCCACCGGTAATCGAACCCGTGACCTTAGCTGATCATTCAGGAGTCCTGACCACGAGACCGAACTGTTGCGTTGCTGAATTAAGTATCAACAGACGGCGAGATAGCAGCGTGGACGTTACTATAGGAACAATAGGTACATTGTGAAGAATTGAATGACGAGGAAAATTACATAGTTTCTGGAGTGATAAATCATCCAGCGTGTTACATTAATGGTGTTTTACATCTGATAAATTGTTTAACCGTCGCATTAAAATCAGCTGCAATTAGTAAACATGTCTTCTTGGGAATTTATTGTTACAAGTGGAAAAACAGGTCCGGAAAGTATCGTAAGTTCTGCAGTTGCTTATGCCTGCCGTAAGCAGTGTGAAGGCGAAAGGATAACACAGCACCCAGCCCTGGACCCGGGCTGGAACCGAACCCGCCAGCTCCAACCACCGAGCAAACAGGACGTGCATGGCAGACCAACCCCCCCCCCCCCACACTCACACACACAGGCTATTTGAAAACTATCCTACGTGCAAACTATAGAAACCCAACGGGGATCGAACAGCACCGTGCGACATCCAGGTCTAGTGACTGAGGAGAATTGGCAACACTGAATGTGGAGAACTGGCTACACTGAGTGTGGAGAACTGGCAACACTGAGTGTGGAGAACTGGCAACACTGAGTGTGAACTGGCAACACTGAGAGTGGAGAACTGGCAACACTGAGTGTAAAGAACCGGCAACACTGAGTGTAGAGAACTGGCAACAATAAGTGTTAAAACACGTCAGTCGTGATATCGACGTGCAGAATTCGGCATTAAGATGGAAAGATTTCGCGCTGTGTAACGTTTTAAACACGTTTTTAACAGTTTTCGCACAAAAAAAATCTTCAGGCGGATGCCTACTACTAAGGTATTTTACGTGACCAAATTTGTAGTTTTCACAATTCTGAGCATCAAATCTTTTAAACTGAATATCTACGAAACCACTGAACGAGCGTGCATCAGGACATCATTATTGCATCACCGGGTTCCACGTTAAACAGTTGCAGACTGGCTGTTACGACCCGTGACCTTCACAATATCCCAACCTCTGGAGTGTCGATTCCCAGTGGTGTAGCAAGCGGGTGGCAGGGATGGCCCCCGCCAGAGCAGGAGGGGGCGCCACGTTAATCCAAGAGGGGGCGCCATTTTCAATTCTGGCCAGTGGCGCCAGTCACCTTAGCTACGTCACTGTCGATTCCGTGGGTGATGAAGGTACCTACCTACGCCATTTCCCTCGCCACATGAGCAGCAGCTCCAGTCGCCGACAAACAACAGCAGAAACTATATGCATACCTAGGGACCTGAAAAATTCACGGTTTCGATGACCTCCAGGATAGTCTACACAGTCCTCTGTACACTCGGGCAAATAACGCCTGTTCGTTGGCTGCTGACTTGTGAGTCGTCTCAACTGATGTTTGGCCGAGATTCGTCACTTCTTTTGTCGAGGGTTTCTCAATGGCCCAGACGAACAGTGAGCCAATAGCGAGAGAAGCTTAAAGGTATACGTATATGAATTTCAGACTATCGCGGAATGAATCTGCGAATTTTTCCGGTCTCTATGTATACCTCTAACCATCTATACCAAATTGCACACAAAATCATTATCATTACGTTCTTTTGTTAACATCTTAGCTATCGGTATACGGTGTTTGGTAGAGCATTTTCGTGAAAATGCAACGGAAATGTGTCACAAATATGGCAGACCCACATGCAGCAAACATAAACCCGTATACAGTCACTTCCGTAAACATTAGGGAACGTACAAAATGTAATTGTGTGCCAAATGAAACTTTACGGTAGTGAAACAACCTTGAAATGCATTTGGTGAACAAAATTAGTCTCAGTAAATAGTAATCACATATTTTAAAATACCTAAGAAAATTGGAATTACAATGATAACACAGATTCTTTTAATTAAATCCCAAGAGGCTTACTAGCAGAGCGGTAGAGTGCGCGCTTGGTAACCACAAGAAGCGAGGTTCAAATATAGTAACTGGAAGTTTTTTGACGTGACGTCTAATAAATCGATGAAAGCCGGCTGCACGCACGAAAAAGGATGACTCATTGTCCCGTTACGCACATTATCTCGTTACGCTCATTGTACGCTTGCGCCGCATCTATCTCTCTTCCACTCGATTGGAACAACCATCGATTTGACTTTTTCGAGGCACATTAAACTTGAAACACGCTCATTCGTTTCTTACTTTTTCTATCATCGTCCTATCCTTAACAGAATAACACAGAGTGGAAGAAGTTAAATAGCAAACATGTATAAAAGTTATAGTAAAAATAATCTATTCGTAAAAGTAATAAACATATTTGAATTAATGAGTGCAAATAAAAGTAAATTTATAAATTAAATTGTAGATTTCATTTCACTCCTTTGTATCCATACAAAATAGTGATAATTCAATAAAAATGATTCAATTTTATTCATAAAACTATGGAATCATTTCATCAATCTTTTGTTATGAAGTCACGTTAAACTATCGTCCGTAAACCGACTTTACAGACAACCAATTTTCTTTTACTTTAATGTTTGCGATTCATACAGCGAATTCTAGCGGCGAGCTCAGAGAGAGCGTGCGTGATTCGCACCCAGAAATTTTGGTATTTGAAAAGAGACTATTTTTATATCAGTTTATAACGAACGCTTGACATTATTTCAAAGAATTCTACATTAAATTCCGTGTCCAAGTTTCGTATTATAAGTTTTTTTGCAACATGAACAAACCGAGGTTAAATGTTTACAAAACAATGGCGAGTACTTAAGAATAAGCTCAACCTTTTTTCACTTTGAAAAAAAAAAACCTATAAAAATAGCTATTTTATTTCTGTCTTCGAAGTCCAAATCTGTATCAACCTTTCTTTTACACACATAAGTATGAAAATAAATCTTGAAGATGCAATAAAAAATTTACATGAAAATATGACGTTCTACTTCACCGTACTTTTAATCGAAAATGGGTCCACTATATTAAACGAAAACAATGTTTCGGAGATATGTACTTTAATCTCGCAACATTTTATTTTATGAAAAGGCGATGTATGCTTAATTTCACTGCTCTGCTCTCAGGTCCTGTTCAATACAACTGGGTAGATAACAGAAGACATTAACCGAGAGCAATTCTCATTTAACTTCTAAACCTAATCGAGCCTGTTTTAGGAACCCACAATAAATGAATGGCAATGGATACAAATATAAAAATGTCATCGTTATACTACAGTGTTTTGTTATCCATCACAACGGTTTATGTTTCAAAAGCATTATGAAACGAATGAACCGCATCCGTTTCTGCTGCGAAATAAGTCGATTTCGGAGACATGAATCGCACTGATATTTTGTTCACTTGTTTTATCTCAAAGAATATGAATTGTGTTAAGCTATAACTATCAAAAACATCTAGATATAGTAGATCAAACAGATGAATAGTTCCATTTTAATGGATGCCCACACACACTTGTACCAATTTAAGGACCTTTTCGTATACTTTGAATAAAATTTTAAGAAAAATTCTTTCGTATATTATTTATAAAAACAATAAAATTAAACAACATCCTAAAAATATATTATTCTCAGGAATGTGCGGATTTTTGATAGAGCCAAAACCTTTTCGGAGATAATTTTCACACGATGAAACGTTGACATTACCAAATATGTTTTACATAAGTTGGTCGTAGACATGAAGCTTAATAAAAAAAAATGAAAGTTGGCAAAAAGTTGTTGAAATTTAATTTTCGTGACTTCCAGCACCATTAATAATTATTTCGGGACTTAAGTGATCTGTAGGCACCCCTTTGCTAGTGTAAAAAAATAATAATAATTTTATGTAAGTGTTTTTATAGTTCACTCCTCCTAATCAACCCTTATTTTTATTGTTGTTACTGTTGGTTCTAGTGGTCGAGCGTGATTTCAGGGAAGCCTAAGATGTACAATCTGTATTGCACAGACCCGAACAAGCCCGAATACCTACCTTCGGCCAATTAATAAAAAAAAACCATTAAAATGATTTGACAGTATTTTTAATGTAGCTATACTAACCTAACATAACCAACCATCCACAATATTTTGTAAAGTAATAAAAAATTATCCCGTGGTTGGCCGAAGGTTGTTCGGGCTTGTTCGGGCCTATGCAATACAGAATGTACATCATAGGCTTCTATGATTTCAGACTGACACACTAGCGACCACCGGAGCCTTGTCTTCGATATACATTTCTTGCGATTAAAGCGTCCACACTGGGACACCGTTGTGTAGTAGGGGGTATCCAGACGTAGTGGAGTGAGTATGGCCAGGTCGCCGCACGCATTGTGCCATCACTGGCTTGCCAACTTGCCAAACAAAACTGCAGACGTGATGTTCACACAATTCACGAAAGAATGTAATCTGACGCAGCACGTCCCCAACTGTTGTGCATCACGTTTTCGTCAGTTCTAGGGGCAAATAAACAGTTCAGTGCAGAGGCCGCGTTTTTTACTGTGCAGCCCCCCCCTCCCCCCCCCTCCCGCGGGTTATCTTTCAATGTTGTTCCAGGTAGGACAGTGTAAAGAACAAACCCATTTATTTAGGGTTTAACATCTTTGTTGATTCGAACTTTTTTTTTTTTTTTTTTTTTTTTTTTTTTTAGTTTTTGATATTCATAGTTTGGTCAAAATTGATTTACAAACACAACTCGGTTCTCTACCAAGGTCATTTTACAGTTAATACAAAACTATTATGCTCAATGAAACCATTTTCCCAATAAACTTTTTGGCTTTACATGCGAATAGTAAATTTTTCATTTAAAATGTTTGATTGGGAACAATTTTATTTGATTAAAAAATCTACCGAAGTTATATACTTTTAATTTAAACGCATTTTAATATCCTGGATTATTAAATTAAGGTATGGTATTGAATGCAATAATTGTATATTCTTCCAATTTATGACAACTTTTTAAAAATCTGGGCAAATTAACTCTGTATGGATATTAATTTAAACCAGCCACCGAGTTTGAAATTCTAAATTCTTCACTCCACGAAAATAAAAGAGTGTTGATAAAATCTCAACGCGAAAAAAAAAAAAATGTTCAGTATAAAACCTGTGTATCAGATGTATTAATGAATGACAGTTATTCTTCTTCCCCCATAGCGATAGCAGCAGGGGCATCAACACTCCTTGTTGCACTAGTTCATTTCTATGAAGCAGCATGCCATTCACGCCCCAGAGTTGACCACACCAGCATATCTTGGAAGTTTGAAGCAAACAGTGGTGACAAGTCACGGGCCTTCATTTCACAGACGAGAGAGCCACACCCGAAGTTCATGCTCCCCCACCCCACCACCACCCCGGTTCACTCACATTGTATAAACCGGTGTGGCATTAAATTTTGCGGTCCATTAGGATAGGTTAGCTACATTATAAATACTTTAAAACATTGTGGATGGTTGGTTATATTAGGTAAGTATAGCTACATTAAAAATACTGTAAAATAATGTTATGGTTTCTTAGCTAGTAACTTTTTAATATGTAGCCATCCAGGGCTAGGAAAACGTTTTAAATGATTTCACAGTATCTTTAATGTAGCTATCCTAACCAAATAAACCGTCCGCAATGTTTTAAAGTATTTATAATGTAGCTAACCTAACCTAATTGACCATCAGTTATCATGAGTTACAACGAACAAAAAGAAACCCCGAAGATGCACGATCGGGGGTTTGGCTCTCTCATTGTGAAAAGAAGGCTTCCCAACAAGTCACCTGCCATATCTCCACTTGGGAGCATGCATGTTGCACGGGGGGGGGGGGGGGGGGGGGGGGGGGCCCGCGAGACCACAAGCACACACAGTTCGGGTCAAGCTGGGTGCAACAACAGTAACACTGCGCACTAGAGTTGACCGCCATGTTATCCAACCTACTGACTCACAACAGCGCAAAGAGCGGTCATGTGCATATAAAGAAAATGAATATACTTTGTTTCTGTTACGGACGCATGGCGCAACAGCCAATGAGAGTAGAGTAGGAAACCATTTTGGCGGGACTAGAGAACTGTTTATATTTTCAATTGTCGATATATTACAATGCATAGGCAAAATACCTGCTTCAAAAATTAATCAATGCTATTATTGTCTTATAGCAAAAAAAAATAATGTAAACGTTTCGTTGTTAGAATGGTTAACTAAAAATTGTATATAACATGTATTTGTGTGTTGAAAAGCTGTGCTCACAAATCGCTGGTCAGATGTCACGAGTTAATCATTTGGTAACTCATATAGTTACTTGCAAACACTGCAAGTTTCATTGGCTGATATTAGCAATAGCTTTTAATTGTAAACCGACTTCGCACTGCCCTGCCTGCTGTGCACTAGCTTGGTTTTTTTAATTGCGAACCCAGTCATATACCAGATGGCAGAAGCTGTCCTCTTGTGCTTTTTGTTACCTTCCTATCTATACATCTCTTCAGTATCTCTGTGGACTATATTGTCTTTTATACGTACGTTAAATTTTTTTTTACACATTTCATGCACGCTTTAGGTACTATTACAGAAATATGTACCAAAACACGGATGTTTTTGGGAGTTGTTATATTTTGTCTCCCTGTGATATGGAACATGTCATGGCACTCCTAGAAGAATGTTTGTCTGAAGATTTTATTTCTGAAATATACACTGATGCTGATGAAGATTATGTGGTTACCAGCAACCACATTAGTTTTTCCAGAAATGATTCAGATCAAGATGTAAAATTCATTTTTTTTTTTTTTTTTTGGAAAAGACAACCAAAGTGGGGGAAATAGTGCACTAGTTCGAAATATTTGTACTAAAACCACAAAATTATAAAATATATTCCAGGTGTCATTGGACTATCCCAAAAAGAAACAAAAAAAAGTGTTAGCAAATGTTTGGAATTTTTTTTTTTTTTTACATTTTATTGAAAATAATTTTGTGGACACTTACATTACGAAAATTTCCTCTCATTACGAAGCTCCTAGTGAATGAAAACCACCTGACAGAAATAAAATCTCTTTTTGGGCTTCTCTATGGAACAGGTTTTCTGCATGGTGAAATAATGAAAGAGAGGTTTCAAGCAACCACAGCATTGATACGTTTTGATGATGTTGAAACTGATAAACTAGCAGCAGAGAGATAAATTTTTGAAGCATTCGATGCAAACAGCAATATAAGTTTTTCAATGGGGAAGTTTGTGACATTGGATGAAATGTTTTTTTTTTCTTTCTTTCAGGGGACAATTTGGTTTTTTTTTAGGATATATTTTCCACCTCATCCAGGAAATAATGGCCCTTTGTAAGTTTTTCTCTGGTTAATGTGAAAATATTTTACACCTACAATCTTTAAAGACATTGTGGTAAGCAATCGAAAGAGCTGTTTCAAGAAGTGAGCTTCAACCCGAGTGATATTGTGGAGCGAATGTGCCAACCTTTTTCTGGACGTGGACATAATTTGACAATCGACAAATGGTGCACCTAGTATGATATTGTTACATAAATGAAGAATGGACACAAGATTACTATAGTTGGAACCACCAGAAAAAATAAGGAACTGCCACTACACCCCAGCTGCAAAAGATGAACCTTACAGCAGTTTGTTTGGCCTATGTGAAGTATCTATGCATGATAATAACCAAATTGATGAGACTACAGGAGAAAAGAAAAAGCCAGAATTAGTTAAGTTTTACAACTCAACCAAGTGTGGTGTGGATTGTGTTGACGGAATACTGGCATTCTACGATGTGATCTGAAACACTAGAGGATGGGCAATGGTAATTTTTTATGCTCTGATAAACATAGCAGGTGTCACATCTTATTTGGATTTGCAGTTAAATGATCCTTCTTCAAAGATGGAAAAATAAGACATTTTCTGAGAAAACTGATGATAAGCCTTACAGAAGAGCAAATATGATATTGTTACGAACGCGAGCAAGGCCAGGACACGTGCAGGTGCAGAGCTGGCTGGCGGCTGCCGCAACATGATATGCGCCGCGCGCACCTGGAAGATAACAAGGATTGTCGCTTTCCCTTCCTTCCCACCCCTCCCCGCGCAGCGCCATGTCTTTGACACGTAACTGAAACCTGACAGCTGCGGAGTTACGTGAGCCGCCGACACGTTTTCGAGAGATTTCTGCCATCGTGTCGGTGCGGAATGACGCGACTGGCCCCAGCTGCACTCGTGAGTTCCAGAAATGGTGGCCGATATATAAAAAGAGGACGTCGGCCTCAGGAGAGAGTTCAGAGAGTTCAGGCAGGAGCCTTCCCGCAGCGGAGCTTCCGGGCCGATAGTGCCGCGGGTGCGGCAGAGTGGCGAAATCCTTGGACAAAGGTTCCAGGGCAGGGAGTTCAGTGGAGTCGGGAGTTTTCCCGCGACATAGTTTTCGGGTGATAGAGCGGCGAAGTCCCTGGACGAAGGTTCCAGGGCGAAGAGTTCAGTTCCGGGTTATAGTGTTGCGGGCGCGGCGGAGTTCCAAGCGAAGTTCCGAGCGAGGCATCGAGTGGGATCTCGGCGAAGGCAAGTGCGTCGGCGGTGGAGTGCGGCGATGGAGACCCGCGGCTGAGATCCACGAGGGGCGCTGCGGCGAGAGTTGCACCAGAGGTGCGGCCCAGCGAGGTGTGTGGATTGTAAGAAATGAGTGACTAGTAAAGCAACTTTAAGTGCAATTGATTATTTGGCAATTTTATAAGATTAATTGTGAAATAAGTAGTGGCCATCAATAAAACTGTGTAGTAAAATCTATTAATTGGGCTATCCTTTATGAACCCGCGGTAAATCGTAACAATATATATGTGTGGTAAGTTTCTTCCTAAGTACATTTGCAGTGCTGCCAAGAAAGATTTCCCGGTTAGAAGATAATGAAGAGCACGTAAACCAAGGAAATAATAATAAAAAAATTATGCATTATGTTTACAGTATGTTAATTGTACATCAATAATAAGAAAATTTAAAAAAATAATAATTCATTGATGGGTGCGAGACCGTCAGTTCAATCACGCTATTCTTCTCTGTGTACAGGTGAGTCAAGGAAGAGGTGGTAGAGGCTATCATACATTGTAAACCAAATCCTAAAATTTCAATTCTGAGAACTATAACCAATGGATTACGCTAATTGCTTTCATATGCAAGGAGCTATTCCAACGTAAAAGGAAAAAAAAAAACCTAGTTTCTAACAATTCGTCAACCTAAACCCTATTTTGTGAAGAACAGAAAAATATTTAGATCAGTAATGTTGAGAATGACTGTTGTTCTGCATGCCTGTTTTCAAACTGCACTTAATTACATCAACATCCTCCAATACAGCAGGTGTAGATATGCAATTTGTAAAATGGGTGGGAGGACTTGCCTTACGAAACAGAATTTACATGCATGAGCCAGAATGCCACGTAAAACAGAAAACTATTTCATTACTAGCGTGATGCACTGATTTCATTGATGTCAATATCTGCAAAAAATTAGAAAAGACAAAGTGGTCAGAGATGCAAGAATGAAACAGTTGACAATGTCGTCTTGGTGAGCTGATTTAACCATAGTAGAGATATTTGGTCAATTTGTTTGGAAGACTGCTGAGATGAGTTCTTATATCGGTGGTACATTATGAAGCAGTACTCTGAGCAGGTATTCAAACATCAATAAAATGAAGCTGATGTGAAGAACAAGGCACATTCTGACTTGTTCACCTGGCCGTTACTTTGTGCTGAACCCAAATGCACAAACCAAAGGTAGATAGAAATCACAGGATTAGTCAGCTTTCAAGGCCTCAACTGACAGTACATATAAAAATTTACAATATCCATTAGAATAGCAATGGACATGCTTTTATTGGTTTATTGGTGAAACCTAGAGCCTATTTTCTGCATGTGCTTAAATAAGTAGAATGTTGAATTACAAATGTGAGGTGATTTATTTGTATAAGTTTGGATAGTTTAAAAATAAGTTACATGACAAAATAAAAGATGACCAATTTTAGTTGCATTTTGATGTTAAAGTCCATTATCTTTAAAATCATGTATCAATATTCTTATGATCCACTGTTAATCCTTTTAAGTGTCTTTGAAGAGTTATAATTTAGTTGAAATGAAAATAATCTCTTTTTTGCAAAGTAAGCTGTAAATCACATTTTTTTAAATGTAAAAATAAGGATCAAGTGATAAATAAATCCAACATTTAAATTTGATAATCATTGCTACAAATTACTGCATGATAAATTTTAAACTTTTTCAAATCAATTTTTTCTTAGTAAAAACTTCCAAGAATTGTGTTTCTAAATAATTCAAACGTTTTTGACCTCATTTTTATACCCCCCACCCCCCCTCAAAACATTGTAAATTGTGAATGAGAAAAAAAAAGGCAACAGATTTTTATTTAAAGATAAAGTTAAGAAAGAATAATTTAGTGCCTTACAACCCACACTATTAAGAACTTCAAGAAATATATAGCAGTTTGTTGTCAGACATTATGCTAAGATTATTTGCAAACTGTCAAATCATAAAACCACAAATTTATTTTTGTATTTGGCACTATCAGTATCACTGATCATTGTGGCTTTGTTCCAATTATATTTTTTTCCTGTAAACAGTTAGTGTTTCTAGTCTGCAGCATGGAGTGCAGCTCATCGTGGTCTGAGTGGGAAGTCTAATCGTCTAATTTCTAGCTACCATTATTCCTCTACATAACATACTAGCTGCATTCCGGGCTGAACGTAGGGTGATATATTGTCTGCGAGTTAATGGACAGCACTAGATGACTGCGTGGTGGACATAGAAAAATGACATACAATTACAGCTTGTATGTCTATGACCCATGATTTTCCGTTATAAAAATAAAATGATCAATGGCGATCGGTCAAAGGGTTTAGAAGTTGATGCGCGCTGCAGCACCATCTAGGGGTGAGTGTCAAAAAAATGGATAGCATAAAAACCTTCTCCATGGAAAAACACTTTGATGTGCCAACATTTGTGGCGATCAGTCAAACGGTGTCTATTAACGTCATAAATACCAACATCCACATATATACATAGATTGATACAAGTACGAGAAGCTAAATATTCAATTTCATCCGTAACTCTATAACAAGCGACTAAATTATCGTAGCCATATATTTTTTTAACAGGGTGTACAGAAATCAAAGATAAAAAAAATTCACTGAATGACTTTTTTTTAGGTCCAGTTGAAAAAAAAATCCAGACCAATAGACAACAGTGTATCTTGGTTCAAATAGACAAATTGAAATTTTTGCTCTTCAAAGTTACTTTCTGCAGTGTTTTCTTAAGTTATTACGGCATTTAAGTAACCAAATCATTTGCGGTTGTGTGACCAAATAAGGCTGAATTGTACCATGTAGCCACAGATTTCTTAACCTTGTCCCAGAATATAATATAAGCATCCGTTTACTATGCGAGGGGAACTTATTTCATGTTTTCACTTAGAGTAACAAATATCAAAGTTAAAAACTATATTTAAAAATTCTCATTGGTAGTATAATGCAAGGCTTTGACACCACTGTGTATATAATCACACTACCTGGGTGTACAGTTTTAAATAAAGATATACTTTTAGCAGCATCTTAGTGAATCATATTGCATTACTAACTGCACACACACTTAAATTTAAGCTTTTAAAACAGCATCCTTGTTGAGATCTTTTTGTTGGATGTTCATAAAGAATATTACAATTCTATGAAGAATATTTCGAAAATGTTATGGCATTACCTGAAAAAACTGCAGTTTAAGACAATTCTTTTCGTTGACTGTATAGAGGATGTTCGGTTGAACATCAATCACTGAAGAAAAAAATCCTACAGACCTAGAAGAATTCATTGTTTCATTTGAGAACCGCTCATGTGGCTTGAAAGATCCTTTTTAACCATACAACTAAAGCAGCTTAACTTAGTTAGCCAAAAACTGTAAACCTGTCATTCATCAACCATGCTTTTCATTTTACTAGCAGGTCCAACTGCATGTAAATAGAAAAAAAATGAATTACCTTATATTTTAAGTAAACCAACTGTGACACTAAGTACATCATTATAACATAACTAAGTATGCCGGACTACAACAATATCTTATATTGACGCATCTGCATTGAAGCAAGTAAAAACTACAAAATAAGGTTATCAGGAACATTCAGCCTCAGCAGGCAAAGCATTAAAGCAATGAGGCAAAGTGCAGCAGTAGTGTTTAGAGGAGCTTGTCCCACCATGCTGTAAAGATGGCTCCATCTAACATGATGGCTTCTGAATAACACAAATACCTAACAGATGAAAAATTCTACAACAGGATAAAGAACTGCTATGGCTATGTGAGTATTGTCTTTGCACACCAAATTAAAAGTTCACTAACTAACTTTGGATGTCTTCCTTTATTTCCACTGAATCCACCAGCCATTCATAAAATACGCTAATGAAAAAAACACTTTATCCCTACACGTATGAAAACAATTAAGAATGTGACATACATCTTTTGTCAATGTGACGTACTTTGCAATATAACAATTTTCAGAATTATTATGAAATAAGCACATTTTTCCTGATTATCCAATTTTCCTGACTTCCTTCTGGTTATTGTACAAGTTATTCTCAGAAAGATACTTTTATTTTGTAATGGTTGTACTTAAGATATATTTTGCATTTTACAATTTTTTTTTATGATTCAACTGACAGAAACTGTAACCATAATTGATGGAAACACAAATATTTTTAAATAATTTCTTTAGGAAGTTTTTATTTCTACAATGAGTATGATAGGATATTACAAATCTTATAAAACAGAGCAATAGTAAAAAATATTTTTTTAAATCAGGTTTTTTGTGCTATGAGCAAATTTCTCATGGTGTCTATTGAAGTTAAGGTTTTTGGTTCCTTCACATGAGCTATATTTGAGCAGCCAAGTGTTATTAACCAACTCTTTTGCATGGAGAAAGACTTAATGATTGGGCGGCAGTGCCAGCTATGAATCTGCTGTGAACAATTTGCTAGGTGCGCGCCTAACGGGTGTTACTGTTTGCAGTCTTCACCTATACATCCCTACATTTACGAATATAGTAGTGGAGAGCAAAATGTTACCACAATAATGATTAATGTTGAAAGATTTTAGTCCAGCAACTTCCTATAATTATGTGATATTTTGATTTTTATAAGCTGTTAGCTATGAAATCTATTTTATTTTAATGTATTTGGTAATGAACACACATTTAGTTATAGAAAAACATAAATTTTAATGTGATTAATCTGTGAAATGTGCGTTCTCTCAGTGTTACATTTCACAGCATGTCCGATCATGGGTTACCTATTGTACACATATGGTACTACTAGAACATTCATAAGAAACTAACAGCAAAGAAAAAAAAACCACCACTAATTTTCTAATTAACATAATGACTGTTTCCCCCCTCTAATACTCCAAAAGGAATTATTATTACTACACAAAAATTATGATTCAGGTAGAAGGCATAATGCCAGCTAAAGGCAAGTGTACACTGAAACACATTTCAAGAATAACACGTAAAATCACATGCAAACATAAATGTGACAATGTGCAGCGGCAATGGTGTGCATGCTTGGAAAGCAAATTTCAATGATGATCTGTGATCAGCAAGACAAAAGAATAAATAAAGTGTGAAGCAGAACATGTATTCATTACACGACAAAACATACAGTACTCGTACTGCTAATCAATTTGACTTCTTTATAACTTTTAATTGCATTGTTGGATACATCTTGAATGCATAAAATATTATTGCTTATTTGCAGCTTTGCGACTTTTGTCGAACGGAGTGTTTTACTATGCTGTGAATCAAGTCTGTGGGAGAACCATTTTTTACTTGGTGTAACCATTTGTAAAATAGATACCTAAAGTTGCATGTATTAGTCTCCATAGAAATGTGTATTTACATATTTTGTTATTTTTATTTCCAGCAAATCGGTAAAAATTGCATTTATTTTTCCGCAGCAAACTAACAAATTTGAAGACTCTGTACTCACTATCTTGGACCATTAAATATTTGTTTCATGGAAAAAATGGCCTTCTGTTATTGTGGGTATTTGGAAAATGCAATTACCATAAATGTTTGAATCGGACTTTACAGTTGACTTATAATAACGTATGATGTACTTATGAACACTTAATGAAGTCAATATTCCTGGACTGAAGGGTGGCATTATGTTGGTTGAAAAGTTTCATTAGGTAACACCTAGCGGTGTCAGGCAGTAGTCAGTTATTAAATATCAGGCTATAAAAGCTGTGAATGTACAACTTATGCCCTGTCGAAATACCTATGATTTTTTTTTCTTATTTGACATCTGCAAAGTTCAATAACATTTTACTAAGAACACATCAATTTATTCAATTATTTTTTTAGTAATGTAAAGTTAAAATATACTGTATAGTCAGAGACTTGTAAACACAACTTCCATGCAATTTAGAGCTAAAATGTGAATTTTAGTTTTAAAGATTCAAAAAATATAAAATTTCTCATTAAGGCATATCTGCAAATACCATTTGTATCAGTATAAATTATACAATTTTGTATAATACTAAGTGTTTTGATGCTGGTGTTACAAGATTCAGATTAATTGACTAAAATAATAGTATCAATCAATGTTACTAGTTAATGTAGTTGCCAAGCATTGCATGCATCAAGTAAAAAAAGTTGTGCAAGACTACTAATATTTGCAAATATTTACTGTTCACAGACGTGAGCAGAAGTGAATAAAAATTTAACTCTTTTAACTGCATTGAGCTACAGGTAGGTATGCAAACCTTAAAAAAAAAATTTGTTTTATTCAACAAACAAATGTGGTACGAATAGAACATTTCTACAAAGGGTTCCACTTTGATTAAATAATGCTATTTAACGCAGAACTCTGCAATAAAGTCTATAAATACACAATATGATTTTTAAAACTTACAGCAAATTTTAACATCAATTGTCAATCCTCATCTGTAATATCTCCTTACTTGAAAACTTCAAAGTGAAGCAAATTGAATACGGGGAAAAAAAAAAAAAGTTAACATGCAAGGGAATGAAGGCGTCTAGACAGCATTTCAACTGTCAAAATAATTAAATTACTGTTATCTCTTTACTTCGACCCCCCCCCCCTTACCAAGAACATTTCCGTGTGCAGCACTATGTGATTGCACATTAAGCATACAAGCCAAGATTGAACCAAAAAACAAAAAGTGTGCACGTGGAATCCATGCAGGGCAGAAGTGATACTTTTATCTCATTAGGTATAACTAGAGATAAATTAGTATATTTTTACTGAACAAGATATAATAATTGAGAATCTTAAGGATAAAGGTATGATCTCAAATGGAACCCCCCCCCCCCCCCTATAGCACGCTACGCTACATACCAATTTCCCCCCCCCCCCCCCTTTTTCACCATATTTCCAATCAATCGCTATTGCATGCGTTGAGTGGCATCGCAGCTGATTCACTTGCCTCCTCTGCCGGTTCCCTCCCACGTACCTTACCATTCCCCTCATGCGATCAGAATTTTCGTTGACGCTAGAAATTTGTAGCCCCCCCCCCAGCAAATAAGTATCACTTCAACAAATTATAATTCAATGTGAACTAACAAAGGAATAAAATCTGTATGAAAAATTACTTCAATGCTAGGAGAGAGATTGAAAACCTAACTACGAATAAAAACCAAAAATAACAAACATTGCCACTGCTTAAATCCGCATCACAAAAAGAATAATTTGTTACCAGTGACCCTAGGCAAATTTTCTGCAACAAACCAGGATGATGCTGGCTAGATATCACTGTAAAATAAAACTTGCTACAACAGCTTGTTTTAGCACATAAACTGTTTCTGTGTGTGCAAATCACTAAACAAAGAAAATTGAAAAATGTTAATTCGTATAGCTCTAATACAAGGAAATTCAACATTGCTATGGCAAATTACTATCCCTATTTCCACCCCAATTTTCAATAACGCACCCTTTCCAAGTAAATATTAAATTATTTCTTTGTATACAAAGTGTGGTTCATAATAAGAGGCACGCAAATATGTGTAGTTTTTGTGGTCGTTTAATTATTGCATTGTAAATTCAACTAGCTTCATATATGATACTAAATAGGAATGGAATAATAATGTGAGGTATAAGCTGTTATTGAAGCTCAAGTGCAACCCAGATCTCATGTCTGCTGAATGCACCATGAGAGATGCAGGCAGGTATGCATGTACTTAAGTTTTAAGTCTCGCAGACAATGCTGTCATTAGAGACAGATGCATACCAGTTCAGCACTTTCGGGGAAGGAATCAGTCATGGCCTGGAGTGATCTCGGGTAATCTTTGAAAATTGGAATCAGGTTGCACTGGAATCTAAACAAGCCCTACCAAATTTTGAGTCCATTATCATACTGCCGTGCCACCTTGCATGTTCATGCGGTGTGCATGTGGACAAAAATCAATCAGCTTCAAAAAACTTCCACTGAGTCCGTATGTTTTTCTTCAAATAACGATTCTGACGAGATATGACAAGTCAAGCACTGGTCCGAATAAACAGCGCAGTTATTGAAGGGGCGGAAAACCACCCTATGATGTTTACTTGCTTACAACTACATAGAAGAAGTAAGTCAACGCTGACAAGCAGAATCTTAAATCATTGCTATCTGTGGAGGAACTAAGGAGTGGTACGGCGGTCACGCTCTGGTTCTGGGTTTTCTCGAGCTGCTCCATTCCCCACCCCCCTCACTCATCTGCCAGGCCGGCCACACACAACAAGTCTGTCCCTCGCGTAGAGCGAGCGGCTACTAATAGCACCAGCCATCACCAATCGTAGCCACGCTAACCCTGCCTGAAGCAGGAAACATCACAACAGTGTATGTAATGTTTATCATTTTTAGTTAGGAGAATGATTGTTGATCTTCCTATTGCAATACCCACGAGGCTCTAAACAGTTGGATGAAAGAGTTCAAGTTCTTTGCACTGACAGTGCACTGGTCATAGCTGTCAGTGCCCTGAGATGTGCGCTGCCAACCAACGTCTGAGTGAAGGACATGGCACACTGACAGTTCTTGGCTTGCTGAACACTCGCTCTGCTTGATGCTTATCTGCCATGCTTGCGAGCTACGACTAAGGAACACACGTGTGCAAGTCGACTTACGATGGCAATGGTGGAGGCATGCATATTTTCACGCAAATGAATTTGCCGATTTTAATTGTCAGTAGTTTTTGTTAATAATAGAGCATTTTACCAACAATTTTTTGCCCCACATGGACATAAAATTATTTCCTAAGGCTATCAACCAACAAACTACCAAAAAGTGTGCTTAGTAGAGTTCATATGTGTAAATAAATTACAGTATATTTTCCTTACTATTTGGTAAGACATCTTGAATTACAAATACTACTGCTAAACCAGTTTAATTAAAGGTAATGTTAAAGTTCTGTATGTTTTTTTTTAAATATTCTTTTGTTTTATATTAGTCTGAAACATAATATTTAATAATATAATAATATATTGCTACCTTTTTTTACTATAACTATTGTAAAATAGTCAAGAACTGGATTTAGCAATGAATAAATAAATGAATCTATTCTTATCCCTCCAAGCTTTCATAATATGAATCAAACTCACATCATGACAGACCTAAATGCATTTCCTGCAAATTCAAAAACTAACTCTCTATGGACGAATGTGATTCTGACCTGCAGGTAAAGGATGATCCTATCTATTACTGCTCTTCATTTACACATTTCAGTTTTGAGTCTTGGTAAAATGCATTATCAGTTTGGAACATAGGCAGAATTTTGAACACCTATTCTGAGTTATTTGGATCCAGAAAAATTAGTTGGTCCAGGGCAAAAATCACAGATCATTTTGTATCCCAGGAAAAATGAAACTACTACTTTCAAACCTAGAGCTAGAAATGAAAAGAGGATCTAAAAGGAAGGAAAATGCAATAATGTATTTGTATCCAGAAGTGTGAAAATGTCACTTTGGAGACCAGTGGAAAAACTGCAAAGTTAGCTTATTCCAAAAGGACAGGAAAAAAAACATAAATATTAGTTTGGAGCCTAGCAAAGATACAGAAAATTCATTTGGAGCTCAATAATAAAGTAAAGATATGGTAACTTCAAATCAAAGTCCAGGTCAATTCATAAATGGCAATTCGGGCACTGGTGCAAATGTGGAATCCTAAAGGTACGTTACCAATGCCAATCTAGTAACATTTTAAATTTTTGAACCACTTTGTAATACCTTAGTAATAAGAGAGAGTACGATAACATGGTGTACGCATATTTTCCTTCAACAGTCATTACACAATCCTTACCTAACATGTGCCCTTTCAGCTGCCCCAAATAAAAGTACCAAGCTCAACCTATTGACATACAGGACTATCCATAATACAGTGTCAATTAGCAATAGTGCATAGTACTGAATGAAATTGCCTGGTAAATATAATCTTTAAAATGCATTCTGATTTATAAAATGTTAAAATAATCTCTAGTGTACTAAAAAAACAGTAAATGGCCAATTTTCCTTCTAATTTTAACTTGTAACCAATAGCAAGAACTGGATTTTGTATGTGATTAAGATTAATTTGTTGGTAGAAGCCATAAACAAGAATACGGCTTTTTTGGAAAAAAAAAAAAAAAAATCAATGTGAAAAGCAGATGTAACTAATTACATTCGATGCTGGTGGTGCTCAAGAATAAAATTACAGCCGTGGATCCAAAATATACTCACTTTAAACTCAGCGCATTTCATTGAAGAGCATTTGTCAGTCGTAGAAAAAACCAATACTTATGAATAAAAATTGTCAGCATGTACTAACAGAAAACAACGCAAAGGATGTCAAAAATAACCATGCAATTTCAAATGAAATTGTATAAGTGCCTGATGACCATATCAGAGTGTAGTTCCCTAAACACTACAACTGTTCCAACGTACGAAAAGTACAGTGTTTGTCTGTATTGTGTTGTCCTCATTTGGCACAGCAAGTTTTTCACTGCTGTGCTCATCTGCATTGTCTTCGTTGTGTCGTCCAGAGCCATCTGCCTGAGATATGTGATATCTTTGTGTGTTTTTAACTTGGGCATCATTCAACATATCATCCGAGATGATAAACACATAACACAAATTACAGATGTTGGAGAAGGAATCGGCCATGATTGGTAAGAAGCCACCCCAGCATTTTTGTATGGTTATTTTAAAACCAAGGGAAGCCTGACAGAATGGCCACAACAGAATCTGAACCCGGGCCTTTCAGAATGGGAGTCCCGTACCTTACCATACGCCACCTCCCTCCATTCGTTTTGTATGGATTTATGAACTTATTTACTTCTGACAATAGCAAACCTTAGTTGATTTCTGTTTTTTGAACTTGCTAACACTTTTTTTTATTAGTCTTAGTTTAACAAAATGGACAATGATATACAATTATGCATGTTCGTAACATTTCACCTAAATACTTACCCCCATTTCAACTATTTTTTTTTAAGTATGATTGCCCTGTGGAGAACCATTCAAAAAGTAAACTATACTATATGGTAAATTTTGCACAACCAAAATTACCATTGCTGCTTAGAAATTCTTTTCAAGGATGTGCAAAGCAAAAAGGATCGTAAAGAAATCCCTCCATCTCTATAACCTTCCTTGCACTTCCATGTTGTGATAATATATAAGCATAATCAAAGCTACTCATATTTGTCAATGATGTATCTTCTTCACACTGAAGATTCAGCTTCTACATACTGTACTACCGCAGTCACAGCCAAGTTATTTAACTCCTAAATTATTAAATTAATCAAATAGAAATGCATTATATTATCATTTTTGTAAAAAGATGAAGTTTATCAATGTCTCAATTCATTTTTTCATTTATTACTACCTACCTTGCTAGCTATAAAATCTAGCAACCAATTAAATGTAACATAAAAGCAGTAAAATGTTGATGAGTTTTAGTTAAATATAGTATTCTACAATAAAAAAATGCTCTACTTATTTGACAGCCAGATTTGGCTAAACAAAAATTTGTTTCACCTAAAAGGTTGATTGTTGCATATTTAACGTGAATAAGTATAGTTACTATGTTCAAACACCACAAAATAATAAATTAGTTAACCTCAAACACACACCAATCCTGTGGAGATCCTTCACAGAGTTTTTTTTGGTCCAGTAAATGTGAAATTAACAAAAACTCTTTCCAGGCCCACATGAAGTTGCGTGCTGTTCACAACACACAAGTCTTCTGCAGTATTTAAAATGGTTCTCAGAGGCAATATTACATATTAATAACATACATTAAAAATGGCTATTATATGAAATAGTACATTATCTTATGTGAATGCCATCTCAGTAATTACACAAAAAAATTACGATGCCAGCCATATCTTAAATACCAATGCTTGATTAGAAATTTTTTTTCCGTTCAAGTTGGTGAAACAATTAGTAATTTTTGAAAGCTATGTTAGACCTATTCATTTCAGTCTAATAAGTGCCTAAAAGCTAATACACCTGGATATTCTTTTAGAATTTCATGTAGTTCCCAGGCAAGACACATTTACTCCCTTTGCACTAGAATCATGCTTTAATTCAGAGATGGCCACAATTATCATCATCCTGGGGGAAAAAAAAACCCTACAATGTTTATAAACAATTATAGCCAACAATTTGTAAAAATAAAAGTGTTAAGTGGGTAACTTAAAATTAAAAAGAGCCAATAATTTTCTTGACCTTGTCCATTAAAAAAAAACTATCCACATTCTATTTTGCACGTTGAAACAAATATTTTTCACAAATTTGGTGCGTTCCTAGATTTTTAGTCGCAGTATAGACTACAAACCCTAATAAATATTTTATACCTCCAAGTTTCCTGAACGCAGTGTCATACGAGCAGGACAGAAGGACATTGTTTTATGCCAGATGCATGGCCTTGTATCAAAATATAGTAAATGTTCCACCATCTTGCACGTGAAAACTAGCCTTGCAGATGAAAACCCCTAAGATGTTATCTTCAGAGCTTTCATGCAAATCTGGCATCTTGCATGAATGCTGTGTCACATGATTTAGGTTTTAGGCATGACAGGTGTATAATAAACTGAACTTGCTTAATAGCTAACAGGAAAGTAGTAGTGTAGACATAATAATGTTGTATTTATTTAAGGCAAGAAGCTGAACTATATTTCACCTTCACACATCTAATAATATTCAATAAATCACAGGAAATAATTTAATACATATGAATGGATTTTTCTTGATATTAAACATGCAGTGGCAATAATCCAAATTGGCCTTAATTAGTACCAATTAACATTAACTGCTTGTTTATAATGTGCTTGCAAAAGATAAACGTTTGAAAACTGAGCAGTCTACATTTCACATTAGCTAGCACACTGGATGTTAATCTTCTTATTTTTTTAAAAATTTCAAGGTGTACCAGGTATAATTATGCCAGGTGAATAAATAATAATTTAAGGTTTTTTTTCTCAATATATGTATTCAATTCAGTGCTTATGATATCCAATCGAATTTATATCTTTTCAGAGCATATGTATAAATTATTTTCAGAGTCATATGTATAAATTATTTCATATTACAACAGTTTTCTCTGTAAATTTGGTCTAAACTGTGTATGTCAATTACTATTAGACTAGAGGAAAGGTTGCATCAATTTTACTACAAAACTTTAAAGTAGAATTTAATTACAAAGTTCATCTGGGAAAGGAATCAGCCATGTCCTAGACCCTAGAGTTAAAGAATCATCACAACATTTGCCTGGAGTGATTTCGGAAAACCAAAACCATGACAGGATTCGTCCCGGATTCTCCTGAATGCAAGTCATACTGAATTGAAGTTATCACTGCAGCTTGTTACAAGCTGTTACAGAATCAAAACTTCCTTGTTGAGATCTTGTTAAGGGGCTGCCTAGTCAGGGTATCTGTGTCGGCGAGACAGGATGATAAGTGCGATGCTCGCTGGTGCTTCTAGTGCGGTTATCACCTCTAAGTGCAAGGCTGCGGAATGGTGCGCAGTCTTGTACATAGGGAACGTAACCATAACATTAAACAGTAAAGAAACAAAGATCAAGGTGTAATCAAGTCACTTGCGTGCTTTTGAGAATCTCAACGAAGAAATTTATGTCTAAAAATCATTCTGAAGCATGATTTTTAGCCATTATCACTATTCCAAAAAATAAGTTCATAAATATAATCCATAAAAAGAACTACTCATCCCCATTAGTGAGTCCTCTAAAACTTTTCTTGAATATCACTAGTTTATCTTCAGCTGTTTTGAAATAGTGTGGTTTTCTTCCGGAAGCACCGCACCATGTGTGCGTCCATGTATGCAGGGGTCTTAACATTAAATGTAAATGGATGGAATTCACCGATGCAAAATGCACACAGCAAGTGACAGTAATCTAATATCCACCTCTCCCTATTCCTTGCATCCAACTTACGGTATTTTTCAAGTCTGTGCATAATTTATGGTTGCTAAACACAGAAAGTTCAATGTAACTGCTTTAAAAACAGAATAGGAACAAGAAAAAAGGACTGTTACCCGCAGGCACAGCTGGAACTGTAAATTCTAAGCAACAGCATGAACAGGCAATAAAGGAAAATTAGTTTCAGAAACATCTGCAGTTCTGCACGGTTAGTTGGTATTAAGTAAGATCATTCTCTTTGATGATGTGTGTTTGTCAGTGAATCTCAAAAACTTCAGAGTATTCTTAATTATAATGGCGAAAGTCTCCATATGACTCTCTCTGCATGCAAAGTTGCCACATATTAAATAATGTATTCTCAATATGTATTTACTAAATTGAATAACATGATATTTGTTGGGTACGACATTTAAGAATGATGTAACAGTTTATTAATGGGATTGAAAAATATATGCTAGAATGACCTGAGCTAGTATTCTTCCAGCTCATCGTAAACTTAACAGTTAAATTTTGATCGTAAGTTGGTTTTTAACTAAACTTCTTTCATCGTACACAGATATTTGAATAATTTCTTTGTTTTACAAGCAATAATGTTAGCAATATTTTCCAAAGAGTAAAGCAGTGCTCATAAAGGAGAGATGCTGGGGGTAGTTGGGATGCAACCCACAACGCTCGATCACGAGCAAACTGCCTCAACGATCACCACCACTCCGCAACTGGTGTACAATGCACAACTCCGACTTATGGTCAAGATATAAGGGATGTGCCCATCTTAAGATACTCGGGGTCTACAGGAACAATAAAAGCAGCATTGATAACACAAATGAAGTCATTGTCATTTCTACTCACAAGCATATAGACTTTCTCATAAAACTTTGTGCAGCTATTACTTTCGAGACTACTAAAATTTTATTGAAAACAAAATGCACGAATTAAATAAAAATGAGTAGACTCTCTGCATATAAATTATGTATTGCCAACTCCCTTTCTGGCATGGTAATATGCAGTACGTATAATAATGCTGTGAACTGTGTTTAAGTGAAGCAGTCTTGGGTTTAAAGTCCTTCTTATCCTAGCGCTTGTTGCATTGCTTCTCCTATTCAAACGTTAAGCACATCTTTCGCATGGAGAACAAGGCAGGAAAAATGTTCGAGCCTTGCTGCCACACAATAATTGCAGGTACGTCAATGACCATTAATATAAATTTGCAAAAGGATGTTGTATTTGTAGTGTAATGTAGACATGCTACAGTATGACGAAAAAAGAAGAAACATTCAGTATGGTTAACGTTTAATCCTTCCACTAAATTTTTTTTTTTAAGTGTCATGCTGTAGCATACTTGACAAGTGGTGAGAAGATTCAGTTCCAGTTGGCTGCACTGGGGAGTAGTTTTTTTCCCCAAGATAAATTTCTATTCCCGTTCCATTTAAATCTTTGCATTACGAGAAAAAAGCTATTTATTGTCGTCAATGCAGTCAGTACGCATTTAATAATGTTGAGGTCTGAATGGTAGTTCTTGTTTCCAGATTTTGCTTGTAATGTTAATCTTTTTTGGAATAAAAGTACAAACCCTTCTACAATCTCAGAAGTGGACAGATAAAGAAGAGATGATAAACATGCAATGTGCCAGTACGAGCAGATTTCACGACTGGGTGAATACTGAGGTTAGCTGAAAACTGCTAGTAGCAGCAAATATAAAACAGGTAATAATTTTAAGGAGAGGAATTTGGCATTGTAAATTACTAGCTTAACACATTACAAAAAAGAATAAGATCTCATAAATTATCCTGATGTCCCAATATGCATAAAATGTTTGTTTCACACATGCCTTCCTAGGTATATCCATGCAAATAAAAGAGAAACAATTTCCCTGCTCATATTAGAACAGAATCCTTGCTTCCATTACTTAAGAGGGGTTAATAACAGTCAACTTAACATCTACCAACAACTAACTGCTACTTTTAGTATAGGTTAACCTGTGACTAACAGTTATTTTCTCTAAGTGGAGAGCCAGTGGTTAACTAAAACTAAGCCACGTTGATGTCAGTTAAATAATTGGACTAGTGGATGAAAGTTGTTTTTTTTTGTAAGTTTCAGTCATTACCAATGTAGAGGAAGATCAGAATTTTTCAGGCACTCCTACAAGGTAAATTAAATACTGTGTGCTCACAAGCACTGCTTAAAGCAATTGAAAGAATATAACAATTTCTATTTAATTACTTAAAGCACTTAATAAAATATAATTTTTAATGTAAATTTGTTTTATCACCTACTAATTTGTTAGAAAAGAGTAAGGCACTCATGTTTGCATTGTATGTAATTTATAATAATTATATTTTGTTTAGTAACTTCTGATGTTTAACTATTATTTTTATTAATTTTTAGTGTTTCAAGTGTCTTTTCAACGAAAGTTAATTTTATAGTAGTAGTAGTAGTAGTAAGATCAACTTGCAATATCACGTAAATCAAGGTTTCAAGGTTCCCCACCATTCTAAACAGTTGGCGGTGTCAAAACATTTATTTCTTGACTTTCCAAGTTTATGTAATAGCTGGGATCAGTAAAGAGCCAATCACAGCTGTTGTTCAGACCCTTTCATCTAGTTAAATGTTAAATGGATTGATTCAATGTCAAGGTGATGTTGCCTATAGTTCTTTCTAAATTCACAAGAAATAACATCGGAGACCTATTAGAGAAGATTGCAGACGGGTAAGGAAAATCAAAGTAAATACTTTGTGAAGTTAACAAATTGATTATTACTTCCATCATCCTTAGGTCACGATAGTGCAAGCCAGACCAATTTAAGCAATTTGAATATTTGCCTTCAGTTCACAAAATATTTACTGCTGGAGGAATTTCTCATGTATTCAGTAAATGGAAGACATGTGATGATCAAATATTTGTTAATCAGTTGTGTTGAATTTTTTAACTTATATTTTTTTAAACTATTTATTTTAATTTAGTTATATTTGATTATTTGTTGGTCGAAGGCGCAAACCCCTTTAAAATGATTTAGCTGCGGGGCCATTTACGCTATTTTCTTGATTAGGTAGATAAGGTTGGTAGTTTCCGCTAGCTAGTTGTCGCTTCATGATAGACTCTAAATCTAAAGTTATTTTTGGAGGCTAAAACATTTCAAAACAGCAGATTTTAATGCACTGTGACAGAAAAAACACTTGAGATTAGATTACTGAGCAATTGGGACGAAACAAGGTATGCGTTGTGCATGCTGTCCAAAGATCGATAACATATATTTAACCCAATTTCAAAAAAATTAATTATTTAATAATGTATGCAATACATAAATGCGTGTGTTGTGGTAGATGATTCAATTAGTTATTTTGTATTTTGCGCTTGTGTTAAAATCTAAGTTAGCTAATGTGTAAGAAATTATTAGTAGCTAATTTTTCCAATTTGACAGGACCTGTGTTTTCATTTCGTGTAATTTGCCTACACATTGCTAAGGTTTTTTTTTAAACGTAAACACGTTAATTTTGGCAGATTTTCGTTGCTTTCATGGTTTGGCTGTACAATGAGTGGTCCAGCAACCTGGAAGGCGAGTCAAATGGAAAATATCTCTTGCGTCCCGTCCAGAACATAGGGCAGCTCAATGCGCGTCAGGAGCATTCTGCTGATGTGATGCACTGATTTCACATCCCGTAGCTTGTGAACCTGCTTCTGGAATTTATAGCCAATGGAAAATTTTGTTGGGGGGAATCAGGTAGGAGCTGTGTATCATGTCTCTAGGAATTCTGTAAGGCAAATAAGATGATTCAAAATGGAGTTTTTTTTTTGTTAGAATGATACATTTTTGTTAGATTATGCAACACTTCTATATGATTCTGTATTAAATTTAATATTTTTCTAATTGCTTGTACATTAAAAGCTTTGTAAAAATTTAACTATTTAAAAATGTATTATTTATATCATTCAACAATTAAAAATAAATTTTTAAGGGCAAAACATGTTTGGGAAGTCTTTTCTTGGTTATGATTTATTTTTAACACACCCACATGGACAAAAAAATGATTGTTAGAGATTAAGATTACAAATTTTTTTTAAATTGCCATTTGGAGATTTTTAAGACAAAAAAAAAAGGTTGATACAAGTTTAGAGAAAATTATGTGTGTTTCAATTTGTGTCTTGTTTCAGATGAAACGACTCATGTGACTTGTATATCTGTTTATCTCCTTTACTCAAAATTGTGGTAAGGGATATTGTTCCTTGCAAGATTTATACATACAGTACCTTGAATGTTAATATAAATCTTTTTTTACCACTTTCCCGTGGAACTACACACTACATGAGTAGTGCTGCAGAATACAGAATAGGAGATGCAGAAAAGTAGAGAATGGATTGGAACTCCCCTCACTTGAAAATGACAAAAAATAATGTGTTCCCAGGGGACATTGTGTGTGGTTTTTTTGAACAGCGGGAGAGTGAGTGGTGATTGGTGGACACTGTCATTCCCAGCGCTATTCACTAACTTTCAACATCAAAATTACTTTGCTTGCATATTTCATAAGGGCGTTTTTTAATTTTTTATATTATCGAAAATTAGACTGGGCCTAAAAACCTATTTATTCAGACATTTGGCTTTGTGCATCATGATTGCCTACTGTATTGACTGTCACCTACTTTCATTTTTCAGAGGTTTTTTGCTTTATTATGTAGTAATTAATCTCATCCCTATAATACACGGGATGAATCTGGTGGCCAACCACCATCCATGCTTGCGTGCTGATGCAGCTACTCTTCCTGCTTGTCGCCTGCTGTGTAATACCCGGAGCATGGTGTGGCTGGGCCCCTTGGTGAAGCCAGTCGTGACCCTCTGCGCACTCTCTCGGTACAGCCTAACTCCTTGTTTGAGATGATAATTTATGCACACAACGAATCCCTAAACCCCCACGAGTTAACCACTTGTTGCAGTACGAAGAATAATTTTTTTTGGAAGCATTTTCATGACAACCCAACTGAGTTTCATATGAAATGCTTTTTTAAAAACCATCCCATCGTGTTTTTTTAACATCTCAATATAGTTATGATAACAGGAGATGGTATATATAATTCAAGTTTCAAATGAAAAGAACTTTTAATTATTGCCAGTGGCAATGTTTTAATTTTGTAAAATGGTTTAAAAGTCTTGAACAGACTTAATTTTCCCACAATGACTCACATCAAACCATGATAGCATTATACTAAGTAAGTCTGATTTGCAACAGGTCATTCGTAAATGTTACCCATTAGTTTCAAGTTTGTTTTGTTTTTTTGCAATAATGATTACAAACGAAAAATTATTCACAAGCACAGTTTATTTTCAACATACAGCAAAACTTTGATTTCACTGCGGGCTTGGAATGGAAAAAAAAGTCCTTTAAAGTAAACTGTTACACATTTTTCATTTGACAATAATGGATAACAGAAGCTGATGGTTAAACATTTGACAGTTAATCAAAGTTTTACTGTACCTCTAGTGTTTCTACAAAACTATCAATCCCAAAATTTTGCAAAAGTGTACATTTAAATTACTTTAGTTCAACAGCAAGTGTGTGTGATGGTGAACATAAGATGAAAAATATTAAAGAAGCAAAATAATTTTTTGTCACCTGGCAACAAATTATTGAACAAGACAACATTTTAACTTTAACATATTATGTTTTTTTTCAGAGCCGATATTTAGAGCTAATACTAACAGAAAACTTATTAATAAAGTTATTTGTGAGAAAAAAAGAAAAGTTGTAAAATAGCATAACTCCTGCTCCCTTCTAATACTTACATTTTAATTTGGAATGTGTAAATTTACTTATGTTTTCTTAAGGTTCACAATTTTTTATAATCATGTTAAATCTATTATGCATAGGCATTTAAGGTTTTTGCTTCATGCTAAAAAATATTAATAAAGTGGAATGTAATTTTTGCTATTTTTTGACCTACGTGTTTTGTGTTAAAATTAACGTATGTTTTTACATTTTTAAAGCATCTTCTGGCTTGTGAGGCTGTAACATTCTAGAAGCATAAAGAAAGAAACACAGACAGAGGCGCAAAACCCCGTCTGTAAGAAGTGTTCTGCTGGGAAATACCCAACCCGTAGGCGCATAGCTGCGAAGAAAGAGAATATTCACTGGGCGCACCCAATCAGAAAAGACTTTGCGATATTTTATGTTGTAAATTTTGTAGGACAAGCCTAATGTGAGGGCCAGTAAATTTGTGTACTTGCAAGAGCTTTCTTGTTAGTTGGTTGGCCAACGGGGCTATCTTCCATTTGCTTCCACCTCTGTAATCAGTGGTCGCTCGTTGTAGCATCCGGTCGCGTTGACGGCAACTCACTATCAAAAAATGAAGAGACGCGAGGCAAATAATTTAACGCCTGGGTGCTGGGGCCGTGCCGCTAATAAGATTTAATATTTATTTAAAATTTAAGATTTGGACTTTTAACTAGAAATTAGGCACCAGACAAGCAGCGTAGGCCCAGGTGGTCTGTTGGTCCACCGGGACGAAGTTCCCAGGTTGTTTCGTATCTGGACGACCAAATTGCTGGGAATAATATTTCGTGAAGACACAGGACTACGATGAGCGACCGACGAAAGTGTTTTTCTTCAGAAAGATCTTGTAAAGGACATTAAGTCTTTTTATCGGAAGAATAAATTTTATAGTTAAATTAAACTTCTATTTACATTCAACCAGGAACAGCTTTAGAATAACTTAATACATTAACAGAATTTTACCCCCAAAATTACCAGCAACGTCAGATGAAATTTTTAAGTGTTCATGCATGTGCGAGGCACAGTCATTTTACCTGGACACGATTGTGACTTGTTACAAAGTGTTATCAGTTGTAAGTCCAAGTATGTTAAAATCCAAAGTTTAACAAAAGAAAGTTTTAGATCATAGCTGAATGTTGTATCCACAATTTAGTCAATACAACGTGCTTGATGGCTGAATACTGTACTGAAAGAAACCCAGAGCTTTTTAACCCTTTGAACTCCTACATCGAGCCATGTTCTCCGATTTTCATTTCCTTTTCCAATTCTTTGTTGAATCTGGCTCTTCATCTTTTGAATCAAATTGCCTATGTTACATGATACAAGGAATTGGAGAGCTACATTTGCCAAAGAATTTGAAGATTGTAAACCTGGCTCAAAAGGAGTTGAAAGGGTTAAAATTGTTTCTGCAGATTTGCTAGTTGTGTCTTTGTGCTAGACTGAGATCAGCCATTACCATTTTTTATGACATTCAATGGCGATAGGCTGTCCTCTTGTATATCACTAGGACATGGCATGATTGGCACGGATGATCATGTCGCAAAACTGCATGGTGGTGAAGATTCTCACATTAAATATACACATACATGCAATAACTTCTGTATTAATAGTCCCTCGCACACGCTAAGTCCAGAATCCAGAACAGTCGACTGTCTGTCACTACCAAATGGAGAGCACAATTTGTTTAAGTTAGCTCTAGATTAGCAGGGACCAACAACAGCTACCTGCATACAATAAAAATTTGCCAAACATTGAGGAGTGGCCAAATAAACTAAATAAGCAATATAAATCTCTATTCCACCAGGAATTACTGTCTAATTTAAATTAAAAAATCTATTCCCAGCTCAAAGCTACCCCAACCATGTAATGTAATGTGTATTAAATGGTAAGAAGTACTGGTCATACACACAAAAATTCTTCAAACTTGTCATTCATGCTCATGTTGACTTTTTGATGGTAGTTACCACAGCTGGACAAGTATGCAGGTAACTGCTGTCTACTCTGGTCCAAGCCAGAAAAATGTGATCTTAATAGAACAGAGGCCGGAATGATACTAGAATTACAGCAATGAAGTAGCGCAGTGGGACGGATAGTTAGAAAGCAGGCAGCCGTCAAACCAGGATTCCCTTGGTCATGTACCTTTGTCTTATAATAGCACTCAGTGTATTCATCAGATGTCATGGTTTCAAATGTAATGCCTTGAAGTACAACATTGTCCTGAATGTTGTAGCTTGTGTTGGTGTACAGTATTAATAAAAAATTCCCTTAACTCGGTTATAAAGATAGAAACTACAGTTATTTCTTGATAACACCAACAAATACAGTATGTTCATAGAAGAATGTCCCAGTTATAAATTTTAATACTACCAACTGTAAGAACTGTAGTGTGTTGGTTCGTCACAAACTCATGGTTTTAGACAAGCGAATGTGCAAGTACTGCTTTGTTGTTGACTCTCAGCGCCATATAAGCAAAATGGCGACTCCGGAGTATGAAGCATTCATGTTCTGCAATTTGCTAAGAGTGAATCTGTAGTTTCAGTTCAACCAGCATTTTACTTAAAGTTTGTCATTCCCCATGCGGCGAAAACAGCCACTGATGGTACAGGCAATTTGAGACAACAGAGCTCTTAAAAAGAGCCTCCACATTCACCTGATAGTTTTTTCCTTTGGGGGCTTTATTAAGATTGTGTCTACATTCCACCGCTACCTAATGATTTGCCAGAGTTGAGACATAGAATTGAAGAGGCTATTGTTTCCATTACTCCGGACTTGTTAACCAAAGTGTGAGAAGAATTATTGGACTTTAGATTGGATGTGTGCCATATAACTAAAGGTGCACATATTGAACATGTTTACAAAAAAACTATGTTAGTTTACCTTCAATTTGATGTAAACTGTCTAAATTAAAACTGTTATATTATACCATTGAAACAGGGACATTCTTTTATGGACACCTTGTAATCATGTCGCTTCTTTACCCCCAAACAAGCATTATCTACAAAATTCAAAACAATGTTAACATTTTTCTATATAAATATATTATTTGCTTCGGTTTATTTGTGGCAATAATTCCAGAAGATATACTAGGCAGAATGATTGCAGAGCTGCCAACTATTACGGATTTTCCGTAATTATTACGGAATTTAACCCCGAATTACGGAATTACGGAACATCGCTGGTTTATTACGGAAATGAGGCTTTGTGCTGCATGGTAACGGAGAAAATTCAGTTTCTGCTGTGCGTGTTTCGTGAACGCAGTTTGAATACTCGCTTGGTTGTGCAAATAATGGAACTAATAAGTGTGCGCATGTACTGTCGAAATAAGTAAATTAATTCTCGTGTTTTGAAATATAAATGGGATCGTATTACGTCCGTTGTATGATACAACTAGTACATATTCTCGGACTTATCGTTTGAAGGCTACTTACATCACGATAATTTTTGTACGGTACTTTGGCTAACCTGTGTTGTTTTAATTTATTTCTTGAAAGCCATTTTTTTCATCATAGTGTTTTTCCGTCTCTACAGACGTGAAATTTTTTTATGTTTTTCGATAGTATTGTGTTCTTCAGTGCCGGTTGTAGAAATGAAGCGTGTGACAGAATAATGTGTATCTGAGGGGAAAAAAAAACACGCAATTATTCAGAACTTTCGACTTAAATATTCAAAAGAATGGCCATGCTAGTTTTCAAATGTATGGAACGCCACGCGTTTTGTAATGTATTCACGTGTGACTTTTCGATTGCACATGGTGGAAGGGATGATTGTAGACGGCATATTAATCTAAGAAACATGCGGGTCATTTTATAGCCATGACGAGTAATAAATCTACATTGTCGTTTTTTCGCTACATCTGAAGAAACAAAACTAACGAACGCAGAATTATTGTTTACAAGTCATTGTGTTTGTCTTGTTGGTTGTTTACATGACAGTTCTTATCCAACCAGGATAAAAGAAGCAAATAAAAAGAAAGTTGTTTTAAAGTTTAACTTTGAATACTTTGAATTGAAGATTCAAAATTTCCGGTAAAATTATTGACATTTCTTACATATTCAGATGATTGTATTGTTCAAATAGATTTTTTTTATTCATTAATTTGCATATTATTCATATACATAGGCCTATATTTTTCTTTTTTTGAATATTATTGTCCTTGTTTTATCTTGTGAGTGTGTCAAAATACCCCAAGAAAAATTTATCGTGCATGATTTACGCGTACTTTTTTCATATAACTTAATTATCATTACTGATGGGTGTGTTTGAGGTTGGCAGCTCTGTGATTGTAATCAAGTTTTAACACCCCAATGATGGAATGTATATTTCCAATACCTACTTATATAACTTTTATAAAACAGCCTCTGAGAACAATTAAAAAATCACCACAGAAGACAAGACAACAGTGGTGATAATTAAGCCCTTTTGGGCTGTGTAGGAAAAAAATTTCATTTTAATGAAGTGTTGCTATGAAACATTACCTTACTGATCAACAGTGAGAATAAACCTAATCTTCTCTCTTCAAAGAACACCTAGCATTTAGGAGGAAGAAAGTTCAACTGCTAATTCTCTCGTAGAAGGTCCTTGGGAAAATGCATAACCTGGATGGGTAGGTAGGCAGACCTAGTACCAAATTAATTGCATAACAGCTGAAAAGAAAACAAAAAAAAAATCAATTAAAACCAGAAAAACTCAAGGAAAGACTAGATAAGAATACATTTTTAAACCCTATTATTATCTAATCTACAATAGCTATGTTTATTATATTCTAATAAAACCTGAAAAGACACACATGTACACACAATATACGGTTTCCATCACACTGGGAGTAACTGATTGTAGAAAAAGTAGCTGGAATCAGCATAAATATCAAAATAAATACATGTAGGTATTTCATGTGCTTTGTTATATTTATTGGTGCCACTGAGAGCTGGAGATAATTCTAGAAACCATACCAGTGTTTAATAATGTTCACAGGCTTTCATGGCCATTGTCTGAATTAGCTTGGCTTCTGGGTTGTAGCCGTGTCCTTGGCGAATAATTCACAGATGTTTTGGTCGACATTGCCATCAGGGAGCAGTTACCTAAGATGACGAATTATACCTTCCTAATGAATCTGTAACTTCTCCCTGATGATGGCGACTGCAATGTCGACAGAAACGTCGGTGAATTATTCACCAAGGACACGGCTACAACCCAGAAGCCAAGCTACTTCATACCAGTATTTGCCGGGAGTTCTTTAAAGAAATCTAAATGAAGTAACTTGGGTCAGTATAAGAAAACAGCAGGCTGATTTCAAACAATCAGACATGTTGTATTCTCCACGCACTTCTGAAACACATACTGCATTCAATGATTACACGCCAACACGTGGAGTGTTTTTTTATTATTAATTTTAGAGACTTGTGAGCCACTGTATAAATCAGTGACATCAAAGGGCAAGCAACCACTTAATAGTTGATGTATTTGTTGAATAAACAATTTTGATGTAAAAATTTGAAAATTTTATTTCACTGGTAACAAAATATTTATTTATAGATTAATTTTCTTGTTTCACACATTTAAAACTATCCATAGATAAAGATTGTATTGTAAAAGTTACAAACATCAAAATACTGTTCACATTAAAATTGTTGTAAATATTCAATACTTATAGTTAAAATTACATTGCTAACCTTTAAATTGTTTCATACCACCAACTGATACACACGTGGTGTATAACATAGCAGCGGTGCGATAAATAGCATCAGAAATGTGTGTTCATACTCAAAGGTTACAGTTTAAGATATTCAAACACTGCATGCAATTTCACAAGCTGGTAAATAATGATATTATAATTAGTTTTACTTCTTTCTGAACATCAGCTGTTTACCGTTTGAAAATGTTCAACATCTTGGCAACCTACTTCTAGATAACATGTAGCATCATTATTTTTTATTAATTTGTTTTTAAAAAGACATTCTGTGAGTTATTTTATATTACACAAGTAATGTAATGTGGTAATAATATTAGAAGTGTGGGATTATGGGAGTAAAACCAATTATATGGTGTTTCCAGAATTTTTTAAAATACAGAGGGGAATAGTTGTTTTATTGGGAATCCCCAAGTAACTCTTAGAATGTTTTCTTTAGTGCAACACACTGAGATTGGACAATTTGTAAAAGCTGGTCTTCTACTGGCTGATTGGGCCACGTGACAGCTGTCTCCTGTCTGAGTAGATGCCCTCACGTTGTCCTTCAGTTGCTCTGGGTGGTGGCTCCCGCAAATAATTAATGTAGTTCGGAGCAAATGTAATAGTGTGGTTCAGGATGTGCTAAGATGTAGGCTTTTAAATTTGACTTTTGGCCATTCCAAAGAAACTACATTTCCTTGGCTTTACTGCTGGTATACAACTGCATGACTATCTTCGATCACCAACAGTTATTTTAACAATTTTTGCAATGAATATATCTTGGTTTGAAACAATCTTCATTTGTGATGTTTTCGAGAAGACAACGGATAAATGCACCTAGATATTTTAATGGTGGAAGTGTATATTCTGGAGAGAAAAAAAATCAAATTTAAAATTTTTTTGGCAATCTTTTATCGTAACAGCAACTTAACCTAAATTTTTGTATTGGATGTATCCTTTATACTTCATAGTTATATGCCTGATACAGTGATTATAAATTTCAAGTTTTCATCGGTCCGACGTGTAACAATAGTTGGGATCACATACTCATTTACAGCATTCCTTACAAATTTTATTGTACTCCATTTCTTTTTATTCTGTGGAACCTGTTCAAGTATTTATTTTTAATTTATTTATTAAGTAGTTTTGATTGAACCTATTTTGCTAAATAATTTAGATGTTTTTGATCCTAGGTTTTGTGAATCTAAGTGTTCACCTTTTTTTATCTATGGCCAATCTTTTAAATGTAGGAATAATTGAATAGTCATTCGGACATGAATTGAGGAAAAATTAATTTGGTATGTACTTGCACAATATGTGTGTCATATTTTCAAATAAACACTTATGTGGATACTTAACCAATACCTACTAGACATTGTTATACTCTATAATAGGTGCAATGGTTTTCACTGTATTCGTGTTATTTTACATTGCAGTTTGTTGTGTTATTCTTCTGCAAAGCCTATGTTTTTTTATGCAGTTGAACAAGCAACTTAAGTCTTGGTTAGGGTATGAGTCAGGTTATTAAACATCTCAAAAGTTTTTTTTTTGTTAAAATTATGACAGTTCCAAAATTCATGCTGATTGCAAAGAGCTACGAAACCAAGAAAAATTGTGTGCTATGATATGTTACAAAATAGATTAATATTGATCAAACTAATAATTCAAGAGAAGAATTAAAACACTCCAATCATAACTAAAGTAAAATAAGGAAATTTGACTAGTAATGGAAAATATGTACGTCAGATATTTTTATTGAAAATACAGAGGGTTTAGAATAAGGGTTGATTAAAATAAGTGTGTGCCAGAGACTGTACTTACAAGAAAAAAGCAAACGTGCAAAGAAATCTCTGCGAATGGCATTATGTATCTCCTCAGCTATTCCATGTCAAATGAGCCAAGTGATAAAAATTATTTTTCAAAGAAATTAAACATTTTCTACAGTAGTCAAATTTAATCCATAATATTGGTCTTTCTTTATTTTTTTTTTAAATTTCAATGTATTTGGTATAGAGATATAGTCTTTAATGTGACCAAGCTGTGTTAAAGGGAAATCAAAATCTTTTTAGTCAGATCTGCCATAATTACAGCATGCAACTGTTTCCCACCAAAATCAGTGGTTGAAGTTAGAAGAAGTTTGCTTTTTGTGTCCGTGACAAAATCAACATATTCAGGTAAATATATTGCCATATATAGCTTCTTGGTACCATGTGCTGTGTCACACCCGGAACCAGATTATACAATTAGTTTGTATAAATATTATTCATACATTGCAATTCATTTGCTGTTTTGTGAATGTCGTTTTAACACTTTAGGCTATTGTCTAGTTCAAATTAGAGCATAATAAAAAAATGTTTAACATAATAAACCAGAGTTCCGGGTGTGACACTTATTGAATGCCTGCAATTTTCCAAATTTTCAATTACTATCATAGAAACGAGAAAAAATGGTGGCAGTATGCTCATCGTAGTACCTGTTGATTTGCATAATGGTAATAGTGAGGTACTTGTGTATTTGCTAGTCTTTGTGAAAATTTGAGCCAAGGGTGTATAAAAATTTGTAGATAGGAAATTGTATTCCAAATCACTCAGTCTTACCATAGTTTCTAAGAATTAAACTGAGCTAAAGTGTATAAATTAGTATTTGTGACTATTATTTGGCCTTAATGCTCTACATGATTTGTACAAATACCCAAGAGCAGACAATACATTTTCTCAAAATTAATGTCACAACTAGGTCTAGTTAACCTAACCTGAAATAAATTTGTGCATATGCCTCAATTATAAAACTTGTATTCTAGGATGTTCAATTTAACCTACTTTAAGTTCTTTGATTTCAGAATAAATGCTAAAAGCAAAATCGACAGCATTCAGACGAAGAATGAAATAAGAGTCCTGAAAAATGGAAAGTCTACCTCCATAAAGAACGTGAAAGGGACAGAGAAAGAAGAAAGTCAATGAAGAAGCAAGTTCAAAGAGATAAATATTTACTGTATGAAATGCGAAAAAATGCCAGACTACGCCAGCAGAAATGTCGCCAAAACAAGAAACTAAGGGTGTCAAACAGTCAAAGTGATCAAGATTCAGTCTCTCCCATTGAATCATATCGGTGTATGCAGTCTTTTGGTAAGGCAGTAAAAAGAGTCAAGCGGTTATTGCCTAATAGTCCCTCAAAAAAACTGGCTCTTGTGAAAACGTTGTGTGAAAACATTGTGTGATGATACATTTGGTCAATCTGTTTTGAACCCCACAAAGGTCTCCAGTGATGCTAAGAAGAAGGGGCGGGGCATCCATTACCAGATTCAGTAAATCTTGTGATTGATTTCTACAACAGAGATGACATTAGTCGTCAAGCTCCAGGTAGACGTGATGTAAAAACTGTAAAGATCCTGAAACTGGTAAAAAGGAGCATAAACAGGTTCGGCATTTAATGTTGACTGTTCCCGAAATGAAGGAACAATTTCATTCCGAATATCCAAATGTAAGCATAAAGAAGTCTAAATTTTACGAGCTAAGGCCAAAAAATATTCTCAGTATGTCTCGCATGCCTCATCGTGTATTCATTTGCAAATACCATGCAAATTTTATGTACCCGTTGGAATCAATTTCTAAACAGATATTGCAATGTCCATGTAATCACAACCCGGTTTTTGACGAATTAATATGTGACCCAACCAATGAAATGTGCATGTACAATGAATGTCAAATGTGCAAGTACAGAGATATTGAAGATATACTAGGAGAATACGACCCACAACAGACAATCAAATACTTAAGAGTGGGTAAATATTGAACAACATCCAAAAAAGATTGAAAAAGATACTACGCTAGCTGCAGCAACTGAGCAGCTGAATGATCAACTTCCTACTTTCAAAATACATTGCTATGTCAAAAATGTTCAGTCTAAACACTTGGAAACATTTAAAAATGACATCTGTCAAGATAAAGTTTTAGTGCAAATAGACTTTGCAGAAAACTTCACACTTTTAGAGCAGGACGAAACACAGTCTGCTTACTGGTCAGATGAACAGGTCACAATGTTCACATGCTGTATCTGGACTGCAAAATCTGTACACTCTTATGCAGTAATCAGCGATGATTTGGCGCACAGTAAATATTCTACTTGGATATTCATAAAAGTTATACCTAATTGAGGATTTCCGCACAATATATCCCAATTTGAATTCTTCTTCTCAGACAATTGCGCTGCACAGTTCAAAAGCAAGTATACTTATCGAATCTGTGTCATAGTACTAACAATGTGGATGTCACTGCAACTTGGAACTTTTTTGCCGCCTCGCATGGGAAAGGGGCAGTGGATGGAATAGGAGGAACCATCAAAAGAGTTGTATGGAATGCAGCACATTCGTACAAATGTAAAGTAGATTCAGCAAAAACATTTTATGAGTGTGCCTGCACTAAAGTTAAAAACATCACTTGCCTTTTTGTACCCAGAACTGATGTTCAAGAAAAGGAAACATTACTGAATGAACGCTGGAACAATGCTTTACCAATTGAAAGTATTAAATCGCTTCATCACTTCCAAAGTTCAGATGAATTTTCTCTTCTTGCAGCAAAGGCTGCTAAGTCTACGTTGAAGAAAATTGTGTTGTTTCCAGAAACTAACTATGTGGCAGCAGGGGTGCAACAACAGGGGGGGGGGGGGGGGGGGCAAGGGTATTTTGCCCCCCCTCTGAAACCTTGAAGTGGGGGCAAAGGGGGGCAAAGAAAGTGCTGTGTAATCAATTTTTAGATAATAAAACTGCTTAAATAGCACCACTTTCCACCTTGAAATACAAATTTTCCCCACCCCCGCTTCAATAGGGGGGATCGATGATTCTTTATAAAAAGGTATATTGCCCCCCCTTTGGAAATTTAGTTGTTGCACCCCTGTGAGGCAGTAAACTCCAAAAAAACTGGTGATTGAAGACATTTACACAGATTCAGAAGTTGAGGAAAACTCTGAAATTCTACATACCTGTCACATTCCCACATTAGCATTTTCTCACAGTAATCTTTCACCTTGTGTTTTTGTTAAAGCACAGTTAGATAGTGCCAATGGTATATATAGGAAGGACTACAATGTACTTGGGAATTTGCCAAAAAATGTTACTGTAGAAGGTGATGTACAAATACTGTTTTTAAAACAATATGGTGGAACAGGTAGACTGTACAGAGCTGATGAATCAGATGTGTCTTATGTAGCATCGTCCCAAGTACTTGGAATTGTACCTTATCCAAAAATAATTCTTCATGGTGATCATATGCTGTATGAATTCAACCCAAGAGTCTGAAAACAGCCCTTAGGCAATTGGACATTATAAAGCGTGTTTGATGTTTTGAACATATTTTTGTGTTGTAGTTATTATATGCCTGTTACAGTTTATTTGACAACAGTCACAAGAATTATATCTCTTAAGTAGACTAGTTTAGTAATCATTTAGGTTTTTATAGTATTTAATAATTTGTTTCCTTTTTTGTTCTTCTGAATTATGATAATATTATGTTATGTTTTTGACTTAAATGAAGTTAAATTTTTAAAATTTGTTATAATATTATATGGTTTAGTAGATTTTCAAGTATAGGTTACTGTCATTGTATAAGACTCGAGAAAATACTGTAATACCTTTGGTGTGTTGCACTCTGTCACACCCGGAATTTTTTGTGAGATTTGTCAATTAAAAGAGTTAAGTTATTTCTAACTTCTGGATAGTCCATGTAAAAAGTCAATCTTTACACTGTAACACGATGATTATTTAATATCACTAGCTCAATACACTTCACATAATTTCTTGTTTGTGGTAGTATACATGGGAACAGAAGCTAATTTCATGTCGCACCCGGAACTACATATACCAATTTTTCCCCAACAAATTATTCCACATTTTATTCATAAAATTTGGCGGACATTTATAGAGATTCGAGAAAAGTCACATACATTAACAGTGTAAAGTTATTCTTTTCACATATTTTATTTTATTTGGTACAATGATAACAAATGTCACACCCAGATCTCACGGAATGAGCCTCTTATCATGTCATAGCCTTTATCATATATCACAGTGATTTGTTTCCACACAAGAAACACAAAACTATGGTGTACTGTTGTTTTTGATATTTTAACCAGCATTAACCATTGTGTATTTTTCTTACTCCTCTGTGCTAACTGCATCGACAAGATGTGAACATGCCTTTTTTAATGCCATCTTCATTTTTCTTTTCAAATTTTATAAATACGAGAAATGTCAACACTGCAAAGAAAACGACAGATTTTCTGTTCCTTTCAAAAAGTAACTAGCGTTTTTGAGTAACAGTAACACAAATTACACTTGATTATACAGCAAAAATTGCATTTCCAAATAGATTCTGAAAATAATTATAGAGGGGAAATGGTGACATACAGGAAAATTATGAAATGAAAATCATTAAAAAAGCCCATTCACAACTACAGAGTTCAGTTGGAGCAAAAACTATATTTTGCAAGAGTTAATAAATTTCAAATGTTAACCCAAGCAAAACTTCACAATCACTTAGAAAGGTAACATGAATTTAACAATATATTAAAATGAATTATGAAAATTATGCAATAAGTAACTCATTCAAAAATATTCTATCAAACCTAAAATGTTATTCATTCACAAACAAAAGAAAGCATATCTTGTGTGCTTTCAACTCCAACCAGACAGCTTAAAAGTTTGAATTACTGCATAATTGGAAACCTAAACACACTCATGATTCAACTTGAAATCTTAGTATTATATACCAAATCTTCAATTAAAGAAAATAAAATTAAACTTTTCTCTATTTTACACAAAAAAAAAAAAACAACTAATTTTAACACTTATAACATATAATTAGGGATGTGCGGTTCTGGTTTTTAATGATCATTTCAGTTCCGGTTCGGTTTTGCATCAAGAACCTAGGTTCTGTTCCGGTTTTGGTTCTTAAAGAGAAAAAAAATCTTAATGCTACAATAAATATGAAGTTACCTGGGTAAAAAAAAGAAAAAGAAGAGAGAGACACACTCTTTGCATTACCCCAAAATTCATACTTATAACCAACCTCATGCCATGGAATAGGTAGGCAAATCGTTGCTGACAACAAAATCCTGTCTGCGAAGATATTGTACAGTACAACATTTTTGGCACTGATTTATATATATATATATATAAATTTTAATGTACTTTGTTCTTTAGAATCTGCAGTTTTACTTTTAACGTACTTTGTTTTATAATACAATGTTTTGCTTTCATGGTTTGTTTATACTGTAATTGGCCTTTAACATACAAACAGCCATAAATAGTAACATTCAAACTGGCAAAAAAAAAAAAAAAGTATCACCAATATATGAAAGGAACTAAAAGAGATATGTTGTTTCAAATGTGTTTGTGTCTTTAAATATTCTATGCTTTAACGAATACAAAAATTAACCGAATGAAATATGGCCAAAAAATTGTCGAAAGCGTCTTTCAGTTCCTCCCTATCCTCCAATTAATTGTAACTATTCTCTCTGACATACATTTTTCGTGCATTATTACATAGAGATGTTGGTAACATTGAAAAAACATGTTTACCTTTCCCACATTATAAAAGTATCACAATGCAAGGTAACAAAAATGCATAAAAAGTACCCACAACCAAAGATTTCAAAAGTTAGTTCAGACTCAGGAATTTGAAAGGTACTGAAACAGGAACCAAAAAACCAGGGAACCGCACAGGCCTACATATAATACATGAAAACCCATACGAAAAATTTCATGTACCTAATTCATTCTCATAAAAATTTATTACCAACTGAGACGAAAACATTCACTGTAAACTAGTTTATGGTGACAAGAGTAAGTTAATGTAAGTTAACTTGTCTGTACAACTTGAGTGTGAATTTGACAAACTTCAGCTGAAGGTTAATTATATCACCACAAAGGTGCAGAAAATAATGGGTGTTCCCCAAATTATTTAAATGAAACAAATCTACTAATTTTATTTATGAATTATTTTAATTATGCAAAGAAATTTTCAATGCAGACTGACACATCAAAAAGGAATATTCTGCGAACTTAAATTTCTCTTGGCGCCCAGCAAAATTCTTCAAGTGTTTATGTATGTGTAATCTATACCAATTGTCAGCTAGCTGGAGGTCAGGATAAAAACAATGTTAATCCCATTATTAATCTTTATACAGTTTCAGTTCGATCTAGGTAAGAATATAAATCACTGATTTGGAATATTAATAATAATTTGGAAAATGTTAAAAAAGAAACATTCAAAACAAACTTTTTAAATTTATAATACAATGCTCCACTTTTTTTTACAATGCTTTCTGAACATAACCATCCTTTTATATTAATTTTTTGTTTGCAATTGTTATAGTTCTAAGCTTAATTTTAAAAACTATATTGAAAATACTGGGGCTAAGAGTTCCACATTTTAATAATAGTCTTCACTCCTTAATATGTACTCAAGAAAACAGAAATTATCTTAGTTATAGAATAATTAAAAAATTCAACAATCAAGATTACTATATTCAACCTTTTCTTGATTCCTGAAACTGTACTACTAAATCATAGTAAGATTAGTCTTTCTTAGTAAAAAACCAGAGTAATGTTTGGTTCTTTACTAGTCTGTATAATCCATATTTAATTAAGTCGGTCACTTGTACTAGTTGATGCCTTTATTAATTAGTTGTTTATTATGTGTTAATGTATTTTATGTGCATCTTAGATGTCAACCTGTTCTTGCAATGCAGGTGGTGTCTACATTGTTTTTAGCGACTAGGCCTACATGTTGTTGTGACGTACTGGCAGACCTGCCAACATTCAAACTTAAAAAATCATGAGGTCCTCGATAAAAATTTTTCAGGCCCATAAATACAGGTTAGATATAAAAAACAACAAATGAGGATCTTTAAATTTAAGTGACATACCTGTACATATGTTACATGGTCTCTGCTTCAAAATTTATTTCAACAAATTATAGGTTACAGATTTAATTTAGTTGAACATAATTTAGCGCTGTCGTGTAGTGATCATGCAGGGCCGCAACTAAAAAAGATGTAAAATAACATTCTGCTCGTGTAACAATATTATCACTGTTCACAGCAAAATTAATTTTTTTATTGGAAGCAATACATTTCACATGTTAGTTGTGTTTTTTTGTAGAGACATGTTTCACAATGTATCCTCTTCCACTATGCGAGATAGAAAAATCAGCACGGCACTCGCTACAAAACGAAAAATTGCTTCCTTTACGTGACTCTAGTGTTGATGGAAACTCGTTACTGTAAGCTTTCGTAAAATTTGTTTTGTAACTTTTACAAACAAAATCTTGGGGCCCCGAAAAATCGTGAGGAAACACTATTTTGGCGTGAGGGCGTGAGATGGACCTTAAAATCGTGAGCCTCGCACCAAAATCGTGAGAGTTGGCAGGTCTGTACTGGTATGTGCTGCTTACCCTGTACGCAGTACCCACCTCTTGTACGTTATACTGCATATCATGTATGTTTTGAGTTTGTGTCTGCCCTTAAAGTATTTATACTTTTGGGAAGTACGTTACAAACAAATTTAGTCTTTTTTCTTTTTTTGAGAGGATAAAACATTGAAATGTTAATTTATGGCATATACTATTAATTCCTGCAGTACAGTATATCACAATTAAATGTTACCTTGTTTTATTTTTTATCATGGAATAATTATTTCTCATTACTAGAGTCCTGCAAAATTCGCGGATTCATTTCGTGATATGCTACAATTCAAATAATTATACTTTAGCGCTGCTTCTACCACTGGTTCACTGTTAATCTGGAGCAATGAGGGCCAATTAGAGACCCTCACTCATAGAAGTGCCGAATCATAGGCTGCCCAGTCAAGACGACTCACAAGTCAGCAGCCAATGAACAGGTGGCATTTGCCTGAGTGTGTAAGTGTAGTAGAGTCTATCCTGGAGGTCATTGAACCCGCGAATTTTGCAGGTCTCTACTCATTACGTTAAAGTTGCGCACAAGTTCAAGTACAGAGTTGTGTACTTGTAACCTAGCAACATATGGTGTACTTGAATTCAGATGGGGTCAATGTTTAGGCTCCCAAAGTCAGACAAACAAGTAGTTTACATTATTTAAAATATAAAAATCAATGTTTGTTCGTATTCTATACGCTCACGCATCGTTCAACCGATTCAGTTGAAACTTTGTACACTTGACCTTTGACACTTGAGATTTTGATAAAACCAACCCTCAAAGCAGAATTTTATTATTTTTGATTAAATTTTATCATTTTATTGGCGATGCTTTATTCTTCTGCATGGCAACAGACTTTTCATTGTTGATGGCTTCTGCACAACCATGGCAATTTAAAGACACATGAGTAGTATCGGATAATTACCAGTATTTTATAACGGTTCCTCTTTTCTACGGTCTGAATACTAATAGTAGCTTGCGAGTCAAGAGAGAAATAAAGATAGAGATTTATAGAGATAGAGGTAGAGATGGAGGGATATAAATGATAGTGCTATGGAGAGAAATAGTTAAGATATATGGAGAGCTATATACAGGGAGAGTTAGTGTGATATATATATATATATATGGAGGTATAGAGAGATAATATATAGAAATGCTTTGTGTATGTGTACCTACTTAAAACTAATTACAAAAAAATTGAATGAGGCATTGCAATGCATGCTAGGCATAAGATAGTTAAAAATAAATTTTATTGGGAAATAAAGTTTAGTTGAAATTAGTGATTAACACTTTATTAGTGTCAGATGAATATAGGTACTGCAGTTTACTTTATGATTCTATCTTTGTTTCATAGTTACAATCAGTTTGTCTGTGCTTGTATTTGTTGTATCTTACTTATTTTTGCTGTACTTTATTTTTGCACTACAGAGTATTTTAAAATCCAGTTTGAATTTGAAAACATGCTTTACTAAGAAAAATCAAGAAACAAAATGCTCAAAGATAGTTAATGTTTCCAAATACATCCCTACCAGATCCTTAGTCTAGAGCAGGGTCAGCAGACCGCATGTGGCATGTGGCTCTTTTCATAGAATTACAAGGCTCTACAACTCACTGCGCTGTCTCAGGACAAAAATAATGCTAAACAAAATGAAACAGCACAATCACAATGCATGTCCTCACAACCTGTGCGCTCACACCGTACCATCGCACCACCCCGCTACTTCACCTGCCCTTGTGCTTTTAATTTATTAAAATAATTTAGGTTTTCTTGGTCTATCAGTAGAGCTCTACTAATGACTTACCATATTTTTTTTACACCAACATGTTTTTTTTCTCCCTAATTAGCCTTTATTTTTAAGATGTCATGTTGCATTTGTGAATAAAATATTTCGACTTTGTTTAGTCTTTTTTATTGTCTTAAAATTGCACGAAGATACAGAGAATATGTTTGCTTAAACTCTGGCTCATCTCACTCGCAAGTCTGCTGATACCTGCTCTGGAGGATCCTTGAAAAATGCTTTGTAAAGGATGTCAGCATTTATATGGACCTACCACATCATTGCAAGGAGCCCTACAGGATCGCTGATACAGCCTTTCGTGAAAAGACAAGTCACTTGCGTAGTTTCCTACATCTTTGTAAATAATAAGAGGTTTGTGCCCCTACCTTTAAAATGTAATACATAGAGACCTGCAAAATTCGCGGATTCAGTGACCTCCAGGATAGACTCTACTACACTCTACACACTCGGGCAAATGCCACCTGTTCATTGGCTGCTGACTTGCAAGTCGTCTCGACTGAGTGTCTGTGATTCGACACTTCTTTGAGCGAGGGTGTCTAATTGGCACTCAGTCCTCCAGATTAACAGAGAACCAACAGCAGAAGCAGCACTAAGGTATAATTATTTGAAGTGTATCATATCACAAAATGAATCCGCGAATTTTGCAGGTCTCTAGCAATACATAATATGTTTATGTTTATTTATGATAAAGTAAAAAAGATACATCTAAAAAATTCCCTATGGGAACCCCCCCCCCCCCCCCAAAAAAAAACATTTACTGTTGATGCACAAAGTTGTAAGCATGAAAATCTTTTGGATAACTTTGCACTGTAATTTTTCCGCATCACATATCAAAGTTAAACCCTTGATGCTGATGGCATGATTCTACGCATGTGTATACATGATGCTTGCTGTTTTTATTTAGTAAGTCAAAGGATACTGGTAAAAAAAAAACTAAAAAATCCCAATAAAAACAAATTATGACAGGTCTCGAGAAAAATTTCTAAATTCATTTCAACTAATAATAATCATTCATTGTTATCACGGGATGTGCACTCATTAGAGAGATGCTTGAACAACGTTTTGTTTGTGTGCACGGCCGTAAGAGCGCTAGTGTGCTCACTGCACAAGAGTCTAGCGGCAGCACCGCTACTTCCTGCAACTGGCTGCAAATGTCGCACCGCTCACGCTCGTTCCGGGGTCGGCGGCGCGATCCCGCAACGGGAAGCCTACTTTTCACTGACGAGAGAGCAAAATGTCCGATCGTGCATCTTCTGTTTTTTTTTTTTTTTTGTTCATTGTAAATAAATATGGAGGTGTTGTTAAAAGGAATGACCTTAAACAAGGCAACGGTATTTATTTATAATTGTTTTTAGAAGAAAATACCTAATTGAAGAAACGTACTTCTTGGATTTGTATATATTTCATACCGCATAAAATCTAGGAAGTCTTTGTCTTCCACAAATATTCTCGGGAAGCCCCATATTCCCTTGCAATTATTCGCAACTTGTAATTTTCAGGTAAGGACATGATAATTAATGGTCAGTTAGGTTAGGTTAGCTACATTATAAATACTTTAAAACATTGTGGACGGTTGATTTGGTTAGGATAGCTACATTAAAGATACTGTGAAATCATGTATACGGTTTCCTATCGCTGGATAGCTACATATTAAAAAGTTATTTGCTAAGCAACCATAACATGATTTTTACAGTATTTTTAATGTAGCTATACTTACCTAATATAACCAACCACCCACTAAACAGTCTGTGTGGCTTTTTTATACTGGAGATAATAAACGCGTGCGTAAAAATAAAAAAAACACATCCAGGGGATAGGCGCTCCCGTTCGGCCAACTTCGGAAAGGCTCGGCATTTGCAGCCAGTTTCAGGAAGTAGCGGTGCTGCCGCTACACTCTTGTCTCAAAGTTTGTTTACGATTCGTTGCCAAGGCTCATTTGTAATGGTGGCAATTTTTCTTTCGTATTTTTGTTTAGGACTTTAGGTTATTTGCGTGCTACTTGCTTATTGCTTCGTAGGTGGAAACTGGAAAATATCTGGCGTTTATTTATTCAATTATTAGTCGTCATATTTTCATTGAGGTAAGATTGTTAAATTGAGTATAAAATTATGTATTAAGTCAAATACAATGCCGCCACGTGTACGAAAATGCTGTGTGCCTGGTGGCGATGATAAATTTGCTGTTATACACCGCTTCCCAGTTTACGAAGAAACGGTATACAATGAATTGATACAGAGAATAAACGTCAAGAAGCTGAAAACTCTCCACCCTCTTAATGCTGTAGATGTGATTGCAAACTTCAATAGTAATGCTATCTTGTGACATAGGTTGTTTTAGCATAAATAGCTACTTAGGTCATTCTTCCGCCAATGTTTATACGGTTGATACTGTGCACGGCCACAACAGCGCTGCAAATAGCGTTCTAGCTGTTATTCAGAGAGTGGCCTTTCTATCCCTCCCTCTCTTTTCTATGATTGTTATATAGCAAGTTTTTGATATGTCCAGGATCTTTCAAACAAAATAAATTTAAACATAAACATACTATACAACAGAATCAATATATACAGGAACATGCCATCAGAATCAAAGAATAAACATGGACATATACGTAAGACAAATTAATCAACCAGTATACAACACTACGGACCTGTGGGCGGTCCGTGTCCCGATTCCAATTTTAATTAAGTAACATTGTCACATGAAAAATAGCCATTACAATTGTGATGTCTGTATGTAATGATTAATAAAATGGTACCAAAGCCTGGTAAATAAAGGGTGCCAAAATAAGTGTTTTGTGATTGTTTTCATGCATTGTAAAGGAGAACGCAGCCAAGTTTTAAAAATACATTTTAATATGTGAAAGTTGGAGTTAAACAATACTCAGTTATTTTGTAAGGCAAAAGTGAATGCTATTAAATGAATTCTAATCACACTGCTAAAAATGAATTTGTGTGTACTGACTTTCGGTCATAGTTGGATCACTGTCTACACTAACCATGTCAAACCAATCAACTATCAATGTCAGTATTACATAATTGGGGACAATGATGCGCTCGCAGATGGATCTTAAGGCTCAATTTATAAACTACACTAGAGCGCAAGGTGCAAAACGTTCAGAAATCCCACTTTAGAGTACCAGTTTATGAACTACACATGATGCAATAATACAATGCAAGTAATGCTCAAATTCCAAATTTCTTTTAATTTGTCTTACGTTTCCGACGGAGATATTGGAAGAGAAGTGTTCTGAAAACTGTTAAAGATGCAAATGTTATGCGAATACAAGCACTGGATGTTCTGTTTATTATGTACAAGTTTTTCACTTGTTATACTTTCACATCACACAATGAAAGAAAATGTCAATGTTTTGTTTTAATAATAAATAATAAATACCAAATTATCAAAAACTACCTCGAGGTAGTAATTTGTTTTCTACCATTTTCCAATTATTAAAGGGTTGGTTACGTCTTGTGACTTGCGTGTTTTTACAAAAGGAAATGACCTTTCTATTCAGAAACAAATTTTTTTCGGATTAAAGAATCTTATTAAATTACATAAAATGAAAAGGAAAGGACTATGGAAATTTAACTTATTTGAATTTGCAATGATGTACTTTTTACGTCCCCCAGAGAAAACACATTTGCCCGCGCTCGTCCTATGAGAAAGGGCTTATGTATTAGTATATAATCTAATGCCAGATTGTAACACGAATTGTAAATAACAAGTCAACAACAATAACGCCAAACTATGTGATCCAATACCAACTCATCCCAATAAAGTAAAACCTCAAGGTCACACGTAAATACTTAATGCTTCGAAAAATAAACCTTAAGCGTAAATTATATTCACAACGGACTAACGTTTTATATTAGGATTAATGGACACCATTATTAACATGTAATGGCATCATTCAAACCAGAAATAACGGAAACTTTTAGTTTGGGCACCACGCTAAGACGCTACGTATCCTAAAATATATAATTAATTTCCAATCAATAACTACGAACCACACAAAAAACTTACTATAAAAAAGTCAATAGCAGCACTTTCTTACGTAATGCAAATCATAATAACGCATTACTTATAGAACAAAGTTAATAAAACACATTAGTTTCCTTTCCCACCAAAACACTACACAACAGCATTCAACAAAATGGCGATAGACGGAAATACATTTCAGTTACTCACTACTGTAGTCAAACAGGTATTGCAATTACCCACTAAGAAAATTTCAGAGAAAAACTTCACTCCATCAAAAATAAACAATTGACATATTTCAAAAACAATTAAGTTATGAGTTTTAATGTTACTTAAGATCAATATCAATATCAATATCAATGAACTGTTTATAATCAAAATAGTAAACGTACCGGAAAATAACAAAGATGATTGTAGACATTAAAAATCGAAATGGCAATTATTATAAAAAATTGTTACATAATAGAGAATATTATTTTTGAAAAAGAAATAAACAATTTAATAAAAAATGGTTTACTTACTTAAAAAAAATAAAATGTAGCGATTAAAAATTACCATTAATAAATTAAAAACCAAACTCAAATTATTTTAAAAATATTTTGTTTTTTTTACAAAACAAGTTATTACACAGATAAATTATTATTCAAATAAGTGTAAAAACAATTCTTTACATAATTACTGAGCGACACTGACGTTGAGCATAAAACAAATTTACGCAGTAAATATGTCGTGGTCTGGTCGACTAGTTCCTGACAATGCTGCTGTACTGCCGGCTACTCAGGGTTCGGTAGAGAGGGGGTTCAGGCCGCGTGGCCGAGGAACTTAGTCTCCAGAGATTAAATGAAAACAATTCTAATAAAGTTTGATGGTCCTTTATGTACAAGACCCCGAACACTTTACATGGGGCTGCCACATTTCCGCCTGTGACTAATTCGAGGTGGGTCGAAACCCGGTTCCGCGCACTGATCCAGTTAAGAAAATTACGGGACGTCCCGCCCGTGATGACTATCACTCCCACGGTAAAGAATATAGTCCTTAAGACCCGCGCGTGATAGGATGTCTGTCTGACTGTATTCTGCACAGGCCAGAAAGAAATTAAAAGAAAAATAACACAGAACCTAAGACTGCGAATGACCAGGATGAAACAAAGAATCGCAACTCGCCCGAATTGAGAACAGAACACACGTGTGCGAAAAGTAAAACGAAAACTCGCGACCGTAGCTGCTCAACGACAAGCTCGACTGCAAAGTTTATGAAAACGTCTCCGCACGGCAAAAGTCTAGTGGCTCTGCAAATACCGCGCCCGCTTGCCTCACCGTCCCGGAGCGACGTCCCCAAGACGTCCGTCGCCTCTCGTGCCGGGTCCACGACTTTCTCCCGCTAGCGCGGAGCGATGACACCTCGCGTGACCGCTGTCTGCCGAGTCCTGGCGACGACTGCCCTCCCACTCTCCTGCCGCGCCTAAGCGCCCGCGTCTCCCCCCTTCTCAGCGAGCCCGCGGAACACGCTGATTGGTCACAGGCGGAAGCCGCGGCCTTGGCGCCCGGTGAACATTAAAACTTATAAAATACAAAACCCTTCAATACAAAATTAATTATAATAAAAATATACAAAAATGTAAAGCAAAAATATATTTATAATAAAATAATAAGTCATATCCTGTATAGGAAACATATGTCGCACGTCACCAACACTTGCGTCGCACAACACACTCAAGAGATGGCGCTGGCGAGGCATAACGGCCTGAAGGAGCCGGGGAGACACTTGGGTCGACTTCAAATACTCTATGCCTCGTTTAGTCAAGTACATCTTCTGATGCTCACACTCCATCAACGAACTAGTTAATTACTGTATTGATAAAGATTATTATGTTTCACGAATGTTTTTATAATTTAAATGCATATTTTTAATAATTTTATTCCATAGGTTACTTTGTTGTTGTGTCCATAGAATTGTAAGATGTTGATCTGATCGCACCTCCAGCCAATCACAGGCTGGCGTTTAAATTACGACTTTTAAATAACCATGTAATATTCGTTTTGTTCTTCTAATAATGGTGGCCTGGACGAAAGTAACGGTTAAGTGAAGTACTAATTGACTCATACAGTTTTAGCTATATTATAAAGCATCAAGCAGTCTATACCCTGCCATAAAACATGGTCCTGTGTCCAAAACCTCGGGGGGAACTCAGTGTGGTATATGCGAATTTTCGAGAACAGTTCTAGGCTAGTCTCCAGAGCAAAACACGAGATAGGGGTGGGTCGGCAGCCCCTGTGAAACCCTGGGTTCGAAGCTGCTATAGTTAGGGACCTATTATAACTATTATTGTGGCACTTGCTTGCCCAGATTATGACACTGATGCCTAACTAGTGTGGACAAGTGAAAACACTACAAATAATTAAAACTGTGACGTGTCCCGGCAACAACAGCGTCCAGTGCTGGAGTGGCTTGAGGTGGGGTGAACACCCCCCCCCCCCCCGGGGTGTGATGTCATCAGTCGTCACTGTTGAACAGCTCCTGTAGGCGGGCAGTCCACCAGGCAGAGAGGGGCAGGGCAACAAGGAAGAGGAGGGAGGGAAAAGGCCCTAGAGCGTAATCCTCTAAACGCCACTCCAGGTGGAGGATCCTAGAGCATAATCCTCGAAAGCTGCTACAGGGGAAGAGGGATGCTAGAGCGTAATCCCAAGAGCCGCTCCAGCGAAGGCCACTCTAGGATGAAGGAAGGAGAAAGAGAGTGAGAGAGGGGAGCAGAAGGCACGACACCAAATTCTACGTTCCTGCAATATTTCCCCATATTTCTCTGGGGAAAGAATCTCTCCAGTACAAGCCAAGCTTATATACAATGACGTCGTCCGACCGACGACCATCCCTAAGCCCGACCTGCACCCGCCAGTATACTCTCCCGCTAACGGAACGCACCCCTGGCCGTGGCCCACCCGAGTCGAGCGAGCCACCGAGCCGAACGGCCAAACCAGACATTATTATTATAAAGCACACTAAATCCGAGTGGACTAGAGACGAACCACACCCATTCCCCCTCAAACAATTAATTACGAATTTTGCGATCTTAAAGTCTCTTCCAGACGCAGTCATTTAGTTTTTAACGTAATGAGGTCAAGCTTGGCGCGGCAGGGGCCGATGCGCCACCGGACGCCATGCCAGTTCGGCAGTTCAACTCGACTCGCGGACCGGGACGGACCTACGTCCCACGGAGAGACCACAACCATTGTCTTCATCGCAAGTAACGTCCGGTAAATATAGTCATTTAGCATAAACCAAACCTTTTTCTATTCACCTCTCCGTGCGTGCCCGGTCCGTTTTTTACGGTTCAGGACCTAATCCGACCGCGTAAACGTAAAGACGCCCTGCACCACACCTGGTGCGCAGGGTCGCTCTTCAGCATACGGCACGGGCCGCCTCCCGCAAACCACAGAACTTTTCTTAAGGCCACGCGCCTTCGCGCTGACCACAAACCCGCAAGGGAAACTTCGCCAAGTTTAGCGGCGGTGCGTGTACCACCCCAGTGGGCACGGCACCCGCGTAGAAACAATCGCTTACGGGACTGGCCGACCCCAGTCACCCACAAACTCTGTGTGCCATGTCAATTGTGCGCGCCTAATTTTCCTTAAGTGTACTTTGTTAACGTAACTTTGCGCCACGTCATTTGTGCGCGCCTAATTTTCATTAAGTGTACTTTGTTAACGTAACTTTGCGCCACGTCATTTGTGCGCGCCTAATTTTCATTAGGTGTAATTTGTAACGTAACTTGCGCCACGTCATTTGTGCGCGCCTAATTTTCATTAAGTGTACTTTGTTAATGTAACTTTGCGCCACGTCATCTGTGCGCGCCTCTCATGCATCAAGTGTACTTTGCCTGCATACTGTTACCCGAGTAACCAGTGCCACGAAACATTGAACATGTACCGGCCTGAACCTCGCAACGGACAAGTAGCCCTCAGGGGCATATCTGTGCTCAGTAATTGTATGGTGTGACATCAACCCCTTGAATAAAGGCACGTCGCTACTATGGCAATCCCACGCATTCTTCTTTAACGTAATTTCCCAGGCAATACCGCCGACGGTTCTAGCGGACTACGCTGGGGCAACGAACCACGGCCCCCCCCCCCCGAATTGGTTAGACACCGAGCTAGCCTGGCGCCCTCCCGGAACATAAAACGTTAACCAGACCAGCCACCCCGCTAGAACTCGCGCCCGGACTCGAACACGAGACCGCAGCCGACGGCAACAAGTCGGTTAGGTTATCATTACAGTCAATATTTACATATTGCCGTCACCCGACCTCTGTGAAAGGTCCGGGGTGTACCTGACAGGCGCTACGGGCATCGCGATGCTCTTGTTGTCCGGAGGGGCGCCAGGCTAGCGGGCTGCTAGGCCGTTGGTGTGGGGTCGTGGGTACTCTGCCCCCGCGTGCCCCGCCAGGTACACGGCTTGAATGTAACCTGAATGGTTCTACCTTGACTGTGAAGGCCGCTCGGCTGTGTGGAGGATGGGGAATTACGGAAAATGATATACGAGTTGGCGAGAATACATTTAATTTGGGAGTTTCACCGGGGGTCCATGTGGGTACACGGTACACTCTACAAGTCCGCTCCGCGGTTCAGTCCCGCTACAAAAATTCTCACCAACACAAAACACAACACTACGTGACAATGGTTACCGCGGCAGTCTCGCGGGACGTGGGTCGATGCACGCTAGAGACGGCCAGCGCCGAAAGTTAACGGTTGCGGGGGGGGGGGGGGGATCGATGAGCGGGCTCCTAAGTTCGGCGAAACACTTACATGAGTGATACGATCTGCAGCACGGTATCACGATGAAGACGGTCGGAATAGGCCCGGTTCCGTAAAATACGCGCCGAGTCGACATGGGCAGCGATGAATTAATAAGAGTTTTTAAATTTAAAGATTTAGTACAGAATAAAATAATCAAAGAAAGAGAACTTGGATGCTGCCCACGGACACACGTCTGTTCCCGGCGCGGAGTGGTTGGAGACTGCCGAACATGGCTGCCTCGCAAGGAAGAGAAACTTTCTCTTCTTTGTGAGTCGGCATCAAAAAACTTATATTAATTTAATTTACTCTTTTACCAGTTAAAACATGTTCTAGGTGCCCAATTAAAATGTAGCACCTGGTAATTGGGTGCTTAAGGCTTAACAATGGTTTTAATGTATTTAATTATTTAAATTGTGACATCAAGTTGGCGACTGTAAATTTACTAACATATTGTCCCACTGTGAATTGTTTTAGAGGGATTTCTCCTATTCTGACTTGATCATAGTCACGGGCATTTTAATTAAGGCCAGTGGCCGCGGTGACTGTTAATGAGGTTTGTTGTCTGCTCCGTGCGTTGTGTACTCGCCCGGAGTGGCTACGACGCACTTATTACATGTCGGGTAATTAGTAATTTCGTACTAATGGCTTTTCCCTTAATTGAATTATGGGTTCGAGCCTCCGGGGTTCCGTACCTTTAAATTTCGTTATGTCTATTGAGGTCACGCCCGAGGCGCTCGCCTGACTCAATCCGGCTGGGCAAGGGGCGCGCTCCGAAAACGGGATACGGTACTGGCGGTGCGGAGCACGGGCTTAAAGGCCATGGTCGGTACGACGTCAATATTTAGCCTTTGCATCATGTTCTTTAATGTGTCACTGACTGTCTCTGCCTGCTCTAAGGTATCCACGGCTGATAGGAAGGAGATTGTCATTTGAGGTGTCGGAACTGTTGCCGGTTCTAGTATCCGAGACATGAACCATCAAGTCCACGGAAAGGGTGTGTGATGCGATTATATAGCCTCTCCACACCAAGTGGCAACCCTCTGCCTCCACGTTGGCACCGCTGTTGGGGGAGGATCGTGGTGACTATGTTGGGAGGGTTCCCCAACCTCTGGTCATAGCACCTCTCTAACTAAAGAGGGCTCTGCCGGGTCTAACCTGCCACAGTGCATCCTCAATTGCATGTATGAGACCGGAAATGGTGAAAGGGCTGAATCTGCGGGCAACAGCAGATGCGATAGAAACCTTTCTGGGGGGTTCGACGGCCGAGCCTCGGTGCATCGGTCCCAAAGGGCCCCATAGTGAATGGATCAGGCCAAATGGTAAAGGAGTTCGACTGGGTATGGTGGTTGCAGTGTCGGGCGACCGGGCCTAAAAACGGGCTGTAAACTGCACGGCGAGGTTTCCCCTTTAGCCTTGTAGTCGGTGGAGGTACCGAGGAAACCCCCAGGTGCCTCCTGCCTGGGCACTGTAGTTGCCATTTTCCAGCTGGGGTTGACGGCGGTCGTCGCCTGACGAGTGTGGTCACATCCGGGCCTTAATCGGCTGTAAACCCGCCGGGCCGAGGTACGGCGGGTCGGAGGGTTTTCCGAGGCGACGAGGACACCTCGTGGCCGCACTCTGAAGCGCGGTGGTCTGGTCAAACTACCGGCGAACAGTCTGCCGACGAGACCAAAAGTTGGTCGTAGTACGGGAAGAATCCATCATGTTTGAATGGTTCCCCGCTGAGGTTTTCTTATGGCCCAGGATTCTTGGTGAGGTAGGACTCGTACTTGGGAGTGGTGCCCCGAGTGCTTTAGGGGCAGGTATCAGGGTTCCCTAGCCCATTGAAGTACCGACGTAGTGAGCGACGAGGACAGCTCCGGTAACCAGCCTGGACAGCTGGCAGAGGTTGGGTAGGCCTCCACTGGACCGCGGGTTCGCTGGGTGATTGAGGAGTCCCAGTGTGAGGCGGGAGACCGGGGTAGGCGCCAGAAGTGATACTCCAGAGGGCAAGGGAGCATCCAACTTGCTGGTTAGCTGAGTGGAGTAGGGGGCCGGAGGTGGTGCATAAACTGAGATGGGTAGCCTCAGTCCCTTTGCATAGCCAAAAGCTCTAACGCTCTTCCTGGTTGCGTATGCGGCGTATCCGCATCCACACCCGTGGGGGCCCCAGGGCGGTAAGGCGTATGCTAAGAGCGCTGGGTTAACAAAACAAAAGGGGGGAAACCCTTAAACAGTTTACTGTCCTGACAATATGCTGATCTCTGAATCTCGGGATGCTCCCAACACGAGCGGAAGCTTGCTACTTCCCTGAGTAATGCCACAAATGAATCACAATTATTTTCATTCTGCAGCAGGCACCATCTATTGACGCCGGGTGCATCACCATCTTACAGGATACCTAGGAGGACGCACCACAACGCCGAAATACCACAACGCCGAACGTACAATAACGCCGAATACCATAACGCCGAATTCCAAATTGACCACAACGCCGACGACCCGAAAACTGCCGTGTACCACAACGCCGAATGACCACAACGCCGAAATACATTAACGCCGAAAAATGTCATTGCAGTACTGCCACAAAAACAAACTCAGAAGAAAGTCACTAAATATACTGAAAGAGAATTCAAATGTACAACAACGCCGAAATACCATAACGCCGAATGCCACAACAACGAATCTACAATATGACCATAACGCCGAAACCATTATATGACCATAAGGCCGAAACCATTATATGACCATAACGCCGAAATTCTAATATGACCATAACGCCGAAACCATAACTTGTTGCCTACCTGCCAGGCATTGAAATGCTGTATTCGTAAGATAAGCGCACTCTCTTGCAACTGTGAAGCTAAACATACAGCCAACATGTTTATCTTTTTGCACATTCAATATCAGTACTGATTTTTCCCCTAGTTAAAACATAACACTTTATTATTTTTTATAGGGCAAATGGAACATTGATCGAAATGAAATATATTTTTGAAAGAATAATTTTTTTTTTTTTACAATTGGACCCGGATCGCCTAGGTGGGAGGCTAATGCTGTAGCTAACCTCCACTCTTGCAGTTACTAATATATTATTCGATTCAGACTTACGTAGTTATAGCAAAAATTATAAGGTTACCGCTTAAAGTCCCGTAGGTACACGCTGCACAATGAAAACGCTGCATGCTCGTTCAATTGCTTGTGCGTGAAGGGCGACTCAGAGTTGGAGGCACCGAGGATAAGGGCGGTATATCGATTTAGTGTCTCATTCACACAAGTCACCTGTGAGTGGACGAGCGTCTTAAAACATTTGTCTCAATAAGTGTAGTAGTTTGTTGTTCGTAATTTACACATAAAGTATTTGATGTTTATTATAAATATCGTTAATTCTGTATACATTAGTTGTAAGCAAAGTTTGCATATTTTTCTCAAAACAGCTTGTTAAAGACAAAATATGCATGTTACACGAGCATACAATAAGTAAAAACCAATATTAAATTATTCAGAATGAAATTACATGCGATAGGCAATATGCTGAAATATACCCATAACGAAATAATTTCTTCTTTTTTTATAATTGCTGAGTTTTCGAATTTTTTTGTAAAATACGAGGTTCTTCTGGTATTCATGTGATATCTTTGGGTTATTATATCCAGTTACGTGAAATTATTTAAGGAGGTTGTTTAGACCGGCCACTATAAATACTGTGCAGAGCTTCAGCAGTTCACGTATCACACAAGTGTACCGCGTGTGAGCTCGGCACTTGCTACCAATACCACTTAACATATGTTACACGTGTTCCTAGACCATTGATGCCAGCTTATACAATCCTCTATATAAATAATCTCTTTTGGAAGCTGAAAATGGCTAAAATGGTTATTTTCACCGTCAATTTTAGGTTTGAAAATAAAGTTTCACTGACTTTAAAATGGTTTAGGAACGTGCAAAAAACCTTCACATTTAATATTTCGTCATAAAATGATAGGATCCCCACTGAAATTGCCTTAGAGGGGAGTCTTCGACAATGTTGCTGCATGTCAGAAGACCGCCTGGCGGATATAGGCGTTAGGACCTTGATGCGCGTGTCTGTATCGCTCTTAGCTCTCCCGCCCTTCCCACGCCTCGAACATTAAAAACATACCCGCTATCAGATGGCCACCTTAAATCGTTGCGCAATATTTAGGATTCCTGCGTAGAACTGTTTCACAGCGGAAAGTTTTAACATATTTATGTTGAAATCATCTAATAAGATTATATCTTCATATTTTTCTAACATGTTAAATAATTCATTTTCAAGGTAGGCCGTTCACGGTAAAGTGGACACTTTGAAAATCACTACTATTTGAATAACCTAACAACCAATATTATATTTCGTAGAGGTTTCGGACATATAATTTTTGTTGGGTTGAAAAAACAGATTATCCTGAATAGAAAAATATAAATATTTAGCATAAATAAGTAGTGAAAGGATACAAATTTATCGAGAGAAAAAAGTAACCAGGTGCTCAGAAGTGTTAAATTTACCATGAACAGTCTTCAATTTAATTAGTATATGGAATATACCTACATATTATTTTTTTTTTTTTGCTTGTACAGGACCCTTACGGCAATATCCCTGTGCTTATGACGTACTTCTGCTGATAAGTATTCATGCCTACCTGGCATGAGAAAGTCTAAGGCAGTCACTTTTATGCTTTTGTGTATATATATCGCTATTCCTACACCTGATATTCCAGTGATTCATTCTCATTTATGAACGTCTTTAAAAGCGCAGAGGGCATGCTAACGTTCCTTACACTGGACACATTTAAAATACACTTTCTTTTTATTGATATGTTATTTAAAAATCAATGCTCAAACGATACAATTACATAAATGTTACAAATACACAAAAACACTCCTAAGTGGCAGACTAAGTACTAATATAAAAAATTACAATTCTATTACGTTCATGAACACTCACACCCACAATTATACAGATCTGAATAAACATTTTGCGTGATGTCAGTGTCATCCCCTCAGCCATGGGATGACTAATCTGATGTCGGTAAACTGTTCCAAGCTTATGACAAGGCATTGGTGGATGACTTTGAATATAAATTAGTCTTGCATAGTGGTGTTAACCATCTATTGTCACTTTAAGAGCGGTGTTTACAAGGTGAAAATAATTCAAATATGAAAATAATTTTTTTTAAGTTATCAAGCGTGGAAGAATTTAGTATTTTAGCGCCAGTGGTATGGCAGATCACAACCAGCATTCAGTATTTGCGTAAATCTGTAAGTATTATCATCATCTTTAGTCTATTATATCCCTCACATTGTTGACACACTACTAAATGAACGTTTATAATAGTAGTTATAGTACTTAGTAGTTGATGGTAGACGTTGTTTGTTTACAATGTGGGATATGTACCACCCCGCCCCTTCCCCCCACTTAAGTCCCTAAACAGGTTTATGGTAGTGTGAGGATGGTTCAACCAAATATTTTAGGACAATATAGGAAAGTCGTCGAAAAAACGGGCGACACTTTCATTAGCGCATTCTGGCGGCCTAGCCTGGACATACGTTGTAAGCGCATTTGAGACAATGTTATTTTGATAATTTTGAATGGACGTTTTTTCTTTGTTTTCTCCTGTTTAAGTTATTTATAATGACTGGAAAAGTTTGTGCAATGTTTGGTTGCAATAATTACGATGTATCTAGCTTTTAGAAGTCGTTTTTTAGTTTTCCGAAGGCTGAAACTATAGCCAAATATCTTAATAGGAACTACAATATTTGCTATAGCCATGTTTACTTGTGTATAGTTTAAATCAAATATTCCTTTTCCACTGTTTAAAAATGATAGTGCCTTATTGGAAACAATGATGCATATTTCAAAATTCAATGTTTTAAAATATTTTTTAATCTATTTTTAATATAATATTGTTTTTAAATTTTTATTGTATATTTTTAAACCAGAGCATTACCTAAAAAATAATTTAAATATCCTCAAATTTGTATTTTTGCGCTCCACTCATTATGCTGAATGACTTAGTTGTCACTGTAGTATTTCAAGCAGTTTACCTAAATTATTGATTTCAAAGGTTTTATGTTTGGTTTTCAACATAAAAATAATGTAAATTATTTTTAAGTGTTTGGTTATGTTAAATAAATTAAATTAATCTCAATTTTATAAGTGTTTGGTTGACTTCAAATTAGCAACATTAAAAATACTTAATTTTGGTTCGGGACAATTCATATTCAATTTTTAAGTTGTTTTTTTCACTGTAAGCAGTTCCTCGAGGAAATTTTTTTCAACTTTCACGGAATATTTATAAAATATGTGATTTATAAAATTTCAGGTTTAGAGTTAAGTATGTTTCATTATTAAAAACTGTCTGATTTGCGTCATTTGGTTGTCTGTTATGTTTACAGTAACACTATATTTAATGGTCTTAAAAATCAATATAGCTCTGTAAATTGGGTAACTGTTTTGAAATATGAATACTCTGTTTCAGTAAAAATATATTGACCGTAAATTTATTTCACGATAACAACAATATTTCAAGAGACGAGAGTAAATCTGTGCTGGTATCTCCCATTGTAATGCATGGGAATTTTAATTTCGCGGGCGTTCCTTTAGGCAAAGCCACCAGGGTCGCTGCTGTCGGGTGTCGCCAGCTTTCACCATGTTAAAAGGCTCGAATTTCCTATATTGTCATTCTAAAATATTTGGTTTAACCCTCCACCACCACCCCCACACTCCTACTACAAAACGCTCATTCCGCACAGTGACCTTGACTATCCAGGGTGGACGGCATAACCTCCCGCAATTTGTTTTGATTTATTTTTGTAAAATTTTTATTTTTTTATTTTTATTTTACAGAAACAAAATGTAAACAAGTTTTGTGATTTAATTGTTCGTGTGTTTTTCGTCGTGATGAATTTTAACGAACTGCTGATTTTCATGGTAAAATATTTACTATATATATGACAAGTTGGAGAAAAACTTTAAAATGAAATGTTTAAACGTAAGACGAGGAGATTTATGCCTTCCATTATTTCTGAATTCCTTTCCAAATGTCTATTTAATATATTTCCAGATATACTACCGTACATATACAAAGATTTAAAAAGTAATTAATTTGATACTCTTAGTTTTATGTGACACCACGCTTGCTATTTACCGGCTGTTTTTCTTACGGGTCTGTGTAGTTGTAGAAAGAGAAAAATACGAACGGAACGGAACAACGATCCGTTTTCGTTTTCGGTTCCGTCTGTTCCGTTACCGTTGTATTTTAGAACAGGCCTTACTAGAAAAACGTAACGATTTTTCACTATACGCACAGTACCTACTGCATCACGGCAACGTAAATTTATGGCAAACCCAATAAAATATCTGACCTACGCTTTCGAACTGAACATACATATATTTAGTTTACATAAATATTCACACTGTCGACTACGAAGTTGTCACGTTTTGTGTTCTGGACTTTCCGGCGCACTTCGTTCACTTGGAAAAGAACAGACGAGTAAGTGACAACAGCGCGCCTTCCTTAGCACAATGGCCGCGCCAAGCACCTCTAGCAGAGCACTCCACGCATTCTAGCGGGCTCTTCGGAAGCAACGTTTACCCTCGCGGTATAGAGAATAGTTAGTTCTTGCGCTCCTGCACAAACCAATTACCTTTCTTGAACGCAGTAAACTTACGAACGGGACCTAACTCTAGCTCTATCAGTTTACATACATGCTATTTTACTAATTCGTCGCTACGCTTTAATAAGATAAATTTATAATTAGGTGCATACAATTTACAGTATCCAAGTAAATAATATTTAATTTATTATTTATTGCATCACACTAATTTCTATGCTAGGCTCAAGATAAAGCCCCTGGGAATAAAAAAAAAACAGCAAATATGTTCGCTAATTATACTTTCATAAAATCTGTAACATAAATACGAATGGTTCAAGAAAAAATTATTAGGTGTACTATGCTTATTTTTTTTGTTAAACACATTTATATCGCATTTAAGAACGCATTTGCGGCTAGAACAAGATTTATTCTTAACATGAAAAAATTCACAAACCCCTACGATATGTAAGGAATTTATGAAATGTAATTTTCAAGACCCTAAAAACGCCCGAATATCTCAACCGCGCCATTTCAGCATTATCCTTTCGGGAAACCATTGAAAACCGGAATCAATGGTTAAAAGTTGGACATTGTTTGGTACAAATATAAAACTACAACTATTATTGCGTCCAAACCACCTTAATATAATGCATAATTATGTTATGTAGTCATCTTGCAAGACTTAAATGTTTTCCAAGCATTTGAATAGCTAATTCAGCTATATGTACCTCCACAGTGCACAATGAAACTTAGGCATGCGGGTTAATAATGATACATGGAAGTGAGTTTAAATGCTATCATGAAATGATAACGAAGCATTAACTGAGGAGACAGCTCGAGAGGAATGATTTTATAAATAACTATTCCGTTCACCAAGTATCCGGGGCTACTAATCATCGCTAACAATTCATATAATAACTGACAATTATAACTTACTTTAATTAATTGTGCCACTTTACAACTACAGATAAGATTCTAAACTTTGCTGCTTTCGTTATAAAGAAAATAAGTTTCCAAATACTGCGTTTAGGTTCCTGGCTGGTAGGCAACACGCTAGGGATTCGGCGCTGTGGTCAAATACGGATTCGGCGTTGTGGTCAAGTATGGATTCGGCGTTATGGTCAATTTGTATTTCGGCGTTATCGTCAACATTTAATTCTGCGTTATTGTCAATTACCGATTCGGCGTTATGGCATTCGGCGTTGTGGTATTTCGGCGTTAAGGTACTTTTGAGAAACACACATAAATTCATTTAGTAGTTTTCAGTTTGCTCATTTGGCACTCCCGCAGCAACATTTTTCGGCGTTATGGTCATTCGGCGTTGTGGTCATTCGGCGTTGTGGTACACAGCAGTTTTCGGGTCGTCGGCGTTGTGGTCAATTTGGAATTCGGCGTTATGGTATTCGGCGTTATTGTACGTTCGGCGTTGTGGTAATTCGGCGTTGTGGTAACGACCCGATACCTAGCTTAGGCATAGATATTAGGTAAAATTACCCTGCGGTGTCGGGGTAGCCATGTTTGTTTCAGGGATGAGCATGCAGCACTCGCACAAGGGGGCCGAGGCCAAATGCAGGACACAACAACTGATTGGTTAAAAATCTTTATTCAAATGCAATCTATGTAATTTTTGTATTTTGTCTGGGTGTGTGTTGTGAACCAGTCTTCAATGATAAGTATTCCGTGGCCAAGGTGTTAACACACATAGCCGTTAGTTAGGAGAAATGCAACAAAGAACTTTTTTTAGTTAATATTACACGAGGACTTTCGGGATCCTCGATTAGTCCCGCCCACATGGCATTTAAGGCCTTGTGCCGGAAATTAGGTATTTCTGCACTTTTTTAAATTTTTATTGTCATTTTAAATTATTTTTGGAAATCTTGTTATTCATATTTATTGGTTACACAAGGGTGATTTACACTTTGTTAGGCTGGTGTACCCTACTTAGTTAAACTTTGCGGCAGTGTACCGAGGCACCTTTTCTCAGGGGCTAATCTGATCCTTTGCAAGTCTAAGACATCGTTAGCAGCCCAGATGACACTTCTCCCTCTTGCAGTCACGTTGGTGGGCCTGTAACTTTAATTCCCTGCATGATTAAATTTGCACACAACAGCTCTGGACGAGTTGTTACCATTTCTCAGAGACGAGCTTAGAACAGCTTTTTCTGTCATGCATTCGTCTTAGGTTCACTCATAGAAAGTCATGTTAGGACACTCGTTCCCAGCCTCGTTGCGTTTTTTGTCCCCCTCACACCCCAGTCCCCCCCTTTGGTTCTCAGAATTTAGCCCAGGATCATTGCCCTGATGTGAACTCGCCAGGCAGTGGCCTACTTCAAGGACGATTTGCCACAGAAAAAATATGTTCAGATATGGACCACCCACTACATCTAGTGGCAGAAATAGTTACCTCTGCACTTGTCGCCAGAGAGTGGAGCTAACGCCCGCGACACCTAGTGGCAACTTTGCTAAACTCCTTCTTTCCTTCCCCTTTAGGCCGCCAGAGAGCAGCACCGGCTGCACCACAAGGCCCTATGCTTTCTACTCGCGTCCTGTAAAAGTCGATCCTATGTAGCTTTCTGTGCCCACCGGTAGAGAGCGCGACGGTCGTGCTTCCGCGCATCAACTGATGTGTTGTGGTTTCGCCCACCTCGGTCACCTCCGAAAGTTTTCGGTCCAGAGCCGAACCTTTCCCCCTCTTTTCTCTAGGGCCGTTTTAATTAGGAGCTTTGTACGCCATTGCGGCACTTAGACTTTGGCTACTTACCACGTCATCTCGGCGTCTCCTCTGTTGAGAAGCATTTTCGCTGCAAGGACGAACTCTTCCTTCGAATTAGGAATGTAGTCATCGGTGTTAAGGGATGTGATCCCAATTTCTATATTTAGTAGTAGCCAGTCAGTCGTTGTAATTAGGCAACAAATAATGTTTTAGTTTACATTTTATTAATTTGTTTATCTTCCTAAATTATGGTTTCTTCCGTGTCATCCGCGCTATTCTCGGTCCATGCCTTTCGGATGTCGGCGCGAGACATTTCCTGAGTCCAGGAGCTACACCCTGTTTGGTGAGTACTGCGGTCTATTTTTCCTCCCCGAATTCCCGTCTGTTGGCCTTTTCGCGCCAACGGTTTTTGACTGTCTGGAAGCAGGTCTAATTCGTCGGAATTTGGCTTGTGTTTCAGACAGGGTCCAACATTTGGGCACCGAAATTGCACCCATCATGTTGTCCAGGACCTCGAGCTTCAAATATCTTTAAGAAGAGCTTTATCCTGGCCAGACGTCCAACTTTGAAGCCCCGGGTGATATTTTAAAATATAACTTCTCCCTACAACCTACGAAACAAATTATTTAAATGAATACCATCGAGCAGTGCCATAGAGAACTTAACTGTTTGGGGGGGGGGGGGGTCGGCTTTAAGGTGGAAGGTTAGTGGTCGCCACCACGTGGTGCGGCACGTGGACCCGGTGAGACTCCTAACTCAGGGCGTGACGTCGCCCATGTGAGACGTGATATTTTCCTTTGAAAACATCTAGCACCAATTCCTGCCTGCTCTCAGCGTCGGGCACGCTTTTACCTACGCAGTGGGCTCTCAGGCGTCCCACATGCCGTCACACTCCACGTGGTCACACAGACTGAAAATAAAGAAATAATACATTAAATTCGCACGCCTGATTTATTCCGCTAATTCAGCTCACACACGTACACGGTTGAATCTGTACAAAACGCCCGCGGCACGAATCGGTTTAGGGGTGATGAGCCACCACGTGGTCACATATTAAATTACGTAGTACGAGGAAAAAGACCGAGACTGGCCGTAAACTAATTAATGAAGCAGTCCCCCGACCGAGAGTAGCTCCGAGGACTAAAAGAAAGTGATTGAGACGAAATTAAAGTTAACAGAATTACTTGGCAGAGAAAACAAGCGGTGAGGTCCCCGGAGTGCTGATGCGTCTGCTCTCGGTCGTTGATGGCGGACGACTGGGGCTGAGATCATGGCTCGCTTGACTAACATGGCGTCCTCCCGCCGATATTTGCATATTCGTGCCACGGGAAACTAAATTAACATGACAAGAATGCATTGAAAATTATGTGACAATTTTTGAATAAAGAGAAAAGATTGTACAAATTATAAATATTAAGATTTAAATTTAATTATTGTCTGGCTTCGGGTTTCCTCGGGAATGTCCGGAAATGCTATGATATTTTAATACATTATTTTAAAATAAAAATACATAAAAACCTCCCGGCCGATCTGCCGTCATGTTGCACTTAGGGAATATAAAAACAAATAACACAATTATATATACTTATGCTTTTAGGGGTGCGGCGCACTGGCTCGACAGCGCCCTCTTGCTGGGCGAGCACACACGCACGCACACGTACGCACGGGTAGGCGGGAGGTTTGAATGGAGGGTGGATGGTGTTTGGGCGGTGGCATATCGGACTTAAAAGGGGCGCAGGTCCGGACGATGTTATAACAAATAAGAATATGTGAAATTATTACAATAATGAGTGGACGAACCTAACATGCTATTATATGTCAGGAAGGAAATTGTTAAATTGTTTTTCTGTGCTTGATTTGTTGTCAAAAAAGATAGTATGACGTGTGTTAATCATATCGGGCCGGCCCTCCTTTTAGTATCTTGTTAATACCTTGTATTGTGAAACAAAACCAAAGGGAAAACAGATTTAATTTAATACTTTTTAAATAAACCAGGAAACCTATAGATCAATCTACTTATGTAGTGATTTATTTCTTATTAACCTATATCCATTTAAAAGATCCACTAGCTCCCAAGTTGCTTGTGTGCAGAGAGTATCAAATTGTCTTGTTCACCACCTCGTGCTACCTCTGGTAATTCTTGTCTTTTTCTTTATATTTTTGCTCAGCTGTTTCCTAGGATTCTTTTTATTAAATTAGCCGTCCGCCGCGGTCTCGTGTTCGAGGTCGGGCGCAGGTCCTAGCGGGGTGGCTGGCTTTCTTAGAGATTTCTGTTCCGGGAGGGCGCCAGGCTAGCTCGGTGTCTAGCCGTGTGATGGTCGTGGGTTCGTTGCCCCAGCGTGGTCCGCTAGAACCGTCGGCGGTGATGGAATTTGTTTCCTGATTAGGTTGGGTTGTTTAGGTTAATTTACATACACTATTCTGGTTGTTCTACGGGTCGCACGTCGCGCACGGGAGGTGCGGGGTGGACTTTTTATTGTTCACGATTTACACTGGTTCATTACATTGGGCGCGAGGTTAACTCGGCGGTACATGACTGCCAATGAGACGTCGGAACACGTAGAAGTTTTGATTACACTATTATTGTGTGGGGAATTTTGTAGGCACGGGGAGTGCGTTGCATGCATAATTAAAATGGTTCGCTATTCTCTACCTTGGGCTGCGGTCCGCTCACTTGACTCAGGTGGGCCATGGCTAGGGGTGCTTTCCGTTAGCGGAGCCGAGTACTGGCGGGTGCAGGTCGGGCTTTGGGGTGGCCTTCGGCCATACGATGTCACCCTGTATTATCCCTGGTAGCGGGAAAAGGCAGCGGTGAGTCTCTAGTGGGGGGGGGGGGGGGGAACCCGTCTGGGCGTAGAGTGCTCACACGTCGTCTCCGAACAGCTCCTTGTCTCTCTTGGGGTGCCTCTTGCTGGGCATGGGAAAGGGTTGGGTAAAGTGTGTGGAAGGGGGTGTCAGCTGGAACCCTAGAGCGAGCTCCCGAAAGCCGCTCCAAGGAGGGGGAGAATCTAGATCGAGCTCCCAAAGGCCGCTCCAGAGGAAGGGGGGAATCTAGAGCGAGCTCCCTTAGGCTGCTCCAGAGGAAGGGGGAAAGGGTTCTAGAGCGAGCTCCCAAAGGCCACTCCAGAGGGAGGGGGGAAGGGATTCTAGAGCGAGCTCCCGAAGGCCACTCCAGAGGAAGGAAGAGAAGGAATTGAGAGATAAAGGATGAGAGCGCAATGACCTTTACACTTTAGTACTATTTTTTTAATGGGAGACCCCCCCAGGGGGTCCACCCCCCAAAAAAATTCGGCTCAACTTTATTTGAGTCCATACAAAAGTTACATACATGAAGGGTGACACTTGATGAGTACATAATACAAAAAAAATATTTACAATTCAATATATACAAGACGAGGTCCCTCCCGACGACTAGGTCCTAGGGAGCCGATGATTAGTGTGGTGTGATGATGGTGATGTGTGGTGATTGTTTCATTACTGGGGGGTGTGAGCAGGCCCTTTTGGCCTAGGCCTGCTCTGCTGGCCGGTGTCCAGATCGGTGGATGAGTTGGGGTCGTCAGGTGGTGATGGGGGTCACCGGGGTGTCCTTAGTCCCGAAGTGCATCTTGTAGGTGTGCTGGTCCCCGGTGTCATCTGCCGGCCCCTCCGGCGGCGTCGTCATCTACGTCTGCGGAGGACTCTTCTTGTAGGTGGTCAGTTGTGAAGAGGGGATGTCTGGGGTGTGGAGAATATGGGGGGGGGGGGTCGGCGGTGAGTCAGATGAGGGGGTTTGTACTTGTTGAAAATTTGCGAAGGAATTTGTTGGTTTTGCAGATGATTCCATTGATGTGAGGGAGTTGGGTTTGCAGTAGGCGATCTTGTCGGTCCAAGTTTATTTAGCCAATTCACTTGCGGAGCTCTCTTATATACAATTCATTCATACAATGATTACTGATACAAGAGGGACACATTACAAAAACAGGCCATCATCTGTCACCCAGCATCCAGCAATCAATGTCATTATTTAACAATTTAGACCACATAGCACTGTCAAGCATTTAACATCGTACATAAACTATACAATATATACACACTGTAACAAATGGCAATAACGATTGGTGCCATCTAGGTTTGGTTGTGGTACCAATCATCGCCTAGACCACAAGGCTTGCGTAGAGAAGCCTGTGGGATACTGCTTGCTTTGGAGAGGCAGCCATGTTAGTATCAAAATTGTTTCTCTGCCTTGAATATCGGCCTAGGCCATAATGGTGGACATGACAACCCCAAAGCCAACCTAACTGAAATCAAGGCTTGAATGTGCAGATGTGGCTAAGACTGGGGACAGACCACACAGATGGGACTACCACCTGGCCGAAAACCCTCTTATGCACCTTAAAAGGACAAATGCTTTTTCACCCCTACCAGAAGAATGGGTGACTCATGGCATGGCTGATGAAAATGAAGTCATAGAGGAATGTCTGCAATGGTGAGACAGGAAGATGGCTGCAGCCCGTGCCCATCAGTGAATGTAGAAACGTCAGATATGGCCACAGACAGCTTGCCCATAGCTTGAGCTGCAATAGGGAACCATCTACATTAGGACCCACCATCGCTTTCATGTGCAGAATAACTATTGTGCAGGACCGAGCCAACAGTGGACTGAACAGCATAACATACTTAGACAGCTGGGCCATAGTATGTTCTTGGTACAGCTGGATGATAACAGTGCGAAATGTCTACAAGAAAAGAAAGATGCATCGCACCTCGCCAAGCATCGACAGTTCAACACAACCCCCGGCTTTAAGACACAGACATGGATACCGAAAATGGTAGACAGTCCCACAACCACCAAAGGAGGCACAGGAGAAAGTACCAAACATGAGCGACACCCAGTGACACAAGCGGGACAGATACACTGGGAATGGAGCCACGAGAGGATAATGACTGGTATCCTTGGTGTAGGACGATGTGGTTGCGATGCCCCGGGTTATTCACTGTCTGTTCAACATGCTCTAGAGCCCTGGTGCACTTACAGACACCGAGCGAGGTGGCTAGCTTTGACTCAGCCATCTGGAGGCGAAGTCATAGGTGATGACAAGCCATGGTGCAGATCCAGGCCATGACTGATACACCAAGGCTGGGTGTGACCGGAGATCGCTTGCACCCCCTGGTGATGGAGCTGAATGGTTTGGAGGTGGTGGAACCACCCTTCCCAACCTGAGATGTATGGGGCTATGGCACATCCTTAGCTGACACTGAGTATCGAATGCAGGCGGAGGAGCTGGATGAGACCCAGCAGCACCAGGATGAACCTCATCTACTTGACTGACTATGCCACGAGGTGGGTGTTGAATGAGTACGGAGACCGGAGAGCATAGTACGAACATGTCTGGCAACATGGACCTGAAACTTTGGAGGAATTTGTGAACCACCTCAACTCTCTGAGGCCATCAATAAAATTCACATATGAAAAAGAAACCAAAGGTAGCATTCCTTTCCTGGATGTACTAGTCAGCAGAAAAAACAACAGCCTGGAAACTAAAGTATACAGGAAACCTACGCACACAGGCCAATACCTTAATTTTGCATCCAACCATCCCAAAACAACAAAAACTGGCATAATTCACACACTTACCAACCGAGCTGAGATTATTTGTTCTGATGAGAAATCTATTGCGGTTGAACACAATCATATAAAAAAAGAACTCATAGCCAATGGTTACCCTGTCAACACCATCAAACAGCATATGAAATCCAACAAAACACTCAAATCCACAGAAACTGATAAACCTGCAGGAACCCTAGTCATTCCGTATGTTCAAGGGCTTTCAGAAAAAATAAGACGCCTGGGAAACAAATATGGACTTCAAACAGCATTCCGTTCTAAATCTACTTTTAAAAGTATTGTTACCAAGGTGAAACCAGCTACAGAAAAATTACAAACTCACAACTGTGTGTATCAGATCCCCTGTGAATGTGGCCACATGTACATAGGTGAAACGGGCAGAGCTCTATCCACCCGAATCAAAGAACACAAAAACAACTGCAAGAAGGGTGAACATACATGGGAAAATAGCCACAAAATTCTCTGGGAAGACTCCACAGCACTCATACAGGAATCCGATAAAATAAAAAGGAAAATCAAAGAATCAGCCTTCCTTATTAGCAATAAAAATATCTTCAGCCAGCAGAGCATTGAATTAAAAAATATGTGGATCCCTTTGATAAAGAGAGAAACATCCCTACAGCACAAAACAATAGCCAATACTCAACCTACCATAACCAATCCGCTTTAACTCCATGGTGCGCAGCCAATGGGGAGACAGCTCGTCTGCCATTGACTGAGCAAGATGTAGCCCTTTCTCTGATAAATACCCTCATTTTCCAAGTCGCACCTGTGTTTCCGTTTGAGGTGGGTTGTTACAGCAATTTTCGGTATCTGTTCCAACCTGATACTGATACAGTAATGTACTAGTTACAAGTATCTGATACTTCTGTATCAGTTTTAGCAGTAGCGGTCCCAGGACCGTGCGACCGGAAGGAGAATCTGATACATTATTTATCACGCCCGGTAATTCTCTACCTCTGTTACTCTCATGCCCGCCTGATACAGCCAGTATCAATCAGTTCAACATTCACTGCAGTTCGTCCTGGCCGTGTATTACCATGTACATTGTTGCGGGCTGTCATGCTTTGTAGTTAGTATCTTTATAGTGAAATAAGGAATGGATAAGTGCAAGAAAAAGACTTCATTTGTGTGGAATTTTTTCACGGAAAATAATGAGTTTGCTAAGTGTAATTTGTGTAAACAAAAACTGAGTTATAATGCAATACTATTTGTTAAATAGTGACTGAACTTGCAAAATGTTTTTTTTTTTATCGATATTGGAACTGCTATCTGCCTGATGTACCTAACTCAAATGTCTATTGATATAGTATGCTCACTAATGTACCTAACTGTTTTTTTTTATTTTTAATTTTTTATAAAATCGTAATCTTTTAATGTATGAAAACACTAGTTACTAATTGTTTTCGAAAAAAGAAAATCCATATGTTGATTACATCTGTTATTAGTGTCAACTGAGAATTTATTTGCATTTTCATAGCTGTTAGGTACACAAATATAAATATTATATCTTGTATTAATGTACTTTTTAATATTAAAATTTCATTAGTTTTATTATTGAACGAGACGGTGCACGTACTGCGCACTGAGCATACTTTTATGTGGGACAATAAACAAAACGACTCGTAACAATTTCGCTCTGCGCCTCTCCTTCAACGCCTTCCCCTGCGCTTCCTACCCTACATTCTTTCCCTTTATCCCTTATTCGTCGTGCCGCTCCCTCCCCTTTCACAAGCTCCGCCCAAGTGACCGTCATCTGCGATCGGGTTCTGCGCACGCGCACATTGGCCGTGGTGTTGTTCCAGGCGAATTAAAAAACTGATACTAAAGTACTTGATACTTTTCAAGTGTACTCGTTTGCAGTACCTGATACAGGCGTGTATCAGTTACAAAATAATAGGTTGATACTTTTCGACCCACCTCTAGTTTCTGTACCATGTGCGTCTCTGCCTGAGGACGGGAGCAGATAGCAGTTCCCGAAACGTCGCTTGTTTCTGTTTTGGTAAAACTATTGTGTTCGTTTGTCTTTTCGTTTTGTCGTGTTTTTGTCTCGTTTCAACTGTTTGTGCTGAATTATTTTGGGTTCAATATTTTTGTGTTGTCATCATTTGTATTTTTTTTTTTTTTTCGTTCTCTTAGTACATTTTTATTTGTTTTTCTTTGTTTGTTGACCATATTCCTGTTACGGAATATTTTGTGGTGTTCACATCCTTGTTGACAACAGCAATTGTTTGCTTAATTTTGTGTGTTTTTTTGTCTTTTTTGGGTATTTTTATTTATTTATTTATTTTATTTTTTAGTTTTTCTTCAACAGAAAAAGTTCTTAACAATGGCGTATGTCCAAAAACTTACATCAAGTCATGCACTCCCATTGCACATATCTTTTAAAGATAACATGAAATAAAGGATAAAAAAGGTTCAAATTGACAGATGTGTCCTCAATCACAACCTCGCTTATTTCTCAGCCCGTTGCACTCTAACAGGTGTAACAGGGTTACTGGACAAAGTTGGTTGCTAACACAAACAGGTACAAGAGTTTTGTTGCCAATTTATATATATATATATATATATATATATATTTTTTTTTTTTTTTTTTTTTTTTTTTTTTTTTTTTTTTAGTATCTGAAACATCCATTAGAAATATGCTTTGTACTTCCTGACTTTGAATTCTTCTGGACACAGGATCCGTTTTTTCTTCCTAGATTTCAGAAACTGGACCTACCAACTTTTGCCAATAACCCCGTGGTATTTATACTATCTGGTGGTGTTTGAGCAAGCGCAGTCACGCTATCTTGCAACGGCGCAGACGTGTTTCTTAAGCGAGCGACACTTGGCACTCAAGGCAATACCGTTTGCGCAATCAGTTAGTTCGCGTACCCCCCGCGGCCCGGTAGCGCGGCGCGCACATCGTCTTGTGCAACAGCCGCCGTGCCGCGTGAGAGAGGGTTTATTGGCTGCACCTGTGCGTTCCGAGTTTACTGTCATCTGTTTACGTGTGGCAGAGTATGCATGCATCAGTTACGATGCTGAATAACAAAACAGGCATTTTTCTAGTGAAACGTGGCAAAAATTGAATTCGGGAAAAGCCACTAAAATTGTACCTCAATTTAAATGTGGCAAAACCACTGTAAAAAAATACAAGAGTGAAAAACTTAGCATGAAAAAGAAACTAACCAATGCATTAAAAATTTTTGTTTAGTATCGACAGCACAATTTGGATTTTTGCTGGATTTTAGTGCGTGTGTCATATTTGACCAATAAAATATGAAATGATTCTATAGAAAATATATCACAACGAGGGAAAGATGATGGAAATGTGAGGCAAATTCAAATCACATAACCCTCCAACAGATGTACGTTTATTAAAAATTTAGATTGTTAAGCAAATAATCAGCTAAGATTTGTAGATATACATGAAATATCTTATTGTAGCTTGATGACAAAGCAAATTTAATAGAGCTTTGGGAAATCAAAACCAGAAAACGTAAATCGTACGAGCTAAAATTAGTTCCTCGTAGGGAATTGTTGTTATTAGGGAATGGTCGGTTAAACCAAAGCCCATAAAATAAGATGGAACGTAAAAATTATTTCAGTATGCTACCTCTTGCATGCTCCCTGGTTTCGCCATCTCATTATATGCAAATAATTTTTATTTCTCCCCAATGTTTGTGACATTGTTTACGACTCGTGTTTCTACTCTAAACCTGGCTAAGGCATGCCGATTCCATATTTATCATTTATTGCTCAACTTACTCCCTATATTCTTTTATTTTGTTGGACGTGTGATGGTTCGGTTAATATTCTCTTTATTTAGCTTATTTGTTATTCCTTCCAGCACTAACTTGCTGATTCTGCCGACTGCAGTGCAACTGCTCTATTATCTCTTTCAGGGCTTCTCTGTTCCAACTTATATCTTTAGTGAAAATGCTTATCACACCATGCATTGCTACATATGACACTTTTGTCGGGAAAAAGGCGGCATTTCCTTCTATTCGGAGGCTTGACAGTTTGCTTATCTCAAGCTGGACTCATGAGGCCATTTCTGCCCGTTATCTACAGACGACTCGCTGTTGTAATTTTTTCCTGTTTGTTTCATGCTCCGAGCTTAATGTGCCCAGCAGGGGAACACAGGTGCTAGTTTCTTGGTATCTTGCACTTGCCGAAGACAACAGCAAAAAGTCGTGTTAATATTTTCCCTTTTACTAAGAACACAATGACCTTCACTCTAAGTGTACTTTCCGTAAGTGCTTCTGCTACATCGGACATCATCCGCGCCGGCCTTAAGTAGCAATCGTGTCATTTTTCGCCGCCAGTCAGTATCTTGGCGTGTTCGCGTCTTTTCTCTGCGGCTGCTGGGTTCCAGTACCCGTCGATCCTCTGGAGCGGAGTATCACAGATTCCTGGTGGGTTCCATCTCCGTATGTCTGGCTTCCTGTCGCTTCTTGAAGACTACAGCAGTGTGTGATATTTGTATACTGTGTTCAACGTGTTAAGGACCCCGCCTACCCGGGCACATATAACGGTGTGCAGAACTTCAGGAAAAACAACGCGATTTAAAAACTACTCAAGATGTCCGAGTGGGGTCTGCTTACGAAAAGCATTTAAGAGTTCCCTGAGGGCCGAAAAGTACTTTTTATTTTGATTAATTTTTTAAACTGTATTTTTAGAAGAGTTAAAATAGCTAAAACGCATGTTTTCAGAGTAATTTTTATGTGTAAAACAACCAGTAGAGATTCTTGAAAGCACTTAAGCGACTTGCATTACACCTTTATCTTCATTTCTCGGCCATATAATGTTACGGTCACCGCTAAAATTTCACAGTTTTTCTATGCACGACGATAAGACTGAGCGTCTGTTCACAGCCTTGCGCTTAGGGACTATAGTGCGCTATAAATACCAAAGCGTGTCGCGCTTATCATCCAGCCTCACTAAGGCACATAAACCCCTGACGAGGCGGTCCCCTTAAGGGAAAACATTGTTCAGGGTTGCACCTAACAGTCACTGTTGTTTTCACGCTCGTGAGGAACATCCCCTGCTGTTCAACGGTCGTTGTGCTTCCTACGTTCTTTAAATGAATCGATGCAGTGGGGAATTTTGATTTAATACAATTTCTTGGACATGCGCCATTGCAGTTTATCACTGTTTGTAGTGAATAAAATTCAAGAACGCAAATCAAGAAAAAAAAATAATTGGTTGTCTGTAAAGTCGGTTTACGGACGATATTTTAACGTGACGTCATAACAAAACATTGATGAAATGATTTCATACTTTTATGAATAAAATTGAATCATTTTTATTGAATTATCACTATTTTGTATGGATACAATGAAGGAGTGAAATGAAATCTACAATTTAATTGATAAATTTACTTTTATTTGCACTCATTAATTCAAATATGTTTATTACGTCAACGAAGATATTATTTTAACTATAACTTTTATACATGTTTGTTATTTAACTTCTTCCAATCTGTGTTATTCTGTTAAGGATAGGACGATGATTGGAAAAGTAGGAAACGAATGGGAGTGTTTCACGTTTAATGTGCCTCGAAAAACTCAAATCGATGGTTGTTCCAATCGAGTGGAAGAGAGATAGATGCGGCGCAAGCGTACAAGCCGTGCAGCCGGCGTTCATCGATTTATTAGACGTTGTCACGTCAAAAACAAGCTTAATTCAGCAGATGTGAAACAGATGAAAGCGATGATGAACCTAAACAGGAATTATGGACCTAACTACGACGACAGCACAGACGGACACGCTGTGCCTGATGATGGGAACAGATGCCAGTTCCCGAAACGTCACAACTGTTTTGTCATAGCTAGAGACCGAAAAAATTCCCGAATTCAATTACCCAATTACCTCTAGGATAGCCTCCATTATCCTCTGCATTTTTCAAGCAAACACGTGTGTTCATTGGGTGCTAACGTGTGAGGCGTCTCCACTGGGTAGCTTGTGATTCGATGGTTCTTTGGTCGATAATCTCTCATCGGCCCAGAGAGCTCAAGTTAAACTTCGAGCCAATAGCAAAACCAGCAGAATTGTTAGACGTGTTTGGATTTCAGCCTATCACGAAATTAATCCGCGAATTTTTGCGGTCTCTAGTCATAGGGAACCGACTAGGTTCGTTGGTGTTGTCGACGTTTTGTTGTCCAAAATATCTGTTTATATCCATCGTTGTGTCCGTATATTTGCTGCGTTGTCCAGGTTTTGTTGTCTGCCTGCATTCACCGTCAGTGCTGAAACGGTCCCGCAGTTGTTAGCCCACTCTGTTAGTCTGTGCTGTTACAAATTTCCCATGGCTAAATTCCTTCCACGGAATTCTTGTGCTGTCTGACATTAAAGTTTAAATGTCTTCGTCCGTGCTGCAGTCGTTTAGGTTCATCAATGGTGTTATCTGTTTGACATGTTTGTTCATGTTTTCAATTTTATTTCTAAATTTGCGTTATTGATTTTTTTTCTATGACGAACAGTGCAAAACTGCATTGGCGTTTTGTCCAAGAAATTGTAATAAATCAATTGATTTTATCTTTGAAATATTTGTGCAATGGGAGTGCATGACTTGATGTAAGCTTTTGGACATACGCCATTGCTAAGCACATGTACGTCTATCTTTTTTTTTGTTGTAGTTTTCTTCTACAGGCATACATGTGCTTAGCAATGGCGTATGTCCTAAAGCTAACATCAAGTAAATCAATTGAGTTTCCTGGAAAATTAATTTTGCATTTAAAAGATTATGGCACACGAGTTGGGGGACAATTCCCAGTAACTATAGTTTCGAGCATGTACCTACTATAATTGTTTTACAGTTGCCGTCTAGCAGAACCATGGAGCTGGCCACGACCCCAGAGAAAGAGCCGATACCAGAAGGAAAGGCGTGGCCTCAGTACCTCGCCGCAGGTCTCGGTGAGTTGACAACTCCACCAGCTCCACGCTCCACGGACCCTCGGCCATTCACTTCCTGAGGGTCCCGAGCTTTACCAGGCGTCTGGGGGGAATAGAATACCCCCCTGTGTAAACAGTGAAACATTTTTTTTAAAAAATAAACTCTTTTAAACGATTGAAGCAACTTGGCTTCTGGGTCGTAGCCGTGTCCTTGACGAATAATTCACCGACGTTTAGGTCGTCATTGCAGTCGCCATCATCAGGGAGAGCAGTCAGACTGCTCTCCCTGATGATGGCGACTGCAATGACGACCGAAACGTCGGTGAATTATTCGCCAAGCACACGGCTACAACCAAGAAGCCAAGTTACTTCAGACAATGGCCGTGAAAGCCTACGAACATTACTTGTATACGATTGTTTTTTAAGGCAACCATGGCACTAAAAATTCGACTACAATTTTTATAATTTTACTTAATAAATTTTGTTATTCTTTCTGGAAAAAAACTGTACTCGGGTTAGTTTTGTTAATGCTATCAAATCTCGGTGAAATAGCGTGATTGTATAAGGAATTAAAATCTCTGAAGGTTTTTATTGTATGAAATCATGTAAACTCAAGTGATATTGAAATTCATTGGTCAGCAATTTAAATTAGATGATAATAAAATTTAACTTGATCGTTTTCCATTTTAAAACCCTTCTTTTTTTCACTGAAAAACTAGATAAAAAGATATTAAAAAATGGACCGACACGGTGCCCTTGCCACACCGTCAATAACAAAAACATACAAACATGTAACTGTATGTGTAGACTATGCACGTGTATGTATAATGTATGCACGCATGTCAGATGTACTAGGGACTGTTGGCTTAATTTCATCTAGTCCTCAAAATCACTACATAGTATAAAACAAAGTTGCTTCCCGCTGTCTGTCTGTCCCTATGTATGCTTAGATCTTTAAAACTACGCAACGGATTTTTATGCGTTTTTTTTTAAATAGATAGAGTGATCCAAGAGGAAAGTTTATATGTATAATGAATGCATAATATAGTAGAGAAACACTGATAATTTTAGAGGTTTCTAATGTGATGTCGTAAAAAAACACATTTTTTTTGCGCTTACATTACAAACGCTGGCTGAACCCTACGAGATAGATCATGTTGTTAATAATTTTTGATTATCTTTAGTTTTTAGTCGAACTAATAGTAAGTAAACTTTTTTTTATTTAATTATCGAAAATCGTAGTTTAAGGTAAGGTATTTAAGTTCAAAAAAAAAAAAAGAACTGAATAGAATAGGTATCTTTTGTTGTTGATATTTGTTGATTATCTTTTGTTTTTAGTCTATATTTATATTTATAATTAGTATATTTAGTATCAGCATTGCACCCGAGCGAAGCCGGGGCAGGTTGCTAGTAATCACTAAAACAAAACAAAATAATAGTTTGGTGTTTGCCGAAACATATCCTGGGACAATCCAAGTGCTCTAGTTTAGTAGTCACTTAACATGTAGCTTTGTAAGCCATTAAAATTGGTTTCATTAACAAACATAACGAGGACGAATGTAAAAAATATTGGTTGTCTGTAAAGTCGGTTTACGGACGATAGTTTAACGTGACAACGTCATAACAAAACATTGGTGAAATGATTGCATACTTTTATGAATAAAATTGAATCATTTTTATTGAATTATCACAATTTTGTGTGGATAAAAAGGAGTGAAATGAAATCTACAATTTAATTGATAAATTTACTTTTACTTGCACTCATTAATTCAAATATGTATATTACTTTAACGAAGAGATTATTTTAGCTATAACTTTTATACATATTTGCTATTTAATTTCTTCCAATCTGTGTTATTCTGTTAAGGATAGGACGATGATAGGAAAAGTAGGAAACGGATGGGAGTAGTATAGGATAGCCGGTCCAAGCGCAGGCCTCAGGCGGTGGATTGAAGATTGTCGGTCCGCCATCTTGGATTGTGACGTCACGGCGGCCATCTTGGTTAAGCATAACGGGACACAGCGTAACGGGACACAGCGTAACTGGATAAGTAGATCACGACGGCCATTTTGGATCCGCCATCTTGGATCCGCCATTTTGGATGACGTCATTGTGTTCTAGAAAATTCCGGTGATGTGTTTTCCGCCATTTTGAATGATGACGTCACCGTTGCAATTTTCGTTACGGCCGCCATCTTTAACTTTTTTATTATTCGATTTTAACGATTTTTTTTAAATTTATAAAAAAAATTAAATAATAAAATTTTAATAAAATACTTATAAAAATTGTACTTTTTCGACACGGAGCTCGGAGTCCTCGGTTCGAACCCGACAGAGGCAAAAAAAATAAAAAATGGCGACCGATCCTTCCCCCTAGGTGACTGCTGGCAGACTGACCCCCACCACTTTTACCAATGCATATACGAACTTAAACCCCCCCCCTTTTTTTAATTTATTATTTTTCATCGTAATAACCTCCCCCCACCACTACTCTTGTATTTTTCCACTCCCTCCCCCACCACTACTCTTGTATTTTTCCACTCCCTCCCCCACCACTACTCTTGTATTTTTCCATTCCCACCCCTACCCTCCTCCCCACCCCTTTTTTAATTTATTATTTTTTTCTCGCACACGACGCTCCGCCCCTCCCCCACCACCCTCTTATAATTTATTATTTTCTCTTTTCAATGTACCTCTACAAAAATAAATAAAAAAACCTTATAAGGTTTTAGATGATAAAGTATGTATTAAAAAATTGTACTTTTCGTCTACTCGTCACGAAGAAGGTACTCGGTAGGGGAGAGGAGGAATTGAGGTAAAAACTAATGTATATATGTATGTACGATTACATAGAAAAAACAATTTTAAGTTTGTGTTTTATCATAATAATAAATCCTCGAGTCACTATACTCAATTGTTTTTTTAAATATAATCTTTGAAACTTTATACCTGGAAAAAAATTATACATCTTTATACTTGTAAAAAAATTAATTCTTTATGACTTTATAATTGTAAAGAAAATTAATTCGTTATAACCTTATACTTGGAATAAACCTTTTCATTTCGTCTTTATAGTTAAAAATATTAAAAGTTACTCTTAATAAAATAATTTTTGTAATATATTGTTAGCAAGCGGCGACCAGCACACGTGTCCTGGAAGAGGACATCTGGTCTGTGCCCCCCAGCACCGTGTCCCACGGTCCGACGAGCGGCATGGAGGGGGAAGTTGCACCTGCATGGGGCAGGTGTGAGGAGAGATCATATTTCTGCAAAGTAAGATCTCCACCACCCCACCCTGCCACCACCACCGCGGCCCCCCCCCCCCCACCACCGCCACAGGCGCTGTGGAGGGGGTAAAAGCCATGACAGTCGTCCAACGTCTTTCGGCCGGAGCGGTTGCGCTTCTTGTACGCTCCCCGCATGACGCATTTATACACGTACAGAAATAAATAAAAAATACAATTTATTACATACAAAGATTTATTTACACACAAAATATGTTTTACACACAAGTTGTTACACAAACTCATTGTTTTAAAATATCCTTTTCATCAATCCACGTTTCTTGATGCTTCGGCGCCGAGTTGCCGGTTCTAGTCTGGGAGAGGGCCGACGACGAGTCCTAGTCTTGAGTTCAGGTCTGGACATGTCGCTGCGCTTCGAAGCGACGAGTTTGGACAGGTCGCTGCGTCTCGTAGACACGGGTTTGGGCTGCTCACTGCAGCCCGGGGTGCCGGGGTCGATACCGCTACAGTCTTCTGGCGTGCAGTCGGATGCGTGTAGAGTTGTACCGAGAATTTCCTCCTTGGTGCATGGAAGAACGGATGTTGGTCTGAGGTTAAACACGACGCACTTTTCCGCTCCGCAACAGTTTATTTGTTGTTGTGATGGCTCATAACTGCGTGGCGAATGGACCATTAAGAAATGCAAGACTCCGCCGTAACATATTTCCGTATATGTGCGTAAATTTTCTTCTTCGTCCAGGAAACTGTATTCAATACAGCTGTAGTCTGGTTTCGCACTCAGGTACTCGGTTTCCGGGTTAAACGACGTCATCGTGTCCGAACGTCAATTGATTGATAGAGCTCGATTTTCGAGCTATTTATACTAAAATTACAATTCAGGTGTGCCAATATTTGGCAAAAAAAATCGGGTTTGCCAATATTTAAAAAAAAGTTATTCGCACTTTTGCGCGTGCCATTTCTGCATTAGCCGCGAGTTTGTGCAGGCACAGACACGTTCAAACTTGTTGCTTGGATGCTTAGCTTCGTACATTGAACAGAGTTTGCGCAGGGAAGGACAGCCGTAGTCGGTCTGTATATCTACGATTTCAGCTGCTCCGACGTCACACAGTTCTCGTAGCCATTTCTTCTGTTCAGGTCCGGCGACGTAGATTATTTCGTTTTGCAGTAGTAAGTCTTGAAGTGTGTTTTTGACTTGATGGTACGGAATTTTTCCTTCGTCCCACTCTAGTCCGTGATAGTATTTACATAGCCATTAGTTCGACCGTTTACTTTTTTCGTCTAGTAGTTTCCAAGGATACGGGAGGCGGAAGCTGCGGGTTCGAGTCCGGCCGTCGTGAGTGACGCCAATTTCCTTGAGCACGAATCCATTTTGGCTCTGGAACCCCTGCAGGTTGCAGTACATTCTGAAACCGACTGATGATGGGATGGTGCATGCAGACGTATTTATATCTAGTTCAATATTTTCACGAGACCTGAAAACGCATCGTAATTAATTACTCTGTCGTGTAGGATTAGACAGAACGCCGTTGTGAGTGGCGGTACGTCATCTTTCGTGGAAATTTCCAATCGACAATCAATCATAGAACTGCGAATCGATTCGTCTTGTTTGCTCACGTCAAATACGATTAGCGGAGCTAATGTTTTATAGATGTCTGGACTCAGGATCGGGTGCGATTCTCGACCGTGGTACGAAGATTGGAACTGCGTGTACATGTGATACGGCAAGGAAATACCGCCGTTTTCAAAATCAATGTTCATGTCCACGTACGGGTAACTTTCGCTGTTTAAAAATAATTTTACATTTTCCATAAAACAGTGGTCAAACACCGATCTGTCGGTCTTGAGGTTCATTTGTCTGTCTGTCTGCAAAGCTAATATTATATATCTAGGTTTTTCCGTACTGCTCGACGTCTTGACGACCCAGTGATTGCGTCTATTCTGGGTCAGTAAGGGGCACGTTACGAGATTCCAGCTCCTGAACGCAATTTCTACCGTCGTGTCCTTTTTGACGTAACTTAAAAGTCTGACTCTTTCCTTCGTGCTGACGGTTATGTGCGGAACAAACCACTCGGTGCTCGTGACGGTGACTGCGACCGGCTGGGGGTCGTTCCCGGGTGCTCCCACGACGGCATTCAGGTGCGATGTCGCTAGAATTAACACGAGTTCTTGGCGGGTTTGAATTAATATTTTCTTGTAATCCTCCGCGAAGCCGAGAAGCATCGACAGCGGTATGCTAACTTCGAATTTTCCAGATTCGTAGATGGGAATTTTGAAATCGGGTTCCATTCCAAAACCTGCGATTTTGGTCGCGCTCAGGTCGTTCGGTGTTAGAGACAGGTAATTTTTCATCGTGGCGGTAATGCCCAAGTCCCACGATTCATCGATCGCAATATTATTCAATTCGAAAATAATTCGTTCGAATAAATGCAATATTCCATTTCGACCGAAGTATGCAGTTGTAGAATGTGATCCGTCCGCCTTTGTCAGCGTGCCTCTTATACGAATAAACGACTGGCAGGGTAGAGTATAAACGTCTTGTTTCTGTACCGGGATGCGTATTTCCCTACCGGGCATGTACGGCCCTTGGAGGTAGGGAGCGTAGCAGTGATATTCAAATTTATTTACATCGTCGCTAAACTGAGCTTTTTCTGACACGTTTAAATAATCTTCCATGCTTGTGAACTTTGTAGCCTAAACTGCGGAGATACTTAACGTTAAGAGGTGTTAACGCGCCGCGGCCTCGCAACAGACTGGTCCTGGGTTCGTGTCGCTTATTTGATTTATAGGTCTTGAAAATCAGTCCCATCGCTTCAAATGCAGACGTAGTGTAATTTCTTCGTTTCTAAAATTTACTAGTTTATAGTTTTGATCGACAATGTCCACTACCACTTCGTGTACTGTTTTGGCGAGCACAGGGGCGTAAATGATACTTTGCGGTACTTCGACCAGTTTATATCCTGGCGGGGCCATTGGTGAAAACTCGTGCAGCATGTTGTTTAGTTGTCCGTTGAGGTAAGTTCCACTTGCCAAATTACAGTTTATGCGTATTACATTTGTCGACATGATATTTACAGGTCGCGTGGAGACGTGCAAGGTCTTGGCTGCGTATATTTTCGGTTCGAATCCGAGCATGGTACCTATGGTGCCAGGTTTCGTAAAGTCGACATTTTCACTGCAGTAAAGTTCGCACTGTAGCGTGTTTGGATTATCTCGCAATTCGAAAATTGTGTTTGGAGACAGGGCTTGCTTGATGTAATTTGTAATATCGCTCAACTCGTATGCGCCGGTAGGTATGACAACTTCCTGAGCTGTTGTTCCATCACTTTTCAAGAAGCACATTTTGCAGTTTTCTTCGTCGATATTAGGTATGGCATTATACGTTTGAAAATCTACGAGCCCGATGCTCCATTCTCCGTTCAAGTCCAGCGGCGGGTAGAATGTGGCTCGTAGCTGCAAGCTACGACCTGTCAATATGAGTGTTACGGACATGACTGATTGATTTTCGCTACTGTACGTTTATTTTATATACTTCATATTTGGTCAGAAATCTCAAGCACAAGTGTCCGCAATTTGTTTGATTAGGCCTCTGTTCCGTTTCGTAATTGTAAAACAACGTAGTGGTCCGGCCCAGGTACTGTCGCAGTTCGGGCGGAGGGCGTAAATTACCAAAACTGTCGTAGTAAGTAGCTTTTTTTCCCGTCTTTACATAGGCCACCCAGTGCGTGCCGCGACCCGCCGACGTGTCTAAATTAATTATGGCGCGCTCACGTGTGTTTGGCTTGCTGGGTAAAGTGTCTCGCATAAACACGCCACGGAAATTTGGTATTTTAAGTTTGCGTGCGTACTTTATTAAATCTACGTTGGTGAGCGGTCGTTTCGGCAGGGAACTTAGGATTTTCTCTTTACACGTTTCTTTTTCATGCCTCGGCCTGCCTTGTGAGGCCGTAGGTACAGTCCTGCGCCGTTTTTTTTACCGATGGCAATGGCTTCCATGCTTGCATTATGTCTACGTGCTTCCTCCAACTGCTTTCGCTGGTTCTTGCTAGTGTTGACTGCTCTAGCGATATTTGCCGCGGCTGCTGCGATCCCGCCTAGTGCACCTATAGCAGGCACCAGCAGCGGTAGAAATCCGCCCTTTTTCTTATTGGATCTTTGTGTCTTGCGCTTCTTGGTCTTGCGAGACCTGGTCCGGCGACGAGCGCCCATTCCTAATTTCGTCTTTGCCTTCATGATTTTAGATACGCTCCAGGCCGCGATTTTCTCTCCTAGTCCCGCGTCCGGCGATTTGCTTATATCTTCGGCTTCCTGTGCCAATATCTGATCTGCTCTGTGCCTAGATTCCAGATCCTTGCTTAATGAATATGCGATATCGTGCTGCTTGCACTTTTCGTCGAGAGAATTAATTCCCACGTCACCGCGAGCTAACCTTTTCGCTAGTTTAGTCCCGGGGCCGCAAAATCTGTAGCCGGGAATGTGTAGCTCGAATGGTAGGTTGTTTATCAGCGAGTTTACGAGTCCCGCGCCGATGTGTTTTTTGTTCTTACCTCTTCGAGACATTACATGCAACTGACCTAAAATCAATATAAACGATTGCTCTTATAGAATTTACGTCAGTACGATGGAGGTAGTCAAGCAAGATGTTTGTTTGCCAGTGAGCATTACGCAGGACGATGAAACTGTCGGTCGTGAATCACGACATGGTATATTATTACCGTCCACCGTACGTTGCATCATAGCGGGGCCGTCAAACTGTGGCAAGACGAGTGTTTTACTGAGTTTACTGGAGGAGCCAAACGGTCTTCGGTTCGAGAACGTTTACTTGTATTCCAAGTCGTTGCAACAGCCAAAGTACCAGCGCTTGGCCGCCGTTCTACGCTCGGTGGATGGTCTGGAGTATTTTCCGTTTAGCGATAATACCGATGTGGTGTCTACCGACGAAGCAAAGCCTAATTCCGTGTTTGTGTTCGATGATGTGGCTTGTGAGAAGCAAGGCATAATACAAGAGTACTTTTCCATGGGCAGACACGCCAAGGTAGACTGCGTATACCTGTGTCAGACGTACGGTAGAATACCCAAACATTTGCTGCGAGATAATGCGAATGTCATAGTTTTGTTTCGCATGGACGAACTTAATTTACGCCACGCTTACGACGATCACGTAAACACCGACATGTCGTTTCAGGAATTTAAAGACATGTGCTCCTTATGTTGGAAAGATGAACACGGATTCCTAGTCATCGTAAAGGACTGGCCGCTATATAAGGGCAGGTACAGACAGGGTTTCGATCAGTTTATCGTCAAACATGAATCATAGCATTTCTAAATTTGGACGCAGCAGTCGAGCTCCGCGTACCGAACTATGCACCGTGAAACACGATGATGAAATACGTAAATACATTTCGTTACTTGGCCAAGAAATAAAACGCGCAAAAGATGAAATAATAGTGTACCTCGTAGCCATAGACCAGCGCGTGGAAGCTTCGGATTCTCGAATTCGCGACATGATCGAAGTTTCGAATGCACAAAGACGCGACTACCTAAAGTCTCTTCTGTCAAAACTTAATTCACGTCTGGTGTCTAAAGGTGCTTCGAGATAAACAGTATGGATGTTAACACCGATTTGGCTAAGCAACTGCACGATGTCATCGAGGCCATACGAACAAAGTACTTGCTCGCCAAGCAACACAGATTAAGCGACGAGGTTCGAAGAGAGGAAAAATTGAAGCCCTTGAGTGCCCGTCTGGATAGTTTCATAGCCAGGCGAGGGGACGTCGAAAACGAGAAACCGACTAAAATCGAAGTAAAAGAAGAGCCGCAAACTACGTCCACGGGCAAACGAAAGCGAAGTCCACAATTAACAGACGATTCCAACGTATCTACTAGCGAAGACGAAGTTCGTGTCGGTCGAACTCTTAGGAAGAAACCTCGAAATAAAAAAGGTTTCGAAGTCGGTCCTCTCGCTAGCGAGTATCTGGCCTCCTCTGTACCTCGAAACAGCGACGCGACGTATGGCGTGCATAAACGAGGTAGTAAATGGGTCCTTGGTTCGAAGGAAGTACATTTCGTGTCCGGCGATACTATTGAATGTGGAAAAGAGGTGATAAAACTTACTCGTGGATTATGCGAACTTTTGTTTCGTAAAAAACCGCGGCGATATTCAGAGGTGGATTTGCGAAAATATAGAAGATTGCTGGATGCTTCCAACGCCGTTTACGCAAAAAATGACCCGAAAACGGGTCGATTCAAAGATTATGAACATGAGAAATATCCTTTGATAGCTAGTCTTTTCTTAGACATCGAAGGGACCGGACTTTATAAACTCGACACTGGTAGAAAATTGGACTATGTATATTATGACGACCCCAATGAAATAGTTGATCGTCTTAGACTGCTGCAGGCATCTCAGAGTGTGGGAAATAATTCGCACAGCAACGAAATCGCTTCCATACTTGAAGAATTACGGGAAGCGGGTTATATTGAATAGTTATCATGTCAAAGTTTGCCATTGCGGGCGAGTTGCATAAACCCGCAAGACGTAATTATCCGCGTCGAAAAATCAAAATCGAAGGATTGGACGACAATTGGCAGTCTGATCTGCTCGAAATGTGCGAATATTCACGTGTGAACAAGGGCTACAGGTACATTCTCATAGTCATAGACACCTATTCAAAGTTCCTGTGGGCTAGACCCTTAAAACGGAAAACCGCCGTGGAAGTTACGAGTGCCATGGCGAATATTTTGAAGCATAAACGAAGACCTTCGTTACTGCAGACGGACGACGGGAAAGAATTCTACAATGCATCATTCAAGGCACTGATGAAAAAGTTTGACATTACGCATTATTCTACGTTTAGCGGTGTCAAAGCATCAATGGCAGAACGTGTGATTCGTACGATGAAGAATAAACTGTATAGGAATTTTACAGCGAACGGTAATTACAAGTGGCTGAGTTTACTTCCTAAACTCGTGCGAGAATACAATTCTACTGTGCATTCTACAACGGAAATGAAGCCGAAGGACGTAAAGGACAATCGACTGCTTCGAACTGTGTACTCCAAGACGAATATACTAGATCCGCGAAAGAAGAAAGCGAATATCGGCGACATTGTGCGGATTTCGGAAAATCGCGGAATTTTTCACAGACCTTACAAGGGGAATTGGACTGGTGAACTAGTTCGTGTATGTAGAATAAAAAATACGTATCCGCGTACTTATTTTCTCGAGGATCTGAAAGGAAAACGTATAACAGGGGCGTTTTATGGAGAAGAGATTATGAAAACTAAATATCCAGATACTTTTCTCGTTGAAAAAGTGTTACGGCGTAAGAAGGGTAAGGCCTTAATACGATGGTTGCATCATGGACCAGAGTTTGACTCGTGGATTGATGAAAAGGATATTTTAAAACAATGAGTTTGTGTAACAACTTGTGTGTAAAACATATTTTGTGTGTAAATAAATCTTTGTATGTAATAAATTGTATTTTTTTTTTAATTTCTGTACGTGTATATATGAGCCATGCGGGGAGCGTACAAGAAGCGCAACCGCTCCGGCCGAAAGACGTTGGACGACTGTCGTGGCTTTTACCCCCTCCACAGCGCCTGTGGCGGTGGTGGGGGGGGGGGCGGTGGTGGTGGCAGGGTGGGGTGGTGGAGATCTTACTTTGCAGAAATATGATCTCTCCTCACACCTGCCCCATGCAGGTGCAACTTCCCCCTCCATGCCGCTCGTCGGACCGTGGGACACGGCGCTGGGGGGCACAGACCAGATGTCCTCTTCCAGGACACGTGTGCTGGTCGCCGCTTGCTAACAATATATTACAAAAATTATTTTATTAAGAGTAACTTTTAATATTTTTAACTATAAAGACGAAATGAAAAGGTTTATTCCAAGTATAAGGTTATAACGAATTAATTTTCTTTATAAGTATAAAGTCATAAAGAATTAATTTTTTTACAAGTATAAAGATGTATAATTTTTTTCCAGGTATAAAGTTTCAAAGATTATATTTAAAAAAACAATTGAGTATAGTGACTCGAGGATTTATTATTATGATAAAACACAAACTTAAATTTTTTTTTTCTATGTAATCGTACATACATATATACATTAGTTTTTACCTCAATTCCTCCTCTCCCCTACCGAGTACCTTCTTCGTGACGAGTAGACGAAAAGTACAATTTTTTAATACATACTTTATCATCTAAAACCTTATAAGGTTTTTTTATTTATTTTTGTAGAGGTACATTGAAAAGAGAAAATAATAAATTATAAGAGGGTGGTGGGGGAGGGGCGGAGCGTCGTGTGCGAGAAAAAAATAATAAATTAAAAAAGGGGTGGGGAGGAGGGTAGGGGTGGGAATGGAAAAATACAAGAGTAGTGGTGGGGGAGGGAGTGGAAAAATACAAGAGTAGTGGTGGGGGAGGGAGTGGAAAAATACAAGAGTAGTGGTGGGGGGAGGTTATTACGATGAAAAATAATAAATTAAAAAAAAGGGGGGGGGGTTTAAGTTCGTATATGCATTGGTAAAAGTGGTGGGGGTCAGTCTGCCAGCAGTCACCTAGGGGGAAGGATCGGTCGCCATTTTTTATTTTTTTTGCCTCTGTCGGGTTCGAACCGAGGACTCCGAGCTCCGTGTCGAAAAAGTACAATTTTTATAAGTATTTTATTAAAATTTTATTATTTAATTTTTTTTATAAATTTAAAAAAAAAATCGTTAAAATCGAATAATAAAAAAAGTTAAAGATGGCGGCCATAACGAAAATTGCAACTGTGACATCATCATTCAAAATGGCGGAAAACACATCACCGGAATTTTCTAGAACACAATGACGTCATCCAAAATGGCGGATCCAAGATGGCGGATCCAAAATGGCCGTCGTGATCTACTTATCCAGTTATGCTGTGTCCCGTTACGCTGTGTCCCGTTATGCTTAACCAAGATGGACGCCGTGACGTCACAATCCAAGATGGACGCCGTGACGTCAGAATCCAAGATGGCGGACCGACAATCTTCAATCCACCGCCTGAGGCCTGTGCTCGGACCGGCTATCCTATACTACTGATGGGAGTGTTTCAAGTTTAATGCGCCCCGAAAAAGTCAAATCGATGGTTGTTCCAATCGAGTGGAAGAGAGATAGATGCGGCGCAAGCGTACAATGAGCGTAACGAGATACAGCGTAACGGGACAATGTGCGTTACGGGACACTTTTTCGTGCGTGCAGCCGGTGTTCATCGATTTATTAGACGTCACGTCAAAATCGGTTTCATTAACAAACATAACGAGGATGAGTGTAAAAAAACAAGCGATCGTTGCATTTAATTAATACTTAGTGCTGAGATTAGTGACTAAACACGACCCCAGGTACAAAAAAATTGGATAACAGGAATGTATGTGCGATTCCGTGTGAGGACTCGTGGGTAAACAAACACTAGACGTGGTTACGACATTTATTTCGGTGACTTTTAACTTATATGGTAACTTTGTAGTGGACTGAGTATACTTAACTATGTTCCTTGTGTACCGGACGTAATTGCTTGCCGTAGACTGGCGTGCGGAGTTATATACGCACACGTCCATGATTGGACAACTAGAGAATGTCCTGGAACGGGTGTTGTAGTCTGGTAATAATTAACAGGCAGGTACATTACGCACCACGACGAAATAACTGTTTGTCACGCGGGCGAATAGTCACGTATTAGTCACACTAGACCACGAATGTGTGTTTAAAGCTAAATACGTTGCTTTGGCACCTGTAGAACGAAAAAAAAACTTTGTTCTGCAAGTAAAATGTGATGGTGGAAGAATTTATCTCACAAGTGGCTATTGTGTGTCGTTTTGCCTAAAGGCGTTTTGCCTAATTTTAGGCAAAACGCCATTAGGAAAATCGCCGTTGGTCAAATAGGAGTTAGGCAAAACGCCGTTAGACAAAAAGGCGTTAGGCATAACGCCGTTAGTCAAAACACCGACAGGCAAAACGCCATTGGCCAAATCGTAGTTAGGCAAAACGCCGTTAGGCAAAACGCCGTTAGGCAAAACGAGGTTTTGTCATCATAGTAACATTTTAGGCAAAACGCCGTTAGGGAAAACGCCGTCAGACAGAACTCCGTTAGGGAAAACGCCGTTAGGCAAATCGTCTTTAGGTAAATCGCCTTTAGGCAAATAGCCGTTAGGCAATTTGACGTTAGGGAAAACGCCTTTAGGTATAATGACTTTAGGCAAATCGCCGTAACGAATTCATGTTTAGGCAAACCGCCTTTAGGCAAATCGCCTGTTACTCTATTGTGCGAACACTTTGCAGCAAGTTTTCGAAGAGTAAACGAACTAAACTGGTTGAAAGTACGTACGAAATCAAACATTAACACGCTTGTAAAGATTTGCCGGCCAAGCATAACTACACACTATTACATGATGTATTCAATTTTCTATTTGAATTTTCATTTTTGTTTTATAATTGATTATTCATGATTTAAAAAAAATTGTGCCCGAATAAAACATAAAAAAAATGTCGACATTCGTAAGTGTGAGAAGATATTTTTACAAAAAATGTATATCATATATAAAAAAACCTTTGCCAATGTGCTGTACAAATTTACAATATTTTTGTTGTATTGCAATTTATTTCTTCGTAACTGCTTTCCAAAGGAATTTCGTGTTTAGGTAAGGAAAAAAAATCTTTGTATGAATCTTATGGTTTAAATAAAAACAATGGAACGCCGTTGTTGTTTACGTTTAGCACTTAAACAGGCACGTAATTCCGGTTGAAATGATTACATTTGAAGCTGCAAGGGCTGACGTCCCGTAGATAGCGAGGTCGTTTAACGTACAGAAACAGATATGCGCGTGTAATAATAGGTCGGACTGGAAACCGAGCCCACGGGAGCGCGAGTCCCGCTTGTCGTAGCTGGTTGACGGCTACGACCGACTACGACGGGGCCACGCGAGAGGACAGAGAGATCTAGGGGTGCCGCACATTGAACGCGGGTTACCTGCGCCAGCGTTACCAGCGCGAACCTGCTTCGATCAGCGACCGGTCAAGCTTGTGGGATGTCCCCATGTTTTCTCTGCTCGGGGGCGGTACGCGACACGCCTTTCAGTCACAAGCTCATTTTATGCTATTGTAAAACATAATCATTGAAATACATTTAGTTCTAAGATGTGGTCACTATAACGTTTTCCTAGTGTGATTTTAATAATTGTATACACATTATTTTTTCCTTCGCGTTAGTTTATTTTTTGGTTTCAAGCCATTATTTAAATTTTTTTTTTTTTTTAACTTTACACTGTATCGACTATTCCTGCACATTAAGGTCTCCACAGTGAAAATATATAGCCGATAATACAAACCCCATGGAATTCTGCAGAACCGTTCAGAATGTAATACTGGTCAACAAAATCAATATGGGGTAAGCAGTCATAGGTAGGGCCTATATATGTTAAATAAGTCGTCAGCAGAGAATACGAAAATATTAATTTAAATTTTTAATCTGTATATTGCTTTAGGAAAATTATTTTTTAGATTTATATATAAATTTTTATGTTTAGTTAAATACTAATTTAAGATAATAGTGTTTCGGTCCATCAGACACACCAGTATTGTATGTTTTTGTTGCAGAGAATAATACGACATGAAAAAATTATGTAAGATAATTGATATCAATTCACACACACAAAAACACACACAAACACACACACACACACACACACACATATATATATATATAAATATATGGCCATCATTTCAAAAATTATATCTGGTTCTCGAAATGCGCTGACCTGAGAGATTAGTGATGTATAGAGACCGGAAAAATTCGCGGATTCATTTCACGATACGCTAGAATCCAAACAACTGTACCTTTATATTGCTTCTTTGATTGGCTTACAGTTTATCTGAAGGACTTTGAGCCAATGGAAAACATTCAACCAAAAAAGTATCGAATCGCAAGCGTCCCAGTTTGACAGGTCCCACCAGTCAGTAGCCAATGTGGAGGTGGCATTTGCCTGAGTATGTAGGGTTCTGTGGAGTCCATCCTATAGGTCATCGAAATAGCGAATATTTCCAGTCTCTAGTGATGTGCTGGTCAGGGGCGCAACAACTAAAATTCCAAAGGGAGGTGGGGCAATATACCTTTTTATAAAGAATCATCGATCCCCCCTATTAAAACGGGTGGTCCGGGGATCCTCGCCCGGGAGAATTTGTAAATCAAGGTCGAAAATGGTGCTATTTAAGCAGTTTTACTATCTAAAAATTGATTACACAGCACTTTCTTTGCCCCAGTTTGCCCCCACTTCAAGGTTTCAGAGGGGGGGGGGCAAAATACCCTTGCCCCCTCCTGTTGTTTCGGTCCCTATGTGCTGGTGGACGCGGCTTGCAGGGTCGCTGACGATGCTGTGCACGGGCACCGTGCTGAGCTGGGCCTCCCCCGGCCTGCCGCACCTGCGGCGAGGGGACAACACCTCGGCGGGGCTGAGCGGCGAGCAGGCCTCGTGGGTGGGCGCCGCGACGCCGTTGGGCGCCGTGGCGGGGTCTCTGTGCGCCGGACGCCTCGCCGACATCCTGGGCCGTCGCAACCTCCTGCTGCTGCTCGCCGCGCCCTACCTGCTGGGCTGGGCGCTGGTCGCGCTCGCCGGCTTCCGCGTGAGTGGCGTCCCTCTCCGCACCCCGCTCGCCGCGCCCTACCTACTGGGCTGGGCGCTGGTAGCGCTCGCCGGCTTCCGCGTGAGTGGCGTCCCTCTCCGCTCCCCGCTCGCCGCGCCCTACCTGCTGGGCTGGGCGCTGGTCGCGCTCGCCGGCTTCTGCGTGACTGGCGTCCCTCTCCGCTCCCTGCTCGCCGCGTCCTACCTGCTGGGCTGGGCGCTGGTCGCGCTCGCCGGCTTCCGCGTGAGTGCGTCCCTCTCCGCTCCTCGCTCGCCACGTCCTACCTGCTGGGCTGGGCGCTGGTCGCGCACGCCGGCTTCCGCGTGAGTGGCATCCCTCTCCGCTCCCCGCACGCCGCGTCCTACCTGCTGGGCTGGGCGCTGGTCGAACTCGCCGGCTTCCGATTGAGTCGCGTCCCTCTCCTCTCCCCGCTCGCCGCGCCCTACCTGCTGGGCTGGGCGCTGGTCGCGCTCGCCGGCTTCCGCATGAGTGGCGTCCCTCTCCGCTCCCCGCTCGCCGCGCCCTACCTTCTGGGCTGGGCGCTGGTCGCGCTCGCCGGCTTCCGCGTGAGTGGCGTCCCTCTCCGCTCCTCGCTCGCCGCGTCCTACCTGCTGGGCTGGGCTCTGGTCGCGCTCGCCGGCTTCCGTGTGAGTCACGTCCCTCTCTGCCACCTGCTCGCCGCGCCCTACCTGCTGGGCTGGGCGCTGGTCACGCACGCCGGCTTCCGCGTGAGTGGCCTCCCTCTCCGCTCCCCGCTCGCCGCGCCCTACCTGCTGGGCTGGGCGCTGGTCGCGCTCGCCGGCTTCCGCGTGAGTGGCGTCCCTCTCCGCTCCCCGCTCGCCGCGCCCTACCTTCTGGGCTGGGCGCTGGTCGCGCTCGCCGGCTTCCGCGTGAGTGGCGTTCCTCTCCGCTCCTCGCTCGCCATGTCCTACCTGCTGGGCTGGGCGCTGGTCGCACTCGCCGGCTTCCGCGTGAGTCACGTCCCTCTCTGCCACCTGCTCGCCGCGCCCTACCTGCTGGGCTGGGCGCTGGTCGCGCACGCCGGCTTCCGCGTGTGTGGCGTCCCTCTCCGCTCCCCGCTCGCCGCGCCCTACCTGCTGGGCTGGGCGCTGGTCGCGCTCACCGGCTTCCGCGTGAGTGGCGTCCCTCTCCGCTACCCGCTCGCCGCGCCCTACCTTCTGGGCTGGGCGCTGGTCGCGCTCGCCGGCTTCCGCGTGAGTGGCGTCCCTCTCCGCTCCTCGCTCGCCATGTCCTACCTGCTGGGCTGGGCGCTGGTCGCGCTCGCCGGCTTCCGTGTGAGTCACGTCCCTCTCTGCCACCTGCTCGCCGCACCCTACCTGCTGGGCTGGGCGCTGGTCGCGCACACCGGCTTCCGCGTGAGTGGCGTCCCTCTCCGCTCCCCGCTCGCCGCGCCCTACCTGCTGGGCTGGGCGCTGGTCGCGCTCGCCGGCTTCCGCGTGAGTGGTGTCCCTCTCAGCTCCCTGCTCGCCGCGCCCTACCTTCTGGGCTGGGCGCTGGTCGCGCTCGCCGGCTTCCGCGTGAGTGGCGTCCCTCTTCGCTCCCCGCTCGCCGCGCCCTACCTGCTGGGCTGGGCGCTGGTCGCGTTCGCCGGCTTCCGCGTGAGTGGCGTCCCTCTCCGCTCCTCGCTCGCCATGTCCTACCTGCTGGGCTGGGCGCTGGTCGCACTCGCCGGCTTCCGCGTGAGTCACGTCCCTCTCTGCCACCTGCTCGCCGCGCCCTACCTGCTGGGCTGGGCGCTGGTCGCGCACGCCGGCTTCCGCGTGTGTGGCGTCCCTCTCCGCTCCCCGCTCGCCGCGCCCTACCTGCTGGGCTGGGCGCTGGTCGCGCTCACCGGCTTCCGCGTGAGTGGCGTCCCTCTCCGCTACCCGCTCGCCGCGCCCTACCTTCTGGGCTGGGCGCTGGTCGCGCTCGCCGGCTTCCGCGTGAGTGGCGTCCCTCTCCGCTCCTCGCTCGCCATGTCCTACCTGCTGGGCTGGGCGCTGGTCGCGCTCGCCGGCTTCCGTGTGAGTCACGTCCCTCTCTGCCACCTGCTCGCCGCACCCTACCTGCTGGGCTGGGCGCTGGTCGCGCACACCGGCTTCCGCGTGAGTGGCGTCCCTCTCCGCTCCCCGCTCGCCGCGCCCTACCTGCTGGGCTGGGCGCTGGTCGCGCTCGCCGGCTTCCGCGTGAGTGGTGTCCCTCTCAGCTCCCTGCTCGCCGCGCCCTACCTTCTGGGCTGGGCGCTGGTCGCGCTCGCCGGCTTCCGCGTGAGTGGCGTCCCTCTTCGCTCCCCGCTCGCCGCGCCCTACCTGCTGGGCTGGGCGCTGGTCGCGTTCGCCGGCTTCCGCGTGAGTGGCGTCCCTCTCCGCTCCTCGCTCGCCATGTCCTACCTGCTGGGCTGGGCGCCTGTCGCGCTCGCCGGCTTCCGCGTGAGTCACGTCCCTCTCTGCCACCTGCTCGCCGCGCCCTACCTGCTGGGCTGGGCGCTGGTCGCGCACGCCGGCTTCCGCGTGTGTGGCGTCCCTCTCCGCTCCCCGCTCGCCGCGCCCTACCTGCTGGGCTGGGCACTGGTCGCGCTCACCGGCTTCCGCGTGAGTGGCGTCACTCTCCGCTCCCCGCTCGCCGCGCCCTACCTTCTGGGCTGGGCGCTGGTCGCGCTCGCCGGCTTCCGCGTGAGTGGCGTCCCTCTCCGCTCCCCGCTCGCCGCGCCCTACCTGCTGGGCTGGGCGCTGGTCGCGCTCGCCGGCTTCCGCGTGAGTGGCGTCCCTCTCCGCTCCCCGCTCGCCGCGCCCTACCTGCTGGGCTGGGCGCTGGTCGCGCACGCCGGCTTCCGCGTGTGTGGCGTCCCTCTCCGCTCCCCGCTCGCCGCGCCCTACCTGCTGGGCTGGGCGCTGGTCGCGCTCGCCGGCTTCCGCGTGAGTGGCGTCCCTCTCCGCTCCCCGCTCGCCGCGCCCTACCTGCTGGGCTGGGCGCTGGTCGCGCTCGCCGGCTTCCGCGTGAGTGGCGTCCCTCTCCGCTCCCCGCTCGCCGCGCCCTACCTGCTGGGCTGGGCGCTGGTCGCGCTCGCCGGCTTCCGCATGAGTGGCGTCCCTCTCCGCTCCCCGCTCGCCGCGCCCTACCTGCTGGGCTGGGCGCTGGTCGCGCTCGCCAGCTTCCGCGTGAGTGGCATCCCTCTCCGCTCCTCGCTCGCCGCGTCCTACCTGCTGGGCTGGGCGCTGGTCGCGCTCGCCGGCTTCCGCTTGAGTCACGTCCCTCTCTGCCACCTGCTCGCCGCGCCCTACCTGCTGGGCTGAGCGCTGGTCGCGCACGCCGGTTTCCGCGTGAGTGGCGTCCCTCTCTGCTCCTCGCTCGCCGCGCCCTACCTGCTGGGCTGGGCGCTGGTCGCGCTCGCCGGCTTCCGCGTGAGTGGCGTCCCTCTCCGCTCCCCGCTCGCCGCGCCCTACCTTCTGGGCTGGGCGCTGGTCACGCTCGCCGGCTTCCGCGTGAGTGGCGTCCCTCTCCGCTCTTCGCTCGCCATGTCCTACCTGCTGGGCTGGGCGCTGGTCATGCTCGCCGGCTTCCGCGTGATTCACGTCCCTCTCTGCCACCTGCTCGCCGCGCCCTACCTGCTGGGCTGGGCGCTGGTCGCGCTCGCCGGCTTCCGCGTGAGTGGTGTCCCTCTCCGCTCCCCGCTCGCCGCGCCCTACCTGCTGGGCTGGGCGCTGGTCGCGCTCACCGGCTTCCGCGTGAGTGGCGTCCCTCTCTGCTCCCCGCTCGCCGCGTGCTACCTTCTGGGCTGGGCGCTGGTCGCGCTCGCCGGCTTCCGCGTGAGTGGCGTCCCTCTCTGCCACCTGCTCGCCGCGCCCTACCTGCTGGGCTGGGCGCTGGACGTGCTCGCCGGCTTCTGCGTGAGTCGCGTCCCTCTCGGCGTGCGACTCTCGCAGTGGGAACTGAAACCACGTGTCTCTATCTGTTGGGCGGACCCTTAACTTCCAGCAAATAACAAATCGGAATAGAGGTTCTCATTAAAAGTTTTTTAGTTAATACGTTTTTTTGGTTATATTAAGCTATCTCCTTGGCGGCGAAAAACTATTTTTTTCCTAACCTAACTAATAACTAGAGACCTGCAAAATTCGCGGATTCTATGACCTCCAGGATAGACTCTACTACACTCTACACACTCGGGAAAATGCCACCTGTTCATTGGCTGCTGACTTGTGTCATATCGACCGAGTGTCTGTGATTCGATACTTCATTGAGCGAGGGTCTCTAATTGGCCTTTATTACTCCAGATTAACAGTAAACCAAGTGCAGAAGCAGCGCTAAGGTATAATTATTTGAATTGTAGCATATCACGAATTGAATCCGCGAATTTTGCAGGTCTCTAATGATAACTAAGTGTGTTTGGGAGGGGTCTGGGTTAGGAAAGACTCTAAGTGCATCTCAGGCCGAAGCCTATAAGCCTCTAAGCATGCAGGTTATGAACCATGCAGGAGAGGTAGCTAGGAGGGGGATTGGCCAGCCATGACTAACTCCCCTCACTGACTATACTAGACTAAAACTAGATAAGTTGAGCCCAAGTAAAACCTGCATAGACACAGGGAAAACCCCGGGCTCTGACATGCTGGATGCAAAAATTTCATGCATTAAAATCAAGAAGTAAGCTTACGGGAGACAGGAGGATGGATCTGGAAGAATAGTTGGACAGAGAAGAAAAGAGTCTACCATGCAGGGGGTTGGGGGCTTGGACATTGCTGTCCGCATTGGTTGGATGTCCACTGGTTGTTTCGGGGGCGACTTTTGTAGTTTCCCACCAGGCTGCCAGCCAGCCTTCGGTTCCTTTCAACTTCATACCCATTCTCTAGACACACCCGGTAACCCCTGGGTCTATCGAGAGTTCTGAAAATATTGTCCCTTTTCCATGCATCACCACATCTAACTCCTACATTGGTCCCTACCGCCAGTGCCTCTAGCTTCATTGTTCCCCTGTTATAATATTTTTCCTGATTTTGTTGTTTGTCCAGTAAGTCCTGGTGTATGTCTGGCTGTTGCTGTGGCCGAAGCATGTCCGCTGAGTGTGACATTAATACCCTTAGTCGTCTACCAAACAACCTCTGAGCCGGTGACTGTCGACCGGTGTGTTTCTGTATTCTAAGAGCGCCAGCATCACATCTCTACGGTCCTTCACTGCCTTTTTGAGCATATTTTTCACTGTTTGCACATACCTTTCCACAAGTACATTGGACTGTGGGTACATAGGACTAGATGTCTTATGTGAAAAGTCCCAGTTGTGTGCAAACCCCTTAAACTCTTGTGAAGAAAACTGTGGCCCATTGTCGCTATAAAGTACCTCTGGTATCCCATGTTTCGCAATTATAGCTTTGTAGTGCCCCACTACGAGACCTGATGTGAGACTTGTTAACTGACTGAACTCAGGGTACTTTGAGTAGGCATCAATTACTATTACTATCCATGTCTGATGGGAAGATCCCTGGAAGGAATGCGGTTGCCGAGGCTAGCTCTGACGTCTCAAGGTCAGACAGACAAGGGAATATGCGCTACTATGGAGAGCGAAAAAATATGTATAAATATTGGTTTGTTATAAAGAATTAGGAATATGTTTACTATTTTTTTCCTCATTAACTACTTAACGAGCGTATAAAAATAACAGATTCTTCGGAACGCGCTCAGTTTTGAGACAATATGACGATTTTTTGACGAAATTGGTTTCAATAGCATGAAAATAGCAGTGCTCCATGGTTTTGTCGGCGCTCTTTTTAATCTTTTAGCAAAAAATAACGGTTTGTAACAATGGTAGTAAATAATTGTTCAGGTTTTCTTCTATAACATTCGTGTTTCGTCCTCGATAAAATTCTTTTCTTGTCTTCAATGATAAAACATTCAGTTCTCAGGTAAGATAGTAGTCTCTCCAGTCTTGTTTTAAAACTTCTTGTGCTTCTCCTTCTCCTCCTTGGTTGCTTGTCTTGTCCGTGGTGTTGTGATAAGCTTGTCTGCTTCAAGGCCTTCACTCCCTCTTCACAAGTTTGTAACCTGTAAAGGGTTTTGTGTGGTCAAACACAAAACGGCCGTAGGTCCTTTCAGCTTGCTTTTTTAGTTCTTCAAAGTCTAGAGGGATTCCCAGTCTCTCGAAGTTTGCTTTCAGGAGGCATTTTAATTTCTGGATGTCCAACGGAATATTATTTCTTGCAAAAAGGTGTTTATCTTGCAATGGCATATTCGGAAAGTTTATTTTCCCCTCCTCCTTCCATACTGCGTACCACTTCAGCAATGGCTGTACTCTGAATGTCTTTTTCGTCCAATCTTTCCATTCTTAGGTCGTACTCGAGCTGGTGGTACACTGGAGCTGGGTCTCCTCTCCATGTATATGATGGTTCATGATTGATCTTGACGTGAACTTTTGGTTGTTCGTCCTGGGTTAGTGTTGTATCATTGTTGTCCTCTTTATGATCTTCATATGTATGTGTCTCTGTCTTATGTTCCGACGTTGGTTGGACTGTTACTATTGCTTTCTTCTTTTTGTTGTACATATGCACGGCCCTTCTTTCTTGAGCTCTTATTTATTTTCCAGTTATTCTCTCAGAATGTCCATCTCGCATAGAAGCAAAGAGGTTTCCACTCAAAGGGCTACATTGCGCATGCACATTTTCTATCCGTCATCTTGATCTATATTCAGGCCTTCTTGTTGATACCAATAATGGGTTGTTGTGGTACAGTTGTTTTCGTGCAAATGTACAAACTGACGAATATGTGCAAGTATACATTGTTCCGTTGACCAGACACTGTCTTGGAAGGGAAGCGCTGGTGTGCGGGAGGTGAGCAGTGTGTGGCGTGCGCAGGCGCCGCTGCTGTGCGCCGGCCGGCTCGTGTCCGGACTGTCAACGGGCGTGGCGACGGTGGCGCTCGCCATCTACAGCGAGGAGATCTCCGAGGTGCGGGTGCGCGGGCGCCTGGGCTGCCTGCTGGACTTCATGATCGCCACGGGCTTCCTCGTCTTCTACGTGCTGCAGAGCTGCCTGGGGCTGGGCCTGGCCACGGCGATCTGCGCCGCGACGCCCGTCGTCTTCTTCTGCAGCTTCGTGTGGATGCCCGAGTCGCCCGTCCACCTGCTGCGCCGTGGGCAGGACGCCCGCGCCGCCGAGGCTCTGGGGTTCCTGCGGGGAGCCGGCCACGACGTGGCGCCCGAGCTGTGTGCCATGAGGGACTACCTCGACGACAAGTTCTCCGTCGAGGGCCCCGACGCGCGGCGCGTCCAGGACTGCCTCTTCCGCCGCGGCGTCGGAGGAGGAGGAGGCTCCAACACGGCCGCCGCCGCGCGCATCTCCATCGGCCTCGCCGTGGTCGCCCAGCTGACGGGGATCCAGCCCGTCAACTACAACACCGTCGACATCTTCCGCCGCGGGCGGTCCTCCGTGGACGCCGACACCGCGGACATGATCTACTCGAGCGGGCAGTGCCTGGCGGCGCTGGCGGCGCTCCTGCTGGTCGACTCCCTGGGGCGGCGCGTCGTGCTGCTGACCTCCGCTGCCGGCATGCTGCTGTCGGCGCTGCTGCTGTGCGCGCACTCCTCGCTCGAGGACAGCGACGGCTACATCGCGCGCTTCGGCTGGGTGCCCTGCTTCGCCGTCAGCACCTTCACGGCGTCCAACGGCTTCGGCCTGGGCCCCGTGCCGTGGTTCGTGATGGCCGAGCTGTCGCCCGCCGAGGCCAAGGGCTGGATCAGCTCGACCTGCGTGTGCGTGAGCTGGGCCTTCCAGTTCGCCACGGCCAAGATGTACAGCGTGATGACCGCCGGCCTGGGCGACGCCCTCACCTTCGCCGTGTTCGCGGCGACCTCCCTGCTCGCCGTGGTGTTCGTGGCGCTGTGCGTGCCCGAGACCCGGGGCAAGACCCGCGCGCAGATCCAGCGCGAGCTGCAGGCCAGGGCGCGGGGCGGCTGCAGCTGGTGGAGACCGCCTGGTCCGCAGCGCGTCGTCGAGGCCAGCGCGTAGCCGCATCTTCTTGGCTCCTCGTGCAATCGCCTTGCGGCGTTTCCGAACCGCCCTATTCGACACAGCAGTCCGTTATTGCGACGTTTCGGCAGTCGTCGCAGCTGCCATCACCAGCAAGACGTGCCTACCTGATGATGGCAGCTGTAAAATACTGCCGAAACGTCGCAAGACAAATTACACCTGACATGGCCCACACCCAGGAGCCGAGAAATCGCAGACGATGGCCGTAAAAACCTGCGATCTTTATTCATCGAATAAATACTGTTAAGATGTTGCTTTGATCACACGCCATTGCTCGTTACACTGTACGTCATGAGAACACCTCAATAACTGACAAAAAAAAAGAATAAGCAAACACACGAAAACTAGCCGAAATCAGGCGATGTCAAAAATTTTAAAGCACAGACAGCACAGAAAATACAGAAATTAAGTATGTCAAAAAATAGCATCTTTAATTAATATTCACCATTGCAAGGACCATTCAAAGTACGTATGAAATATTTTATTATATTTTTTCGAGTTTCAATGAATTGTTCTTATTATATTTTTTTGACCAGAGAATATGAGCTGCGCAATGTTACAACATGTACTTATTATGTTGACCGTCATTTACAAATCGTAAATCAATGTTGGAGCTATGCATATGTGGAAATAGCAGGTCAATATCAGCACAAAACTTTACACCAAATGTCAAGGTTTGTAATTTTTTTCCCTTTTATATGTGCAGTAAGTTACCAAACTAAGTAAATTTCGTTTAATAAAGTTCATATTGTAATACAAAAGAAACCATATACATTGATAAAACCCATTACATCATTTCTTGTTTCCTGAAAACTATATATTAAAAATAGTGCTGTAAATGTTGTTCATGCCTTGTTAATTTAATTTTGCGCAGTCGTGGGCAGAGATGGTTTTCATCAGCTGATTCTAAGCATTAAAAATACTTGAAAGTAATGTAAGTGTTTACCTATGAGTATGGGCATGCAGATTTCGCGAAAAGATTTAGGGACTAGATGAAAGTTAAAACACTGTAGCTGTTCACAAAACTGAATTGGAACTAATAGTTTAGCTGCATGACGCCCAGCAATGCGGAGAAATGGTAAACGACTAACGAAACTATTTACAGATGGCACTGCTGAACACGACGGCCGCCACAGTGGCGCACTCACGATCGATGGCGCCAAATTCAAATATCCAAACCACCACACATTCTATTACTACGCCCAAACATACCGCCCACCAAAACTAACATTTTTTATGTTTCACTACACTGGTTCTTAGTTGACTGGCAACCGACACATATTATCACTGGCCGCTTCACCACTCGAAGCTGCTGTTTGATGGTAGCTACTCTTGACACACCATCCTGACCAGGATGTAGGGTTGTAACGCGGCCGAGTTGCCACTGCAGGGGTGGAAGGTGGTCTTCTTTGATGAGGACAAGGTCACCAACCTGCAGGTCACCTTCCCTTTTTGCCCACTTGCAACGTGGTTGTAGAGTGTGCAAATATTCCTTGTGCCACCGCTGCCAGAAGTGCTGTGATGCACTCTGTACCAGCTGCCATCTGTCTAATCTGTTGGTCTGAATTTCCGTGAGGTCTGCAGCTGGAGGAGATGTCAGAGAAGTGCCAACAAGGAAGTGTGCTGGCGTAAGGGCCTCCATGTCATTTGGGTCTGATTAAATGGCACAGAGTGGCTGTGAATTGAGGACAGCTTCAGTTTGAGTGAACAAAGTCGACAGCTCTTCAAAGGTGAGTATCTGCTGGCCAACGACTCTCTTGAGATGGTACTTCGCAGACTTGATGCTTGTCTCCCACAGACATCCAAAATGTGGCGCAGATGGAGGATTGAGGTTCCACTGAATCCCACGAGTAGCCAGAGTATCTGCCACACAATGCCAGTTAGAGGTGTTCTTCAGGTACCTTTCAAGGTCATTGAAGTAGCGACGTGCCCCTATGAAGTTTGTTCAACAATCTGAAAAAAACAGCATTACAGAGTCCACGCCCATTTAAGTAGGCAGTGGTACTCAATGATGAAACAAATTCCAAGTGTACTGCCTTAGTTGCTAAGCATATGAATAATCACAGGTAGGCCTTGGATGAACGACTGTTCGACCATTCGAAAGCCTGACTTAGAAAGGGCCCCCATAGTCAACACCCACATTCAGAAATGGTCTTGTTTGTTGCACTCGACTTGGTGGAAGATTTCCCATGGATGGCTGCACATTGGTGGCTCTGAATCTGTAACATTTTACACAGGCGTGTATCCTAGTCTTGACAGCTCCTCTACCTGCCACTATCCAGTACTCACACCGAATTGCAGCATGTGTGGCACTGGGGCCAGCATGAAGGTGTAAGATATGATAGTAGTCAATAATCATTTCTGTTACAAAACTCCTTTTGGGAAGCAGGACTTGATGTTTCATTCCATAGGCTATATGTGAATTCTGCAGGCGTCCACCTACACGGATGATCCCATCAGCATCAATGAATGGCTGTAGTCTTTTAATTCCAGAAGAACATTCGCGAGCTGCAGCCAAACAATCAAACTCTAATTTGAAATTCTCTTGCTTAAGCTGCTTCAAGCACACCTTCTTGGCAGCGTCAATTTCTGCTACAGTGAGAGGACCTGTATGTCACAACTCCCTTGAAACCTTAAAATTTAATGCAAATCTCAACACATACGCAAGTACTCTTTGCAGTCATGATCAGGACGAAAACCTACAAAGGATGTTAAGAATGTTCGGTATACACTGACCAACCAATGAGACTAGCGTGATTGCCTTCAACTCCTCTTTACCTTCCTCTGAACTGGTATATCCTTGACTGGGTCATAAATCCACCTCTGCTGTCAACCAACCTGGCCCAGTCCACCAAAGTGGGTGTGTTAGAAGCTCCTTGGGTGAGAGTCATCTTGATGCACAGTCTGCAGCATTTTCAGCAGAGGAAACATGTCTCCAGTGGACTGGAACCTTGCTCTCCTGAATACGAGAAACTCTGTTCGCCACAAATGTTTTCAGCCGATGTGGTGGAATCTTAATCCAAGCAAGCACTACGGTCGAGTCACACCATGCATAAATGCAACTTATATGGATTCGCTCGGACAGTGTTGTGATCAGTGATTCAATCAATTTGATAAGCAAGAGTGCAGCCCGCAATTCAAGTCGCGGAAGTGTGACAGTCTTCAGTGGTGCAACACGTGACTTGGCGAGAAGCAAATGTGATTTTGTTTCACCTTGGCTAGTAGTCCGCAAATACACAACAGCTGCGTAACCCTCATTGGATGCATCACCAAAACCATGGAGCTGGTATTCAGACTGTGGTGCAGAAACAAGACGAGGTATGGACACCATGCTTAGGACATCCAACTGGCCAATGAAAACATGCCAATTGGCAACTAAGTCTAGTGGTGGGGTTTCGTTCCAAGAAACTCCCAGCAACCAAAGCCTTTGGAGAAAGATTTTGACTCGAATGATAACTGGAGTAATCCACCCTAGCGGATCATATAACCTAGCAATTTCTGAAAGGATGGTTCTCTTGGTGACTGTTGCACTAGCATGCTGAACATGGTATGAGAAAACGTCTGCCTTCCAATCCCATTGAAGACCAAGTACCTTAATAACTTCATTGCTACCATGAAAACTAAGTGGACTCTCCCTGTGATCTTCTGGAACTGCATCCAAAACGGCCTTACTATTACTGGACCATTTTCTTAGTTCGAAACCACCTTGTTTCAGGAGATTTATTAATTCTTGCTGTAACGCGAGAGCTTCCGTGACTGATGCTGCACCAGTCACAATATCATCTACGAACACGTCATCCATCACAACCCTTGCTGCCATCGGATACCGAGGACCCTCTTCCATTACAAGTTGCTGTAAGGCTCTCATCGCCATAAATGGAGCAGCTGAGACTCCGTAAGTGACAGTGTCCAGTTGGAATTCACGTATTGGTTGGTCAGGGTTCTCCCTCCACAGAATTACTTGGTATTGTGCATCGTCTGGATGCATGAGAACCTGACGATACATTTTGCAGATGTCTGTAGTTAATACCACACAGTGATGATGGAAGTGAGTGATTATATCCACAATGTAATTTAGAGGCTTGGGTCCAGTCATCAAAACATCATTGAGTGACTTCCCTGAAGTGGAGCGAGTTGAGGCATCAAACACCACTCGTAACTTTGTTGTTGAGCTGGATTCCTTGCACACATAGTGATGAGGGATATAGTAACGACGTTACTGACCAGTTGCATTATCTAGACAATGCATGTGCCCCAGTTGCTCATATTCACGGAGGAACTTGCAATATTCGGTATAGGCTTCCGGTTGGTGATGTAGTCTGGATTCCAACTGACGTAACCTCTTAACTGAATGACTACGTGTATCTCCTAAATCTGGGTCTCTCTCCTTAAATGGTAGTCTCAGTACAAATCTTCCTTCTGGGTTTCGTGAGTGAGTTTCAACAAAATGATTCTCACATTTTATGTCTTCTAGGCTGGAATGCTGGACAGATGGTAACTCCTCGGTCTCCCAGAACTTGCGGATGGTATCTGTTAGGGCTGTATCCGATGACGCTTACATTGAGACAACACCATTACTGGAAGTATCTGCAACCTGAGTCACCTTACCCATAATAACCCAACCAAATATACTGTGCAACGCTATGGGAACTCCCTTCGAAGGCTGGTACCGCCCACCATCTAACACATCTGGATATACATCAGCACCAAGAAGGATATCAATTGCTCTTGGAGTATCAAAAGATGGGTCTGCTAGTTCCAGATGTCGATACATGTCTGTCACATGGTGGGGAAGGGGAATGGTGGGTAAATTGGCAGCTATGTTCTTCAACACTAAAGCATCAGTAACAATGTCAGTTCCTACACCCTTTCATGATGTTAGAAAACAAGTAACTGCACCACTGTTAGCAACAACAGAGTGAGCCAGACCCACAACAGGAACCTTAGCCCTTTGACACTTTATCCCCAACCTATGAACACATTCTTCGGTGATAAATGAGCTCTGCGATCCTGAATCGAGTAGCGCTTGAACATTTTGCAGCATTCCCCTTGCATCCTGGACTCGTACCATAGCAGTACCTAGAACGATAGTGGTTGAAACTGCAGTTGAAGAAGTTAGTGATACCACTGCCGCAGCATCCTCCTTGTGACTTGCTTGTGGCATAGTAATTTCTTGGGTGGATTCACCTGCTGGTAGTTTCACTTCTTGATTGGGAACCGCAGTGTGAAGGAGAGAATGGTGTCTCCTGCCGCAGTGATAACAGTTTCTTCTTGACCTGCAATCCTTCACTCTGTGACCTTGTAAGCAGTTAAAACACAGCATCTTCCTACGTACAAACTCTATCCTGTCATCGCTTGACTGACCCGTAAAAACAGGGCACTTGTGAAGTCCATGCATGTCTCCACAGGCTATACAGGTCTCAGCTTCTGCTGTCACTAGAAATGAGGATTTAAAATTTGGGTTTTGAGGCAGTGATCTCTTTGGAAAAGGGCGTGCGGCAGGCACTACAGCTGGAGTGTGATTTGACATCATCAAGGCCTTAGACTGCAGCTCCACGAACTCTAACAATTGATTAAATGTGGGCATTTGAACATTTTTGTGAGCTATTTCAAACTGATTTCTTGTATCTGGATCAAGCTTGCGTAACATTAGATTTAGCAACACAAAGCTCCATTCAGTAACAGGCAATTTGAGAACTTTCAAGGCACCCAGATTCTCCTTTAGAGTATCTACCATATTTCTCAGTTTGTCAGTCGCGACAATTGACAGACGAGGAAGTTGCACAATCTTGTCCCAATGCATGTTTGCAATTGCCCGGACATTGTGATACCTATCTACCAAAGTTTGCCATGCCAGAATATAATTTTCCTTAGACAGTGTGAGTGTCTTTATTAGATTAAATGGCTCACCTGATAGTGATGTAAGGAGGTATTGGTGTTTCTCCACATCTGACAGGCCCTCATTATTATGCACCAAGGATGTGAAAAAGTCATAAAATGTGAGCCAGTCAGTCAAGAGACCCTTGAATTCTAGCAACTGCAGCTTCGGAAACTTAACGTTCGAAGATGTCTTGGCAATTAGATTGCGTTGTTTGTTCTGGTCTGTTTCGTTTACAGTGAGCTTGTTAAATACTTCCTGTATCCTATAGTAGGCTTCATCAAATTCCCCAAGTTCCCTTTCGCTGGCTTCAGATTTCACTAACGACTCGGTCTTTGTAGCTTGAATAGCAAGTTGCATGTGATTTTCTTCAAAGTCTGTCTTCAACTGGTGTAAATCGGTACACGTGGCCTTGAAAAGTCCCGCGCGACTCGGGTTGCGCTCGACTTCATCGGCGAGCGTCAGAAGTCTTGTAATGCGGCACTTAACGAGGCGCAAACACGTTTTGGCTTGATGTGACATTTTAAGTAACGGTCTTGCAGACGTTCGGACGCACCGGCAATACACGAACCAATGCAAGATAGGTAACCGAGGCCTAACCTAAAACCACACGTGTTGCCTATAATCGCTTGCACGCGATCAATATTACGTAAAGTACATTTATGAGCACAAATAAAACAGTGTTTGCGTATACACTAATATTTTCTTGCTAGCACAACACTATAATCCCGGATAAAGTCACGCACGCTATTCGTAACGGTACTGCACGTGTCTATTTTCGAACAAAGAAGACCGAAATCTGATTGGTCTTTACGTTGTTTATGCGATCCACCGAATAAACTGACTCAAACATACAGAGGACCAAAAAATGTTCACAAAACTGAATTGAAACTAATAGTTTAGCTGCATGACGCCCAGCAACGCGGAGAAACGGTAAACGACTAACGAAACTATTTACAGATGGCACTGCTGAACACGACGGCCGCCACAGTGGCGCACTCACGATTGATGGCGCCAAATTCAAATATCCAAACCACCACATATTCTAGCACTACGCCCATACAGTAGCATTGTCTGTGTTTCGTGATTGGGTGAGTTCCTCCCAGGTACATATCTATTGTAACAACACCAATCACAGTGATTCAGTGCGGAAGTAAACGCGTCCTGAGTGGCTCGGTCAAATAAGGCAACGACTTCTCTCGCAGACGGCCGCCAATCACAACGATGAAACCACAGGTGTGGCTTTACTTTGTTGCAGTCTAATAATTGTTCAGATCTTTTCGCGAAAAATACCTGCCCCTTCCTATGAGAATTGATGGAGATCACACTATTCAATACAAAGGCATTTACCTTACTCACTAAGTTTTGTTTTCTCACTCTACACTCTTCCTCTGGTACACTCTGGTTCACTCTCCACTGCATTCTGCATTCGTCCGTATTCACGGCACATTGGGCTCCATGTTAAACATTTATCTTGCTGACTAATAAATGTAAGATACAAGAATAAATATAAGTGTTTATTATAATGCCACATATATTTAAAAAATTCTTTATTGGCAATGTTCTGAGTAAAACAATTTTTTTTACTAAAAGATATTAGATATTTTTTTAATCTTAGGGTAAAAAAATTCTCGCTACTGTTCCTGAATAGACCGTTTCGCCATAAAAATATATATACATCTCCGACCAAATGCCAGGAGTGGTCAAAAGTAAACAGCAGAAAAATCAAAATTAAGGCTGCGTGAATAGCAGTGGGATATGAAATGTAATTCCAAATCAACAAATTATTTAAATTCATGAAATTTATAGCCAGGTGCTAACGTGCGAACAAATACATGAACATGGAAATGTATAAGGCACACGCATAATCAAAAATAAATTACAGCTAAAATATGACAAAGTTTAAAAATTATTTTTTTTACTAAGACAAAATGCAAAATTATCACTTGGGTGATCACTCTTTTAAAAAATGAAAGTGGCCCCCATTATTGAAGCAAATAACTTGTAAAATGATTTTTAAAAAAACCAATGCTTCTTAAAAATTAGTAGAATTTTAGCCCTAATGCACGAACTCGACATAAAGAGCATTGTCTATAGATATAATTTTCTGTCATCAGGCAACTAAAATGAACACTTAGACACTATAAAAACCCAATAAATATTACCGCCTACGGCCTACGGGTGTTTCTTTGAGCGTGGAGTTTAAAGTTTTTAATGCTTTTCGTAGTTTTTGTTAAACTTAGACCCTTAGCGCGAACTGGAGATAATATGTAGGATTATTTTTTCGTCGATTAGAATAAAAATACGCAACTTTTGAGCTCTAGACGTAAAATCAACTTTTTCGTCTCATCGTACGGCTCTCTCAGAACATTCCACTATCGCGTCTGCTGCTTCCACAAGACACGGAAACGTAAAAAATGGCAACCAATAATATTGCCTTTCAAGGTTATGAAGCATTAATTTAATTTAAAAAAATAGTAATACACTTCGAAACCATAGCACGAGCAGAATTGACATCAATAATAAAAATAAACGACAAAGTAATAATATAGCAATAGATATTATAATACTTACTTGAACCATTTTTAAAGTATTTAGAACATAGACAAACGTGTTATATGTTTCGAAACAATAGCACGAGCAGAATCGACATAAATAATAAAAATAAACGACAAAATAATAATATAACACTAGATATTCTAATACTTGAAACATTTTAAAAGTATTTAGAACATAAACAAACGTATAGCAGCCAAGTACTGGACTTGTATAGGTCGCACGTATAACGGAAGAGCCCAGGATCAGGGGATAGTCACTAAATAGAGCCTACGATGGCTTATTGAAGACTGTGGAAAAGACTTGTGCCAACGTGAGAAAGCTATTTTAAACTAAATAACTTTATAATTTTATGTTGAATAATTTGACTTTGATGAAGGAATCTGATTTTATTTTCGAAATTTAATTTAGTTTACTTGTTTAAAATCATTCATGATAAATACATTATTTCTTTGATATTTTGAATGTAGGTGTTGGTGTCACTATTCGTTTAAAAATTTAAAACTGTTATAGTTTGAATTTGAAACGAATGCAATTTGGTATTACTTTCAGTTATTTAAAAATTTGAGATGGAAAAAGTTAAGAAGAAAACTTTTGGAAGAAGATGTTGGGTGCCACACTGCGAAAATATTAAGCCTAGAAACGATGTGAAAATTTTTAGTTTCCCTAATGATCCTGAAAGGTTTGTTAGATTATGTGTATTTGCTGGACTTCAGAATAAGTTATTAATTTGATGTGTAATGACAAATTCATGTACTTTGACATCGGCGGCGGCGTAGTTGTCACCCCTCCTACCCATTCCCCCTCCTTCCCCCTTTAGATACGTCACGATTCCTTCTCCTGCCAATTGGTAATTGATCCCCCACCCTTCTGGTTTACTGCGCTTGCGCGGTTCCCCTTCTGGGGCGCTGCTTTCGAGGATTTTAGGTGCTAGGTCTCGTGGCCTTTTCAGCTGTAGCCACCGACAGTGTCGGGTCACTTTGCATTCGAGCAGCATGTAGTTCCTTTTGTAACTCTTTAAGTCAGTTAGGGGTACGGTGCTGGCGAGCTCTCGACATGGTAAGCTTCTTCGCGGAACTTGGGTTTGTGTGCTTGGGCACCTACAGGTTGTGGCCCTGTTCTTAACGTCAGGTGATCGTTATGTAGCTTATTGATATTTCTTCTAAATTATTTGTTTCGGCTTGCCACTTGGAAATTACGTTTGGCATTCTGCAGTAGGGTAACCATGTCGAGTAGTCTCGTGGTACGTACGGTTTTGTGGTTAATTAATTTTTCAATTCTTTTCTCTTTTTTTTTGTAGTAACTGTATCATGCTGTGCCAGTACTATATTAGTCTGGTCTACGTTAACAAGTTAGGCCGTTTGTGGCATAATGTGCTGTATCTATTTGACTCTTTCTCTTTTTGACATTCACTGCTAGCTAGTTTTGGTTTGCGAGAGTCCGATTGCGGGACTTTATACTGTAAACTATAATAGTTTAATGTTATGCTTATAAATTTGTGCAAGTTATGGTTGTTAGTTACAGGGATCAGTATTATACAGTATTATCAGTATTATATCAGAATTATTCAACTATGTATTTTGTGAAAGAAACTATTTTGTACCTGTTTATAATGTACCTATTTGCAGTTGAAAGGATAGTAAAGATGACGTCAAGATAAAATTTAACTTTGCTTATACCTACAATAACACACCTCTAGTAGCCATTCCTAATCCAGCTTAGGACATTGTCATTTGTTTTCAGGTACATATTTTGTGAGGGTACTTTTTTATAGTTTATCCATGCGTGGGTTGGAGGTTATTTGCTGATCTGCAACAAGTACCCTTCAGATGGATAGATGATAACCTAAGATATTCTCCGAAAGATTCGAATATTAAAAATTGAGGGCGGTATTAAAAATATTTACATTAATCTGGAATAAAAATAACACCCTATAGCCTATACAACATGGAGCCCTAGATCCTGCGGTATTGGGACAAACAAAATTACCTTCTTAAACAATAACATTGAATTCAATTTTTGTACATACATTTAATAAATAAAAAACCGCTCGAAAACTATTTTAAAACCATAATTTAACATTATGCATTAATAAAATACGCATTTAAAAAACATTTTTGCATGGTTTATTTCATGCTGGTTGTTGGTATTATTACATTACATAGTGGCGGTTAGCCGAGAGAAAAATAAGGAAAGAGGTACTTACAAACTGGGAGTGAAATCTCTCTCTACTTCTATACTCCTTGCCCAGGATAGCCGAGCTAATTCGTGCAGTTGTAGAACGTGAGCGCCCCTGGCGGAGGGACGCTGAGTCACGCCGCGCCAACAGCGCCAGTAACTCACGCCGTCGCCGCCGCAGCGCCACTTGACCGCTGACACCGTCATGGCCGACACGCCGAGTCGCCCGTGACTCACACGTCGCGCACGTGCTCGCCGAGTGGCGTCGCGCCGCTATTCTGGGATCCCTGCAGGCCTGCCAACACTCCCGGCCTCTTGTTCCCGCGCAGTTACTGAGTTACTGTCCTTCCAGCCATCCCCGCAATGTCGCTCGCGCGGGTAGCGTTTCTCTCAAAGGTTAATTGGTTGTCTGTAAAGTCGGTTTACGGACGATAGTTTAACGTGACGTCATAACAAAACATTGATGAAATAATTGCATACTTTTATGAATAAAATTGAATCATTTTCATTGAATTATCACTATTTCGTATGAATACAAGGAAGGAGTGAAATAAAATCTACAATTTAATTGACAAATTTACTTTTATTTGCACTCATTAATTCAAATATGTTTATTACTTTAACGAAGAGATTATTTTAACTATAACTTTTATACATATTTTTTATTTAACTTCTTCCAATATGTATTATTCTGTTAAGGATAGGACGATGATAGGAAAAGTAGGAAACGAATGGGAGTGTTTCAAGTTTAATGTGCCTCGAAAAAGTCAAATCGATGGTTGTTCCAATCGAGTGGAAGAGAGATAGATGCGGCGCAAGCGTACAATGAGCGTAACGGGACACAGCGTAACGGGACACTATTTCGTGCATGCAGCTGGCGTTCATCGATTTATTAGACGTTGTCGAGTCAAAAATTTGTCAAAATTACATTGAAGCTTTCGTGTAAATGTAATTTTTGGTCATGTGTTACAACTGCGCACCAATTTTTGAAAAGTTTGACTTTGAAATACTATAGGAACTTTATTTTTTAAGAAATTTTTTGTAAACTATTCTTGAGAAAGGTCTTTTATGGTATGCATATTAAAATTCAAGTTTAAAACATATGTTGGTTTGTAAAAGCTAAAATTCTTCCACTGGACCCAGTTACACACTTGCCCCTACTTCACAGGGTAAGTGCGGATGTTATCAATAACTCTTACTGATTTCAAACGACGGCGTTCATGGTGCAAGTGCAGATAGCTCATTTCTTCACTATCATTTTGATTTTTGAAATTTCAAAATCCATAGAAAACTCTCCCACATACGTGCATTTTTCAACTGGTGAGTGATAGTTCCTAGAAATGGGGATTAAACACACTATGAAGTAAAAACAAAGTAAACTTCTTTAATGTGCCATTTAAGGCTTTTTTACAAACAACTAGTACAAAAATAATACTTCCTATTAGGCTCAAAGGCTTATAAAAGACAAAAATGTAAGTTTTTTTTCTACAAAAATAATATTTCTATGAGCCTCAAAACCTTAGGAAAGTCAATGAAAGTTTTGAAAGTCTTGGACAAATTTATGAGACTAGTTAAAGAATAATATTGCTATTAGTCAAATAAGAATTCAAGAAGACAAGGTTACTTAAATTAAGACCAACACTAATATTATGGAATATAAGTCAAACGAATATACAAGAATAATTATTAATAAAATTGTAGAACATTATAACCTGAAAAATCAATTTAAAATTTGACTACTCCACATCTCTACTTCTTGGGAGGTGGAAGTACATATAAACTTTTCACCACAAAGCTTATGTCTTCTTTTGGAGGTATGTGATGAGCACTTTTTCGCGTAATTGAATAAAGGCCCATCTTCAAACTTAATATCTTTACCAGCAAAATGCTTAATGTGAGCTTTTCTTGCAAACTTGACAATAGCCCAACCTCAACGGTCAGTTCATCAACTGATTTTGAAGATATCAGAAGGCTCCTCTTCAGTAAACATACTTTTCATGAACTCGTCAGAATCATCTCACTCATCAGAGTCTAGAATTGAGAAACAATGATCACTATCATCTTTGTTCAGACTCTGATGAATTTTCAATGGTCCTCCTTTTTTTTTTTTTTTTTTCATGTTTCTGGAATTTTTGACTTCATCTTGCTCATCATTTTAATTTTTCTCCTTTCTTCTTTTGCACCCTCGATTTCTTTTTTGTTCTGTTTTTCTTCAAGAAGTCTTTTGTAGACTTCATCTGATGTTATCACTTGCACCCCACACACTACCAATTTCTTCCTTTTTTTTTTCTCTGGGAACTTGTGTATTTGAATTGCCTCCAGAACCATCATCTGAAAAGACTTTCCAGAAGTTGCTACACCTTCAGTTGTTTGGTGGTGGAAAGTAGATGGCACATCATAAGATAAGGGTGGCTATTTACTCTTCACTTCGAGGCTGCATCATGTAACTGTGCAGATCTTAGTCTATGTTGAAAGGCTTGGATATTAGAGTACAAGTAAGAAAAGGGATTACCATTTGTATGGCTGCAAAATCATAATTTTCAGAGGCCTGGTTCTGGATGATTGGATCACTTTCTATTTCCAACCCATGTTCTGGGCATCCAGTTGATGTATTACGTACATCTTGAATGGTTTCTTTCTGAATGAAGATTTTGCCAATGTGTGAGACTTCCGGTATCAAATCTAGTTTCTGGGATCAGTTCCCCATCTAAACGATAGATTTTCGCTTTTCTGAATCCAGATTTAATCACACTTGGTTCTACATTATTCCACACCACACTTATCATTTTAGAAAATTCCTTCTTCGGAAACATTTTCCCAATGTGTTTTTTTTTTTTTTGCCAATCCACTAAACTCGCCAATGATGTGTAACATCCAAATCGATAACGAGCAAGTACATGTATTGTTCTCATGTCGCAAATACAATTATACATAATACGAAACTCGGGCACTTCACATAACTTTACAATATGTAATGTAATGGCTCCGATAAAAGCGAAAAAGACTTAAAAAATTCAAAACCCTGGCAGTGGTCTTGATTTTCTACAAGGAATTTTATTAAAATATATCACATATTAATTCTAATAATTATACATTACAATAAATTATAAATATTCCCTTTCCATCCACCACAGATGGCAGCAAAACGTGGTTACACAACTCACGAAATACACCTACTAAATACCGATTGCCGAGAGCTAAGATGTTACACATAAAAAAGAAAGATGGTATTCATTTCAAACTAGAGATAAGGGAAATACAGACCGGGACATAAGGTCCAATTTTAAGCGAGAGGGTGAAGCTAAAAGGGGAGGGGGATTTTAGTGTACTAAACGTACCAGTATGGCGGCTGTTTGTTTACAAATGTATCAGCTGTACTTGTATTGGAGGTTAAATGTCAACTAATTGCATTTGTATTATGAAGATTCACTTTGCTCTATAAACTTTTAACCAGTAATATTTTGATCTAATTTTCTTCCGAACAGATTGACTATAGTCGTTAATAAAAGCAAGCTAGAGCAGCTGATGTAAATATAAACACACATCCACCATATTGGTGTGTGAAAATCAGTTATCATGACCATATATATATATATATATATATATATATATAATCTTTTGAGTTCTTGTCCAGGTAGTAACCGTGTAAAATGACAACTTTCGATTTTTTTTCCTTGAGTTTTGAATCATGTCAGCGTTTTTAACTAAGTACATTTCTGCTGGAGTCACGGAGGTACATTCAAGTGTGATCTCATAACAAAAGGTGGGAAGGGGGGGGGGGGGGCAAAAAAATTGTCGGGTCTAGGAGAACACGTTTTTCAACAACAAAAAAAAAAAAAAAAAAAAAAAATGAAAGCCGGAGGCGAAGCAGCGGGAGTTGCGCGCGAAAACATAAACTCGGGGTCGCCGCAGGGGAGCGGACATTCCCAGGGCCACACACGTGTGTGTGAGGGAGGGAGGGTTGGAGGGAGGGAGGAGGCTGCAGGCCCCGACATGTCTCAGAACTTTCCAGAACACACTTCCACCCCTCCCTCACCCCTCTCCCCCCTCCAGGCCACCCGGGCCGGGTGGAGGGGGCGGGGTAGGGTGGCAGTAAAGAAAGAGAGGGGTTGGGAGGGGGAACAGCCTGTTCGCCCGCACGCGCCACAATTAATCGCCCGACGCCCGGGGCGACTGCAGCGGGAGTAACGTGAACCAGAGGCCCTGGACATGGTCCGTATAAGAAGCCACATTCAGCGATGCCATGAGCCCACGAAGAATTACATTTCCTTGTTGGTAGAGACCGGAAAAATTCGCGGGTTCAATGACCAGCAGGATGAACTCCACAGTTCTACGTACACTCGGTCAAATGTCACCCACTCATTGGTCTCTGTCTTGTGAGACGTCCCAACGTAGCAGCCTGTGATTCGATAAAGACTTAGGTTGGGTGTTTCTCACTGGCCCAGAGACATCCAGGTGAGTTGTGAGCCAATAGCAGGGGCAGCACTGAGATATAACTATTTGTATTTTAGCCTATCGCTAAATGAATTTTCGAATTTTTCCGGTCTCTACTTGTTGGGGCAGAAGTAGAACCTCTTTGTCTGCTGTTCTCCTTCGATTTTTTTTTTGATGTGATAACGTCTTATAAATCGATGAACACCGGTTGCACGCACGAAAAAGTATGACTCATTGTCACGTTCCTTCCTGAGCCGAGCGTGCAAGAACCGGCCAACCACCGTGCGAGAAAATCTTCTATAATATCAAACAGGTTAAGGCGGGCATTTAACTAATTGTTCGTGATTATTATTGAACAAATTATTTTAATTAAATTTGCAAAAAAACTGTAAATAATATTTGAAAATTAATAAAAGTATGCAATTTTTCATCAATGTTTTCTTATGACGTTATCACGTATAATTATCGTCCGTAAACCGACTTGACAGACAATCCCCCTTTTTAACAAACAACTTGGTAACCCATCATTCACAAAGATGATTGCAATAATTTATATTTCCAATATAATTATCTTTGAAAGATTTGTGCAATGGGAATGCTTGACTTGATGTAAGCTTTTGGACATACGCCATTGCTAAGGACATGTATGTCTGTAGAAGAAAACTACAAAAAAAAAACCAAAAGACAAAAACACAAATTAAGCAAAAAATCGCTGTTGTCAACAGGATACAAACACCACATAATATTCCATAACAAAAGCAATTTTTTGCTTAATTTGTGTTTTTGTCTTTTGGATTTTTTGTAGTTTTCTTCTACTGACATACATGTGCTTAGCAATGGCGTGTGTCCAAAAGCTTACATCAAGTTCCCCAATATAAGTTACAGTAATGGAATCTAGACGTGGAGTGGAAGAGAGCTTGAAAGCATTGCAGTAAAGTGTCTCGCGCTTCGACCATGCTGATTGGCCAGTGTTTCACCTATTACGTTGTTTGATTACCCCCCTCCCCCCCCCCCTTATAACGGCACGAGCGCCCGAAATAAACGGACGCGTCAGCCGCTGGAAGCGCCATCTCGCATGCAGACAGCGCCTTGTGCGGGCGCCGCCGGGGGCTGTCCGAAGACCTGACCTCCCGAATTCAAGGTCACCCCTTCCCTGCCGGGCCAATTGCCGCCCATCTGCGCGTGACGTCACTGCCCGGGCGGCCGCGGAGGGACCGATCTAATTAGCGGCGCGCAACCGAACTGTTGTGGCAACCAACTGTCCGCTCACCGCCGCAGTAATAATCTCTATCGATGTAGACCCCATCAACATTTACGAGCTATACTTCTTTAGGGGCGTTGTTTTCGGAGTGAAACTGAAGCTTTCCGCCGCTCGCGCACATGCGCGAACTGAAGTTAGTTATTCTTCTTTAGGCGCGAATGGCGCGATTCATCCGTTCATTTTGCTTTCGTTAACATTACATATGTTCTAAATTTGTTTTAAATTTCTATCTATACTCATATCATAACATGAAATAATTGTTACTTAAAAATACGCTACAATGCTGAGTAACCTGAATAATTCTCTGTTCATAGTTCTTCGTGGTGGTTTACCCGCTGTGGATAGAGCAATAATCATGGAATCTCAAGAATGCATGAGTGTACGTTTAGTTGAATTTGTAAGAAGTTTAAACATTTTTACCTCTGCTCACACAACAGCTCGTTCTAGCCTTTACCACCACACACTTCCAATACACAGGGCCGGATTTAGAGGTCTGGAGGCCTCGGGGCAACAGAGGAGCGGAGGGCACCTGGCCCCAAATTATTTTACAATTAAAATGAACAATTTTTTTCAGTCGAGTTTTCCAATAAATAATTTATTGTGAAATCAAGTAGATTCTCTTAGTATTTAAAAAACATACATAAATATAATCGGAGACAAGAATTATATGAAATTATATTTTAGTGTTAATGAACGGAACCTTCCGTTTCTGAGGGCCCTCCGTTTGTGGAGGCCCCGGGGCTTTCGCCCCGGTTGCCCTCCCCTAAATCCGGCCCTGCCAACACACTTTAAATTATGGTTTATTTGTGAATACAAAATTAAATTATTGGTACCACTTATTTTTCTTTTTTAATGTGCCAAGGAACTAACAACTGTTTGCATGGGAGTCAGTGAGAGTTAGTTCAATCTACCCGCAGCAGTGCTTCAAAAATTTTAATGACCAAAACAAATTTTTCCGTTTTCCTGTTTTCTCAGCAAAAGAGGAGAAGCGCGAAACTAGGGACTTCTAAAATTGATAAAATTCAAAATTTAGTGCCAATAATGTGTTTTCAAAAAAAAAAGTAAAAAAAAAACTGCGTTGGGAATATAACTGGGCGTCAACTATGAAATCTGAAAAACACTGACCTTCTGCAATATGCTGAATTGAAAATATGCATTTAAACTAATTTGTAACACACATATTAAGAAATTATCTCTCCGCTATGTCTCATAGGACGTGACGTAACTAAAGTTATACGAGTGTTCTCAAATTTTGGATTAAAATTCAAAAAATTGATAGAATATTCGACATTTACAATTGAATTATTTTTTGAATTATTCGTCCCTGAAAGATAAAATGGGACTCATTCCCAATTCACATTAATTTAAAAACTGTATTAAACCAACAATATCTTACAGAATTTTCGATTGTTTTTTTTCTAAATAAAACTTACATTATTTTTAAATGTAATAAATATTATATTATTAATGTTACGAAACGTGAACATGGCCGCGGCGCGCGCAGGTTCGGAGCTGGCTGGCGGCCCTGCACGGCCACTGACGTCACGTGGCCACCGCAACCTGAGACGTGCCGCGCGCGCCTGGTGGATTACAAGGGTCGTCGCTTCCCCCCTCCTTCCCCCCGCTCCCTGCGCGACGCCGTTAATCCGAAACCTGACACCTGGCAGCTGTGGAGTTCCGCGCGCCGCCGCGCGAGCTGCCGACGTTTTTCTCGAAAATTCTGACGTCGGGTCGGCGCGGAATGACGCGACTGGCCCCAGCCGCGCTCGCGACTTCTAGAAGTGGCGCCTGAGCCTATATAAGCCCAGGACACCGACCTCCGAGGAGTTTTCCGGGCGATAGTGCCGTGGGTGCGGTGGAGTTCCGGGGCGAGAGAGTCTGCGCGATAGTGACGCGGGTGCGGCGGAGTCACGAGCGAAGTTCCGAGCAAAGCATCGAGCGGATCCTCGGCGAAGGGAAGTGCGACAGCGACGACGGAATCCTGCGACGGAGGACCACGAGGGGTGCTGCGGCGAGTGTTGCGCCAGAGGTGCGGCCCAGCATGGTGTGCGGTGTGTGAAAACCGAGTGACTGGGGAAGATACATTTTTAAGTGTAATTGATTATTAGGAATTTTTAGAAGATTATTTGTTAGTGATGCAAATATTGGCATTCAATAAAACTGTAGTGGTAGAATCTTTAATTGGGCTATCCATTTACGAACCCAGTAGTTTACCCACGACGATTATTTAATTTGTAATAAATCGTAACATTATGGTTTGTATTTTTCACGAATTTTATTTTGACTCCTGTGAAATGTGAAACACATAGTTTCACTGTGTGTTTAAATCTCATTATAAAAATATTTTATGTTCGTAAAAAAAGATAAACGAATCGAAATTCGATTGGAAATAAAAAAAATCAGGATTTCAGAAGCTTAGTCGTAACGTGTTAGAAGCGAACACAGTCATCGTTGTTTTCAACTGTTTTATTTTCCATTATGAATTTTTAATGTGAACACGTGCTTGTTTTTTTTACTATTTATTCAGTAGTTTAACTTAAATCTTAACATGATACAAAATACATTCAGGATGGTGTTTAAGAGCTAAACTTTTCAAAGAAATTATGAGAGGTTCTTAAGATAGAATGAGTTCGCAAATGATATGTTCTCGTAGGGCGCTTAGATATAGAGTCGGAAAATTAATAAAAAATACAAAGAAGGGCAAGAGGACCGCTAGGCCTAGATATTGATTGTCCAAAGAAGATAAAACTCAAACTAAAAATAATTATATGGTCACAATTTTTAATGGAGTTTCACGGGAGCCAAATAGCCCGGTACAAGTTCCCTTGCAGTTCGGTCGTAAATCCTGAAGTTCCTGAGCATTATCCCGCTCTTACTGACGGGTGTAGACCAGCACGCGCGGACGACAGAGAGATGCTCTTGCTTGGTATTCACTCGCGCCGAGCACAGAACCGGCCGCTGCGCCGCGACTCTGTCGCGCACGCTCACAAAAAGCCAATTAATTCCGGCGCCGTGATATTAGAGCCAATACCTCACCCGACACAGCGTCGCCCAACCCGGTTTAGTATTCATGAGGCCCGCTGCCGATATTGGGAAGAGCTTGTGTAGCGCCTGCACACCGCCCGGATAGGCAATCCCGCGCGACTGGTCGGCACAGCGGCCTGCATAACAACCAGGCGCTCGCATTTCGCTCGCGATCATTTTTACGAGTCGGCACTTGAGATTGTCTTCAGCGTTAAATGCATCGCATACCAAACCACCGAATTTTGTTTATTTTGTTTGCGAGCATGCATGTATTTTTTTTCTAATATGTAGGTCTCCGGTAATAATATACGTTATAAATAAGGAGGAGTTAATAAGATTTGAGTAACCGCTGTAGACTGAGGAGCTAAAGGAAAAAAAAAACTATTGTATTAATCGATCCTCAATAAATTATTTTATTTAATTCATTTACAAAAATTGTAACTTAAAAATTTATAATTCAACATTAATTTTGAAAATATTATACACATGATATTTTATTAACACGCTTATATTAGCTTCACTTGTAACTAAATAATAATAAAATCTTGTAAGTCGATTTTGACATAACTATATTTGTAGAATCGATTTGAAACTTTGCAAGTAGGCTATATGTAATACTGATGACAATACAATAATTTCAAGACTTTACAAGAAGAGAGAAGGGGGGAGGGGATCAGGGGCAAAAAAAAAAAACACTACTTTCGTGCTATGGGCAATAACCATGGTTTTTGTATATCCATAAGGCCGGGGCATGGTGGCGAATTTGCCCCGGGGGTGAGCTAACACGCTCCCCCTCCCCTTCCCAAGAATGTCAAAAACCCCAAAATTTCGAAACTTTCATAAATCGATTCCTTTTAGATTTGGGTTGTTTCAGATCCAAGAGGCCGGGACATGGTGTAAAATATATCCGGGGTTACGAATGCCCCCCTCCCTCTCCGAGGGGTTGTCACTTGCCCCCGATTTTTCGAAATTCAGGAAAATTTAAGTCCGTTGATTCTGACGTGCTCCCGAGGTCTTCAGACACCATCTGTTATAGCGCGATGACTGAGTGGATTCTATATGATAACGATTAGAGATGCCATTATAATACAACAATTTAACCGTGAGGCTACACCACAGTACTACTCACCGCCATGATGAAAAATACGACTGACTTCCGGCTGGAAGTCCAGGGCTGCCAACTATTGGCAGAGGATGCTGGAAAATGGTTGCCACTACACAGCAGTGCGGGAAATACAGCTTGAAGTATTCAGAGTCTTCTCAGAAGCACTGATTACGTTGAGGTCTAATCAATGTTACTAACACAAAATTACACACCCTAATATACAGTCTGAACACCATCGTATCACCTAGGATGAGTCTTCGTGGGAAGGGGATGATGGTTGGGGGAGGGGGGGTGGAATAAATAGACTCCTAAATTTTCGGGACTCTGAAAATTTATTTTGTGGTGCATTTCGAGGAATATTACGAAGTGGGATGTCGGTGGATCAACCTCCCCCCCCCCCCTCCTCTATCAGAGGGATGGGTCCTGGCCATTTTCAATTAAATATTCTTTTTCTCAAAAAATATTGTTAATTGTGGCACTCTTTCGGAGAAACATATCACATAATTTATATGATATTGACTGTTAGTATTATCATAGAGTAATATTGTTTTCCATATTATAATGATTAGTCTATGAGTTCCAGCATGCGCTTTGTAATTTATAGTTGTATCTATGCTTCTGATGACACAAATTGATTTTGTGGTGCATTTAAAAGAATTTATAAAAATATTATTAAAATGAATTAATAAGTAAAACATATAGGTATATATTAAACACTTAAAAAACAAGCTTTCTCTGTTGAATGTACTAAAAAGTAAAAAAAAAATCTTTCAATTAAAGTAATTTGTTCAAAAGTGAAAGAATGAACTACACCTCTGTATAACGTAATTGTTTTTAATAAGCTTAAACTAAAAATGAAGTAATAAACAAAACAATTAATTTTAATGAAAAAATCGTGCGGTGCTCTCTTCTAACATTTTCATAGTGACTCTGTCCTAAAGAATAGTCATCAGTGTTAGAACATTTAAGACAACTGATATCAATCACCCCACGTTTTTTTTCTACATGATAAACAGTGCGAAACTGCAATGGCGTATGTCCGAAGAATTGTATTAAATCAAAATTTCCCTTTGCATGAATTATTATTTAAAAAAACATCATGTCCCTTATTTTCATTTATGTGTGTTTCAAAACTTTATAAGAAAAAAGATTTGGTGTTATTTTGATGCGGGTTTTGTTTTTTTAAAAAACATGTAGTAAAAAACATTAACACGTGAAGTGTGTACTCAAAAAATATTCAAAAATATATTCAAAATATTTTTGAGGAGAGAGTTATCCTTTCCCTCCGCCCCTGGATCAACGTGTTCATCGAAAGACGGCCAGAAAAGATGAAGACTTGGTTGTGTTTGTTCGCAAGAAAAGTAACTTTGGTATCTGTGTCGCGTGTGTGTTATGTAGAGTAGTAGAACTGTCGGCGCATGCAAATTACAGGTGATAATGTTCGCAGGCTTTTCACGGGCCATTGTCTGAAGTAGCTTGGCTTTTCTTAGGTTGCAGCCGCGTCCTTGGCGAATAATTCACCAATTATTCGCCCCCAAGGACGCGGCTACAACCCAGACGCCAAGCTACTTCAAAATCGCAGGCGGATGGAGATACGAGCATTCGTGCGTGCGGTGCGGTTGTTTTGTAACCCGACTACCGCCACAGCAAAGCGCGGCTCCAGAGGAAGGGCGCAGGGGGCGATAAGCCCCTTGCGAGCCCAAATTTCACTTCTTATTTCTTTGTAGGGAATATTAATGTTAACTCAAATACTTTCGTTTAATGTGCTAAACTCTTCTTTCAATCAAAATTTGTACGAAAATACTAAATGTCAGTATTTGAGACCATGTATTTTGTGAATATCCCAAGGGCAATGTCATGATTACTAACTGCATCCTCCTGTGTGTGAGAGCCCTGTCCGAGAGATCTTCCTGGAGCCGCCACTGGCCGCAGCGCCACACCTCGTCAACAGCGAGCCACTGGGGGCTTCGCAGCACTCGACCGCCTCGACAGTCCAATCACGGACGACGTGCCCCACCCCCTCCCCACAGGTAACCCCCTCGCCCGACGAAGGACTGTCCGTTGTCGGCGATGCTGCCCGGTTCTGTCTGTGCCTGCTCAGACTGGCGGGTCTCGGCGCGGTTCGTCTGTGCAACGAGCACGGACAACAGATAATTCTCTGCACTATTTTTTTTGTAAACATTGTAATTTTTGGTTATCTTTGAAAGATTTGTGCAATGGGAGTGCATGACTTGATGTACGCTTTTGGACATACGCCATTGCTAAGCACATGTATGTCTGTAGAAGAAAACTACAAAAAATGCAAAAGACAAAAAACACAAATTAAGCAAAAAAATTGCTGTTGTCAACAGGATATAAACACCACATAATATTCCATAACAGGAATATGGTCAACAAACAAAGAAAAACAAAGAAAAACGGACTAACAGAATGTTTAGCTAAAACATTTTTCTGAAACCATTTTTGATAGTACAAACCATTACTGGCAAGCGTTGAAAAAACCTGGGGTAGAAATAAGAAATAAAACTTTCATACCATGTAATCTATAGAATTAATATTTAATTTTGGTTAACTTTTTTAATATTTAAAAATTTTTTTTGGTAAATTTTATATTACAAATCATTACTACAAGAGTTGAAAATAACATGGGTAGAACGACTAAATGTCATTACGTTTTCATAGCTATACTATCAAATCCCTTATAATTTATTGTAAAGCTCCTATTTTTTATCTAAAAACTTTTGCTGAAACAACTTTTAATGAAGCGAACTATTACCGTCAAAAAAGGGCTGAGAATAAAAAAAAATTAAAAATTTCTTAGTATCAAATACGCCAGAATTTGTTAATAAACATCTAAATATGTGACCAACACACGGCTATGGTGATTTTTTTCATATATGATATACGTTTTAACGTGATGTCTAATAAATCGATGAACGCCGGCTGCACACACGAAAGTGTCCCGTTACGCACATTTTACCGTTACGCGGTGTCCCGTTACGCTCATTGTTCCGTTGCGCTGTGTCCCATTACGCTCATTGTTCCGTTACGCTGTGTTCCGTTACGCTGTCGGCGAGTGCAGTAATAATAGGTTATGTTACAATTGACTAAAAAATTATGGTGATTCATATAATTGATGATAGATATTTGATTACAGTTTATTTATAGGAAAACTTGTTCATAATTATATTTAAACTTTATAGCTAAACGCCAGTTTTTAAAATTAATTACAAGTCATCTACACGTGAACTGTTTCGTCGACTGTTTATAAAGTGAAGTGAAAAGTTAATGTGGTTTTCATTGCTTATTACAACAACAATTTCGGTAATAAAGGTTAATTATTCTTGAATTTTAAAAATCTGATTACTAGTAAAATTTCAAGTAATTATTTATTCTTTTATTATTAAAATAAAAATGATTCAATTTTATTCATAAAAGTATGCAATCTTTTCATCAATGTTTTGTTATGACGTTGTCACGTTAAACTATCGTCCGTAAACCGACTTTACAGACAACCATTTTTTTTGAGATCATAGTAAATATTTCTTACGAAAATATGCGCAATTTTTTAAAAATATTTTTACTGATGTTTCATTGAAGCATTAAATACCATGTAAACGATAATCGAATATTCAAATTTTGATTTTATTTTGTTTTAACATGCTTATTATGTGCGCAGTTAATACTGGAAATCTATTCAGGGAACGGTTTTCAAATTACTTTTAACTACTGGAGGTACTGGGACAACAGTATTGATGCAAACGCTATTTTGTAGCGATACAGTTGTTTGTATGTATGTCTGTAATTTTACAGGTATATTTCTGTACCATCAAAAAAAAAAGAACGTTTGAATCACACCCAACCATCCAATGAGTGCGAGCTTGATTCTCGCACCAGTGATGTACGTATTTCAAATGAGAATTTTTTTTTTCTGTAGTCCATATAATGTATTAAAAAAATTAATCAAATCGATTGACGTGTACACGCCAATGAAACACTATTTTTGAGTAAACAGGAAAATAATTTATATGACGGTGGAAATATGACACGTGGAAATGTTACAAAGCTGTTTCAATATTTTTTTTTTTTTAGTTTTACTTGGTCACAAAGCAAAACAAATATAAAGATTTATTGGCTGGCTGCCAGTGATATCGACACTGCCAGACGTGATTTAGGATTGTTATGACCCGAGCACTTTAGGTACGAGAGGGTTGGTCCCCAGTTCCTCAGCGAGCAAAGCCGTGCGCAGCCAATAACATAGACTCGGTTCGCCGTCGAACACTCGTTACCGCAAGGACAACCGACTCGTTCGGTCAGTAGCGCGGAGTAGTGTTTGTGCGAAACTAACGCAACTACTCAACAAGAAGTGTTACCACTGGGTTGGTAACGGCGTCACCCGTTTACCTTGTATTACAATATTACTAGTTGGATGTATCTATTACCTATGAGTAAGAGGAAGGTAATATGGTTGTTCATGGATAGAGTTATAGTTCGTAACGAAAAAGGTACACAAAGTATTTATACAAATTAATTATGCAAGTTTTTCTTTAGTAAAGGTTTTTTTTTAGTAAAGAAGAGTTTTGGTTAGATGTCGAGCCCCATAGTCTCCCATGCCACCTTATTAGTTTGTTGTTTGTTACTGGATCCTACGACCACACAACAGGGAAGGGCGACGTTTTGGATATTTATTTTTGGCTTTCCTGTAACAGTGGAGTGTGAAAGGTTTTTTTTGTAGATCCCCGATAGTCGAGCTGTAGGCCGGGGCTACAGTAGATCGCGAGTCTAATTGGGTCACGAGCAGTCTGTTATTCACAACTCATTTTACCTATCCAGTAAAAAATTGAGCATGAAAAAGTTAACACATGTAAAATTTACCACTTTCCAGTGAACATTTTAAGTGTCAAGATATTTTACAAAAATTCGAAATACGTTCACCATATCATAGTCGACTTGATGTAAGCTTTTGGACATACGCCAAGCTTAAATCAAGTCATGCACTCCCATTGCACAAATCTTTCAAAGATAACATATCATAGTTACTTTCCGGCGAATAATGGCCTCTCCTCAAAGCTGCAGCTGCATCCTCATTGGTCCGTTCCAGTGAGGAGCGAGCTCAGTCACCGAGTACAACCAGTGATGTCATAAACGTCCAGAATATTAACGAAGTGCATCCCATGTTTAACTTGATACACAATAATTTTTTTCTCCCCGCGATAAACCACCAATTCAAAAAAAAATGTTATTACTTTGAGCATTCGATTGGTTTTATGCTAGACTCAACTAATATATGCATAAAAAAAACCATTTAAGTGATTTATTCATCGGGAAACAGCAAGATAAGGTGATTTTTACTATTTGAACTTTGTTGCATACGATTGTACCAACGACCCCTGTGTGTTCAGTGTGTGTCGAGGCGATTAAAGTCCAATAATTGGAGGTGAGTGAAAAATATAACCACGTATTTTCCGAAAAAAAATATTTTCCTTTTGTTTTTCCAATGCCAATGTAGATTTTCATAATTTAAGATACACAGAAAAAAAATTGTTTGTATTCATTCAAAAGATTACTTTGAAAACCAGTTGCCAAGAAATATATTGTAACTTTGCTGTGATTATTCTTGCATGTGTGAAATGCGTTTTCGGCAATAATACTGAGTATTTCTTGCAGAAATTGGCGCATTGTCTTGTCTCGATACATAAGAAACAAAATGATTTGTACCCAAATATAATTAAAAAAATAAAATGAAGTAAAAAAACATCAAATCATCAAAAGAACCCATTTATAACCAATTAAGTGTGCTTAAAAGGAAACGAATTTCAATGTTTAAATGCATGAATTGTAATGAAATAAATAAAAGGAAAGAACTGAATTGAGTGGTAATGTTTCGTAACTGTACATTTTAATGTGTTATATACGAAATAATCTGAAACGATACAAATGGAAATGAAATAAATCCGCATATACGGAAATGAGTCGGAAACCTCATACTTAATAAATAACTTACCTCAGATAAACACAGAGTTATATCGTAATTTCAGATAACTAGTATATATTTGTAGAAAGTGCGCCGAATTGTTACTTTCAAGTCATATGTTACGTTGCGAACAAGGTAAAGGAACTCGCTTTTTTTTTTACTGATGACGCAAACAAATGTTTTAAAAAAGTGTTTTTTTTTGTTACTATATGAATATTATTATCGTGGATCCATTTCTCAAGTAATGGAACTAAGTAATCGTAAACCTAGGAAGACAATAGCATGTTTAAGAAGACCCCCTGGATTATCTTCAACTAGCATTATTCGTAAATTTAACGGCGGAAACATTGAAACAATGCTTGTGACTTTCTTCTCTGTTGGAAATAAATTCATGACAAACGAGTTATTGTAGGTTGAGTGGCACCAGACAGAGACTGGACCTAAACTCGTGATTTTTGTGGCAAAATACGTGACCACAAAATGGTTCTTTTAAAATGGACATATTCACATAATATCTCACTTAATCGTCAACAAGAACACATTAAAAAATTTTCTTGCTGATTTAGTGTGTATTACAATTAAAAGTACTTTACTTTATTAACAAAAAACTTGCGACATAACTAGAGTCCCGGAAATTTCGCGGATTCCTCTGGCCTCAGGATAGAATTCAAAGTTATAGGTGTGCTCGACCCATGTTTATTTTACCATTGGTTGATTTCTTAGCAAGAATATTTTTATCCTTGTTATTTGGCACTACCTGATTCGCTTACTTCTCTCCTAGCTGGACATCGTTGGCTCACGGTCGTAGAGGGGCGTGTCCAGATAACTGCGGTCCAATCATGAACACATTGCGACAGTGTGGAGGTTTGCATTCTAGCTTGCGACTAAATGAATGCGCGAAAATTCCGTGGCTCTATACATAACCTAACTAATCTTACCAACCTTTCATAACCTCACTCACCCTACGTTATCTTATCTAGACAACCGTAACTTGACCACATCACTCTGTACCTATATCAGTTTCTTTTTCACTTGTTAAGCTGTCAACCCACCTTTCAAGACTTGTTGACCAGGAAGACAATCGTTAGAGACCGGAAAAAATTCGCGGATTCCTTTCGAGACAGGCTGGAATCCAAACTCGTTTAGCTTAATGCTGCGTCAGTGATTGGACCGCAATTTACCTGAAGGACTCTGAGCCAATGGCAAACAAACACTCAACAAAAGAAGTATCGAATCATAAGAATCGCAGTAAACACAGGTGTCCCGAGTCGTTAGCCAATGACCAGGTGATAGTTGCCCGAGTATATGAAAGAATCGTGGAGTCTATCCTAGTGGTCATTGAAACCGCGAATTTTTCCAGTCACTAACAATCGTTAGAGTCCCGGAAAGTTCGCAGATTCGTCTGGCTTCAGAGTAGAATGTATGGTAATAGGTGTGCTCAACCCATGTTCGCTTTCCCATTGGTTGATTTCTTAGCGAGGGCATGTATATACTTGTTAATCGGCACTACCCGATTCGCCTACTTCTCCCCTTGCTGGCCGTCGTTGGCTCACGGTCTCGGAGGGGCGTGTCCAGATAGCTGCGGGCCAATCATGAACACAGTGCGAGAGTGTGAAGGTTTGCATTCTAACTTGCGACCAAATGAATGCGCGAAATTTCCGTGTCTCTAACAATCGTATGTTTAAGACCCCTTGTATTATCGGCAACCAGCATTACTCGTGAATTGAGCGGCGCGGCGGGAACATTGAAACAGCGCGGGGGAACAGTTGCGACGTCCTTCTCCCGCTGCGCAGAGCAGCGAGCTGTTATCAGCGATTTTTTTTTCCTAACCTAACTAAAACTAAGTGTATTTTGTTTGGGAGGGTCTGGGTTAGGGGAAGACTCTAGGTGCGTCCCAGGCCGAAGCCTTTACGCCTATTCATGCTGGGTTTAAACCATGCAGACAAGGGAGCATGCATCGTGTGCTTGTTCGGGGATTGGCCAGCCATGGCTGCAATTGGCGCCATGACTAACTCCCCTATCTTAATACTAGACTATAACTAGATAAGTTTGGCCCAGGTAAAACCTCCATAGACAGAGGGAAAACCCTGGGCACTTTCATGCGGGATGCAAAATTTCATGCATTAATTACGAGCAGGTTGGTTACAGGAACAGAAGGATGGTTCAGGAAGAAGAGTTGGTCAGAGTAGAAAGAGTCTACCATGCGGGGGTTGGGCGGGACTCTGGAGGCCGCACCTCCGGCGAGAGCCAGTGACGTCACTGCCTGTCACTGCCTGTCACTGCCGGTGATCTCAGCGGCCCGCCGCGCGATAGCGACCAGCTACCGAGAAGATGCCGTCACCGGGGGGAACCTGGAAGCCCAGTGTTTCCAGGAGGCGAGGGGCAGTGTGTTAGTGGTAATAGTGACGTAAGTCTTTAATTAAAAACACACGTGTTCTAATTTTTAAATTATTTATCTTTTTTTTGACGTGATAACGTCTTATAAATCGATGAACGCCGGCTGCACGCACGAAAGATTGTCACGTTCCGCCTGAGCCGAGCGTGCAAGAACCGGCCAACCACCGTGCGAGAAAATCTTCTATAATATCAAACAGGTTAAGGCGGGGCTTTTTAACTAATTGTTCGTGATTATGTTTAAACAAATTATTTAAATTAAATTTGCAAAAACTGTATATAATATTAGAAAATTAAAAAGTACGCAATTTTTTATCAATGTTTTGTTATGACGTTATTACGTAAAATTATCGTGTGTAAACCGACTTTAAGGACAACCCCCCCCCTCCCCCCTCTTTTTTGTCTTAAAAAGTTGCATCGGCCGGGAATCGAACCCGGGCCGCCTGCGTGGCAGGCGAGTATTCTACCACTGAACCACCGATGCTTACTATTAGTTTAGTTACATATAACAATAAGAAAATGGAAGCTTTGTACTGAAACAATTTAATTCTACATCACAAGTACATCGTAAACAACTACGTTAAGGATTCAGTGCTTTAAATTAATTAGCTCCACTCCACTTGAAATTATACTAGTAATCAGATTTTTAAAATGCAAAAATAATTATTCTTTATTGCTGATATTGTTGTTGTAATAAGCAATGAAAACCTCATTAACTTTTCACTTCACTTTATAAACAGTCGACGAAACAGTTCACGTGTAGATGTAAGTTGTGTGCTGCCGCTGTCTTTCTTCTCCTCGGACGCATAGGCCAAACGAGTGGAAGAGAGATAGATGCCGCGCAAGCGTACAATGAGCGTAACGGGACACAGCGTAACGGGACAATTTGCGCAACGGGACACTTTTTCGTGCGTGCAGCCGGCGTTCATCGATTTATTAGACGTCATGTCAAAATCCCCCTCCCCCTCCGAAAAATATTTCTTGTATCCGCCATTGTACAGGTTGGTGGTCAATGGAAATTAAAATCTTGTGGCCAATCTTACGATTTGTAATAGCAAACATCGTCCGGAAGAATTTTAGTTACATTATATTTTTAAAGCTTGGTTTACTCAATAGGACGAAAATTCCAAGACTTTACTGCGAAACTTTACAAGTTATGCGATTTGTTCAGCTCACGTTCACAGTTATGGACACAGTAATGTTTAGAGTATTTTTATTTATTTTTGTTTGATTCTGGGGTTTGAAAAGTTATACGAAGAATAATAGGAAAAAAAAAAAAGGTGGGGGACGAAATTATTTGCTACGTTCTTTGAAAGATTCTGGCAATGGGAAAGCTTGATTTAAAAGATTTTCAATGGACATGCGCCATTGATGGTTTTAGCTGTATGTCGTAGAGAAGCCACAGGAATTAACAAAGAAGATGAACACACAAACACACAGAAAATCAGCCGTAATCAGCGGATGTCAAATGTTAAACACATAAATTACACAGAGAGAATTCCGTGGAAAGAATACCACAGCACAGACAAACAGTGGGATGAAAACAACGAGATAGTTGTAACAAAAACAGAAAATACAGACCCAAATCTAGACCTCAAGTAAGGAATAAAATAAAATATATGAGAAAAAAAAAAACAAAATGTAAATTTTGAAGAAATATTCAAACCACTAAATTTTAATTTTTAAAATTAAATAATATTACATGTTAAGGATTTGCACAATTTCATTTTGTGTCAAAAACGTTCCTTACAGTTATACAAAAACATTCATAGACTATTGTCGATCGTGGAAGATACAACATTATTTTGATAGCTTCTGTAGAGATACATTTTGTAGTCCTTGTTAAAAGTCTGAATATCTGTCTCCAAATATATATATATATATATATATATATATATATATATATATGTGTGTGTGTGTGTGTGTGTGTGTGTGTGTGTGTGTGTGTAAAATTTATTATTTATTTATTTTTGGAGTCAATTTCCTTGGATATCATATATGATGAATAGTAAATATTTGATGGTGTTTGAGTATTATGGGATTTGATTGGCTAACCCCTGTATTTTTTAACTACAGGTATCAAATAAAAATCAAATGTAAAACACAACAAAATTAAAATTATCTGTTTGTATACCTTATCACAATTTAAAAAAAAACACATTTTCATGTATATAGCCTGACTGAACTTAAATATATCGAAGATATTATTTATATTTAATGTATTAAACAATAATAATACCTTTTCAGCTAGACATTGCCATATAATAAAGGTGCATTTGCGTACCATGAATGCTTCATCACGGTGCATGGTACACAAGGCTGGATTATGGTACACGTACAATTATAATGGTAGTATAACAAGGCCCCGTAGGCCTTTGCCTCGGACGGAATTTGCATCCAAAACTATTTCATATCTCCAGTGCGATTATGCTAATGAGTACCACGGGGAGAACACGAGAGAACACGACCCTCTCTTTATTCTTGATACAAGATGCGGCGTCTTTAAGAGAAAACAGATAAGTGACGTCTTTTTTTTTAGAAAATGAATCGAGATAAATATCTGAAAAAAATTGTTAATTTTTGACGAGTAGATATAATGACGTTAAAAATTAAAATCACCTTTTGGTGAATCTGAATTCAAAACTCGTTTAATGGTATTCATGACGGCCATAGTAATGCTTGCGGAGGTGTGTACAGAGGTTTGGTATAATTTGACAATAAGCTTTCGTTTCCTCAGGCTAGTCATCATTATTCTATTTGCCATATATTTTTTATCCTGATGGTTATCTCACTCACGGTTATGAGAGCGGCCTGTATTCGTTGGGCACACAATAAGTGCAACAATGAAAAGCTGATTTCTGTCATTAGCCACGGCCATAAAACAGTGCTTCTCTTTTACCGCCAATATTTTTTAGAATTATTATTCACTCGTGCGTTCACAAAACTGCCGCGTTTTCACGCTACGTTTCTCGCGATAGTAACATATCTACGTATATCTCTTTTATAATGTCACTGCATAATTTTAACAACGGCACATCCTTCTGTATAAAAAATACTAATAATAATTAATAAAAACTATTCGATAAAATTGACTACGCATCCTACATATATGCCTTCATCAATTACATAAAAAACCACCATAAAAATAATTTTATATAATGTAGGTGTAAACAAACATTAGTTTCGCGTGCTCATACAAATGTGTTTACTTCCAATTATTGTAAGAAATACTGAGTAATATCTCGAAAAACCTTATTTCATGAATGCAAACATAACCATAGCAATGTGTTGTACACAGTTACACTACATATATTTCTTGTGGTATTACAAACTATTTTTTTGCAACGGTTTTTCAAAGTAATTGTTTGAAAAATTACAGAATAAATATTTTTTTTCCTTCTGTTTATAGACATAACAAAATGTTTAGTAGTGAAAATAAAATTATAATTTCGTCTCAACAAAACCGTTTACTAGTGACAGCAATTTTTTTCTTTCACTAATAAACAATTTCGCGGACCCTGATAGACTATTTGAGCTATGTATAGTAGTAGCTTGGCTTCTGGGTCGTAGTCGTGTCCTTGGAGAATAATTCACCGACGTTTCGGTCGAAATTGCAGTCGCCATCATCAGGGAGCAATTATCAGAGAGTAGGTAACTGTTCCCTGATGATGGCGACTGCAATGTCGACCGAAACGTCGGTGAGTTATCCGCCAAGGACGCGGCAACAACCCAGAAGCCAAGCTACTTCAAACAATGGCCGCGAAAGCCTGCGGAAATTATTACATATTTGGGCTGTACACAAAATATTCTTTAGGGCCAAAGTTGACAAAATTGTTTTGTGGCGGACACTAAACAGTTTTATTTTCCCGTGCCAGTGGTGAACTCTGGAAGGTACTTGCCAGGAATCGAACACGAAAAGTCCCTGGGGAAGACTACCAGAGATCTTCTGTAGTAAAGCGACTAATCAATATTCAGTACACTTTTATTCAGAGCCATTCAGAGCCATTCCCGTGTAAACAATTACATTGCTGTAAATGCCATTCAGATTTTAAGACAGCGAGTATCTCCATCCTTTAAACAGACGGACACCCGGTTGTGTAAAACGAAAGTTTCTACCTATAAATAAATCAAAACTAAAAGAAAACATTCATTATTCATGCGTGAAGTTTTTTTTCTTTTCAATTTTCAATATTTTACTAGGCTTCCTGGAGAATTATTTCTGCCGGCAATCAATTAAACATAATTTTCTCGTGATCTACGTGCCGCAACGAAAATGGATGGCTTCTGAAATACTTGACGTAAAACGAGTTCGATTAATTAAAAGCTTGAGTCGCAGGAGGGGGTCTCTAAAACTCTGCCAGTTCATTTTTTTATATCTTAAAGGAAAGAGGATTTAAAAAAGAAAGAAACCGGGGAATTTCGTGCCATCAATTCGCCTCGCGGTTTCTTTCCATTATGATGACATTTTTATGGCGAGGCAGGACGCGGCGGTACTCAGCAATGAGGCACTCGGCCAGGACAGAGCGCAGACGTAGAGTCTCCGGGCAGACGTAGAGTCTCCGGGCAGACGTAGAGTCTCCGGGCAGACGTAGAGTCTCCGGGCAGACGTAGAGTCTCCGGGCAGAAGCACTCCCTGGCACGCCTGGACAGCAGTCCTGACGTCACACGACCTGTGGCAGATAACAATACGGTTATTTGTAGGAATAAACTGCTAAGCTGAGAGACAATGGCTCTGTGATTAAACATTTTTGGACATATCAAACGGTACTACGCCAAATGAAGTTATTTTGATTTCCTTTTTTCACTTTATCCGAAAAGGTTGTGCAAGTTTCTCAAAACTGAGTTGAGCTACTATTGACTGATCCGACATCAAGTAGCCGTTATAGCAAACACACCACATAGATCAAAACCATTGCTCAGTAGTTTTTGCTTTAAAATAATTCAATGATTAAATTATTTTAAATTTAAAAGGTGTTTTGTTCGCTGTAGGCAATCGTTAATTAACAATGTATTGGAAAGTCTGGCAACTGAAAACAAATCTAATAAGTTAGCTTAACTTGCAAAGAGGTAGAAGTGTCCAAAATAGATTATGAATAATGAATGTACCAATACAAATATTTGGGAAGTAAATTTTGATATCGATCGAGACAGCAATAATCGATTTTCATGGTGGTAGCCTTGTGAGTATGTTCACTTACGGAACTATTCAATCACGTTCAAGTACGGCAACCTGTATAAAATATCTCTAACTTGTGGTCTAGCTTAGCACGCGCAAAGAAAACCACTCAACCAATGTCCTTAAAAATAATATCAGCTACTAGACCTCAATAAGTTTTGTGTGAATACTGAAAAAAGGGGGCGTGGCTGTGTCATGGACACGGACGTGTGTTGTACGTGAATACGTGTACGCAACAGGTAATGTTTTCTATACAAAATATAAAATATGCTATTTTTTTTTACTTTAACACCACAATACATATTCACTGTAACTATTTCACACTAATGTTTTATACATGCAATCGATAGATTTTGACGAGAGCTGACGATTGAAACTCAAACGAACGTCGTAGCTTCTCCGAGTCAACAGTTATACTTAACGGAAATCTCGAAACGCAGCAAAATGACCTCAAAATGGCGGCGCTTCCCCCCTCCACCGCGCGCGATGCGTCGCAGTCCTCACTTAGCGTGACGAATTGTTTGATCCTTTAGCTATGCAGTGATGTAAGATGATAGATGTGTAGCTGCAACATCTAACTGTATCCCCCGATTTTTTTATCATTTTTTTTTTTAAATTGCCTCCCACTATGGAAGCAATTTTAAAGACGTATTCACGTAAAAAATATTTTTAACTATTTAAAAATACGTTTACATTGGTATGCGTATACAATTTGACATGTTGGCAGACTGGACGTGTGGAAAGCACGCATGTATTGTGACGAGCGAGGCAGTCCCAAAGGCAGAGTTCAGCAGAGGCGACTGTCCGGGAACAGACGACAGGCTGCACTGCAGAACAAAGCAGTGTCCACAAGAAAAAAAAATTGCGTACCAACTTGGGCAAGAAAAAAGTACTAGATTTGAAAAAAAGTACCAAATAATAATTTTTTCTGGTTTTAACAATTTAGGAAGTTATTATGGCATTGCAATGCTTGAACTGAAATATCACACCACACAAACATAAATTCCGTAGTTTTTAAAAAATAATTACGCTTAATAATAAAGCATATTGGAGTTACTGTAATATTATTATAGTAAAGAAAAAAAGTACTAGATCTGAGCGTAAATGTACTAGACCACTAAAAAACTTATAAAAGTACTAGATCTAGTAGGAAAGTACTAGCTGTGGACAACCTGGAACGAAGACGCCGTGGAATGGCGGAGTCTCCGCTGATGATAAACGAGCTTGGAACGAACCCAGTGAAATTGCGCCGTCAAACGGACGGAAGCGAGCCTACATAAATTAATTCCGAGTGTCGAGGAGTAGGTATTATCACGATGCTGTGTTTGGAGATCATGCACGGCGCCGTAATCACCGTGACTGAGTGATCGAGCGATTTTGTCCCGCGGAACCACCCCCCCCCCCCCCCCAACACAAATCCCCTTTGTCGACTACAGCAGCCCAGGACTTTCAACAACCACCACCACTCGCTCAGCAACTCTCGCCCTTAATGTCGTCTCTTCCTGACAGTTGTTTGCGAACCACGGGGGAGAAACTCTAATTACCGAGACTGAGACCTAGTTTTTTGAAGTAGCCTAGTTATGGGCCCGTCCGCTAGTTTTCATAATATGTACCTATATTGCTGACATTACTACGTTAATTTATTAGGAGAAGTAATGTATAAGCTATTATCAGGTAAACAAACCAGTGAAAAATTCACTCTGTTTAGGTAGCCACTAATTTTGTGGTGTGCAATACAATGAGTTTTTGCACCTCCTACTCCTTTATTTATTACATGACGGTTTATTACAAAACAGCATTAAGTATTTTCGCATCGATTAAATTAGTTTTTGCGCCGTTAAGGAGATAACTTAATATAACCAAAAAAAAAGTATTAACTAAAAAAACTTTGTATGAACACCTCTATTCCGATTGTTTATTTGCTGGTAGTTATGGGCCCGCCCAACAGATAGCGACACGTCTTATAAATCGATGCACGCTGTCTGCACGCAGGAAAAAGCACGACTCATTGTCACGTTCCGCCTGAGCCGAGCGTGCAAGAACCGGCCAACCAACGCGCGAGAAAATCTTCTATAATATCAAACAGGCTAAGGCGGGCTTTTTAACTAATTGTCCGTGATTATATTTAAACAAATTATTTAAATAAAAATTTGCAAAAAACTGTAAATAATATTTGAAAAATAAAAAGTATGCAATTATTCATCGATGTTTTCTCATGACGTTATCACGTAAAATTATCGTCCGTAAACCGACTTTACAGACGACCCCTTTTTTTTTCTCTCTCTCAAAAACTCGCATGTGCAGTAATGGAAATCATGCAAGCTGCAGCAACACGAGGGGAAAAAAAATTATTTGTTGAATAATTGTGTGTGTCCTGATCAAGTTTTGGTTCTTACTATCTGACCCGGGAAGTGGTTGGTACAAGATGGAAGGGACGGACTATACTCGTGTCACGTGGCTCCAGGGTGCTCGACACCTCCCCCTGGAGAGGGGTTGTCCGGCGACCAGGAGGGCGGAGTACCACAAGGGTATGCCGCGGGGGTGTGCGCAACCCTTAAACCTTCCCCCCTCCACCCCTTGACTGCGTGGAGCCGGCGACCACCGACCCCTGCAATACACCTCCGAGCGCATTTCCATAATCGTGTTAGTTGGAGCCGCCCCGCCGCCGTCACCGCGGCTCTGTGCAGTGTCCGAAGCAGCGGGGCAGCGGGGCAGCTCAGTGAGGTTCGTTAAGGGCATTAGCGGGCGTCCCTTTGAGTCCGCCGCTCCTCCAGAGGGCGGCTGGCGGAGTCTTCCTCGCGCGGTCTTCCTCCAGGCATCACCCGGGTGCCGTCTGGTACTTGCGTACCTGTCTAGGACTCTGCCAGTATGTCTGGGACTCGGCCGGTATGTCTAGGACTCTGCCGGTGTGTCTGGGACTCTGCCACTATGTCTAGGACTCTGCCTGTTTGTCTAGGACTCGGCCGGTATGTCTGGGACTCTGCCGGTGTGTCTGGGACTCTGCCAGTATGTCTAGGACTCTGCTTGTTTGTCTAGGACTCGGCCGGAATGTCTAGAACTCTGCCAGTATGTCTAGGACTCGGCCAGTATGTCTGGGACTCTGCCGGTGTGTCTGGGACTCTGCCAGTATGTCTAGGACTCTGCCTGTTAGTCTAGGACTCGGCCGGTATGTCTGGGACTCTGCCGGTGTGACTGGGACTCTGCCAGTATGTCTAGGACTCTGCCTGTTTGTCTAGAACTCTGCCAGTATGTCTAGGACTCTGCCTGTTTGTCTAGAACTCTGCCAGTATGTCTAGAACTCTGCCAGTATGTCTAGGACTCGGCCGGTATGTCTGGGACTCTGCCGGTGTGTCTGGGACTCTGCCAGTATGTCTAGGACTTGGCCGGTATGTCTGGGACTCTGCCGGTGTGTCTGGGACTCTGCCAGTATGTCTAGGACTCTGCCTGTTTGTCTAGGACTCGGCCGGTATGTCTGGGACTCTGCCAGTATGTCTAGGACTCGGCCGGTATGTCTGGGACTGTGCCGGTGAGTCTGGGACTCTGCCAGTATGTCTAGGACTCGGCCGGTATGTCTGGGACTCTGCCGGTGTGTCTGGGAATCTGCCAGTATGTCTAGGACTCTGCCTGTTTGTCTAGGACTCGGCCGGTATGTCTAGAACTCTGCCAGTATGTCTAGGACTCGGCCGGTATGTCTGGGACTGCCGGTGTGTCTGGGACTCTGCCAGTATGTCTAGGACTCTGCCTGTTTGTCTAGGACTCGGCCGGTATGTCTGGGACACTGCCGGTGTGTCTGGGACTCTGCCAGTATGTCTAGGACTCTGCCTGTTTGTCTAGAACTCTGCCAGTATGTATAGGACTCTGCCTGTTTGTCTAGAACTCTGCCATTATGTCTAGAACTCTGCCAGTATGTCTAGGACTCGGCCGGTATGTCTGGGACTCTGCCGGTGTGTCTGGGACTCTGCCAGTATGTCTAGGACTCGGCCGGTATGTCTGGGACTCTGCCAGTATGTCTAGGACTCGGCCGGTATGTCTGGGACTCTGCCGGTGTGTCTGGGACTCTGCCAGTATGTCTAGGACTCGGCCGGTATGTCTGGGACTCTGCCAGTATGTCTAAAACTCTGCCTGTTTGTCTAGGACTCGGCCGGTATGTCTAGAACTCTGCCAGTATATCTAGGACTCGGCCGGTATGTCTGGGACTCTGCCGGTGTGTCTGGGACTCTGCCAGTATGTCTAGGACTCTGCCTGTTTGTCTAGGACTCGGCCGGTGTGTCTGGGACTCTGCCAGTATGTCTAGGACTCTGCCTGTTTGTCTAGAACTCTGCCAGTATGTCTAGGACTCTGCCTGTTTGTCTAGAACTCTGCCATTATGTCTAGAACTCTGCCAGTATGTCTAGGACTCGGCCGGTATGTCTGGGACTCTGCCGGTGTGTCTGGGACTCTGCCAGTATGTCTAGGACTCGGCCGGTATGTCTGGGACTCTGCCAGTATGTCTAGGACTCGGCCGGTATGTCTGGGACTCTGCCGGTGTGTCTGGGACTCTGCCAGTATGTCTAGGACTCGGCCGGTATGTCTGGGACTCTGCCAGTATGTCTAAAACTCTGCCTGTTTGTCTAGGACTCGGCCGGTATGTCTAGAACTCTGCCAGTATATCTAGGACTCGGCCGGTATGTCTGGGACTCTGCCGGTGTGTCTGGGACTCTGCCAGTATGTCTAGGACTCTGCCTGTTTGTCTAGGACTCGGCCGGTATGTCTGGGACTCTTCCAGTATGTCTAGGACTCGGCCGGTATGTCTGGGACTCTGCCGGTGTGTCTGGGACTCTGCCAGTATGTCTAGGACTCGGCCGGTATGTCTGGGACTCTGCCAGTATGTCTAGGACTCGGCCGGTATGTCTGGGACTCTGCCAGTATGTCTAGGACTCGGCCGGTATGTCTGGGACTCTGCCAGTATGTCTAGGACTCGGCCGGTATGTAGGGACTGTGCCGGTGTGTCTGGGACTCTGCCAGTATGTCTAGGACTCGGCCGGTATGTCTGGGACTCTGCCAGTATGTCTAGGACTCTGCCTGTAAGTCTAGGACTCGGCCGGTATGTCTGGGACTCTGCCAGTATGTCTAGGACTCGGCCGGTATGTCTGGGACTGTGCCGGTGTGTCTAGGACTCTGCCAGTATGTCTAGGACTCGGCCGGTATGTCTGGGACTCGGCCGGTATGTCTGGGACTCTGCCAGTATGTCTAGGACTCGGCCGGTATGTCTGGGACTCTGCCAGTATGTCTAGGACTCGGCCGGTATGTCTGGGAATCTGCCAGTATGTCTAGGACTCGGCCGGTATGTCTGGGACTCGGCCGGTATGTCTGGGAATCTGCCAGTATGTCTAGGACTCGGCCGGTATGTCTGGGACTCGGCCGGTATGTCTGGGACTCTGCCAGTATGTCTAGGACTCGGCCGGTATGTCTGGGACTCTGCCAATATGTCTAGGACTCGGCCGGTATGTCTGGGACTCTGCCAGTATGTCTAGGACTCGGCCGGTATGTCTGGGATTCTGCCGGTGTGTCTGGGACTCTGCCAGTATGTCTCGGACTCGGCCGGTATGTCTGGGACTCTGCCAGTATGTCTAGGACTCGGCCGGTATGTCTGGGACTCTGCCAGTATGTCTAGGACTCGGCCGGTATGTCTGGGACTCTGCCGGTGTGTCTGGGACTCTGCCAGTATGTCTAGGACTCGGCCGGTATGTCTGGGACTGTGCCGGTGTGTCTGACACTCTGCCAGTATGTCTGGGACTCTGCCGCTATGTCTGGGACTCTGCCAGTATGTCTAGGACTCAGCCGGTGTGTCTGGGACTCTGCCAGTATGTCTAGGACTCGGCCGGTATGTCTGGGACTCGGCCGGTATGTCTGGGACTCTGCCAGTATGTCTAGGACTCTGCCTGTTTGTCTAGAACTCTGCCAGTATGTCTAGGACTCTGGCTGTTTGTCTAAAACTCTGCCAGTATGTCTAGAACTCTGCCAGTATGTCTAAGACTCGGCCGGTATGTCTGGGACTCTGCCGGTATGTCTAGGACTCGGCCGGTATGTCTGGGACTCTGCCAGTATGTCTAGGACTCGGCCGGTATGTCTGGGACTCTGCCAGTATGTCTAGGACTCGGCCGGTATGTCTGGGACTGTGCCGGTGTGTCTAGGACTCGGCCGGTATGTCTGGGACTCAGCCGGTATGTCTGGGACTCTGCCAGTATGTCTAGGACTCTGCCTGTTTGTCTAGAACTCTGCCAGTATGTCTAGAACTCGGCCGGTATGTCTGGGACTCTGCCAGTATGTCTAGGACTCGGCCGGTATGTCTGGGACTCTGCCAGTATGTCTAGGACTCGGCCGGTATGTCTGGGACTCTGCCGGTGTGTCTAGGACTCGGCCGCTATGTCTGGGACTCTGCAAGTATGTCTAGGACTCTGCCTGTTTGTCTAGAACTCTGCCAGTATGTCTAGAACTCTGCCAGTATGTCTAGGACTCGGCCGGTATGTCTGGGACTCTGCCGGTGTGTCTGGGACTCTGCCAGTATGTCTAGGACTCTGCCTGTTTGTCTAGAACTCTGCCAGTATGTCTAGGACTCTGCCTGTTTGTCTAGAACTCTGCCAGTATGTCTAGGACTCGGCCGGTATGTCTGGGACTCTGCCGGTGTGTCTGGGACTCTGCCAGTATGTATAGGACTCTGCCTGTTTGTCTAGAACTCTGCCAGTATGTCTAGGACTCTGCCTGTTTGTCTAGAACTCTGCCAGTATGTCTAGAACTCTGCCAGTATTTCTAGGACTCGGCCGGTATGTCTGGGACTCTGCCGGTATGTCTAGGACTCGGCCGGTATGTCTGGGACTCTGCCAGTATGTCTAGGACTCGGCCGGTATGTCTGGGACTCTGCCAGTATGTCTAGGACTCGGCCGGTATGTCTGGGACTGTGCCGGTGTGTCTAGGACTCGGCCGGTATGTCTGGGACTCGGCCGGTATGTCTGGGACTCTGCCAGTATGTCTAGGACTCTGCCTGTTTGTCTAGAACTCTGCCAGTATGTCTAGAACTCGGCCGGTATGTCTGGGACTCTGCCAGTATGTCTAGGACTCGGCCGGTATGTCTGGGACTCTGCCAGTATGTCTAGGACTCGGCCGGTATGTCTGGGACTGTGCCGGTGTGTCTAGGACTCGGCCGGTAAGTCTGGGACTCGGCCGGTATGTCTAGGACTCTGCCAGTATGTCTAGAACTCTGCCAGTATGTCTAGAACTCTGCCTGTTTGTCTAGAACTCTGCCAGTATGTCTAGAACTCTGCCTGTTTGTCTAGAACTCTGCCAGTATGTCTAGAACTCTGCCAGTATGTCTAGGACTCGGCCGGTATGTCTGGGACTCTGCCAGTATGTCTAGGACTCGGCTGGTATGTCTGGGACTGTGCCGTTGTGTCTAGAACTCTGCCTGTTTGTCTAGAACTCTGCCAGTATGTCTAGAACTCTGCCAGTATGTCTAGGACTCGGCCGGTATGTCTGGGACTCTGCCAGTATGTCTAGGACTCGGCCGGTATGTCTGGGACTCTGCCGGTATGTCTAGGACTCTGCCAGTATGTCTAGGACTCTGCCAGTATGTCTAGAACTCTGCCAGTATGTCTAGAACTCTGCCTGTTTGTCTAGAACTCTGCCAGTATGTCTAGAACTCTGCATGTTTGTCTAGAACTCTGCCAGTATGTCTAGAACTCTGCCAGTATGTCTAGGACTCGGCCGGTATGTCTGGGACTCTGCCAGTATGTCTAGGACTCGGCCGCTATGTCTGGGACTCTGCCAGTATGTCTAGGACTCGGCCGGTATGTCTGGGACTCTGCCAGTATGTCTAGGACTCGGCCGGTATGTCTGGGACTGTGCCGGTGTGTCTAGGACTCGGCCGGTATGTCTGGGACTCGGCCGGTATGTCTAGAACTCTGCCAGTATGTCTAGAACTCTGCCTGTTTGTCTAGAACTCTGCCAGTATGTCTAGAACTCTGCCAGTATGTCTAGGACTCGGCCGGTATGTCTGGGACTCTGCCGGTATGTCTAGGACTCGGCCGGTATGTCTGGGACTCTGCCAGTATATCTAGGACTCGGCCGGTATGTCTGGGACTGTGCCGGTGTGTCTAGGACTCTGCCTGTTTGTCTAGTACTCTGCCAGTATGTCTAGAACTCTGCCAGTATGTCTAGGACTCGGCCGGTATGTCTGGGACACGGCCGGTATGTCTAGGACTCGGCCGGTATGTCTGGGACTCTGCCAGTATGTCTAGGACTCTGCCTGTTTTTCTAGAACTCTGCCAGTATGTCTAGAACTCTGCCAGTATGTCTAGGACTCGGCCGGTATGTCTAGAACTCTGCCAGTATGTCTAGAACTCTGCCTGTTTGTCTAGAACTCTGCCAGTATGTCTAGGACTCTGCCTGTTTTTCTAGAACTCTGCCAGTATGTCTAGAACTCTGCCAGTATGTCTAGGACTCTGCCAGTATGTCTAGGACTCTGCCTGTTTGTCTAGAACTCTGCCAGTATGTCTAGAACTCTGCCAGTATGTCTAGGACTCGGCCGGTATGTCTGGGACTCTGCCGGTATGTCTGGGACTCTGCCAGTATGTCTAGGACTCTGCCTGTTTGTCTAGAACTCTGCCAGTATGTCTAGGACTCTGCCAGTATGTCTAGGCCTCTGCCAGTATGTCTAGGTCTCGACCAGTATGTCAATGAATCTGCCAGTATGTTCGCCACCATATTTTCCAGCACCTACTCTATGTAAGTTACTTTCACGCTGTACTGTAGCTACTCAATCAGTAATCTTTTTTTACCTCACAACTCTGAACTCCTTTTTTGCGTAACTCCGTGGTCGACCCGTGTGACCAATAGGAGAAGAGTATCCGACCACACATTCATGTTACGCGACCGAGACATTCGCGATGCTTTTATTTACTGCATTAACTGGTTGTCTTCTAGTTACGTGTCCGTGGTAGCGTGCTCCTGGTAGCGGAAAAAAAATTATCTTGTATTCAGTCAGGGCCTTAGCCAGTATTTTGTGGAGGAGGTGGTCCAATGCAACCACTATATGATTTTTTGACGTGACAACGTCTAATAAATCGATGAACGCCGGCTGCACGCACGAAAAAGTGTCCCGTTACGCACATTGTCCCGTTTCGCTGTGTCCCTTTACGCTAATTTTATATTGCTCTTTACTAACCTGAACCTCCTAGCATTGCGACCGAGTCCGTGGCGTAATTCTGTTTTCATGCATTTCAATGTAACATTTTCATTGCTCTTTGCTAACCCGTTCCTCCTAGCATTGCTGCAGAGTCCGTGGTGCAAATATATTATTTTTGACTGCATCTTGGTGTTGAGTAAGCCATTTTCCTTCACATCATCCTTGAAACACTCCCATTCGTTTCCTACTTTTCCTATCATCGTCCTATCCTTAACAGAATAACACAGATTGGAAGAAGTTAAATAGCAAACATGTATAAAAGTTATAGTTAAAGTAATCTCTTCGTCAAAGTAATAAACATATTTGAATTAATGAGTGCAAATAAAAGTAAATTTATAAATTAAATTGTAGATTTCATTTCACTCCTTCTTTGTATCCATACAAAATAGTGATAATTCAATAAAAATGATTCAATTTTATTCATAAAATTATGCAATAATTTCATCAATGTTTTATTATGACGCTGTCACGTTAAACTATCGTCCGTAAACCGACTTTACAGACAACCAATTTTTATTTAATTGGTTTCAATACTTTTATTCCTTAAGTCATTTGTTTGATGCTTTCTTTAATACAGGTAATAAATACATATACTCTAATGTTATTTAATACACGAAACACACATGAAAAGTTTGCGTGAAAGACATGCTTACAAGTAACACGCGTGCAAACCGGCGTTAGAAACAGACTTGTTGCAAACACAATCCCTGCTGCTTCTGTGTACTAGTCATACTAGTCTAGATGTGGGCTTGATGTAGCCCACTATTAATCCTTCCAAATCAAGCTTTCTGGAACCTTATGTGGGTTAGTTTCTGTAATTTTCTTAGTCTGTCATCACTAGTTTTTATTAAAGTGAAAACTTTTGAAGTGAAAACTTCTATGGCGAGGTTTGGATAGGAAGTAAATTCATGTAAGTCATCATCGACATGGTCACGTGACGTGTTAAAGATAACACTATATCTGTTCCTATTAGTATCTACCTATAGCTTATTGTGCTTTAAAATCTTAAGTATACGATTACTCTGCAGTAAAGAGTAAGTATAAAAAATATTAATATTCTCATATAGATGTATTGTTTGAATAACGAAGAAAACGGAGTCTTTGTAGCAATATAACCTAAAATTTTTTTTTAAATATTTACTAATACTATGCAATGCGTATTTTATAGTAATTTAGGAGTTATTTTACTATCGTGATAAAACAAATTTGCAAAAATGTTTTCACTTCTGTCGGCAGTCTTTATGACTGCTTTGAAATTTTTTTCGACGCGATAACGTCTTATGAATCGATGAACGCCGGCTGCACGCACGAAAAATTGTCACGTTCCGCCTGTGCCGAGGGTGCAAGAACCGGCCAACCACCGTGCGAGAAAATCTTCTACAATATCAAACAGGTTAAGGCGGGCTTTTTAACTAATTGTTCGTGATTATATTTAAACAAATTAGTTACATTATATTTGCAAAAAAACTGTAAATAATATTTGAAAATTAAAAAAGTATGCAAATTTTTCATCAATTTATTTTTTATGACGATATCACGTAAAATTATCGTCCGTAAACCGACTTTACAGACAACCCCTCTTTTTTTAAAATTTTTTTAAAGGAGGTGTTCGGACCCTAAGGCTACGTCCGTGTTCCAGTGTTCCGTCCACGCTGGGAACCACACATAACTTAGAAACACACAACTTAGAACAGTCATAACTTAGAAACCTCGAAAAATCCACGTAACTTAGAACTGTCATAAGTTAGAACGATCATAACTTAGAAACACACAACGTAGGAACACACAACTTAGAAACGTCATAACTTAGAAAGTCATAACTTAGAAAGTCATAACTTAGAACCATCACAATTCTGTAACACACAGCTTAAAACACGTAACTTAGAAACACGCAACGCAGAACCACACAACTTAGAAACGTCATAACGTCGAAACACACAACGTAGAACAGGCATAACTTAGAAGATTCTATCTTGTGTGTTTCTAAGTTATGTGTTTTCTAAGTTGTGTGTTTCTAAGTTATGACAGCACCCCGGACGACGCTGCCGGCGCGCGGCGGCGGAGGGGAGGTGACCGGGCTGGCGGCGGAGGGGAGGTGACCGGGCTGTCGGTGTGGGGGAGGGGTCGTGGCGGTGGAGGGGAGGCCGGCGGGCCCTGCGCCCGCAGCCTCCCAGTCGCGTCTTGGCGGGCGGGCGGAGCAGGTCGTGGTGTGTCTCTGCGCGGGTGTGCGCGCGCGCGGCGGGTGAAGAAGAGTGAAGAGTGAAGATGTGGCTGGTGCTGGCGGTGCTGCTGGCGGCCGTGGCGGGCTCGGCGCGTGCGCAGTGTCCCGCCAAGTGCCTGTGCTTCAGGACCACGGTGCGCTGCATGTTCCTGCAGCTGGAGCGAGTGCCCCAGGTGCCGGCGCAGACAACCATCCTGTGAGTACCCGCCTGTCTGTGCCTCTCTGTCTGTGTGCTCGCCGCTCCCTGCTGTCGGGACATTCGCGCTTTTGCCTCGTCTCGGCGACTTCACACATTCTCTTAAACACAACGCCATTGCAGCTTTGCACTGCGTGTCACGGAGGGGGGGGGGGGGGGGGGGGGGGAGAGAGAGAATAGCCAGTCATGGGGACTGTCAACAGAAGTGAAAACTTAAAAACCCTGTTTTTAAATGTAGTTATACCTCAGTGCTGCCTCTGCTATTGGCTCACAACTCTCACCTGGATGACTCTCGGCCAAATGAGAAACACCCGACCTAAGGCTTTATCGGATCTCAGGCTGCTACGTTGGGACGTCTCACAAGACAGCAACCAACGAGTGGGTCACATTTGACCGAGTGTACTGTAGAACTATGGAGTTCATCCTACATGTCATTGAACCCGCGAATTTTTCCGGTCCCTAGCTAAAATGACATCTTTTCTACGTCAAATGTACCTACGTAAGAAAATGATTTTGGTATTATATTAGTTCGATGTCAGCATGATATCATCTATCCTCACATCATTTTTTTAGTCACAACAGATGTCAGTGGTATGTAAAAATTATGTAAAAATTCACTACCTAGCTATGACTTACCGATGTCAGACCTGGGTCATGTATTCACGTGGTCAAATTAACTTCGCTTACTGCTATTACAGCCATGTCGGTGACGCGAACTCACAATATTTTAACCCATCCAAAAAAGAGTCCAACACGCACATGATACAGTCGAGTATATACAATGTATTAGTGTATGTATGCGTATACATGTACACAGGCCGCTGCGATTCGCCAGTCTGGCGCAACACGTCACTAGCATGTCGGTGACGCGAACCCATAAGGTTTGCCCCTGCCAAATATCACTCAACGCGTCTATAGAAGTTTTCACTTCAAAAATTCAAGAAAGCAAAATAAGGAATAAAAATGAAAACATGAACCCCACAGAAAACAAGCTTAAATCCGCTACGTCAGACAGATAATGTACGTGAACAGGTTATTATGCGCACAGCACGGACGGAATGACAACAACCGAGACAGTTTAAACAATAACAGTGAATGTAGACAGACAGCAAAACTTGGAAAACGCAGCGAATATGCGAACACAGCGATGAAGATAAACAGGTAATGCGGACAAACACAACGACAACACCGACCAACACGGTATGTTTCCCGTGCTTTCTTGAATTTTTTTTTCCGTGACGAACAGTGCAAAAACTGCGATGGCGTATAGTATGTCCGAGAAATTGTATTAGATCATAATTCCCCCCATTGCATGCATCATTCAAAAAACCTTAGTTTCAATGTTTTGACTAATATTTTATCTTGACGCAGCCTGGGTGACCCTAGGCCAGTAATAAACTAGAGTTGACCTAAACGTGTACAGCCTATTTCTGAAGGATGGAAAAGCCTTTGATCTGTGTATCGTAAGTGAGCACACTATCTAGGGCGGCAGAGCGTTTGAGTGTAGCGAATCGTGGCTATACGTATTGCTCACCCGAGCAGCCAAAAGATCGCTTTAAATAAAGTGCACAGATGGGTGCAGCTATGCAGCCAGGAAAAATATCAAAAATAAAATGAATCATAGCCATTTTTCACAAAACCTTGCAAAAAAAATTGTACACTTAATTTCATTGCAGCTACTTAATGGACTCGTCGCATAATTGTTGTATAGGCACATCCAGGATTCATTTGCAATACTTCAAATTCCACGAAGATGTTGGATAGGTTAATGTTGTAATTCATAAATAGTTACTTGAGTGAGAAGTAAAATTACTGACCTGGTTTTGGAACTTGTTCCAGTAGTGGTCAAAATGTTTTTTGTTAAAAAAAAAAGGGACTTAATATAATATTTTCGAGGAAAAGAACCTAAACAGTAGGCTACCTACAGAAAATAATGAGTGAGAATTTTTTTTTTTAAAATGTTTCTTCAGAAATTCTTTGACGGCAAAAACACAGTCGTCGCGTATTTTCAAGCAGATCGCACAGTTGTTGGGTGGAATGGGAACCACTCCAAGTGCGAACAATTCCGCGCCGGTCTGGTACGGAGCACTCTCCCTCCAAGGATCCCTGGCGAGACGTGACGGACGTTGCCGGCACATTTCCACGAGCAGCTCCAGACACACTGCTCGGTAGGGGCCGGCCTACAAAGGAAGGATGCCTTTGTAAAACATTTCTACACCAAATAAGCGTGACGTACTTGCAATATTTACAAATATGTGGTCCAGTCTCAAATACAGCACTTCGATTTTTTTTCCCCCACAAAACTTTTGATGAAAGAAAATTTAAGTATTTAAGTGAAAAAGTATACCATCAAAAATAAAATAAAACTCGGGCTCGGCAGGAGCTACGGCTCCTAAACCCCCCCCCCCCCCCAAATCACTCTCTAAAGCCACGCTTCTCTTTTCACTCCTCAACTATTTGTTTAGAAAATGCTTCATTCCTATACCACGCATAAGATCCAATGAGGCAGATCTAGCATGTCATTGCGAGAAACGCAAATAAAGTAAACATGTTTTCATCACATCCTATCCCCGTTATCGTGGCAAACATGAGTCAACAGAAAGAAAAATATCTAAAAACAGGTAAACAAACGGTGAAATAAATATTTAGGCGTTAATCAGAATATTGCTATTATCCCCTTTTGCTTCAATGCTGCGTTGTAAGGCATGTTATAGTTCCTCAAAGTTTTGTTTTTATTCGTGACCAAAAACGAACTGGACACTTTCTAGATATACATATTCCAAAGAAATACTACCTATTGTAGCCGTTACCATGTTGCGACTTTCGGAAAAATTTTATGTAGTTTTTGTTTAATGGTCCATAGACCCCAAAACCATCGTCAACTCAAAGTATGTATATATATATATATATATATATATATATATATATATCTGTGTGTGTGTGTGTGTGTGTGTGTGTACAAATAACATTTTTTGTGGACACGATAACTTTCGCCATTTTTCACAAATCACTTCCAAACTGATACAAAGTATCCAGTAGTGGAAAATCTCGTTCGAGTTGGTTAATGGGCAATATCCGAACAAAGGGGTAGAAATTGTGAAGGTGTTTAGAAAACCAGAAAAATCGCTTTAACTCCCATAATATGGAAAACATTACTTCCATTTGAAAGTATTATAACTCGTAGGAGTAATACCAAATTCTTTTGTCTGAATAATTTTTTGATATGACCAACCATAACTGCAAGGGATGGAAAAAAACAAGGGTTAGAGCACAAAAAAAAATTATAACTCCCTTCAAAGGCACAACATTGAATTCGTACAAATTTTGTATTGATCTTATAATTATAATCTAAAACCTTTGTCTGAAACAATTTTTGATTAAAGGAACCATTGTTGCAAGGGGTTGAAAAAGAGAGGTAAGATTAAAAAAATACTCCCTTAGTAGGTACACTATCAAATTCTTCAAAATCGTTGGTAAATATTATAATTTTAATCTAAAACTTTTGTCTCAAACAATTTTAGATAAGAAAACCATTGCCGCAAGGGTTTAAAAATATGGGTGGAAATTTTAAAAAAATAATAAAATCCGTTTCTTTTACACTATTAAATCCATTCCTTTTTATTGTAAAACCTAAAAATATTATTTACATATTTTGCCCGAAATTATTTTTAGGCTACTGCAAGGGGTGGAAAATAACAGGGGTTGAAGATAAAAAACATGTATAACTCCCTTAATATGCACACTGTTAAATCAGTTCGAAATGTTTGTAAAGCGTGTACCTACATATTATCTAAAACTTTCTGCTGAAATAATTTTCCATACGGCCATCCATATTGAAACGGGGTGGTTAAAACAAGGGTTGGAAGTAAAAAAAATTATAACACCCTTAGTAAGGACACAACCGAAACCGTTCAAATTGTTTGTAAATCTTATCATTTTTATCTGAAATTTTTGTGTGAAACAATTTTTGATAAAATGGAGCCATTGCTAGACTATAAGGGGTTATAAAAAATAAGTGTAGAATTTTTAAAAATTCAAAATTTCCGTATCATGTCACTATCAAATTTTTTTTATTTATTGTAAAACCTTTAAATATTATCTACAACTTTTGTCTGAAATAATTCACGAGACTCTGAAAACTGTTTTTTTTTACAGTCAAACAATAATGGAAAATAAGTAGTTTAAAATATCACTAGACGAATAAAAAAAGTAACTATACTCAAGATAAAAAACAGCTAATTTTTCCGTCATTCAAATTACTTTTATTCACTTCGCTGTAACTTTTTTTTGAACGTTTGTTACCATTTGTGGAAGATTACGGGAAATAAGTACCATACGTAATTTATCGCACTTAATGTGACTCAGTCAATTTTCGTACTGAATACAAAACTTTGAAATGTGTTTACAACCCAAATTTAACCATAATTTAGAAGCAGCTTAAATTAACGAAATTTTTAAAATAATAAAAGTTGCCGGCAATGTTTGCGAACAATTTTGGGAGGTTACAAAAATTTACTTACGCTTGTCTGTCGAAAGTTTTAAAAAACTTGGGAAGCTTTAGACGAACGGGCGGCTGGAATTTTTCCGGGCCTTCTGATTCGCTGGAGGTCACGTGTTTGGCGGACGGACGCGAAGGATAATTGGATGGTGTTATGTAAAAATGGTTCAACCCACAAACATTTTCAACTGAGTAAATTGAGCTCAAAGTTGAACACACAACCGGTATTGTGGCAGTGCGTTGAATGTTTGGTCGCAAGATGGAATAGTAGCAAGGAATGTCGGTTAAAAACATTTGGCTAAATTAAAAGTGTCATTTTACCTACACAATTATTTCAATAAATTTTTTTTTCCTTTTGTTGGTTAACTCATTTGTGCATAACACCATCCAATTGTGAGTCCTGTTTTACTCTGTGATAAATTAATGATCATAATGTACATAATAGCAGTGCATTCGTTAGTCGCAATTAGAGTATTCGAACCCGGTTCTTTTTTCTAATCCAGGAATTTAGGGATGGACAGGATATGAAAAGTCAGAGCATTATACAAAAAGAAGCTTTTTATTTAAATTTTTACTGACAAAATAATTGAATGTTTATAAAATAATCAGTCAAAAAAAGTAAGAAGTAAACTTAAACAAAATTCAACTTAAATCGCTTAAAACAAACAAACAAATTATATCTATAACACAATCATTTAAACTTTAAAAACAAAAATCAATCCAATTACACTTAAATTCCCTAAATAAACGTTATTCTACTACAGAGATTAAATTAATATTAATCATTAAACTAAAATGACCAGGTTATATCATGTAAGAAAAAATAAGTTAAACAAATTCCACTTCAAACTTCTCTTAAAGTAAATAAACTACTTATGTTTATAATACTTAAAATTAATACGTTAAACTTTCAGAAAAATCAACTTAATTACACCTAAGTAGGAGTTCCCGTTGCAAACATGTTATGCTACAGAAATCAATGATCACCTTATTAAATTAAAATGTCCAGCAATGGTTTAAAGTGACTAGATACTTCACGTATTATTTGAATTGCGAAAAAAAAAATTCTAAGGCATGATAACGCATCCAATGTTTCGTCTCCAAGCTTGCTTCTCAGTTTGTTGCACGCACAGTATATGCAGAGGCTGAAAAAGCCCGTTTGGGCTCGTTGGAAGTTGGAGGAATCGTAAGTAAATAATTATAAATTGGTTCCAAAATATGCCCTCGCGTGGAACGTGCCTCAAAGAGATTAATTTCTTGTTTAATAATTTAATTAATTCAGTTTCTTTTGATACGTCTGCTGGATATAATGTTTTCATACTTTGACAAGTTTTCCAACCTTCAGCATAACATTTGGACCATCAATTACTATTGATTGCCATGATATCGGTATATATTGAGATGTGAATTCAGAAAGGCACTCTTTTAAGATACGAACACAGTCTCGGCTGTCAATTATTCGTCAATGCGAATTGGTCCTAAATTTTATCGGATGAATTTTTATGTTTATATATCTTCCATTAGAATTGGATGTCCATTCTTCAAAACTCAAACTGAATCGTTTACCTTGGTTTTTTAATGCATATAATTTAGCTTTTATTTCGTTTCCTAATCTTGTGGCTGTAATTGACAACACGATTGCGGGTTGTTGAAGCAGATTTAGACGAATCTGAGTAACCTTTTGATAATATCAACGCTCTTAAGTCTTTCTAAGTTGAAAGGGAGGCCGTCTAGAACAGTCATTCAGGCTAAAACATCGTCCAGAGCATCAGTTTTTACAAAATAGTCCGCGACCGAACTACTTTTTCTTTTCAAGTGGGTTCTTCACCACTATGGCCAGTTGACATAACCGCCTTTTTAGAATATACACTCATGGAATGTTTTGAAAATAGATGAGTATGTAATCCTAAGGTTTTCAGTACAGCCGGGCAATGCTTACATTGCGCTGTGTTACCCTCTGTGGCTACTATAAAGTGACTCCACACTGATGAAACATGTCCATCTTTTTTTTATGTTTGACATAAAAACTTTTTTTGGATCGTAACATTGATTACTTCTTCTTCATGGACTTAAAAAAGAAAGAAAAAAATCTTAAAGTCTACGACATTAACATAACCTCTCAGAACTGCTGAAATTAATATAACCTACATTCACGCATATAATATTACTTTGTTACAATTTTAAACACACGATTTCCACTAATTAACTACTAAAGTAGTAATAAATACTCACGCGATATAAAGCGTGACCTTTTTATACACCTTTTCACAAGTTGCGAATCACAACACAACCTGTCTGATCGTCGGCGAAAACGCAAGCTAACTAATCAAATCAGCTGGCAAAACAAGATGGCTGACAAAATGACAGGTGAAATTAGTGACTTTATGCTATATTTTTATGGCAACTTGTTTTAAATATCTTGTTAATCCCGAAAATCTCGGGATCTGTCAGATTTAATCCCGAAGTTTTCGGGACTGGGATATGACCGGGATCACGGGATCGAAGCCTCTGGTCGCAATGGCTTATCGCCATAGTTTCTCGCTGAGAATCTATTATACTGTCAAAGATTTCCGTGTTAAATTCACGAAGAACGCCGGTTACAAATTATCCGGGTATCTCGCGTAAATTTATAATTATTTTTCGAAGATTTAAGGGTTATGAAAATGAATTGATAAGAATAATCTTTGTATATAATCAAAACATTGTAAAACTGTTTAAGACTACTGCAAAAAAACACAGTTAATATCTTCCTCGTGTGAGTTTACCGTGTTTATAAAGAAAAAAAAATGGTTGTCTGTAAAGCCGGTTAACGGACGATAGTTTAACGTGACGTCATAACAAAACATTGATGAAAAGATTGCATACTTTTATGAATAAAATTGAATCCTTTTTATTGTAATAATAAAAGAATAAATACTTGAAATTATACTAGTAATCAGATTTTTAAAATGCAAGAATAATTAACCTTTATTGCCGAAATTGTTGTTGTAATAAGCAATGAAAACCACATTAACTTTTCACTTCACTTTATAAACAGTCGACGAAACAGTTCACATGCAGATGACTTGTAATTAATTTTAAAAACTGGGCTTAACTATAAAGTTTAAATATAATTATGAACAAGTTTTCATATAAATAAACTGTAATCAAATATCTATCATCAATTATAAGAATCACCATAATTTTTTAGTCAATTGTAACATAACCTATTATTACTGCACTCGCCGACAGCGTAACGGAACACAGCGTAACGGAACAATGAGCGTAACGTGACACAGCGTAACGGAACAATGTGCGTAACTTGACACTTTTTCGTGCGTGCAGCCGGCGTTCATCGATTTATTAGACGGTCACGTCAAAAAAACAGAACTCACAAGTCGAAACACGGCGTTGTTTCTTCGAATACCGAGCCATCAGAAATTACGAACATTTCGTTTGTTTGAGGGTGAATTCTTCGTTGTTAAAGTCCGTATATTTACTGTAATCTCTAACAGTGTGGGTCACAGAGCTAATCTACAATATTTAGAGACCTGCAAAATTCGCGGTTTCGATGGCCTTCAGGTTAGACTGCACATACCCCTGTACACTCGGGCAAATAATGTAAGTTCATTGGCTGCCGACTTGCCAGTCGTCTCAGCTGGTTTGTCTGTGATTCGATCCTTCTTTGGTTGAGGGTTTATAACTGGTTGAGATTCGTCCAGATGAACAGTAAGCCAATAGCAAAATTATCTAAGAGATATGTATGTTTGAATTCTATTCTATCACCAAATGAATCCGTGAATTTTCCAGGTCTCTAACAATATTGCATGTAGCGACTGAAGTGCCTGGCGGTTGTGAAGATAGCAGTTTGGGAGCCGGCGCCATTTTTTTTTATAAACTTGGGGCTTGAGGGACGCAGCCAGGGCTTGAAGTACGCTAACATTCAGAGATAAATTATAAATCTATATATTTTTAATAATGCCATTCTTGAACAAACTTTATTTTTTTCTTCCTAATACGATTATTTGGACTCGTGCAAAATTTCAGTGGTGAGGAAACCATTTTCAAAATGATTTTTATTTATAAATAAAGGTGGGAATGAACAGATGTGACACCTAGATCCTGATATCATTACGGGACAAAACCAAAATTTCTTTGGTTTTATATGCTGTGTGGTTGGTAGTGTTATAATTAGAGACCGGAAAAATTCGCGAGTTCATTTCGCGATAGGCTAAAATACAAATAGTTACACCTCAGTGCTGCCTCTGCTATTGGCTCACAACTCACCTGGATGACTCTGAGCCAATGAGAAACACCCAACCCAAAGCTGTATCGAATCACAGGCTGTTACGTTGGGACGTCTCACAAGACAGCAGCCAATATTTCCGGTTCCTAGTTATAATCGTTAGTGACTAATCTCAGAGAAAGAGAGAGAGAGAGAGAGAGAGAGAGAGAGAGAGAGAGAGAGAGAGAGAGAGAGAGATGGGAGTCATGTGTAACACGGGAGTGTGAACATGCTCCTCGGGCACTGAGACGCTTGCGCGCGTGGGGAGTCCTCGGAGGGGAACTGGAGGAGGCGAGAGGGTTTCCATTAGCGGTCCGCGCGGCTCCTAATCAATGACCCCTGAAGGACGCTGCAGATGGACGGGCGTCACGCCGAGACAATGGCGTGGGCGGGACACGCCACATCCGGCCGCGTGTCAGCTGTGCAGGTCGCCTCCTCCTCCTCTCTCTACCCTCTACACGCGGGGTCACGTGTGCACCGCGCCGCCCGGGCAAGCTGGGGGCACACCACAGCGCCGACGTCGTCACAAATAGGGTTCCCCCCCCCCCAACCTTTTCTATCTTGACCCAGCGCTCTTAGCCGTGAGGCCCTACCGCCCTGGGGCCCCCCACGGGCATGGATGCGGATACGCCGCATACGCAACCGGGAAGAGCGTTAGAGCTTCTGGCTATGCAAAGAGACTGAGGCTACCCATCTCAGCTTACGCACCACCTCCGGCCCCCTACGCCACTCGGCTCACCAGCAAGTTGGATGCTCCCTTAGCCCTCTGGAGTTGTCATCACTTCTGGCGCCTACCCCAGTCTCCCGCCTCACGCTGGGACTCCTCAATCTCCCAGTGAACCCGCGGTCCGGTGGAGGCCTACCCAACCTCTTCCAGCTGTCCAGGCTGGTAACCGGAGCAGTTCTCGTCGCTCACAACGTCAGCACGTCAAAGGGCTAGGGAACCCTGATACCTGCCCCTAAAGCACTCGGGGCACCACTCCCAAGTACGAGTCCTTCCCAACAAGAATCCTGGGCCTTAGAGTAAACCTCAGCGGGGCACCATTCAAACATCGTGGATTCTCCCCGTACTACGACCAACTTTTGGTCTTCTCGGCAGAACGCCGACAGATTATCTTGTAGCTTTATAGAAAATAATCATATTTTAGATTATGTATGTTTACTTAAAGACTACTCTGGATATAATCCTTTTTATAAGGTTTGCAAGAGTAGTTTATTTATATTTATTGCACACATGATTATATTTTTAACACACATATATATATATATTATATAATATAATACAGTTTATATTATATAATAATTCATATCCTTTTAGCTTGCTTATACAGGTTTCCAGGGCGTTATTCTGTCATAATTCTTATTCTTATTTTCAAAGAGAGATCTGGTGTATATTTTTAATTCTCTTATTCTTAATTAATTATTTTCAGTTCATTTATCTAATTTGATATATAATATTCCGGCTGTTCGATTACACTATACACAAGAAGAACAGCCAAAGAAACTTGTGTAGGAGATTCAAAGAGTTATTTTATTTTTCTGTAGTAAGTTATTCCGTATCGGAAAGCAGATCTTCCATCAGAGATTGTTCGTGCATCCAACTATCGAAACGCTCCAGTCTCTTAGATACTTCAAAGGTGTAATTTCTCCATATGTCATAAGTCTTCTTATCTCTCACAATTTGATTAATATCCTTAATATCAACATCCTCCATAGCCATCTTCCTTGTGTACTTGTTTCGTATGTCTTCTATTTTAACGCAATCATTTAGAACATGCTCTACTGTGTCTTCTTCCATGCACACAGGGCACATAGGGCTTTCCACTAAATTAAAAGAGTTTAATTTGTGTTTAAAATTCCCGTGACCTGTTAGGAATTGTGAAGTGTAGTGGTCAGTACTTATCCATTAAAATTTCATCCGTTCTTCTATTGAAGGGAATATATTGTATGTATGCCTTCCCTTGTCAGAGTTTCGCCACCTTTCTTGCCAGATTTCAATATTTTCTATGTGAATTCTGCGATATTTTGAAGCAGTGTATTCCTTGTTCATCTTTAATATCACAACTTTTGCTCTTTCTTGTATTAGTAGGTCTATAGGTAAGGCTCCAGCGATAACCTGCAGTGCTTCTAAAGACGTAGTTCTGTAGCTTTTTGTTACAGCAATTAGAGCTGTTTGTTGGGATGAGTTTAACCTTCTTCTTACATGTGAATTGCGTAGTAGTTCATACCAGACTGAGCAAGCATAGGTAAGTATGCCCAGGTATACTCCATTGTACAGTGTTGTCATAGTATTAGTGCTCAATCCTACATTTGTAGGTTCGCAGAACGCCGACAGCTAGAAAATTGCTGTGTACCACAACGCCGAAATGCCAAATTGACCACAACGCCGACAGCTAGAAAACTGCTGCGTACCACAACGCCGAAATACACTAACGCCGAAAGATGTCATTGCAGGACTGCCACAAAGGTTAGGTTAGGCTAGACTAGGTTCGGTTAGACTAGGTTAGATTAGACTAGGTTATGTTAGACTAGGTTAGGTTAGACTAGGTTAGGTTAGACTAGGTTAGGTTATATTACGCTAGGTTAGGTAAGGTTAGGTTTTATTGTGGTGTTTCGGCGTTAAGGTACATTTAAGAAACACACACACAAATTCATTCAGTTGTTATTTCGGCGTTGTGGTACACAGCAGTTGTTTTCTAGCTATCGGCGTTGCGGTCAATTTTGGCATTCGGCTTTATGGTATTTCGGCGTTGTGGTAACGACCCGTGCTCGTTTCTCTCGCCAGCCAATCGGCAGACGTCTCACCTCCACTCTCCCCACCACCTGAACTCGTTTCCTTAACCTTCAGTCGCAAACTTACTACTTTTCCAACAACATTTAGTTTATTATGATTTAAAGTTATCATTGTTTTTTGACGTGATAACGTCTTATAAATCGATGAAAGCCGGCTGCACGCACGAAAAATTGTCACGTTCCGCCTGAGCCGAGCGTGCAAGAACCGGCCAACCACCGTGCGAGAAAGTCTTCTACAATATCAAACAGGTTAAGGCGGGCTTTTTAGCTCTAATTGTTCGTAATTATATTCAAACAAATTATTTAAATTAAATTTGCAAAAAACTGTAAATTATATTTGAAAATTAAAAAGTATGCAATTTTTCAATGTTTTCTTATGACGTTATCACGTAAAATTATCGTCCGTAAACCGACTTCACAGACAACCCCCTTTTTTTTCCTCACTGCATTCCATCAGACTAGCCCGAGGTGTAGCTCACCTTTTCCGCCGACTACGGTGGATGAGGCACCCCGGTAACCTGGACGCCCATTAGTGATGATTCACCGGCCGTCGGAGACGCGGCGTGGACTTCGGTCTACTCATCAGTCTACCATTCATCATCAGCATTACCTCAGCGTTCTCTTTCCGTGCGCCGATGCAAATTCTGTCATTGTGCGGGGTACGATCCCAACAAGTTAAATCTAAATCTGCGTATTTTTCCATCATGTCAAAAAGTGTTCCCAAAATATTTTAATAGAAATGAATCCCTATATATATATATATATATATATATATATATATATATATTCCGGTTATGACATTTTTTGTTATTAATAATGTTCGCAGGCTTTCACGGCCATTGTCTGAAGTAGCTTGGCTTCTGGGTTGTAGCCGTGTACTTGGCGAATAATTCACCGACGTCTCGGTCGACACTGCAGTCACCATCATTATGCAAGAGTTGTTCGAAGAACCTTGAATCCAGAATCTGAAAAATAGTTCACGTGTGGAATTGCCGCTGAGAGAGGTTGAGCTTAAGGCCCCTGTCTACCCGGGCACACACACGGTGCGCAGAGCTTCAGGGAAAACAACGCGATTTGATAACTACTAAGGTATCCGAGTGGGGGTCTGTTTACGAAAAGCATTTAAGAGTTCGCTAAGGGCCGAAAAATACTTTTGATTTCGGATTATGTTTTTAAACTGTAGTTTTAGAAGAGTTAAAAATTGCTAAAACGCATGTTTTCAGAGTAATTTTTAGGCGTAAAACAACCAGTACAGATTCTTGAAAGCACTTAAGGGACTTGCATTACACCTTTATCATCATTTCACAGCCATATAATGTTACGGTCACCGCTCATAATTCCACAGTTATCCTGTGACTGCGCGTCAGTTCAGAGTCTTGCGCTTAGAGGAGACACCGCGCTAGAAGCACCAGCGAGCGTCGCGCTTATTATCCCGCCTCACCAACACACATACACCCCTGACGAGGCGGGCCCCTTAAGCGAACTCTATGTTTATGTCTAATGCAGTTAGGTACCTAGATGTGTGTGTGTCCCCACCCCTCCACTCACACGCACACACACACACAGAGGTACCTGTACACAGAGACACACAGACAGGAGGGTGATAAGAGCAGTTTCCCCCGGAAATAAGCTGGCAGTAAGTCCCCGCGCCCTCAACCGCCGCCTTATCAGCTGTAGCTCGCCGAGAAGCTGTGTTATCAGTCACTGACTTCTAGCGCCCGGCGTGACTGTCATCGCTGCGGCAGTCTCACGTCGACCCAGCGACGGACATGTCAGCAGGGTGTCCACAAGGAAAAAATATTTCGTACCAATTTAGGCGAGAAAAAAGTACTAGATTTGAATTTAAAAAAAGTACTAAATTATAATTTGTTATGGTTTTAACAATTTAGGAAGTTATGACTTTGCAATGCTCGAACTTAAATGTCACACCACACACACATACATTCCATAGTTTTTATAAATAATTACGCTTAATAGTAAAACATATTGTAGTTACTGTAATATTATTATATTAAAGAAAACAGTACTAATTCTGAACGTAAATGTATTAGACCACTAAAAACCTTATAAAAGTACTAGATCTGGTAGGAAAGTACTAACTGTGGACAACCTGCATGTCCGTGGCGTGAGGAGAGAACCTTTTGGGGTGGAACAAGTTAGAGACTGTGTTTTCTAAACAAAACAACATATTTAGTCAATAATGTTCGCAGGCTTTCACGGCCATTGTTTGAAGCAGCTTGGCTTCTGGGTTGAAGCCGTGTCCTTGGGCGAAATAATTCACCGACGTTTCGGTCGACATTGCAGTCGCCATCATCAGGGAGCAGTTTACATACTACTACTGATGATGGAGACTGCAATGTCGACCGAAATGTCGGTGAATTATTATTTCGCCAAGGACACTGCTACAACCCAGAAGCCAAGCTACTTCAATATATTTAGTTGAATATAACTTTGTACAGAGACATATTTATTTACGTTCAACAGAAGAGTATGAAGTGATATTGTTTACAAAAAAATATATTTGTGTCACTTGTTTCTACTCATTTAGTTGTTGATTTTCGTTGTATGTATCCTCGGTGTTAGTATTTACTTATGCGTTACTGTTTCTGTGTTTGGTTTTTAATATTAATTTTTTTTGTATATCGCGATCATCATTTGTTGTTTCGTTATTTGTATTTTTTACTTGTTTTTTAAGCTGACTAAATTTTATCAGTCCAATTTTCGTTAACTGTTAATCTTTGTAGTTTTTGTGGTTTCTTTCTTTACAGTTGGTTTTAATATGTTTCGAAATCTCTCATTTTCTGTGTTTTGTTTGAATAAATTTTATTAACAGGTCGTTGTAATCACGTGTAGCTACTCCTTTTAGCCCATAAGAAATAATTTTAACTTTATTCTACAGTAGTCCTTGAAGATGGCTCGTAATGGCCATGTCTGATACAGTTCTGTTAACGAACGTAATTGTGAAGTGTGGTCGTCGCGCTTCGCCACAGCGGCTACGCCCCGACGACAGACGAACGCCCATTCTGTAACCCACGTCACCGCGCTCTTAATAAATCCGGCTTAATGACGTCAATTTAGGAGAGTTCTCTTTTTATGAGTGGTCTCGACGCGCCTCTGTGGATGGAGACGCCCCGGCATGGAAGCCGTCTCTAGATGTCTGTCGCAGATGACCGAGAGAGTTATTGCTCACCGCGCGAGAGGTTATATGCGGCACCACTGTGAGGAATGCATACTTATTCCTCAAGCTGTCACTCTACAAACAAAATTTCGTAATTTTACACAAAATTACGTGGCAGCAGAGCCTCACCCGTGTTGGTATAATTTCACTCTTGTGCTAAAGTAAAAAAAGGGAGTTGTCGGTTTACGGACGATAATTTTACGTGATAACGTCATAACAAAACATTAATGAAAAATTGCATACTTTCTAATTTTCAAGAGTAGTATATAATAGCCGGAGCTGCGGCTGGCTTCTGGCTGTGGAGCGGGGAGCCGAGCCACATCTCTGACGTCACGTCCATCTCTGACGTCACGGCGGCCATATTGGATGGTTGTGACCTTGACCTTTGACCTTGACCTTGACCCCGGCGGCCATTTTGGATCCACCATCTTGGATCCGCCATTTTGGATGACGTCATTTTGTTTTCTCGAACTTTCCACCATTTTGTTTTCCGCCATTTTGAATTATGACGTCACCGTTGCAATTTCCGTTACGTCCGCCATCTTTAAATTTTTTATTTATCATCCGATTTTAATGAAATTTTTTTTTAAAAAATTATAAAAAAATGCATTTAATAAAAATTTAATAAAATATTTATAAAAAAATGGACTTCTACGACACGGAGTTCGGAGTCCTCGGTTCGAACCCGACGAGTGCAAAAAAAAATTAAAAATGGCTAGCGATCCTTCCCTCACAGTGGACGCAGGCAGACTAACCCCCACCACTTATATCAAAGAATACATATCGTCACCTAGTATGACGTCATGCCCACCTCGTGTCGCCTCTGGTAAATCATTTCATTTAACATATTTTTTTTTTCAGCTTGTTTCCAAGGCTCTTTTAATTAATTCCAAATAATTCTATTTTGAGGCATGAGGGGTGTATCAAAAACACGGCAAGTTCTTTTAAAAAATACTTTTATTACATACATACTACACTACTACAAGTACATAATAAACACAGACAAAGTACTAAAGTCTTGTGGTTTCCTCGATTCAAACAGTCTTCTTTTTGTACGGACTAAGCCTTTTACATGACTTTAAATGTCTATCCGATCCGTTCATCACCGCAGCCAGAGACGAACTGAAGTTCATATCACCAGGGTCCCACTTATATATTCTCATTTGCTGGTACAACACACGAGTCAAAACAATAACCATGTTCATTATACTTCTCGGAGCATTTTTTATAATGAAGATGTAAGCTATTAAGACGTGAAATTAGTTTTTTGCACTTATTGCACTGAAATTGTATTCTTTTAACATTATTAGAACAACTGCTTCTTTCATGTCTGCGAGCATTTGAGGTAATAGTAAATGATGCGTCACAGTATTTGCACCGACGCAATGTAAGCTTTTCATAAGTGGAAGAATTCATTGCTGACGATGAAACTTCGGATGATGGTGGTATCACATCTGTTGAAAGCTCCTCCAATGTTGACGTCGTCGTTGCCAACGGGATCTGCACCTTCTCCATCGTAGCTGTCGTCAAGGTTCCCGTAGTCGACGGTACAACCTCCATCGAGTTCGACGTTAAAGACGGTAAAGATGCCATCGAGGTCTCAAGACGGTAAAGATGCCATCGAGGTCTCAAGAACAGCTAATTGACACGACTTATGCACCAGAAGAAACAAACTAGGTGATCCTTACACCGCCGACGTCAGTAACAAACTGAGCGTCCTGCTGTCTAGGACTCGCTTATATACATGCACCGTATGGAATAATACGATAGTCAAATCAAGAACCATTTACAATAATACTAGAGTCAAATCTACAAATTAAAAAAGAGGATCATTTGTTCGAAAAAAAAATTCGATATCTCCAATATACGCCAGGCTCCAAGAGCTACAATTCACGTCATCAGATCCATCTACATTTTGCTCCTATGCTTCAATTGACCATTAGCTGCAAGTGCTCCAACAGCTCCATCAGCTCCAACACGTAATGTACGCAATGTACGCACAATACATGCAATTTACATGCAATAAATGTAATGATCACTCAGTACACACAGGAAACGGAACGTACACACAGTACACACAGGAAACGGAACGTACACACAGGAAACGAAACGTACACACAGTACACACAGGAAACGAAACGTACACACAGTACACACAGGAAACGGAACGTATACACACAGTACACACAGGAAACGGAACGTACACACAGTACACACAGGAAAAGAAACGTACACACAGGAAACGGAACGTACACACAGTACACACAGGAAACGGAACGTATACACACAGTACACACAGGAAACGGAACGTACACACAGTACACACAGGAAACGGAACGTACACACAGTACACACAGGAAACGGAATGTACACACAGGAAACGAAACGTACACACAGTACACACAGGAAACGGAACGTACACACAGGAAACGGAACGTACACACAGTACACACAGGAAACGGAACGTACACACAGTACACACAGGAAAAGGAACGTACACACAGTATACACAGGAAACGGAACGTACACACAATACACACAGGAAACGGAACGTATACACACAGTACACACAGGAAACGGAACGTACGCACAGTACACACAGGAAACGGAACGTACACACAGTACACACAGGAAACGGAACGTACACACAGTACACACAGGAAATGGAACGTACACACAGGAAACGAAACGTACACACAGTTCACACAGGAAACGGAACGTACACACAGTACACACAGGAAACGAAACATACACACAGTACACACAGTACACACAGAAAACGGAACGTACACACAGTACACACAGGAAACAGAACGTACACACAGGAAACGAAACGTACACACAGTACACACAGGAAAGGAAACGTATACACACATTACACACAGGAAACGGAATGATCACACATACATTAGCGGAAACACACAGGCTTAGTTGGAAATCAGAATACAAGAAATAAAAACATTAAATTTTTACTTTCAATATTTAATTACTTCTCAACATTACACAAATACAAGTAAAAGAAGCCATTATTGTATGTAGCCAGCTTTCCTCAGTTCTTTGAGTATGAAGGATATTTCTTTGATGCACGAATAGTTTCCTGCACAAAGCGAGTCATGTAGAAGTCTTAGCCGATCAACCAATATGTTTGGATCTTGCCATGATGTGTAATCAATCTCTTCTACCACCATCTTACTTGCTTGTTTATTATAAATACTGTTAATATCACAATCGTCCCAGTGATCATAATAAGCATTATCAGATTTATTTATTATAACACATTACGTTTCCATCGTTTCGGTCTCAGGACATCGCCACATTCTTCGATCTTGTCAGCTCTAGTTGCTTCATCACAGTCTATGCCTTTGTCAACAGCCTCAGAGTCACTGTAACAATCACTGTAGAAGACATCCTCTTCACCCAGATTACCGTATGAATTCGCTATCGATGATGTCGAAGTGTCTTCATCGTCTTCATGCTTCCTTTTTAGGAGTCCATCATTTTGACAAAGAATGGAGGATCTACTGAATATAGGCTTGAATGTATTCTCACTTTTCACGGTGTTGATACTTCCATTAGTTTCAGTCTTCCCGAAGCCATTAGCATCCTTCAATTTATGTTCTTCCTCACGATCGGGTGAGCTAATACCATCACGCTCAGGACAAGGAAAATTATTGTCGTAATGCAGATCACTCTTCTTTAGTCTAGTGGATCCATCGGTGTCCTCTATGCCGTAAGTAGTCTTGACTTTACATGTTCTACCATGTCTTTTTAAGCTGTCAATTCGTGTTAACAACCTGCTACATCGATTACAGCTTAACATGTTGCGTAGTGGGTTTCTAGCACAATCATTCTTCTCATGACGTCTAGCATTCCTTCTCATGACAAAATCCTTGCCACAGTATCTACAGCGGCTTCCTTCCGATTCAGCTGCAGATAACAAACCACGATCCATGGTAGCTTCTGTGACTAATGTTAGATACAAACTGTCAGTTTTCTCCAATTGGAACCATTTCTTAAATAGAGTTTTTGAAATATTTCATCAGCGAGAGTTAAGTTATCTAATGCAAAGCAAATTGATGCAAGTAGTTCTGGCTGTCGTCAACAGATGTCGCCACGTGTTGCTTGCAGGTAAATAATATCTATTTCATTAATGTGGGATGCGGAACGCTCACTATCGATCGCAAAGGGAGGTTGGCTTCGATAGTATCCAAGGAGAAAAAAAGTTCGTCCTTCCTGCTAGTGCTTCTCAGATTTCTCACGGTCCGCCATCTTGGATTGTGACGTCACGGCGGCCATCTTGGATGGGTGTGACCTTGACCTTTGACCGAAACCGTAGGAATGATCGCAAGCACACGTATTAACCATCAAAATATTGATAAGAATAATCAGGAGCACAAAAGAACACCATCATAATATTGGCAAGAATAATCAGGAGCACACGGAAAAAACAGTCACAAGATTTCTTTGATATCATAAAAATACAAAAAAAAAAAATTAAAAAAAAATTGAAAATTAAAAATAAAAACGAAAAAAAAAATTCAAACATTCTACTAGCTTGTGAACTTCTCATTGTTGAGCAAAGATAGAGTTCTAGTACAAGCCACAATGTTTGAATTTTTTTTCGTTTTTATTTTTTATTAATTTTTTTTTGTATTTTAATGATATCAAAGAAAACTTGTGGCGGTTTTCTCCGTGTGCTCCTGATTATTCTTGCCAATATTATGATGGTTTTCTCTGTGTGCTCCTGATTATTCTTATCTATATTTTGATGGTTAATCCGTGTGCTTGCGATCATTCCTGCGGTTTCGGTCAAAGGTCAAGGTCACACCCATCCAATATGGCCGCCGTGACGTCGTAATCCAAGATTGCGGACCGTGAGAAATCTGAGAAGCACTAGCAGGAAGGACGAACTTTTTTCTCCTTGGATACTATCGAAGCCAACCTCCCTTTGCGATCGATAGTGAGCGTTCCGCATCCCACATTAATGAAATATATATTATTTACCTGCAAGCAACACGTGGCGACATCTGTTGACGACAGCCAGAACTACTTGCATCAATTTGCTTTGCATTAGATAACTTAACTCTCGCTGATGAAATATTTCAAAAACTCTATTTAAGAAATGGTTCCAATTGGAGAAAACTGACAGTTTGTATCTAACATTAGTCACAGAAGCTACCATGGATCGTGGTTTGTTATCTGCAGCTGAATCGGAAGGAAGCCGCTGTAGATACTGTGGCAAGGATTTTGTCATGAGAAGGAATGCTAGACGTCATGAGAAGAATGATTGTGCTAGAAACCCACTACGCAACATGTTAAGCTGTAATCGATGTAGCAGGCTGTTAACACGAATTGACAGCTTAAAAAGACATGGTAGAACATGTAAAGTCAAGACTACTTACGGCATAGAGGACACCGATGGATCCACTAGACTAAAGAAGAGTGATCTGCATTACGACAATAATTTTCCTTGTCCTGAGCGTGATGGTATTAGCTCACCCGATCGTGAGGAAGAACATAAATTGAAGGATGCTAATGGCTTCGGGAAGACTGAAACTAATGGAAGTATCAACACCGTGAAAAGTGAGAATACATTCAAGCCTATATTCAGTAGATCCTCCATTCTTTGTCAAAATGATGGACTCCTAAAAAGGAAGCATGAAGACGATGAAGACACTTCGACATCATCGATAGCGAATTCATACGGTAATCTGGGTGAAGAGGATGTCTTCTACAGTGATTGTTACAGTGACTCTGAGGCTGTTGACAAAGGCATAGACTGTGATGAAGCAACTAGAGCTGACAAGATCGAAGAATGTGGCGATGTCCTGAGACCGAAACGATGGAAACGTAATGTGTTATAATAAATAAATCTGATAATGCTTATTATGATCACTGGGACGATTGTGATATTAACAGTATTTATAATAAACAAGCAAGTAAGATGGTGGTAGAAGAGATTGATTACACATCATGGCAAGATCCAAACATATTGGTTGATCGGCTAAGACTTCTACATGACTCGCTTTGTGCAGGAAACTATTCGTGCATCAAAGAAATATCCTTCATACTCAAAGAACTGAGGAAAGCTGGCTACATACAATAATGGCTTCTTTTACTTGTATTTGTGTAATGTTGAGAAGTAATTAAATATTGAAAGTAAAAATTTAATGTTTTTATTTCTTGTATTCTGATTTCCAACTAAGCCTGTGTGTTTCCGCTAATGTATGTGTGATCATTCCGTTTCCTGTGTGTAATGTGTGTATACGTTTCCTTTCCTGTGTGTACTGTGTGTACGTTTCGTTTCCTGTGTGTACGTTCTGTTTCCTGTGTGTACTGTGTGTACGTTCCGTTTTCTGTGTGTACTGTGTGTACTGTGTGTATGTTTCGTTTCCTGTGTGTACTGTGTGTACGTTCCGTTTCCTGTGTGAACTGTGTGTACGTTTCGTTTCCTGTGTGTACGTTTCGTTTCCTGTGTGTACGTTCCATTTCCTGTGTGTACTGTGTGTACGTTCCGTTTCCTGTGTGTACTGTGTGTACGTTCCGTTTCCTGTGTGTACTGTGTGTACGTTCCGTTTCCTGTGTGTACTGTGTGTATACGTTCCGTTTCCTGTGTGTATTGTGTGTACGTTCCGTTTCCTGTGTGTACTGTGTGTACGTTCCTTTTCCTGTGTGTACTGTGTGTACGTTCCGTTTCCTGTGTGTACTGTGTGTACGTTCCGTTTCCTGTGTGTACGTTCCGTTTCCTGTGTGTACTGTGTGTACGTTTCGTTTCCTGTGTGTACATTCCGTTTCCTGTGTGTACTGTGTGTACGTTCCGTTTCCTGTGTGTACTGTGTGTACGTTCCGTTTCCTGTGTGTACTGTGTGTACGTTCCGTTTCCTGTGTGTACTGTGTGTATACGTTCCGTTTCCTGTGTGTACTGTGTGTACGTTCCGTTTCCTGTGTGTACTGTGTGTATACGTTCCGTTTCCTGTGTGTACTGTGTGTACGTTCCGTTTCCTGTGTGCACGTTTCTTTTCCTGTGTGTACTGTGTGTACGTTCCGTTTCCTGTGTGTACTGTGTGTATACGTTCCGTTTACTGTGTGTACTGTGTGTACGTTTCGTTTCCTGTGTGTACTGTGTGTACGTTTCGTTTCCTGTGTGTACTGTGTGTACGTTCCGTTTCCTGTGTGTACTGTGTGTACGTTCCGTTTCCTGTGTGTACTGAGTGATCATTACATTTATTGCATGTAAATTGCATGTATTGTGCGTACATTGCGTACATTACGTGTTGGAGCTGATGGAGCTGTTGGAGCACTTGCAGCTAATGGTCAATTGAAGCATAGGAGCAAAATGTAGATGGATCTGATGACGTGAATTGTAGCTCTTGGAGCCTGGCGTATATTGGAGATATCGAATTTTTTTTTCGATCAAATGATCCTCTTTTTTAATTTGTAGATTTGACTCTAGTATTATTGTAAATGGTTCTTGATTTGACTATCGTATTATTCCATACGGTGCATGTATATAAGCGAGTCCTAGACAGCAGGACGCTCAGTTTGTTACTGACGTCGGCGGTGTAAGGATCACCTAGTTTGTTTCTTCTGGTGCATAAGTCGTGTCAATTAGCTGTTCTTGAGACCTCGATGGCATCTTTACCGTCTTGAGACCTCGATGGCATCTTTACCGTCTTGAGACCTCGATGGCATCTTTACCGTCTTTAACGTCGAACTCGATGGAGGTTGTACCGTCGACTACGGGAACCTTGACGACAGCTACGATGGAGAAGGTGCAGATCCCGTTGGCAACGACGACGTCAACATTGGAGGAGCTTTCAACAGATGTGATACCACCATCATCCGAAGTTTCATCGTCAGCAATGAATTCTTCCACTAATGAAAAACTTACATTGCGTCGGTGCAAATACTGTGACGCATCATTTACTATTACCTCAAATGCTCGCAGACATGAAAGAAGCAGTTGTTCTAATAATGTTAAAAGAATACAATTTCAGTGCAATAAGTGCAAAAAACTAATTTCACGTCTTAATAGCTTACATCTTCATTATAAAAAATGCTCCGAGAAGTATAATGAACATGGTTATTGTTTTGACTCGTGTGTTGTACCAGCAAATGAGAATATATAGGTGGGACCCTGGTGATATGAATTTCAGTTCGTCTCTGGCTGCGGTGATGAACGGATCGGATAGACATTTAAAGTCATGTAAAAGGCTTAGTCCGTACAAAAAGAAGACTGTTTGAATCGAGGAAACCACAAGACTTTAGTACTTTGTCTGTGTTTATTATGTACTTGTAGTAGTGTAGTATGTATGTAATAAAAGTATTTTTTAAAAGAACTTGCCGTGTTTTTATTATCTCAAACCTGTCGCTTTTTTGGTATTTTTTAAAATTAATGTTGTTTGGTATCGGTCAGGGATCTTACCAAGGACCTTATTCGATCTATTCAATCAGTATATTTATTGTCAATTTATTTAATGAATTTTGAATTTTTTCCCGAATCTCTAGCATTAAAATTATGAATTACCAATATGGTGGTCTTGATGTCTGATAGGATGATGGTAGTAGAGGATTTAAAGTCTCTTTAAGAATGTTGAACATAATTTATTGAAATTATTTTTTTTTCATACAATTAAATGTTTTGCATCGATCGGGTATCGAACCGAGGACAGGAGCGGATCGAATCAATATGTAAATTAATGAGTGATTTATTTAATGAATTTTGGAATTTTTCCCGAATTTCTAGCTAAATAATTATGGATTTTCAAGATGGCGTCCAAATTTCAAGATGGCGGGCACCTTAGTAATAATAAATTATTACTGCACTCTAGCGGGTGAGAATTAAACTAACATGGCGTCAGCGCACTCTAGCGGCCGAAAACAAGATGGTGGTCTCCAGCAACGAAGACAAGATGGCGGACATGACGTCATACTAGGTGACGATATGTATTCTTTGATATAAGTGGTGGGGGTTAGTCTGCCTGCGTCCACTGTGAGGGAAGGATTGCTAGCCATTTTTAATTTTTTTTTTGCACTCGTCGGGTTCGAACCGAGGACTCCGAACTCCGTGTCGTAGAAGTCCATTTTTTATAAATATTTTATTAAATTTTTATTAAATGAATTTTTTTATAAATTCTTAAAAAAATTTCATTAAAATCGGATGATAAATAAAAAAATTAAAGATGGCGGACGTAACGGAAATTGCAACGGTGACGTCATAATTCAAAATGGCGGAAAACAAAATGGTGGAAAGTTCGAGAAAACAAAATGACGTCATCCAAAATGGCGGATCCAAGATGGTGGATCCAAAATGGCCGCCGGGGTCAAGGTCAAGGTCAAAGGTCAAGGTCACAACCATCCAAGATGGCCGCCGTGACGTCAGAGATGGACGTGACGTCAGAGATGTGGCTCGGCTCCCCGCTCCACAGCCAGAAGCCAGCCGCAGCTCCGGCTATTATATACTACTTTCAAGTATTATTTACAGGTTTTACAAATTTAATTTAAATAATTTGTTTAAATATAATCACGAACAATTAGTTAAAAAGCCCGCCTTAACCTGTTTGATATTATAGAAGATTTTATCGCACGGTGGTTGGCCGGTTCTTGCACGCTCGGCTCAGGCGGAACATGACAATTTTTCGTGTGTGCAGCAGGCGTTCATCAATTTATAAGATGTTATCACGTCCAAAAAAAACTATCAAAATATAAAATTACAATATGGGTAAATATGCCATAGCTGCTGGTGTATTTTTATCCCGTGATGTATAAATTTTCATAGCATGTATTCATATACTAACCACAACTGCCAGTTTATTTTATTGCATCTTTGAGTAGGACACATATAAACTAACAAGAAACACGCTAATCTTGCTAGTTCCAAATTTTTTTAAAAATAATTTGTAGCTTATAGATAGAGACCCCGAAAATTCGCGGGTTCAATGACCTCCAGTATAGACTCCAATATCCTCTACACACTCGGGCAAATGCCAACCTTTCATTGGCTGCTGACTTTTGAGTCGCCTCGACTGGGTGGCCTGTGAATCGACACTTCTATGAATGAGGATCTTTAATTGGCCCTCAATCCTCCAGATATACAGTGAACCAATGACAGAAGCAGCACTAAGGTATAATTATTTGAATTTTAGCATAACACGAAATGAATCCGCGAATTTTCCGGGTCTCTACTTATAGAACAGGCGATTTGCCTAAAGGCGGTTTGCCTAAACATGAATTCGTTACGGCGATTTGCCTAAAGTCATTTCGCCTAAAGGCGTTTTGCCAAACGTCGAATTGCTTAACGGCTATTTGCCTAAAGGCGATTTGCCTAAAGGCGATTTGCCTAACGGCGTTTTCCCTAACGGAAGACTGCCTGACTGCGATTTGCCTAACGGCGTTTTGCCTAAAATGTTACTATGATGACAAAACCTCGTTTTGCCTAACGGCGTTTTGCCTAATGTCGAATTTCCTAACGGCAATTTGCTTAACCGCGATATGCCTAACGGCGTTTTGCCTAACTACGATTTGCCAAACGGCGTTTTGCCTAATGGCGATTCGCCTAACGGCGTTTTGCCTAACCTAACGGCATTTTGCCTATCAGCGGTTTGCCTAACGGCAATTTGCTTAACCGCGATATGCCTAACGGCGTTTTGTCTAACGCCGAATTGCCTAATGGCGTTTTGCCTAAAAGAGGAAAAAGCGTTTTGCCTAACGGCGAATTGCCTAATGGCGATTAGCCTAACGGCGTTTTCCCTAACGGCGTTATGCATAACGGCGTTTTGCTAACGTAGTTTTGCCTAAAATGAGGCAAAACGACACATGCCCGCCTCGGGACACACGTGTGCGCCCCGTGGTCCAGGACTCGGCTCCCGCGCTGTCCCTCGGCCATAGCCGCTCCCCGGCGGATAGTTCAAACACACGGAGCAAACACTTCGCTTTGTTCTGCTTGCTCTGCGCTCGCCCAGGCTGCGGACATTCCGAGCGAAGAGGCCGTCGGTACGGCGCGGTGTCCGCGTTACTTACCTCCGTCATACATCTAGGCTGCACGGGAAAATATAGTCCGGTCGAAATAGACGAACACGAAAGAAGATTGAAGATTTCGGCACGGAGTCCGAACCTTGAAGATTAAGATGAATCTGGAGGCCTAATCAAGAAGATAAGAATATAGCACATAGACTAATAGTGATCAAATAACAAATATTCCGACAGAGCTGAATTTTGGTAGAGACCATTGGTACACCAGTAGAAATATAGGGCCGAAAGTCCCCATAGATCCCATGTGTGCTAAAAAAAAAAAAAAGTTATTCAAGGTCAAAGGTCAACATTTTTCGGTTTCCACCAAAACTTGTTTCCAAAATCACGAAAACTTTTTCTCATGTGCTTTAAAAATGTTTTTGCGCCAAAAATAGTTCGAAAAGGTTCGCAGTACTTTGCAGGGGCGCATATCTGTAGGAATCGCTAGGAGGGCCTAAATAAATCCCCAGGGGGGGGGGGGATAGGGGCCGAGAGTTTTGCGCGTGGGTTTTATCCGTCTCAAGTCATCTCTGGACAGGGTGCCTGAATGTTATATACTGCCCATGTTTCGGCCTACGTGCATGAAATAAGCAGAAAAAAAATTGGTTGTCTGTAAAGACGGTTTACGGACGAAAGTTTAACGTGACAACGTCATATAACACAACATTGATGAAATGATTGCATACTTTTATGAATAAAATTGAATCATTTTTATTCGATTATCACTATTTTGTATGGATACAAAGAAGGAGTGAAATAAAATCTACAATTTAATTGATAAATTTACTTTTATTTGCACTCATTAATTCAAATATGTTTACTACTTTAACGAAGAGATTATTTTAACTATAACTTTTATACATGTTTGCTATTTAACTTCTTCCAATCTGTGTTATTCTGTTAAGGATAGGACAAGTAGGAAACGAATGTAGTGTTTCAAGTTTAATGTGCCTCGAAAAAGTCAAATCGATGGTTGTTCCAATCGAGTGGAAGAGAGATAGATGCGGCGCAAGCGTACAACGAGCGTAACGGGACACAACGCAACGGGACAATGTGCGTAACGGGACACTTTTTCGTGCGTGCAGCCGGCGTTCATCGATTTATTAGACGTCACGTCAAATATATATAATTGGAACACGTGTATTAGAAACACTTATGTTACCATCGACACTAACACACTGACAAATGAACCTACAGCAGTAGCTGTAGGTAGCGCGGCTTCTCACAGAGTAATATACTGTCTTCACTGATATTTTGAAAATCTCTCATAAGTTAGGGGAGGGGGGGATTATAATATCTCCTCCTGCACCCGCCACTGACAGCGGATATAAATTTTTATAAAACCCAAAAATATTTATGAGTACATTTTGATATATATTTTTTGCTACCGGAGATCGCTGCAGATTTGTTATGCGGTTTTTTTAATGCTATTATTAAAAGCACGCAAATGCTTGTTGTACGGATGAGTTTTTGAAAGCCGGTGGAACCGTCTAGAAAGTGGTTTACTGACTTACTGCCGGGGTGGTGGTTGGCTTGACCTCTCTCGACTTCCCATACGTTACGGCGCGGCATAGCGGCTGTGTTGGTAGCGTTACACTTAACGCGTGTGCGTAACTTATCAAAGAAAAGGCTTGATGCTTATGAGACCTCGGATGGTGTAGGGACATATATTAGGATTTTTTTTTATTTTCAAGTCTAAGCCGCTACCTTGAATGTCTTCCAAAGCGTTACGCCTGATTTGTCGAGGAACACAATTTACGTCTTACCTGATTTGTCGAGGAACACAATTTACATCTTACATATTTTTTTTTATCGTACGTTGGCTGTACGCCAGCAGGATACCAGAGAGTGTGACAACACAAGACGCAGGCGCAGGGCACATCCGAGTGCTCAGTGACTAGAGACACGGGGTTTCACAGTTTTGTTATGCGTCAAACAGACCTCGTTCTTTTACGTTCTTTTGATAACAGTTTCATAATACGCTCAACGTCATGGATGTACCTGTAAGATTTTTGACGTGACAACGTCTAATAAATCGATGAACGCCGGCTGCACGCACGAAAAAGGATGACTCGTTGTCCCGTTACGCACATTGTCCCGTTACGCGGTATTCCGTTTATCTTATTGTACTTTTGCGCCGCATCTATCTCTCTTCCACTCGATTGGTACAACCATCGATTTGACTTTTTCGAGGCACATTAAACTTGAAACACTTCCATTCGTTTCCTACTTTTCCTATCATCGTCCTATCCTTAACCGAATAACACAGATTGGAAGAAGTTAAATAGATAACATGTATAAAAGTTATAGTTAAAATAATCTCTTCGTTAAAGTAATAAACATATTTGAATTAATGAGTGCAAATAAAAGTAAATTTATCAATTAAATTGTATATTTCATTTCACTCCTTCTTTGTATCCATACAAAATAGTGACAATTCAATAAAAATGATTCAATTTTATTTATAAAAGTATGCAATAATTTCATCAATGTTTTGTTATGACGTTGTCACGTTAAACTATCGTCCGTAAACCGACTTTACAGACAACCAATTTTTTTTTCCTAACCTAACTTAAAGCTATGAGTGTTCGGGAGAGGTATGGGTAGGAAAGACTAAGTGCGTCTCAGGCCGAAGCCTACACGCTCTAATCATGCAGGTTATGATGAACCATGCAGGAGAGGTAGCATGCATCATGTGCTAGGAGGGGGATTGGCCAGCCATGGCAGCGATTGGCGCCATGACTAACTCCCCTCACTGACTATCCTAGAGCCTAGACTAAAACTATATAAGTTGGGCCCAGGTAAAACTTGCATAGACACAGGGAAAAACCCTGGGCGCTGACATGCGGGATGCAACAAATTTCATGCATTAATTACAAGCTGGTTGGTTACATGGAAACAGAAGGATGGTTCAGGAAAGAAGAGTTGGACAGAGTAGAAACAGACTACTGAGCAAAAGGGCGGGAACACCGGTAAGTGTCACGTGGTTCAGTGGTCTGCAGGGAAGTGACCGCGAACCAGGAAAAAGGAGAATACCCTTTTTTATAATTACTTTGCGTCGTAAACGTTTCAGTGCTTTTGGAAAGAGTGGTTGCCAAAACCGCGCCGCCGACTCATGAACAGCTGAATCTCGAGTGGAGTGAAGTTAGATTGTTAAAGACGTCATTACGAATCGTGCATTCGGAAATGGAAGATCATTCTTTCATCTTCTTGGTTGGAACAGTAGAACAGGTGAACAGGTTTCTTGAAGTGAAAACATTCTTAAGCCGCGTTGAGCGATTTTTGGTAGGGGCAAAACTTATGCGTTCGCGTCACCGACATGCTAGTGACGTGTTGCGCCAGACTGGCGAATTGCAGCGGCCTGTGTACCTACAGGTATACGCATATATACACTTATAATTGTTAATACTCGACTATATCATGCGCGTGTTGGACTCTTTTTTGGATGGGTAAAATCTTGTGAGTTCGCATCACCGACATGATGTAGTAGCATTAAGTGAATTTAATTTGACCACGTGAATACATGACCTAGGTCTGACGTCACTGGTAAGTCATAGCTAGGTAATGAATTTTGACATACCACCGACATATGTTGTGACTAAAAATTTATGTAAGCATAAATGATATGCTGACATCGTACATATATAATACCAAAATCATTTTCTTACGTACATTTGACGTAGAAATGATGTCTTATTACACATTTAAAAACAGGGTTTTAAGTTTTCACTTCTGTTGACAGTCCCCATGACTGGCTATTTTTTTTTCTTTCACCCTATTCTTTGAAACCTAGTTCATTGTGTGCTGACCTCGAGAGAAGAAATTTAAGATATGTAATACCTGCGAGTGATACGCCCCCAACGGCTGGAGTTGGTTTTGCTTTTATTTTAAACCACTTCATGAAGGGACTGCGTGCCGCAGATATTTACGAAAAATTCGTTTGCAGAGAATATCTGTACGTTGATGTGTATTTCGTGAAAATATTTCGTGCCAAGCTATAATGCGGTCGGTATAATCGTTTCAAATTATGAGTGGTTACTTTCAGGCCGCATTGGCTTGCTCGACGGCCCAGTTTAGAGTAACTTCAAGCCCAGGTACACAGAAAAAAATATATATTTTCTGTACTCTTACAAAAAATTTATTTGGAAACTATTTACCAAGAATGGGTTTCTAATACTACAAAAAATCTTATAATTTGTACAACACATGGCTATGGTTATTTTTAATATATGAAATACGTTTTACGAGATGATACTGATTATCTCTTACGAAGATTGGCGCATATTATTAATATTTTATTTTAATGTTTCTCCAGAGCTTAATTTTTTGAAACCGTGAAAAAAAAGAAAAGACAATCGAATATTCAACAACTTGACTTTATTTTGTTGTGTCATGCCCATTGATGTGCGCGGTTAGTACTGTGAAGCTAATCAGGGAACGGTTTACAACACAAAGCATGCATTCCCGGGTGAGGATCGGAACCAATTGTTACTGGGAAAACACTGTTTTGTAGTAATTAAAAAGTGTACAAATATCTGTAATTTTTACATGAGAATTTCTGTTCCATTCACAAAAAAAATTGGTTGTCTGTAAAGTCGGTTTACGGGCGATAGTTTAACGTGACAATGTCATAACAAAACATTAATGAAATGATTGCATACTTTTATGAATAAAATTGAATAATTTTTATTGAATTATCACTATTTTGTATGGATACAAAGAAGGAGTGAAATGAAATCTACAATTTAATTGATAAATTTACTTTTATTTGCACTCATTAATTCGAATATGTTTATTACTTTAACGAAGAGATTATTTTAACTATAACCTTTATATACATGTTTGCTATTTAATTTCTTCCAATCTGTGTTATTCTGTTAAGGATAGGACGATGATAGGAAAAGTAGGAAACGAATGGGAGTGTTTCAAGTTTAATGTGCCTCGAAAAAGTCAAATCGATGGTTGTTCCAATCGAGTGGAAGAGAGATGGATGCGGCGCAAGCGTACGATGAGCGTAACGGGACACAGCGTAACGGGACAATGCGCGTTACGGGACACCCTTTTTCGTGCGTGCAGCAGCCGTTCATCGATTTACTAGACGTTGTCACGTCAAAAAAAAACAACAACGATAATTGCCATTGCGGGTGAACGTAAGCGCTGCCAGGTCTCGTGAGACACGGAAGGAAGAGCCAGCAGCGGGGTGTTGTCCTGCGGAGATGCTGGACCAAGTGGCGGCGTGCCTTGTGGAGTGGAGACCAGCTCCGCGCCTGTTTGAGCACTGAGCACTGAGCACTGCTGGACCAGAGTTCACGAGGACGAGCAGGTCGAGACGACACGAGCCGCGATATCAGACCGCCGAGCTCCTTCTCAACTCTCTCTCTCTCTCTGTCTACATATATATATATACACACGCACATATATGTATATATACTAGCTTCAGTACCCGGCGTTGCCCGGGCTAAGCACATGGATAGCGCTATATGACAGTGTGTTGGACATAAGGAAATTGTCACACAATTACTGTTTGTATGTTTATGATCTATGATTTTTTTGTTTACCCATGTGCTATCGGTTATTTATTATTTATTATTAATTATAAATTATTAAGACCATTAATCGAAATAAAAACTATCCTATCTCTCAAGTTGGAAAAAAATTACACATTAATGCCAATCGAAATCGAAATCGGTTGACTGGGTGAAGAGTTCACTGGAAACAAACATCAGAACACTGGATTTATACATATTAAGATATTATAATATATTCTACGTTCATCATTTCAATACAAACAAATAAATATCAATATGAATTGAAAAAAAGTATCATTAAAACTCACCAACACAACGGGAGTAAATTGAAATATAGTATAAAAGCGCCGCTTGTGAGTACGCCACTGCCGAGCCCGTTGCCATGGAGACACGCAGAAGGCATCAACAATGCAATATCCGTTGCCATGGAGACGAATGAAGCATCAACAACATGGGGATTTTCTACCAAAAAAAAAACTGGAATTATGATCTGTAACGTTCCCCCGAAACTCCCCTTGGGATCGGATTTTTCGCAGAATCCGTTCTTAGTGAGCGTTTACATCACGAAATGATTAACTATGCTAAATTTCAAGTCAATCGGGTGTATAGTTTCGGAGATCTCGTGATGAGTGAGTGAGTCAGTGAGTGGTATTTCGCTTATATATGAATGTATGTATGTATGTGTGTGTACATGCACATAGGTATATATTCTACCCAAGAAACTTCTTTTAACGCCAGAAACCATGTAGCGAATTTTCGTTTTTATTTAATTAATTAGCTCCACCCTGTTATATGTTTTACTCTAAACACGAAACGGTTAAAACTTATGAAACTCAGTTAAATTTCTCTTTAAAACTACTACAAACACTCGAACGTAGCAACTGTTTTGTCGTAGGGAAATCTAATGTGTTCCATGGTGTTGTCGTCTTTGAAGTTGTCCATGATATTATCTGTTTATCTTAATCGGTGTGTTCGTGCATTTGCCGCGTTGTCCAGTCTGCCTTGTCCACCTTGTGTTTACTGCTCTTGTCGACGTTGTGAGCTCACTGTGTGCATCTGTGCTGTTATTAGTATTGTTGTCATGACTAAATTCCTTTTACGGACTCTATGTAAGCTTGTGGACACACGTCATTGCTAAGCGCATGTAGGTATGTCTGTAGAAGAAAACTACAAAAAACACAAAAGACAAAAACACAAATTAAGCAAAAAATTGCTGTTGTCAACAGGATATAAACACCACATAATATCCCATAACAGGATTATGGTCAACAAACAAAGAAAAACAAAGAAAAATGGACTAACGGAACGAAAAAAAAACCACAAATGATGACAGCACAAAAATATTGAACCCAAAAAAATTCAACACAACAGTTGAAATGAGACAAAAACACGACAAAACGAAAATACGAAACAAACACAATAGTTTTCCAAAAACAGAAGAGAACGAAAAAAAATCCCACAAATGATGACAGCACAAAAGTATTGAATATTACGTAATCTGCACTGACAAAACTATTCTATTTTTTTTATAATGGCTGCCACCGTACAGAACATTTTGTTTTCATGACACCAATTACAGTAGAATTTTTTTTAAAAATAAAAATTCACTAATTAGCTTTTTGAAACTATATATTTATAGGATATATAAACTATGTATTTACTCAGGTAGACTATTCATTAAAAACTCAAATAATAATTTTTTTTTTCATTCTGTCACAGCTATAAAAAAAGGGATTTTTTTTGAAGATTTTCACTCATTGCTCAGAGAGATTCTTGTTTTTTTTTTTTATTTTACAAATTTTTCGGCGTCCTATTGGATTTTGGTTTAACTGCAAGTATCTGTTGCTTTGCATCTCCTACTCTGTAACACTGCGGGAATTTATATAAAAAAACAATAAAAGTAAAAAAAACACTAGTTTGCAATCATGAAATATTTTATGAAAAATTCACTCTGAAAATGCTTTGGAAATGGCAAGGAGATGATATTATTGCGAGACATGACGCAGTCCCAGTTTCTGACTGGAAAACATTTTTATCAGCCAAACAGCTCTGTTGTTGTCGCCGGGAAACTGAGCGAAGTGTTTCTCGACGGCGAGAGAAGCGCTGGTGAGGGGTGAAGGGTGTTTGTTCGCGGCCGGAAGAGACACCTGCAGTCCGGAGCATCCCCATGTATGTAAGGGTTGACAGGGGGTGCTCGTTGCCAGGGTAACAGCCGGCAGACGTCGAGACATCACCGGGGAACAGCCCACGGGCAGACTGGCTCCTTCACACATGAGAGGCGCCACTCCCATAGTAATGAACGTTCGCTTAAATTTGTAAACAAAACCCTGGCGATCATACCATTTCTTTGCAACTTGACAACGAAAAAAAATTACAGCCAAACACAACCTGAGGAAGGTTTGGCGCGTGATAGTTGGCATCTTTGTTCACAAGCTTGGTGCAAAAACTGCAATTCAATTATATTTATTTTACTTTGATCGTGTTTTTGTTTATATAAACGGCGAAAGAAACCTCAACCTGTCCTCGATAATTGTGTAAACATTAACCTCCGTAGTTTTAAGTGACATTTTAAAAATATACGCTTTTTCTTTCAAATCCCAATATTACCACGAGACAATACAAATATGGCCGTATGACAGCTAGAAGCTCGACCACAGAACAGAGAATCAAAATTTACATAATTATAAAAATGGCATCACAAGAAACTATTCATAATTAGAAAAGAAGTAATTTTTGGTACTGTAACAACAACTTATATTAACACAAATTAATAACAACTGGACATGTAATAAGCTAAAGAGACCAAAACTTGTAATCTATTTTTCCCGATGTTGGTGAAACATGGTGTGATCCAATTTTTAAGGATTCAGTTCGTCCTATCTACTGTCACCGCCGTGCCTTTACACACACAGCGTTCCTTTACCCGGAACTCCACTGTCCCGTTCCGATACACCTGCGTTATTCTCCTGCTGACGTGAACACGTCTTTAAAATTGCTTCCGTAGTGGGTGGCAATTAAAAAAAAATAGGGTTGTCTGTAAAGTCGGTTTACGGACGATAATTGCACGTGATAACGTCATAACAAAACATTGATGAAAAATTGCATACTTTTTAATTTTCAAATATTATTTACAGTTCTTTTTCATAATTTAATTTAAATAATTTGTTTGAATATAATCACGAACAATTTGTTAAAACTCCCCGCCTTAACCTGTTTGATATTATAGAAGATTTTCTCGCACGGTGGTTGGCCGGTTCTTGCACGCTCGGCTCAAGCGGAACGTGACAATTTTTTCGTGCGTGCAGCCGGCGTTCGTCGATTTATAAGACGTTATCACGTCAAAAAACGAATGATGACAACATCGGTGGATACAGTTTGGTGTTGCAGCGACATATCTATCAACTCCGTCCAAAATTTAATGACACCACTGCATAGCTAAAGGATCAGAGAATTCGTTACGCTAAGTGAGGACTGTGACGCATCGCGCGCGGTGTTAGAGGAAGCGCCGCCATTTTGAGATCATTTTGCTGCGATTAGAGATTTCCGTTTAGTATAACTCTTGACTCGGAGAAGCTACAACGTTCGTTTGTGTTTCAATCGTCAGCTCTCGTCAAAATATATCGTTTGCATGTGTAAAACATTAGTGTAAAATAGTTACAGTAAATATGTCTTGTGGTGTTAAAATAGAAAAAATAGCGTATTTTATATTTTGCATAGAAAATATTACCTGTTACGTACACGTATTCACGTACAACAACACACGGCCGTGTCCATGACAGAGCCACACCCCATTTTTATGAAATATTGGAAGGAGGAGGCTACATCCCACCGAACTGGCGATCTGGCAACAGCGCGCGCCATGAGCCGCGATACGGCCTATAGCAGTCGTGACGCTGAATGGCGGCAGCGCTGCGCGGCCTTATCTCGGCGGACTCCCTCCCCCCTCCCCCCTCGTCTAAAAGCCGCGCCACCGTCAGGGCGGGATGCTGCGCTCTGGACCACCTCTCGTCGCGCGAGATGACACACTAACCTTTCATCCGAGCGAGCCTGGCTCAGCCTTCCCTTCGTTTCCGCGCCTGGGGGAGTGGGGGGAGAAAAATAATGTGCGCTACAAAAGTGAAACTTCTTGCTTATTAGGTACAGAGAGAGATACATCATTAGTATTTTTGACGTGATAACGTCTTATGAATCGATGAACGCCGGCTGCACGCACAAAAAATTGGTCACGTTCCTTCCTGAGCCGAGCGTGCAAGAACCGGCCAACCACCGAGCGAGAAAATCTTCTATAATATCGAACAGGTTAATGCGAGCTTTTTTTTTAACTAATTGTTCGTGATTATATTAAAACAAATTATTTAAATTAAATTTGCGAAAACTGTAAATAATATTTGAAAATTATTTAAAAAATTATGCAATTTTTCATCCTTTTTTTCTTATGACGTTATCACGTAAAATTATCGTCCGTAAACCAACTTTATAAATAACCCCCCCCCCACTTTTTTTAATTGAACAAGATTGAGCAAAATTGAGAATAGTAAGGGTTGCGGGTATGGTCTTAAATAAATTTAAAAAAAAAAGCCCTTTACCGCGCCCTGTACTCTCGCATCCGTCGAATTGCACTTTTTGGGGCCTCTTTTGGCTAATTTATACCCACGTTGCCTTTGATAATACCTCTTACCTGCTTCTGCATTTATATTATTATTTTCAGGTATAATGTTAAGTCACGATCTTCAGCTGAATGGAATGAAGAACATAGAAACACTCCAATCGAACATAAATTACACTTATACAGACCATCTTACAAGTCTATAAGTCCTTTTGACATAAAACCACAGTGTTCACGTGCCAAAAACAAAATTTACACTTGTAAAGCTTACCTCTTAACTCCATACTTTCTTTTTACATTTTAATTACCTTATTCACATAATAAATAATAGTTTAAAAACTAATAAAACACGCTTTATATAGAAAACCAAACTAAAAACTAGAAAATAAATTTTAATAAATTTTAATTAAGAATAGTGTAATTTTTTTAATAAATATAAATTAATAATAGTGTGTATACACTATTATTAATTAATATTTATTAAATTTTTTACGCTATTCTTAATTCAAATTTATTAAAATTGCTTTTATATTTTTTAGTTTGGTTTTCTTTATAAAGCGTGTTTTTTTTAGTTTTTTGAAACTATTATTTATTTTCTACTTTTTAGTTTGGTTTATTTATAAAAGCGTGTTTTTAAAATAATTTTTAAACTGTTATTTGTTCTAATCTACTATTAATTCCGTGATAGCTATAAGTTAACTGTAATTATTTTCCAAATTATTAATGTGTACAGCTGTATTGATAATCAAATCTCGATTTTAGAAGCCATTCAAAGATTTTAACGTTATCAATATATACAGTGAGATTTAATGGTATAAGGTTATTGACGAACATGTGATATCGACCAGTCTTACTACGTGTTAATTCGTAATCGAATCATTTCATCTAATGCTTCTCTGTTACATGGGGTTTTATCTGTTAGCTTTGCGCAATCAAGTTCTTCAATTCGAATTCCGTCCAAAGATCTTCCACGACTTAGTGCTACATAGGATTGTCCAGCTGCAAACAGTCAAGAGCCTAGATAAATGACTGCATGATCAACTGTACAGCCTTGCATCTTGTGGACGGTCGATGCCCAACTCAGAATCAATGGCAACATTCGTCTCTCAGCAGTTCCATAGCTGTATTTTGCTGGGAACTGTACCGATATTTAACGAAAGAAACAACATTTAAAGCCCTTATTTCAGGTTTCTTTTCCTTCATATTTTTACAAATATAGATCATATTCTCTTCAAGAAAGTATATTGTTCACAATAATCATAACCCACTCTCACTTTTCATTTAATTAAATGTCACAATATTTAGTAGACTTTGTTTATATCGCGCCAAAGACAAACTGAAAGAAAACGTCTTTGTTTAATTTTACCAATTTTCCAATTATTTTGCAAATTGAATAATGGAATAATCTTATCAAATTAGTGTATTGTCATCGGTCCTCGATAAATCTACAAAGTTTGAATGAAACCTGGCCGTTTAAAGTGGGTCAAAATCGCACCCAAAGGAGTCGGTTACAAACATACAAAAAAACATACAGGTGAAGCTAATATAAAACGTGTAAAAATGGATGATACTTATGAAGTCAATTGCAAAATTCAATAACTCTTTTATACACGAATAAATAAATTATAAATATTTTAAATTAAATAAATATGGTAGCGTCAATCGTAAGCCTTTACGAAAACTGAGGAGTGGACAAACACAAGCAGCAGTTCGAGGATTGCAGAGCGTGACTTCTACCTCTCCCCTGCCGTCTCCCCTTTAGGCCGTCCCAACTAGCATACAGCATGCCACGCTTCGTACCTATAGGTACTCCTTTTTCGCCGTCTTCCCATTCGACCGCTAGCGCATGTGTTGGAGTGGCGTCGCCACTGCCGCACTCTCCTCCTCTACCGATTCCCCCACCACTAGAGACCGGAAAAATTCGCGAATTCATTTCGCGATAGGCTAAAATACAAACAGTTATACCTCAGTGCTGCCTCTGCTATTGGCTCACAACTCACCTGGATGACTCTGGGCCAATGAGAAACACCCAACCTAAGGCTTCATCGAATCACAGGCTGCTACGTTGGGACGCCTCAAAACACAGCAGCCAATGAGTGGGTGACATTTGACCGAGTGTACGTAGAACTATGGAGTTCATCCTGCAGGTCATTTAACCCGCGAATTTTTCCGCTCCCTACTGATTGTTCCCTCATGCGGTTGGAATTTTCGTAACGCTCGAAAAACTGTCGCCCGCGCAGCAAAGAAGTTTCACTTCAAAAACTGTAACCCAGGCTACAGCTGCCGTTGTATCGCCACGGAATATGAGTTTAATCGCACAGAAGGCGAGAGGAAAGCTGTTTCCCATAGTTGGATTGATGGAAATTGTTACAAACAAGCTTTCTAGCGTCCATGGTTAACATTTAATGTTCCATCACGTGTGTCTTTGACGGAGAAATAACTCTGCATTACGGCGCAATAAATAAACTTGTCCATGAACCGTAAGCCTTGCGCCACTCTCTATTTACAGGGGAAAAAAAATTAAGTAACTACTTCCACGCAAACGTAAAACCCCGATAGCATCACGGTGTATATACTACGCACCTCGTACGAGGAAGTGAATGCGGTAGTTTAACAGCGACGCCGCAGAACCTGCTTCGACTAACGAATGGCCGCTGTTAGGTCCTCTCCTATTACGTGGGCGGCATCACTATGTTAAATTATTGTTTGAATAGAGCTTAAACAAAAGTGTACGGACCTTATGTTTTCAGTAGTTACAGAAGGAAACCGTGCAGTTAAACTTTCATGAAAACTGCTGCACAAAAAAATATAAGATGTTCAAAAAACGTCTCCAGTTTCAGAATACAAGTTTTGTAAAACGTTTCCACCTCTATTTTTATTTCGCATTTATTCGTTGTTACTTCTAACTTTTAAACTGCTGCAGCTCTGAAGATATTATTTTCTTTCTAGCTACAACTGAAGATATAAGCAACGTATTTAGACGGTGGTTGAATATAAACTTCTGAAAGTCCTGGTCAGCTCCCTTTTGGCATGTCAAAATCAGATTAGTTCGCCTTTAAAAGAATATTTCCATGGGCCTAGTGGCTTGTGAAGGCTAAAAACTAAAAAAAAATACAGAATCTAATAATTTTAAAATCAACTTTTTTCTAAGGTGCTAAGATTCGGTGTCACTCGCCATGTTAGTTATTTCGTTCTCTTGTCTTATTTATTTTTTAGAATTTAAACTTTGAGTTAAAATGCTTAATTTTTTATTATAATATAGGTCATTTAAGGCCATTTCTTCTAAATTTATCTATATACATAACTCTTGCATTTTATGTTTCGTCACAATTATTTTTACCCAATATTTTTTAAGTGCCACCTAACAGCGATAAAAAGGCACGCAAATATCTATAATCATAAACACTTGCAAATAATGTTTAGTAAATAATAAGTGACAAAATTTGCGGCCAAAAAATAGCTACCATCATAACATCAGAGCTAAAGTTACATGTTCGTTATGATAATTTATATTGTAATGAACAGTTACAAAAACACGAACTCCCTCGAAACCGTAATCCTTAAACAGAAAACACGAAGTCACGAAAACAGAGTTACAAACTAAACTGCCAAACGAAAACACTCTTATGTTCTCTGTACAGATATCCGTCGATTGTCTTTAACTGATACACCCTTCATTTGAAAACAACAACAATAAATGAAGCATAACATTGTGTTGCGGGAACACTAAGATTCATGCTCGAAATCTCGGTAATGTCATGCACATTGATGCTGCTCGCGTACTTCGCTTCACTAAAAATAATCATGTTACGTAACTCTTAAATATTCAGTAAGCCCGTGTGCAGTACTGGTTAAAATGCACAAACAATACGAACCCAACAATCTGCATATGGAACTGCTTGCCCGTACCAATGTACAAAGTGGCGTAAAATTCTATTGTTCGTCTGCTGGAATATAAAACAAGGTCATGCATTCTTTCAACCGCTCTTTGGAAGAAAATTGCAGGAAACAAGAACATCACTTTGTAAAATAACATTTATATTTAATTAAATAAGAATATGCATTTAAACAATGTTTCAAAAATACGAACGATTTTCATTACCTAGTGCTTATACATTTTGTGTGCAGTAGTTGTTTAAAATACCGCCTAGTGGTATTTGCCCAATATAATTCTTTATGGTGACAGAAATTCATATTATGTTTGCAACTTAAACACTATAAGATTACATCTTAAAAGTACAATTATATTTACAATTTTTTTTCCTGATAATTAATGGGTAAATATGTGGTTACATAATAAAAATAGTAAAAAATTAAACAGTACCTACGATGTTGTTATTCAAAGCAACACTAGCGCGAGCCGACTATCAGTGCTCTGTGGCCGCGGCTCGAGCCGGCAGCCAGTGCTCTGTCGCTGCGGCTTGAGCCGGCAGCCAGTGCTCTGTCGCCGCGGCTTGAGCCGGCAGCCAGTGCTCTGTCGCTGCGGCTTGAGCCGGCAGCCAGTGCTCTGTCGCCGCGGCTTGAGCCGGCAGCCAGTGCTCTGTCGCCGCGGCAGGAGCCGGCAGCCAGTGCTCTGTCGCTGCGGCTTGAGCCGGCAGCCAGTGCTCTGTGGCCGCGGCTCGAGCCGGCAGCCAGTGCTCTGTCGCCGCGGCAGGAGCCGGCAGCCAGTGCTCTGTCGCTGCGGCTTGAACCGGCAGCCAGTGCTGTGGCGCCGCGGCTCGAGCCGGCAGCCAGTGCTCTGTCGCCGCGGCATGAGCCGGCAGCCAGTGCTCTGTCGCCGCGGCTTGAGCCGGCAGCCAGTGCTCTGTCGCCGCGGCTTGAGCCGGCAGCCAGTGCTCTGGCGCCGCGGCACTAGCCGGAAGCCAGTGCTCTGTCGCCGCGGCAGGAGCCGGCAGCCAGTGCTCTGTCGCTGCGGCTTGATACCGGCAGCCAGTGCTGTGGCGCCGCGGCTCGAGCCGGCAGCCAGTGCTCTGTCGCCGCGGCACGAGCCGGCAGCCAGTGCTCTGTCGCCGCGGCACGAGCCGGCAGCCAGTGCTCTGTCGCCGCGGCACGAGCCGGCAGCCAGTGCTCCGTCGCCGCGGCACGAGCCGGCAGCCAGTGCTCTGTCGCCGCGGCTCGAGCCGGCAGCCAGTGCTCTGTCGCCGCGGCACGAGCCGGCAGCCAGTGCTCTGTCGTCGCGGCACGAGCCGGCAGCCAGTGCTCTGTCGCCGCGGCTTGAGCCGGCAGCAAGTGCTCTGTCGCCGCGGCTCGAGCCGGCAGCCAGTGCTCTGTCGCCGCGGCACGAGCCGGCAGCCAGTGCTCTGTCGCCGCGGCACGAGCCGGCAGCCAGTGCTCTGTCGCCGCGGCACGAGCCGGCAGCCAGTGCTCTGTCGCCGCGGCACGAGCCGGCAGCCAAAGCTCTGTCGCCGCGGCTTGAGCCGGCAGCCCGTGCTCTGTCGCCGCGGCACGAGCCGGCAGCCAGTGCTCTGTCGCCGCGGCTTGAGCCGGCAGCCAGTGCTCTGTCGCCGCGGCTTGAGCCGGCAGCACATGCTCTGTCGCCGCGGCACGAGCCGGCAGCCAGTGCTCTGTCGCCGCGGCACGAGCCGGCAGCCAAAGCTCTGTCGCCGCGGCTTGAGCCGGCAGCCCGTGCTCTGTCGCCGCGGCACGAGCCGGCAGCCAGTGCTCTGTCGCCGCGGCACGAGCCGGCAGCCAGTGCTCTGTCGTCGCGGCACGAGCCGGCAGCCAGTGCTCTGTCGCCGCGGCTTGAGCCGGCAGCAAGTGCTCTGTCGCTGCGGCTCGAGACGGCAGCCAGTGCTCTGTCGCCGCGGCACGAGCCGGCAGCCAGTGCTCTGTCGCCGCGGCACGAGCCGGCAGCCAGTGCTCTGTCGCCGCGGCACGAGCCGGCAGCCAGTGCTCTGTCGCCGCGGCACGAGCCGGCAGCCAGTGCTCTGTCGCCGCGGCACGAGCCGGCAGCCAAAGCTCTGTCGCCGCGGCTTGAGCCGGCAGCCCGTGCTCTGTCGCCGCGGCACGAGCCGGCAGCCAGTGCTCTGTCGCCGCGGCACGAGCCGGCAGCCAAAGCTCTGTCGCCGCGGCTTGAGCCGGCAGCCCGTGCTCTGTCGCCGCGGCACGAGCCGGCAGCCAGTGCTCTGTCGCCGCGGCACGAGCCGGCAGCCAGTGCTCTGTCGCCGCGGCACGAGCCGGCAGCCAAAGCTCTGTCTCCGCGGCTTGAGCCGGCAGCCAAAGCTCTGTCTCCGCGGCTTGAGCCGGCAGCCAGTGCTCTGGCGCTGCGGCTCGAGCCGGCAGCCAGTGCTCTGTCGCCGCGGCTCGAGCCGGCAGCCAGTGCTCTGTCGCCGCGGCTTGAGCCGGCAGCCAGTGCTCTGTCGCCGCGGCTCGAGCCGGCAGCCAGTGCTCTGTCGCCGCGGCTCGAGCCGGCAGCCAGTGCTCTGTCGCCGCGGCTTGAGCCGGCAGCCAGTGCTCTGGCGCTGCGGCTCGAGCCGGCAGCCAGTGCTCTGACGCCGCGGCACGAGCCGGCAGCCAGTGCTCTGTCACCGCGGCTCGAGCCGTCAGCCAGTGCTCTGTCGCCGCGGCACGAGCCGGCAGCCAGTGCTCTGGCGCCGCGGATCGAGCCGGCAGCCAGTGCTCTGTCGCCGCGGCACGAGCCGGCAGCCAAAGCTCTGTCGCCGCGGGTTGAGCCGGCAGCCAGTCCTCTGTCGCCGCGGGTTGAGCCGGCAGCCCGTGCTCTTTTGCTGCGGCACGAGCCGGCAGCCAGTGCTCTGTCGCCGCGGCACGAGCCGGCAGCCAGTGCTCTGTCGCCGCGGCACGAGCCGGAAGCCAGTGCTCTGTCGCCGCGGCTTGAGCCGGCAGCCAGTGCTCTGTCGCCGCGGCTTGAGCCAGCAGCCAGTGCTCTGTCGCCGCGGCACGAGCCGGCAGCCAGTGCTCAGTCGCCGCAGCTTGAGCCGGCAGCCAGTGCTCTGGCGCCGCGGCTCGAGCCGGCAGCCAGTGCTCTGTCGCCGCGGCACGAGCCGGCAGCCAGTGCTCTGTCGCCGCGGCACGAGCCGGAAGCCAGTGCTCTGTCTCCGCGGCTTGAGCCGGCAGCCAGTGCTCTGTCGCCGCGACTTGAGCCGGCAGCTTGTGCTCTGTCTCCGCGGCTTGAGCCGGCAGCCAGTGCTCTGTCGCCGCAGCTTGAGCCGGCAGCCAGTGCTCTGTCGCCGCGGCTCGAGCCGGCAGCCAGTGCTCTGTCGCCGCGGCACGAGCCGGAAGCCAGTGCTCTGTCGCCGCGGCTCGAGCCGGCAGTCAGTGCTCTGTCGCCGCGGCTTGAGCCGGCAGCCAGTGCTCTGGCGCTGCGGCTCGAGCCGGCAGCCAGTGCTCTGTCGCCGCGGCTCGAGCCGGAAGCCAGTGCTCTGTCGCCGCGGCTCGAGCCGGCAGTCAGTGCTCTGTCGCCGCGGCTCGAGCCGGCAGTCAGTGCTCTGTCGCCGCGGCTTGAGCCGGCAGCCAGTGCTCTGGCGCTGCGGCTCGAGCCGGCAGCCAGTGCTCTGTCGCTGTGGCACGAGCCGGCAGCCAGTGCTCTGTCGCCGCGGCTCGAGCCGGCAGCCAGTGCTCTGTCGCCGCGGCTCGAGCCGGCAGCCAGTGCTCTGTCGCCGCGGCTCGAGCCGGCAGCCAGTGTTCTGTCGCCGCGGCTCGAGCCGGCAGCCAGTGCTCTGTCGCCGCGGCTTGAGCCGGCAGCCAGTGCTTTGGCGCTGCGGCTCGAGCCGGCAGCCAGTGCTCTGTCGCCGCGGCACGAGCCGGCAGCCAGTGCTCTGTCGCCGCGGCACGAGCCGGCAGCCAGTGCTCTGTCGCCGCGGATCGAGCCGGCAGCCAAGGCTCTTGCGCCGCGGCACGAGCCGGCAGCCAGTGCTCTGTCGCCGCGGCACGAGCCGGCAGCCAGTGCTCTGTCGCCGCGGATCGAGCCGGCAGCCAAGGCTCTTGCGCCGCGGCACGAGCCGGCAGCCAGTGCTCTGTCGCCGCGGCTTGAGCTGGCAGCCAGTGCTCTGTCGCCGCGGCTCGAGCCGGCAGCCAGTGCTCTGTCGCCGCGGATCGAGCCGGCAGCCAGTGCTCTGGCGCTGCGGCTCGAGCCGGCAGCCAGTGCTCTGTCGCCGCGGCACGAGCCGGCAGCCAGTGCTCTGTCGCCGCGGATCGAGCCGGCAGCCAGTGCTCTGTCGCCGCGGCTCGAGCCGGCAGCCAGTGCTCTGTCGCCGCGGCTTGAGCCGGCAGCCAGTGCTCTGGCGCCGCAGCTTAAGCCGGCAGCCAGTGCTCTGTCGCCGCGGCACGAGCCGGCAGCCAGTGCTCTGTCGCCGCGGCACGAGCCGGCATCCAGTGCTCTGTCGCCGCGGATCGAGCCGGCAGCCAGTGCTCTGTCGCCGCGGCTCGAGCCGGCAGCCAGTGCTCTGTCGCCGCGGCTTGAGCCGGCAGCCAGTGCTCTGGCGCCGCAGCTTAAGCCGGCAGCCAGTGCTCTGTCGCCGCGGATCGAGCCGGCAGCCAGTGCTCTGTCGCCGCGGCTCGAGCCGGCAGCCAGTGCTCTGTCGCCGCGGCTTGAGCCGGCAGCCAGTGCTCTGTCGCCGCAGCTTAAGCCGGCAGCCAGTGCTCTGTCGCCGCGGCTCGAGCCGGCAGCCAGTGCTCTGTCGCCGCGGCACGAGCCGGCAGCCAGTGCTCTGGCGCTGCGGCTCGAGCCGGCAGCCAGTGCTCTGTCGCCGCGGCACGAGCCGGCAGCCAGTGCTCTGTCGCCGCGGATCGAGCCGGCAGCCAAGGCTCTGATGCCGCGGCACGAGCCGGCAGCCAGTGCTCTGGCGCTGCGGCTCGAGCCGGCAGCCAGTGCTCTGTCGCCGCGGCACGAGCCGGCAGCCAGTGCTCTGTCGCCGCGGATCGAGCCGGCAGCCAGTGCTCTGTCGCCGCGGCTCGAGCCGGCAGCCAGTGCTCTGTCGCCGCGGCTTGAGCCGGCAGCCAGTGCTCTGGCGCCGCAGCTTAAGCCGGCAGCCAGTGCTCTGTCGCCGCGGCACGAGCCGGCAGCCAGTGCTCTGTCGCCGCGGCTCGAACCGGCAGCCAGTGCTCGGTCACCGCGGCTCTAGCCGGCAGCCAGTGCTCGGTCACCGCGGCTCTAGCCGGCAGCCAGTGCTCTGTCGCCGCGGCAAAGCCGGCAGCCAGTGCTCTGTGGCCGCAGCTTGAGCCGGCAGCCAGTGCTCTGGCGCCGCGGCTCGAACCGGCAGCCAGTGCTCTGTCGCCGCGGCACGAGCCGGCAGCCAGTGCTCTGTCGCCGCGGCACGAGCCGGAAACCAGTGCTCTGTCGCCGCGGCTTGAGCTGGCAGCCAGTGCTCTGTCGCCGCGGCTTGAGCCGGCAGCCAGTGCTCTGTCGCCGCGGCTTGAGCCGGCAGCCAGTGCTCTGTCGCCGCGGCTTGAGCCGGCAGCCAGTGCTCTGTCGCCGCGGATCGAGCCGGCAGCCAGTGCTCTGTCGCCGCGGCTCGAGCCGGCAGCCAGTGCTCTGACGCCGCGGCTTGAGCCGGCAGCCAGTGCTCTGGCGCCGCAGCTTAAGCCGGCAGCCAGTGCTCTGTCGCCGCGGCACGAGCCGGCAGCCAGTGCTCTGTCGCCGCGGCTTGAGCCGGCAGCCAGTGCTCTGGCGTTGCGGCTCGAGCCGGCAGCCAGTGCTCTGTCGCCGCGGCACAAGCCGGCAGCCAGTGCTCTGTCGCCACAGCTTGACCCGGCAGCCAGTGCTCTGTCGCCGCGGCACGAGCCGGCAGCCAGTGCTCTGTCGCCGCGGCTCGAACCGGCAGCCAGTGCTCGGTCACCGCGGCTCTAGCCGGCAGCCAGTACTCGGTCACCGCGGCTCTAGCCGGCAGCCAGTGCTCTGTCGCCGCGGCAAAGCCGGCAGCCAGAGCTCTGTCGCGGCGGCTCTAGCCGGCAGCCAGTGCTCTGTCGCCGCGGCTTGAGCCGGCAGCCAGTGCTCGGTCGCCGCGTCTCTAGCCGGCAGCCAGATCTCCCTGTCGCCGCGGCTCTAGCCGGCAGCCAGTGCTCGGTCACCGCGGCTCTAGCCGGCAGCCAGTGTATGTCGCCGCGGCAAAGCCGGCAGCCAGTGCTCTGTCGCGGCGGCTCTAGCCGGCAGCCAGTGCTCTGTCGCCGCGGCTCGAGCTGGCAGCCAGTGCTCTGTTGCCGCGGCACGAGCCGGCAGCCATTGCTCTGTCGCGGCGGCTTTAGCCGGCAGCCAGTGCTCTGTCGCCGCGGCTCGAGCTGGCAGCCAGTGCTCTGTCGCCGCGGCAAAGCCGGTAGCCAGTGCTCTGTCGCCGCGGCTCGAGCTGGCAGCCAGTGCTCTGTTGCCGCGGCACGAGCCGGCAGCCAGTGCTCGGTCACCGCGGCTCTAGCCGGCAGCCAGTGTATGTCGCCGCGGCTCGAGCTGGCAGCCAGTGCTCTGTCGCCGCGGCAAAGCCGGCAGCCAGTGCTCTGTCGCGGCGGCTCTAGCCGGCAGCCAGTGCTCTGTCGCCGCGGCTCGAGCTGGCAGCCAGTGCTCTGTCGCCGCGGCACGAGCCGGCAGCCAGTGCTCGGTCACCGCGGCTCTAGCCGGCAGCCAGTGTATGTCGCCGCGGCAAAGCCGGCAGCCAGTGCTCTGTCGCGGCGGCTCTAGCCGGCAGCCAGTGCTCTGTCGCCGCGGCACGAGCCGGCAGCCAGTGCTCGGTCACCGCGGCTCTAGCCGGCAGCCAGTGCTCTGTCGCCGCGGCTCGAGCTGGCAGCCAGTGCTCTGTCGCCGCGGCAAAGCCGGCAGCCAGTGCTCTGTCGCGGCGGCTCTAGCCGGCAGCCAGTGCTCTGTCGCCGCGGCTCGAGCTGGCAGCCAGTGCTCTGTTGCCGCGGCACGAGCCGGCAGCCAGTGCTCGGTCACCGCGGCTCTAGCCGGCAGCCAGTGTATGTCGCCGCGGCAAAGCCGGCAGCCAGTGCTCTGTCGCGGCGGCTCTAGCCGGCAGCCAGTGCTCTGTCGCCGCGGCTTGAGCCGGCAGCCAGTGCTCGGTCGCCGCGTCTCTAGCCGGCAGCCAGAATTCCCTGTCGCCGCGGCACGAGCCGGCAGTCAGTGCTCTGTGGCCGCGGCTGGAGCCGGCAGTCAGTGCTCTGTGGCCGCGGCAAAGCCGGCAGCCAGAGCTCTGTCGCGGCGGCTCTAGCCGGCAGCCAGTGCTCTGTCGCCGCGGCTTGAGCCGGCAGCCAGTGCTCGGTCGCCGCGTCTCTAGCCGGCAGCCAGAATTCCCTGTCGCCGCGGCACGAGCCGGCACCCAGTGCTCTGTGGCCGCGGCTGGAGCCGGCAGCCAGTGCTCTGTCGCCGCGGCTGAAGGGCGCGCTCCGCCGGGCGGAAGTGCCAGGGCGTGTGACAGCGAGGCTGGGCTGAGCGATGGGTGGTTAGGGCGGTCGCCGGAGCGTGAAGGAGTCCCAATGGGCCGCCATCTGCCCCGTAAACCCCGTCATTACTGGAGGGCGTGCGCTGGCCTCGCGCTGCGGCCTGGGTCCTCGCTGCCTGGTGGCGTACACCGTCAACCTTTACGTGGGCCGGAGAGTTTACCATTGATGAGTTTATAAATGGTGTATTTGACTTAGACTCTATTTTTAAATATAATTATGTTTCGTGTTGTACCTATTCATCTGTCGGTGTCGATATCTTTATATTTTAATACAAGTCTTATGGATATATATATATATATATTTGAACCGAAAAAATTTCACTGGTTCAATGACCTGCAGGATGAACTCCATAGTTCTACGTACACTCGGTCAAATGTCACCCACTCATTGGCTGCTGTCTTGTGAGACGTCCCGGCGTAGCAGCCAGTGAGTCGATAAAACCTAGCCTTAGGTCGGGTGTTTCTCATTGGCCCAGAGACATCCAGGTGAGTTTTTAGCCAATATCAGAGGCAGCACTGAGGTATAACTATTTGTATTTCAGCGTATTATTGCGAAATTAATTTTCGAATTTTTCCGGTCTCTCTCTCTCTTTCCCTTGTCTCTTTCTCTCTCTCTCTCTCTCTCTCTCGATATATATATATATATTAGTGTGTGTATGTTTGTGTGTTATGTTGGTCTACATACTTTTAAACACTTTCATTTTTGTAATATCTGACATACTGTTGGTAATGTTTTTAAATCATTGTATGATAAATTTTTAATTGTACAATATGGGCTTAGGTTGAGTTGGGCAGAGAGGCCTGGGTCTTCCTGGACTCAAGATAACCATAATTATGTTAGTTGCTTGCGCTTGCATAATCGTTATGATAAGCGTAAACATCAAAACTATGTTTTTTTTTGTAAACCTTCTGTATATTTTAAAGTTTTGTGCTTATTTTATGCATATTATCCGTTATGTGGACGTTATTTAATATCCAAGCAGCCCATACGGAGATGAGTTGGTCGGTTAACCACACGCGAAAACTCTAGTCTCTCGTCCGGCGAATTTCCGTGTGTCCCATTTGTGAATCCTACAGATTTGCGACCCGTTCATTGTCAACATTAAAAAATGTTTACGTTGACAAGATAGCCTCGACACATGTGTCAGCCTGACACGTGGCGTTGAGATACAGTCGAAATGTGGGACATAATTTCAAAATAACATAGACATTGCGACAAGTCGCGGTGCCGTAGTTGAAGCTCTTTCGTCGAGACATAGGCCAGTGTTAGGCGGGGGTTGTGCACTGATATGTCAATCCATTTCCCTTGCAGTTTGCACAATGAAATACCTACGTGACGGTGGAGAATTTTTATGGTATTGCATGCAAATGAATGGGGAAATAAATGTATTTACGAATAAAATAAAATAAAAAAATTCTGCGGGAATAGATTGCTGCTTTTTGATTGGGTACTTTATGAGAACAAAATTTGTTTTGGTAAGTAATAAATAAATAACGAACAAAGTACCCAGTACGAGCTTATAACTTGCAATCTTTAATCTGTATTCATCGTAATGCCAACGTGTTAAAAAGGTCCTTTGCTATTACTTAAGTTTCCATTAAACCTTTAGCGGCAAATGCACCACCTGACTCCAAACAATTTAAACGCGAAGTACCTATTGTTTGTGCATTCTTTCTCAATAAACTTGTGATATTGATGATATTTTTTTTTTCTCTTTCTCGTAAGAATGAACTAGTAGATTGAAATTATCTTTGAAAGATTTGTGCAATGGGAGTGCATGACTTGATGTAAGCTTTTGGACATACGCCATTGAAACTTCGCTTGTTTCTGTTTTAGAAAACTGTTGTGTTTGTTTCGTTTTGTCGTGTTTTTTGTCTCGTTTTGACTGTTGTGCTGAATTTTTTTGGGTTAAATATTTTTGTGCTGTCATCATTTGTGGGAGGTATTTTTCGTTCTTTTCTGTTTTTGGAAAACTATTGTGTTTGTTTCGTCTTTTCGTTTTGCTGTGTTTCTGTCTCGTTTTCAACAAAAGTGCTGAATTTTTTGGGTTCGGTATTTTTGTGCTGTCATCATTTGTGGTTTTTTTTTTGCGTTCTGTTAGTCCATTTTTCTTTGTTTTTCTTTTTTTATTGACCATATTCCTGTTGTGGAGTATTGTGTGGTGTTTATATCCTGATAACAGAAATTTTTTGCTTCATTTGTGTTTTTGTCATTTATGTTTTTTGTAGTTTTCTTCTACAGACATACATGTGCATAGCAATGGCGTATGTACAAAAGCTTACATCAAGTAGTAGATTGAACTGCGTAGGCTCGGAGGTAGGCCTATAGATTGAATTCTGGCGGTCGATCTTCTGTGCACGTCAGCCCTTTTCCATCTCGTTTTTTTTTATACATGCATAATTTCGTGTTTCGACGTGCGTGAATGGGTGTCGTAACCAAGGAAACAGGAACACGTAATTATTTTTTTGTGTGCCCTGTGAAATTACGGCGCTCCTCTGCCAGAAACGTGATGGATACAGACGGAGGAGGCTCGGAATTTTCTCGCCCGGAGGGAAGAAAACACTTAACCTTGGACAAGCCGTCCACCGTTTGCACGCCTGGGTCCCGGCGCGCGTCCTGATTGGCGGTGGTCCGTGGACTGGCAGCGCCTCAGGGCGACAACCGCTCGCGAGACATGTTTACAAACCACACATAACATATATATTATATATATATATATAACTCTGTATTTGTTCTAATCAACTAGATCCGACCTCAATACAGGATGCATTATGATGGGTAGGGGCAGGCATTTTTCGCGAATAAATCTGAACGCCTGTTAGACTGCAACAATGTATACCCGCACCTGTGGTTTCTTCCTTGTGATTGGCGGCCCGTTTGCGAGAGAATTCGTTGCCTTATTTGACCGAGCCACTCAGGACGCGTTTGCTTCCGCACTGAATTACTGTGATTGGTGTTGTAACAATCGACATGCGCCTGAAAAAAATTCACCCAATCACGAAACATAGACGATGCTACAGTGTTTTAACTTATAACTAGAGACCGGAAAAATTCGTGAGTTCATTTCGCGATAGGCTAAAATACAAGTAGTTATGCCTAAGTGCTGCCTCTGCTATTGGCTCACAACTCACCTGGATGACTCTGAGCCAATGAGAAACACTCAACCAAAGCTTTATCGAATCACAGGCTGCTACGTTGGGACGTCTCACAAGACAACAGCCAATGAGTGGGTGACATTTGACCGAGTGTACGTAGAACTATGGAGTTCATCCTACAGGTCATTGAACCCGCGAATTTTTCCGGTCCCTACTTATAACTAAAGACCGGAAAAATTCGCGGATTCATTTCACGATATGCTAGAATCCAAACTGTACATTTATATTGCTTCTGTGATTGTCTTATAGTTTATTTGAAGGACTTTTAGCCAGTGGGAAACCTTCAACCAAAAAAATTATCGAATCGCAAGCGTCCCATTTGACAAGTGTCACGAGTCAATAGCCAATGAGCAAGTGGCATTTGTCTGAGTATGTAGAGGGTTGTGGAGTCTATCCTAGAGGTCATCGAAAGCGCGAATTTTTCCAGTCTCTACTTATAACTAATCTCTAAATCTTTTCGCGAAATATGCATGGCCCTAATTATAGGCTATTAGCTTCCTGTTTAATTTTGTTTGAATTATATTATATTCTTTGGACTTCATTATCTCATGGGGGATTAGGTCTCGCAATCTTGCCGTTTCAAATGTTTTTGATACCGCTTGCGATAAAGCTTCCGTGCTTAATTTTTATGGTCAGCATGGCACAGGACTTAAGTTTTCGCTACTTTTTGGAATCAGCACTTGTGAACTGGCGTGATCGTAATGACAGTTGTAGCCGACCGCGGCGCTTACAGACTGGAGTCTGTTAGTAAATATGAAGTTGCTGGTGTAAAAGGTCTGGGAGATATGATTCATTCCTTGACAATAAAAAAAATGGGATAAATAGTTAAAAGTTAGAAATATAGCAAAAATATGGAAAAAATATATATTTCAAGTTGATAGGGCCTAATCTCCCTTGAAATCTAGTTTTCTGGGGCTAATTTTTTTGGTGCGTTAGAGATTTTAGGCAGTATCGTTAAAGACCGGAAAAATTCGCGCTTTCGATGACCTCTAGGATAGACTCCACAACCCCCTACATACTCAGGAAAATGCCACCTGCTCATTGGCTATTGACTCGTGACACCTGTCGACAGGGACGCTTGCGATTCGATACTTTTTTGGTTGAAGGTTTTCCATTGGCTCAAAGTCCTTCAGATAAACTGTAAGCCAATCACAGAAGCAACATAAAGGTACAGTTGCTTGGATTCTAGCATATCGTGAAATGAATCCGCGAATTTTTCCGGTCTCTAAGTATCGTGTATTACTTACTTTAATTGAATATTTTTTATTCTGTTATATGTTTATTTCTTCTAAAATAAACAGATATCTCCTGACTGATCAATAATATTGTTACGAACGTGTTCAAGGCCACGTCAAGCGCAGGTGCAGAGCTAGCTGGACTGCATCATATGCCGCCGTAACATGAGACGTGCTGTGCGCACCTGGGTCGCCGCTTCCCCCCCCCCCCCCCCCCCTTCACTCCGCTCCCCGCGCGGCGCTGTTAGTTTGACATTTGAAACCTGACAGCTGCGGAGATACGCGAGTCGCCGATACGTGTTTCGAGAGATTTCTGCCGTCGTGTCGGCGCGGAATGACGCGAATGGCCCCAGCCGCGCTCGTGAGTTCCAGAAATGGCAGCTGATATATAAAAAGAGGACGTCGACCTCAGAGTTCAGTTCAGTGAAGTCAGGAGTTTTCCCGCGGTGGAGTTTCCGGGCGATAGAGTGGCGAAGTCCCTGGACGAAGGTTCCAGGGCGAAGAGTTCAGTTCCGGGCGATAGTGTCTCGGGCGCGGCGGAGTCCCGAGCGAAGTTCCGAGCGAGGCGTCGAGTGGGATCTCGGCGAAGGCAAGTGCGTCAGCGGCGGCGGAGTGCGGCGACGCGAGGTGTGTGGAGTGTAAGAAACGAGTGACTGGAGGATGCAACATTTTTTTTAAGTACAATTGATTAATTGGCATTTTAGATTATTAGCTAGTAATGTAAATAGTGGCAATAAATAAAACTGTGTGTAATAAAAATCTTTTATTGGGCTATCCTTTACGAACCCGCAGTAAATCGTAACAATATTAACTAAAATAATAATTAAATAATTAATTTCCTTTTCTCTCCTGTTCCTCTCGAAGGCAGTCCTGGTGACCGGCAGGTACGATCTCTTCGCTGGAGGCGCTAGGTCGCGATCCGCCACTTTTTAACGGAAATATAAATGGTCCAGGATTTTGAAAGCCAGAAGGACAGAGAAACCACCCGTCTCACCCGCACTTACTCAGTGAGGGGCTCTTTAGCTCCAGGGGGTCCCAGCCCCCCCCCCACTTTTTTTTCCGATCTACACTGAGAGAAAGGTTTGTTTGCCTCAACAAAATATTTGTTTTTATACGGTGAAATAAATATATTTTGTTAATTGAAACAAATATTTTGTAGAAGGAAAGATTCTGTTCACCCAACAAAATGATTTTGTCAACTCAAATGTATATTTGGTTAGGTGTAAAATATAATTTTTGTTACTTACCGAGTTTGGTTAAGCTAACAAAATATTTTGTTCCACCAAGTAAATATTTGTATCGCCATATATAATCAAATATTTTTTTTGATTCAAACAAACATTTTTCTCTGTGTACGCCCATGGATTTAAGTACCTACTCGTACGACACTCGTAAAATATTCAAGACAAAAAATCAAACAATATTTTAACTAGATAAACTTCTATAGTGGAACTATTAAAACGTAAAGTAAAAGAAAATATTATAATGGACGCAATCAAAAACCTCTTTTACTTACAATGCAACCAACTGATTGGCTGTTGGATTAATGTTTTATAACTAGGTTGTCCGTGATTCAGTACTAGTTTAGGGTTTCTTAAAGGGCCAGTGATTCGAAGAAGCGCTCCAAATGTTATGATTTTTTTTTTTTTATTCTGGCCTGTCGCGAAAGAAAGTCACGAGTCTTTCCTGTCGCTAGTGTTTGACGAGCCCTGTAAAATTATCATCCAATCATTAACGTGGTACAAACTCACAGCTTCGTCATTCGCAATATAATTCTAAGCATGAATAGACTCTTATGCTTTTTTTAAAACCATTTTTTTCAAGTATGGGATAAGTCGACTAGCTCGAAAAAAACCGACATATTTAAAAAAATCTCTCGTGGCTATCCGTAGTTCTTCTCTTGATTCCCTTCCTCATTCATCTCCTTTCTCGGCCATTTTGTTTTCCCATTTTTTTTACGTGTTCATTTTTTATCTGACATCGCGCCGAGACGAGATTGCGTTTACGTTATGGGACTGGCGAAACGACCTTCCTGCTTTCACCGTTACTTTCTACGGACGAACTACGCGCGGAACATTTCGTGCGCTGCTGCCGTCAAGAAGCAACGACCGGTACTGGTTTTGTTATCATGTTTTATTGGTTGAAAAAGAGTCGACATTGCTAGGCCTTTCCATGGCTGGTTCTGAGAAAAAAAAATTGGTTGTCTGTAAAGTCGGTTTACGGACGATATTTTAACGTGACAAAGTCATAACAAAACATTGATGAAATGATTGTATACTTTTATGAATAAAATTGAATAATTTTTATCGAATTATCACTATTTTGTATGGATACAAAGGAGTGAAATGAAATCTACAATTTAATTGATAAATTTACTTTTATTTGCACTCATTAATTCAAATATGTTTATTACTTTAACGAAGAGAATATTTTAACTATAACTTTTATACATGTTTGCTATTTAACTTCTTCCAATCTGTATTATTCTGTTAAGGATAGGACGATGATAGGAAAATTAGGAAACGAATAGGAGTGTTTCAAGTTTAATGTGCCTCGAAAAAGTCAAATCGATGGTTGTTCCAATCGAGTGGAAGAGAGATAGATGCGGCGCAAGCGTACAATGAGCGTAACGGGACAATGAGTAATCCTTTTTCGTGCGTGCAGCCAGCGTTCATCGATTTATTAGACGTTGTCACGTCAAAACCCCTAAATTTATTTCTTGACCCTACACCTACCGTAAAAGAGAGTAAACATCTTACCTCTCAGTATACTGCATTTGGTAGGAGTAATCTCGTGAAAATGGAACGGATGTCTATGAAAGGAAATGTGATACATGAATGTCAGACCCACGTGTAGCAAGCAAACCCGTACATAGTCACTTTCGTAAACATTAGGGTACATACCAAACGTATTGGTTTGCAAAATGGAAACTGTATGTAGCAAGAAATCTCAATGACAAAAAAAAAGAGATGAATACGCAAAAACACTGAAAACCCGCCAAAATCAGCCAATGTCAAAAGTTAAAAGAATAGACAGCAAAGAGAAAATTTCCTGGACGGTGTTCGTCTGTGCTGTGATATTTTTTTCTGACTAATTCCTTCCAGAACATCCGCTGATTTTTGGCTTGTTTTCAATGTGTTTTTATGTTAGTTTTTGCTTGTTTGTTTGATTGAGGTTTCTTATGTTATGCAGTATAGCCAGCAATGGCTTATGTTCAGAGGGGGGAAAAAATCTACCTGTTTAAACCCCTCCCAGAGTTGTACTTGTCGTGTCGCCGTCAGTGAGTCATCGCGCGGACTTGCTCTACCGGGAGAAGCCTTCTTTTCACAGACGAGACAGCCAACCGCCCGATCGTGCATCTTCGGTTTTTTTTTTTTTTTGGTTCATTGTAACTCATGATAAATAATGGTCTATTAGGTTAGGTTAGCCACATTATAAATACTTTAAAACATTGTTGACGGTTGATTTGGTTAGGATAGCTACATTAAAGAAACTGTGAAATCATGTAAACGGTTTCCTAGCGCTGGATCGTTACATATTAAAAAAGTTATTTGCTGAGCAACCATAAAATGATTTTACAGTATTTTTAATGTAGCTATACTTACCTGATATAAACAACCATTCCACAATGTTTCAAAGTATTTATAACGTAGCTAACCTATCCCAATCGACCGCAAAATTTAATGCCACACCGGTTCATACAATGAGATAGAACGGAGAAAAAAGAAAGCGAGCATGAACTTCAGGGAACTTCGGGCGTGTCTCTCTCGTCTGTGAAATGAAGGCTTCCCGCTGCACGAGTCTCTCCCGAGGACGACGCGCGGCCAGGTGAGAGCTTGCAGGCCCTGCCGCGGCGTGTCGCGGCGATCGCCGCTGACGCAATAAGCGAGGGAGCCGGCGGTGGAATGCGTAACCTCCTCCTCCCCCCCCCCTCCTCCTGCCATAGAGGGACGGATGCCTGCGCTCTATCGGCACGCGATCGCGTTCCCACAGCGCGAGCTCCCACCCCTCACCCCTCACCCCTCATCATTGCTCCTGCAAGCCGCCAGCCTTGTCGTCGAGTACCTCCCAAATATTTGACGAGCGCGCACCGGCGGGTCGCGAGAGGAATTCCCCTTCCGGGAAGCCTTCATTTCACAGACGAGAGAGACACACCAGAAGTTCCCCGAAGTTCGTGCTCGCTTTTTATTCCCCCCCGTTCTATCTCATTGTATAAACCGGCGTGGCACTAAATTTTGCGGTCGATTAGGATAGGTTAGCTACATTATAAATACTTTATAACATTGTGGATGTTTGGTTATATTAGGTAAGTATAGCTACATTAAAAATACTGTAAAATCATTTTATGGTTGCTTAGAAAATAACTTTTTTAATATGTAGCTATCCAGGGCTAGGAAGCCGTTTACATGATATGATTTCACAGTATCTTTAATGTAGCTATCCTATCGAAATCAACCGTCCACAATGTTTTAAAGTATTTATTATGTAGCTAACCTAGCTTACCTAATTAACCATTAGTTTTCATAAGTTGTCCAAAATTAACATTCACGGAATATGGGGCGTCCCGTGAATATTTGTGGAAGACAAAGACTTCCTAGATTTTATACGGTATAAAAAATATAATAATCCACGAAGTACGTTTCTTCAATTAGGTATTTTCCTCTAAAAACAATTACAAATAAATATCGTTTCCTTGTTTATGGTCTTTCCTTTTATCAACACCGCCATATTTATTTACAATGAACAAAAAAACTCAGAAGATGCACGATCGGGCGTTTGGCTCTCTCGTCTGTGAAAAAAAGGCTTTCCAATTCCCCTCCGAGCGCGCGCCAGGTAAGCCAACACGCCGCGCCGCCACGAATCCTTCACTTTCGCCACACAAAAACCGAAAGATGCCATCTTGGTTTCAGTTGTGCCTAGGCTACAATATTTTTGTAATCGTTTTTTAACGATTGACTTTAGTTCGCAAAGGCTTAGAATACATTTGTTAACAGAATTTTCGAAAGCTGAAAATGATTGGCTGCAATACATCTCCTCTTTCCCCCCACTCCTTTTTTCTTATAAGATATAATTCCTGTTCAAGAATGACTACAACTTTTTCATGGACAGAAAAAAATATATATAAATGTTATTTTTATGTCTTAATAAAATAAAATTTTAATAATAAACCCTACTCATCCCAAATGTTAAGAAATCCGTTATTCCTTACTGACAAGTGTAAAGAATTTGAAAGCATACAACATGAAAGAGGTTCTATTTCTCCCACCCCACCCCACCTCAACGAAATTAAAATCTGCGTAGGCTCCTGAGTATGATATACGTTTGTCTCTTCCGCATGAGTGGCGCTCAAGCTAGGCGGCCATTTCCGTTTCACTTTGGTTCTTCCAGACGCCATATTGGCCTTTAAGAGAGTTATCACGAGTTCGCAACGACAAGTAATTTTTTTTGACGTGATAACGTCTTATAAATCGATGAACGCCGGCTACACGCACGAGAAAAATTGTCACGTTCCGCCTGAGCCGAGCGTGCAAGAACCTGCCAAACCACCGTGCGAGAAAATCTTCTATAATATCAAACAGGTTAAGGCGGGGATTTTTAACTAATGTTCGTGATTATATTAAACAAATTATTTAAATTAAATTTGCAAAAACTGCAAATAATAATTGAAAATTAAAAAGTATGCATTTTTTCATCAATGTTTTCTTTTGACGTTATCACGTAAAATTATCGTCCGTAAACCGACTTTGCAGGCAATCGCCTTTTTTTCGTTTATTAAAGATAGTAACACATCGATTATTGTCTTAGTTTTGAATGCAACTCTTCCTGTTGAAAGGTACACAAAACAATGACTTTCACAGCCAATTATTAAAATAATATTCAGTTGAATTTTATTTTATAACCTTCAAATTACGCTATTTTTTAAGTATAAAAAACCAAACCATGGTTCACATAAATATTAAATGACAATCTGAAAGGTTCAAATGCTTGGAATATTCATTTAAATGTTATTTAAAACTAGCGATATTCTCCGACTTCACGTAGATGCCATCTACTAATGTGGCGTCAATTAGATTTAACAATTAAGTGTGTGCGAGATTCAAGTTCTCGTAAGTGCCAGGTATTTTCAAAAATTTGTACTTATACTAACACTATCTTACTTGAATTTACTTACAGGTAAATTATTACCGACAGAAAAAAACACCATAGATGTGCTTAAATCATCAACCTTAACTAAAAATCTACTTCTTTAATTTAAATATTAATAAGAAGCGCGTATGATAAATTTACGGCACCTAAATTTCACCTAACTACCTAATTTCAATTATAAAATAGAATGATATAACAGATACACCGACAAAAATAATTAGGTACCTATTAAATTATACATATCACGCTAAAAAGCAAGGTTTGAGGGATCGAATATAAAACTGTGTAAAGATATATTCTGATCGAAATTAAATGCCTAAGGAAATTAACATATTTAATGGGACAGGTCGGACAAAATAGCTTCGCAAATAATTCATCATTTTTTAACCAATTTTAAAAGATAAAAATTAGTTACTGTGAATCATCCTTAGATGATAGATATTAGCTATTGCGTATTTTTCTGTAGGCCTTTTTAAGACCTACAATTTTGTAGTACATTAATTATAATGCATCAATCATGTATAAGTCAGTGTAAGCCATGTAAGCGCTCTAAAAGCGTCTTTTTACGACTTCATTACAAAACATCGATATTTCTCTATTATCTTCAAATTTAATATGAATGTTTAATACACATAAACCTTCCCGAATAAATTCTCTAAATTATGGTGACAACCCCATCAAAATCCATTGTGTAGTTTGGAAGAAGTAAGCCAACAAACAGACCCGCGGACAGCGACTTTGTTATATACTATTTAAAGAAGTCATCCTGTCAATTGGGCATAGTGTTTAAATTAAATAATACATGATTTATGAGCAACTCAACATAACAACATGACAGGAATCAACTGGTTTGAAAAATATTGCTTCTTACATGGGATATCAATCCAGATTGTTTTTTTTTTTTTAAATGTTGACACTTAGTAAGTGGCAAGAAAAATTTCTTGTACAACTTTGATGTGCTTTTCAAAACAGGAAAATTAGAAGGTTAGATATTGTTTTGAGTCTTTCACTAAACTTATATCATTCGAACACATATATGAAAATGAACTCATTCATTAGTTTCAGAAAATGCCACATTTCATATCCAACTATATTTAAGTACAAAATTGTTACATACTTTCATTTGGCATTTATTTTCCATTAATTGACCCGGTATCTGTCAACGCCGTTTCCAAAGAATTAATTAAAAATGCTCATTATCATAAAGCTCGACCGCTTGAGCCGGTGACTCGCGCTCAGAAATCAATCATTATTATTTTTGTGTCGGAGTGTGTGGTTGAATATCCGTCAGATGTGATGTACGGCAAGGCTGCAAACGAGTCAGTCCAGTACGTGCTACATTCTCTCCAATGAACAATTGCACTTTACTGATAGGTAGAGACCGGAAAAATTCGCGGATTCAATGACATCTAGGTTAGCCTCCATTATCCTCTCCATTTTTCAAGCAAACACGCGTGTTCATTGGGTGCTAACTTGTAAGGCGTCTCCACTAGGTAGCTTGTGATTCGATGATTCTTTGGTCGATAATCTCTCATTGGCCCAGAGAGCTCAAGTATAACATCGAACCAATAGCAAAACCAGCAGAATTGTATACACGTGTTTGGATTTCAGACTATCACGAAATTAATCCGCGAATTTTTCCTCTCTCTACTGATAGGTTCATTTTGTTGTAATTGCAACAAAATTTGCCAATATATAAAATAAAGTAGATATATGCCTTGTTATCTAAATAAATATGCTTGCCAAAGACTTTTCACCTTTACGAAGTACTCTGCTTACAAATTAGCCAGTGATCTTCGTAAAATTATTACTATACTCATAACATGAAGACATAAAAAAACTGGTTACGTCTACAGTAAGAACATTCTTCTTTTGTTCACGCGTGTGTTTGCCACTGTTTAGAACGAAACCTACAACTCGGGTGTCGAAATAGGGCGTCGTTTCTAAGAAGATTTCCGTTACTTGAAATTACGAAGAACTCATTCGTTTATTTGAGTTTTAAATTCTTCGTTGAAAAGTCTTTTGATTTACTGTAGTTTCTGACGGTGTATTTACTAGTAATATTCGGAAATAAAATGACGGCAGGATTTTTAGCTGTCAAACAAAAAAAAAGAGGGGGGGGGGGGGTTGTCTGTAAAGTCGGTTTACGGACGATAATTTTACGTGATAACGTCATAAGAAAACATTGATGAAAAATTGCATACTTTTTTAATTTTCAAATATTATTTACAGTTTTGCAAATTTAATTTAAATAATTTGTTCAAATATAATCACGAACAATTAGTTAAAAAGCCCGCCTTATCCTGTTTGATATTATTGTAACCCTTCTTCCTCCTCAATTGGAAGAGGGGTTGCGTCCCCGACTCACTCTGGGCGCGAAGGGAAAAAATAAATATTAAAACCAGGCATAAAAAGCTAAACAATATAAATTCCCCACACCACTGCCCAGGGGTCAGGCCAAAAAATTCAAAGGATATAATAGTAGAGTAACCATTAAACAAACAAGAGGCAAGACTTTGGACGTATGTTATTAAAAAATAGAAATTTGCAAAAATAATTTTTACTATACATAACCATACAAGCTTAGTTACAAAAGCTGACGTTAATAATGGCAGCATCTTATCCCCATTTACGATACTAACAATAACCTTTAAAAAATCGTAAAAATATAAATACTGATAACAAGTATAAAAATATATAAGGGCGTGAGGCGTGGCCACTATAAAATATCAAAATTTACTGACTGCCCTAATACCAAAAATCAAACAAGACAATCAATACAAATATATAAAAAATCTACAAAAATAATACTGAAGTACAAACAAATTATTTAAATAAAGTTCTTAAACTCTCAATCAACGGTTTAGTCTTTCTTGAGATGTTCGTTGCTAAAGACTTGCCAAAGATTTTATAAAAACGTAGAATGGCCGCACCAACCAACATCAGGCTGCGCATGTAGTCCAATACCGATCGCATACTTTTAATAATACTGCACAAGCTGATATATTAGCTAAAGCCAACTTTAAGTATGCAAATTCCGAAGACAAAGTCTCAAAAACAAATTGCAAAATGTTCGTTTCTTCCAAACTTATACTTTTATGGCAACTACAGGCAAACGGGCGACCTTTTTTTAAAAAAAAAATCCCACACTGGAACAACGTGTGAAAACAAATGGGCCTCTTCACCAAACTGGCTAATAAAAGTTCCGTCCAAATAAAATTTAGTATGGGAAAATACACAGTTCACTAGGTTTGCCAAAAACCACTGCAGCACCACGAGGGTAAAAATCAAAATTGCGGCCTCTCTTTACCTTGATAAGTTCAGTATCACAGGGCAATCCATTGCCCTGTCACCCAGCGTGGAGCCTCCATCCCAATACTCTTCGTCGCCCGTTGCCGTCCGGCACACCAGTCCGCGCCGTCACATGGCTCTCTCCTCGACGGTCGCTCGGCACGCACTCCCCGGCCCAGCTGATTTTTTCTTCCCGGCAAGCCGAATGTCTGACGTCATCAGCCAACCGCCGGGCGCTCACCAAGTGGTATTTACGTGAAACACAATCGATATTCTTAAACTCATAATCGATAGCTACCAAACTGCGTATAACTAATTAACAGAAACAAATATAATTAAAAAAATTTACAGATAAATTAACATTAATTAAAAAAGGCGTAAAAATACGTGAAATAAAAACCATATAAAACTAGAGACCAGCAACAAAAATAAATTACAAGTAAAAATGTGGCCCTGCCGGCCACATTATAGATGATTTTCTCGCACGGTGTTTGGCCGGTTCTTGCACGCTCGGCTCAGGTGGAACGTGACAAAAAATTTTCGTGCGAGCAGCCGGCGTTCATCGATTTATAAGACGTTATCACGTTGGAAAAAAAAATAATAATCTTTGAAGTTAGCAGCCAGAGAGGGGCACGCGGGTATGTTTCACGAGAGAAGCTGAACCTCGCCAGACTGCGGTGATGTCTGCCCGCGGCAAGCGGCTCCTGTCCTGTGATTGGCGGTCGTCTGCGGCACAAGCCGCTGCCATATTCGGCGCGGCCATTCAGGGGCGCTGCTCGTTCCCGCGCGAGATTGCTGCGGTCCGCGCGCGTGTGAAGAAAGTCCTCCAGTCACGAAGCGCTGCCGATGCCACCCCGCCGTCTCTCAACACACGCCACTGGCTGCACAAGGCGCCAGTCCGCCGCGCCTGAAGGTTCGACATTCAAAGGGCATTCGCAGTGTCGCGCTGAGAAATACCATCTGTAGCAGGGTCGGAGAATGTCACGTGCTTCCCCCCCCCCTCCTTCACCACAGCAACCTCCCTTGCACTCTATAATGAAATAAATGAACTAGAACATTCAAGTCTATTTATAATACAGCAATTCCGCGATATAATTAAAAAAAAAATCAATTAAATATGCTATTTATATATATTTATGTAGAACAAATTTCTTGTTAAGTTGTTATAGAGGACAATTTAGTTTTTGTTTGATTTTAAAATGATAGTTAGGAGCAGGCATTTATTTGTGAAAAATAAAAATTGCACGCCTATTAGACAAAAGCGCGCAGCTGTCTCTTCCTTGCAATTGGCCAGCCGTAGCTGTGTTTGGAAGGTGACCGTAATGGCTCAGACGTCTCAGCACTTGCCTCCCTCCGTAACCGGGGCTCAGCACTGATTTTTTTTTGCAAAGTGGGAAATGTGGCGGACGTTGCCGTGAGACGATGAGTCCTACAAATGTCCAATATACGTAAGCACCTTTATAGCTTGGCTTCTGGGTTGTAGCAGTGTCCTTGGCGAATAATTTGGTGAATAATTATTCGCCAAGGACACGGCTACAACCCAGAAGCCAAGCTACAGACAATGGCCGTGAAAGCCTGCGAACATTATTGATGAGTAGAGGCCGGAAAAATTCGCTAAATAACATCGCGATAGACTAAAATACAAATAGTTATACCTCAGTGCTGCCTCTGCTATTGGCTCACAACTCACCTGGATGACTCTGGGCCAATGAGAAACACCCGGCCAAAGCTGTCTCGAATCACAGGCTGCTACGTTGGGACGTCTCACAAGACAGCAGCCAATGAGTGGGTGACATTTGACCGAGTGTACGTAGAACTATGGAGTTCATCCTACAAGTCATTGAACCCGCGAATTTTTCCTGTCCGTAAGTATGAGGTGCGCTGCAACTCGCTCCACGAGGAGAGAGAGAGAGAGAGAGAGAGAGAGAGAGAGAGAGAGAGAGAGAGAGAGAGAGAGAGAGAGAGAGAGAGCGTGTGTGCGCTGCGCACGCGTGTCCACCCCCCTCCCCCTCCCCCCAATCCAAACACACCTCCCACCCCACGCAGCAGAACAAACGCTCCGTTATCAGCGGCGGTTACGCAAGGCGGCGGCGCCTGGCGTCGACTCAATGGGCGCTGACACCCCTCCCCCCCTCTCAAGCCCCCTTCACCCCAGTGCCTCCGCGTGGGATAAACAACTCCGCGCAAGTTAGATCTTCCCAGTACACAAGAGACGCCGGTGTCTTCGCGAAAAAAAAAAAAAAAAAAAAACATTCTTGTCGAGGTATTTCTAAAAAAAAAAAACACTGTATAGGCCAGTCAATAAGAGGCAAAGTAAGCACTTTTTACCAGCAGACCTGAAACCACTTGATATAAGGGTAATTTGAGGACGCTAAATCGAACGGTGTTAATTTTTTTTAAATCGGACGTGAAGTTTTTGGAAAAAAGGGTAAAAAATTGGTGTGACTCATTTTTTTCTCAGAATCTAGGCGTTTAAGCGAAAAAATGTTTCAAACAAAAGTTGTGGAGAATCAAAAAATAACTACATAAAAAAGGTTACTAGGTCCATCTTCGTATTTGCAAACATGAGCGAGAAATATTGGAGAGAAAGTAGTAAAGCGTAATTGTGAAAGTGGTATGTAGCTCTTTCTGGCTGTTGTGGATAGAGGTACAGAAATTTTCACGAATTCATTTGGTCGTGAGTTAGAGTGGAAAAACCTATACTCTTGCACTTTATACTCTTGCACTGTGTTCATGATTGGCCCGCAGTTTTTTTTTTTTAGTTTTTTTGACACGCCCCTTTGTCTTCCGTGAGCACGGTCATACAGACAGGTCTGGCAACTTCCTATTTTTTGCCTTGGCGTGTCTCGTCGGCTTACTAAAACGGCGTTAGTAGTATTTGAATCCATCATTAACAATTAAAATTGTGTTACATGGGAGTTTCGTATAAAATATTATATTAGTCCTTATTTCGCCCTAAATTTTTGAAAATGTTTCCCCGTATTACTATTTTTTCATTCGTTTGAGTAGGCCTACTTGGTAAATGCCTAATTTGTGGGTTCGATACCCACTAGTACAATTTTTTTATTTAAATGTTTTATTTCTTACAATATTAAACTATAAATTGCATAGATGAAATATATATATATATATGGAAGTTAAATGTATATATTTACAATTAATATATTCAATACAGTAAAGTTTACTATAAATGAGTTGATTAATATATTTCATTCAAACAGGAAATGTTTTAAATGATAAAGTTTTGAATTGTATTTACTGTAGTGTGTGATTTGTGATTTTATTCAAAACCTAACACAATTAAGTACTTTAACTGTTTTAACGTATTTAAATTCAAAAATTTAAAAAATTGGGTTGGAATTATGAATAATAACATATTTTACGTGAAACTCTCATTTAACACAATGTTAATGATGGGTTCAACTACTACTAGCGCCGTTAGTTCGCAGGCCGCCGCGAGCTTCACTAATCCAAGGAGAATGAAGGTAAGTTGCCAGACCTGTCTATATGACCGTGTCCGTGAGCTAGGAGAGAAGGGGAAGCCTATGATGTACTTTCTGTATTGCACAGACCCGAACAAGCCCGAATATCTACCTTCGGCCAACTTCGTCAGTTTTTTGGTTAATTACTTTACAAAATTGTGGATGGTTGGTTATGTTAGGTTAGTATAGCTACATTAAAAATACTGTCAAATCATTCACCTAACAAACCATTCACACAATCTCCCAAATTTTTTTAATGTAGCTATACTAACCTAATTAACCTCTAATCTCCACAAAATGTGTTAAATAGAGGAAATATTGTAGCACGAAATAAAAGTATTGCCGATTTTTTTTCATTTTTTTTTTTTTAAGGAAGAGGGACTAGTCGAGGTAATTACCCATTCAACATCAATAATCAGTTCGTTTACGTATCCATAAATTTAAACTATGCCTTCAACCTTGACTCCTCCTCGTGTTAATATTTTGAGTCTACAGAAAAAAATGATCCCGACGTTGGCCGAAGGTAAATATTCGGGCTTGTTCGGGTCTGTGCAATACACAATGTACATCGTAGGCTTCCAAGGAGAGAAGTAATTCAGTTAGGTAGTGCCAACTAACAAGAACAAAAAAAAAACAAAAAAAAAGTTCTCTCCAAGAAATCAGCCAGTGTACAAGTAATCGTTGACAGTGCAGATGTGTGGCTTTGAATTTCAGCATGATGCCGGAATAATTCGCGTGATTCCCGGGTCTCTAGTTCTGGAACAAGGACGACCAGTAGCACGGCAAGTGCGTTCCCATTGGCCCTGTCAGGCGCGGGAAAACATCTCTCACCAACTACAGACACTGTGGCTGCGGCTGCCATTATTATGGGCCATGTATTTTTCTCGAAAAGATTTCTGTTTCGCAAGGCGGCTTATCCCAGCGTGAAGAGGAGCTTACACGAATTATTAAAAAAGAAAGAAAGAAAGTGAAGGGGAATATCTTCCGATCACTACATTAATCATGACACGTAATTATTATTATTAGTAGAATTAACTGTTAGGAAATTTATTTATGTTATGAAACAGCTAATAAACCTTTTTATTTTATTTTTGAAATTATAGGCCCTACTTCTTTGGTCGCGTTATGAAAAAAATTTATGAGAGTGAATTTTTGCGATGCGCACGCACCATGCAACGAAATATTCACAGGACGAAAAAAATACTACATTCAAATAAAATTTATATGTGTTTTTAATCTCATACTTTAGTGATGATATTGAATACTTGTACATATAATTTAAAAACTTTTTATTGTGAATGTTAGTGATAGAAATTGTGATTACAAACTTTTTCAAGTATATTTATATAAGTGAGGTTATATTCCCGTATGTATAATTTATTTACATTTTTAATTACCTATTACATTATTTTAATAAATAATTAAAATTAATAAATTAGAATAAACATTCACCGTATTTATTGGTTTTAACTACTATCAAAATTTATCTCAATTATTTTACCAAATTAAATAATTCATTGTACACACAAGTTTATATTAATATTGCATTCTGAGTATTTATTCAACTGCTTCATTTTTAATGAATTTATACTTTACCAACCATATTTATAATATCACTGCAGTACTTTTATAATTTTATTTCTATCAATTATATGCATTCAAAAATTAAAGTGAGTTTTTTTTAATACGCCAAGTAAGTATAACTTTTAACGCGCGTACGTAATCACTCTAGGGACAGGAAAAATTCATGGGTTCAATGACCTGTAGGATGAACTCCATAGTTCTACGTACACTCGGACAAATGTCACCCACTCATTGGCTGCTGTCTTGTGAGACGTCCCATCGTAGCAGCCTGTGATTCGATAAAGACTTAGGTTGGGTGTTTATCATTGGCCCAGAGTCATCCAGGTGAGTTGTGAGCCAATAGCATAGGCTGCACTGAGGTATAACTATTTGTATTTTAGCCTATCGCGAAATGAACTCGCGAATTTTGCCGGTCTCTAGTAATCACTAGAGACCTGAAAAATTAGCTGATTCAATTCGTGAAATTCCACAATTCAAATAATTATACCTTAATGCTGCTTCTGTCATTGGTTCACTGTTAATCTGGAGTAATGAGGGCCAATTAGAGACCCTCACTCGTAGAAATGTCGAATCACAGGCTACCCAGTCGAGACGACTCACAAGTCAACAGCCAATGAACAGTTGGCATTTGCCCCAAGTGTGTAGAGGATAGTGGAGTCTATCCTGGAGGTCATTGAATCCGCGAATTTTTTCCGGTCTCTACTCTAAAAAAAATTTGTACTTTTACAAGGGAAATTCTTGGAAACCCTGTTGCCAAGGATATTTCTTGCAAAACTACAAGGCAGAGCCTTGCAAAATCGCACATGGTACAAAGCTCTGCCTTGTAGTTTTACAAGTAATATCCTTGGCAACAGGGTTTCCAAGGATTTTCCTTGTAAAATATACAAAAATTTCTTTCATTGTAGTAATCACACGCACCCTTTTTTTTTAATTATGATTTTTTTTTTTCTAGATTCATGAGCTGGGTATGCTGTTCCGGCCCATGTCCGGCGGCAACAGTTCATCGACTGTGTGTTCGCGTCTCGCGCAGAAACAAGCCGACTGGGGTCGCTGACCCTTGACCCCGGCGCCCTCTCACGCATGGGGCAGCGCTGATTAAATAACGCCGCAATCAACGCCAAGCGGTCTCGCGGTGGTTGTAACATTGTTGCGTCCGTTTGTTATTTTTTTTTGTAAACCGCCTTGAACTTTTGACCGGTATTATTTATGTGGCGAGTCGACAGATAAGTCCCCCGGCTCAGCTGCGAGCTGAGTGAAACATCAAAGCGCTTTTCGCGCCCTGCACATTGCCCCGTGTAGAACATCGCCAACCGCAAACATCGGAGGAGAGGAATAATAGGAAATATCTTAAAAGTTTTATGGACATACGTCGTAGATAGAGACCGGAAAAATTCGCCGGTTCAACGACCTCCAGGATAGACTCCCACTATCATCTACACACTCGGGACAAATGTCAACTGTTCGTTGGCTGTTGACTGGTGAGTCGTCTCGACTGGGTGGCATGTGATTCGACACTTCTATGAGTGAGGGTCTCTAATTGTCCCTCATTACTCCAGATTAACAGTGAACCAACGGCAGAAGCAGCACTCAGGTATCATTATTTGAAGTGTAGCATTTCACTGAATGAATCCGCGAATTTTTCAGGTCTCTCTCTCTCTCTATCTCTTTCTATATATATATCACTTCACAGAGAAAAACAGTAGGATGTCATCGATGAGGCGTTAGCAACAATGATAGTTAATAAAGACTATAACCGACCGTGGATGACACACCGACAAACAGAATAAACCAGCGATAATAATAGATTGTTTATTGCGGTCTATGCATTTAACATTTTTACATGGGCTTGAATTTTTTTTTACTGTGTGCTTGCGTAGTCATATATTTTTGTCTGTTTTTTTGAGGTTTCTCTATGACATACGTACAGGGTTACCAGTAATAGCGTATATACATGGAAATTTTAATCAATCTTCCATGCTGCAATAATTATTCATGTTATTGTACACATTTGGATTCTTTTCCAATGCAAACACTGTTGTGCGGTTTTATTTTACAGCCAACAATGTTGGTCTACATATATATACTCAATAAAAAAATTACCAAGGATGTTGGAATGGGGAAAAAGTGGCGTGTAATAAACAATGGCCCTCGTTGTGATTAGTATTTACGGAAAATAGGGGGGAGGGCGTTTTTTCGCACCCCCATACGCCTGCTAATCCACCTTTGGTTACATAAATATTCGCCCAATATAAAGTTGGATATCCGTGTAAGCACATGTTAAATGCATGCTGCAGTCAATATGCATTCACTTCCCGGTATTATTTCTAAAATAAATTATCTACAATTATAGTTAGTAGTTGGAAATAGGGGGTTCAAGCACAGGCGGAGGAGCCAGGAGCCCGCCATCTTGGATGACGTCATCGGCGGCCATCTTGGATGACGTCATCGGCGGCCATCTTGGATGACGTCATCATGACCTTTGACCTTGACCTTTGACCTTGCAAATCTATGCTAATCTATGCCAATCTATGCCAATCTACGCTAATCTATGCCAATCTATGCCAATCTATGCTAATCTATGCCAATCTATGCTAATCTATGCCAATCTATGCTAATCCGTATGCCAATCTATGCTAATCCATATGTTAATCCATGCTAATCCATATGCTAATCCATGCTAATCCATCCGCCATTTTATATTTCTAGAAATTTCCACCAACTTCGAATCGTGACGTCACCGTTGCACTTTTCGTCACGGCCGCCATCTTGGATTAGAATTTTTTTTTTTCGAACTTTTGAAATTCGATGTAATCATCAGCCGCCATCTTGTTTCGTCTGCTGGTGGCCGCCATCTTGTTTTCGTCTGCTGGTGGCCGCCATCTTGTTTTCGTCTGCTGGAGGCAGCCATCTTGTGACGTCATATAGTTCTGTTGGTCGCCACCAGATAGCAGCAGGGATTATTTTATTTTAACTAAAATAATTTCAGTGCCGAGGCTGGGATTCGATCCATGGGACGTGAAAACGTCCAGGATGTCGTGGTTACGAGGCGGACACCTTGACCACTAGACCACGAGACCAATTGGGATATGGTGGAATAAATAATCTATATATGCTACGTACTGACGGCAAGTTTATGATAAATGGGGGAGGAGGGTGTTTTTGCCTTCCTTAATGCATACCTAAGGCCCCACATTTTAAATTAAAATTATTATACCATCGCCATCTTTAATTCCAGCACAGACTACCAGATGGCGCCAAATTCAAAATATTAGTTAGGGAGTCGGCAGGCAGGTGTCGCATGCCGCCATCTGGGTTCTCAAGTTGGCTGGTAGATGTCGCTAGTATCGCGCGCCAAATTCAAAAATTAGTTGCCAGAGGCGCCGCCATCTTGGTTCTCAAGTTGGCTGGTAGATGGCGCCACCGTCACCATATTTTAGTTCATACAATCGATACCAGATGACGCCACCATCGCCATCTTTAGTTCCTAGTGTTGCTACCAGAGTGTGCCACCGTCGCCATCTTTAATTCTTAAAGTTACCGCCGGAGCGCGCCACCATCGCCATCTTTAATTCCTAAAGTCGCTACCGGATGGCACCACTGTCGGCCATCTTTAATTCAAGGTATTGTCGCCGGATGGTGCCAAGTTTGAATTTAAAAACCTACAAGTGTTATGCAATGTGTAACCAGTCGAGATAAGTTTGGAACCTGTAGCCATATTATTATTATTATTTATTAATGTATGTTTATTAAATATGATAGAGTATTTATAAAATATTGGTGTTGTGTAGAGTCTCTCTCTCTTCTTCTCGTAGTGGCAGACAGTTGTAGCAATTGTAGTCAGTTTGGAACCACTATACTACATCTCGACACTACTTAGAAATTATGCCTCCACTATTTTACCCGGACTTGGCACCGGGCAAGCATGGAACCAGAGGAGTAATGCAAGGGAATGGCTTTTCATTTGTTTGTAACAAACAAACCATCCATCCGATTACATTATCCCAAGTGCCATGCCTGGCTGTGTTACCCCCCCCACGAAGCTGAAAAATGAAAACAATTCCCATAAGAACACAAGGGGAGGGTAAATATGTGCAAACATTGAGGGAAAAATAACCATCGCTGAAACATACTTCCCAGCATTAATTACAACAAAAGATGACAGCAAAGAGGACGGGGAAGAGAAGGCCTAAATAAAAAATGTATAAATACATGTGATAAGCCTCCATTACCCAACGTAGCCATGGGGTAGCGTATGTATACCATCATCCTGGATAACTCTTTTGTTATCTGTCCAAGTAAGTGCTAGTTTGTTGGTGCACTCGGAATAGATATCATGGTGGTAGGAGCGTATAGATCGCACTTTTACACGCAATGTAGACTCCTGGTGTAGTGTACGTAGGTAGTCCTCAAAAGTGATTCGGTTTTTAATCACAGACCTTTGCACACCTTTGGCCTTCTTGGTTACAATGTCACTGCACTTTAGGGCGTACAGCTTAGCCCTCAAGCCGATAAATTCTGTCATGGGTCGGCCACAGCACTCATCTTTGAATTTCCCGATTACTTTAGAATTGGTCGCAGAGTGCAGGACATGGTTGGTAGGGTAACCACTCATGTCAAAGTGGTCTAACAGTGCATGGTCAGACTGCAAATCAGAGTAGAAATCATGAGTATCAATCTGATAAATAAAGCTGTCTGTATCCATGTAGGCTAGCTCAAGCCTATCATTATACCTGGGTTTCATCACATCATAATGGAAGTGGTACATCAAAGTCTTGGAGAGGTCAAGAACGGCAAATCCAACATATATTGGCTTGTCGAACATTATTTTCTCGTGCTGAAGGTGCACCAGTGCCAGACTCTGATCATAGACTGTGTAGTCTTTGAAGGTGGGGCGAGCCACAAGCTTGCGGAGGCGCTCTTCACAGCACACCAGCTCCATTACTTGCCTCTTACGTTTCGCCTCCATCAATTTCCCAAAAGTAGCATTATTAGCTAGTTTGAAAAAGTCTTTCTCAAAGTCGTTCTGTGCGGCTTGTCGTTTTCCAGTGTTCAATGCTATGTATGGCTGCAACCATGCTGACTGACGAAAATGTAGGACTCTATGGATATGAGTTAGGCGGAGACCGTGGGAAATTGCTTGTTTGAGGTTAATGTAATGGATAACGTAGTGGGATTTGTTGGAGAGAGTGGTGAGAAGTTTAGATTGGGTAGAATTGGGAGGACACTCATTCCTAGGAAGGAAGGGTAGATCCCGGTGGGACGGATGTAATTCTACTGGATACTCGACGTCACACTCCACAATGTAGCCAATATCACTATCATCAGGTATGCTGGTAAAATCAATGTTCGTATCATTGCTCCACTGAAAGTCACTGTGTGGTAGAGGGCAAGACATGGCCCAACCGTACAAATTGTTGGCATCTAGGTATGCAAGAGACGATGAAGGTTTGGTGGGGTTGTGTGTCTCAGGTGCATAGGCATTGTTTGCCACGCAGTGCCTTTTCATGCACTGTGCCACCCCACCTCGGATGCCTGACTCAACAAATAAATGCATGTCATAATCTGTGAGCAGGTCCAACCGAACTTGGGTAGTCTTGAGCATGGCATCAAAAGTAAATCCTGGTGCACTGACGTAATGCGCACAATCTAGACCATACGTGTCAAGACAAAGGCTGCGGAAGCTCTCGAAAACATCACATAAGATCAAAACATCTGACTTTAGGTATACATCGCTATACTCCCCCAATGTCGAGCAATGAAAGGCATCCCAGACGGTGTGTGCATGAACATAATCCTCATCGCTAATGGTAGAGTCGGTGAGAATGTTAAAGAAAGCCTCCTTGGGCGGTAGCTGTTGTTCGTCCAGACGTTCCCAGGAATCAATGTGATCATATGGGAATACTCCCTTCCGCATGACGAGCGACACACAGGTGGGATCGAAAAACTTCATGGTGGTGACAAACTGTGCTGGTGGTAGGTTATGTGCTAGTGTAGACAGGGAGCATGTCATGAATCTAAGTGTGTCAATGAACTGGACTGAGAACCTATCACCAAGCTTCTTCGAGAATGTTATCATTTTCTCTTCACTGTGTGGTATGATGAAGATCTCCTTAGTGTCATACCCAAGCTGCTTGACAATAAAGTGCTGGTCGTAGCCGAGATTATGGAAGAAGAATACTAGCTTCTTTGGTCTACGACGCAACATGTTACAGCCATTACAGGAAGGTCCAATGTAATTTCCTGTAAAATGATCATGATCCTTCACCCTATAGTTTGATGCAGTGAAGGGTTTGTGGCAGTAGCAGCATTGTGCTGCATGGTTGAAGGTAATGTACTGGGTCCGTGTCAGAGGTGTCATTGGGATGGAGGTAGCATATATATCCTTCACTTTGTTCCCAATTTCAACTATATCCTCCATGAACCTACTCGCAGCATCCACACCTCGGTATATAATCGGTTCCTGTGGCAGGTTTGCTGTAAGGTGTGTGGGTATACGAGCATTGTCCACCTTGATGTATATACCATAGCTATATGGCTCATGCTTCTGGTACTTCTCTGTGTATGCTATATTGGGGTCATGCTGACATGAGTCCACCTTGGTTAGCATGGCCTCGAAGTCTGCATACACAACTATAGGCAGTTTACCCATGTGGTGGAAGTTGGTGAATTCCAGCCTGGGTGGGTTTCCATCCTTGTCTGGAAGCGGCATTTCAACACGCACAGGTGCATGAGGAACACAGTACCTCCTATGTTGTTCCAGGCACTGTTGTCCCGTCATTCCAGTCACTCGGAGTTGATCATCAAATGATTTGAAGCATCTCTTACATATATATATTCTTTCATTGTGATTGGTTACCTGAGACCGTATCAGCCGTGAAAAGTCCGTTATGAGGCAGTAGTGCTTGTGATCGACATCGGATATTAGCAGAAGATCGAAATGCTGCTGCTTCTCTTCATCAACAACCCGAATTGGGACCACCTTATTCTCTTCACCGAGAGTATAGACATTAACTGACACGGTTGGGTTGTGTCGCTCAAAGACATTAATCTGTTTGACTGGTGTAGGGAAATCAAGTCCGTCAAAGTTAAATTGTGTCTCCAGGTTCAGGTATCGTTGGTCAACTCGACACACATTAAATCCCCCAACAAACTTGGAGATAATGGCCCACTTGAAACATTCTTGATCTTCGTTCTGGGGATTAAGTACAGCATGTTTGATAGCAATCGATGGTGGCAGAGGCAGATAGGAAGATGCACGCAGTGGGTCGAGCTTGCTGACACGAAGTTGTATGCACTTCACTGACGTCAGCGACCAGCCAGAACCTTTGCTCATGTACTCGTCCTCCTCCTTACAGATGTTCAAAATACTATTTCGAACAGCTATAGCAACATCATCTACATTGTATAGAGGGATGTTGGGGGTCTTGAAGGCACGCAGGTCTGCACTGTCGTCGAATGGTGCTGGTTTTGCATAATTGCACTCGAGCCACATATTAAATTTTACGGCCCCAGTTGCCTCTACAATCTCAGTTAGCTGCGCAACTATTCTATCCTCCATCGTCTCAAGATATGTACAGATATCCAATGAACGGTCGAAATTGTTCCCGGCTACGAAGGTGCGCAAACTACCACTGAATGCACGAGCCACTTCAACGAAATCATTATTATTATTAATATCTTCTGGCTCAATGGTTGATGTGGCCTGGGATGTTGAGGTATTAGGCAACACCATGGGTTGAACTGCTCTAGAAGTAGAGGCTTGCTGCTCATCACTCACAAGCATTGTGCACCGAGTCGGGAGAGCTGGAGTCGTCGCCGCAGACCCACGACATACCAAGCGGTGTGCTGCTAAATTGTCGCGCCGGGCAAAAACATTTCCGCACTTATCACAAAGAGCATTAACTGCTCGAGCCTGGTTTCCAGTACAGGAATCCTCATGCCTACGAGCATCGAAGGTCCTCGTAAACTGCCTGTAGCAGTACCGACAATGCTTGCTGCGAGATGTATGTGTGCCGGTACAGATCTTCAAATGGCGCTGTAGGTTACCCCAACGAGCAAATGTAGTGCCGCATTTCTCGCAGAGGTGCATTTCTAGGTTAGGTGCGTCTGCACACTGTCGTTCATGACGTAAGGCATTTTTCCAGGCCGTAAATAACTTCTTGCAAAAGCGACAACTAGGACCCATCGCGCCTACCCCTGAACTAACTGAAATATCAGCAGACGTGGATGATGATGATGATGATGATGCTATATCTCTTGCTATCAGTTCCGGATCCTGCAGAGAAGCCTCGATGCGGTTCGACGGAGAAGTAGATACCTACCAACGAAATACTAGTTAAAATACTATTTCGAAGAATAACCAGCAGTCACTTGCATAAAAACAGATGAAAGTGTATAAGCAGGACCACCAACTTGTTAAAAAAAATTTTATGTATTACTGAGAACTTGACAAAAAAAAATGTGTCAACAGTTTGAAGCTGTAATATTTCCTGTGTAAACATAAGCAGGTCACACTAGCTTTATAATAATTAATTGTACTGGTAGGAAATGTGTGTACTAGCCGACGAGACTCTAACAGACCGTCTACCGCTACGTGATACAGTGCTAGGTATCGTGCGTGAAAAAACTTTATTCATTAAGAATATATTTGTAATGAAATACGCAGCAAATGTAAATAACGAGTTAACAAAAATATAAATAATATTTATGATTTAATAAGGTATGGGACTCAGTAATATCGTGCGCGATGTAAGGAAATGGACTCGCAGTGCATATATAATTTCACGTAGCTCTGCGCTGGGTCAGAGCACTAATGGAAACCTTTCAGAAGGTATGTTGAAGCTCCCCCCCTCCCCCCACCACCACCTCTCTTACACCACTCTCTTCAGACAGGCGGCGCGCGCTTCATGACAGTCTGAGTCGTGTCCCGACATGTCTCGAGCACCCTATGCTGTCAGGGGAGCATTTACGTATAATGAAAGGAAGTAGCTCTGCTGTTTTATTGCTGGAATACTAGACATACTTACACTGATATTTAAAATAAAAACATAATCTATATAAATTAATGTATCGCTGCTCATAGCATAGTGTGCTGCCAACTATGCGTCCTTTTCCTGTATGTGGCCAGACACTTTAGGATATATGATTTCAGCATAAGTACAACAAGAAAAATATTACTTCCTAATGTGGTCCCTACATTGTTCCCAGGGTATCGTAAATGGTTTCATGGCTACAACTGCATGTGACACTACATAAAATAACAATCACAAGTGTAATACTTTTTACAAGTATGTGTAGGCTTCTGACTGTGGCGGACTGAAGGCTCGTGCCTGCAGTAGGACGTTAACACAGACTACGTATGCATCAGTTGAGACGTGATAAAATTACAGGTTACATCAGCTGAGGCGAGGTCAAAGACTTGTCCGTACCCTATAGCATAGGACCGATGCCTGAGAGCAGCGGTATATATGTAAGCCGCTAGGATATTACAGTACATTATGTAGACGTCAACTACCACTCAAGTCAAAAATGTGTTTAATAAATACGAAAATAACTATTCTATGGTCAAAAATGTGTTTAATAAATACGAAAATAACTATTCTATGTGAAAATACACTAGTATGAAAATCCATATTACTCATGCTAGAGAATAAAACTGTGTAAGGACATGCACAATAAATTATAAAACTAATAATGAGCCTACTAGTGTTACATTGGAAATAATTATTTAAAATAAATACATCTTAATTTGTGGCTTGTCAGAATAAATAAAGTCATCGGTCCCCCCGAGCATGTCTGGCATTTGGTTCAGTCAGGGAAAGAGGACTGAGCATGGTTGCTTACGAGATTATGGCTCGCAGACAATAATGCATGCGATACTAGAATTGCACTTGGACGTAACGTATACAGTAAATGTGACTATGAAAGATTTCAATATATAGACATAGTGAACAACTTTTTTTTTGTAATAACATAAAACTGGACGAGATGGGTATCGAACCGCGCACTCCAGACTACGGAGCGCCATGTCTACCAGATAGGAGCACAACACTGTAGCTACGAGTTGCAGAGGGGATCAATGTAAACAGTTTACAACTAACCTACAGACGTGTTAGGAATAAAGCATAAGCGTGCACGATTTGTGTTGGATTTCACCAGTGTGCTTCTACTTATTCTTGAGACGGTAATTCTCCGTAAAGTTTTTTAGATATTAGCCACCACGACACTCGTGATTTGATGTGTGTTGGTATATATCGTAACAAAACTAGTAGATACATGGTTTTTGCAAAAAGAGGAAATTAACTCTCGCTAATGAATTATTTTTAGGAAATATGTTTCAATTTTAAAATATCTGAATGCACCTGAATATATAAGCTAATATAGAATGCAGATCGATGCCTATAGTGTTATCGAAAGGTTGTAGATTTTTAGAGCCGAATAATCTGACTCATCGTAATGATTGCTAGACATTCAAAATGTTTTTAATTTTGAGTTAAATTTAAAATCTAGATGCTTGTTGACGCCACAGTACAGACGTTAACAATATAGATTATTTTTAACTACTGCTTTTGCTTCTTGTAAAATAAATAAGTAGTTGCAAACGAATTTAGTTATTACTATAAGCCGTTAATCTTCAGCCGCGAATAGTGTTACTTCACAACTAATGAAATGCACGAATGACAATACTTTAATATTAATGTGACATGGATCTGAACAATGCACTGTTATACTAATATTTCTTTTATAAACGGGGAGCGGGCATCTTACCTCAGCGGTGAACTGAAGACGTGGACTAGTGGACTGGTAGAACTCGATCATGAAGGCACGATACAAATGGTTGGAGTTGCGCTCGCTCGAGTATATAAAGGATTTCTGTGTGTGACGTCAGTGAGGTCATGGACGAGTCACTAGGGTGGGTTCACACCTGAACGTTCATTTGATGTGTTAGCTTTTAAAAAAAATCGAGTAAATTTATACTGGTTTCCAACACAGGTTCTAAAGATGATGACTGTTTATAAATATATATTTTTAAAAACATTAATTTTTTTTTATATGTTTAGTGGTTTAATTTTTAGTATTAATGCATACCAGTAGTTTCATACATTATAAACTAATGGTATGCATTATTGAACTTCCTTTAGACATGCGTATTACAAAATTAATTTCGGATTTGTTGGGTCTGTTCATTACGAAGGACCTCGCATGAAACCACCTTAAGACTGACCCGTCTCCCACAGGCAGTCAACAAAATTCCTTACCCCGGAAATACTTTTTCCGTCCGGTCGCTGGCCTGGCATGCTGCTCCGAACCGTTGACCTCAACCTGCGTTTCAAAGCATGCACTATTTGCTTTAGGGATTTTTACACGAATAAATATTAATTTGAAGTTATACACTTTGGGGGTTTACTTAAATTAAAGTCGAGAAATACATTCATTATTTTTATTACAAGAAAGTCGACATATACTCGTGCAACCACAGATTGCAAATAATAATAATATATTTTTAAAAACAAGCCATTTATAAAACTTTTAAAATTAAATTTCTCGAGTTACAAACATTGTAATTTTAAAACAAAAAATATTCCACTTCATAAGTAAACTGCGTATGGCTCAGAGCATACTGGTGGTACGTGGTTCATTGTATACAGTTGGCGCATGAGTCTTATTTAATTTTATAATAATTAGTTTCACGATTATGACGGAAACAATGTCATACAGTTGTACCAACTTTATTGTTGTGCAACACTTTCGTTTTTTTTTTTCAAAAATGGTTCTCTTGCATGTATTTCATAGATGTCACGTGGTACTAACTACCGGGTTCGTACAGAGGCTTAAAACTATGTAGGTTACATTGCAGGTAGTTGCATGAAGCCCACCATACTTGATTACTTTCTTCCTCAATGGTGTGGTGAATAAGCCCGTCACACTGTTCCGTCCAACTGATAACCGCGCCGGTGCTACGCCGCAACTCACACTTCATTGACGCTTGTCCTGGACGCACACGTAACGTTTCGGTTGCTGATGCAGCCTTAAGTATGTCTAAGCTTGTGGGAAATTTACTGTCAGGTCGTATATGATATATAACACAGTTGACCTTACTACATGCTTGATTGCGTACATCTAGGTTGTCCTCGTCACAGTTCGACACCCAGTGATGACCAAAGTTGCAGACCTCCAGCTGGAACTGACCATCAGCTGTCACGAAGAACACACGACGGAATCCAGACGTTACCTCTGCATACTCAGCAGACGGATCAAAAGACATTTTGACCACAGTACACGGGTACTGGATGAGATCTATGATTCAACTAGCTTCTTCAGGATCGTTGTCCTCAAATTTATATCACAGTACAAAATTTCAATATGGCCGCTGGACATGTTATTAATTTGTCAACATTTAATTTTCAAAATATTATTTAACTGTAAAAATTAAATGCAATCATTAAATTAAAGATTTGTCTGTTATCAAAGAAACATGTACAGTATACTTAATGCTCTAAGATGTAGATGTTATATAGAATAAAATAATGTTTAGTTGGATGAAGAATATTTATAAATTGTATTTTATGATTTAATAAAATTTAAACAGTTGATATTAAGAGGTGTATCTTAATTTTTGTAACTTAGTTCTGTATCGGGTGCAGATGGAGAATGAGTGTTTAATTGAGTGTTGATTTTGAATATGAATGTCGAATTAAGTGTCGATTTTTGAAAAATGAGTGGAGAGTATTTATTTCCATACATTACAACATTTAAAGTATGATTATCGCACAGGAATTGTCTCATGTCATTTATGAAGTTGGGTAGTCTAAATATATTTGGTTATTCAATTGTTCTAGCTCCTGTAGCATACGCCTGTATTGTCTGCTGCGGGAGTGACGTCTGTGCTCGGGAAGAGGCTTTCACAGCAGCGCGTGTTCGGGCAGGAGGAAACACGCAGAGCCACTCAGGGTGTTTGTGCCGTCAACCATAGGCTGCGCCGGGTTTTTGGAATGTGTTGTGCAGGATATTTCGAGCGAGTTCTGGGGCCTCACAGCATCGCTCCACTAACGTGGTAGTCTGCTTCTAACCACGCTCTCATCATCATGGCTTCATCCAGCGACAGCGAAATGGATGATAGTAGGGAGCGATCCCGCAGCCCTCTGCATACTTGGGATAATGTAATCGGATGTATGGTTTGTTTGTTACAAACAAATGAAAAGCCATTCCCTTGCATTACTCCTCTGATTCCATGCTTGCCCGGTGCCAAGTCCGGGTAAAATAGTGGAGGCATAATTTCTAAGTAGTGTCGAGATGTAGTATAGTGGTTCCAAACTGACTACAATTGCTACAACTGTCTGCCACTACGAGAAGAAGAGAGAGAGACTCTACACAACACCAATATTTTATAAATACTCTATCATATTTAATAAACATACATTAATAAATAATAATAATAATATGGCTACAGGTTCCAAACTTATCTCGACTGGTTACACATTGCATAACACTTGTAGGTTTTTAAATTCCAACTTGGCACCATCCGGCGACAATACCTTGAATTAAAGATGGCCGACAGTGGTGCCATCCGGTAGCGACTTTAGGAATTAAAGATGGCGATGGTGGCGCGCTCCGGCGGTAACTTTAAGAATTAAAGATGGCGACGGTGGCACACTCTGGTAGCAACACTAGGAACTAAAGATGGCGATGGTGGCGTCATCTGGTATCGATTGTATGAACTAAAATATGGTGACGGTGGCGCCATCTACCAGCCAACTTGAGAACCAAGATGGCGGCGCCTCTGGCAACTAATTTTTGAATTTGGCGCGCGATACTAGCGACATCTACCAGCCAACTTGAGAACCCAGATGGCGGCATGCGACACCTGCCTGCCGACTCCCTAACTAATATTTTGAATTTGGCGCCATCTGGTAGTCTGTGCTGGAATTAAAGATGGCGATGGTATAATAATAATTTGAATTTCATGCATTTGGGAAGGCAAAGACACCCTCCCCCCTTTTATCATAAAACTTGACGTCAGTACGTGGCATATATAGATTATTTATTCCACCATATCCCAATTGGTCTCGTGGTCTAGTGGTCAAGGTGTCCGCCTCGTAACCACGACATCCTGGACGTTTTCACGTCCCATGGATCGAATCCCAGCCTCGGCACTGAAATTATTTTAGTTAAAGAAAAAAAATAAAATAATCCCTGCTGCTATCTGGTGGCGACCAACAGAACTATATGACGTCACAAGATGGCGGCCTGCAGCAGACGAAACAAGATGGCGGCCACCAGCAGACGAAAACAAGATGGCGGCCACCAGCAGACGAAACAAGATGGCGGCTGATGATTTCATCGAATTTCAAAAGTTCGAAAAAAAAAAATTCGAATCCAAGATGGCGGCCGTGACGAAAAGTGCAACGGTGACGTCACGATTCGAAGTTGGTGGAAATTTCTAGAAATACAAAATGGCGGATGGATTAGCATGGATTGGCATACAGATTAGCATGGATTAGCATACAGATTAGCATACGGATTAGCATAGATTGGCATAGATTAGCATAGATTGGCATAGATTGGCATAGATTAGCGTAGATTGGCATAGATTGGCATAGATTAGCATAGATTTGCAAGGTCAAAGGTCAAGGTCAAAGGTCATGATGACGTCATCCAAGATGGCCGCCGATGACGTCATCCAAGATGGCCGCCGATGACGTCATCCAAGATGGCGGGCTCCTGGCTCCTCCGCCTGTGCTTGAACCCCCTATTTCCAACTACTATAGTTAGAGCCACGATTATTTCGCCAATACGTTGGGTTAGCAAAATAGACTTAAAGCATATAAACGTCTGCTTCACGTTGATGACTGGACTTAAGTATCCTGACAACCCTTAGCCAATTGTAACCAAGAAAAGGAAGTAGCTTCCCATGTCTCACAATTAGGGACACCTGTATTTCGCGATTTCATTTCATGTCAAGGTATTTCGCAAAACACTGTAGCTTTTTCTAAGAGTCATGGCAAATTGTGAGGCTGCAGCAGTACGGTGACCACATTCTCATTGGCCCCGTCAAGAGCGGGACGACACCTCTCACCGACCTCAGCCAATAACCACAGGAGAAAAGCTACAGTATTTTGTGAAATACAATGACACGAAATGTATTCACGAAATACAGGTGTCCCTACTCACAATCAAACAAATGTTTATTGCCTGGAAATAATATTTGTTTGTACATGGCCAAGTAATTATATGAGTTGATAAAAACAAATACTTAGCAGCACGTTAAGTCAATTCAACTGTGTGTTGTGTAGGTGTAAAAAAATTAAATTAGTTTGTCCAAAATCATACAAGTTGTCCATAAAAGAATGTCCTAGTTTCAATTGTATATTATAAGTTTAATTTAAAATATTTACAACTAATCATACATCAAATTGAAGGTAAACTAATCTAGCTTTTCTTACTAATGTCCTATATGTAGAAGCAGGCATTTTTCGCGAATAAATCTAAACGCTTATTAGACTGCAACAAGGTATACGCGCACCAGCGGTTTCTTCCTTGTTATTGGCGGCCGTCTGCGAGAGTAGTAGTTGTCTTATTTGGCTGAGCCACTCAGGACGCATTTGCTTCCGCAATTAATTACTGTGATTGGTGTTTTTAACAATCGTCATGTTCCTGAAAGAAACTCACACAATCACGAATCACAGACTATGCTACAGTGTTTTAACTTTCAGCTAGTCTCGGAATCTTTTTGCGAAATATGAATGGCTCTACCTATATGTTTCGATATAGTATTTTGTATAAAAAATAATGTAATATGTCGATAACATTAAAAAAAATGTAATCCAAGATGGCGGCCTCCAGGAGAATAGAAAAAGTCAATATGGTGGCCGTGACATCATCCAAGATGGCGGTCACAAGTAAACGAAAACAAGATGGCGGCTATGTTGTCAGTATTTAAAAAGTGGTAGTGACATCAGATCCAATATGGCGGATATGTTATTAAAATTCAAAATGATGACCGTAACTAAAATTGCAACAATCAGGGATTGATGTGCTTGATGACAAGATGGTGGTATTCAAGGTCAAAGGTCAAGGTCAAGTTTAAATGTCAATTCCAAAGGTCAAGTTAATCTAAAATGTCCGCCGAGATATCAGAATTCAATTTGGCGGCCATAACGAAAAGTGCAACTGTTACGTCGTAATTCAAGATGGTGGGCGTGAAGTAAGCATTTTTTAAATTAAAATTTAATAATATTGTATTTAAGAATTTTTTTAAATTTTGTAATATTAATTACAAGTTTACTTTTGCCGGGAATCGAACCGAGGATTAAAATGGGTACTATCAAATACTGTAGAGGGAGAATACAGGACAGCTCTATACTAATAGCACAGCCGCGCGGGCGAAGAGCGTCAGCGCTGCTACCTAGCGGCTCGGCGTGATAACAGCACCCACGGCCATGCATTCCAAGCCTCAAATGTATTAAATTCAACTCGTCATTGCACCTAGCCTAATCAACAGATTCTTTTGAAAAAAATTGTGTTGAAATTGAGATGAAAAAATACATAATTTCAGTATGACATAAATATGTAGAAGTACATAGTGTTTGACACAATGTAAATAAACAATATAATCCTTAAATTAGAACTTACAATTGCACCATCTTAAGCTACCATAAATATTAAATATGTATATATGTATATGTATTAATACCTCGTTACTTTAAAATAATAATATTTAAATAAATGCATTATTACAATGGTACCAGAGCTAGAACAAGTTTTACAAGATTCACTTCAATTGTAAATGAAAAAGGCAAATAATATACAAGCGACGAATATGCTTGTAAAATTTTATCCAGCTGTACCTAAATAGGTAGCGGGAAGTGGGAAATATTACAACTCACGATAGTATGTTTTTCTAAGAGAAATATTTTGACTTGGGGAAAATTTTTACGTTCTATAAGGCAATAGAATTTTTTAAAAAAATATTTAATAATAATTCCTTTTCAATTCTGACGGTTACTCTTTGTACTTGAGCGAGTTTAGTTTCAGAGGTTTTCGTATGGCGCGGCCGTGGTCGCGGCAGCTAGGGGTAGTCATCACGCCGAGCCGCGAGAGCGCAGCACCGTCGGTTTCTCGCGAAAACGAGCGAGCTGTCCTGTATTCTCCCTCTACAGTATTTGATTCTATAAATAAACATTTGAAGAAAGCAATTTTATTCTATTATTAGGAATTTGGGGTCAAAAATTAAAGAATTTCAAGTTTACGGTCAAGGTCAAGGTCATGACATCGGCGGCTTAGGGCAGCTTGCGTTTAGGAGTCTTAAGCCGTTTTTAGGTTTTTTGGTTCTTTCAAAGGCCAATGCATTTTGAGGCATTATGGATTCGGAATTTATGAATTTGTGAATTTTTACCTCGAAATAGGGAAATCTCTAGGAATTTTTAATAAATTTTGTTTAATTTTGAGAAAATTTGACACCAAGATGGCTGCCGTGACGTCACTATACAATATGGCGGATCGGCTCCACGGTCCACACCCAGAACCCAGGCTCTGGACCTGCCAACATGTACTACTAACATCATTTTTAAACCATGTATAAAATCTTATGAAGAATTGGTTTAGCTATGGTAATGCAAAAAAAAAATATAAATATATAAATAAAAAGTCAGTCATGGTGACTGTCGACAGAAGTTAAGATTTTTAAAATAAAAATTGAACAAAATTACAATTTGAACACTAATGGGAACAGATACAGTGTTATCGCTAACACGTCACGTGACCATGTCGATGACGTCTTACATGAATTTACTCCCTATCCAAACCTTCCCACAGAAGTTTTCACTTCAAAAATGAATAAATGTATATAAAAAAATCAAAATGATGCATAGAATGAGAACATCCAATAGAGTGGACCTGATTCCCTTCAAGTCTAAGTGCTGGTGCGCCCGACTCTGGTTTGGGAACAACCTTTCATGCCTCATGGTGCGCACTGGGCAGGCAGTGCTCGGAAAGACACACGTCAGAGAACTGTCCATCGACCGAGTGGCTCTCCATTACGCCTTGTTGCGGCGGCCGATCGCACACGCCTGCTCTCTCTGTTCATTTTTATTTTTTAACTCGCGTTCATTTTCGGCTGACAAATTGCTCTCTGTTCTCTCAATGGCCTCCCCGCATTGCAGCAGTGCGGCCGCGGTAATTGCAAACACGTGCTCAAAGAGAGATACTGATAACGAGTGAGAGAGAGAGAGAGAGAAAGGGAGAGAGGATAAATGATGCGAGCCAATCTTCCGCATCAGTTTATTTTCAGGCGTAATGTAATGTTTAATATCGCGATATGGGATTCCCATGCGCAATTTGTGTTTGCGTGACAGGTTCCATTGCAGTTATTGAGCGCGGTGTAGATAGTCGGTTGCTGGCTACTTTGCAAGTAGAACCTCGCCTGGATCTGTGTGTTAAACAATATTTACCAACTACAGTCGCTTGGACCTAATTAATTTGTGGCAGCGACAAAAATTGATAATTGCCTTTGCAGCTTTAATCTGTTTACTCGTTGGTGCATAAGAGTCTGTATTATTTGTCGGTGTGGTTAAGATTTATTAATAATTTATTAATAGAGACAGGAAAAATTCACGAATTCATTTCGCGATAGGCTAAAATACAAATAGTTATACCCCAGTGCTGCCTCTGCTATTGGCTCACAACTCACCTGGATGACTCTGGGCTAGAGACCGGAAAAATTCGCGAATTCATTTCGCGATAGGCTAAAACACAAACAGTTATACCTCAGTGCTGCCTCTGCTATTGGCTCACAACTCACCTGGATGATTCTGGGCCAATGAGAAACACCCAACCAAAGCTGTATCGAATCACAGGTTGCTACTTTGGAACGTCTCACAAGACAGCAACCAATGAGTGGGTGACATTTGACCGAGTGTACGTAGAACTATGGAGTTCATCCTACAGGTCATTGAACCCGCGAAATTTTCCGGTCTCTGCTCTGGGCCAATGAGAAACACCCAACCAAAGCTGTATCGAATCAAAGGCTGCTACGTTGGGAAGTCTCACAAGACAGCAGCTAATGAGTGGGTGACATTTGACCGAGTGTACGTAGAACTATGGAGTTCATCCTACAGGTCATTGAACCCGCGAATTTTTCCGGTCCCTATTTATTAATATACCATTATACATTTTAATAGACTACCTTTGGATCAAGGGTGATTTGACACACTCTGAAAGAACAAGTAAAACAGCGTTTATTCAGTACAAATGTAGGGAGTCTAATCCAACAGCAGTATACTACGCGAATATTGCAAGTCTCCAGTGAAGTAGCAGGAATATGGAACTATTTCTATTATTTTTTCACTCAAGGCGAAACTTCACAATCTTCTGTATCATCGTCCCGACATTTTTTGCTCATTAACTACTCACCTGTGTGAGTCAGGCTGATAACTAGACGCTAAGTTTGATAACGGACTAACCAGTGCCTCTTCAAAGAAGGGGGGAGGGGCAGACAGCGCTAGTGCGGAATGCAGAAGCATCACAAAGGTGCCAAACATTGGCGTTCAGCTTGCCTACAGTCGGTTTGAGAATTTTTTCAAAGTTTCAATGTCTGCCGATGGGGTAGGAACTTTAAAAATAGCCTCCACTTGGGCCACATCAGCTCGAATGTCGTTCATTGGGACACGGGTGATTTGACTTTCCATAAAAACCAGATAAGTAACAAATATATAAATATTTTATTACAAGAGATAAAGATTTCTCGCAGATTTCTTTTGTAGATATAAGTTGCACATTTTTTTAAACTTACAATTAATCATAAGGTTGGGAGATGTATTCTAAATAGGTATGATTTGTTATTCTCAGGTGAATTACGGAATTTTTGTAATATGTATAGAGTAGTATATAATAGTATTTCCTAGATCAGGGTTCAGGGTGTGGATTGAGATTGTCGGTCCGCCATCTTGGATTTGTGACGCCACGGCGGCAAAAATTCCTCAAAATTCCTCAAAAATGACTCAAAATGACTCAAAATTTCCTGTTTTAAGAAAAAATTTCCCGTTTTCGAGGGAAAAATTCCCGTTTCGAGGGAAAATTTCCCGTTTTATTCCTCAAAAATCCCAACGGCTAGAAATGTCCTGATAGAGGCTTAAGCATCCTTAACTCAAGCCTCAGTTAAGCCTCTATCAGGATGTGACCTTGACCTTTGACCTTGACCCCGACGGCCATTTTGGATGACGTCATTTCGTTTTCTAGAAAATTCCGGCATTGTGTTATCCACCATTTTGAATTATGACGTCATCGCTGCAATTTCCGTTACAGCCGCCATCTTTAAATTTATTATCCGATTTTAATGGAAAAAAAATTTAAAATTATAAAAAATTAAATAATAAAAAATTTAATAAAATATTTAAAAAACAAACATTTACGATTCGGAGCTCGGAGTCCTCGGTTCAAACCCGACGAGTGCAAAAAAAGTTAAAGATGTCGACCGATCCTTCCCCCGCGGTGGCTGCAGGCATACTGACTCCCACCACTTTTTTTTCAAAGCATATATATCGTCAGGTAGTATGACGTCATGTCTGCCATCTTGAAATTTGGACGCCATCTTGAAAATCTTTATTTATTATCCGATTTTAATGAAAAAAATTCCAAAATTCATCAAAAAATTAACGTATTTGAATTCTGTTTGATTATATCGATGTACGTCCTTGGTTAGATTCCCGACGAGAGTAAACAGTCGATCCTTCCTCCATGAAAGCTACCTAGACTGATCTATCACCACCAATACCAAGGTATATATCGTCAACTGGTATGACATCATGTCCGCCATCTTGTCTTCATCCACTGGAGACCACCATCTTGTTTTCATCTGCTAGAGTGTGCCGATATCATGTAGTATAATTATCTGGTCACCACACCTTTGACATTGACCTTAAACTTTGACCTTGACCTTGAAATTTGACCTTGACCTTGAACTTTGACCTTGACCTTGAAATTTGACTTTGTCCTAGTCGACCATCATGGATCCGACATTTTATGTTCAGTACATGCTACCAGGAGCGACCACCTGCTGGAGTACACCATCTTTTGCGTGTACTCGTATTATAGAGTACATTTCCATCTGGTTAATTTTATTCTAACCCACTACATTGCAGTAATCATTTATTACCGAGGTGCCCCCGCCATCCTGAAATTTGGGCGACATCTTGGAATAGTGTAATTATTTAGCTAGAAATGCGTGAAAAATTCCAATAGTCTCCGAAAAAAAATCAATTAATTCACAAATTTAATCGATGGATCCCTGTCCACGGTTCGATTCTTGACCAGAGCCAGTTGTAACTAATTATTAAATAAATGTTAGGTTCTGTTTTCCATTACCTTTCGCGGAGTTTATTAATCATTCACTCTATGAAAATCAACTCAAGTCATTATACCGGACCAACGAATTAAATCAGTACCGATTAGCCTATTATGAAAGTCTAATTTTTCAATAATCTGAATAACATATAAGCCGTTCTTGTACAAAGCCACACATATAGATCAATTGCCTTCAGTCCATGAGACCGAGTCATGTCATTATCAGACGTATAGGCTAGTCATTTCAGGACCACATGACATTCGTAATCCATCGTGACATTTTTATACATTCTAAAGGACCAAGTAACCTTGTAAAATATTCTAGTAACACCAAGAGGTGATAAACTAGTAAATATTCAATCACTACATTTTGTACTACGCGCAATCAACAAAAAAGGAAGCACCAACAACGAAAAGACAGCACCACCAACGAAAAGACAGCTCATTTGGAAGCACCGACAACGAAAAGGCAGCACCGCCAACGTAAATACATCACATTTGGAAGCACCGACAACGAAAAGACAGCAGTGACAACGAAAAGGCACCACATTTGGAAGCACCAACATCTAAAAGACAACACCGCCATCGAAAAGGCAGCCCATTTTGGAAGCACCGACAACGAAAAGGCAGCACCGCCAACGTAAATACAGCACATTAGGAAGCACCGACAACGAAAAGACAGCAGTGACAACGAAAAGACAGAACATTTGGAAGCACCGACAACGAAAAGGCACCACATTTGGAAGCACCAACATCTAAAAGACAGCACCGCCATCGAAAAGGCAGCACATTTTGGAAGCACCAACAACGAAAAAGGCAGCACCGTCATCGCAAAGGCACGGACCGCAAGACCGGGTCATGTCAATATCAGACATATAGACCATGAACTCAGTACACACAGGAAAAAGGAATGTACACGTAGGAAAACGGAACGTACACGCTGGAAAACGGAATTTACACTCAGGAAAACGGAACGTACACGCAGGAAAAACGGAATGTACGCGCAGGAAAACGGAAGGTACACGCAGTAAAACGGATCGTACACGCAGGAAAAACGGAACGTACACGCAGGAAAAACGGAACGTACACGCAGGAAAAACGGAACGTACACGCAGGAAAACGGAAGGTACACGCAGGAAAACGGAAGGTACACGCAGGAAAACGGAAGGTACACGCAGGAAAACGGAAGGTACACGCAGGAAAACGGAACGTACACGCAGGAAAAACGGAAGGTACACGCAGGAAAACGGAACATACACGCAGGAAAAAGGAATTTACACGCAGGAAAAACGGAACGTACACGCAGGAAAAACGGAACGTACACGCAGGAAAACGGAAGGTACACGAAGGAAAACGGAAGGTACACGCAGGAAAACGGAACGTACACGCAGGAAAAACGGAAGGTACACGCAGGAAAACGGAACGTACACGCAGGAAAACGGAAGGTACACGCAGGAAAACGGAACGCACACGCAGGAAAAACGGAAGGTACACGCAGGAAAACGGAACATACACGCAGGAAAAAGGAATTTACACGCAGGAAAACGGAATGTACACGCAGGAAAACGGAATTTACACGCAGGAAAACGGAACGTACACGCAGGAAAATTGGAACGTACACGCAGGAAAAACGGAACGAACACGCAGGAAAACGGAAGGTACACACAGGAAAACGGAAGGTACACGCAGTAAAACGGAACGTACACGCAGGATAAACGGAAGGTACACGCAGGAAAACGGAACGTACACGCAGGAAAACGGAAGGTACACGCAGGAAAACGGAACGTACACGCAGGAAAAACGGAAAGGACACGCAGGAAAACGGAACGTACACGCAGGAAAACGGAATTTACACGCAGGAAAATGGAATGTACACGCAGGAAAACGGAATTTACACGCAGGAAAACGGAACGTACACGCAGGAAAAACGGAACGTACACGCAGGAAAAACGGAACGTACACGCAGGAAAACGGAAGGTACACGCAGGAAAACAGAACGTACACGCAGGAAAACGGAACGTACACGCAGGAAAACGGAATGTACACGCAGGAAAACGGAACGTACACGCAGGAAAACAGATCGTACACGCAGGAAAACGGAACGTACACGCAGGAAAACGGAATTTACACGCAGGAAAACAGAAAGTACACGCAGGAAAACGGAACGTACACGCAGGAAAACGGAACGTACACGCAGGAAAAACGGAACGTACACACAGGAAACGGAACGTACACGCAGGAAACGGAACGTACACACAGGCTCCAATATTCATTGGCTTCAATATTCATTGGCTCCATCAGTCATTGTCACCAACAGTATTTTGGTTCCAAAAGTCTTTTGGCTCTAAATATATTTGGCTAGAATTCTTCGAGTCTAAGAGACTATGAGGCCACATGGCTACGAGTCTAAAATGATCTAGATATTTTACGAGTTATACACGGCTTGCGAGGCTAGAGCTACGAAGCTTCTAGTTCACAAGTTTACGTGACTGCGAGGATACAGAACTACTAGTCTACATGAGTACTTGACTACGAAGCTACTCGTCTACAAGGCTCCAGTTGCAGCATCTGTCTTCGTCAGAATTTTCTCTCTTGCTCCAACTGCACCGCCACCATTATGTTATAAGATTACATGGATACTTGCTTACGTAGCTTCAAGTCTACGAGACTCCATTACATCATGTCTACGCGACTACGAGCCATGAGGTTACGAGACTACGTGACTACGAATCTTCAAGTTGACGAGACTGCGAGGCTACAGATCTACGAAGCCTCTAGAAAACGAGTTTACGTGTCTGCATGGATACAGGAATACAAGTCTGCATGAGTTTTTGACTACGAAGCTCTCGTCTACAAGGCTACAATTACTACATTTGTCTTCGACGGAATTTTCTCTTTTACTACATCTGCTCCATCACCATTATGTTATAAGATTACAAGGCTACTTGCTTACGTAGCTTCAAGTCTACGAGGCTCCAATGCATCATGACTACGAGACTACGTGCCATGAGGTTACGAGACTATGCGATTGCAAGTCTTCAAGGTTACGTGATCCTGAGGCTATAGGACTACCAAGCTTCCAGAACGTATGGTTACGAGACTGTATGACTAATTGGCGGCGCGGCTACGAAACTTCATGTCTCTAACTGACTACAATAGCACTATTCAGTGGTGAGAGTTAATTTATCTCATGCAAAGGTACTTGCTGCAAGTAGTTCCGCTTTTCAACATCAGATGGCGTCACGTGTTGCTTGCAGGTAAATAATATTTATTTCTTATATGCGGGATGCTCACTATCGATCGCATAAGAAGGATGGCTTCGTTAGTCTCCAAGGAGAAGGAAGTTCGTCCTTCCTGCTAGTGCTTCTCAGATTTCTCACGGTCCACCATCTTGGATTGCGACGTTACGACGACCATCTTTGATGGGTGTGACCTTGACCTTTGACCGAAACCGCAGGAATGATCGCAAGCACTCGGATTAATCATCAAAATATTGATAAGAATAATCAGGAGCACACGGAGAAAACCATCACAATATTGATAAGAATAATCAGAAGCACACGGAGAAAAACGACACATGTTTTCTTTGATATCATAAAATTACAGGAAAAAAAATTTAAAAATAAAATAATAAAAAATTTAAAAAAATTAAAAAATACATAAACTGATTCTGCTAGCTTGTAAACTTATCATTGTTGAGCAAAGATAGAGTTTTAGTACAAGCCAGAATTTTATGTATTTTTTAATTTTTTTAAATTTTTTATTAATTTATTTTTATTTTTAAATTTTTTTTCCTGTAATTTTATGATATCAAAGAAAACATGTGTCGTTTTTCTCCGTGTGCTTCTGATTATTCTTATCAATATTGTGATGGTTTTCTCCGTGTGCTCCTGATTATTCTTATCAATATTTTGATGATTAATCCGAGTGCTTGCGATCATTCCTGCGTTTCGGTCAAAGGTCAAGGTCACACCCATCAAAGATGGTCGTCGTAACGTCGCAATCCAAGATGGTGGACCGTGAGAAATCTGAGAAGCACTAGCAGGAAGGACGAACTTCCTTCTCCTTGGAGACTAACGAAGCCATCCTTCTTATGCGATCGATAGTGAGCATCCCGCATATAAGAAATAAATATTATTTACCTGCAAGCAACACGTGACGCCATCTGATGTTGAAAAGCGGAACTACTTGCAGCAAGTACCTTTGCATGAGATAAATTAACTCTCACCACTGAATAGTGCTATTGTAGTCAGTTAGAGACATGAAGTTTCGTAGCCGCGCCGCCAATTAGTCATACAGTCTCGTAACCATACGTTCTGGAAGCTTGGTAGTCCTATAGCCTCAGGATCACGTAACCTTGAAGACTTGCAATCGCATAGTCTCGTAACCTCATGGCACGTAGTCTCGTAGTCATGATGCATTGGAGCCTCGTAGACTTGAAGCTACGTAAGCAAGTAGCCTTGTAATCTTATAACATAATGGTGATGGAGCAGATGTAGTAAAAGAGAAAATTCCGTCGAAGACAAATGTAGTAATTGTAGCCTTGTAGACGAGAGCTTCGTAGTCAAAAACTCATGCAGACTTGTATTCCTGTATCCATGCAGACACGTAAACTCGTTTTCTAGAGGCTTCGTAGATCTGTAGCCTCGCAGTCTCGTCAACTTGAAGATTCGTAGTCACGTAGTCTCGTAACCTCATGGCTCGTAGTCGCGTAGACATGATGTAATGGAGTCTCGTAGACTTGAAGCTACGTAAGCAAGTATCCATGTAATCTTATAACATAATGGTGGCGGTGCAGTTGGAGCAAGAGAGAAAATTCTGACGAAGAAAGATGCTCAATTGGAGCCTTGTAGACGAGTAGCTTCGTAGTCAAGTACTCATGTAGACTAGTAGTTCTGTATCCTCGCAGTCACGTAAACTTGTGAACTAGAAGCTTCGTAGCTCTAGCCTCGCAAGCCGTGTATAACTCGTAAAATATCTAGATCATTTTAGACTCGTAGCCATGTGGCCTCATAGTCTCTTAGTCTCGAAGAATTCTAGCCAAATATATTTAGAGCCAAAAGACTTTTGGAACCAAAAGACTGTTGGTGACAATGACTGATGGAGCCAATGAATATTGAAGCCAATGAATATTGGAGCCTGTGTGTACGTTCCGTTTCCTGCGTGTACGTTCCGTTTCCTGTGTGTACGTTCCGTTTTTCCTGCGTGTACGTTCCGTTTTCCTGCGTGTACGTTCCGTTTTCCTGCGTGTACTTTCTGTTTTCCTGCGTGTAAATTCCGTTTTCCTGCGTGTACGTTCCGTTTTACTGCGTGTACGATCTGTTTTCCTGCGTGTACGTTCCGTTTTCCTGCGTGTACATTCCGTTTTCTTGCGTGTACGTTCCGTTTTCCTGCGTGTACGTTCTGTTTTCCTGCGTGTACCTTCCGTTTTCCTGCGTGTACGTTCCGTTTTTCCTGCGTGTACGTTCCGTTTTTCCTGCGTGTACGTTCCGTTTTCCTGCGTGTAAATTCCGTTTTCCTGCGTGTACATTCCGTTTTCCTGCGTATAAATTCCGTTTTCCTGCGTGTACGTTCCGTTTTCCTGCGTGTCCTTTCCGTTTTTCCTGCGTGTACGTTCCGTTTTCCTGCGTGTACCTTCCGTTTTCCTGCGTGTACGTTCCGTTTTCCTGCGTGTACCTTCCGTTTTTCCTGCGTGTACGTTCCGTTTTACTGCGTGTACCTTCCGTTTTCCTGTGTGTACCTTCCGTTTTCCTGCGTGTTCGTTCCGTTTTTCCTGCGTGTACGTTCCAATTTTCCTGCGTGTACGTTCCGTTTTCCTGCGTGTAAATTCCGTTTTCCTGCGTGTACATTCCGTTTTCCTGCGTGTAAATTCCGTTTTCCTGCGTGTATTTTCCGTTTTCCTGCGTGTACCTTCCGTTTTTCCTGCGTGTACGTTCCGTTTTCCTGCGTGTACCTTCCGTTTTCCTGCGTGTACGTTCCGTTTTCCTGCGTGTACCTTCCGTTTTTCCTGCGTGTACGTTCCGTTTTCCTGCGTGTACCTTCCGTTTTCCTTCGTGTACCTTCCGTTTTCCTGCGTGTACGTTCCGTTTTTCCTGCGTGTACGTTCCGTTTTTCCTGCGTGTACGTTCCGTTTTCCTGCGTGTACCTTCCGTTTTCCTGCGTGTACGTTCCGTTTTCCTGCGTGTACCTTCCGTTTTTCCTGCGTGTACGTTCCGTTTTCCTGCGTGTACCTTCCGTTTTCCTTCGTGTACCTTCCGTTTTCCTGCGTGTACGTTCCGTTTTTCCTGCGTGTACGTTCCGTTTTTCCTGCGTGTACGTTCCGTTTTACTGCGTGTACCTTCCGTTTTCCTGCGCGTACGTTCCGTTTTTCCTGCGTGTACGTTCCGTTTTCCTGAGTGTAAATTTCGTTTTCCTGTGTGTATATTCCGTTTTCCAGCGTGTACGTTCCGTTTTCCTACGTGTACATTCCTTTTTCCTGTGTGTACTGAGTTCATGGTCTATATGTCTGATATTGACATGACCCGGTCTTGCGGTCAGTGCCTTTACGATGACGGTGCTGCCTTTTTGTTGTTGGTGCTTCCAAAATGTGCTGCCTTTTCGATGGCGGGCTGTCTTTTAGATGTTGGTGCTTCCAAATGTGGTGCCTTTTCGTTGTCGGTGCTTCCAAATGTTCTGTCTTTTCGTTGTCACTGCTGTCTTTTCGTTGTCGGTGCTTCCAAATGTGATGTATTTACGTTGGCGGTGCTACCTTTTCGTTGTCGGTGCTTCCAAATGAGCTGTCTTTTCGTTGGTGGTGCTGTCTTTTCGTTGTTGGTGCTTCCTTTTTTGTTGATTGCGCGTAGTACAAAATGTAGTGATTGAATATTTACTAGTTTATCACCTCTTGGTGTTACTAGAATATTTTACAAGGTTACTTGGTCCTTTAGAATGTATAAAAATGTCACGATGGATTACGAAGGTCATGTGGTCCTGAAATGACTTGCCTATACGTCTGATAATGACATGACTCGGTCTCATGGACTGAAGGCAATTGATCTATATGTGTGGCTTTGTACATGAACGGCTTATATGTTATTCAGATTATTGAAAAATTAGACTTTCATAATAGGCTAATCGGCACTGATTTAATTCGTTGGTCCGGTATAATGACTTGATTGATTTTCGTAGAGTGAATGATTAATAAACTCCGCGAAAGGTAATGGAAAACAGAACCTAACATTTATTTAATAATTAGTTACAACTGGCTCTGGTCAAGAATCGAACCGTGGACAGGGATCCATCGATTAAATTTGTGAATTAATTGATTTTTTTTTCGGAGACTATTGGAATTTTTCACGCATTTCTAGCTAAATAATTACACTATTCCAAGATGTCGCCCAAATTTCAGGATGGCGGGGGCACCTCGGTAATAAATGATTACTGCAATGTAGCGGGTTAGAATAAAATTAACCAGATGGAAATGTACTCTATAATACGAGTATACGCACAAGATGGTGTACTCCAGCAGGTGGTCGCTCCTGGTAGCATGTACTGAACATAAAATGTCGGATCCATGATGGTCGACTAGGACAAAGTCAAATTTCAAGTTCAAGGCCAAATTTCAAGGTCAAGGTCAAATTTCAAGGTCAAAGTCAAATTTTAAGGTCAAGGTCAAATTTCAAGGTAAAGGTCAAATTTCAAGGTCAAGGTCAAAGTTCAAGGTCAAGGTCAAAGGTGTGGTGACCAGATAATTATACTACATGATATCGGCACACTCTAGCAGATGAAAACAAGATGGTGGTCTCCAGTGGATGAAGACAAGATGGCGGACATGATGTCATACCAGTTGACGATATATACCTTGGTATTGGTGGTGATAGATCAGTCTAGGTAGCTTTCATGGAGGAAGGATCGACTGTTTACTCTCGTCGGGAATCTAACCAAGGACGTACATCGATATAATCAAACAGAATTCAAATACGTTAATTTTTTGATGAATTTTGGAATTTTTTTCATTAAAATCGGATAATAAATAAAGATTTTCAAGATGGCGTCCAAATTTCAAGATGGCAGACATGATGTCATACTACCTGACGATATATATGCTTTGAAAAAAAAGTGGTGGGAGTCAGTATGCCTGCAGCCACCGCGGGGGAAGGATCGGTCGCCATCTTTAACTTTTTTTGCACTCGTCGGGTTTGAACCGAGGACTCCGAGCTCCGTGTCGTAAATGTTTGTTTTTTAAATATTTTATTAAATTTTTTATTATTTAATTTTTTATAATTTTAAATTTTTTTTCCATTAAAATCGGATAATAAATTTAAAGATGGCGGCCGTAACGGAAATTGCAGCGATGACGTCATAATTCAAAATGGCGGATAACACAATGCCGTAATTTTCTAGAAAACGAAATGTTGTCATCCAAAATGGCGGATCCAAGATGGCCGTCGGGGTCAAGGTCAAAGGTCAAGGTCACATCCTGATAGAGGCTTAACTGAGGCTTGAGTTAAGGATGCTTAAGCCTCTATCAGGACATTTCTAGCCGTTGGGATTTTTGAGGAATAAAACGGGAAATTTTCCCTCGAAACGGGAATTTTTCCCTCGAAAACGGGAAATTTTTTCTTAAAACGGGAAATTTTGAGTCATTTTGAGTCATTTTTGAGGATTTTTGAGGAATTTTTGCCGCCGTGGCGTCACAAATCCAAGATGGCGGACCGACAATCTCAATCCACACCCTGAACCCTGATCTAGGAAATACTATTATATACTACTGTATAGCATTGAGAGCAGGTTCACAAATCGTTAGTATACTTAGGTTAAAAAGGGGGGGGGGGGGGAGGCAGCGAGAATTTCGGGCGTGGATTTCAACCGAAACAATTCATCACTGGATAAGGTGCTCGTATGTGGTATAATTCCCATATTTTGGCCTATATATATGTAGGGACACGTGTATTTAGCGAATACATTTCGTGTGAAGGTATTTCACAAAATACTATAGCTTTTCTCCTGTGGTTATTGGTTGAGGTCGGTGAGAGGTGTCGTCCCGCTCTTGACGGGGCCGATGAGAATGTGGTCACCGTACTGCTGCACCCTCACAATTCGCCATGATTGGCCCCGTCAAGAGCGGGACGACACCTCTCACCGACCTCAGCCAATAACCACAGGAGAAAAGCTACAGTATTTTGTGAAATACCTTGACACAGAAATGTATTCGCGAAATACAGGTGTCCCTACCTATATGCTTGCAAAAAGCAGAAAACGTTACAGTTAACGGAAGGTTTTCCATAAAACTTACGTTTGGACGTTTACGTTCAACAAACCTGTTTCACGGTCACGCTCTTGCAAGCGCATGCGGACCCCATCAACTCCAGGGGGGAGGGGCTAGGATATAAACCTTTGTTCAGATACACAGCTACTAGAGGACGAGGGAACATATCACAGCATCGCCACCACCTCTAAACATTAGCTCACTCAGCTAACCAGACAGTTAGAGACCGGAAAATTCGCGGGTTCAATAACCTGTAGGATGAACTCCATAGTTCTACGTACACTCGGTCAAATGTCACCCACTCATTGGCTGCTGTCTTGTGAGACGTCCCAACGTAGCAGCCTGTGATTCGATACAGCATTTGGTCGGGTGTTTCTCATTGGCTCAGAGTCATCCAGGTGAGTTGTGAGCCAATAGCAGAGGCAGCACTGGGGTATAACTATTTGTGTTTTAACCTATCGCAAAATGAATCCCCGAATTATTCCGGTCTCTACAGACAGTTGACTGTGTCCTTAGCCCTCAGACGTTATCAGCACTGCTGGTGCCTGTCCCCGATTCAACACTTCATTCTGGGAGTCCTCGGTCGCCCAGGGAACCCGTGGTCCGGTGGAGGACTATCCAACCTATCCCTGCTCTCCAGCCTAGAGAGACACGAATGTCTAAGGGATTGCTCCCCCTTTTATTTGTTAACCCAGCCCTCTTCCTCATAAGTAGAGACTGGAAAAATTCGCGGGTTCAATGACCTCCAGGATAGACTCCACTATCCTCTACACACTCGGGCAAATGTTAACTGTTCATTGGCTGTTGACTTGTGAGTCGTCTCGACTGGGTGGCCTGTGATTCGACACTTCTATGAGAGAGGGTCTCTAATTGGCCCTCATTACTCCAGATTAACAGTAAACCAATGGCAGAAGCAGCACTAAGGTATAATTATTTTAATTGTAGCATTTCACGATATGAATCCGCGAATTTTTCAGGTCTCTAGTGATAGGTTCAAATTATAACACGTATATTTTTGAGCAGCCTCTACTAGCGTCTCACAACTCGCTGTTCATTTGGAGACCTTTGGACAAATGGGAAACTATCAACCGAAGAACTACGGAATCATTTACTGATTCTAGACGTCTCATAAGTCAGCAGCGTGGCCTGGTCCAATTTTTTTTTTCCCGATTACGCAGTGAACTGTGGAGTCTATACCACAGGTTATTGAGCACATGAATCTCCCAGTTCCTACCGTGAGGAAATAGTCTACTTCTTCGTTGAAAAATTGGCCGGATTAGCGCAGGGATGGACGGAATCAATTGCGACGTGGAAAAAAAAAACGCGGGTCTATTCGTTCCCCTCCGCGCTGATGGCCCGCGGGATTGCCTCGTAGTTCCCACCGCCGCCGCCCGAGTGCGCCATTGTTCAGGCCTGCCACCCTGACGGGCCGCCATCTTGCCAGTCCTCGACGAGACGCACGTGCAGAGCTGCTGGATGGTATCATTGGATACAAAATGTGAATAATATGGGTATCCCATGTATCCTGTTTGTATAGCTCTGTATAATTGGTAGGGATCGGAAAAATTCGCGGGTTCATTGTCCTATAGGATAGACTCCACAGTGCTTAACAAGCTCGGGGAAATGACACCTGTTCATTGGCTGCTGATTCGTGAGACGTCTCAACCAATTTGTCCATGATTCGGCACTTTCTTGGTTTAGGTTTTTCCATTGGCCCGAAGTTCCCCAGATAAAATGTGGGCCAATCGAAGAAGCTCTACAAAGGTATACTTTTTTGGATGTCAGTCCATCGCGAAATGAACTCGCAAATTAATCAGGTCTCTAATAATTGGATACAAATATAAAAATTCAAGTGAAACCATTTTTGAATTATCACCTGGTGTTGGATATCATTTTTGCATTAAGGAAAACAATGGGAATGGTCATATAGGACTAATGTCTATAATTATTGTAATATTTCTTAATTTTCATTGGATTCTTAACTCGTTTTACACCTAATATATATTGTCTATGTGTGTAAATGTGGGTGTACGACATGACGTTTCGCAAATATAAAATTTTCATTTCTTCTCTAGATTCAAATTTTACCGCCAAAGTAATCAATTTTCCCCGTCAGGCAAGACTGAGGACTTAAAATTTATTTAAATCAACAGATATTGAATATTTAATCTTCTCCCTATTCATCGTATGTCACAGCAATGGAAAATTAATAACTATGCTTGTTGCAAACTATTTTTCAACGGTTTTGGTGGTTTGCATAATGATATCCGATTTTGTATAATTTCAAAGACCGAGCGGTATAATATAGGTTGGCTCTAGTGGCAGCCCTGCGCACGTGCGGTCTCTGGGACGCAACTGAACAGACGGAATATGGCCACTGAAACATCTGCGTGGTTCAGGAATGCCAACTGCAAAATTTAAGATTCAAACAGAAAGAAAACATTGAAATCTTTTAATCATAATAACTATAAAAAAAGTAATGATGTTCGCAGGTTTTCACGGCCATTGCCTGAAGTAGCTTGGTTTCTGGGTTGTAGCCGTGTCCTTTGCAGGTAACTGCTTCTTGATGATGGCGACTGCAATGTCGACCGAAACGTCGGTGAATTATTTTCTAAGGACACGGCTACAACCCAGAAGCCAAGATACTAAAAAAAAATTGGTTGTCTGTAGTCTGTTTACGGACGATAGTTTAACGTGAAAACGTCATAACTAGAGACCTGCAAAATTCGCGGTTTCGATGGCCTTCAGGATAGACTGCACATACCCACCATTTAATTGATAAATGTACTTTTATTTGCACTCCTTAATTCAAATGTGTTTATTACTTTTACGAAGAGATTATATTAACTATTACTTTTATACGTGTTTGCTAATTAACTTCTTCCAATCTGTTATTCTGTTAAGGATAGGACGATGTTCTTAAAAGTAGGAAACGAAAGGGAGTGTTTCAAGTTTAATGTGTCTCGAAAAAGTCAAATCGATGGTTCCAATCGTGTGGAAGAGAGATAAGTGCGGCGCAAGCGTACAATGAGTATTACGGGACACAGCGTAACGGGACAATGTGCGTTACGGGACACTTTTTCGTGCGTTAAGCCGGCGTTCATCGATTTATTAGACGTTATCACGTCAAAAGTAATCTCGGAAACATTCTTAGTTTAAAATTTATGGAATGGTGTATAAACGGATTGGAGTACTGAGTACAATGGAAAAATATTAGGCCTATACTTTGGAATAATATTTTGGAAATATTGAATTATCTCGGTAGCCATGAAACAAGCTTCGCTGTCATATGCACATGTAGAGAGTTGTGCACGTGTGTATTTTTATTGTAGACTACTTGGAAACAGTGCCTGCCGCTTCTGTTCATGAGTAGAGACCGGAAAAATTCGCGGATTCATTTCACGATATGCTAGAATCCAAACAACTGTACCTTTATATTGCTTCTGTGATTGGCTTACAGTTTATCTTAAGGACTTTGAGCCAATAGAAAACCTTCAACCAAAAAAGTATCGAATCGCAAGCGTCCCAGTTGACAGAGGTCACGAGACAATAGCCAATGAGTAGGTGGCATTTGCCTGAGTATGTAGGGGGTTGTGGTGTCTATCCTAGAGGTCATCGAAAGCGCGAATTTTTCCGGTCTCTATTCATGAGGCATGTCGAGCTGTAATGGGAAGGAACTACATTTTGCAGTCCACTAATGATCATAATAATATTTTTCTAAAATATTCTCTCTGTAAACTTATGCAGCTAAGTTGTTTTAAGTTTCTCATTATGTCTTTGTGTTTCTTTGTGTTGTGTTTCTTTTCTTTCGAATCCTGTAAGGGACTCCACTGACCTCTTCTTGTGTACGTCATTGCTCAGTCGGATATATGAACCCGCTTTCGTGATTTCTGAATAATAGGGACTGGAAAAATTCGGGGTTTCAATGACCACTAGGATAGACTCCACGATTCTCTATGTACTCGGGCAACTATCACCTGGTCATTGGCTACCGACTCGGGTCACCTGTTTACTGCGATTCTTATGATTCGATGCTTCTTTTGTTGAGTGTTTGCCATTGGCTCAGAGTCCTTCAGGTTAATTGCGGTCCAATCACTGACGCAGCATTAAGCTAAACGAGTTTGGATTCCAGCCTGTCTCGAAAGGAATCCGCGAATTTTTCCGGTCTCTACTGAATAACTAGGGACTGAAAAAATTCGCAGGTTCAATGACCTGCAGGATGAACTCCATATTTCTACTTACACTCGGTCAAATGTCACCCACTCATTGGCTTCTGTCTTGTGAGACGTCCCAACGTAGCAGCCTGTGAGTCGATAAAGCTTTGGTCGGGCGTTTCTCATTGGCCCAGAGTCATCCAGGTGAGTTGTGAGCCAATAGCAGAGGCAGCACTGAGGTATAACCATTATATTTTAGCCTATCGCGAAATGAACTCGCGAATTTTTTCGGTCTCTATGAATAACACGTTATTTATCTCGGCTGCGTATATCACCCCTTTTAGTTGAACGTGCAAGATTCCAGAAACTGTGAAATATTAAAAAAATAAAAAAAAAATAATAATGATTATCTTTTTTCTAATTAACCTTTTGAATTACCAGTGAGAACGTAGAAGTTAAAATCATCGTGTTTTGAATTCATTTTAACGCACACGGGAGATCCAAAAGCGGTTACGGATTATGTGAATGTAACCTTATTAATCCCACAAATGCGGCTCTGTGGAGAGTTTTCTCCAAGGAGGAAGGGGGGGGGGGAGGTGAAAAAAAATTCCGTTGTCCAATTAAAACTAATCCCAACTCCACCGTGGACCAGTTTAAACCATCGAGCTGGAATATTTCCGCCGATAATTACTTACTCTTTGCTTTTGTGCGGGTTTCGTTTCAGCCAACGAGCGCTTTTATTTCCTGGAACATTCTTTTGCAACTTATAAATTTAATGCGCGGAGTGAAATTTGAGAATTTTCTTTTCAAGCTTTAATTTTTTTCCCTATGACGCTGCATCTTTATAATTCAGCACTAATTAGTTGTACTATTTTTATTTTTTGTGTGATTATGCTGTGTGTTTTACTTCATAATTATTTACCTTTTTTAAAAGAATTTTTTGGGGGAGGGGAAATAAACTGTTTCAAGATTTTGCACGTCCTTCTGAAACGTGTTGTATTTTTTATATCGATTTTTAGTGGATATTTTGTTCCGGCTACTTTCCCTTTTCTTGGATGTTTCGTGCGCGACCTTTGTCCTGAGATCATTGACGTCACCAACTAGTTTCTCTCAGATGCTGAGAGGTGAGTCACTGTATCTATGCCTACTCATGGTTGATGTAGCAAGCCTCCCAGTCAAACTGTACAGTCCAAAACGTCATTAACAACAGCCTCTTGTGAAAGGCTATTCTAACGCATTTGCGACGTCTTGAAACATTATCACAATTATGGTTCTACCTGAGTTTAGATTACGAAAAATCGAAAAGAAAAAAAGAAAAGAAAGTAAACACGTACTTCATAATACAAAAATTAAGTAGAGACCTGAAAATTTCGCGGATTAAATTCGTGAAATGCTACAATTCAAATAAGCAGCACCTTAGTGCTGCTTCTGCCGTTGGTTCACTGTTAAACTGGAGTAATGAGGGCCAATTAGAGGCCCTCACTCATAGAAGTGTCGAATCACAGGCCACCCAGTCGAGACGACTCAGAAGTCAACAGCCAATGAACAGTTGACATTTGCCCGAGTGTGTAGAGGATAGTGGAGTCTATCCTGGAGGTCATTGACCCCGCGAATTTTTCCGGTCTCTAAAGATAAGCGACTGGTAGGGAAGAGACTGTATTATACCGGATCTCTTTTAACCGATGATAGGCAGTAGGCTATACCGGAATACATTCGACCGATAGGTAGGGACAGGAAAAAAAAATCGCGGGTTCAATGACCTGTAGGATTAACTCCATAGTTCTACGTACACTCGGTCTAATGTCACCCACTCATTGGCTGCTGTCTTGTGAGACGTCGCAAACGTGGCCGCCTGTGATTCGATAAAGCCTTTGGTCGGGTGTTTCTCATTGGCCCAGAGTCATCCAGGTGAGTTGTGGCCCGATAGCCAGAGACAGGAAAAATTCGCGGGTTCATTTCATGATACGCAATAATCCAAACAACTGTATCTTTATATTGCTTCTGCGATTGACTCACAGTTCATCTGAAGGACTTTGAGCCAATAAAAAAAGCTTCAACCAAAAAAATAATATCGAATCGCATCCGTCCCATTTGACAGAGGTCACGAGACAATAGCAAATGAGTAGGTGGCATTTGCCTGAGAGTGTAGGGGATTGTGCAGTCTATCCTAGAGGTCATCGAAATCGCGAATTTTTTCCAGTCCCTACGCGATAGCAGAGGCAGCACTAAGGTATGACCATTTGTAATTTTAAAACCTATCGCGAAAATGAATTGGCGATTTTTTTTTTTTTTTTTTTTCGGTCTCTACCGATAGGCAACGAAACTTGTTTCGCCGGACAGACGTGGACGAGCAGTTGTTAGAGACTGGAAAAATTCGCGTTTTCAATGACCTCTAGGATAGACTCCACGATCCTCTATGCACTCGGCCAAATTACGCCTGCTCATTGGCTACTGACTCGTGACACCTTTTAACTCGGTTTGCTCGTGATCACATACGTGTTCTGCTTAGAGTTTCCCATTGGCTCAGAGTCCTTCAGATAAACGGTGGCCGAATCGATGAAGCAGCACGAAGGTAATAGAGTTTTGATTCTAGCCTGTCGCGAAATGAATCCGTGAATTTTTTCCGGTCTCTAGCAGTCGTCGCTCGGACATCTCGGACGAATGTACCGGCGCCGGAGGCAGTGCGAATCTCGCCCCGGGAGGGGAGGGGGTGTGGTTTGGGGAGGGGTGGGGAGAGGAGGGGAGGGCGACGCGACAGGACCTTGAGGTCGCCGTCGGCGGTCCCTCCGCTTTGCATACAATCCCCCGGCTCGCCGCCACAATGGCCTCCCTGCGGGCACACCATGGGCACACCCGCCGGGCCTCTGGCGTGTGTGCTGGTCTCTGCAGACACCCAGGCCCTGAGCCGTCGTCCGCGGGTCCACCCCGAGATCCCGGCGGTCACCACGGAGGGGACGTCAACTGCATCCAGTAGTTTACATGTACTTACACTGATGACTAGGGACCCGGAAAAATTCGCGGATTCATCTCGCGATGGGATAGAGTCCAAATACTTTTGACATTATTTTGCTTCAGTGATTGGGCCACAGTTTATCTGAAGGACTCTGGCCCAATGGAAAATCTTCAACAGAAGATTTAGCGAATCACGATCATTCCAGTCAACAGGTGTTACACGAGTCGGTAACCAAATCAGCAGATGTAATTTGCACGAGTGCATAGATGATCATGGAGTCTATCCTTTAGGGATTTGAAATCGCGAATTCTTACAGGTCTCTAGTGATGACATAGATCAGGTGTCATATAAAATAAAAAAATAGGGGGTTGTCTGTAAAGTCGGTTTACGGACGATAATTTTACGTGATAACGTCATAAGAATAATATTGATGAAAAAAAATTGCATACTTTTTTTAATTTTCAAATATCATTTACAGTTATTTTTGCAAATTTTAATTTAGTAAATAATTTGTTTAGATATGATAACGAACACTTAGTTTAAAAAAACCGCCTTTACCTGTTTGATAATATTATAGAAGATTTTCTTTGCACGGTGGTTTGGCCGGTTCTTGCACGCTCGGCTTAGGCGGAACGTGACAATTTTACGTGCGTGCAGCCGGCGTTCATCGATTTATAAGACGTTATCACGTCAAAAATTACATACAAAGCATAGTTTGAAAATAAACAGACATTTTATACTTAACTCGATGGAGTTACTGGCATTTAATAAAATAAATAAATTTATTTTATATCCCCTCCCCCCCCCCCCCCAACCAATTTTTATGTGACAGAGACAACAATGGAGGTCACCGTAACATCATGTGGCGGAGAAAAGAAGATAAAAAGTGCAATGCAAGGCCCTTTGGGTGCTTTCAAGTATCTGTTCCGGATTTTTCATGCCTAAAAACACACGCGTGTCAGCCATTTCAACTGTTTTAAAAATACAGTTCAAAAACTGAATACGGAAACATAGGAACTCGTCTGGCCTCAGCGTATTCTTGAATGCTTTTCCGTGAACGGACACTATTCTGATAACTTGAGCAGTTTTTAAATCGCCGTGGTGTTTTGACGTGGCAACGTCTATTAAATCGATGAACGCCGGCTGCACTGTCGAAAAAGTGTCCCGTTACGCACATTTTCCCGTTACGCTGTGTCCCGTTACGCTCATTGTACGCTTGCGCCGCATCTATCTCTCTTCCTCTCGATTGGAACAACCATCGATTTGACTTTTTCGAGGCACATTAAACTTGAAACACTCCCATTAATTTCCTACTTTTCCTTTCAACGTCCTATCCTTAACAGAATAACACAGATTGGAAGAAATTAAATAGCAAACATGTATAAAAGTTATAGTTAAAATAATCTCTTCGTTAAAGTAATAAACATATTTGAGTGCAAATAAAAGTAAAATTATCAATTAAATTTTAGATTTCATTTCACTCCTTCTTTGTATCCATACAAAATAGTGATAATTCAATAAAAATGATTCAATTTTATTCATAAAAGTATGCAATCATTTCATCAATGTTTTGTTATGACGTTGTCACGTTAAACTATCGTCCGTAAACCGACTTTACAGACAACCAATTTTTTTTTCCTGAAGCTCTGCGCAAAATGTGAGTAGGGGTAGGCCTCATTAGGGCAAACATCTTTAGAGAAAACAAGGTTCAGTAGAAACATATTTTGAGTAAACAATGTTTAGTGAAAACGTCGTTAGCCTCGACGAACGAGTTTATGACATGTATACACAATTCATCATTTCAAATTTATTTTTATAGTTAATTTCGTAATGCATGTGAGTTGAAATATACTTTAAAGATTTATTTAAAGCTTTAGATGCATTATTTTAGTTTGTGAACGCTTTTATACTACAATTCTAAAGCCTACTTACCCGCGTAGGCTTTATGTGGTGATGGATAAATAAATGAATAAATAGGCAAATAAAAAGAAACAAAATGTGGTTTCCACTGTATCTTCTCCTGTTAGTTTCTAGGTAACTTAGTGTTCGTCAATTGATTCAACATCTTAACTTGAGGGAAACGTATCTCAACTTCAGACATCTATAGCTCACCCCCCGAGAAGTGAACAGTAATTAATAACTCAGTTAGCAACACTGCATCGACAAGTTCCCCCCTCTACAGGACGCTTCTGAAGATGGCGACATCACCGCTGAAACGTATAGGTTAACACGCAAACTCAGTCGCGACTAAGTGTAAGAAGCTGGATGAATCCAGACCATGACTTTAAAAGCCTACATCTCAGAAATTATTACGGCTGCGTAAGTTTGACTAAATTAAAAGGCTTGTATCACCCATATTTAGAGTAACCAGGTATTAGTTTTACAACGAAATATTACTCATGTGAACATCTCGAAGAAACTTTCTGGTCAGTTGCGCAGCCTTTATTGGTTATCATATAAAAAAAAAGTAATATTGCTGCTTTTAACTCCCCATGAGCTACACACGATCTACGTAATTGCTCGGAAGCCAATAATTATTCTTGTTTACAAATGTTATGTTTTGCCCTGTGTGCATTAGAGATCAGAAGAGTATCATGAGAACAAAAAATTAAATTAAAGCCAGAGTTCCATGCGTCCATCGTATTTTTACATTCTAATTAAACACGACGAAATTGAACCCAGCATTAGAGTGGCATCAAAGCGATCATATTGGGCATAACATTCCCCTCGCTTTTTACACACATATACCCGTAATCCTTACAAATCAACATTTCACAAAACTCGTTTCAATTTTTATTTTCCCCGTTTAACCGTTGCTAAGTTACAAAAATACCAGTGCTTCAACTGATGGTCGAGTCTTGATAAATGGATTGTAAAACACGCTAATTTTAAACAGGACTTGGCGTGTTGTGTTAAAGGACCTTCCCTACCTGGGAATACATGCGGTGTGCAGAATTTCAGAACAAACCACGCGATTTGAAAACTGTTTCGTTTTTAAACAGTATTTTTAGAAGAGTGATAATGGCTAAAAAGCGTGTTATCAGAATAATTTTAGGAATGAAACTCCCAGTACAGATTCTTGAAAGCACTGAAGGACCTTGCAGTACAACTTAGTAGTGTGTATTGGGGGCTTCTACGCCTGGAGTCGGAGTGGGGATTGGGATTGGGTCCGCCATCTTGGATTGTAACGTCACAGCGGCCATATTGGATACCTGAGCCTTTGACCTTGACCAATATGGTGACTGTGACATCATCCAAGATGGCCGCCTCCAGCAGACGAAAACAAGACGGCGACTTCCAGCATATGAACACAAGAAAGTGGCTGTGATGCCATAATTCAAAATGGTGGAAGTTTTTACCGATGGTGATGTCACCGTAACGAAAAAGTGCAACGTTTATGTGTGAGGCACTTTATTACAAGATGACAGACATTTAGGGAAAACAAAATGGCTTAATCCTAGATGGCGGTAGAGGTAATTGGACGATGTCAAAATCCAAGATGGCGGACCACAATCCCAACCGTCACTCTGACTCCAAGCTCAGGAGCCCACAACACATTAGATTTGTCTTAATTTCTCCTCCATTTTACGTTACGGTCAACGCTTATATCTCTTAGTTACCCGTAAGCACGACGAGAAGACCGCGCGCCAGTCCAGAGGAGACACCGCGCTAGAAGCACCATAGAGCGTCGCGCTACACACGTACACCCCTGACCCTGTGTGCTTTCTGCCTGAACGAAAACCGATTTCCAGTATTGAAAGATAAAAACTTGTAACGTAATAAAAATCAGTTGAAACCAAAATGGCGTTTTCCCGCTGCAGTCTCTCCTCTCCCCCCCCCCTCTCCTACAATCAGGAGCGGGCATCTCGCCAGCAGGTCGACACGGCGGCTTCCCCTCCCCCCACCATGGGCCTTCATCCCCTCATCCATCACTAGGGACCGGAAAATTTCGCGGGTTCAATGACCTGCAGGATGAACTCCATACTTCTACGTACACTCGGTCAAATGTCACCCACTCATTGGCTGCTGTCTTGTGAGACGTCCCAACGTAGCAGCCTGTGATTCGATAAAGACTTTGGTTGGGTGTTTCTCATTGGCCCAGAGTCATCCAGGTAAATTGTGAGCCAATAGCAGAGGCAGCACTGAGGTATAACTATTTGTATTTTAGCCTATCGCGAAATGAATTCGCGAATATTTCCGGTCTGTTTGCCGACCGAACCACCGGCGACTCGGGAGCGGGGACTGCCAGGGGTTCCCCCCCCCCCCCTCCTGGCCACGGGCCACGTGGTGGGAGCGACGCCCCACGCGGGGAGGGCGACGAGGTCGTTATAATACACAGGAATAAAAAGACCCACGCGATCGTGTTATTTTTTTTTTTTTTTAAATATTTAAATTATTAATGGCGCGCTCGCGACGTCGCGTGGGCTGATCCCGTGTGTTCTCCGGACCGGTCCTGGCGACGGCTTTTTATTCAAATTCGAAAAGCAATAGCTATTGGGAAAAGGGAGGGAGGAGGGGTGTGTGTGTTTGAGGACACAGGGGGAGGAGGGGGGGAAGGACCGGACCTGTAAATATGAGCTGTCAGCGGGGATATCCCTGGACCCACGGCGCCGTTATTTCCATTTTATGCAAATCCCTCCCGCCCGGTCTTTGTCGCCGCCGCGTGCGGACGGATTTTGTGTTGCCGTCTCTCTCCGGGCGCCGGGACGCCGGGGCGTCTTCGCGTCGTGTTGACGTCATCCGGCGGGTCGTCGGTTCGACCCCCGAGGTCCGGGACGAACCTGGCAAGCTGAAACGCCGTTCTGAATCCACGCATCTGTTTTTTTTTTTTTTTGTGCTAAGTTAACCCGGCTGCCTGAGGCACGGACATCAGGCGCGCTTGAGATTTGCAAAATCCGTCTGCTACTTGGTAAACAAGTGAGCGTCAGCTGTGGACCCGGGCTTCGAATAGCGTTAAGTAAACGTCACATCTCCACGCGGTTGTGGACTTATTTTATTTTAAAATTCCAAATATCTAAATCAATAGGTACATCAACAGAAAGTAATTGCACCTTTTCATACATATATAGACCTGAAAAATTCGCGGATTCATTTCGCGATAGGCTAGAGTCCAAACACTTTTGACATTATTTTGCTTCAGTGATTGGGCCACAGTTTATCTGAAGGACTCTTGGGCCAATGAAAAATCTTTAACAGAAGAATTAACGAATCACGATCATCCCAGTCAACAGGTGTTACGAGTCGGTAACCAAATCAGCAGATGTAATTTGCACGAGTGCATAGAGGATCAAGGAGTGTGTTCTTTAGGGATTTGAAATCGCGAATTTTTCCGGTCTCTATACATATAGCATTTTAGATAGTAGTTAACATAATTTATTTTAGTTTTTTTTTCCATTCAATAATATACGTAGCAAAATTTACCGCTCATACACAGTAAGTAGACTAATTATAAGAACGTACGCAAAATTACGTATTTACATTTTCAAAAACATAACCATACGCTGTTTATGTTTATTCAGTTAAATTACAGACTTAGATATTGAGTTAAATTACAGACTTAGATATTGAGTTAAATTACAGACTTAGATATTGAGTTAAATTACAGACTTAGATATTGACTATGTATATATATATTTTTTGTATTTAGGTAATTAGGTAATTATTTTTTTTCCCAATATGTTACTGCCTTTGTTTCTCTCCCCCCCCCCCCCTTCCCAGTGATGTTGCCGGCCATGAGCAGGCGCGGTTGTTTGCGCGCGCGGCCGCCGCGAGCGCTGTTACCTGGCTGTCGAGTCTGCCTTCCTGTCTGCACTTGTCTGTGGAGAGTGACCTAGCGCGCACCGACTCACGAGTCAGACGCCCGAGTAATACACGTTCCTGCACCGTCATTTTTTTTTCGCTTTTTTTAAAAAAAATTAAAGGTAAGTTAAGTTAGATAGTTCAATTATATAATTAAATTCTTAAATTAAATTTTTTTCGCGGAGGTAGGTGATCGCTACTAAAACAATAGTTGGTTATGTTAGGTAAGTTTACATAAATAATACTACGTAAAATCGTCGTTTAAGGATTCTCGCAAAAATTTTCAATTTCCACCCCCCCTTCCCCCTCCTTCCCAGCCGGGCAGGGTTTTGCATGATTGGGACAAAAATTAAACATTGGTTGGATTAGGCCAATATCATTTAAAATATTTTAAAACAGTATACCCATTAGATTATGTAAATATATGCGGTACATTTGCGTCGTTTCTGGAACTGAAATCTGTTCCCGTCATCAGAAACGAAATTTTCTTTGTCAGCCCGGTGTGTTCGTCTGTGCTGTGATATTGTTCTGATTCCTTGTGCGATCTATGTACTCAAATTTTGTCTTCGGCAGATTTTAGCTTGTTTTCTGAGTTTGCATATTCATCTTTTTTTTTTGTCGGTTATTGAGGTTTCTCTATGACTAGGGACCGGAAAAATTCGCCGGTTCAATCACCTGTAGGATGAACTCTATAGTTCTACGTACACTCAGTCAAATATCACCCACTCATTGGTTGCTGTCTTGTGAGACGTCCCAACGTAGCAGCCTGTGATTCGATAAAGCCTTAGGTTGGGTGTTTCTAATTGGCCCAGAGTCATCCAGGTGAGTTGTGAGCCAATAGCAGAGGCAGTACTGAGGTATAACTATTTGTATTTTAACCTATCGCGAATTGAACTCGCGTTTTTTTTTTCGGTCTCTACTAATAATGGATAACTACCATATTTCACATAATTTGATCGTGTTTTTTAAAAGTTTTTTTTAAATTTAATTGTATTTCTAATATATGTGGGTGGAAGCAGTGAGGGGCCGTCGGTCGATGTCCTGGAGGCAGATCCCGCCCCTGGCCATTGTGCCTCTCGTACCCTTGTGAGGGGGAGGGGTGACTAGGGGTGGAGGGGGAGGTGGAAGGACATCGACTCTGCGTGTCTGGAGAGGCGCGCGTGTGTCCCCCCACCCCTCCCCACCTCTCTGTCGGGATCCCTTTCAACCCTCGCGGCGTATCTCATTGTTGTGGGAATCCCATTCGCTCGTCGTCACGAGACGGGACTATGGTAGTCCTTGTTTGTTGTTTGGGGGGGGGGGGGGTAGGGGGTCTTGCCAAAATAGGCGAGACTCGGTGCGAACCCAGCGAAGGGTGTACAAGAAAAAAATATATATTAATAAATAACGTCACACCTTCGGCGGAGAGAAGATGAAATTTGCAAGCACCATATTTGAAGTATTATCTACATGTCGAGGAATTGACAACCATTTTCCAAGTCGCTTATGCCGACTTTTGTCCGGGTATATCTCAATGCTCTCGCGCCTTTTTGATCCAGGTACCTGGTGAGTGCTGGTTGAAACCTTCTCTCTTTTTTTATCTCTTTCTTTCTCTTGCTCCCTCTTTTCTTTGGCCTGTCATTCGTTAGCTCTCTTTTCCTCCGGTTCTTTTGTATTCCTCTTATTTTCTCTTTCTTTCTCTTTCCTTATCCATCTTCCTATTGTTTCCATTTTTTTCTTCTAATTTTCCTTGCCTGATTGAAATATTATCCTACTGCTTCGTGACTGTTTTAATGTAGACTACTCGTCTGACTGTAACTCTTTTACTCGTATTAATTAAAAAGGTACGCTGTATAGACGTGTGCACATCACGTTATTACAAAAACTTCCAGAAGCCAGCTGAGACGAACTAAAAAAGGACATTTGCAAGTGAACATTATTTTGTCCATTCATCAAGTACATTCAAGGAAGGTGCAGAAAATTTGTTTGTTTTGTAATCAGTCTCTCTCAGGTCTAGCTTGCTACAAGTCACTTCTTACCCAATACAGTTTAATACTGGATTTAAATTAATATATTTATGGGTAATGTACTTACTCCTACAAAACAATAAATAACTATAAATTTCATGAAAAACTTTTCAGGGTTCCCGTTAGCAATAATCCTCTGGAATTTTGTAGCCAAAATCAGGTTTACGCTCAACAAAAATCAAACCTTTTTAAATATTTGGTGGTAAAACGTATCTGAGTTTATGCTGTTACGAGTCTCGGTAGGAATACTTAAAATTAGGTCTGCACTACACTTGGAACGTAGCTGCCATGTTTCACCGACGATCACTGACTTCCCACCTGGGTTGTCGTCACCATGAGTTCTGGATCATGGATTCCGTGGAATACGGCCGTGGACTCTCGCAGTATGGTCAATTTCAGGGATTGCGAAGCTATAGTCACAGTGCAGTAGTCTTGATGTGGTGCGTATCGCTGAATCCACGACACTAATATAGTTCATGTTCTTTAATATACTGATGTTTTCTTAGCACTCACCTTTGTTCTTTCGGTATTATCATGCGATATGTTAATTTCATGATAGAACATATCAGTAAAGACCGGAAAATTCGCGATTTCAATGACCTGTAGGATAGACTCCATGATCCTCTATGCATGAGGGAAAATGACATCTGCTCATTGGCTACTGACTCGTGATACCTGTTAACTGGGACGCTAGTGATTCGATACTTCTTTTGTTAAAGGTTTTTCATTGGCCGAGTGTCATTCAGATAAACTGTTGCCCAATCACTGATGCGGTAAAAAGGCAAACGTTTTTGGATTCTAGCCTATCGCGAAATAATCCGCGAAATTTTCCGGTCTCTACATATCAGATATCTAGTAATCCTGCTACGAATTTCCGTAAAGTACTACTAATAATTTTTTTTCTTTTGGTCTTAAAGTTAAATTTTGCAGCATTATAAAATGAATCCGTTTTTGATGAGTGCTGGAATACTTCAGGAACTTTATAGTCTAAAAGTTCCCTCACGACGCCAGTGAATAAGGATTATTTTTCATTAAAACATAATCAACTGTTTTTTTTCTGTGCTTGTACAGCACTTTGAAGCCAATTTGTTAAATACAATACAAGTACATAATTTTATTTACCTATACTAGCAACATATTTTAATTTTTCGTTGTAATTCATAAAATAATTATTCTGTAAGTGGGCTTACAACATTTCTGCTACATACTCTTCACTCAGAAATTCTCCATGACCATTAAAGTATGGCAAAGGTGACTACCTTAGCCATACTTTAATGGTCATGGAGAATTTCTGCGATAGTACTTATAACTAGAGACCTGAAAAATTCGCGGATTCAATTCGTGAAATGCTACAATTCAAATGATTATACCTTAGTGTTGCTTCTGCTATTGGTCCACTGTTAATCTGGAGGACTGAGGGCCAATTAGAGACCCTCACTCATAGAAGTGTCGAATCACAGACCGCCGAGCCGAGACGACTCACAAGTCAACAGCCAATGAACAGTTGACATTTGCCCGAGTGTGTAGAGTATAGTGGAGTCTATCCTGGAGGTCGTTGAACGCGCGATTTTTTCCTGTCTCTACTTATAACGCCGACATGTAGCTGATTGTTTTTGGACTGTGATTGGTTTTCTTATTTTTATCTAAATATTAATTATTTTAACACGGCCCACTAATATTCATTCCTATTCGGTTATTGAAACTTGATCAATTTTGTCTCTGTCACGGCATGCTAGCTGAAACTGACGCATCTTCAAAGTTTTTAAAGTGTTTTTCCACTGCAGTTGGCTTCATGAAAAAAAGAATACAAACTTTTGTAAATGTAAGTTACTTAAGTTAAAATTTAAAATTTTTAACACATTCTATTGATCTTTTGTTTCAGGTAAGTGTCCATTTTGCCTGCTGTATTGGTGTTGGATTCTGGATGACTTGAACAGGTAGTAATACAAACAAATAAGTATGTGATAGCATAAGTCTTTGAGAGTTTGATTTTTATAGTTCATAGGTTGATAAAATATTAAATAGAAAATATATTCCTAACTCTTTGATATTTATTGCAACATAAATAACAATTTGGCTTCGTCCTTGTTGAATCCTTCTTCAGCTGTGTTTTCTGCAATGGAATTTACATCAGACCTCGTAACTAGTTTTCTGAAATATTAATAACTCTGAACACAAATTTCAAATAAATAAATAAATAAATTGTACTTATAGCTTACTTGAATGTCTAAAGGTTTCAAATTTTATATATATATATATATATATATATATATATATATAGTTTCTCATACGGACCAAAGCATCTAATAGCTATAAGTTCTGGGAATTCTCATTTTGGCATTACATTGAGCTTGATGTTTCCGAAATTTACTTTTGCATTAGAAAGAAAATTAATAATTTATTGAAAAGATTTAAAAAAGAGCAAATTTTAACGTAGAATAAATTAGAATAACACACAAATCATAAAAACAATTTTCTTTTTCGTTTAAATGTATTGGTTTACTCAATCGTTATAAACTAAACATATCTGAATCCAAACAGAACTTTTATTTTGTTTTCATGTACCTATTTGTAGTGTAGGTAATTGATGTCCAGACACCGTTTTTGTGCTTTATTACAGTACCTATTATTATAGGGGGAAAAAAAGTTCATGAGTAAAATGAGGTGTTGCATTTTGCAGCTTGTGATGTGTGCTGGGTTGTAACTGCATTATCTCTGTTGGCGTGCGAAGGCAATTAATAAGCCAGTGTGTGCCACGTTGCCATCATGATTAATGGTTCATTATCTCCTTGTGAACTGCAGAAACTCTATAACAAGCTTGATGCAAGCACCGCGGCTTTAATACGAAGTTTTAACAGCGTCAAGTAGTGATGACACCATAATGACAATACTGGTTATAACAGTAAATGTGAACTGCAAATTAAGTTTGAAAAGTTGTAAATAGAGACCGGAAAAATTCGCGGATTCAACTACCACTAGGATAGCCTCCATTTTCCTCTGAATTTTTCAAGCAAACACGTGTGTTCATTGAGTGCTAACTTGTGAGGCGTCTCCACTAGGTCGATTGTGATTCGATGATTCTTTGGTCGATAATCTCTCATTGGCCCAGAGAGCTCAAGTTAAAACTTCGAGCCAATAGCAAAACCAGCAGAATTGTACACGTGTTTGGATTTGAGCCTATCACGAAATTAATCTGCGAATTTTTCCGGTCTCTAGTTATAAAACAATTTGTAGGTAAATAACCTTTGTTTGATATGCAGAAAATGAGCATTTAATAAAGATATAAAAATAATACTTATTTAAATGTAATATGCGTGACAATACATCAATACAAATAATCATTCAACCAAAGATAGCCACGAGTATTGCTCTTATCACATGAATTATCACTAGAGACCGGAAAAATTCGCGGGTTCAATGACCTCCAGGATAGACTCCACTATCCTCTACACACTCGGACAAATGCAAATTGTTCATTGGCTGTTGACTTGTGAGTCGTCTCGACTGGGCAGCCTGTGATTCGACACTTCTACGAGTGAGGGTCTCTAATTGGCCCTCATTACTCCAGATTAACAGTGAACCAATGGCAGAAGCAGCACTAAGGTATAATTATTTGAATTGTAGCATTTCACGAAATGAATCCGCGAATTTTTCAGGCTCTCTACAATCAGCTGATGTCGGACAAACGGAACCAATGATGAAACTAAACAAGTACTATGGATAGAGAGTCAGCACGTGGTACGCTAGGGAAAGTCGGCCATGTCGCATCGCCTGGTTCACACAGATGTGGCCTTACGTCCTGCGTTCAGTTTCAACCACGGCCTGCAGATATCATAAAGACAGAGTCTCTCGTCTTGTGAGTCCGGGGCTAACATTGTTTACGTTTTGCCACGCAGACGTATTTAAATCTGACCGTTAGAGACCTGCAAAATTCGCGGATTTATTCGGTGATAGGCCAGAATTCAAACACATATACCTCTTAGATAATTTTGCTATTGGCTTACTGTTCATCTGGACGAATCTCAACCAGTTATATACCCTCAACCAAAGAAGGATCGAATCACAGACAAACCAGCTGAGACGACTTACAAGTCGGCAGCCAATGAACTTGCGTTATTTGCCCGAGTGTACAGGGGTATGTGCAGTCTATCCTGAAGGCCATCGAAACCACGAATTTTTTAGGTCTCTACTGACCGTTAATGGAATAAGCACTAACTACAGTGAAATCTAGACGAACGAGCGTTACTTGATTTTAGAAAACCCAACAACGTACCTGCTTTGTCCGCGATGACTTACGATAATGACTGTTCTGTTGGAAAATAGGCCGTTCAATGAAGAACTATAAATATGTATATGGTTTTAACCAGTGTCGGACGCAATGGTGGATTTGGTGGGCGAATATATAGCCCCTCTCTTTCCAAGAAGTTAAAAAAAAAGCAAGAAATCAGTGAAGTTGGTAAGTTATTTTCGGTGATGTAAGGTAAGCATTTAGTTCGGTGTCACCCAGGGGCGTAGGAACCGGGGGGAGGGACAGGGGGGACGTGTCCCCCTGAACTTTTTGGTTGGAGGGGACTGTCCCCCCCCCCCCCCCAATTTTCTAGACCGTGATATTTTTATTTTATAGTATTATTCCGCATTACTGTTATGCTATTTGAATAAATAAATAAATAATCTAAGCAATTTTAAGCGAATCAGGTACCATATATCAAAGGTTCATGTGCAAGAAATATGTCCAGCATCGAAATTATAACATTCAAAAACAAATAGTAAAGTGACTTTACTTTAAACTGTCAAAACGTACCGATGTTATTTGAAATAGAGTATACCTGCAGGACTACGCCCCTTCCACTTTGCAACCAGGCCTCATGTCAGCTGTCATTAGGCAGCTTAGCTCCCTCACTCTTCGTGTATCATACACCTATATATATCGTCTGTGAGTGTACTTGCACATTCCTTGAATAACCTAAGTATTTCTCTATTTTGTTGTCATGTTGGGAGTAGTGGTGTAGAAACATGTGTTGAGCAGTAGACCAGAGAGTTGTAGATGTAGAGTCAAACTACTTACGTGTGCATTAGCATTTCACTTTATCGACAATGAAAAGACAAAAAACTGTTTTAGCATATTTTTCAATAGCCAAAAGGCAGTGTGAAGATGCTCATGCTGAAACTTCGTCGAACGGAAGTGAACCAGTAATAAGTGGAACTGAGGTGAGTAACAATCTATCATGAGACAAATTCTGGAGGTACAACACATTATAAAATTGATTATTAATTATTCTCTTTGTAATAAAGTGGCAAGAACAAGTGTTTGTTGGGGGGGGGGGGGGTAGGAGGCGGTTTTGAATTACCATTAAACTATTACATTTAACACTTAGCTCTTAACTGTAATTTTATTTATCTCTGTGCTAGAAGTTAGGCAGCTGTTTTCAAATATAGAAGTGGTTTTGAGATTGCTGCTTGTTGCACCCAGCTCTTCTTGTTCAGCTGAAAGAATTTTCAGCTCTCTACGAAGGCTTAAAACTTATCTCAGGTAGGTATGTTTGATTTTTGGTGATACCTTAAAAAATTATTTGGCTTTAATAAATATTGTTTTTGTTCTTTGATGTGCCGGAAAGTAATTACCATTAAATTTAATTTTTCAGATCAACTATGACACAGGTAGCTGTACTACATGCTCATCAACATGAGCTGGACGTACTTGATTTAAACGTCATCGCGTCTCAATTTATAAGTAAGAATGAGAGACGGGGACATGTGTTTGGTAAACGATAACGAGCTACAGGCAGTCGGGCACTAGTACAGCAGAAAGACTTTAATACAAAAAAATGTGCAGTGTTATTTAAGGTATCGACTTTTGACGTGTGCTGGAGATTTTAAATGTGTAGGGCTAATCAGTCAAAGTAGAGGTGACATTAAGACGTAGCCTATTATGTGGACAAGAAGGCAAAGTTTATGAATTATAAACATTTTTTTTAATGTTTCCAACTGTAAATGTTTTTTTTTTAATTTAGATTGAAAATATCGTAAATGAATTAGTTTAAGAAAATAATTTATAAAAATATCATTATGATTGTAAAATAATACTTTAATTCCATTCGAGTAAAAAAAAAAAGAGAGCTTGTGCCTTCCCTGCCATCTGCCCAACTTTATTTGTAAATTCTTCGCTCATGAAATTTTATCTTAAGGAAACAATAATAACATTAACATCGATGTATCCAATGGTTAGATACAAAAACTGTTTAAAAAGCGCTATTTTACACTTTTAAAATCAATATTTTCCGGTGAAGGGGAATCGGTTTACATGACATCAAAATCATTATTTGTCCCCCCCAACTTTATGAACACAGCTACGCCAATGGTGTCACCTTATGTGGTTGAACAGGGGCTGTTCTCAGTTTCTACTCGTTGATTTTTTCTGCATTAGTGGTTTTCGTGTTAGATTTTGATCAATCCGCTTTATGCATTCTTAAGAGACCTGCATCGTGCACTCTAAGAAGAGCTGTCAAAAGAGTATTCAGCCAAAAAACGCAGCGGACGTATCAGCAGGGTTAACGATAGAAATGCATAGTCATTGGCTGAGCAAGATGTAGCCCTTTCTCTGATAAATACCCTCATTTTCCAGCCCCTTCTCAGTCGCACCTGTGTTTTCGTACCATGTGCGTCTCTGCCTGAGGACGGGAGCAGATAGCAGTTCCCGAAACGTCGCTTGTTTCTGTTTTGGTAAAACTATTGTATTTTTTTGTCTTTTCGTTTTGTCGTGTTTTTGTCTCGTTTCAACTGTTGTGCTGAATTATTTTGGTTTCAATATTTTTGTGTTGTCATCATTTGTGTGTTTTTTTTGTTCACTTAGTATTTTTTTCTTTGTTTTTTCTTTGTTTGTTGACCATATTTCTGTTTCGGAATATTTTGTGGTGTTTGTATTCTTGTTGACAACAGCAATTGTTCGCTTAATTTTGTGTGTTTTTTGTCTTTCTTGTATTTTATTTATTAGTTTTTCTTCAACAGAAAAAGTTCTTAGCAATGGCGTATGTCCAAAAACTTACATCAAGTCATGCGCTCTCATTGCACAAATCTTTTAAAGATAACAGAAATGCATAGTGTAAAACCAGCCTTGCAACAAACCACACAGAACCGTGACTCATGTTGAAAATGATAATGATAATGTAACCCTTCAATCCCCATGTTGTTGACGTACTTTTGTATAGAAATTAATTTAATTTCCTATTTTTTATACACTTTGACTGCAGTTCACTAAATTAAACAGGTAATCTAGCACTCACAAAAGCAAGCTTATGTGTGAGTGCATCTGGTCACTTTAATCGACGTTCTTTTTTGACTTACGTAACCATTTTAATAATTGCAACAATTGACAAATAAATAAAAAATAAATCAAGAAACCTTACGTAAGTTTTATAAAGTTTTAAGTTAAAAATGCGCAATGAAATGAATTACAAGATAAAGTATAACTAGAGACCGGAAAAATTCGCGAGTTCATTTCGCGATAGGCTAAAATACAAAAATTTATACCTCAGTGCTGCCTCTGCTATTAGCTCACAGCTTACCTGGATGACTCTTAGCCAATGAGAAACACCCAACCAAAGCTATATCGAATCATAGGCTGATACGTTGGGACGTCTCACAAGACAGCAACCAATGAGTAGGTGACATTTGACCGAGTGTACGTAGAACTATGGAGTTCATCCTACAGGTCATTGAACCTGCAGAATTTTTCCGGTCCCTAAGTATAACATTGTTTCAGAAAAAAAAAATATATATATATATAAACTAAAAAAAATTCAATATTTATAAAAATGTACAAGTACATGAATTACTACAGTATATAAAAAAACTTACTCATAAATGTCTTCGTCAGATCTATTATTCAGCCAAAGAATAACATTTTTTTATAAATTTGAGAATATTTATTTTTATTTTTTTAGGAAGAATACCTACAATTTTTATATTTAAAATATTCAAACAATTTCTGCACACGTTGTAATTTATTTGGCAACATCCCCTCCTGTGGTGTCGAAAGGAGGCGTGGCGTGAGGTAGTTGCGCTGCCGTCTTGGCGCGAGCCAACTTCTATTCGTGGCGCTGAGAAACAGGAAGCCCGCCGGCTCGGCGAGCAGCCTGGATGACTGGCAACTTCCTCCAGCCGCTCTCTCTCTCTCTCTCGCTCTCTGTATCATTGAACGTCCTAATCCGCTTGAAAATAAGTAAGTACTATTCGTTAAAAAAAATTCGTTGAAACATCTAGAGCAAATATTATCTTTGAAAGATTTGTGCAATGGGAGTGCATGCCTTGATGTAAGCTTTTGGACATACGCCATTAATAAGCACATGTATGTCTATAGAATAAAACTACAAAAACCAAAACACAAAAAACACAAATTAAGCAAAAATTGCTGTTGTCAAAAGGATATATACACCACATAATATTCCATAACAGGAATATGGTCAACAAACAATAAATACAAAGAAAAATGGACTAAGAGAACGAAAAAGCCCCTATAATTAATGGATTGAACCCAAAAACAATTCAGCACAACAGTTTAAACGATACAAAAACACAACAAAACGAAAAAACGAAACAAACGCAATAGTTTTTCAAAACAGAAACAAGCCAGCACAACAGTTGAAACGAGACAAAAACACAAAACGAAAAGACGAAATAAACACAATATCATTTTTTGCTTCATTTGTGTTTTTTTTGTCTTTTGGTTTTCTGTAGTTTTCTTCTACAGACATACATGTGCTTAGCAATGGCGTATGTCCAAAAGCTTACATCAAATCAAGAGCAAAACTATTTTAATGAAAAAAAAAGAAATCTGTTTTCTGATACAACGGTGAAGTGTAATTATCATTTCATAAAACGTGCACCCAAACTCAAATGATAACGATCGCCTGCAGTCATCGCTTTGGTGAAAGCTGGTCCGATGAGAAAATAACAGCGCCGCGTGATCACACACATGCCCATCGAGAAGGGACAAGCTATCTGGCACAGGCCGCCTTTAATGACCGGGTAACGCGGAGCGAAGTGCGCGAGGTGTCCCGTGTTAACAGATAATAATAACCTGAATTCGGCGCGTGCTCCAGGCCGTTCCAAGGAATAATTTGCGGGTATCGTCTCCAGTGGTTTTGGTTTTCACGTAGCAGCTGCACGCCATGTGGCGCGGGGATCCGGCGCGTGCAGAACGGCAAACGGCAAACGGCAAACGGGTCTGCGCGGGTCCTCTCCTTGTATGGGCAGGCAGTGACTGGCCGGGTGGCTCGGCGAGAGTAGTGTTTGGAAGGGGGGGGGGGGGGGTCGGTCCGCCGATTATCCGTTCCTTATTTACTAACGCCGACCTCCGGGCCTAGACACGTCAAACAGCGCAACTGCCCCCGTCCGCCGCTGGTCGCCGCTTCTGCCCAAACTGCTTTCGACAACAACTGGCGGTGGATTTACAAGGTCGCAAGTCGAACTGCAAATATATTTATGATTGGTCCACATGCAATCTGACAGCCCCCTCCACGACCGTTAAGCAAATATAACTAGCGGCCTGGAAATTTTCACGGATTCATTTGGCGTCAGGATAAAATTCACAGTACTATGTTCACAATTGCTTTTCTATTGATTTATTTCGTTATTTCCCACTGCAAAACCCCTCTTTTTTTTCAAATGGGTTAACTTGATTCGGTTTATCTCCTGCTGGCTGATAACTATAAGGTCGCAAGTCGAATTTCAAATCTTTATCATTTTCGCACGGGCAATTTTGATTGGCCCACATGCAATCCGACGCGACCATAAGCAAACAATTAGCGGCCTGGAAATTTCGCGGATTCATTTGGCGTCAGGATAAAATTCACAGTACTATGTTCACAGTTGCTTTTTCTATATGATTGGCTTATTTTCGCACTGTAGAAACCCCTCCTTTTATTTTCAAACGGGTTAACTAGAGAATGGAAAAATTCGTGGGTTCAATGACCTCCAGGATAGACTCCACTATCCTCTACACACTCGGGGCAAATGCCAACTGTTCATTGGCTGTTGACTTGTGAGTCGTCTCGACTGGGCAGCCTGTGATTCGACACTTCTATGAGTGAGGGTCTCTAATTGGCCCTCATTACTACAGATTGACAGTGAACCAATGGCAGAAGCAGCACTAAGGTATGATTATTTGAAGTGTAACATTTCACGAAATGAATCTGCGGATTTTTAAGATCTTTACATATACAGAGAAACAAGCACCCCCAAATGTTTCATCTGTATAGACCTGAAAAATTCGCGGATTCAATTCGTGAAATTCTACAATTCAAATAATTATACCTTAGTTCTGCTTCTTCTATTGGTTCACTGTTAATCTGGTTTAATGAGAGCCAATTAGAGACCCTCACTCATAGAAGTGTCGAATCACAGGCTGCCCAATCAAGAAGACTCGCAAATCAACAGCCAATAAACAGTTGACATTTGCCCGAGTGTGTAGAGGATAGTGGAGTCTATCCTGGAGGTCATTGAACCCGCGAATTTTTCCAGTCTCTATTCATCTGTAACTGTTGGCGCTCGTGTTATCGCCGGGGCGCGCGCTGACGTCACGGCGCGCAACTGGCCAATGACGGAGTGACGTGTTGTACTTCGCGGGTCGGCCGCACCGCGGCGCTGGCTGCGTGCAGTCCAGCCTCCAGAGCGACCTCGTCTCCGCCAGGGTGTCCACAGTTAGTACTTCCGTACTAGATCCAGTACTTTTACAAGTTTTTTAGTGGTCTAGTACATTTACTCTCAGATCTAGTAGGTACTTTTTTCTTTACTATAATATTATTACAGTAACTGCAAATTGTTTTATTATTAGGGATCGGAAAAATTCGCGGGTTCAATGACCTGTATGATGAACTCCATAGTTCTACGTACCTATACTCGGTCAAATGCCACCCACTCATTGGCTGCTGTCTTGTGAGACGTCCCAACGTACAGCCTGTGATTCGATAAAGCCTAGGTTGTGTGTTTCTCATTGGCTCAGAGTCATCCAGGTGAGTTGTGAGCCAATAGAAGAGGCAGCACTGAGGTATAACTATTTGTATTTTAGCCTATCGCGAAATGAACTCGCGAATTTTGCCAGTCTCTATTTATTATTAAGCGTGATTATTTTTAAAACTATGGAATGTATGTGTGTGTGGTGTGATATTTAAGTTAGAGCGTTGCAATGTCATAATAACTTCCTATATTGTTAAAACCATAACAAATTATAATTTAGTACATTTTTTTTTCAAATCTAGTACTTTTTTCTCGCCTAAATTGGTACGAAATATTTTTTCCTTGTGGACACGCTGGTCTCGGCCCGGCTGACTGGTTAGGCCCGTGCATGTCCTGTTTTACAGAGGTCTCGCTGGAGCGGCTCGCACAACTCTACACTACACGCCACACCCGACATTAACCAGGGTCACTAGAAGTTTTCAGCACACTTACAAGCCTCTAATGCACACCAACACGACATCACACCAGTTGGCCGACGACAGGTACACAACCTATCAGAGCATACATAGGCCCGTGTGCCAAAACCTATCCATAGAGACAGGAAAATTTCGTGAATTAATTTCGCGATAGGCTAAAATACAGATAGTTATACCTCAGTGCTGCCTCTGCTATTGGCTCACAACTCACCTGGATGTCTCTGGGCCAATTAGAAACACCCGACCAAAGCTGTATCGAATCACAGGCTGCTACGTTGGGACGTCTCACAAGACAGCAGCCAATGAGTGGGTGACATTTGACCGAGTGTACGTAGAACTATGGAGTTCATCCTACAGGTCATTAACCCGCGAATTTTTTCGGTCCCTAGTGGTAGGGTTTTATGTACTCTACAAAGTACAATTTTTTTTTTTGTAAATTGGTTGTGTAAAATTACAGATACAGATACAGATTTGTTCATTTACATTAAAACACTATATCGCTACAAAAAATTTCGGAGTAGCAGTGGGTTGGTATTATTGCCCGGGCATTTATGCTTTGTGTTATTCGTAAACCTTTCCTTGAATAGCATTCTAGTTTGAACTGCGCACGTCCATAAGCATAATAAAATAAAGTTCAATTGTTGTATTAGTGTTTATGTTTTCCATGTTTTGAAAAACATCTATGCTTACATAAAACACAAATACAAATTTGAAATTATGCGCTAATTTTCATAAGCGCGACAAAAAATTTGCAGTATTTTTTTTTTCAAATACGTATTTCACACATGCAAAAAAAACATAGCAATGTAATACACAAATTTACAATATTTTTTTTTCTTGTAGTTTTACATGCTATTTCTCGGCAATAGGTAGAGACTGGAAAAATTCGCTGGTTCAATGACCTCCAGGATAGACTCCACTATCCTCTACACACTCGGGAAAATGTCAACTGTTCATTGGCTGTTGACTTATGAGTCGTCTCGACTGGGCAGCCTGTGATTCGACACTTTTATGAGTGAGGGTCTCTAATTGGCCCTCATTACTCCAGATTAACAGTGAACCAATGGCAGAAGCAGCACTAAGGTATAATTATTTGAATTGTAGCATTTCACGAATTGAATCCGCGAATTTTTCAGGTCTCTACCAATAGGTTTCCGAAGGAATCATTTGTGAAGGTACAATTTTTTTTTCTTCCTGTTTATTGTCCACGGGATGATAAATAACAATACTAGGTTCATGTAAAAAAGGGGGGGGGGGTTGTGAATACTCTCCCCCCTCCCGTGAATGACCCTCCCCTGACCCGGGAGCAGAGATCAACTCGTAACGCTGGTGTTATCGCGTGTTTGCCCACGGGCACCCGGTGGTCCACGGAGATGACGCACGGTGTACGAGCTGACGCAGATACGGCAGGCTGGGCGCGCCGCGCTTGAGCGCATGCGCGAGGCAGGAGGGCAGTCCTTAAAATACTTCCTTTTTTTACGTGATAACGTCTTATAAATAGGGACCGGAAAAATTCGCGGGTTAAATGACCTGTAGGATGAACTCCATAGTTCTACGTACACTCGGTCAAATGTCATCCACTCATTGGTTGCTGTCTTGTGAGCCGTCCCAACGTAGCAGCCTGTGATTCGATACAGCTTTGGTTGGGTGTTTCTCATTGGCTCTGAGTCATCCAGGTGAGTTGTGAGCCAATAGCAGAGGCAGCACTGAGGTATAACTATTTGTACTTTATCCTATCGCGAAATGAACTCGCGAATTTTTCCGGTCTCTACTTATAAATCGATGAACACCAGCTGCACGCACGAAAAAATTGTCACGTTCCTTCCTGAGCCAAGCGTGCAAGAACCGCGCAACCACCGTGCGAGAAATTCTTCTATAATATCAAACTGGTTAAGGTGGGGCTTTTTAACTAATTGTTCGTGATAATATTTAAACAAATTATTTAAATTAAATTTAAAAAAAACTGTAAATAATATTTGTAAATTAAAAAGTATGCAATTTTTCATCAATGTTTTCTTATGACGTTATCACGTCAAATTATCTTCCGTAAACCGACTTTACAGAGAAGCCCCCCTTTTTTTCTTTCAAGAAACAACGAAATATTTCTTACATTTATTAAACTTAAATACCGCAGCTAATGCTGCCTAGTGTTGTGAAATTCATCGTAAAATCACTTAAAACACTAATAAAAAAAGAGACTTTAGTCATTGTGGCAAAAAAAAAAAAGTATTAAATTAACTGATTTAAGTAAAAACCATTGTAACACTTTGGCATTAACATTTCACTTCTGTGAAGCTGATTCAACTTTAAAAAATTTAGATTGTGGTCACGCAGCAATTCTAGACACGAGTAAGTTGAGTCGTTGAAAACCCGGGACATACAACGAAGCTTCGCAAAGGCGCATGTGCCAGAAATACATCGACCGACATTAGCCACGCCTTATTCATAGATAACGGAAAAATTCGCGAGTTCATTTCGCGATAGGCTAAAATACAAATAAGCTTAGTTATACCTCAGTGCTGCCTCTGCTATTGGCTCACAACTCACCTGGATGACTCTGAGCCTATGAGAAACACCCAACCAAAGCTGTATCGAATCACAGGCTGCTACGTTGGGACGTCTCACAAGACAGCAACCAATGAGTGGATGACATTTGACCGAGTGTACGTAGAACTATGGAGTTCATCCTACAGGTCATTGAACCCGCGAATTTTTCCGGTCCCTAGTTACGAGTTATGACAACTGCAGCCACGGTTATTTTGAGGATTCACTGGGTAGCAAAGTAGACTTGAAGCACTTATAAATCTGCTTCACGTAGATGATTGGCCTGCAGAGCTCTTGACGACCCGGGGCCAGTTGTAAACAAGGAGACGTGGCACAAGTAACCCGCCAAAGGATGTGACCTTGTTATCGACCAATGAGTAGAGACCGGAAAAATTCGCGTATTAATTTCACGATATGCTAGATTCCAAACAACTGTACCTTTATATTGCTTCTGCGATTGACTTACAGTTTATCTGAAGGACTTTGAGCCAATGGAAAACCTTCAACCAAAAAAAGTATCGAATCGCAAGCGTCCCAGTTGACAGGTGTCACGAGTCAATAGCCAATGAGCAGGTGGCATTTGCCCGAGTGTGTAGGGGATTGTGGAGTCTAACCTAGAGGTCATCGAAAGCGCGAATTTTTCCGGTCCCTACCAATGAGCACTCTATAAAGGCTGTATCATGTATAGGCAGGTCGAGTCTAACCTGGGGCGAAATGAATCCACAAAGTAATGGTGGAGCGCGCCCCCAGTCCAGGGAGAAGATGGCGTCCAACACAAGAGGAAAAAGGGGGGGGGGGCGGTTCGCCGATGAATAGGGGCGTGCATTTTTCGCGAAAAGAATTCTGATACTGGCCGAAAGTTAAAACAGTGCATCATCTCCTGTGTTTAGGATTGGTCGAGCTTCTTGCAGCTACTACACGTCTCCAGTCAACACATCAATCACAGTAATTCAGCGCGGAAGAAAATGCTTCGTGAATGGCTCGGTCATATAATCTTGCAGACGACCGCCAATCACAACAATTAAACGGCAAAAGCGTGCATACCATATTGCAGGTTAATAGGCGTTCAGATTTTTTTTTTCGCGGAAAATACCTGCCCCTACCGATGAATTTCGCGTCGGGCCTAATTCGACCGCTTGTACCTTAAAGCTGCTTCTGCGATTGGCCCACGTCGGATCATGAGGAGAAGTCAGCGCCGATAACCATCCAGCTGCAAAATAGGTACCATGAGCATTGCTTTAGTGCGTACGCTGTAACATTTTTGACGTGACGTCTAATAAATCGATGAACGCCGGCTGCACGCACGAAAAAGTGTCCCGTTACGCACATTGTCCCGTTAAAGTGTCCCGTTACGCTCATTGTACGCTTGCGCCGCATCTATCTCTCTTCCACTCGATTGGAACAACCATCGATTTAACTTTTTCGAGGCACATTAAACTTGAAAAACTCCCATTCGTTTCCTACTTTTCTATCATCGTCCTATCCTTAATAGAATAACACAGATTGGAAGAAGTTAAATAGCAAACATGTATAATAGTTATAGTTAAAATAATCTCTTCGTTAAAGTAATAAACATATTTGAATTAATGAGTGCAAAAAAATAAATTTATCAATTAAATTGTAGATTTCATTTCACTCCTTCTTTGTATCCATACAAAATAATGATAATTCAATAAAAATTATTCAATTTTATTCATAAAAGTATGCAATCATTTTATCAATGTTTTGTTATGACGTTGTCACGTTAAACTATCGTCTGTAAACCGACTTTACAGACAACCAATTTTTTTTACGTTCCGAAATGGTATGTAAGTGTATTGGAAGGTACCTATAGGTACATTCGAATGGGAAATCCCCTATGAATCCTTGGTGTCTCTCGGTGATTTGTTCAGGAAACGTCAGGTGCGTGTGAAAGGTACCATCTTCCCCGTGCAGTCTGTCTGTAGGTCGCTGTGCCCGGGGGGTTTTTATGGCGCGGGGTGTTGGCGGAGCGGGAATAGAGACACGCCCCATTTGACGCGCGGAGCGGCGGGCACAACTCAGCCCCGGACGGGCGGAGATGCTGTCCGCGTCCCTGCCTTCATCGGGGCGCGAGGGGTGGTCCACCCTGTCCGCCCCTGCTGTTCCCCGCCTGGTCAGCTGAGTGCGGTGCTGGGTTGGTGGCCCCAGCAGCTGGTCATTGCCGAAGCTCTAACACTCTCCCGATCAACAACAGGGGGCGATCCCTCACAGTTCTGTTACATAAAAAGCTCTTGAGGCGTGTGCCCCGCCTTGCGTGAGTTTAAATTTGTTTTGCTATAATTCTGTTACTGTTACGTAGTTTAGGTAGGAACCGGAAAAATTCGCCAGTTCAATGACCTATAGGATGAACTCCATAGTTCTACGTACACTCGGTCAAATGTCACCCACTCATTGGCTGCTGTCTTGTGAGACGTCCCAACGTAGCAGCCTGTGATTCGATAAAGCCTTAGGTTGGGTGTTTCTCATTGGGCCAGAGACATCCAGGTGAGTTGTGCGCCGATAGCAGAGGCAGCACTTAGGTATAACTAGAGACCTGGAAAATTCGCGGATTCAATGACCTTAATTATAGACTCCACGATCATCTGCCTATTTGGGCAAACGGCGCCTGTTCATTGGGTGATGAATTTTGAGGCGTCTCAAGTGGGTAACTTGTGAATGGATACTTCTTAAATTGATGGTCTCTAATTGGCCAAGAGTCCTACATATTAACAGTGAACCAATAGCTGAAGCAGTGCAACTGTTTAATTATTAGAATTTTACCATATCACGAAATGAACCCGCGAATTTTTCAGGTCTCTAATGATAATGTCTTTAATTTATTAATTTAGCAACAGTAGGTCTCTTTGAGCTGTTGCCAGGAAGTAACTTTTGAAGAGTTATTTATCTCATCGCGCAGAAAGCTTGTAACTTCCCCTCCATTCGACTCGAGTAAGTTTTCTTCCGGCGGCGCCGCGCTACGGGGTAATTACCGCGCCTCGCGTCTGGCGACGAGTGGAAGCCATTTGTCACCGGCTTCCCTTCCGGCTTCTCTCGGAAACCACCGCTGGGCCCGCGCCTCCTTCCAACCAGCAACACGCCGGCGTCTGCGGATCTCATTCCGCGGCAACATTATACGAACGCGAGTTCGATTACGTTTACGGCTCATTAATAGAGACCGGAGAAATTCCCGAATTCATTTCGCGATAGGCTAAAATACAAATAGTTATACCTCAGTGCTGCCTCTGCTATTGGCTCACAACTCACCTGGATGACTCTGGGCCAACGAGAAACACCCAACCTAAGGATTTTATCGAATCACAGGCTGCTACGTTGGGACGTCTCAAAACACAGCAGACAATGAGTGGGTGACATTTGACCGAGCGCTATTTCAATGACCTGTTGGATGGACTCCGTGATCCTCTATGCACGCGGGAAAATTACGTCTGCTCATTGGCTACTGACTCGTGACACCTGTTAACTGGGACGCTAGCGATTCGATACTTCTTTTGTTGAAAGTTTTTCATTGGCCGAGTGTCATTCAGATAAACTGTGGCCCAATCACTGATGCAATAAAAAGGCAAACGTATTTTGATTCTAGCCTATCACGAAATGAATCCACGAATTTTTCAGGTCTCTACGTAACTAAAAATAACACGCGTACCTATCTCTGATTCGAGCGTGGGATGTTGTTGCGTTGTTATTTTATGTCGCAACTACATTTTTTTAATGCGAGGCACATCAACAGATGATAAAAATACTTTTTTTTTTAAATTTGCCTATATGGCGCTGCGGCACAATTAATTTAGAACAAACGACGCCTTATCATCGATATAAAATGAACATACACATACATGCATAATGATAGAGCTTGTGCAGTGGATAATTGGTACAGATGTATTTTAAAGGTGAAATAAAACTTTTTTGACGTGACAACGTATAATAAATCGATGAACGCCGGCTGCACGCACGAAAAAGTGTCCCGTTACGCACATTGTCCCGTTTCGCTGTGTCCGGTTACGCTCATTTTATATTGCTCTTTGCTAACCTGAACCTCCTAGCATTGCGACCGAGTCCGTGGCGTAATTCTGTTTTCATGCATTTCAATGTAACATTTTCATTGCTCTTTGCTAACCCGTTCCTCCTAGCATTGCTGCAGAGTCCGTGGCGCAAATATATTATTTTTGACTGCATCTTGGTGTTGAGTAAGCCATTTTCCTTCACATCATCCTTGAAACACTCCCATTCGTTTCCTACTTTTCCTATCATCATCCTATCCTTAACAGAATAACACAGATTGGAAGAAGTTAAATAGCAAACATGTATAAAAGTTATAGTAAAAATAATCTCTTCGTTAAAGTAATAAACATATTTGAATTAATGAGTGCAAATAAAAGTAAATTTATCAATTAAATTGTAGATTTCATTTCACTCCTTCTTTGTATCCATACAAAATAGTGATAATTCAATAAAAATGATTCAATTTTATTCATAAAAGTATGCAATCATTTCATCAATGTTTTGTTAAGACGTTGTCACGTTAAACTATCGTCCGTAAACCGACTTTACAGACAACCAATTTTTTTCTTCAAAATTCTAAATAGCACAAACCGGGCTTGGTTCAGCAAGTAATTTTTAAATTCTTTGTTTTTGTCCATGAAACATATTTCAGTCCCCTTCCCCCCTGCCCTCCTCTCACACACACATTTATATTGGTTCATGTTGTTTATTTTGTATTATGCTGGTGGCCAAAAATGATAAAGAGTCATTTACTTTTACGGATTGAGTCACACGTTGTAAAAATCTTGTACTTTTACAAAGAGAAACTTTGTAAAATTGCACTATGCACTAATTTAATACATATTGGGTGGTTCATCTCACAAATAAAGGGGGAAATAGAGGTGGACAAAGGCATGAATGTGTAGCGTATGTACTTTGTGTTTTTTTTTGGGACCAGAAGTGTTTCATCAAACTAGCATACAAAAAAATGGTTACCGTTGAATTCGTATTTTTTTCAATTACACAAAAAAATCCTTACAGAACAATAGTTAGTTATTTAAAATCATTCGCACTTCTAACAATTTAGGAGCAACGTTTCCCAAACTTTTTTTAATAACAGCAACCTAACCATATATATTTTGCATTCTGCGGTACGCTAATATATTCAATTTATGTATAGCCTATATATTTTAAACTTTGTTATTTTTATTTCTTCTCCTGGGCGAGTCTTTCAGTGTCTAACCGCGGTTGCGATAAATCAATGTGTTTTCATGTTGCAGATAAACTTATCAAACGAAACTCTGACATGAAATTTAACTTAGAATTCTTTAAAATAATCCAGAGTATGATACATGTATAGAAATTATGTTTCCAACTACATTTCCGAGCGCGCATCACACATAGTTTCCGCACCCGCCGCTAAAATTGACGTCGACTACTGAATCATTCGTATTTGCAAAGTGAAATTAAAACTATTTAATTAAACGGCTGCGATAAAAGCGAAAAAGACTTGAAAAAAAAATACTAAACCTGATTTTCGACAAGATGTTTATTAAAATACTGCCCATCTTGTTGAAAAATTCATCAACAAAGGTAATACTATAACGTTTTCCTTTGTGTCTATGAACTTTGGTTGGCGCCATTAGTCACAGATGGCAGCACCGTGGTTACACATTTCCGTTCCATGCGAGTTCTTTTCCGTTCACGAAATTACTCCTACCAAATGCAGTATACCGAGAGCTATTATGGTACACACAAAAAAATTAATCACTTTTATTCCAGCGAAGTTTTCATTTATGATAAAGTAAAGTAATTGATACGCAAGCACACTTGTGGTTGGGAATATTAATTTTGTATATATGTCGGGCCTGCATGGCAACAGAATTGTGGTACAAAACCAAAAATTGCAATGTACATATAAGAAAATAACCGTATAAATAGAGACCGGAAAAATTCGCGGGTTCAACGACCTCCAGGATAGACTCCACTCTACTCTACACACTCGGGCAAATGCCAACTGCTCATTGGCTGTTGACTTGTGAGTCGTCTCGACTGGGCGGCCTGTGATTCGACACTTCTATGAGTGAGGGTCTCTAATTGGCCCTCATTACTACAGATTAACAGTGAACCAACGGCAGAAGCAGCACTAAGGTATAATTATTTGAAGTGTAGCATTTCACGAAATGAATCCGCGAATCTTGCAGGTCTTTACGTATAAAATGTAAACATTAAAAAAAAGACATGAAAACCGTACAATTAGAGGAGGAGCCTAGACGTGAGGTAATTGTCATCACCGCTACTGCAGTAGTGTCGGCTGTGTGCTCAGAGGGTTATCGAGTTAGGGAACGGGCTCCGGCCAATTACAGCGGAGGGACGGGATGTTTACTCGGGCCGCCAACCACGCGGTGCGGGGAGTGCATAGTGTCCCTGTCCCTCGCCTATCGCCGCCCTCTGCCTGCCCGTGTTTACAGAGGCAGAGCCCTCCGACAGTTGCCTGCTAGCGAGGCGCCGCGCCGTCGTGTGGGGTCCCTCTGGCACCGCGCACACACGTGCGCGAGTAGGCGAGTACACAGTGGCGTAGCCAGGGGGGGGGTTAGGGGCTCAAACCCCCCCCCCTTAGCACCAAATCTTTAATTAATTTATTATTCATCAATCAAACAAATTTAATATTAAAATTAAAAAAAATTTTTACCATTACAATATTTAAATTTAAGTACAAGTACATAAACAAATGCGCAAGTATGCGAGTACATATACAAGTGCGCAAGTATGCTAGTATATATACTTGTGCAAGTACACAAGTATCAAGTACATATAAAGTGCGCAAGTATGCAAGTTTTCAATGAAGTACACAAAGTATGCAAGTATACATACTTGTGCCAGTACACGAGTATGTAAGTACATATTCAAGTGCGCAAGTTTGCAAGTTCATATACAAGTGCGAAAGTATGCGAGTGTGTAATTGCATATATAAATGCACTAAGTATGCGAGCGCACAAGTCTGCAAGTGTACAAGTAATTACATAAACATATTCGCAAATTATGTAAGAGCACAGGTATTCAAGTACATATAAAAGTGAGCACGTTAGCAAATGTGTAAATAAACATACAAGTGCACGAATATATAAGTACTGATATATAAGTATTGAGCAAGTACACAAGCATGCAAAAGCGTATGCAAGTGCGCGAGTATAGAATAGTGTAATTATTAGAGACCTGCAAAATTCGCGAATTCATTTCGTGATTTGCTACAATTCAAATAATTATACCTTAGTGCTGCTTCTGCAATTGGTTCACTGTTGATCTGGAGTAATGAGGGTCAATTAGAGACCCTCACTCGTAGAAGTGTCCAATCACAGGCCACCCAGTCGAGACGACTCACAAGTCAACAGCCAATGAACAGTTGGCATTTGCTCGAGTGTGTAGAGTTTAGTAGAGTCTATCCTGGAGGTCATTTAATCCGCGAATTTTGCAGGTCTCTAGTAATTATATATCCAAGTGCAGTAAGTATTCGATTCTGCAAGTATGCGAGTGTTCAAGTACATATACAAGTGAGGAAAGTAAGCGATTGTGCGAGTGTACAGGTGTGTAAGTACACACTCAAGTGTAATAAGTATGCGAGTGCGTAAGTATGCGATTGTACTATAATGAAAACATTTCATCGATAGGGCCCGTGAACATTTCGCGAAATGATTTTCCAGACCATTCGTGTGTTGAAGCCTTGTAGCATTGCCTGTGTTTCGCGGTTGGATGAGTTTATCTCAGGTAGCTACATGTCTGCTGCCGGCACACCAATTACAGCCACCCAGTGCGGAAGTAAACGCGTCCTAAATGACCGGCCAAACATGGCGGCGGCTTCTAGCAGACGACAGCAGGGATACTTAATTGCAGTCAAATGAGTAGGGACCGGAAAAATTCGCAGGTTCAAAGACCTGTAGGATGAACTCCATAGTTCTACGTACACTCGGACAAATGTCACCCACTCATTGGCTGCCGTCTTGTGAGACGTCCCAGCGTAGCATCTTGTGATTCGATACAGCTTTGGTCGGGTGTTTCTCATTGGCCCAGAGTCATCCAGGTGAGTTGTGAGCCAATAGCAGAGGCAGTACTGAGTTATAACTATTTGTATTTTAGCCTATCGCGAAATGAATTCGCGAATTTTTCCGGCCTCAAAACTATAACTAGAGATAGGTTGGACCCAGGTAAAACCTGCATAGACACAGGGTAAAATCCCTGGGCACTGTCATGCGAGGTGCAAATTTACATGCATTAAGTGTAGGAGAATACAGGAGACAGGATGGTCTGGATGAAGTGATGGACAGAGTAGAAAAGAGTCTACCATGCGGGGGTTGGGCACTTGGACTCGTGTATCCAGGACTGGATTTAGTGACCGGGTACGCAAGCGCCCCTGGTGGTGAGTGGCTGCACTGACCACTCACTCACTCCGCTGCCAGTCAGCACCGGACAGGGCCCGGGGCCAGCGCCGGTAGGTCTGGGCAGGTCTGGACTGGTCTGGACTGGTCTGTCCGTGGAGCGGGAGGGGGGCAGGAATGTCGCCGACCACTCGGCATCGGGCATTCTCCGCACGTCCGCGCGGGACACCACCCCCCCCCCCTCCCCCCCCCCAGGGGGCACGTGCCTCCCCTCCCTGGCCATTAGCTCTTCACAGACTGCCTCACTCCCCGTGCTCTCGCACAGCTGCTCCCTGATGATGGCGACTGCACCGTCCACCGAAACGTCGGTCGCCACGCGGCTACAACCCAGAACCCAGGCAACTGCAGACAATGTCCGCGACAGCCTTCGGTCCCTATCAATACAGATTAAAGTTTTCAAGATTATTATTTTTGACGTGATAACGTCTTATAAATCGATGAACGCTGGCTGCACGCACGAAAAAGCATGACTCATTGTCACGTTCCGCCTGAGCCGAGCGTGCAAGAACCGGCCGACCACCGTGCGAGAAAATCTTCTATAAAATCAAACATGTTAAGGCTGGCTTTTTAAAAGCAGCAATTTAAAAAAAAAAATTATTTATTTTTCCAATTTTGTCATTTAAAATTAACAGTTTATTGACATTGATTTGATTTCAGTTTATTTCTATAACTAATTGTTTGTGATTATATTAAAACAAATATTTAAATTAAATTGGCAAATCCTGTAAATAATATTTGAAAATTAAAATGTATGCAATTTTTCATCAATGTTTTCTTATGACGTTATCACGTAAAATTATCGTTCGTAAACCAACTTTATAGACATCCACTTTTTTTTGGTCAAGATTTCACATAAATAATGACAAGGGGCATGCACATTTCGCGAAAAAAAGATTCTAAGAGTAGCTGAAAGTTAAAACACTGTAGCGTCGTTTGTGTTTCGTGATTAGGTGAGTTTCTCTCAGGTACATGTCTACTGTTACTACACCGATCACAGCGATTCAGTGCATAAGCAAACGCGATCTGAGTGGCTCCGGTCAAACAAGGCAACGACTTCTCTCGCAGACGGCCGCCAATCACAAGGAAGAAAACGCTGCTGCGGATATACCTTGTTGCAGTCTGATACGTGATCGGATTTTTTTCCCGCGAAAAATGCCTGCCCCTAATAATTAGTAGAGACCGGAAAAATTCGATTATTCAATTACCTCTAGGATAGCCTCCATTATCCTCTGCATTTTTCAAGCAAACACGTGTGTTCATTGGGTGCTAACTTGTGAGGCATCTCCACTAGGTAGCTTGTGATTCGATGATCCTTTGGTCGATAATCTCTCATTGGCCCAGAGAGCTCAAGTTAAACTGCGAGCCAATAGCAAAACCAGCAGTATTGTACACGTGTTTGGATTTCAGCCTATCACGAAATTAATCCGCGAATTTTTCCGGTCTCTAATAATTAGTAGAGACCGGAAAAATTCGCGAAATCATTTCGCGATAGGCTAAAATACAAATAGTTGTACCTCAGTGCTGCCTCTGCTATTGGCTCACAACTCACCTCGATGTCTCTGGGCCAATGAGAAACACCCAACCTAAGGCTTTATCGAATCACAGGCTGCTACGTTGGGACGTCTCACAAGACAGCAGCCAATGAGTGGGTGACATTTGACCGAGTGTACGTAGAACTATGGAGTTCATCCTACAGGTCATTGAACTCGCGAATTTTTCCGGTCCCTAATAATTAGACACCCGAAAATTTCGCGGATTCTTTTTAGAATTCATACATCTTTACCTTGGCATTTGCTTTGATGATTGGATCACGGTATCGTTTGGACACGCCCTCTCAGACTGGGGACCAGTCAGCTGTCAGCTGGCGGTAGAGGGACCGACTCACATAGACCCACTCAGGAGAAGGAGAGGTGTCTACGTGAGAAATCTGCCAATAGGGAAACGATTGACGGTACAGTACACATAGGACTGTGAATTTTAGCCTGACAAAAAGAATAACCGGCTAAAATTTCGTGTCTGCTTATAATTCACAATTTAACTGTCATGAGATTTTTCATCTACATAATAATCACTCTCTAAAATATATTTTTTTTCTTCTTTAATATATGATTGTTTTAAGGTAAGAGATAATAAAACCCTGAAAGTTTCATTTCACTGCCATAGAAACGAGATATTCTCATCTCCAAAATCATATGACATGTTAATGCGATGTGTTATCATTGTTATAATTATAGTATATCTTTTGATCTCTTTATAATAATTCATGAACTTTGTCTCAGATTTATTACAACCATACAACATAATGTTACATTCGTAACATTGGCAAAAATATTACGCCACATTTATCAAAAACTCCCAAGCATTTATTTTTGCAAACTTTACTTACAGTTGCTTGAAAGTCAGGGGCCTTAAACATTTTTTTTTAATTTCTTTATTTCCCTTTTGCTATGATTTTTCTTATATTGTTTGTGCGTACATATTTCCTCTCTATATCTGTGTTTGTTTTTAATCTCTATGTTTATTAATGGTTATTATTGTATTTGTATATTTTCAGACTATTTTAAACAATGTATGTTTTCTATCACTAAATATAAATAACTAATCATAATTTTAGATATAATTTTCTTTTTTCTACTGTTTCACTACTAGAGTCACGATTATTTCACGGACTCTTTCCGTTCCAAGTTAGACTCATAGACTCACGATTTCAGTATTCAACCTAGCCATATCATTGTGCTCACTGGCCAATACAAAGGTCGCAGGTCTCACGGTTTATTGGACGAGTGTCGCTCACGACTAAGAACCAGAAAATTTCACGGTTTCAATGATCTCTAGGATAGACTACATTTCCTATTCATATTTGAGCAACTGTTGACTTCTGACACGTTGCCCGTGATTCGATAATTCTTTGGTCGAGGTCTCTCATTGGCCCATAGTACTTCGCATAAGTAGAGACCCGAAAAATTCGCGAGTTCATTTCGCGCTAGGCTAAAATACAAATAGTTATACCTCAGTGCTGCCTCTGCTTTTGGCTCACAACTCACCTGGATGACTCTGAGCCAATGAGAAACACCCAACCAAAGTTTTATCGAATTACAGGCTGCTACGTTGAGACGTCTCACAAGACAACAGCCAATGAGTGGGTGACATTTGACCGAGTTTACGTAGAACTATGGAGTTCATCCTACAGGTCATTCAACCTGCGAATTTTTCCGGTCCCTACAGATCGGTGTTTGTTGACGTAAAGCTTTTAAGTATACGCCGAGGGCATACTAGTACTTCTTTTTTCCGTATTTAGTTTTTAAACTGAATTTGTAGAAGCGTGAAAAGAGAGCTAAAACGTGTTTTTTTTTTCTTCAGAATAATTCTCAGACATGAAATATCCGTTAGAGATTCTTGAAAGCACGCGACGGACTTCTATACAGCACATTTATTGTTCATTTCTCCGCCATCTGATTATACAATTACCGCTTAGATCTTCAAGTCGCGCGCTTGTCCAGAGAAGCACCAGCTATCCCACCTCACTAACACAGATACACCCTTGACCACACTTTAAAAAATTTTCACCTAATATTTACGAAAAACGCTGGTTAAAAATTATACAGAGATCATCGGGATTTTTTTTATTATTATCTTCGTGCATTAACCGATACTGAGTTAACTTTCTTTGGAAATAATTCCTGTAGAAAAATTTGGTTCATAAACAAAACCTTTTAAAACTGGTTGAAGCCTACAGAAAAAAAAAATCCCTCAAACAAAAAACTCGGAATACGGAAGTTTTCACGAAGATTCAATGATGTGTAGAGAACTGTAAAATTCGCGGATTCATTTCGCGATAGGATAGAGTCCAAATACTTTTCACATTATTTTGCTTCAGTGATTGGGCCACAGTTTATCTGAAGGACTCTGGGCCAATGAAAAATCTTTAACGGAATAATTAGCGAATCATGATCATTCCAGTCAACAGGTGTTACGAGTCGGTAACCAATCAGCAGATGTAATTTGTACGAGTGCATAGAGGATCATGGAGTCTATCCTTGAGGGATTTGAAATCGCGAATTTTACAGGTCTCTAATTAATGTGAAATGACGGTGAACCACTTGGTGTTCGTTGGAAAGTAGGTACACACGAGACAGTGGACGGTGCTGGCGGCTCGCACGAGCTGGGCTCGGGTCGCCCCGAGCTGTGCGAGCTGCAGCACACGAGCAGGCTCGTCGACCCTCGGAGGTCCCCCTCCCCCCCCCTTCCCCATCGGATCAACGATGCTAATTGGATGGGCGCCGCAGCGGGGAAAACTGATCGCTATTGAAAAGTAATCACGGCGGTCCGGATCAGATAGCGCGGCGCGTTTATCGGAAATCGGTTCCGCGGTATTCCGAGCCCTCCCGGCGGCTGGGCGGGCCGACTGGAAGTTACCGGCGTCCACGCTGGCGGGGTGCTGTCACGACTTAGAAACACACGAGATAACATCTTCTAAGTTGTGTGTTTCTAAGTTATGACTAGAGACCTGAAAAATTCGCGGATTCATTTCGTGAAATGCCACACTTCAAATAATTATACCTTAGTGCTGCTTCTGTCATTGGTTCACTGTTAATCTGGAGTAATGAGGGCCAATTAGAGACCCTCACTCGTGGAAGTGTCGAATCACAGGCTGCCCAGTCGAGACGACTCACAAGTCAACAGCCAATGAACAGTTGGCATTTTCCCGAGTGTGCAGAGGATAGTGGAGTCTATCCTGGAGGTAATTGAACTCGCGAATTTTTCCGGTCTCTAGTTATGACGTTTCTAAGTTGTGTATTTCTGCGTTGCGTGTTTCTAACTTATGACAGTTCTAAGTTACGTGGATTTTTGTCGAGGTTTCCAAGTTATGACTGTTCTAAGTTGTGTGTTTCTAAGTTATGTGTGGTTCCCGGCGCTGGTAGTGTAGGACCTCAAGTAGTTCCGAAAACCACTCCCAGAGCGCAGTGCCGTAGCTGTCAATCACAGAGGATTATCTCTCGCCTCTGAGTCTGAGACAGCCAGCCACCAGCTCACGTCAACCGCAAGAGATAAAAACTGTGGGCGTATCGTCTACCCGAACTTCCTCTTTTATTGTGAGCTTCAATTATTCTTCAAGCACTGCCATCTACACTTCCCAGAATTTTTTTTCTCTCTTTTCATTTGACCAGTAAATTTCTGCAAACAAGACTTCAGCTTATTATTTTAAAAAAAAACTTAATAAGTTGATGTTAAATGTTCGATTGAAACATTCGTAGTGTGCTTTACAAGTTAAATACACACTGAAGATAAATTTTGTAAATATATATATATATATATATATATATATATATATATATATATATATATATATATATTTAGTAGTTGTCCTCAATATGAGATGTAAGCAAAATACAGGATATTCTAATGTTTGGTTTACTTTGTAGTAACTTATATCATTTATGGTTTTATTGACGTGATATCGTCTTATAAATCGATGAAAGCCGGCTGAACGCACGAAAAAGCATGACTCATTGTCACGTTCCGCCTGAGCCGAGCGTGCAAGCGAGAGCGCGGAACAAGCGATAGAGAGGCACGATCGGCTTGTGACGCATCTATCTCTCTTCCACTCCATCGGCCGATGCGTCCGAGTAGAAGAGAGACAGCGGAATATTATCTCAATTATATAAAAAGTGTAATTCATTCAGTAAGAAGCAATTTATCTGTAATTATGTATAATTACATATGCGACCGCGACAAAAAATATATATTTTTAATTAAAAAAGGAAAATGACTGCCTGTGATAAAATTACGCCATACTTTTATGGCTGTAATGATTTTTAGTAGTTATTTGCAATATCGGAATAGTGAATGTTAGATAACAGACCTTCATGCCCAATAACTAGAGACCTGCAAAATTCGCGGTTTCGATGGCCTTCAGGATAGACTGCACATACCCCTGTACACTCGGGCAAATAACGCAAGTTCATGGGCTGCCGACTTGTAAGTCGTCTCAGCTGGTTTGTCTGTGATTCGATCCTTCTTTGGTTGAGGGTTTATAACTGGTTGAGATTCGTCCAAATGAACAGTAAGCCATTAGCAAAATTATCCAAGAGGTATGTGTGTTTGAATTCTAGCCTATCACCGAATGAATACGCGAATTTTGCAGGTCTCTACCAATAACGGATTAAGTTAATAATCTAAATAATCAGTTATTCATTTGGAACAATAACTGCCATAACTGGTATTTTGGAAAATAACTGTTTCGCTCATCCCTAATTGCTAGGGACTGGAAATATTCGCGAGTTCAATGACCTCATTGATAGACTCCACGATTCCCTACATATTCGGGTCAAATACCACATGCTCATTGGCTAATTACTTCTGAGACCTGTCAACGAGAATGCTTCCGATTCGATACTTCTTTGGTCGAAGGGTTTTTCACTGGCTCAAAGTCCTTAACATAAACTGTGAGCCATGCACAGAAGTAATATGAAGGTACAGGTGTTTGGATCCCAGCATAACGCGAAACGAATCCGCGAATTTTTCCGGTCTCTACTAATTGCTAGAGACCTGTAAAATTCGCGGATTCATTTCGCAACAGGATAGAGTCCAAATACTTTTGACATTATTTTGCTTCACTGATTGGGCCACAGTTTATCTGAAGGACTCTGGGCCAATGAAAAATCTTTAACAGAAGAATTAGCGAATCACAATCATTCCAGTCAACAGGTGTTACGAGTCGGTAACCAATCAGCAGATGTAATTTGCACGAAATCATAGAGGATAATGGAGTCTATCCATTAGGGATTTGAAATCGCGAATTGTACAGGGTCTAAATTGCTATCTGTGCATAATGGTGGCAAGCAAACGTTTACGCAAACAGAGAATTCTAGCGGCGGACTCAGAAAGTATGTGTGTGATTCGCTTTCACAAACTTGGGTATTTGAAAAGTGAATAAAATTAATCCGCTCGTTATTATTTTTAAGAATTCTATGTTAAAATTTCGTGTCCGAGTTCCGAATAATAAGTAGCTATATTTTCAACATGAATAACATGAGAACACGTGTATTTGCTTGTTACTGAGGTTAGATGTATACACATCACTGGCGAGTGCTCAAAGACTCTTTCAATTTTGTTGTTGTTGTTGTTTCAATGCCATTTTTGTCATTTTTTTATTTTCAGTCAGAACTGTTGTTATTTTGCGGTACATTTTACGACCACGTGCTTGAAGAATTCAAATCCATGGTAATAATTTAGCTTTTATAAGCATACGTTTCCCTCGTGGGTTAGTGAATGATTAAAATATAATCTGTGCCTCTTAACTCGTCTCAGAGAAAACTGCTGGCAGAACAGCAGCGGCGAAAGGACATGCAGATTGAATAAAAAACACGGAAGTACCATTAAACCTCGTCTAACCGGACTAATTGGGACCAAAGACAATCCGGACAACAGAAAATCTGGATAATCCGGATAATATGTGTAATAAGCAAAACAAAATCCTTGAATAAACCGACCTACCGTTTATTACGATAAAAAAGCTAAGTTTTGTAACTTAAATATCTAGTATTCGTGTCCTATATTGTTAGAAATACATTCAAAAAATACAAAAAAAAAAGGGGGGGTGTTGTCTGTAAAGTCGGTTTACGGACGATAATTTTACGTGATAACGTCATAAGAAAACATTGATGAAAAATTGCATACTTTATAATTTTCAAATATTATTTACAGTTTTTGCAAATGTAATTTAAAAAATTTGTTTAAATATAATCAAGAACAATTAGTTAAAAAGCCCGCCTTCCTTATTGATATTATAGAAGATTTTCTCGCATGGTGGTTAGCCGGTTCTTGCACGCTCGGCTCAGGCGGAACGTAACAATGAGTCATGCTTTTTCGGCGTTCATCGATTTATAAGACGTTTATCACCTCAAAAAAAAATTCAGGTCATTTCTTAACAATGATTTCGTCCCCCCCCCCCCTTTTTTTTCCCCCTTTTTCAAACATGTATGACTTTTGAGTGTAGCGCGGTGACACTAACTCTTCATCAGCTGGAACGGTGTCGGTCTGACGCTCCAAGTACGCCGAACTAAAAAAGTAAATATTTAGCGTAGGCTTACTTATAGTTATGTTCTTGCTAACGTGGATTTAAAATGTTTATGTAAACTTTGGATGAAATGTCGACGAATCTGATCCGGATTATGTTATCCAGAGAGCCGGATAAACGTGGTTTTTCAGCGGGATGTTTCAGCATGGACAAGGTTGGAGTCGCCGGGTGTAGGGGGCGCTAGTGTTTGTTTTCCCCCCCGTGGTCGGCCTGGCGTCTGGCTGGCGACGCGCTGACACCCGGCCGCTGGCGACGGACGGGCGACACTCGTGGCGACAGCAGCGCTAATGGCGGTCGAGCGGCGAACACAAACCGCCCGCTCCCTGGGCGGGAGCCAGCCAGCGCACTACCTCATCTATGGTCTTTCTCACGCGCGCGCTCGTCAGGGGTGTATGTGTGTTAGTGAGGCGGGATGATAAGTGCGACGTTCGCTGGTGCTTCCAGCGCGGTGTCTCCTCTGGACTGGCGCGCAGTCTTCTCGTCGTGCATATGAGCGGTGACCGTAACATTATATGGCGGAGAAATGAAGATAAATGTGTTATGCTAGCCCCTTAAGTGCTTTCAAGAATCTGTACTGATTGTTTTATGCCTAAAAATTACTCTGGAAACACGCGTTTTAGCCATTTTAACGCTTCTAAAAATACAGTTTAAAAACTTAATCCGAAATTAAAAGTACTTTTCGGCCCTCAACGAACTCTTAAATGCTATTCGTAAATAGGCCCCACTCGGATATCTTGAGTAGTTTTGAAATCGCGTTGTTTTTCCCTGAAGCTCTGCACACCGTAGAATGTGTGCCCGGGTAGGCGGGCCCCTTAAGATCGGGAAGCCTTCATTTCACAGACGAGAGAGCCAAACCCGAAGTTCCCCGAAGTTTATGCTCGCTTTGTTTTTCGGTTCTATCTCATTGTAAAAACCGGTGTGCCATTAAATTTTGCGGTTGATTAGGATAGGTTAGCTACATTATAAATACTTAAAAACATTGTGGATGGTTGGTTATATTAGGTAAGTATAGCTACATTAAAAATACTGTTAAATCATTTTATGGTTGCTTAGCAAATAACTTTTTAATATGTAGCTATCCAGCGCTAGGAAACCGTTTAATTGATTTCACAGTATCTTTAATGTAGTTATCCTAACCAAATCAACCATCCACAATTCGCGGATTAATTTCGTGATAGGCTAAAATTCAAACATGTGAACAATTCTGCTGGTTCTGCTATTGGCTCGCAGGTTAACTGGAGCCCTCTGGGCAAATGACAGACTATTGACCAAAGAAGCCTCGAATCACAAGCTACCCAGTGGAGACGCCTCACAAGTTAGCACCCAATGAACACGCGTGTTTGCTTGAGAAATGCAGAGGATAATGGAGGCTATCCTAGAGGTAATTGAATCCACGAATTTTTCAGGTCTCTACTAATTGACCATTATTAGTTATCATGAGTTACAATGAACCAAAAAAACCCGAAGATGCACGATCGGGCTTTTGGCTCTCTCGTCTGTGAAAAGAAGGCTTCCCTCTTAGATCGCAGCGCAGAGAGAAAGGCGACCACTGTTGCCACACTTTTAACATTGAGTTTGTTTACCATCTTTATTGTGAAATTTAATGTAAAAATATTGTTTTTAAAACAAAAGCTTTTATTAAAAGGTACTAAAAAGTAGAAAAAAGGACATAATTGAAAATGGCAGAATCACTTTTTTATAAAAAAAGTTATTAAAATTAAAAAAAAAGGTAATTTTTTATTTTTATTTTTTCCAGATTTTTGGATGATAATAATAACGGGTTTTTCAAGATGGCGGACCAAAATTCAAAATGGCGGAAACTGACCTTGCTCATGGATATGGACATAGATAGTCGCTTAGGAATACAAGTAATTATAGTAAGTTTACTTAGTGTAAAAAAATATTTTTAAACGAACATAACAGAAATTAATTATCTGGATGTTTTCTTTACAAATATTTTTAAAAGAACATAACACAAGTTAATTATCTGGATGTTTTCTTTACACATTGTCCATGATATTCTTGAAGATAGGTTAAAAGCAATTAGACGAAAAAGTTTAATTAACAAAATTAAATATACACTGATGTTGCAGGAAAGTTACAAGAGATATGCCACACACCAGCTGTGCAGTGGCACACTTTGGACTTTGTTATTGACAATAAGCAGTTTAAAAAAGACTTGAGTATACATAGGCAAGTTGAGTCTTGCGTGTTGCGAAATGATTCGGCACAATTACCATTGCTATTTCAAAAGTACATTGGTTATTTGTAGGGGCAAATATTTTTCGCTTATAAATCCGATAGCTCATTAGACTTCAATAAAGTATTCCCTCGAGATACAAAATGGCCTTTTGTTTTTCGGCGGCCGTCTTTAAGAGAAGCCAATGTCTTATTTGGCCTGGCCATTCAGGAAGCGTTGGCTTCGCACTGGATGGCTGTGATTGGTGCGCCGACAGTACACATGCGCCTGAAATTAACCCAGCCAACCACGAAACACAGACGATGATATACGGTGTTTTTTTTTTTTTTTTACACACAGCTGGTCTGGAAATCTTTTTACAATCGATAGATACCTGGCCGTTAGTTATTTATATTACTAGGGACTGAAAAAATTCGCGGATTCAGTGTCCTCCAGGATAGACTCCACGATCCTGTGCATACCCGGGTAAACGTCAGCTGTTCATTGGTTACTGACTTGTGAGGAGTCTCAATTGGGAGACTCGTGATTCGATACGGCTTTGACTGAGGGTCTCTAATTACCCCACATTTCTCCAGGTTAACAGGTGAACCAATAGCAGAAGTTGCATAAAGGTACAACTGTTTGCATTTTAGCGTATAGCGAAATGAATCCGCGAATTTTTCCGGTCTCTATATATTACAGTCATTTTACTGGAGAACCTTTTCGAGCGCTGGATTCGAAACGTACCCAATAAAGTTTTCGGACTTTTCTCTTCTCGGCGGAGTGGTATTCAAACACCGGGTCCCTCGCGGGCCGCGGCCAAGAAGTGAAGTAAAGTAGACCGCGCGGAGGAAGACAAGTGCAGGCGTGACGTATTCAACAGTTCCCACCCTGCAGACTCAGGTAGTGCACGCCTGAAGGCTCCTGGGACGGCGACTTGCTGTGGCGTCTCGCTGTTTTCTCTCCAGACGACTTGGGCCGCGAATACGCTCGCAAACTCCGCAGATATATACATTTACATATATTTCTCCAAGAGAAACACGCAAAAATTCAAATCCCAAGGAAAGAGGTAAGTAGGAGAGAAAATAATCCGAACCACTCTGACAGCTTCTTGCTTAAACGCAGGCAAAATAAACAGTAGCGAGAATAAAAAATAAATAAAAAAGGAACTTTCTTCCGGGAATAAAAGTTACGGCAAAGGTTTTCTCATCTGGGATTATTCTTTCTTCGCTCTGGTACCTTTTTGCATTGCCTTTCGTAACCGTTGGGAAAAAAAAAATCTACTTGCGTATTGAATTTTCAGTACTGAAGAAACAAGGGAAAAATGTCTCTTGAGGAATTGAAGGATTTATTTTGTTCCTTAGCTCAAGATACTAAATCCTGTTTTCGACGCTACTCTGTCTGTTAGGGACTTCTAGTTCATGAACTTGAAAAGAAAAACAGTTTGAAGATTTCAAGTTTTATTTCTTGTTGTTTTCCAAACATGTTTTGAAATATTTCTTAAGGGGCCAGCCAGGGTTGTACCTGTGTTAGCGAGGCGGGATGATAAGCGCGACGCTCGCTGGTGCTTCTAGCGCGGTGTCTCCTCTGGACTGGCGCGCAGTCTTCTCGTCGTCACAGGATAACTGTGAGATCTGAGCGATGACCTTAACATTATATGACTGAGAAATGAAGATAAAGGTGAAGTACAAGGCCCATGTGTGCTTTCAAGAATCTGTACCGGGCTTTTTGTGTTAAAAAAAATTGTTGTGAAAACACTGTGATGATACTAAACAAACAATCTGGATAATACAACGACAACACAGGTCTGCGATGAAAAAGTTTTTAAAATAAATTTATTACAAATATGTAGATGTTGGTCTGTATAAAGCAAATATAAACTTTGTTTTAACGTATCACGTCACATTCTTTTTGCATATAGATAATATATATAATATTTTTATCAAAAATGTTTTATGTAGTCTATGACTAATCATAGTGGTTTAAACTGCAAAAAAACGTGTAATACAAGATTGTTTTATTAAATCTGTAACTATGGCTCCTCGGAGTTGCAAAAACAATCCAAATGACTTTTGTTATTTCTTCGGACAATATACAATAGTTAAGCAAAGATTAAAAATATCACACTTTGTAAAAAATTCTTATTATACTTACTTCGGAATGAGGTTATGTTACCAAAAGAACCAATGGGTTCCGCTTACAGTATGTCGGCTATTTGTTTGAAGTGTTAAGACAGTGGACTTACGGTAAATCAAATTCATTGTCATTCGGTATTCCTATGTTGTAGCGGGAACAAAAAAATCATACAGATGATGTTATTTTTGTTTGACCAATGTAACAGGATATAATTCTAAAAACCGCGCCAAAATTGTGTATCCAGATGTTTTGTCTGTAACAAAGTCAGTTCCACATGGACCCGAATTACCCATACCAGTTCCTACTAACACTAACAGCTTCGAAACGCCTTTATCACAAAACTCAGAACAAAGTGACCATGATCATTTGCAAAGCAGTGGTGAAATTTTTCACCCTACAAATGACCCTCAACCTTTAAAACAGCAAGAACTGAATTTTTTTGTTACGTGATATTGGATTACCTAAGGACACTGCAGAACTTCTCGGTTGTCGACTAAAAGAAAACAATTTATTAGATGCTGCAACTACATTTTACTGGTATGAAAGCAGAGAACAAGAATTTGTGGAGTATTTTAAGAAAGAGGATAATTTAGTATTTTGCTGTGATATTGGTGGTTTAATAAAAAAATTCAATATCGAATACAATACACAAGAATGGCGACTCTTTATAGATTCTTCAAAAAGAAGTTTGAAGGCTGTCCTTTTGCATATCGGCAATAAATTTGCATCGATACCTGTAGCTCATTCAGTTTAATTTAAAGAAACTTACGAAAACTTGAAAAAAATTTTTGGAGAAAATAATATACACCGAACACAAATTGTTAGTTTGCGGTTAATTAAAAATCATATGCATGCTTCTTGGTCAACAGCAAGGCTACACAAAATTCCCCTGTTATATTTGTGAATGAGACAGTAGAGCAAGAAATTTACATTGGAAAAAAACTGATTGGAAAATTAGAATGGAATTGAAAGTTGGAGTAAAAAATGTCATCAATCCGAGCTTGATTGACCCCGAAAAAATATTGCTTCCACCACTTCACATCAAACTTGGTTTGATCAAACAATTCGTAAAGGCATTACCGCAAGATGGAAATACTTTCAAGTATATTTGTTCATGTTTCCCTAGCTTATCTGATGCGAAGTTGAAAGAGGGAATATTTACGGGACCTGATATCAGGAAACTGATTAGGGATACAGAATTTGAAAACGTGATGACAACCTTGGAACGAAATGCCTCGCATGGCTTTAAAAATGTCGTATCTAAGTTTCTAGGCAACACAAAAGATCTTGCGTATAAAAATATTGTTCAGGAAATGTTAAACGCCTATAAAAATATAGGCTGTAATATGAGTATGAAAATTCATTTTTTGAAGTCTCACATTGATTGTTTCCCAAAAAATCTAGGCGACTACAGTGAACAACAAGGTGAACGGTTTCATCAGGACATAAAATAGATGGAAAGAAGATATCAAGGCCGTTGGGACGTTAATATGATGGCGGACTATTGCTGAATGATACACAGAGATGAAATAAAAAAATCATAAACGAAACCCAACATAACGCAGCTTTTTTTTTTCAAAAAGAAAACGTTAATATTAATTGTTTTATCCATGTATACCTTAATGTTGTATTTTCATAGATATAGACTCAATAAAACTTTATAAAATTTTCTAAAATTGATTCTCATTCATTTTATTAAATTTTTGTTTTGTTCTTTTTCGTATTCAAATATTATATCATCTAAATCTGATAAATGTGACGTGGTATATATCATATGAATACCGTTTTCTATTACTTTTAAGACAATTATAACAAATATTAACCATTTAACAAAAAAACTTTTCAAAAAACATTCCGCATAAGTACCTGTGCAATAGCAAGGATGGACACAGTAGACTTTTTATGACAAAACAGTTGCTACGTTTTGGGAACTGACATCTGCTAACGTCATCAGACACAAACAGACTAGTTAAGGTACTTGTGCCTACAGTAAAAAAAATATTTTGTAATTTAAAAAAATAAATTCTTTGGAACTGCGAACATAAAAATATGTAAAAAATTGTAAAAAAACACTTCGGTGAGAAGTAAGTATTGTATTCTACCGAGTTGTGATGAACATAATGTTACAAAATAAATTTGTATGTCCAACATAAATGAGCTAGAAAATATACAACACTTTACACTGCAATAAAACGCAAAAAAAAGCGAATTCCTGAAATTAATTAACTTGCAAAACGTACAGATTTGTTTACGGTGTAATATGGACTGTCTGTTGTTTGAATATGAATTGATCTCATCTGTGTATGACTAGAGACCGGAAATATTCGCGAATTCATTTCGCGATAGGCTAAAATACAAATAGTTATACCTCAGTGCTGCCTCTGCTATTGGCTCACAACTCACCTGGATGTCTCTGGGCCAATGAGAAACACCCAACCTAAGGCTTTATCGAACCACAGGCTGCTACGTTGGGACGTCTCACAAGACAGCAGCCAATGAGTGGGTGACATTTGACCGAGTGTACGTAGAACTATGGAGTTCATCCTGCAGGTCATTGAACCCGCGAATTTTTCCGGTCCCTATGTATGACTTGTGTTCGTGCACGATGCCAGTCTGTAAAGGTCCCGTTGTCGGCGCGAGTGTTTCTAACAGTGCTTTTTGGCCAGTGGGCCATGATCATAACGGCGTGTGTTCAGGCACAGGCACTTATTTGGTCGTCGTCTCTCGACGTCGAGGCCACTAGAGACGGGCGCGCGCATGACCAATCAGGGGCCTGGGCCAATAGCGAGGCGCCGCGCCTCCACGGCTGTCTCGCGGCGGTCTCCCGGTTTAGCTCGGAGGAGACGTCGCGACCTCGTGATGGAAGGAGCGGTGTTCGACTCCCGACTTCACGCCTCTCCGTAGCGAATCCACACCAGCCCTGCGCGCGCCCACTTTCGGAAATCACAGTCAATTCACGGACTCTTCAACGAAGAATTCAACTGAAATAAAATAAAATAAAAAATCTTCGTAATTTGTAGGGACCGGAAAACTTTTCGCGGGTTCAATGACCTGCAGGATGAACTCCATAGTTCTACGTACACTCGGTCAAATGTAAACCCACTCATTGGCTGCTGTCTTGTGAGACGTCCCAACGTAGCAGCCTGTGATTCTATTAAAGCCTTTGGTCGGGTGTTTCTCATTGGCCCAGAGACATCCAGGTGAGTTGTGAGCCAATCGCAGAGGCAGCACTGAGGTATTACTATTTTTATTTTAGCCTATCGCGACATGAATTCGCAAATTTTTCCGGTCTCTGGTAATTTGTAGAGACATGAAAAATTCGCGGATTCAATTTGTGAAATTCTACAATTAAAATAATTATACCTTAGTGCTGCTTCTGCCAATGGTTCACTGTTAATCTGGAGTAATGAGGGCCAATTAGAGACCCTCACTCGTAGAAGTGTCGAATCACAGGCTGCCCAGTCGAGACGGCTCACAAGTCAACAGCCAATGAACAGTTGGCATTTGCCAGAGTGTGTAGATTATAGTGGAGTCTATCCTGGAGGTCGTTGAACTCGCGAATTTTTCCAGTCTCTAGAGTTTAGCCTTTCAGTTTTACAAGTGATATTGTTGGCAACGTAGTTTCCACGAATTTTTCCCTGTAAAATTACAAACAAAACAAAAAGGCGCGAGTCTTTCACTACTCGCCAGTTCCAGTGATACGTAAACACCTGACCTCGGTTACGAGCCAATTGTGTTCTCGTGTTGTTCATGTTGCAAATAAACTTATAATACGAAAATCGAACACGAAATTTAACGTACAATTCTTTAAAATAATGCCATTCTTGATAAATAAACTCGCTTTTCAAATACCGAAAATTCTGGAGCCAACTGACACACATACTCCCGCCGCTGTAATTCGCTGCACGAATCGTAAACGTTGCCTGCCTCCGTAAAACACAGATAGCAATTAATAAGTAGAGACCGGAAAAATTCGCGGATTCAATTACCTCTAGGATAGCCTCCATTATCCTCTGCATTTTTCAAGCAAACACGTGTGTTCATTGGGTGCTAACTTGTGAGGCGTCTCCACTAGATAGCTTGTGATTCGATGATTCTTTGGTCGATAATCTGTCATTGGCCCAGAGAGCTCAAGGTAAACTTCGAGCCAATAGCAAAACCAGCAGAATTGTATACGTGTTTTGATTTCAGCCTATCACGAAATTGATCCGCGAATTTTTCCGGTCTCTATTAATAAACACAAAACATCAGAAAATCTTAAAATATTAGAAACGGCTCCGATAATACACCGGCTTTGGACCTGTTTTTCGACATGTAACTTTATTGATATACTGCCCGCCTGGTTGAAATTTACTAAAAATTTAACACTATGAAGTTTCCGCACACGTTAGGGGCTATTCTTATATGGCATTACTAAGACATCAACCTGAATTATTTTTTAAACATGCTATAACTAGGAGCAGGCATTTTTCGCGAATAAATCTGAACGCCTATTAGACTGCAACAAGGTATACCCGCACATGAGGTTTCTTCCTTGTGATTGGCGGCCGTCTGCGAGAGAAGCCGTCGCCGTGTTTGACGTAGCCACTCAGGAAGCGTTTGCTTCCGCACTGAATTACCGTGATTGGTGTTGCAACAGTCGACACGTACCTGAAAGAAACTTACCCAATCACGAAACACAGTCGATGCTACAGTGTTTTAACTTTTACCTAGTCTGGGAATCTTTGCGTGAAATATGCATGGTCCTAATCATAACACTAAGTATATGTTAGTATATTTGTTTTTTTTATTTAACGACAAACGACTGAAATTAGTCTGTAAATACGTATTGCGAACAAATATTAACTTTATTTAGCTGATTCGACATTACTATTACAATAAAATATTATTTAAAGTTTAAGAAAATAATTTAGTAAAGAAATTTCGTACCTCACCCCTTGAGATTACCACGCGCACACTCTGCAGCTGTGTTCGTAATCCTCCTGGGAATCTAGAAGGAGGATATATGTGTTATAATCACAGTAATGCCAGTTTTCTTTGGTATTTATAAAAATTTTGATTGCTTTTTTTCTTCTGACTAGCGTAGTTCGCCAAATATATTCCAGGATAGTTTCACATTTCATAAAATTTCATTTGACACACGAATAAGTAAGGTATGTCCCCTAATGTTTACGAAAGTGTCTATGTACGAGTTTATGTTGGGTACGCCATCTTTGTGACACATTACGGTTCATCGACTCCGGTTCCGTTTTTTCACGGAACGATTCCTACCAACTGGCGTGTACCGAGAGCTACATAAGAAGTCCACACACACGGAGCGTGTAGGAGTAAACACTCCCACCTGCCAGTAATCCAGAGTTGATAACGAGCGGGATAGTCCCCCCCCCCCCCCCTGTCAAACACCGATCAACCAGCTTGGCGCTACGTGCGCCCCTGGAGCCGCGCGGACGCAACCCGCGGCACAGCGCTGCATCGCAGTCAAACGGGGCAGCCCCGGCTCGAGATTGATCGCCCCGGGAGGGCGGAATGCGCCCGCCTCCGGCCGGGGGAATGTTTCCTCATCGGGACATTCATCATCCCCCCTCCCCTCCCTTCCCGTGGGCCCCTCCGCCCCTCCCCCGTGTGGCAAACCCCCCACCCCTCCTCCGTGCCGCGGACGCTACCCCCTCTCCCCCCTCCCATCTACTTCAACGAGTGAAGACAGCAAGTCACTGTGAGAGAAGCTACTGCTCTAGCATATCAGCTTCTTTTTTTTTTCTCGACGTGATAACGTCTTATAAATCGATGAACGCCGGCTGCACGCACAAAAAAATTCTCACGTTCCGCCTGAGCCGAGCGATTAAGAACCGGCCAACCAACGTGCGAGAAAAATCTACTATAATATAAAACAGGTTAAGGCGGGGCTTTTCGCTTTTCAACTAATTGTTCGTGATTATATTTAAACAAATGATTTAAATAAAAATTTGAAAAAAAAACTGTAGGTAAATAATTATTGAAAATTATAAGAAGTATGTAATTTTTCATCAATGTTTTCTTATGACGTTATCACATGAAATTATCGTCCGTAAACCGACTTTACAGACAACCCCCTTTTTTCAATCACTTGTTCAAATTTGAAATATTGATGTGTAACGTCTTTGCTCTCGTTTCACGGCATTTGGTCGGAGTAGTTTCGTGGATGCAACGGACGTCAAGGAACGGTGCTGCCATCTGTGATGGATGGCGTGAACCAAAGTTAAAAAAAAACAAAGGTTTTTTTTTTTTTTTAAAGCTTTATCGCTTTTATCGGAACCGTTTCATTATAAAGTTTAATATTTCGCTACGCGAAACGAATGTTTCGATGGTCGACGTAGTTGCTCCGGCAGCGAATTCTAGAGGCGGGTGCGATAACTACGTGTGGTTCGCGTCCAGTATTGTATTTGTAAACACGATTTGCGTATATTTTTTTCACGCTCCCGCATTATTTTAAATAGCTATGCGTTAATTGACACATGGATTTTCTCGTTACGTAGGTTAAATGTTACATCTCACTGGCGAGTATTGAAGACTCGCTCACATTTTCTTTCTGTTTTTTATTCAAACTCCCGCCCCCTTCGCCTGAGTAACCCCCGAGTGCCCCTCCACCAAGTCCCCCAATTGCCCCCTCCACCAAGTCCCCCGAGTTACCTCTCTCCCCGAGTTACGCCTCTCCCGAGTTCCCCCTCCCGAGTTGCCCCTCTCCTGAGTTCTCCCTCCTCCCGAGTTCCCCCTCTTCCGAGTTCCCCCTCTCCCTGCGTTACCCCTCTCCCTGCGTTACCCCTCCTCCCGAGTTCCCCCTCCCCCGAGTTCCCCTCTCCCGAGTTCCCCCACCCCCCCGAATGCCTCCTTCCCCGAGTTTCCCCTCCCCCGAGTTACCCCTCTCCCGAGTGCCCCCTCCCCCGAATGCCCCCTCCCCCCGAATGCCCCCTCCCACCGAATGCCCCCCGGGGCAACGCCCGCGGCCTTGGCGAGGAGCTGGTGTCTCAGACCCGAGTTCCTCAAGGAACAGTTTACAAACACTCATCTCGATTTGTCTTCCAGCTGCCGTGTAAACTAAACCGTAAAGGAGCGCGGGAAGATACACAGTGTTCTCGGCGATTGTGTTCATGTGTCTCAGAAGGCTCGTCAGACGTGAAGAGTGCCTCAAGTTGTTGGATATAGACTCCTTCTCCTTGATAGACTGTTCTCTCCTCGGACTAATAATGACAGACATCTTACACAGCCGCGCAGTAACTAATATTTCCACCCAACGTTGAACGGCTAGTTCGTCAAAAGAACCTGTGCCACCGAATTTATATATACATAAATATTGCGAGGAGGGGATGCCAGTTTAAAAATTTGTTTTTGTTTAAAGAACTCCGATGTGCCCAAAAATTGGTGTTACCAGTGTCCCCAGTAACCTTGTAGCGAGAGTTTTGATTTTCCCTGAGTTGGGGTAACACTAAATTTTTTTGTTTTGTTTAATTTTGTAATCTTAAACCAGTTTAAATTTAGTTTTATAATTCTAGATTTTAATTCACGTCAGATTTTAATTTGATTAGTATGTGAAGATACACTACACCAACTCCCAAGAGGGCACCAAACGATCAAGAACAACCCTAAAAAATGAAATCACACAAACTCCCTTTTGGATAGTGGTTTATGCAAAGGTCTTTGATATAAAAATATTGTGGAGCAAAACAAAGGTTAAATAAAGGGCCAACTTGATTAAAGAAAGAAATTGCATTAAAATCTTGTTAAATGTCTATTTTCATCCAAGAAAACTGCACGGGATGATAGTAAATTAAATTAATGTTCTACTTCATAAAGTGACAGTGCATTTTCAAACATATCACTCACTACCTTCCCTAAGTATAAAAATATTTCCTTTAAATTATACTATATATCGTATCAGTTACCACTAGACATGTACGCCGGTGTACTAGAAAATACTTATAATGCATTAATAATTAGTGCTGATCAGTGATCACTTCCGTGGTATGTTTACCTACCTAAGCAGGCTCAATTTAAATAGAGCCATTAAAATAAAAATTATAGGATATTTAAAAATATAAATGTTAAAATAAACAGTAAAAAAATATATCAATACAAAAATAATATTTTAAAAGTAATCCCTAGTTTTTTTTCTCTCTCACACGATTGTAAACCAAACAGTTTAAAAGTGCTTTCAATTATTTTCTGTAAGTTTCCGAAATCCAATTTAAAGGCGCATCTCGATCACCGTAGATCACAACACGCGGGGTTAAAAAAAATACGTGTCGGCGCTTAGCATTCAAAAAGTGCAAACCGCAAAATTTCCTCGAAAATGCTGAAGTCTGCAGCCTACACTGTTAAATTAAAGGGATATGGTGTAACAGGTAATATATTTATTATCTTATGAGTTAACTCGGGGAAGAGACAAAACGCAAACAAAATATTTTTCGCGTTACGTAACAAACTGGCAGTTTCAATACGAATACGAAATTCCCCACGATTCCAGCCAAGAAACGAGCAGAAAAACACGCAGACGGAGGGAAATGAATTAGTTTGTAAATTACTATTTAATTTGTTTTCGAGTTTTCGGCGGAAGACGTTGCAAACAGCCGGGGGAATTGCAGAAATTTGGGTGGTGGTGGAGGGGGAGGGGGTATTGAAAGCACGGCGTTCCGTAAACAAGCGTGGCAGACCTTGGGCGAGGGCTGAGGGCTATTAATAAAGGGCAGCGACACGAAGAGAAATAGTGCAGCAGAGAGGAAATTGTAAATAAAAATCACCGCCACGCCGAACGGAAAGGGCGAAATAAATTCAAGTGATAAAGAGATGGAGGGTGGAAAGGGGTGGATTTATATAAATAACGATTGTCAGGCCTTGGACGGCGCGGAGCGGCGCTGTACAGACCGGGAGGTCAGCTTATTTACGACGAGTCGAGCTCTGCATTGGCGCAGTCGTACACTCCGCTCCGACACGAACACATCTGCTGAGGCCGGACCAACTTACATTTCACTAGCGACCAGCCCCGGTTTCGCACGGGTGCAATGCTGATACTTAGGGACCGGGAAAATTCGCGTTTTCAATGACCTCTAGGATAGACTCCATGATCCTCTATGTACTTGTGCAGATTACACCTGCTGATTGGCTACTAACTCGTGACAAGTGTTAACTGGGAAGCTTGTGATTCGATACTTCTTCTGTCGAACGTTTTTCATTGGTCCAGAGTCCTTCAGATAAACTGTGGCCCAATCACTGAAGCAGCAAGAAAGGCAAATGTATTTGGATTCTATCCTATCGCGAAATGAACCCGCGAATTTTTCAGGTCTCTACTGATACTAAATATATTGCAGAATGTATTTATATACCGGCCCCCCGGCCGGTACTGCCGCAACCGCTATGTCCCTGCATTTTAAATCTGTAATGTCTTTGAAAATATTCAGTTAAATTACATACTGTAAAGGGCCATATTGAACTATTTTAAATTCACAATGTATTTAAGGTACTTAATTGGAAGAGACCAGAAAAATTTGCGGATTAATTTCGCGATAGGCTAAAATACAAACATGTGAACAATTCTGCTGGTTCTGCTATTGGCTCGCAGTTTAACTGGTTCTCTCTGGGCAAATGACAGACTATTGATCAAAGAATCCTCGAATCACAAGCTACCCAGTGGAGACGCCTCACAAGTTAGCACCCAATGAACACGCATGTTTGCTTGAGAAATGCAGAGGATAATGGAGGCTATCCTAGAGGTCATTGAATCCGCGAATTTTTGAGGTCTCTATTAATTGGATAAGGATTAATGCTGTATTGCTTCAAATCGCTTCGTAAATAAGCCATTATTTCTCGTAAAAAGTAAAGGATAAATAGGCCTAATTGTTATTGTGGGTAATCCCTAAGAGATAGACATATACCATCGCGGACTTTTTGTAGACTTTTTTAAGGTGTACAATACCGTAGTACATTATTTTGATCTATCTCGTAGGGTTCAGCCAGCGTTTGCAATGTAAGCGCAAAAAAAATGTTTATTTACGACATCACATTAGTAGAGACCGGAAAAATTCGCGAGTTCATTTCGCGATAGGCTAAAATACAAATAGTTATACCTCAGTGCTGCCTCTGCTATTGGCTCAAAACTCACCTGGAGGACTCTGAGCCAATGAGAAACACTCAACTTAAGGCTTTATCGAATCACAGGCTGCTACGTTGGGACGTCTCACAAGACAGCAGCCAATGAGTGGGTCACATTTGACCGAGTGTACGTAGAACTATGGAGTTCATCCTACAGGTCATTGAATCCGTGAATTTTTCCGGTCCCTAACTATAAGCGTTTGCTGGGTATCTAGCTTTCAGTCCAGCGGGACCAACCCCTACCACTTATCGATTGTTAGAGGTTATTAATTTTATAATAGTATACATTCTAACATGTCGCTATACAATAACGAGGATTTCGCATGTGTCTATGATTGCATAATAGATTGGTGGTGTTTCAGCACATGTTTAGAGTAATTATGGTCAAATCACACTAGGAATAAACTGACCTGTATTCATCTGTAAGGGAGCTTCGTGGTACAGCTACCATTAAATAGTAGGATTTTAATTTTATTAGCTAACATAAATTATGCTGCAGCGTCAGCAAAATAATTTTGTAGGAACGCAAGAAAATACCTCAGGGTCGAAAAAAATTTTTTAGTCGCTGAAAAAAAAAAAAACATTCCCGCGGTTCCCTTCTAAATCATTCCGTTGTCGCCACAAATGTCCGGCGGGGTGAATTTCCAACAGACATTTTTGTGGCCGGGCACAATTTGCTGCGGGCAAACAACGCTGGAGTTTACTTCCGCGTCCACAGAAATTTATTAAGTTTCGCTGCGCCGCCCCCCCCCCCCCCCCACACACACACACACACACGCGCGGGTATCCTGCGCGCCCGTGTATGCTCGCCGAGATTTCCCAGCGGGCATTCGTCACGTTACATACGTCTGCAGTCTCTTCGTTCTCTTGTCAGCGCGCGGTCCTGATTCGCTGTTCCGCTGTTTGCCGCGGGGGTCGTGTGTGCCTCTCACACGGTCTCTGGCGCCTCTGGAAGAAGCTCTGTGCTGTGTTGTGTGGCGCGCGGTAATTCCATAATTACACCTCTATATATATACAGTACGACCTCCCATAGCTAGAGACCTGAAAAATTCGCGGATTCATTTCGTGAAATGCTACAATTCAAATAATTATAACTTAGTGCTGCTTCTGCCATTGGTTCACTGTTAATCTGGAGTAATGAGGGCCATTTAGAGACCCTCACTCGTGGAAGTGTCGAATCACATGCCGCCCAGTCGAGACGACTCACCAGTCAACAGCCAACGAACAGTTGGCATTTGCCCGAGTGTGTAGAGGATAGTGGAGTCTATCCTGGAGGTCATTGACCGCGCGAATTTTTCCGGTCTCTATTTATCAATGTTGGTAGTTTCTTTTTTTTTAAAACTGTTATGACTAGGGATTGTAAAATTTATGCGGATTCATTGACTTCCAGGATAGACTCCATGATACTCTGCATACGCGTGTTTTTTCCCAACTGGGTAACTTGCGATTCGATAATTCTTCATCTAAGGGTCTCCAAGTGGCCCAGTGTCATACATATTTAAAATGAACCAATAGCAGAAACAGCATAAAGGTGTAACTAGTTGAATTTTTAGCCTATCACGAAGAGAATCTGCGAATTTTTTCGGTCTCTAGCTATGCCACAATATATTTACTATCGTTTTAAATTTCATTACCAAATGATTACTATTTTAAATATTTAAGCATTGTGTTAGTTGTGTTCATTTTCTTTGTGTCCTAATGCAATTTATTAAATAAAAGAGGAAAAACCTAATAAACATAACTATGAAAAATTAAATAACAATAATAAAAACAATAAATAAATTAATAATTACAAAAACAATATTTAAATTATTAAATTCAAAACCAAAGAGACGTATCTTACAAGAAAACAAGCAACAGCCAACTAAATCGCAAGGAAAGTCACCGGAAACGGTAACAAGGGTCAATTAGAGATCTTCACTCGTAAAAGTGTCGAATCACAGGCGGCCCAGTCGAGACGACTCACAAGTCAACAGCCAATGAGCAGTTGACATTTGCCAGAGTGTGTAGATTATAGTGGAGTCTATCCTGGAGGTCATTTAACCCGCGAATTTTTCCGGTCCCTATGTATGTATTAACTGAAAACCACCTTGACATTCAAACACCGACTTTCAGGGTAGCCAGCTTTGTGCAGTCCGTGAAGAACACAGTTCTTTATCCATGTCTTGGCTAGTCCAGAGCAGATACTTGCTATCGACGGTGCTGCTATGTACGGCAGATGGCGCGAAACAAAGGTCACTATGCCAGAGGGAAACGTTATCGTATTAGTTCTTTAATGTTTTTCAACAGAGTGGGCATTATTTTAATAAAATTCCTTGTCGAAAATCAGTACCAAATCCGGGATTCGGTAATTTTTTTCAAGCCTTTTTTTCGCTTTTATCGGAACCGTTTGATACTAGTTAAAAATTAATGTGTGCTATTCGAATACTGAGGCAAGTACGTGAGATTGGTGTCCCGAAAAGTACTTGAAAACAAATTTTGCGTATTTTTTTATCATGCTCGGTATTATTTTGAAATAATTCTACGTTAAATTTCGTGTCCGAGGTCCGACTTTCGTATTATAAGTGTATATTTGCAACATGAGGACACGTGAATTTACTCGGTACAGAGGTTGGATGTTTACACCTCACTGGCGATTATTGGAGGACTAGCTTTTTTTATTTTTCCCCCGCCAGCCCGGTTCCATTATGCATGCTCGCGAGAGAGCCGGGAGTGATGTCGCGCCAACCAATCACAGCCCCGCTCGCCCCTCGCGTCATGACCGAGCAAGGGAGAAGGGGGAGGGGGGGGGGGGGTCCGTGTCGCCTTTGTTCGCGCGCTCGAGGCGCCGGTGATTGATTTCACGTTTCGCCGGCGACACCAGCGCTATGGAGGAGGGGGTTGTGGAGGGGTGTAGGGGGGTGAAGGGTGGCGGAAGCCCCTGGAATAATAACATTAAAAAAAAAAGAATGGAAGGGAGTTGTTATCAGGGCCAGCAATTTCCCTGTCGCGCGCGCAAATTTACAACGCGTGTGACTGATGTGTTTCCCCGCGCGGCAGAAGTGTCCCACCTTCCCCCCCCCTCCACCATCAACTCGGAAGAGCACTTAGCGTGAAACATGGCCGGCAGTCCTCGGCGGCAGTTTCCTAGCCCGCAGCCGGCCTCGTGGCATAGTGGCCTTTATTGGCGGCCAGGTGGTTCCAGAGGGCGTGTTTCAGCGCTAATTGCAGCGCTTCCCCCGGTCAGCACGCCCGCATTGCAAACACACTTCGTGCATTCCTTGTTAACTTGCAATTTTAACTCTCACACCGGCCACCGTTTGACGTACAGACCTTTTTTTTTTATTCGGAACTGACGTAAATTTAACTATACATTAAAAGAAAACGGTTTGCAATTTTTTAACAATAGCTAAAAGTAAAATTCACATATTTAACATTTTGGTGACCGCGACATAAGCATAAGGGAACTATAACTGCTGCGGATCAGTGGAATTTCATTGGTAAAAAAAAATGTTTAAACTACTCGGTTTCAGATTTGCTTTGGGCAGTTTCAACTGATTGCAGTATGAAAATTTTAATTTTTAAACCGTACATAAGTACGCCAATCATCAAAGCCCTACACTGTAAAAATCTGTTGTACTTTTTACAAGGAAAATCCTTGGAAACCCTGTTGCCAGCGATATCACTTGCAAAACTACAAGGCAGAGCTTTGTAAAATTGCATATAGCACAACAGAGCTTGTAAGGCCTATCTTTGTAAAAGTACAAAAATGTTTTTAGAGTGAAACAGATAAATATTATTTGACACGCCAGCCCACAGTGCGTATTGGCCTACTTACAGTTGCAAAGTTTCAAATCACTTAGTCTTATTTACATTAATTAAAAACCAATGTTTGATATTCTTAATGTACCAGCCAACCAAAAAATAGTTCAATCATTTACTCTTATATATTCAAAAATATACTCTTCGTTGAATTAAAACTTGTCTGGAACGATATAAGTTGCATTGCCGTGTGTACAGATGTAAACATGTTGAGTTCGATAACACGCACTGTTATCATAATTTATTAATGATTTCTGCAGCTATTTTGAACATTGCAGTAGCCCGATTAAACGAATATTCTACACCGGCTCCTGGTTTAGTATCTCACTTTTAGTTTGCAGTATAGAGTTAATGACATCCCAAGACCATACATAGTGTCTATTAACATTTTTATTGCAGTTGTAGTCAGTCTGACAGAGACAAGTAATTCAGTGATAAAAGCCGATTATTATTTCACAGGAAAAAACTATTAGTAGCAGTCCGTCATTATTCACAAGGCATTCCATTAAGTTGTGTGCGAGGCTCAAACAAGAACCAACATGTTAAATAATAAATTATATAAAATTTGTTTGGCAAAAAGTTTGAATTGAAGATGGTCACATTCAGTTTACTCTCCTTAAAAGTTAAAAAAAAAAATATATATATTAAATAATGTTTTTTGATGAAATACAAGAATATGTCTTTCCGAAATTCTCATTAAATATTTTCTCCTTTGCGAAGCAAAATATTTCAGCTGCAATAAAAAAAGTCATTACAATAAAAAAAAATGGTTCGCACATGGCGTGTATCTGGCAACAGAGCACAGCGAGACAATGACGGCGCTGGTTTTAGAAATAGTGCATCGGAAAGGTAGACAGGCATTGCGCCAGCCCTTTACTATCGACGCATATTGTAGACCCCTATTCATAAGAATATAAAAATGCCGAATTTTAATGGAACTTTTTTCATAAGACATTGTTGGAAAACGTTCTGACGCAAAAAGGACAGAGAAAGGGTACTTTGCCAAAGAGATATAAAGAGAGTATTAGCTATGCTATGTATGTTGCTGGGCTAGTTTTCGTTCCCTCTTTGTGCGATTATTCGACAACGCCAAAAAAAAAAAAAGAACCAAGAGAGATAGATGAATGAAAGAATAAGAGAGAGAGAGAGTGTGTGCGCATACGCTTGATGAAGAAAATAGATATAGGTATCCTATAGTCAGCTGTGAATGTCTTAAATTTTATATTTGCTATCTACGTGCTCACGTTCCTCCTTGTTCAACCAGCAGCGTAGAGAGCAATCTCGAGACAGTCCCTGCATTTCCCGCGTAGATAGCGCAAACTATTACGAATTTCATGTTTCGTTCAAAGATTTGGCGTTTTCCAAATGACAGAATTGTTTGAAGAAACAGTAACACGCACGGCTTTTCTTTATGATACGAGTATTTCAACAGCGAGTAATATTTATTGTTAAAAATCGTTATTGATTGATCAATAACTATCGATATCCTGAGCAGTTATTTTGTAGTGAATAATAGTTATGTTAATTCATGTTTATCAATTTATTTTAATAAAATTCCTAATAAATGCAATAAAAAAAGGTTAGGATTCTTAAATACTTGAAAAAGTATTGAAAGTTAAAAAAACGCGCTGAGGTTTTTTGTCATTTTTTCTCTCTTCCTCTCTCTCTCTCTTTCTCTCTCTCTCTCTCTCTCTCTCTCTGCCGTTTTACCCCTTACGAAGTTTCTCTTCCATCACGTGTACTGAGACACACGCGTTTTTTTTAAATTAATTAATTAATTATCTGAAGGATGGCTCCCGAGCTGCTATTTTCCTCCGGAGGCTGTTTCATTAACATCCCCTCCCCCCCAAACCGTTAAGGCCCCTCGCCAAAATGCAAGGCTTTCTCTCCCCCCCCCCCCTCCCCGCCAATGGAAAGATTAGAGCCGTGACTGCACTCTGTAGTTGTATCTGTGACGTGTAGAGACCTGAAAAATTCGCGGATTCAATTCGTGAAATGCTACAATTCAAATAATTATACCTGAGTGCTGCTTCTGCCATTGGTTCACTGTTAATCTGGAGTAATGAGGGCCAATTAGAGACCCTCACTCGTAGAAGTGTCGAATCACAGGCCACCCAGTCGAGACGACTCACAAGTCAACAGCCAATGAACAGTTGGTATTTGCCCCGAGCGTGCAGAGGATAGTGGAGTTCTATCCTGGAGGTCAGTGCGTGCAGATCGCCAGGCGGTAAACAAGGCGGTAAACAAGGCGTCAGCACGTGACGGGAACACGTCCCGGGAAGAAGGACTGACTGGTTGCGTCCGTCGCCGCCAGAGGCGCTGCCTGCGCGGAACCGGCGGCCCCCGGGGGTAAACATAATTAAATATCGCTCAGCGGGGGAAGCGATTAAACAAGCATCCCCCCCCCTCTTCCCTTCTATTTCTCTGTGTTCCCAGCCCGTCGCAAGTTCCGGGAAGTGGAACAAGAAGCGCTCATCCATCACTCGCCCTGGACGCTGCGATGAGCAAGATGGGGCGCCACGGGATCCTCTCAACGGAAGGGATTATTATTTCATTTAAAATTATAAATATATAGAGACCGGAAAAATTCCGCGGATTCATTTCGCGGTAGGCTAGACTCCAAACTTCACTTTCATTATGAGTCAGTGATTGGACCACCGTTCACCTGAAGGACTCTAAGCCAGTGAAAAACCTTCAACAAAAGAAGTATCAAATCACAAGCATCCCAGGTGACACGTGTTGCCGAGTCATTATCCAATGAGCAGGTGCAGTTTATTCTAGTTCATAGAGGATCGTGAAGTCTATCCTACAGGTCATTGAACCCGCGAATTTTTCCAGTCTCTATCTTTTATATATATGTGTATGTCACTGAACTCCTCTTAGACGGCTGGACCGATTTTGATGAAATTTTTTGTGTGAGTTCACGGGGATTCGAGGATGGTTTAGATTCACAATTGGATATTTTATCTCGATTCTGAGTTAAGAAAAAACTAAAAAAACACGCTTTAAAAGTAAAAAAAACTGAGCATTGTTGATAATTAGCCTCCATGGCAACGGGCTTTTGCATTGTTGTTGCCTTCTGCGTAAACATGGGAAAGGTTTTTGGTAACGGCAGTGGCGTGCCCAAGAGGAGGGGTATGTATAATGAGAAGATACAAAATGTCCAGCGTAGAAATACTTACCGCCATATCCATATCTCACAAAAAGTACATTTGGGCAGGACAATGTCGGGTCCGATAGAAAGATATACATAGAGAGATAGAGAATTGAGGATGGTTTAGAATCACAATTTGGTCCACTGGAAAATGTTTATTTAACTATTTTTTCATTTATAAGTAGTTGTTAATTTTCGAATTAACGACGTGTGTACAGGACAACGTCTGTCGGGTCTGCTAGTAAATATATAAATATGTTCATCACTGACTCACCGACGCTGTGTGAATTTCTATTTTGACACGCGCTTGCAGTGTAACATTTTCATTGCTCTTTGCTAACCTGTTCCTCCTAGCATTGCTGCAGAGTCCGTGGTGCAAAGATAATACGCGTGGGGGCCATACCGTCACATTTTGATATTTCAGCTTATTTCAGTGATAAAGTGGCTTAGTTTACCACGTTTTGACCGCGCGTATCTGTTTAGTTTGATTCAAGTTGTTGGTCTCCACTTGCAAACACGAATAAACCAAACACTGTTGTGTCAAATTTCCAGCGCTAATGATAGGAATAAATTGGTCGCGAACAGATGCTAATGTTGTTGCGAACCCTATTCATTCAATTGATCACCTTCACACGAATCACACTGCCAATGTGGTTGCCAACCAAAGTACGGAAGATTATTTAACTACCAGACAATTGCCACGCAATGTATTTTATCTAGAGGTTCTTTATTAATTTTTTTTTCAAATATTTTTTATTATTTCCTATTATGAAAAAAATTAACAATTGTACAATATTAAAAGAAACGGATTTTTTAAATAAATATTTCGTGTATATTAAATTAAAGTGTATTTTATATTTATATTTGCCAACGGTGTCTTAAACACCTTACAACTAATTAGTATTGAATATTGTATTACTAGAAGTTTTCTTTTAATGTCGTGCAAATGACAGAGCACGATTTCTGACGTGTATACATATATGAAATTATAAAATAAAATATTTGACAAAAATTATATACAAAGTGCATCTGTGCTATTAACCTCGCCAGTAGGCATGCATGTTTATAGTCCCGAATTTTACGTGGCGGGATTGGTTTCCGTGTTCGCTTTGTCGAAAATTAAATGAACAGGGAAATGTTCGGACGAAGGCATCTCGTGTACAACCTCGAGTTCGAATACCGAGGTTACGCGCTTATTTATAACACTTTCTTCCTGATGTACTAGATATATTACTACTATCTGTAGGATATTTGACGCAGCAAATGTATCGAAGGTTGCCAAACACCCGCTAGGATTAATGTAATAGTAGAGACCTGCGAAATTCGCGGATTCATTCGGTGATAGGCTAGAATTCAAACACATATACCTCTTAGATAATTTTGCTATTGGCATACTGTTCATCTGGACGAATCTCAACCAGTTATAAATAGAGACCGGAAAAATTCGCGAATTCATTTCTAAAATACAATAGTTATACCTCAGTGCTGCCTCTGCCATTGGCTCACAACTCACCTGGATGTCTCTGGGCCAATGAGAAACACCCGACCAAAGCTTTATCGAATCACAGGCTTCTACGTTGGGACGTCTCACAAGACAGCAGTCATTGGGTGGGTGACATTTGACCGAGTGTACGTAGAACTATGGAGTTCATCCTGCAGGTCATTGAACCCGCGAATATTTCCTGTCCCTAGTTATAAACCCTCAAGCAGCCAATGAACTTGCGTTATTTGCCCGAGTGTAAAGGGGTATGTGCAGTCTATCCTGAAGGCCATCGAAACCGCGAATTTTGCAGGTCTCTAGCAGTTAGTTTCTAGCCTCGTGCAGGCACAGTTTATTAAAACTGTTGCTTTTTGCGTTGCCTAACAGATCTTGCGTTTGGAACGTTCTGGAATACGGCACGCTAGTTATTTAAGTTACGGTTGTATACCAACAATTTAGTGCTTTTCCGCTACCTTACCCGAGCGTCTTAGAATACCTACCGTCTTTATGGCCAGTTTCACCATTCTGCTCTTCGATCGGCGATCCAATGATCTTAGCACAAAAATGATTTTCAGATCATTTCTCTAAACGGGAGGTTCCCAGACTTTTTTCCCTAACATACCACTTTCAAAATTTAGCTGGTTCCGGTGGATACCCTGAGCTACATTTCTACCATCTTTGAAAGATTTGTGCAATGGGAGTGCATGACTTAATGTAAGTTTTTGGACATACGCCATTGCTAGGAACTTTTTCTGTCTAAGAAAAACTAAAAACTAAAAATTAAGAAATTAAGAAATAAAAATACCCAAAAAAGACAAAAAAATAATTAAGCAGAAAATTGCTGTTGTCAACAAGGATATAAACACCACAAAATATTCCGTAACAGGAATATGGTCAACAAACAAAGAAAAACAAAGAAAAATGTACTAAGAGAACGAAAAAAAACCGCAAATGATGACGACACAGAAATATTGAACCCAAAAAAATTCAGCAAACGGTTGAAATGAAACAAAAACACGACAAAACGAAAAGACGAAACAAACACAATAGTTTTCCCGAAACGTCGCTTGTTTCTGTTTTGGTAAAACTATTGTGTTCGTTTTGTCTTTTCGTTTTGTCGTGTTTTTGTTTCGTTTCAACCGTTTGCTGAATTATTTTGGGTTCAATATTTCTGTGTCGTCATCATTTGCGGGTTTTTTTCATTCTCTTAGTACATTTTTCTTTGTTTTTCTTTGTTTGTTGACCATATTCCTGTTACGGAATATTTTGTGGTGTTTATATCCTTGTTGACAACAGCAGTTTTCTGCTTAATTATTTTTTTGTCTTTTTTGGGTATTTTTATTTCTTAATTTCTTAATTTTTAGTTTTTAGTTTTTCTTAGACAGAAAAAGTTCCTAGCAATGGCGTATGTCGAAAAACTTACATCAAGTCACATTTCTACCATATTCCCAAAACTCGACAAAAAAAAATGAAGATTAGATCTAACTATGGAAATTTGCGTTGCGGCTGAGTTCCAACCACGAATTAATAGTTTTCGAAAAAAAGTGAGAATTGATTGGTTCATTAATTAATTAATTGTGCTGTGAGTGGATGTCAAAAAAATATAGTTGGCAAAAAAAAAAGTAAAACCATCCAACATTACTTTTTTGAAATCTACTCACAGCACAAGGAACCAATCAATTCTCTCTTATTTAATTTAGAAAACTCCCCATTTTGAGTGGTAAAAATAAAAATACATTTTTTTGTCTTGTATTTATTCCAATATGAAATAATTACACTATTAATTATTATTGTTATCATTATTACATTGTAATAGGGATAACAGTCGTAATATAATTAAAACTAAACATTAATAACGTAATATAACTTTTACAATGACAATCACAAAATAGTTATAATTTTAATGGGAGGGGTGTAGTGTACTTGATGGATTGACAGCAAATTATCAATATTTGGCTTCAGTTTTCGTGGACCCCCGCTGACGAATTGTGAACCCCCATTCTTTTTTTTGTCACGCCAACGTAGACCCCGGTCGAGTCTCCCGTGGACTTCTAGGGGCCCACCTGGACCACTTTGGGGACTAAGGCTCTAAACGTTCAACCAACACGTACTGAGACCACACACCATCGTGGGAGACGCACCACAACGCCGAAATACCACAACGCCGAACGTACAATGACGCCGAAAACCATAACGCCGAATGCCAAATTGACTACAACGCCGACAGCTAGAAAACTGCTGTGTGCTACAACGCCGAAAAATTTCATTGCAGGACTGCCACAAAGGTTAGGTTAGGTAAGGTTAGCACACAAATACGTTCAGTTGTTTTTCATTTTGCTCCTGTGGCCCACCCTCCCCGCAGCAACATTTTTCGGCGTTACTGTATTTCGGCGTTGTGGTACACAGCATTTTTCTAGCTGTCGGCGTTGCGGTCAATTTGGCATTCGGCGTTATGGTATTCGGCGTTATTGTACGTTCGGCGCTGTGGTAACGACCCACCATCGTCTCACACATTTCCAATCCAATCTGCGACAACAGGTAGCAGCAGTGCCGAAGAAATGTCAGGTGCGTTTCTATTGGTGGGCTGGAACTGTGTGGGTCGCGACAATCGATCGTGACACGGCTAGCCAATAATTAATGCTGTTCACACAAGATGGCAGCACGTGTGGGCGCCGGCTGGAATCTAATAACGACTGAAAAAACGTACTTTTGTTCAGAAGTTAATATAAAACAGTCTGAAATATTAATGTGTTTCGACTAAAAAATTCTAATTTAATATAGAAAGAAAATAGGACGAAATATGAAGCCTTATGAAAGTATTATTTGTTAGTTTTTTACATAAATATTTAGGCTATTAAATATCTTCAAATCTTTATAACTTTAAGATGATATATTTAAAAAAAAAAGGTCTTTTTATAGTATGAATATATAATACGTTATACTTCAGGTAGCTCATGTGTATCGTATATGCTATTTTTTTAATTTTCATATTTGTGTTTATATGTTATTCAGGTTTTATTTAAATGTATTCGTTACAATTTTTGGTACGTGTACCTAGTTGGTAAAGATGTATGTGGTTAAGTGTAAGACAAGGCGGGTACGCCTTAACTTCGCCACTTAAAATAAGGCAATAAATAAATAAATAAAACAAATAAGGTATTTCACGTAGGAAGTGGTTGTAACATTATAATACGCAGCAGTTTTTTATACCCGTCTTATGAATTAACTGAAATTACGTGAAGAAAAAAAACGCCATGATGTTTACGTAAGCTTATATTAACGCGCATAAAAGGTCCGTCGAAATTACGCTACATGTCTGCTCACGCGGTGTTGATCCGAGATCATTCATTGTCCACGAACCGCCCTGGAGTGTCGGTTCATACAGACGTTCCCGCTGATCTCAGTTCAGCGCTGAAACCGCGGTGGTTGGTGCAACGGGCTCAGTTTAACTGCTTGATGAAGCTACCCCAAGCAGACTCTCATCCGACTGACAGGGATCTCATCATCGCCCATGTGGGCCTAAAGGGCCCGAGTACCGGGACTTGGTATCACCCCGAGGCCCGGTCAGAGTACCCGGGTCATCTCATGCGACCCCTAACCTCCTGTTTTGACTTGATGTAAGCTTTCGGACATACGCCATTGCTAAGCACATGTATGTCTGTAGAAGAAAACTAAAAAAATACTTAAAAGACAAAACACAAATTAAGCAAAAAATTGCTGTTTTCAACAGGATATAAACACCACATAGTATTCCATGACAGGAATATGGTCAACAAACAAAGAAAACAAAGAAAAATTGACTAAGAGAACCAAAAAAAAAAAAACACCACATATGATGACAGAGCAAAAATATTGATCCAAAAAAAATACAAATTCAGCACAACAGTTGTTTTGGCTACTGAGTTTTTTTTAATGTTTTGACCTGTTTATGTAATGTTGCTAAAAAAAAAAATGCTTCGAGGCGCATGTGGTGGATGCAAGTGGCCGATATAAATTAAATTTAATTTCGTGGGATGAGTTTACTTTCAAATCGTGGTGTTTTCCAGCCCTTCCTTTTAAGCGTGTATGAAAAGGGGAAGGGGGAGGGGGGGGGGGGGTGCAACAGAAGATGTGGTCAAAGGAACCTCGATCAGACCGGTCTCTGACGGGAAGCCTAAGATGTACATCAAGTTCTGTCCCTGCCCGAACACGCCCGAATATTCACCTTCGGCCAACCTCGGGGTTTATTTACATATATGTTTACATTTCTCTGTTTATTTTAATGTAGCTATACTAACCTAACTAACCGTCCATTTTGTTTTAAAGTGTTTTAATGTAGCTAACCTAACCGACCACTTTTTAATATTTGTATTAATTTCTCCTGCGCAAAAATGAAACAAACCCCGAGGTTGGCCGAAGGTGAATATTCGGGCGTGCTCGGGCAGGCACAGAGCCGGTCGCTGACGGCAGATGGCGAGCTGTCCCTCCCGGGAGACACGTGTGCGCGACCGGAAGCGCTGGCTCGCACCAGCACCGGAAGCCGCCGCAGCGCCTCGCAGCAGAGGCGCGGACCAATCAGCTCGTGCAGTAAACAACCCCCGCGGCCAGGGAGCACCGGGGCCGCGGCCTGGAATGTGATTGGCGCGCGGCTCATTCAATTACAGTCGGCGCCTTTCGCGAGGTTCACGTGACCGGCTACAGTCCGGCTACACGCCTGCATCGCCGTACACTGTTGCCGACACAACAAGGACAACTACAAGTACCCGGACACACACACGGTGCGCTGAGCTTCAGGAAAAACAACGCGATTTCAAAACTACTCAAGATATCCGAGTGGGGGTCTGCTTACGAAAAGCATTCAAGTGTTCGCTGAGGGCTGAAAAGTACTTTCGATTTCGGATTAAGTTTTTAAGCTGTATTTTTAGAAGTGTTAAAATGGCTTAAACGCATGTTTTCAGAGTAATTTTTAGGCGTAAAACAACCGGTACAGATTCTTGAAAGCACTTAAGGGATTTGCATTACACCTTTTATCTACATTTCTCGACCATATGATGTTACGGTCACCGCTCATATCCACGAAGAGAAGACTGCGCGCCGGTCCAGAGGAGACACCGCGCTAGAAGCACCAACGAGTGTCGCGCTTATCATCCCGCCTCACTAACACACATACACCCCTGACGAGGCGGGCGCCTTAACATCATGGCAAGGCTTTATTCTGACCGCTGGCACGGCGGTAAAGACAGAACGGATAAAGGCCCTCTGAATGGTGTGAAATACCATTCTTGGAAACACGGAACATCAAAGGCCAAGATGCCATCCATGGCTGACCTCAGCTGGGGGGTGTCTCGATGGATTTCAAGAACTAAAGTAGTGCCCCCAGTACACCCTAACGGCCAGGGCGGGCTTTGCCCGGAAATAACTTGTCGCCACGTTCATACCACCCAGCTTCCTAACATCACAACCTTTCTCCGCATGCCATCTTTCATTATAACAAGTTGGAATTTTTTTATTGTACTGTAGATTTATTTAGAACGTAATTTAATTTCGCAGTTGTAGTCATTTGACGCAAAAATAATTCAGAGCTAAACACCAATTATTATTTCATAGGGGAAACTATTTGTAGTAGCAGTCGGGTATTAGTAATAAGACAATTCGCTAGTACTATGTGATATGCTCAGGAGAAAAAAACGTTTTAATTATAAACGTTACATAATAATGTCTTTCACTTACAACTTATTATATATTAACAAAATATATTCTTATCAGATAATGCTCTTGATTTTAATACATCAGGAAAATTAATTTTCAAACATCTCATTCGAGATATTACTTTACAAAATACAATGTTTCAGATTCATTTTAATAATTTTTTATTTGAACACAAAATTAATTGTGTATGAAACATTATGACCACACCGCGCACTGAAGGTGGGACGCGCTATAGCCGGTTCTCTCGGTGACGTCACAGTAGTGACGTCACGTGTTGCTGCTGTGGCGCCTTCTTCGCTTAAATCATGTCTGCCACTGATACTTCACCGCTGCTCTGTTAAGCTGCTACAGTATGTATTGTGATTCGACCAACTAATTTTGTATTTAATCGATTTTATATAGGAAGGAAAAATCCCTGAAAAATTTGGCTAGTAAAATTTCAGTAAACATAAAACTTTTGCAGAGGGATATCCCTGTGTCTGGGTTCGACTAAAGTGCATAAAGACATGTCAGTACTGAACAAGCAGTAACTAACACAGACTAGGGCGAATACTTACAACATATTTTTATGGCATTATCATGACAGTCAAAATGGTTAAACGAATTTAAGTTGAATATGAGTCAATGGTAAAAGTTTAAAGTTAATTTCACTGTGTGTGCGCGCGCAAAGAAAAAAAAATATTTCTGTGTTTAGCAAAAGATTCCTTTTGGAATCCACTTGTCAATAAATAGTTTGTAATACTACAAGAATGATTATTTAACCTTTTTATAACTTATAACTTCCTTATAACCACATGGCTATATTTATTTTTGCATTTATGAAATATGTTTTATCGAGATAATACGGAGTATTTGACACAAAAATTGGCGCATAAATTTATATTTTAATTATGTTTCATTCAGGCAAAATTAGTGTTAAAACCATGGAAAAGATAATCGAATATTCAATAATATGACTTCATGACTTCATACTGTTTTATTATGGGTTTTTAATATGCGCAGTTTATACTCGAAAGCTATTCAGGGAACATTATATAAATAAATTTAACTATTGGAGATACTGGGATAACACAATAAATATTACTAGGGACCGGAAAAATTCGCGGGTTCAATGACCTGTAAGATGAACTCCATAGTTCTACGTACACTCGGTCAAATGTGACCCACTCATTGGCTGCTGTCTTGTGAGACGTCCCAACATAGCAGCCTGTAACTCGATAAAGCTTTGCTTGGGTGTTTCTCATTGGCTCAGAGTCATCCAGGTGAGTTGTGAGCCTATAGCAGAGGCAGCACTGAGGTACAACTATTTGTATTTTAGCCTATCGCGAAATGAACTCAATTTTTCCGGTCTCTAACTATGTAGGAGTCATGTAAGTGTATACATTTACAAATATATGTAATTTTACATAAATATTTGCGTTCCATTCACTGAGAAAAAGATTTTGTTGGTGTAAACAATATTTGTTTGGCACAACCAAATCATTTGTTTATATATGAGCAATTAAATATTTTGTTGTTGTGACAAAATCAATTTGTTGAGCAGATTTGTTTGCTCCAAACATTTCATGTTCGGTTGGCCCAACCAAATCATGTTTGGTTGGCCCAACCAAATCTCTATCCTCATCTTACCAAATATTGTGTTGGTTCAACCAAATATTTGGTTAGTACAACCAAATGGATTGTTACCATTACCAAATATTTTGTTGGTTCAAACAAATGTTTGATTATTCCAACCATATTGCTTATATCATTACCAAATGTTTTGTTGGTACAACCAAATGGCTTGTTACCATTACCAAATATTTTGTTGGTTCAAACAAATGTTTTATTATTACAACCATATTGTTTATATTGTTACTAAATGTTTTGTTGGTTCAACCAAATGACTTGTTATTACCAAATATTTTGTTGGTTCAAACAAATGTTTTATTATTACAACCATATTGTTTATATTGTTACTAAATGTTTTGTTGGTTCAACCAAATGTTTGATTGGTACAACCAAATGACTTGTTATTACCAAATATTTGTTGGTTCAAACAAATGTTCGATTATTCCAACCATATTTCTTATATATTTACCAAATGTTTTGTTGGTTCAACCAAATGTTTGTTTGGTACAACCAAATGGCTTGTTACCATTACCAAATATTTTGTTGGTTCAAACAAATGTTTGATTATTCCAACCATATTGCTTATATCATTACCAAATATTTTGTTGGTTCAACCAAATGTTTGTTTGGTTCAACCAAATGGCTTATCATTACCAAATATTTTGTTGGTTCAAACAAATGTTTGATTATTCCAACCATATTGCTTATATCATTACCAAATGTTTTGTTTATGCAACTCAATTGTTCCTACTAGACTTTATTAATTAATGGTCACATGCCCAACAACAGCTTCAGCAGTGGGCATTAACAAAAAAATCAAAATTATACATAAAAAAAAATCTTTTATCGTTCTTTGAAATAAAAATTTACGTATTTTGCCCATTAATTATCTAATACACCAAACTCTGTATAACTGAAAACGTGGGATGCACTGTTGTTTAATGTTCATAATGATGACTACAGCATAACATTATCAAAATGACTGTATCCTAAAAGTTGTGATTGAAAATTTAAGACATATCAAGATACCAATTAACTTCAAGTACATATTGTTATTAAGTTCATGTAGTTATTTCCGTAATTACTACAATGTACATACTTTAAATTAGTCATTAATGTTCACATAATCTAGTCTTTTTTATTCAAAGCACAGTTATTACCCTGAGCTCAAAATTAGTGGTTTTTGACCCTCTGCCCACTTCACTCTTCCTCTTACCAGTAAGGTCTTAAGTTATCAAAATTACATATTGTCAATTCACACGTAACACATAAGATCCAGCTGATGGTTTTTCAAAATTTTTGGGTTTTAACACCTACCAAGGCAAATGCCCAAGATAACATGGTGTTCGAAGGCTTTTGATGTACATCAAAATTAACTTAGGCCTACTTTAATTATTCCCTACTTTCAAAAAACCGTAGGCATATAACCTTTCCCATAAGCCATGAAAATGGGGTTGGGATGGGAGGGGGGGTGGATAAGACCCCAAATGGCTCGGAAACACTCCAAATTAAAAAAGAATAATTTTTTTTAAATTTTTCAAAATTTTGTGGTTTTGAACCCCTCTCCCCACAGTTGTGGGGCCAGTCGACTTTTGGCATATTTCCCACCATAGCCGGACTCATGAATATACAATAAAAATGGTTATTGCCTATAGCAAAAAAGTAGGGTTTATTTGCTCTTATGCCCCCTTTGTCCTTCCCTTTTTCCTGGTCAGTCATAAAATTACTGTATTATCATCTGAGTATAAATTCAAAATTTTAGTTCAACATGAGAATTAGAATTACGTTATATTGACTTGCAAGATTTTATTACGTAGTTACAATGGCATGTGGTGGAATAATTGTGTGGGTAAGCTGTCTCACCCATTCTCAACCTTAAAATAATTTGAATTTCTAGGTGCAAAATGGGGCTATTTTTGCAGTTTTCCTGGTAGAAGTATAAGATGCACTTTATTCTAAGTATAAATTTTTGTACCTGTCAAATAACTCCAGCTGCTACAACCAGGAGCAAAATTATTAACTTTTCTGAGACAGAAACTATTAAAGTTATACTGAAATATGAATATAGGGTTGTATATTATGTAACAAAACATACAAATACTCTCACAAAAATATAATACGCAGGCCCGCCTTATCCTTAGGCAGAGCTCCGGCGCTTCAGTTTCAAGTCCTAAAAGCCGATTAGGGGAATGAGATGGAAATTGAGAAACGCTGGAATGTATATGCGGGGTAAACCTAACGAGTTTTTTTCACATATGTCAAGGAAAAACTTTATATAAACGACTTTAAAATTAGAAAATAAAGACAACGTTAAGGAAACATTTTCTATTTTTTCAAATTTTTACTAAAGCGTACACAAAAATTAACTTGACGAGATTTTTTACATCAGTCGAGATCATTTTTTACACCATTTTAAATTTATATAGTAAAGACAAAAGTTAAACAGTTTCGAAAACGAATTAAAATCAGAACTCAGAACATTGCAAACAACGCAGTGGCCAGGTTGAGAGTCCTGCTTCCTCCTGGACAGCATACGCTGCCGAACTCACAGCTTACCTTGTTGGTACATAGACAGCAGTCGCAGATGAAGTTTACACTGGTTAGCACTTCAAACGAAAACACAAAACAGAATAAAATGGTCATAAAACGGACAGTGTGTTTATTTTAAATACGTGTTGTGGAATGACAACTTGTATTGTACGTTGTACGAATAATATTTGTATTATGTTTGATTGTTTGTTGAACGACACAATGCAACTGCCTGCCGACGCGCGCTAGGGCCAGTTGCTGTGAGAACAGCGCACCTTGCGCGATATTTACCAAAGTAGTCTCACGAAGATACATGAACCCTTCCCCTCCAGTTTACACGTTACCATGAAAACTGGGTGGCACGCTATCTGACGCGCCCGCTACGGTGATCGCATCGCTTCGCAGGGACGCAGGATGTTTCAATTCAATCCATAACGCGCACTGATATTGTTACATTAGCACACGAGATGAGATTACCACATAGCAAAAAATATTACATTATGCCAAGCAACATAACAGGGTAAGCACTGCTTACCTAGCGTCTATTGAATACACGCCAATGCGTAGCTACAAGTGAAGCTAATAAAAGTGAGTAAAAATTTAGTTTTCAACTTGGCAATAAATGTTCGTTATCGATAAAAGGTATAATAAAATATTTTCTTATGTTATCCAAGCTACGTCAACTCTGTAATTGGTATTATTGATGCAATTAGAATTTATCTTAAATATGTACAACTGTTTTGCCATGATCCAGATGCTGCTGCTATGTGGCTATTTACCTTTTATATGTAGGCCTTGTGATGATGCCTACCTGCTGGGGTTCCTACCCCAGGTAGTTGTTTGGCTGCTCTCGGTACCGACGAGGGTTGGGTATACACACACATGCAATGACCTTTTAAAGCCCATGGCGTTTGGAGGGCATGTTGTCAATTTAATTACATAAATTAACTATTAAAATTAAATAAATAATCCAGTTATTTTTTTAAATTTATTAACTAAATTCAATATTTATGAATTAAGATCCATTTATAAAAATAAAACTTAATGACATAATGTAGGTTCATTTTCAACATGCGCCTGAAAAAAAAATAGAAATACATATCATTAGACAGTATTACGCTGAAATGTAAGACAAAACACAAAATAAGACATTTAGAAGAATATCCCAATTAAGTTATAACATTTTAAAATTAAATATCTTTGATACAGTAATGGACAGTAAATGATTTTTGTTTGGTTTCTAATTCTAAATAGTATATAGCAAGTACATGGTTAAAAAAGTTTAAGTAAAAATACTTGATCGACAATTAAGTATATAAAATCATTGACCAGTCAAATAATGATCCAACCTCTGAATGAAATATAATACAGTAGAACCTCGTATTTACATATTTCAAGGGACCAGGAAAAAAATATGCAATAACTGGGAAAATGCAAAATGAGGGAAATGTTCAAATTTTTTTTATCATCTCACTATATGGGAAACTATAAGAAAATATACACCACACTAAATAATATGTCAGAGACGGTTACGTTATTATATATTAACTATAACTTCACTATATCACATAATTAAAATTATAAATATATCCAATATATCCGTTCTTCATTATTGCCGCAAGTTAAACATGAAATTTGCTGTTCTTGTATAAGAAATGAGACTGTTGAAGCATCTTGATATAGCCACTTGGTCTGCTGAAATTTTGTAACACAATTGATTTTTGAACTTTGTATTTAATTACGTGTTAAAGTTTTATTAATTTCAGATTTTTTGAGAAATAATACTATAAAACGATCGCTACCGCCATCAAAATAATTGTTTACGTTGAGGAATAGAAGTTAAATTGCCATTGCATTGTTTGGATATTCATTGCAGCCATTTGACTTTTCAGAATGTTTCTAATGTGGTAAAACGAATATCGCAGAATATGCACGAAGATGCCATATTTATAGGAAACTCATATGTTGCTTAAAACGTATTTTAATAATGGAACTGTAATCCGCTCTTTTGTGTATTTAAAACGCAAGTTTTCACCTTTATTTTCATGCATAATACACTGAGAGAAAGGTTTGTTTGCCTCAACAAAATATTTGTTTGCATATGGTGAAATAAATATATTTTGTTAATTCAAACAAATATTATGTAGTAGCAAAGATTCTGTTCACCCAACAAAATGATTTTGTCAACTCAAATGTATATTTGGTTAGGTGTAACAAATCATTTTTGTTACTTACCGAGTTTGGTTAAGCTAACAAAATATTTTGTTCCACAAAGTAAATATTTGTTTCGCCATATATAATCAAACATTTGTTTGATTCAAACAAACCTTTTTCTCTGTGTACATTTAAGATTAAAGGGGAACGCTAAGAAAAGAATTTATTAATTTTCACATTTACGTCACCATACGTTTGGTTCATAGCCGTATGGTGTACAATAGCATGTGGCACAAAAAATAAAGTAAGTTGTTTACAATGGCGAACGAAGCTGTGGTGACCGTACACTCATGCAGTAAATTAGGTAAATATGTAGTTGAGCAGTATTTGCGAAAAAAAATGTTAAAAATCCGAAATTACTTTTATTATATGTTCTTTAAATTCCTCTTTTCATTAAAGCCGGCGGAGATAAGAAATTCCAAATACTTTAGGAGATATCACCGTTCTTAATTTTGCTATAGAAGACCTTTGATACGTTATCAAGATATTCGAGGCCAAAGGTTACAAAATGTTCTTTCTGTAAATATTATGTTTCCTGTGTCAGGCAATATTTTATACAATTAACCGTTCTTGAGATAGGGTTTGAAGAGTCGAGAGAGTTTAGCCACATGCACGATAATGCAAGCTCATCTGCAGAATCCAGTATTCAGTACAATTTATAAAGGGAATTACTCACAAAAATAAGATATTTATTTCCTAATAAATAATAATAAAATTTGAAAACATAAATATGTTCCAATTAAATTTTGATCATAATTATATTTTAAGTAGAATAAAATATAAGTGTTTCTTTTAACTGTTTAAATATTTGAATATACACATATTAACATGTTTATCTCTAAAACAAGGGGACCCTAACAAACCTTTATCAAAAGTTGGGGCAGATATTACATTAAGACAGGCTTCGTTTTCAAGGCATCACACTCTGTATACAAGCCTATACTTAAGTTACATATGTATCTTTGCAATGATTGACGTTCAATTTTAAGTGTAAAGGATGACTTGTTTTTATATACAATAAATCTACTTCAAAATGTGATAGTGTTGTGCATGGGTTAAAAACTTTAATAACTTCAATTAGGTGTTGACCTTTCCTATTTATCGTAAGTTAGGCAGATGTTCCATTGTTGAGACTTGTTTCATTTAAGGTTTGTTAATGATAATATTTTTAATGAGTAATTTAACTTTATATATTGTACTACGTAATGGATTCTACAATTGATCTTGCTTTATTGTAAATATGTCTATCTCGAGAATGGTTGTTTGTATAAAATATTAGCATTGCCCAGGCTGAACACAGAATGAAGGGTCTTTTTTTAAATTGTATGCAGACAGTAACTGCCATCTTAGTTTTAATGTCAAGTATGCAAAATTTCATCAAGAACTGCCCAAATTCGGATTCAAGGGGTAGAAAGAGTGATGTAAAAATGTGAAAGATCTGTGGTAGGTGTTGAGAGGGGGGTAGGAAGGGGGATGAGAGAATGAGGAAAGTAGTGCACCAAAATCGTGTGTATTGAATTAATTTTTGTTTAAATCAGATGTAGATAATATTGATTTTCTTTTTAACATCCAGTGTGCAACATTCTTTTAAACAGGACAAAATATTTCTTTGAAGGGTAGGAAAGAAATATTTTCTCCCTTAATCTCATGTTTTCATCGAACATATTTTCTTCAATAATATGTTGATGATGAATAACTATTTTATGTACCTCAACTAATTAAAATTACCAAGGAGAAACAAAAATCTACTTTAAAGGATAGTAACGTGAAATAGAAAAAGGTTACGTTAAAGAGTAATTTTTTTTTAACATCAAGATGAAAAATTTCATCAAGCAGTGAAACATTCTCCTTAAAGGGTTGTGAAAGTGGGAAGGAGTAGTGTTTTTAAGTATCAGGTATTCAATAAACTTCCTTTTGTGAAAATCATATGTAGACAGTAATGTACTTCCTCTTTTGAACATGAAGTGTGCAAGATGTTATCACGTCATACCAGCATTATACTTTAAGTAGTGGGAAATGTAGATGGGGTGGTTTTTTTTTAATCCTCATAGAGAAATTTTTATGGGAGTATATTTTAACTAAATGTAGACTGTTCATAAGACGTTATCACGTCATACCAGCATTATACTTTAAGTAGTGGGAAATGTACATGGGGTGGTTTTTTTTTAATCCTCATAGAGAAATTTTTATGGGAGTATATTTTAACTAAATGTAGACTGTTCATAAGACGTTATCACGTCATACCAGCATTATACTTTAAGTAGTGGGAAATGTAGATAGGGTGTTTTTTTTTATCCTCATTGAGAAAATTTTATGGGAGTATATTTTAACTAAATGTAGACTGTTCATTTTTCCTTTAAGGTGAACACCAGGCTCGCAAAAATACTACATACTGCTTTAAAGGTAGTGAGGGTAAATAGGGGTGTTTTTTCGAAATCTCAAGTATCCACTGAGATGGAGATTTTTTTAAATCTGACATAGTTTACCTTTAATATTAATTTTAATGATAAGTGTGGAATAGTTCATTAAAAAGTATTAAATTTTAGTTTTAGAGGATGGGAAGAAGGGATGGGTGTATTTTTGTTCATGTAGAAAGTGACCTGCAAGTTTTTACAAATTATTTATAGACTTTAAATTTTCCTTTATTTTTAATGCAAAATGAACAAAATTCCTTCAAGTAGTGTCGATGTATGTTTCGATGGGTGGAAACAGGGGATGGCATTGGCATAACCGAACAATTTTTTTTCCTAAATTATAGGTATGTTGAACAATAACTTTCTTCTTATTTTTAGTATCGTGTGTGCAAATTTTCATCAAAAATCATTTCTCCCTTAAAGTGTGGTAACTAGGAATGTGGGTAGTTTTTCAAAATCTTGCATAGACAGTGAATTTCCTTGTATCTCAAAAGTCAAATATGTAAAATTTCACAGAGTTGAGAACAATGGTAGAAAATTGTATGCTCTACCATATGATGTTGATGTAAACAATATCATAGGGGTTATAAAAAATTTATATCAGTCTTAAGTTTCCTTTGTGGCATTGATAATTACTATGTGTCGTTTTGCACAGCTAAATCTTTAAAAAAACAGATAAAATTGCTTGAACATAAGTATGACTAATTTGATGCCCAAGTTTCTAAATATTACATTTCTATGTAATGAAAATACCTATGTTTGTTACAATAATAATGATTTTTTCATTTGGAATTTGTTAATCAACTACTCAAAAATGGTAGTAATGTATTTGAAACATGGAACTACATCCTGAAAATAATGAAAACAATTTTTTGGGATGATCTAATTTTTTTTAGATTTACCAACCTAAATGTAGAGCTGAATAAATTCTGGAAAGAAAAAAAAGAAGAAAAAAAGAAAAAAAAAAACGAATGTACATGTAATTACCACTGCCAAATAATGAGGTTCAAGTGCTGGAAATTCTTTGTTATTTTCAGTGAATGTCTGAAACATGGTTCAGCCAGGTTGCATGCACTCAAGTCTTTCTTTGTGTAACCTACTCCATAATTGCTTTATACTTACACTGTTATGAAGCCATACCCTTCGTTACCTACCCAAAACTTGAAACTTTTTATACTTGGTCATTCCTTGATGCACTTGTGAGACCCCATTGTAGGTGCCTGCAAACTAAAAATTTATGCTAAAAGGTAAACTATTAATTACTATGTAACGTTATTTATGTTAATTCACTCATAACTGCATCACTGGTCGTGAATAAATCTTTTAATCCTTATTTGTCTCCATGTTACTCACAGTGCATATTCTTGCTTACAAATTATATAGGATAAAATATTTAGAGCCAAAATTTTATGAATTTATTTTCTGTCAATTTTTGTTTTCAAAAATATATTTTCTGTTTCTATTGGCCTAAGTGCCTTTTCATGTGCTGTACAAGATATTGTCTACAAGTAAAACCATAAAGGAAATAAAAAGGTAACCCTCGGATTGAAAACCAATAAGCTATAAACTTGTATAAATGTTTTGAAATGTTATATGTAAAATCACAAGTGCCATAGAATCACATTGGAAACATAAAACATCTTGGGATATAAACATACAAATACATACATATATGTACACACATATACATACAAGAAATTCTCTACAAATCTGATCTTGGGTAATATACACACATTTATAAATTAACATAAATAAATTTAAGTCTTAATATTTTATATGTTGGCTTATGCTTGGGTAGAGATTCCTCAATAAAAATATTGGTTTCACATGTGATACTGGGTCCAATTAGTTTGCAGCTAGGCCTACCTATATTGAGGTCTCACTATGTATCAAGTAAAGACCAAGTATAAAAATGTTTAAAGTTTTGATTAGGTAACACAGAGTATGGATCATAACAGTGTGAGTGTAGTAATTATGGACTTTGTTACACAAAGAAGACTCGAGTCCATGCAATCTTCTGACTGAAACATGTTTATAACTTTAAAGTTTCTTGAATTCAGTGAAAATCACAAGAAATTTCACACTATGTTCCAGCACTTCAAACATATATTTTGACAAAGGCAGATACATTAACATTTTTTTTCAGAACTTTTTTATATCTTGATTTATGTTGGAAATCTAAAATAATTATCATTCCAAAAATTTATCCTGATATTTTTTGGATGCAATTCAGTACATGTTTGAAAAACACAACAGCCATTTTCCAAATGAAAAAATCAAAAAATTTGTGAAGGAATTGTGGATATTAAATTGGTTGCAATTATTATAATTCAGTAAAATTATGTGTAATTCGAGATTTAGTTGTACAAAGTGATTTTATTACTGTAAAAATATTAGGTATGGTACCTTGAATTTGACAACTTACTTCTGGATGAATTTCTGTGTGACTGCCAGTTACTGAGGCATTGAATATGGTGCAGCAGGAAAAAATTACAGAAAAAAGCAGTGATGATATTTGATTTTTTAAGGAAAATCTCTGCATCCACAAAAAAAACTAAACTTTCTTCCTCTGTGCAGAGATTGCCCTGAAAAACAGTAAAAGCCACAAATATAATAAACAACAGATTAAAATAAGTCAAATTTTAGTCATGCAAATTGTCCACATACATATTTGGTATGTCTCTCTGGCTTGTTAAATTTTAATTCTTTTTTTTTATTTTCAAAAAAATACACATTACTTTACTGTGGGACTCAACATGTCTGTGTGACGAATTGGAAAAAAAATTTGGGACAAATTAACGACCCGATACCAGCCTATAATTAATGACGACAACAAGATCGCATCACTTGCATCATTACCACCCCTACTTTCTAACAGAACAAGCGCAGGAATATGGGGGTTTTATGCGGGGAACTTGTTCTCTGTAACTACAATTTTCGCGGTACCGCCAAGTTCACTTGAATCCTACATATTCAAGTGTACTTCTCGATACCGCAAAAATAATTTTCGCGGTATTGTTAAGTTCACTTGAATCCTACCTATTCAATTGTACTTCTCGATACCACAGAAATTATTTCCGCGTATCGTGAAATTCACATGAATCCTACCCATTCAAATATACTTTTTGATGCCGCAAAAATAATTTTCGTGGTATCGCCAAGTTAACTTGAATCCTACCTATTCAATTGTACTTCTCGATATCACACAAATAATTTCTGCGGTATCGTGAAATTCATATGAATCCTACCCATTCAAGTGTATTTCTCGATTCCACAAAAATTATTTCTGCGGTATCAGCAAGTTCACTTGAATCCTACCAATTCAATTGTACTTCTCGATACCACACAAATAATTTCCGTGGTATTGTGAAAGTCACATTAAGCCTTTACATTTAAGTGTAATTCTCGATACCACACAAAAAATATGCACTTGTTCAACAAATACTCTAATTCTACATCATTTCCAACTCTTAACACACACTTTCACCTATCAACTATCGTTGTCTACCCTATCTACCATCACCATCAAACAACATTCTCTAATCTGTTCTTCTACTTTTATTTCCACTCACCTGTCTTTTTTCTTTCACATTTTCCCTCCATAACATACCACACACCATGACAATTTAACTGCCACCCGTCTTCATTCACAACTACATTGATACCAACCTTTCAACATTTTAACGCCCACAGTGATACCAACATTTACAAATTTTTCATTGGTAAAGAACACTATTCCCTTCAAATTTAAGTATTAAATACACATATTTAAAACTACTACAATAAACCACTCCCGCTTTAACTTCCAAAACTACCCCTAACATCACAAATCACCAACAAACACGCCTATAGTAAAACAATTACGTACATCCAGTTATACCAACTCTATAACTCTCACATTTTATACTAACACCTTTGTCCTACTAATATGACATCATTATTTTCCCCTCCGGTTTTCTCAACCAATAAGAAATCTGGTATCGAGAAGTTCAATTGAACCCAAAAATTTTTTCATATATTTAATCTAAGTAGCTAAACACAAGCAAGTTTATAATATATATTACTATATATATTAAAACCTATTTTTATATATGTTTGCATGTCAAACACATAAAACATTAAAGTAACATAGAACTCTTTACCTAAAAAAAAAAACCATTCAAACTATTGTAGAGTATTTTTAAAGTAGCTAACCAAACCTAACTGGCCATATTCGTAATGTAACAGTATTTGGAATACCTAACATAACCATACTTTAAAATGGCCAATTACTGGTAAACTACTTCAAGTAACCCAAGACACCCTTCATACTTTAAAATGGCCAATTACTGGTAAACTACTTCAAGTAACCCAAGACACCCTTTAGTAATGATTGGCAAGCAAGGACAGGCAGTAAAAAATTAGCATTGTGAAATTTTTTACATTAATGTAGCTCTCCTTTTACAATATTTTAAACAACTAATGAGCTAAACTAATAAACCGCTTAATACGTAAACTAGCACATCTGAAAACAACATGAAATACACTAATGCTGTTTTATGAAACTATCAAAGATAATTCAGAGAACTCAAAAATATTTTTTTTATAAATTTAAATTTTTGTTAATACCAGATAAGTGAAGATTTAAGATAAAATATTTACTGGTAAATATTCTCTTATCTAGAGGATAGCACTGTTCAAGTATTAAGTAAGTAGCTGACAGTTTCAATGGTTTGATTGTTATGTACAATAGAGGTAAATGTTTCGTATTGCATATCCAAGTTAACTCTGTGATCCTGATGCAATGATCCTGGGGCCTATTCCACCAATAAACTTTGCAACTTTTCAATTTGCACTTTTCATATAACTGAAAGGTGCAAAGTAAATGTGTTCCACCAAAATTTTTAACCTCTTTGCATTCCTACAGCCAGTCTGTTAAGTCTTTGCATTATTTTATTCATTGTTTACATTACTGTTGCCTAGTTTGTAGTTTATAGAGTGCATGATGAGTAAGAAAATAGAAGTTGTGCATAAAAAATTAGCAGTATTAGAACTTATAAAAAAAAAGATATATTATTTGCAAGTTTCTCGAGTAGGTACAGTAACACAGAAACAAAAGGTGAAGGAATGGACTGACGTTCTTTTAAAAGCACAATGAATATCATTGTCAATCATGAAATTTATTCATAATCTGTACACTTTCCTTACTGGAACTCTGTCATCTTCATCAGCTTCATCACTTGAATGCAATAAAATACGCCTCATTTTCCTTCTTTTACTTTTGTAGGTTATGTGTTTATGTTACTACCTATGTTTTCATTTCTCTCAACCACATTAAATTAAATAATTACTTAGATGCTAAATTTATAACAAACAACACTTTTAAGCACCTCAAACAAATTAATTAAATAAGATCACACAATAAAAAGTTAAACTGCAAAATCAAAATGATATTTGCAAATATTGTTAGATGAGTTACGCAGGGAGAGATTATTGTGGAACAGAAACACGTTCAAAAGTGCAAAGTCTTTGCACTTTTCGCTTTGCACTTTTCAATTTTTGCTTTACGAATTCTAATTTTCGTGGAACAGAAGTAAGAAAGAAAAGTGGAAAGTGCAAAGTTGCAAAGTTTATTGGTGGAATAGGCCCCTGATGGCATGATCCTGTACACCTGATCCTGTGGTACATGATGCTTATTTTTTAGCAGTGTGGAGGCGCGTAACATCTACGCTTTTCGCGCCATAGCGCGAAACCTGACGTAATTTATCTTATTCGTAACTTATTTTTTACATCAGGTTTCACGCGAAACACCTCCCCACTGCTGAAAAAAGCATCATGAATTACAGGATCAAATGTGCAGAATCATGCCTCAGAATCAAAGGTATATCTGAAAACACCTGGATACGCAATTCGGAACTTTTACCTACATAGAGCAGTTAAGATTCATAATATTTAGCAAAATTAAGGAAAGTATAACTTACAAGTAGAATCACGTACAGATGTGAGAATGAATAGTTTTAAAACATATTTCAATAGACATGCATTAAAAGTTGTCTACTTAGTTCTATGACTTTGTCAGCCCACATCATATAAGATTTAAGCTTAATTCTGAAGGGGACAGAGTTTTCTGAAGAAAAAACTAAATGCTTATTTTTTTAAACCAATACTTGACATTTAAGCGAGTGATAAGGTCAGAGTTGTGTATTACAAATACAGTGATATGATAATGATTGTTGGTTTTTGTGTCGGCAGCATTAAAATACTTATAAACAGTGTGGATGGTTGATTAGTTTTGCTGCTTAAAATTTTTTTTAAATATTCAAATGGTTGGCAAAGCATTATCAATTAACCTATCCTAACCAACCAATCATTGCAGTGAAATCGAATTATTATTGCTTCAATTTTGTTACTTAATGCACATAACCTCTGAGAAAGATAATTATTAAAAATATTTTAAGCTAATGTCTGACAAGTGAGGCTTCATGCTAATTTTAGTTTTAAATGTGAAAAGTGTATTCACTGTTTTACTTAGATATTTATCAGTAACTATTCTGCGAAAAGGCATTGGAATGCTTCACGTAGTTTAGTAATAATTTACTGAGTTTTTAGGTTAGGTACGTTACAAAGAGTGAATGAGAATGGTTAAGATAGGTTAATTACATTCATACTGTGAAATTATGTGAATGGTTATTTAGGTCAGGTTAGCTACATTAAAATTCTTGGGTAATTATCTGAATTGTTGGTTATTAATTACATATTATAACTACGCCAACCGAAACCTTCACATACCTATATTTTATAGTAATTTTAATATGTCCAAACTAACGTAATCAATAATGTACAAATTTAATAGTTTTAATTTTGCTAAGCAAATGTGAATTCACCCATATTTGCAGTTATTTTTGTATAAAACATATACTAACCACACGTTATAACGGTAAATTGCTGGTTAACTAGTTGTGAAGTATTTTAACGTATTAAACATATTCCAACCACACGTTATAACGGTAAATTGCTGGTTAACTATTTAAAGAATCACACCACAGTTTCACAAAATATTTACCAGCAAATATATAGATAGAAGAGGGGGTGAAGTTAATATTTATACAAGAACCGCGCCTAGACAAACAACATAGCCTACATGGAAAATATTTCACTTACCTGCAACAAGTCCAATTAACTGCAAACACCCCAATCTTCCACAATTATCTTGGTTTACTCATCAACCATTTTTTAGATCAGCACTTGCTCACATACAAACGGAAACGAGGAAATAAATAACCTGATGCCCACAATATTCAATTTCCAGCACCATCACGGAGTTGCTTCAATAACAATAAAACGGCATAGCCAACAAAATAAAAACCGGAAAGTAGTGTCGCCAACCAAATGGTTTAGTTGCGCTAACAAAATATTTTGTTGGCGCTACAAAATATTCGTTTAAAATGTTATAATTTAAGCAAACATGCTGTTTGTTTAGAAAAATAATACTGATTTGTTTGACTGAACCAAATATCTGTTTGAAGTGTTGGACCAAACAAATAACTGCTTGGTGCAACAAATAATTTTTAAACAAATAATTTGGTTTAGAGAACATGTGTAGTTTGTTTGGAACATTTTACGTTTAGTACGGTCAAATAAACGATTGGTAGGATCAAATAAATATTGTTTGAACGAAACAACCATCATGCAAACAAATATATTTTGTTCATTGAACCAATCCTTTTTCTCAGTGTTTACAAAAAGAAACATCACTGTATGTGTGCGTGTGTGTTAATAAACACGGCACGGCGCGACAAACAGCGACGCAGGCAGTTGTGATGAACGACACCCAGGTGTAGGCTACTCGACGAAACAGCGCTGCGAGTGAAGAAGCGGCCTCAGAACCAGTGGCGTAGCGTGCCATCTCGGCGCCTGGGGCGGGAGACCCATTTTCCCGCCCCCATTCTATAGGTGCTTAATTAAAATTAAATTTCACATGCAATGAGTAGAGACCGGAAAAATTCGCGAATTCATTTCGCGATAGGCTAAAATACAAATAGTTATACCTCAGTGCTGCCTCTGCTATTGGCTCACAACTCACCTGGATGACGCTGGGCCAATGAGAAACACCCAATCAAACCTTTATCGAATCACAGGCTGCTACGTTAGGACGTCTCACAAGACAGCAGCCAATGCGTGGGTGACATTTGACCGAGTGTACGCAGAACTATGGAGTTCATCCTGGAGGTCATTGAACCCGCGAATTTTTCAGGTCTCTAGCAATGAGGTACCTTTTATTGAAGTTAAAATAGGATGAGCGGTTTTACAAGCGGATTCTACGGGCCTTATGAGCAGCGAAGTCAGAAATAACTTTGTCAAAATCAATATTAGCAGCCAATTCTTGTTCAATCGACAATATAGCCAAATTTGATAGTCTAGCGGAGCTCATAGTAGATCTGAAGTAATTTTTTATTAGCTTCAACTTCGAAAAACGTCTCTCACAACTTGCAACACAAATCGCCAAAGTCAAATATATACGAATCAAGATGACTATATTTGGAACCGAAATTCCGAGATTCAGTTTTTGAATGAACTGGAGGAGCTCCAGTGGTCCTTTACCACTTATATCTTCCTCTGATTCAGAACAAGCAACAACAACAAACTGCTGAAGACGCTTCCGCTCCATCTCAAACTCGTCCTTGTCGATGTCTTCTAATACATGGGAAAGATCACACTCGAACTTGCTGTCCAAAAGTTTCGCTGGCATCAAAAATCCTAACTTGTCCGATATTTCTTGAATTTGCTGGAATCGAGTCGTCATTTCTTGAATGATCTTGTCGAATATTGCGATAATCTCTCGACGGATTTCCTGTTCGTGAGACAAAGCTGCATCTTCAGAAGATTCTTTGCCATGCATGCGTTTTTTCCCTGCGAATTCTTCTCGTTTTGAGTTTGATTCCGAGTTTTTCGCAGAGAGTCATAGCAAAGTCAATTGCTTCTTGCACGAAACGGTCTCTACTTTCCACTAAGAGGGTTTTCAAAGCGCAGAGTTTCTGAGCACACTTATCCACACTAAGTCCTCGTTGCTGCAGATAAATCAATATACTTCAGGTAGCACTGCAGCCCAAAAGCCAAGAAAAGTTAAGAAGTTAAATGACTGCATGGCTGTCAGGAGAAGACTGGCTCCCGATCTTGTTTCGAAAGTTTGAGATGAATCTGTTAATTGTTCCAGTACCTCAAGAACTACCTCAAACTTATTTTTAAGCATCTTGACAGCTATATGTCTAGTGCTCCAGCGCGTTTCAGTGACTCGTTTTACTGCTTGACCTGTGACGGCAACCAAAGCGTTCCATCGAACAGTTGATGCGGAAAATAAGGCAAAAAGCTTCTCCAGAGTTCCAAAAAACGTCACGGAATCCACTGATTCAGAAGCAGCGTGTACCCCAGCCAAGTTTAGTGAGTGGTTTGTGCATGCAACGAATATAGCTTTCGGATTCAGTGCTTTAATCCGGGCTTGAACTCCATTGTGGATCCCTGACATTGTGGCAGCATTGTCATAAGCCTGTCCTCTCAGATTCTGTATGTCCAGTCCGTCTGATGTTATCTTCGCGATTACATCGTTACTGAGATCTTCTGCATTTTTTTCCATTTGGTTCGAAGAAGTCAATGAAAGATTCTACCATGGTGACTTTTTCTCCTTCGATACGTACGTATCGCAGAACTTGGCTCATTTGGTCATTGTGGGAGATGTCTGGTGTACTGTCGAAGATTACGCAATAATATTTAGCTTCTTGAATACGACGGATGATGGTGGATCGAACTTGCTGTCCCAGTAAGTTTATAAATTCATTCTGGGTTTCTGGAGATAGATACGAAACTGAGACTCTTGCTCCCAGCTTTATCTTTGTCAGGTGTTCCATTAGAAGAGGGTCGTATTTATCTAGGAGGTTCACTAACTCCAGAAAGTTCCCGCGATTGCCTCTATCATCTCCTCGAATGTCTTCTCGATGTCCTCTGAAGGCCAGATTCTGTTTGGCTAAGAACTGGATAATATTCAGCAACCTGTACAGTACATCCCTCCACTTTTTCTCCTCACTTTCGAAAACTTCTTGTTGTTTCTGATCGATGGTTGCTTTACAGTTCAGGCGAACTTCCAACTCCTTCCATTTCAAGAAGCTCTGTTCATGGCCCAGGCTATTTTCATGGTCTCCTATTATTGGATTTAGCTTCCACCATTTGTTGAATCCTTCTTCAGATGCGAAGTTAGAGCCGGAAATGCCAAACAGCTTGCAAGAAAAACAATACAAGGATTGCTTCAAAGGCGAGTACACCATTCATGTTCGGAGAACATTTTCGCCGTTAGATAATGGTTTGTAGAATCACTCTTTGGTTAGTTTTCGGGTACCGCCTTTCGTTGAAGTCCCTGAGCGAACAACATCGGCCAATTTGGAATCGATGTGCTGCACTGAGTCAGATCCGCGACGTACTAGAAGCGTTCTTACTTCGTCGGTCATAGGAGAAAGCCAGCAACCTAGATCGTCGAGATTCACATCTTTGATTTCGGCAGGAGCAGAAGGCACGATTTCAATTATGTCTTCTTTGGCAACATTCACTTTTTATGCAGGCTTATGACAAGATGCTTGAGGTACTTTTGATGAGTCGACTTCGTCTTGACCCTGCTCTAAGGTGGGACCAGAACTACTTCCAACTGCGACGGCAGGTACGTCTTCTTCTTGTACCTGTAAAATAAGTTATGTATTCCCATGAATATTGGCCGGAGGACACGTTTGAATTTCAAATAAGTATTTTATCTATCACAAAACAAAAGTGGTTTTGGTGACGGCGCGGTTTGCCGGGCTTATAGGAAAATTTACAAACAAAATTGATTTTGTATGGCAGCTACCTTTTTTAGAGTTTCCCGGTAAAAACTGACTGAGTAAGCCATGTTATAGATGTTATTAAAAGATAAAATGACGAGAAATTTGAGAAAAATCGTTGGCGCCATTTTTGAGCTAAATGAAAAATTATGTTTTCTTTGTATGACAGGTACCATAAATAATCAAGTTATCCAAAAACAAAAAACAAAAATATTCCTAGACTACTACTAGATTTACAAAACATCCCCTATTGAAGTTTTCAATTCAAGTAACAGGACAAAATTCAGTCGTAAACTTAAAAAGATGTACCTTAACTCAATGTAATTTATGTTAATATACTCAATACTTTTTAAACAATAATCAATGTTCAAATAGCTATTAGAGCAATTTTAAGTGTATTATAAAATAAGATTTAATGAACGAGTGTGACTCCGTACTCGCAGACAAACCTAGGTGAATAGGTTTTGCGAGACTAATGTAAGAAATATTGTAATTTTTGTAAACAATAAATAAATAAATAATAATAATAATAAATAACTGGAGTAATTCTAGGCCATGCATGATTCTAGATGGAGGAATCATATACCTACTTACACTGGAATCACTTCCGCTGCTGCAGGATGCCACCGAAGACGTTAACGTGGCTTTCGAACCAGAACTGGAACTAAAATATTTCAGTAATGCACCTTGAGACTTCTTCGCAACTGCTTCTTTCTTAACTTTTTTTTTTTTTTTGCGGAATTCCGCACCGTTTTCTTTGACTCTTTTCATTTTCAAAAACTAGTTCAAAGATTGGGTAAAGTTCTAAATGTTTAGTTTTAGAAGATTCAACAGTATTTAAAAGATCGAAACACAATCAAAATGACTCTCTCACTGTTCGCAACCTTATTAGTATTTTTTAGGCCTGCTATTAGTTTGGGTTTTAATATTTTTTTGGGTTTACCTGCGCTCGCGGTACGGGGCAATATAGGAGTTTTACTGTGTCCCGGTTTGCGGAAGTTGTTTGGTTTGCCCTGTGTTAAGGTCGAACTTTACAGTACAATGCGTAGTACTAAATTCAATGAGTGCGAAAGAGAGGCATCGACACGGGCCTACGCGTGAAACAAAAGATTTTGTATGAGTAATTAACATAATAAGGAGTGCCGCTCAACTCGGCTCGCGCGCGCCGGGCGGCGCGGCGTGATGCGATGTTGCCGTTCCTATGTAAACAAACAAACGTTATAAAGAGCTCTGTCAGTGATTTCGCAGTTTTTCTTTTAAATAAATATTAAAAAATAGTTGGTGCGCAAAATGTTAGATAAAAATGGAACATTATAGTGTGTCTGACACATGTAATGAATGAATCATAGATCAGATCTCAACCCGCTCTACCGGCGACCCGCCCCCGCGGGTTGCCGCCCGGGGCGGGCCGCCCCCTCCGCCCCGCCCACGCTACGCCACTGCTCAGAACAGAGACTTCCCCGATGCCCGGCCGTGCAAACCCCCTGTGCAGCTCCCCGGTGCAGCTCCCCGGTGCTGCTTGGGAAGGGAAGCCTAGGATGTACATTCTGTATTGCACAGGCCCGAATACTCACGTTGGCAAGCCTTATTTTTACAGACGGGAGAGCCAAACACCCGATCGTGAATCTTCGGTTTTTTTTTTGTTCATTGATCATTGTAAATAAATATACAACTCAAGATAACTAATGGTCAATTAGGTTAGGTTAGCTACATTATAAATATTTTAAAACATTGTGGACGGTTGATTTGGTTAGGATAGCTACATTAAAGATACTGTGAAATCATGTAAACGGTTGGTTTCCTAGCCCTGGATAGCTACATATTAAAAAGGTTATTTGCTAAGCAACCATAAAATGATTTTACAGTATTTTTAATGTAGCTATACTTACCTAATATAGCCAACCTTCCACGATGTTTTAAAGTATTTATAATGTAGCTAACCTATCCTAATCGACCGCAAAATTTAATGCCACACCGGTTTATACAATGAAATAGAACGGGGGGGAAAAAGCGAGCATGAACTTCGGGGAACTTCGGGTTTGGCTCTCTCGTCTGTGAAAAGAAGGCTTGCCAACGTGAGTATTCGGGTCTGTGCAACACAGAATGTACATCGTTGGCTTCCCGCTTGGGAACCTGCCAGCGCGCCTCAAGGTGGTACAAGGAACACGGATGTCGTCGCCGCCTGCCTCATGTCTCACACTACCTCACGTCTCCTTTGCAAGCGTGTGTACTTGAGTCTTCTGGAGCGCTGTCGGACTACCAAGTGCGTAGTCCAGCTGGCTAGCACACCTCCTGCGCCTCATTGACGTGATCACGTCTTATAAATCGACGAACGCCGGCTGCAACGCACGAAAAATTGTCACGTTCCGCCCGAGCCGAGCGTGCAAGAACCGGCCAAACCACCGAGCGAGAAAATCTTCTGTAATAATCAAACAGGTTAAGGCGGGGCTTTTTTTTAACTAATTGTTCGTGATTATATTTTAAACAAATTATTTAAATTAAATTTGAAAAAAAACTGTAAATAATATTTGAAAATTAAAAAAAAAAAGTATGCAATTTTTCATCAATTTCTTTTCTTCTGACGTTATCACGTAAAATTATCGTCCGTAAACCGACTTCACAGACAACCCCCTTTTTTCGGTCACTTCTTGGACGGTCCGTGTTTATCGCAACATATGTCTCCGCGATGTGATAAACAGTAACCCTACAGGTGCCGGACAACACAAATAAACAACCCCTATATTATTGTTAGAGACCTGTAAAATTCGCGGATTCATTTCGCGATAGGATAGAGTCCAAATACTTTTGACATTATTTTGCTTCAGTGATTGGGCCACAGTTTATCTGAAGGACTCTGGGCCAATGAAAAATCTTTAACAGAAGAATTAGCGGATCACAATCATTCCAGTCAACAGGTGTTACGAGTCGGTAACCAATCAGCAGATGTAATTTGCACGAGTACATAGAGGATTATGGAGTCTATCCTTTAGGGATTTGAAATCGCGAATTTTACTGGTCTCTAATTATTGTGGATTCTCTACGTGCACTATAAGACAAATATTTCTAGTACGATTTCGTTTTTGAAACAGGATATTTCGGTTTTAAAGTTTTTTTTTTAAATTGTCTTTATTCATTGAAAAATTAGGTAAACAATAAACAAATATGCAACTAAAATATATCTTAAAATTAATTCACTAAAATATTGTAATCTGTTTTAACACCTTATGTACTATTACAGTAAAATCATCAGTAATAAGCATGTCTAGAACAGAACTATTCAGAAAAATTAAAATTAAACGGGCAAATATTTTTGATTTTGAAACATGCAGCGTAATGTAAAAACGTGTTACTTATGTAAGCGAGTCAAAATTAAACAATATCACATTTTTTTCACCCACTCCATTTTGGTCATACATTCGTGTACAAATTTCATGCTAAATCAATTACAATTCATGTATTTATCACGATAAACGATTACATTTTTGTAATTTCAGATTAGTTTAGTAAAATTGCTAATTAATTTCATTTTTTTAGTTTCATTTCGGTGCTAAATTGTGTATTAACTTGCATTTCGGTGTTATATATTGTTATTGATTTGCTTTGCGTGATATTTCAATTTTATTTCAATTCATCATAAAAACTTGTCCCTAGCTATAAGTAATCTTTAAAATCCTGTTGGTTCAAGTACGAATTATAAAAAAGAAATATACCAATACGGATTATCATCCCTTTCAAAAATTACACTAAGAGAGAAAATTGTGGTTTTCCCCCATAATTTCAGCAAAAAAAATCTCATCTAGCTCATGTAGAAATTTATACAACGATTAATCTCCAACACTAGCCGTTTTCGTTTTTACACGTTCAGATTTATGGTTAGAGGTAGGTCTATTTAACATTTTCTCTTTCTTTGGAATTACAATCTACGTAATATATATATTTTTTTAATTTGTGTATATACAATATATGAAAAAATCCCCCCTTTTATCCTTTTCGGTTATGGAGAAACTTTAACCAACATCCTTCCGTAATTTTTGTGACTATATATATATATATATATATATATATATATATATATATATATATAAACACACACTTAGGTTAAAGTATAGATTTTTAACAAGTGACGAATAAATAGACATTTCTTATCTTTTATGATGATGAGAGATCTGTAGCAGTTGCTTCCGAACGTTTAGGCAGGTTGCGTTGTAGCCATTTTAAATAATAGAGAGGTTATATGCTCAGTGAGATGACCTGAGTAGTGATTGGTCCGTTTGGTTGGCATTGGTTGGCGAAGGAGTTTGGAATATCACGTGGCAAGGTTCAGAAACATTGACCTTGGCTGATTCTTGGATGGTGATCGTTCATATGGATGTGTTTGAATAGTGTTTTACCTCTCTGTTCATTGCGAAAGAAAGAACATTGTTGTTTTAAAAAAAAAGTCGTTGCACATTTGGTTTCCAAGTGTTTTTCACTGTGTCAATTTTAAGATATACTTAAAAAAATCACTAGCCTAAAATAACATTCTCGTGTACTGTTCGAAGTTACAATGCATTTTCGGAATTTTCACAGAACAATGCGCTTAAAATTTAGTTTATTTCCAGTCCCAGATAATTCCATATTCGTGTAAAGTAGTTCCATATTCTTACGTGTTAGTCCTGTGTTGTATTGTAAACTAGGTAAACAGGCATTGGGACGGAATATGATTGTTTCTGCTGTAACGAGAAGGTTATGAATGTGTTTTATTTCACGTACAGTAAATTTACAAAATTTCAACGAAGAATTCACCTAAAATAAATGAAAAGTTCTTAGTAGTTTTAGATAACAGGATCTCTGTATAAACCATGACGTGTTTAAACATTCAGTTCCGTTTTTCTTTATACACAGGTTAAACACAACTTGGAAGAAGTAAGAGCTCTTGCAAGTAGTCTTTACATGTTTTTTGAAGTTTTGCTGATATATAAATATTATTCTTGTGGATTCATGCTCGAACTTAGTACCCGCAAATTTACGAATATTACGATAAATATACAAAGATCCCTGGATAATTTTGTATCCAGCAGTCTTCTTCGTGAACTGAAGGTGAACTTTTTAACAGTGTACGTGCAAGATTGTTCTTGCGTAATGATGTTAAAAAATAGAAATAAAATGATTTGTAAATAAATTGGTTGTCTGTAAAGTCGGTTTACGGACGATAGTTTAACGTGACAACGTCATAACAAAACATTGATGAAATTATTGCATACTTTTATGAATAAAATTTAATCATTTTTATTGAATTGTGACTATTTTGTATGGATGCACAGAAGGAGTGAAATAAAATCTACAATTTAATTGATAAATTTACTTTTATTTGCACTCATTAATTCAAATATGTTTATTACCTTAACGAAGAGATTATTTTAACTATAACTTTTATACATGTTTGCTATTTAACTTCGTCCAATCTGTGTTATTCTATTAATGATAGGACGATGATAGGAAAAGTAGAAACGAATGGGAGTGTTTCAAGTTTAATGTGCCTCGAAAAAGTCAAATCGATGGTTGTTCCAATCGAGTGGAAGAGAGATAGATGCGGCGCAAGCGTACAATGAGCGTAACGGGACACAGCGTAACGGGACAATGTGCTTAACGGGACACTTTTGCGTTCGTGCAACCGGCGTTCATCGATTTATTAGACGTTATCACGTCAATAAGTAAACTAATAAGTTCGTAAATGTACGGAGATACCTAGGTAATTAATGAAATTGTACATTCTTGATATTGAGTAATGTTATTTTTGGAATTCGCAAAGTGGCTGTCGTTTGAAAGCGTGCCTCGAAAGGCGGTCGTGTGCAAGGAAAACATTTAGCACGTTTCGACGTCACGTTGAGCTGAGAGCTTGTTTAAGGGCTTTAAGGCCCCTGTCTACCCGGGCACACACACGGAGCGCAGAGCTTCAGGAAAAAACAACGCGATTTCAAAACTACTCGAGATATCCGAATGGGGTCTGCTTACGAAAAGCATTCAAGAGTTCGCTGAGGGCCGAAAAGTAATTTTCATTTCGGATTAAGTTCTTAAAAACTGTATTTTTAGAAGAGTTAAAAATGGCTAAAACACATGTTTTCAAAGAAATTTTTAGGCGTAAAACAACCGGTACAGATTCTTGACAGCACTTAAGGGACTTTTATTACACCTTTATCTTCATTTCTCCGCCATATGATGTTACGGTCACCGCTCATATCCACGACGAGAAGACTGCGCGCCAGTCCAGAGGAGACACCGCGCTAGAAGCACCAGCGAGCGTCGCGCTTGTCATCCCGCCTCGCTGACACACGGGAATCCTTTTCACAGACGAGAGAGCCAAACTCCCGATCTTGCATCTTCGGTTTTTTTTTTGGTTCATTGTAAATAAATATGGCGGTGTTGATAAAAGGATACTAATGGTCAATTAGGTTAGGTTAGCTCTATTATAAATACTTTAAAACATTGTGGACGGTTGATTTGTTTAGGATAGCTACATTAAAGCTTTGAATATATATACTGTATAGAAGTCGCGAGTGGATAGGATTTACTCTACGTTTTTTCGGAAGCGTATGATGAGCAGCTTGGGAACTTCACCGCTGCAGTGCGCTGCCGTAACGCCCTGTATCGTCTTAGTTGTTATTTACACGTTAGAGCGCCGCACTGTCGCCCGCTGTCATTCCCCGCACCCCCCACCTATCATTCACTGCAGCTCAAGGTCGTTCAACAGGAGTTCAAAGTTCAAAAGTTTTTTTTTTATTTACATAAAGTACCCTTTATAGTGTTTTATACAATATTTGTTGACATGCCAGCACTCTGTGCTCTTTTGCCAAAACTTACATTTGTTACATTATAATTTACAATGACAGAAACCGAGAATACAGTTTAATTAACCAACTACCTCAAACCGTATTAGAAATTTTAACCTGGGCTGGCGACTTCTATACAGTATATATATTCAAAGATTAAAGATACGAAAAAAAAGCACGAAGTTCGGGGAAGTTCGGGTTTTTAGCTCTCTCGTCTGTGAAAAGAAGGCTTCCCCTGACACACGGACACCCCTGACTAAACGCTGGCTGGGCCCACGCGCCTCGCAGGTGTGCAGCTGGTAGTTCCCGCGCACGCCGTGTTGGTTCCCGCGCACATGACAGATGGCAGCAGCGTCGACAGCGCGTGGGCGGGTGGGGAGACAAAGCTCTCTGACGTCACGAGGCGAGCAGATTCTTGTCGGCGACAGTGACGTCATGTGTGGGAGACGCGGACCTCCCACGCGTACATCCCACAGGGGGCGACTGAAATGCTGCCCCTTGGAAGGGCAACCCTTCGGGATGTTTCTGGCAATGGTTTGTTTGTTCAGCGACTGGAAGGGCAGCCCATCCAATTTCTGAAAACATGTTTCTTTAAGTGTTTAAATAATCCTGAAAACTTGCCCCTTGGAAGCACAGCCCATCAGGATATTTCTGACAGTAGTGTTTTTGAAAGGTTGTCTGAATTCTTGCCCCTTGGATGGGCAGCCCTTCAGGAATTTTCTGATAGTGATTGGTTTGTAAAGCGACCTAACCTAAACTAACCACTGTCAGAAAAATCCTGAAGGGCTGCCTTTCCAAGGGGCAACAATGCAGACAACCTTTCAAAAACAGCACTGTTAAAGATATTCAGATGAGCTGCCCTTTCAAGGGGCAACAATTCAAGATTATAAAATTACGAAGACACATTTTAAGATACTGGAAGGGCTGCCCTTCTAGTCGCTGTACAAACAAACCATTGCCAGAAAAATCCTGAAGGGCTGCCCTTCCAAAGGGCAACAATTCAGTTCCTCCTCCCACAGATGTGACGTCACATTGACGAAACATGCTGACGTATCTGCAGCATAGCAGCGTTGTGTCTGAAACGCCTCCAGAAGATGTATTAACTGTATTTTAGTATCAAAATGTTCACACTATTTTATCACTTAAACTATCGAAAATGAATTAGTTACGAAATAAAAAAATCACGTCACGAAGTTTGAATTTTGTACTTAATTTAGTTTTTTTTCCATGGGTAGATAATAGACTGTGCTCAAATCTAATGCACCGTATTAGAGGTGTCATGTGCGTACACTAGCGCTTACTAGAAGTTAATAAATATATTCTAATCCTAGTCCTAGAACAAGATTCCCGAAGCTGTGATACAGGATAAAATGATTAAGGTATCAAAACAATTAGATGATCTGAACAAAGTTTGCCAAGCTTCGGATGAAGCACATCATTATGATTCATTGGTACAAAATTTTTATATATAATTATTATAATACATATTATACCATCTAGCATTCATTCTAATAATTGGAAAAGATTTCGGACCACAATCTGAATAAAAATCAATTACAAATATGAAACAATTTCCTTAAATGAAATTACGTCATTTTTAGGGACCGGAAAAAATTCGCAAGTTCAATGACCTGCAGGATGAACTCCAAAGTTCTACGTACACTCGGTCAAATGTCACCCACTCATTGGCTGCTGTCTTGTGAGATGTCCCAACGTAGCAGCCTGTGATTTGATACAGCTTTGGCCGGGTGTTTCTAATTGGCCCAGAGTCATCCAGGTGAGTTGTGAGCCAATAGCAGAGGCAGCACTGAGGTATAACTATTTGTATTTTAGCCTAACGCGAAATGATTTCGCGAATTTTTCCGGTCTCTAGTCATTTTGTATTCTTGCCCACAAGACACAGTACTATTCCAACTCCTTCGCTGTTTCTGCAGCGCGACTGGAACAGGCTCCCTGCAGGGCTGAGGGGTTCAGAAACACTCTCCAAGTTCAAACCTGAGGTTTCGGAATAAGTTACATTGTTCTACGCCGCCACTGATTTTCATAACCACAGCTGCTTATGTGTAAGTGTAATGATTGTAACAACATGTCTTCTGTCTTCTGTATTCCTGTTTTAAGTTCTTTTAATTTTTAATGTTATTAACGTTTGTTTGAAAATGTTCTTTAGTAGTGAAAATGTCTAGATTTTCAGTTCTCAAGCTATTAGTTTAGATTAGTATTATAAGTTTGGGAAGTATGATTACGTTTAAGAGAAGCCTTAACTTTGCCACTAAGACAATAAATATATTTACATAAAAACATGGTATCTTCAATCATTAACCGTTACGAAAACTGAGGAGTAGACAAACACAAGCAGCTTTACGAGAAATCCGTAGCTGCGTCATGTCTACCTCTCCCCCTGACTGTTACCAATCACATATATCATGCTATGCTAGGAATCTATTCCTCTCTCTCTCTCTCTCTCTGTCTCCCCCCCCCCCCCACACCCAGGTGCCTTAATCTCATTCGACCGCTAGTGCATGCGTTGGAGTGGCGTCGCCGCTGACGCACTCTCCTCCTCTACCGGTTCCCCCACCACGTACTCGACTATTCCCCTCATGCGATCGGAATTTACGTAACGCTGGCAAATTGTTAGAGACCTGAAAAATTCGCGGATTCATTTCGTGAAATGATACACTTCAAATAATTATACCTGAGTTCTGCTTCTGCCATTGGTTCACTGTTAATCTGGAGTAATGAGGGCCAATTAGAGATCCTCACTCGTGGAAGTGTCGAATCACAGGCTGCTGCCCAGTCAAGACGACTCGCAAGTCAACAGCCAATGAGCAGTTGGCATTTGCCCGAGTGTGTAGAGGATAGTGGAGTCTATCCTGGAGGTCGTTGAACCCGCGAATTATTCCTGTCTCTACAAATTGTAGCCCCCTCAGCAAAGAAGTTCCACTTCGATAATAACACAAATAGACAGAAGGACGCCCGGGAAGTGAGGAGGATGCTAGAGAGGGCGGGACCGGCTCGGACGAGAGCCTTCACGTGGTCAGCCGGCCACCCACGTGGTCAGCCACTCGCCCCGCCCTGCCAGGGGCGTCCAAGCCGGTGCGCGTCATTTCACATAAGATTCATATCTCCTAAACGCCACTTGACCTAAAAGTCAGTTGCCCTAAAAGTCATTTGACCTAAAAGTCATATCTCCTAAACGTCACTTGCCCTAAAAGTCAATTCGCCTGAAAGTCATTTGCCTTATTAGTCAATCGACCTAACAGGCATTCAGCCGAAATTAATTTTAGGTCGAATGTCTTTAGGGCAAGTGGAGTTTCCTCGTCCAAGCATCTTCGCAACGTTCCCAGTCTGGGACCGAACCCAGGAAACTACACAATTCTTACTGTAGTATAGCGAATATTGATTTTTTTCTCACAAAAGTGATACAGGATAAACTTAATAACAGATTCAATCAGAACCTTTAAATCTTCATACAAAAAAAAACATAAATTATTACTAAACTGACTTAAAACTGATGTAAGCCCAAATATAATATTGTAAGGATTAGTTCAGCCATCGAAACCACGAACGGATAAGATTACTACAGTGTAATAAGGCAACCTTCTTTTCGTGCTTAAAACGTGGCCAAAAATCTATCTGCTGGGATTTATAGTTTTGATATTACACACTCCAAAAGTAAAAATAAAGTAGTTCGACTATTAATAGATTCGTTAACTCCTATTATATGTGTATATATACAAATATTTATAACTGATCTAGGAAACCTTTTATGTAATTCAATTACCACAGACATAAATAGTTTTGGTTTGTGTATGTCTCATTATAGTCTTGTGTGGTCGGTTTCCGCGGTTGTGGGTTGTTTTTGTGGTCTTAAACACGCGTGGATCATTTTCTTCTTTTTTTAAATTCGTTTACATTGTTCCACCGCTGTTTTTTTTCTTCTTCTGAGAACGAATTATTAGTAATGGAAAACATCATTTCAAATTCCTATCTTTTTTCAAATTCCTATCATTGCCTTCAAACAAAATGTTATAGTGCGTTGGAATTACGTTTATGAGGTACTTAAATCATTTTGTACAGAAATTTATATATTTCAAAACACATTTCATGCCATTTTCTCGGCCATGAAATATGTTGTTATGAGTGTGGGGGGGGGGGGGGAGAACGGATTCGTTTTAAGGATAGCCCAATTAATTTTTTTACAGATTTATTTGCTACTAATATTTACATTACTAAGTAAATCACAACACTTAATGTTTGTTCACAAATCACCAAATATCCCTCAAGTTCCGTAGTTCGCACTCCTCGCTGGAGCCAGGCTCAACTGTGGTTCGCCCCTAACCTCGTACGAGAAGCCTAAGATGTACATCAAGTTCTGTCCCTGCCCGAACACGCCCGAATATTCACCTTCGGCCAACCTCGAGATTTGTTTTATTTTTGCGCAGGAAAAATGAATTCAAATATTAAAAGTGGTCGGTTAGGTTAGCTACATTAAAACACTTTAAAACACTATTGACGGTTAGTTAGGTTAGTATGGCTACATTAAAATAAACAGAGAAATATAAATAAACCCGAGGTTGGCCGAAAGTGAATATTCGGGCGTGTTCGGTTAGGGACAGAACTTGATGTACATCTTAGGCTTCCCTACCTCGCACCTGTCCACACACACACAGTCTCGCGCCACTCGGTCACACACGCACGGTCCCGTCACTCCGTTGATAAATAGAGGGGGTGGTGGGGGGGGGAGTAGTGTCTCTCACCCTCTTCGCTGAACGCGCACGTCACTCCTTTCGGAACTTCCGAGGAGGCCGGCGTCGCCGCTTTTATACCAGGTGGCCGTATTTCTGGAATGTACTGGAGTGGTTGTGACGTGTCTCGTTCCTTCCCGGCGCTCGAAACATCCAGAAACGCGTCGGAAGTCACGTCAAACCACGCGGCGGCCTCTGTGAGCCTACAGAACCCCCCACTGCTTGGAGGGTCAGTGACAAAAGCCCGAGGAGGAAGTGGGGGGGGGGGGGATAGTCCTCAGAGGCACGCACTACGTCACTGGGCCAGCTGACTACCAGCATGCATCGCGGCAGCCCTGGCTCCAGCACGCTTTGTAACGCCGTGTTAGGAAAAAAAACGTGAAAATTGAAATTAAATAGCTATGTGAAAAAATTCTCAGAAGCCACTGTAGGGACCGGAAAAATTCGCGGGTTCAATGACTTGTAGGATGAACTCCATAGTTCTACATGCACTCGGTCAAATGTCACCCACTCATTGACTGCTGTCTTGTGAGACGTCCCAACGTAGCAGCCTGTGATTCTATAAAGCCTTAGGTTGAGTGTTTCTCATTGGCCCAGAGTCATCCAGGTGAGTTTTGAGCCAATAGCAGAGGCAGCGCTGAGGTATAACTATTTGTATTTTAGCCTATCGAGAAATGAACTCGCGAATTTTTCCGGTCTCTAGTTATGGGCCCACCTAACGGATAGCTTCATACGTAGCACGAAACATGTTTTCAGTTTGCGCTGTAGGAGTCTCACTTCTGCGTCACCCTCCTTGTTCAGTGGCGGGTTGGCGAAGGGCGAGGGGGACTAGGGGCAGGAACAGCGGTAGCTCAGAGACGTCCCGACCTCCCCTCCGACATGAGTTCCCCTCCTCCCCGTCCTTATACATGAGCCCCCGAGTTACGGCTCGCTTTGTTTACCGGAGCCCCTTTGTGCGGGTACACTCCGCTCCGCGCGCGCTGGGACACCGACCACCCCTCCTGCCCCGAGACCCGGCTGAAGGCCCTGTCACACGATGCGCCCTGTCGCACTCCCACGGCTAGAGACGGGAAAAATTCGCGGATTCCTTTCGAGACAGGCTGGAATCCAAACTCGTTTAGCTTAATGCTGCGTCAGTGATTGGACCGCAATTTACCTGAAGGACTCTGAGCCAATGGAAAACACTCAACAAAAGAAGTATCGAATCATAAGAATCTCAGTAAACAGGTGTCCCGAGTCGGTAGCCAATGACCAGGTGATAGTTTCCCGAGTACATAGAGAATCGTGGAGTCTATCCTAGTGGTCATTGAAACCGCGAATTTTTCCAGTCCCTACTCATGGCAGCTGGTGTGGGCGGTTGTGCGGAAGAATATTACCGGAGCGCTTGTCGTTTTCATGGGGAGTATCTGTAATCGGACGTGTTTAAATTTCTGTGGAAGGTTTTGTAGAAGGTGGAAATTTTTACCCAATCAGAAAGAAGTGGCATTGTGCCCCAAGTGTTAGAAATAGTAATTTATTAAGGAGGGATCGAAGATAAATTTCTTTGATTATTGATTTTGCACTGCTGTGAAAATAGGTCCGTTGAATCAGGTACAGTGTTATCCGACAAACATGAGAAGCATCCATGTTTATACTATACAAAAAAATTAACTATCATAATAACTAGAGACCGGAAAATTTAGCGGGTTCAACGACCTCCAGGATAGACTCCACTAACCTCTACACACTCGGGAAAATACCAACTGTTCATTGGCTGTTGACTTGTGAGTCGTCTCGACTGGGTAGCCTGTGATTCGACACTTCTATGAGTGAGGGTCTCTAATTGGCCCACATTACTCCAGATTAACAGTGAACCAACGGCAGAAGCAGTACCCAGGTATAATTATTTGAAGTGTAACATGTCACGAAATTAATCCGCGAATTTTTCAGGTCTCTAATAATTGCTAGAGACCGGAAAAATTCGCGAATTCATTTCACGATAGGCTAAAATACAAATAGTTATACCTCAGTGCTACCTCTGCTATTGGCTCACAACTCACCTGGATGTCTCTGGGCCAATGAGAAACACCCAACCTAAGGCTTTTTTCGAATCACAAGCTGCTACTTTGGGACGTCTCACAAGACAGCAGCCAATGAGTGGGTGACATTTGACCGAGTGTACGTAGAACAATGGAGTTCATCCTACAGATCATTGAACCCGCGAATTTTTCCGGTCCCTACTAATTATTAGAGACCTGAAAAATTCGCGGATTCATTTCGTGACATGCTACAATTCAAATAATTATACCTTAGTGCTGCTCCTGCCATTGGTTCACTGTTAATCTGGAGGACTGAGGGCCAATTAGAGACCCTCACTCATAGAAGTGTCGAATCACAGGCTGCCCAGTCGAGACGACTCACAAGTCAACAGCCAATGAACTGTTGTAATTTGCCCGAGTGTGAAGAGGATAGTGGAGTCTATCCTGGAGGTCGTTGAACCCGCGAATTTTTCCTGTCTCTACTGATGAGTCTGAATTAGACCGAAAAAACTTCGACTGCAGGTCCTTATTTGATCTGGGCGGCTCTGCGCCAATGACAGTCCCTTAGGAAAAGATTTTTTTTCGTGGTTTTTTGATTCATTTGGCGTCGGGCTGAAATTCACGGCACTATGTTTACTATACTTATATAATAGTTTCCTGTTGGCAGATTCCTTACTGTAGAACCTCCTCTTCCTTGGAGTGGGTCGACGTGATAGGCCACTGTCCTGCTGACTGGTATTTGACAGGCCACAGTCGCAGAAGGCAGTGGCAAAATAATTGTAATTCAATCATTAAAGCAATAGAGGTATATACATATATTTGCAGTCTACGTTGCAGCAAATAATAAGTTTAAAACCTGTATAGGACTTGTGGTATACCTACGCCTTTAGAGTTGTGGCTGGACAATTGGTTTATTTATTACAAATAAAAGAGAAAGTTTTTAAGATAAAACACTAAGCTGTGGTACTTACGAGCAGCAACATTTCATCGGAAAGGTATATGTAGCAGATTAGCGATAGTTCATAAATATTTAAATTACAGGGTTCAGTATTTTCAGGCTTCGATCGATATCATAAACGTAAAAAATTTAAAAAAAATGGGAGCGAGAAACTGTTATTAACTGTGTGAGACATGCACGCTCACAAAACTATTTTTTTTATACGTTTAATGTAGTGTGTATAATAGCTGTACCTATATAATATCTTACCAAAATAAATAAGATCACCTACCTTGTAATTAAGCACTCGAGTACAAACTCTGTTGGTGTAATTAAGATGCAAGATTTTGATTTAGATACAAACGAAGGTAGTGGCTGTCAATATTTCATACGAAGAACCCTTTTACGAACTGACGGTTGCCCAGTTATATTGCATCAGCCAGTTGTTTTATTCGAACTAGACCTGGATTACACACCTTTAGCAGACTTTGCGGTTATAGACCTGGACAATATTAGTCAACATTTTCCTGTGGTTAAGTAGGCCTTGCGTTGCCACTTCAACTTTGAAACTGTTGGCTTGCGTTTAAATGAAATTTTTGAAAGAGTAATTTCAGCCCACTGTATAGCGCGATACATTTCTGCCACATATCGCAGTCAATAATTTCATTTATTTACCTTTACTTATTTTAATTATACTCAAAACTTCACTTGATGTTCTATTTTTAAATATTGTTTCATAAAACATTTTTAATTATGTAAGTGATTTTACATTTGTTGGACATTTTTAATTTTTTTGAAGTTATACTTCTTTAGGCGCGTTATGAAAAAATTATGAGAGTGAATTTATAAGATGCGCGCGCATCACTGTAACACAAAATTAACAGGTTGAAGCTGCCCGCTAAAGCGCTCATTAAGTCTCGAAAAAAAAGCTACCAAAAAATAGAAACAACAAAATAAACATGTAATTAAATAAATTAATAAATTTGAATAAAACCCAGCTAGATGGGTCATGGCAGAAAGTAAAACATGTTGTGAAATTTAGCGAACAAGGGATAGAAATGTAAAGCACAACCAAATTTACGAAAATAATCCATACAATTTATTGCTTAGAATAAATAAATGCATTAACCTTTCACCTTACGTTAGAGCACAATCTCGCTTATCCCGCACTACCTAAAGAACAGGCGTGTGAACCTCTGAAATGTGTATCCAGCCTACTGACTGCAGAACGTCAGGTGCGGTTTTTTTCTTCCTAACCTAACTAAAAACTAAGTGTGTTGGGGAGAGGATTCCAGGTTAGGGAGGAAGACTAAATGCGTCTCAGGCCGAAGCCTATACGCTCTAACCGTGCAGGGTGTTAGCCATGCAGAGAGAGAGGATAGCATGCATCGTGTCCTAGGAGGGGGATTGGCCAGCCACGGCAGCGATTTAGCCATGACTAACTTCCCCTCACTGACTATACTAGACTAAAACTAGATAAGCAAAACCTGCATAGACACAGGGAAAACCCTGGGCTCTGACATGCGGGATGCAAAACTTCCATGCATTAATATCGAGCAGGAGGGATGGATCTGGAAGAAGAGTTGGACAGAGTAGAAAAGAGTAGCTTGGCTTCTGGGTTGTAGCCGAATCCTTGGCAAATAATTCACCAACGTTTCGGTCGACATTGCATTCGCTATCATCTGGGAGCAGTTACAGATTCATTAGGAAGGTATAATTCGTCAGCTTAGGTAACTGCTCCCTGATGATGGCGACTGCAATGTCAACCAAAACGTCTGTGAATTATTCGCCAAGGACACGGCTACAACCTAGAAGCCAAGCTACTTCAGACAATGGCCATGAAAGCCTGCGAACATTATTAAATACTGGTATGGTTTCTAGAATCATCTCCAGCTGAGTAAGTGGTACCAATGAATATAACAAAGCACATTTAATATATGTATTTATTTTGATATTTATGCTGATTCCAGCTACACTTTTTACAATCAGTTACTCCCAGTGTGAATGGAAACCGTATATTGTGTGTACATGTGTTTGGAAAGGTGTGTCTCGTAATTGGCTGTTCCCCCGGAGGGCTCAGCTCTACCTGTGCTGGCGCGCCTCCCTCGGTTCGCAACTGGGGCTGGTAATGAATACTCCTGCCGCTCCTTCGCTGGATTTGAGTAATCACTTTAATAGCCCCCTCTCCCCCCTCCCTGCTCCGTGGCGGTGGTCGTTACCGGGGTAATGTCTCCATCGCTCTCGTTCGCCAACCCGCAATCGTGATCTCGTCGACGCGAACCCTTTTATTGCCACCGCTGCTGAGTTACGCCATTCGTGCTGAGGCCGACTTCCCGGACTCTGGGCAGCAGGTTTGAACTTGAACAACATCATTCTTGCTCTCTAGCTCACTCTATGAGTTACGTATTACTAGAGACCGGAAAAATTCGCGAGTTCATTTCGCGATAGGCTAAAATACAAATAGTTATACCTCAGTGCTGCCTCTGCTATTGGCTCACAACTCACCTGGATGACTCTGAGCCAATGAGAAACACCCAACCAAAGCTGTATCGAATCACAGGCTGCTACGTTGGGACGTCTCACAAGACAGCAACCAATGAGTGGGTGACATTTGACCGAGTGTACGTAGAACTATGGAGTTCATCCTACAGGTCATTGAACCCGCGAATTTTTCCGGTCCCTACGTATTACACTTCCTATCCGTGGAGAAAATTGCATAATCTCTTAAATATCTTGGCTTCTGGGTTGTAGCCGTGTCCTTGGCAAATAATTCACCGACGTTTTGTCGACATTGCAGTCGCCATCATTAGGGAGCAGTTACCTACTGTACCTGTTACCTACTCAGTAGGTAACTGCTCCCTGATGATGGCGACTGCAATGTCGAACCGAAACGTCGGTGAATTGTTCGCCAATGACGTGGCTACAACCCAGAAGCCAAGCTACTTCAGACAATGGTCTTGATAGCCTGCGGACATTTTTTGCATTACCTCTTTCCAGACCATCTCTCGGCTTGGTTCGTCGGCATACATCTCAGACATACATTGTAAAAAAAAACTTGTACTTTTTACAAGGAAAATCCTTGGAAACTCAGTTGCCTACGATATCACTTTTAAAATTACAATGCAGAATTTTTTCAAATTACAAATATTTCAAAACTCTGCCTTGTCAATTTTGTTTACAGGTGATTTCGTTGGCAACTGATTTCGTTGGCAAGGATCTTCCTTGTAAAGGTACAAAAAGAATTTTCTACAGTGTAGTAACTGCGAGTAAAGGTAACGGGAGCATCTGTCTTGGACCTGGACAGCAAACATCTCCACTGGTTTACGGTGCTCCTCCAAGAAGGAGGAAGGATTACAACCCCAAGAAGGAGGAAGGCTTACAACCCCAAGAAGGAGGAAGGCTTACAACCCCAAGAAGGAGGAAGGCTTACAACTCCAAGAAGGAGGAAGGCTTACAACCCCAAGAAGGAGGAAGGCTTACAACCCCAAGAAGGAGGAAGGCTTACAACCACAAGAAGGAGGAAGGCTTACAACCCCAAGAAGGAGGAAGGCTTACAACCACAAGAAGGAGGAAGGCTTACAACCCCAAGAAGGAGGAAGGCTTACAACCACAAGAAGGAGGAAGGCTTACAACCCCAAGAAGGAGGAAGGCTTACAACCACAAGAAGGAGGAAGGCTTACAACCCCAAGAAGGAGGAAGGCTTACAACCCCAAGAAGGAGGAAGGCTTACAACCACAAGAAGGAGGAAGGCTTACAACCCCAAGAAGGAGGAAGGCTTACAACCACAAGAAGGAGGAAGGCTTACAACCCCAAGAAGGAGGAAGGCTTACAACTCCAAGAAGGAGGAAGGCTTACAACTCCAAGAAGGAGGAAGGCTTACAACCCCAAGAAGGAGGAAGGCTTACAACCCCAAGAAGGAGGAAGGCTTACAACCCCAAGAAGGAGGAAGGCTTACAACCACAAGAAGGAGGAAGGCTTACAACCCCAAGAAGGAGGAAGGCTTTCAACCCCAAGAAGGAGGAAGGCTTACAACCCCAAGAAGGAGGAAGGCTTACAACCCCAAGAAGGAGGAAGGCTTACAACCCCAAGAAGGAGGAAGGCTTACAACCCCAAGAAGGAGGAAGGCTTACAACCCCAAGAAGGAGGAAGGCTTACAACCCCAAGAAGGAGGAAGGCTTACAACCCCGGACGTGTTGCTGACAGCGAAGACTTGACCATTGTCCGAGACAGCGGCATGGGAAGAGGCCCAGGGGTCCATTATAACCACTGTGACATGTCCATGAGCAAGTCTTCATTGTAGTTGAGTTTCAAAATAAATATTGTCTCACTGAAATCTCCTAAGAGGGTTGTCGTGGCGAGCAGAGGGGAGTTAAATATCAAAGTTCCCTATTTTTCAATGCTTTTGCATTGTTGATGCTTTCTTCGTCCCCACGGCAACAGTTCTTGCATTGTTGACACCTTCTGCATCTCATAGTGACGTTTTGAGATCTTAATCAGCTACCAAGATGGGTTGCTGGGGCTTTAAAGGTTACAAATTTCTCATCATATACACACACACACACACACACACTCAAGAGCAGTCTTATTCCTTTCAGTCTATTCGTCAACTAAGTGGACAAATAATATCGTAATGATACACGGATTAATTAAACTTTGAATGTGTGGGTCATGATGTAACCTACATCCTAGTCGACATCATTCTTTAAGGGGAAAAAATAAATAGATGTTATATATTTTTTTTACTATTTATAATATGCAAATTATATATTAATATGTATCATAATTATACCTTCAGATTATTACTATGTATAATATAAAAAAACATTAGTTAAAATATAAAAAAAACCGTATCTTAGGAAATGACAAAGTGTGGCTGATATGCTTAACACACGGGTCGGTTCGAGGGTGCAGTTTCAAACAACCACAGCTCTGCGATCACCCCTACCCCCTTCACCCCTTCCACACTCTGCCCGAGAGCTCATTGTTTCCTGCCTGCCGCTTGCTAACAAAGGCCGTCGTCGAATGCTCGCAATTTACGGTGCGAGTGGTTCGGTCAGCAAATAAATTTCTGTTAGCGGTCGCTAATTATGTTCCCATTGTGGATGAATATGGGCAAATAAATGGTTGCAACGTTGATTAATGATGAAACATATGGTTTTTTTAAAAAATGTTATCATGTTCTATCTAATGCATGCAGTGGTTTCGTAGCATAAAGGACAGTGTTAACTTCTGCAACGATTTATGTTCAGAGATTGACTGCGAGTGAAAGTTGGCGCAGTGCCGAGGATTTATGAGGCAACGGGACCATCGCAATTTAAATGGGCTCCGAACCACTTTATGATAGCAAGTTGTAGTTCTAAAATTATGAATAGTAAAACTGCCATCTCGAGTGGAGCTTGACTTTAGAAGGCCGAAACTTTTAAACAACCCCAACTTACGCTTACTTCGTTTGTTTGATTAAACCATCATAGACTTGCCTTGATCTACGAGTACTTTAACACTTTGTTATCTTTGAAAGATTTGTGCAATGGGAGTGCATGACTTGATGTAAGCTTTTGGACATACGCCATTGCTAAGCACATGTATGTCTGTAGAAGAAAACTACAAAAAACCCAATTGACAAAAACACAAATTAAGCAAAAAATTGCTGTTGTCAACAGGATATAAACACCACATTATATTCCATTCTTTTCCAACCTCCTCATAGAAATATGCATACCGGGTACATACCGGGCATTGATATTATCTTTGAAAGATTTGTGCAATGGGAGTGCATGACTTAATATTTTCCAACTTCCTCAGAGAAATATGCATACCGGGATATTATGTGGTGTTTATATCCTGTTGACAACAGAAATTTTTTGCTTAATTTGTGTTTTTGTCTTTTGGTTTTTTTTTGTAGTTTTCTTCTACGGACATACATGTCTTAGCAATATCGTATGTCCAAAAGCTTACATCAAGTTTAACACTTGGGTTTTGACATGGTCTGACTTTTAAAACCGGCGTGAATGTGTGGTGTGACGTCGTACGGTTATGTGGAGTGGCTTAGGGCTATTTAAGTGGGATCCGAACCACTCGAACACGGACTCGGGGTCTCGTAAGTTGTAGTTACGTCGCTCCTGGTGTTTATTGAACCATTATCCTTTCCTCGTCATAATTAGATTGACGCCTAAAGAATCCCAGCTATTGAGATTTGTGTCTGCTCGAACAGGCGATACGAGTTGTTTTACTCTGCAGTATCAGCATTCATTTATAAGGTCATCTCCTCCTTTATCTTCTTGGACTCCTCTCTCAAATATTTTGAGTTTTGTTGCTGCACAATTTTAACAACATTATCCAAACCTTATAAATAGAGACCTGAAAAATTCGCGGATTCAATTCGTGAAATGCTACAATTCAAATAATTATACCTTAGTGCTGCTTCTGCCATTGGTTCACTGTTAATCTGGAGTAATGAGTGCCAATTAGAGACCCTCACTCATAGAAGTGTCGAATCACAGGCCGCCCAGTCGAGACGACTCACAAGTCAACAGCCAATGAACAGTTGGCATTTGCCCGAGTGTGTAGAGGATAGTGGAGTCTATCCTGGAGGTCGTTGAACCCGCGAATTTCTCCGGTCTCTACTTATAAATATATTATTTATCTATTGTCAGAAGAACAATTTCATCAGAAAACACCATAGTAGAAAAGAAAATATATTTTGTTGATTTCATACATCATTCTTGCGTAGGGGAAACATATTCTGTGAATTAATGAACTCCTGTCTTTACACTGATGCAAAACTTGGAAGTTTGTCGAGGCGCTTAGTGAACCGAGTTCATGATCCCCCCCCCCCCCCTTTTCCAGTTGCAATACACTCGCATGCACTCGGGTTCGACTTGCGCCCCGTTTCAAAAGACAGGAGGTCTTTTTGGGATGAGTTGTAAAGTCTGGCTTCACGCCGCTCATGTGTTAGTTTTCGTTTTGCTTTGAACAGAAAGTCGACAACCTGCATCGGCGGCGAGGCTGGGGATTCGCTCCGTCGCAGATCCACGCTTTGAGGGTGCTCTCGACGTATTTATCGCTCCAAAACTAATGCGTCGAAAGACTGCTGAGCGAAATTCAGCCACCAGAATGAAGCCTTGCTTAAAAAACAGTAGTTAGACGAAGGCTTCGCGTTCCACGGGGGATTAAACCAACATTCAAAAACTTCATTTTTATTTTCAGCAGCTAAAAGACTTCAGTTTAGTGGGTAGGGCAAAATTTAACCAGAACGAAACTAATGAAAGAGAATTGTATAAGTTATGCGGTTCTGCCAAGCTCACGCGAGATATTCTTTGTGATAGTGACCATTCAGAGAAGCATAAACTTGGGGAAACGAGCTGAACTTCCAGAAACTTCAACATAACACTAGAAACAAATGTCTCGCTGCATTTACAGCTCCCAGGGAAAAAAATGATAGAATATTAAATTTTCTCTTTCAATAAGTAAATCTTAATTTCGGTTTTTTTCTTTCAAGAGTCCTGTTTCTTTGAAGATCGTAAAATTTAACAAGGATGATTTGTTTGCAACCATACTAACCTTATGAAAATCATTTTAATTTATTTCACTCTTAATATGAAATGTTCTGGTTCCGTGTTCAAGAGCTTAGCCAGCGGATAATTAATTATTTGTCGAACCTATCGACACACTGAATTTTTAGACCTGATTATTAAATGCCGTGTGGGATTTCATTTTATATATATATATATATATATATATATATATTCAATTTTCATAGATATATTCAATCCCAAATCGTCCACAAATATGGCTGTGAAACTTGTTTTGGTAGACAATTATCGCATAAAATTTTATTTTATTTTGTTTTATTTTGTCCGAGATAAATAATAAAAAAAATACTTTGTATTGATACAAACAAATTATTTGAAATTTTTTGCCAACATTTCTTTGTAACTCCACAGGCAAAAAAGTATAACTTTTACAATAACATTGTTTATGTACACACTGTTAAAAATTTTCATCTTAAATTTACGAAGAACGCTGGTTAAAAATTATCCAGGGATCTTCGTGAATTTGCCGTTATCTACGTATTTTTTGTGGTACTCAGTTAATTTCTTTCGAGTATCAACTCATAAGAATAATCTTGGTATATCAGTTAAACTTCAAAAACTTGTAAAGACTACGAACAAGAACACTCTTATGTCGTCCACCTGTGTGTTTACCATGTAAGAACAAAGAAAAATAGTTTAAAGGTTTAAATACACTGTATTTTATAAGAAGATTCTGTGATCTGAAATTACGGAGATCTCTTCGTTATTTTTAGGCGAATTCTGCATTGAAATTATAATATAGACGGAAGGTGTTGTTCATTGGTGTTATAAAACAATGTTAGGTTAACCTAGTTGTTTCATAATCCATAGGCATCGGAAAAATTCGCGGGTTCAATGACCTGTAGAATGAACTCCATAGTTCTACGTACACTCGGTCAAATGTCACCCACTCATTGGCTGCTGTGTTTTGAGACGTCCCAACGTAGCAGCCTGTGATTCGATACAGCTTTGGATGGGTGTTTCTCATTGGCCCAGAGTCATCCAGGTGAGTTGTGAGCCAATAGCAGAGGCAGCACTATTTGTATTTTAGCCTATTGCGAAATGATTTCGCGAATTTTTCCGTTCTCTAATAATACATAACTAGAGACCTCCAAAATTCGCGGATTTATTCGGTGGTAGGCTAGAATTCAAACACATATACCTCTTAGATAATTTTGCTATTTGCTTACTGTTCATCTGGACGAATCTCAACCAGTTATAAACCCTCAACCAAAGAAGGATCGAATCACAGACAAACCAGCTGAGATGACTGTTACAAGTCGGCAGCCAATGAACTTGCGCTATTTTCCCGAGTGTACAGGGGTATGTGCAGTCTATCCTGAAGGCCATTGAAACCGCGAATTTTGCAGGTCTCGTAAAATGGAGATATCAATTTACATACTTGCCCATCTAATGCAATACACACAAATTTGATTTATTTTAAGTGGTCGCTACAAACACCGTAGATAAGCAAATAGGAATATACCACTAACTAGTGTCTTCAAGAATCCACTGATACATTGAAACACACATGGTCACAACAAATTTAACTTAAATGTTAGTATTTAAAAATATACGTTTACCGATGTCTCTCAATTACCACTACATTTAGGCGTACACATTATTTGATAGTTATGTATCATATTTATTACTTTTAATATACGTATTACACACAACAATCTTTTAACGAGCGCTATTAAAACAATCCAACTTAGCGATGTAACATTTGTTGATTCACACCTGTATTTAGAAGGGAAAAAAAACATTTGCTAGGTGGTTTCCTCATTACTAAAATGTTATACGAGTTAAAGTAATTAAATTAATAAAGTAAAATCACAGTTTATTTATAAAGTCACATTATTGGGAATTTCCATGCCTGAAGTTGATGTGCGCTCGTCCAGAACAAGTGTTTCATGCAAGTACACGTGTGCATTTGCGAATATTGAATGAAATTCACCTTAACACCCAAAATATTAAATTGGAAATCGCTGCAAATTGACATAAAAGCTGTTCGCACTCAACTATTTTCAACCCAAAATATGTGAATTTTTGACATACCGTACTTAGTGTTGTATGCCACTAGAAAGAACATCAAACGGTGGTCAAGTTTATGGTTCAAAGTGCATTTTGCCCAAAAGTGGAGATAGTGTCTTATGCCTCCGAGGGACGGGTTTAAAACGAGGTTTCGCAACTACGAGACACTGCATTCGAGTACCCAAGGTTCTAATCCAAGTCGCTCATTGCAAATGCTGGGTTCTTCACCACAGGCCATAGCTGGTTCGTTCATCAGTGTTCCTGCTCTTTGTAATCTAGGGTTGACGGATCTTACATGTCGATAAGAAGTGGACCAATTTAAATTTTAAAAAAATGGGGGGTTGTCTATAAACTCGGTTTACGGACGATAATTTTACGTGATAACGTCATAAGAAAACATCAATGAATAATTGGATACTTTTTAATTTTAAAATATTATTTACAGTTATTGCAAATTTTATTTAAAAAATTTGTTTAGATATAATCACGAACAATTAGTTAAAAAAGCCCCGCCTTTAACCTGTTTGATATTATAGAAGATTTTCTCGCACGGTGGTTTGGCCGGTTCTTGCACGCTCGGCTCAGGCGGAACGTGACAATATTTCGTGCGTGCAGCCGGCGTCCATCGATTTATAAGTAGGGACTGGACAAATTCGCTGTTTCAATGACCACTAGGATAGGCTCCACGATTCTCTATGTACTCGGGCAACTATCACCTGGTCATTGGCTACCGACTCGGGACACCTGTTTACTGCGATTCTTATGATTCGATACTTCTTTTGTTGAGTGTTTGTTTGCCACTGGCTCAAGAGTCCTCCAGGTAAATTGCGGTCCAATCACTGACGCAGCATTAAGTTTAACGAGTTTGGATTCCAGCCTGTCTCGAAAGGAATCCGCGGAATTTTTCCGGTCTCTGTTTATGAGACGGTGTCGCGTTAGAAACTTGGACTCAGCTCACGGCTGTGGGGGCAGTCTGCTGGCTGGCCGGTCAGCGAGGCCAGTAGCTTCTCGCTGCCGGCAGTCAGCAGGCTTCATGAGGTCGGCACTGCGCGCTGCGCGGGGAGCGCCGCCAAGCTGATGGCTGGTAATGGCCTCGATTGAGCCCGCGACTATCCCGCCGAGCAGCACTTCAGTCGCCGGCCTCGCTCTGGTGGGCGCGCGTGTCGAGAAACGCCACTTCTTGTGAACCAGCGTTTTTTATTTATTTATAATTCAAATTGGCCCACTTCTCATCGACATCTAAGACCCATCAACCCGTAATTAGCTAGAGACTGGAAAAATTCGCGAGTTCATTTCGCGATAGGCTAAAATACAAATAGTTATACCTCAGTGCTGCCTCTGCCATTGGCTCACAACTCACCTGGATGACTCTGAGCCAATGAGAAACACCCAACCAAAGCTGTATCGAATAACAGGCTGCTACGTTGGGACGTCTCAAAACACAGCAGCCAATGAGTGGGTGACATTTGACCGAGTGTACGTAGAACTATGGGGTTCATCCTGCAGGTCATTGAACCCGCGAATATTTCCGGTCCCTAGTCATTCGATGTTCTCGTGACGGGAGACGCGAGTCAGGACCTCGATGTCGCTCGACCGCTCTTTGCTGCTGGTTGTGTTGTCGACTGAAGACGCCGCGGAGATGTAGGAATGAACTAGGGCTTAAGGGGCCCGCCTATTCAGTGACCGTCTAACTGTGTCAGTGACGCTCGCTGGTTGCTTCTAGCGTGGTGTCTCCTCCTCTCGTCGTGCATAGGGCATCTATGAGATCTGAGCGGTAATCATAACTTTATGTGGCTGAGAAATGAAGATAAAGGTGTAATACAAGTCTCTTGAGTAAACCATAATCAGTCTTCTGAATAATACATTTTAAAAAAGGAAATAAGGCAACAGAACTACTCATCCGCTCTCAGCGTAAATATTCTTAAATGCTTTTCGTAAACAGACATCACTCGGATGTCATGAGTGGTTCGTGGTTTCTTCTGAAGCTCAGCGCACCGATTGTTTGTCCAGCCTTAAGGGTCCCGCCTACCCGGGCACACACACGGAGCGCAGAGCTTCAGGATAAACAACGCGATTTCAAAACTACTCAAGATGTCCGGTTGGGGTCTGCTTACGAAATGCATTTAAGAGTTCGCAGAGGGCCGAAAATTACTTTTGATTTCAGATTAAGTTTTTAAAATGTATTTTTAGAAGTGTTAAAAATGGCTAAAACGCATGTACAGATGTACAAAACGCATGCACAAAACGCATACAGAATCTTGAAAGCACTGAAGGGACTTACATCTTTGAAAATATATAATGTATAGAAGTCGCCAGCCCAGGTTAAAATTTCTAATACGGTTTTGAGGTAGTTGGTTAATTCACCGCCGCAATCGCCACCATCTCTAGGGCATCGACTTGTGGTGGTCCCTAGCGGACAAGTGTCGAACTCTTCAAACACCCCTTCCCCCTCCCGTTGAATGACCTTGAGTTGCAGTGAATGATGGGTGGGGGGTGCGGGGAATGACAGCGGGCGACATTGTTGCGCTCTAACGTGTAAATAAGAACTAAGACGATACAGGGCGTTACGGCAGCGCACTGCAGCGGTGAAGATCCCAAGCTGCTCATCATACGCTCCTGATAAACGTAGAGTAAATCCTATCCACTCGCGACTTCTATACAGTATAGTACAGATTAGTTTTTATGTTTCTCATCCGTGCAACGGTCACGCATGGCCTCGCAGGGAGAAGTGACTCGTGGGCGCCAGCTGGCAGGTCCCGCCAAGGAGGTTCGCCCGGCCGCGGAGCTCGCGAATGCAAGGAGGAAGCAGGGAGGGGAAGCAAGGAGGCACGCGAGGGACCACCCACCCGCCGCGTCTGCGCACTGTCATTACTGGCCGGACCACACAGCTGGCAGTCAGCCGCGACCCGGCAGCCGCTAAGGAGTCACACGCCCACAGTCAGGCGGGAAGCCTTCATTTCACTGACGAGAGAGACACACCCGAAGTTCATGCTCGCTTTTTTTCTTCCGTTCTATCTCATTGTATAAACCGGTGTGGCGTTAATTTTTGCGGTCGATTGGGATAGGTTAGCTAAATTATAAATACTTTAAAACATTGTGGATGGTTGGCTATATTAGGTAAGTATAGCTACATTAAAGATACTGTAAAATCATTTTATGGTCACTTAGCAAATAACTTTGTATCTATCCAGGGCTAGGAAACCGTTTACGTGATTTCACAGTATCTTTAATGTAGCTATCCTAACCAAATCAACCGTCCACAATGTTTTAAAGTATTTATAATGTAGCTAACCTAACATTTTACAATGAACAAAAAAAAAACCGAAGATGCACGATCGGGCGTTTGGCTCTCTCGTCTGTGAAAAGATGGCTTCCCGTCAGCTACGTCCCAGCAGCGAATAACTAATCACACACCCAGAGTCTGGCGCACTTGTGTTCTGAAGTAGCTTGGCTTCTGTGTTGCAGCCGTGTCCTTGGCGAATAATTCACCAACGTTTCGGTCAACATTGCAGTCGCCATCATCAGGGAGCAGTTACCTACCCAGAAGCCAAGCTACTTCAGACAAAGGTCGTGAAACCCTGCGAACATTATGCACTTGTGTTCTGTTGTGAAAGTAAACGGTAGGGTAAGATAGGTATGCTACATAAATATTTCTTTTTTCTTCGGAAGGATAGGTTTTCACACGTCTAGATAACCGTAATTTTTTTTTTTTTTTTTAGATCTTGCCAGGTACATATAAATAACACCTAAAAACCTTTTTAAGTAAAATTTACTTTAAAAAATTCCCCTATTAATTTTTTTTAGGTGGTTAAGTTTTCGCTCTTCTAGGTGATCGTAAATGATATTAAAGGGTGTGTATTATCTCACGAATTTTCCCTTAACCGGGTTGAGGTTAGGGAAGACACTTAGGCTGAAGCCTATACGCCTTTTTATGCTGGAATTGGCCATGCTGGGAGATGGTCGCATGCATCGTGTGCTTTGTTCAGAGATGGGCCAGCCCTGGAAGCGATCGAAGACATGGCTAACTACCCATTATTAACTCAAGATTGAAAACTACGTCAACTTGGGCCCAAGTGAAACCTGCACAGACACGAGGCAAACCCAGCTCACAGTCATGTGGAATGCAATAAGTCATGCCTTAATAGTTTATGAGAAGATGGTATGGACGAAGAGTTGGTCAGAGTATAAAAGAGTCTTGGACACGGGGTCCATCAGAACCTACATATGACTATAATGTATGAAAGCGGACCCCGTGTCGGGTCGTTACCACAACGCCGAAATACCATAACGCCGAATGTCAAAATTGACCACAACGCCGACAGCTAGAAAACTGCTGTGTACACAAAAAACTCATTCCATGTTTCTTGGCTGTAAAAATCGTAACACATTTGAGAATTTTTAAATGCCAGGTAAAATTAATTAATATTTTCTGAAAGAAATCCAAACCATTTCTTGAAGTAGCCAGTGGCATTGCAGTTAAACCTAAAAAGTTTCAATTCTGCAATAAATTAAATTCTCCTTATTTGTACAACCCAAAAACGTGAAAAATGTAACTTTGGCAGCTAATTATGCAAAAAGTATGCGCTGTATATTTTATTTTCATTTCGTGAAAGTTAAGCAATTTAAAGTTCTACAAGTTTATCTGTAATTACTGTAAATATAAAATCTAGACCTGAAATGGGAGGCACCCCCTTAAGGGATCCCGCCTCATTAGGGATAAATGTGTGTTAGCTTTGAATATATATACTGTATAGAAGTCGCCAGCCCAGGTTAAAATTTCTAATACGGTTTTGAGGTAGTTGGTTAATTCACCGCCGCAATCGCCACCATCTCTAGGGCATCGACTTGTGGTGGTCCCTAGCGGACAAGTGTCGAACTCTTCAAACACCCCTTCCCCCTCCCGTTGAACGACGTTGAGCTACAGAGAATGATGGATGAGGGGTGCGGGGTATGACAGCAGGCGACAGCGCTGCGCTCTAACGTGTAAATAACAACTAAGACGATACAGGGCGTTACGACAGCGCACTGCAGCGGTGAAGTTCCCAAGCTGCTCATCATACGCTTCTGAAAAACGTAGAGTAAATCCTATCCACTCGCGACTTCTATACAGTATATATATTCAAAGGTGTTAGTGAGGCGGGAAGATAAGCGCGACGCTCGCTGGTGCTTCTAGCGCGGTGTCTCCTCTGGACTGGCGCGCAGTCTTCTCGTCGTGCACATGAGCGGTGACCGTAACATTATATTGGTTAAAAATGAAGATAAAGGTGTAATGCAAGTCCCTTAAGTGTTTTCAAGAATCTGTACTCGTTGTTTTACGCCTAAAAATTACTCTGAAAACATGCGTTTTAGCCATTTTAACACTTCTAAAAATACAGTTAAAAAACTTAATCCGAAATCAAAAGTACTTTTCGACCCTCAGCGAATTCTTAAATGCTTTTCGTAAGCAGACCCCATTCGGATATCTCGAGTAGTTTTGAAATCGCGTTGTTTTTCCTGAAGCTCTGAGCACCGTGTGTGTGCCCGGGTAGGCGGGGGGCCTTGAGACAGACAATGAAGCAATGAAGGGCTAGTCACGAGACACATGTCCGAGATGACCGCGGACGAGCGCTGAACGAGTTGAGTGATGTGTAGGCCGCGGCTGCGGGGAAGAGCCGACACTCCCAGCTCACTCCGTGTCCCAGCTCGGTATTACAACACACGAACACAAGGACATGTGTAGAGACAGGAAAAATTCGCGAATTCATTTCGCGATAGGCTAAAATTCAAATAGTTATACCTCAGTGCTGCCTCTGCTATTGGCTCACAACTCACCTGGATGACTCTGAGCCAATGAGAAACTCCCAACCAAAGCTGTATCGAATTACAGGCTGCTACGTTGGGACGTCTCACAAGACAGCAGCCAATGAGTGGGTGACATTTGACCGAGTGTACGTAGAACTATGGAGTTCATCCTTCATGTCATTGAACCCGCGAATTTTTCCGGTCCCTAGACATGTACCTTAACACGGCCAGTCCCCTATTTGTCGGCAACCGATTTTTGGTGTCACTATCTGTTGCCGTTCTATTGCCAAAATTACACGCATACGCATAGCTCACTTCCTCGTTGATTTCGTTCGGACGGCTGAATCGCAATATGACGCCATTAACTAGTATATTGTCACTTTCGTGATCATCGGTAGGGACCGGAAAAATTCGCGGGTTCAATGACCTGCAGGATGAACTCCATAGTTCTACGTAAACTCGGTCAAATGTCACCCACTCATTGGCTGCTGTCTTATGAGACGTCACAACGTAGCAGCCTGTGATTCGATAAAGCCTTTGGTCGGGTGTTTCTCATTGGCCCAGAGTCATCCAGGTGAGTTGTGAGCCAAAAAGCAGAGGCAGCACTGAGGTATAACTATTTGTATTTTAGCCTATCGCGAAATGGATTCGCGAATTATTCCGGTCTCTAGTAATTAGTTTCTAGCCTCTTACAGGGCACAGTTTATTAAAACTGCGGCTTTTTTGCGTTGCCTAACAGATATTGCATTTGGAACGTTCTGGAATACGACCTGCGAGTTGTATCCCAACAATGTAGTGCTTATTCGCTACTTTACCCGAATATCTTGGAATACCGTTCTATGTTTCCTGTGCTGGTGTAGTCACATTTATGAAGGAGCCTATGTCTAATCACCTGTTTTTGTTTAATGTGTAACATCTTAGCTCTCTGCATATTAACATTGGTAGGAAAAATTTCGTGAAAGGTTCGGAAGTCGCATGGAACGGAAGTGTGTAACAACCACGGTGCTGCAATCTGTGACGGTTGGCGCGAACCAAATTTCACAATGCCACTGGGAAAATTCATAGTATTAACTATTTTATGAATTTTTTTAACAAGAAGGGTAGTGTTTTAATAATATTCCTTGTTGAAAATCAGGTCTAATCCGGAGTTTAGAATTTTTTTTAAAGTCTTTATTGCTTTTATCTGAGACTTTCCATTGTAAAGTTTAAAGTTTCGGTCTCTAAATGGAATGATTCGTTAGTGTACGCAGCTGCTCTGGCAGCGAATATGGCGGCAGGCCTCCGAGGTAGCTGTTGGCGTTCATTTGGAAGGTTGTACGACACAGCAGTGTGAAGAACCCGAACATTGGGGAAGCCTTCTTTTCACAGACGAGAGAGCCACGCCCGAAGTTCCCCGAAGTTCATGCTCGCTTTTTTTTCCGTACCACAACAGGTGTATTTATTTGGGATGTAGCTTACTCATACGTCATACGCCGTTCTATCTCATTTCATTGTATAAACCGGTGTGGCATTAAATTTTGCGGTCGATTAGTATAGGTTAGCTACATTATAAATACTTTAAACCATTGTGGATGGTTGGTTATATTAGGTAAGTATAGCTACATTAAAAATACTGTTAAATCATTTTATGGTTGCCTAGCAAATAACTTTTTAATATGTAGCTATCCAGCGTTAGGAAACCGTTTACATGATTTCACAGTTATCTTTAATGTAGCTATCCTAACAAAATCAACCGTCCACATTTTTTTAAAAGTATTTATAATGTAGCTAACCTAACCTAATTGATAGAGACCTGAAAAATTCGCGGATTCAATGACCTCTAGGAAAGCCTCCATTATCCTCTGCATTTCTCAAACAAACAAGCGTGTTCATTGGGTGCTAACTTGTGAGGCGTCTACACTGGGTAGCTTGTGATTCGAGGCTTCTTTGGTCAGTAGTCTGTAATTTTCCCAGAGAGATCCAGTTAAACTGCGAGCCAATAGCAGAACCAGCAGAATTGTTCACATGTTTGAATTTTAGCCTATCACGAAAATAATCCGCGAATTTTTCCGGTCTCTACCAATTGACCATTGCCATAAGTTATCATGAGTTGTCCAAAATAAACATTCACGGACACACGGCAAACGAAAAAAATGGCGGCGTACAAATAAATACCGTTGCCTTGTTTATGGTCTTTCCTTTTATCAACACCGCCATATTTATTTACAATGAACAAGAAAAAAAACCGAAGATGCACGATCGGGCGTTTGGCTCTCTCGTCTGTGAAAAGAAGGCTTCCCGTCCAGGCTCGGGCCTTGATGGCGGGCGGTGGGGGGCGGGGGAAGAGGGGCTCCGCTGTTTACCGCGCGCGCAGGTAAACAAAGCAAGCGGCGCCCCGGTAAACAGCGAGGCTCCGCAGGGCAGAGCGCTGTGGGTATTGACTGCCCGCAGTCCGGCTGGCGACTAATCACTGTCCCCCTTCTCCCCCCTCTACACCGTAGGACTTCCACCTCCGCCTGGATGCAGTTCAGTCTAATAACTTCAAGGTTTTTTTTTTTTTTTAAATTACGTCTTAACTTTTTCGTCGGGAGCCCATGTCTTCACAGGTGGTACGTTATTTTTTATTTTACATTTTGTCAATTATTGCGGTGGTTGGCATTATTTCGTTGTTTTGTAAACTTTATTATTTATTTATTTTTGTACTGGTTATGTAATATATATAAGCAAACAAATTTGATACGGACATGACTTTTACCTATTTAACAAATAGCAAGATATGACTGTGATATAAACTATTCGAGATTAGTTTAGTCAAGCATCGGAGGAAAAAGGTACAAAGCGAAAGGCAAAAAAAAAAAAAAAAAGTTAGCTCAAGTCGTGTTAGCTAATGCGGGAGCCGGTAATACTTGCGGGAAATAGGCCAAATCTGAATATAACTAAAAAAATTGATACTTTACCTAAAATAGGAGATCTACAGCTGGTTCGAGCTTATGCATACTTCGGTAATATATTTGAGTAGCATTGTGATACGTAGGCACACATCGAGAAGATAAAATTTTTAATAGTAAATTTTAAATTAATTTTTGTTTTAACAGTCCCTAAACAATAATGAAATTAATTTTAAAACCCGACCAGCGGAATACACAAAATTCAATTAGGAGAGATTGGCTGATATAACCACTTTGCTCGCTGTTTTGCTTTCAATTTCTTTACTTTTGCTGGTATGAATAATAGATTTTTTTTTAAAGATTTTTTTTTTAGGATTTTTGGTCCTGGGGGGCTGGGGGGGGGGCGGAAGTTCATATATCCTACCAATCCTCCCTCAGCGTATGTTCCTGGCCGCCACCAACATACAATGTCAAGTCGAAGAACCATTTTACTTGTTTTGCCGCCAATATAACTAGGTTAGAACCAGCATGTGAACATGTTATCTCATTTTACTTGTTTTGCCGCCAACATAACTAGGTTTTAACCAGCATGTGAACATGTTATCTCGTCCTAACTATGCATTAATTGATCTGAACTGATTGCTAGAGACCGGAAAAATTCGCGAATTCATTTCGCGATAGGCTTAAATACAATTTGTTATACCTCAGTGCTGCCTCTGCTATTGGCTCACAACTCACTTGGATGTCTCTGGGCCAATGAGAAACACCCCACCTAAGGCTTTATCGAATCACAGGCTGCTACGTTGGGACGTCTCACAAGACAGCTACCAATGAGTGGGTCACCTTTGACCGAGTGTACGTAGAACTATGGAGTTCATCCTACAGGTCATTGAACCCGCGAAATTTTCCGGTCCCTACTGATTGCACATGTATCATTGCTGAACACTTGTTCTATAAATTAGCTGTGGAGGTGGAGGTCAGCCCGTATGTTCTACCACGCCCTCCCAGGAGCGCGCCTTGTAACCCGAACAGCCGCCGACCGTTAATGCCTGGTGTCCTTCTGCTGGACGCGAGGGCACTCGTCCACGTCCGCGTGGGTCGCTTCGAACACGCCGTGGCTAATTAGGGGTCCCCACGACACTTAGCTCTAAACACTGCCTGATGAATAATGCACCAGGTAGGGCCCTCCGCTGCCCACGCTACCTGCACGCCAATTATACCATCCGGCGTGGGCACAGCGACCAAGCGGCTCTGTAGCACTTCTCTAGCTGGGCGTACCTGGGCGGGGAACCACCTCGCGTCCTGCTGCGACTCTCAGGGCCCACGTGGTTTGCAATTCCGTCCGCACAGTTGACTACCCTCTAGAGAGCTGTATGTGACTTTGTTACGATCAAGATTTGCAAGACTTGATGTAAGCTTTTGGACATACGCCATTGCTAAGCACATGTATGTCTGTAGAAGAAAACTACAAAAAAAAAACCAAAAGACAAAAACTAAAATTAAGCAAAAAATTTCTGTTGTCAACAGGATATGAACACCACATAATATTCCATAACAGGAATATGGTCAACAAACAAAGAAAAACAATGAAAAATGGACTAAGAGAACGAAAAAAAAAACACAAATGATGACAGCAAAAAATATACATGTGCTTAGCAATGGTGTATGTCCAAAAGCTTACATCAAGTCATGCACTCCCATTGCACAAATCTTTCAAATATAACAAGATTTTCAAGTTAAGTGAAGATGTATATTGAATCGAATCCACAGCAAGGAAGATCGTGTAGCTTTTTTTAAGAGGTTCTTTGTTTAAAACATTTTTTTTAAATATTAATTGAAATTAAAGTTTTTATAAATATTATGTGTATATTAATTTATTGTTTATTATTCAACATGCCATTAGGCGCCCTGCAATTAACTAATAATTGATACGAGGCCTTAACCAAATTAACACGATCAGCTGTAATTACATTTTGCGTGGTGTTACGTTGAACACGATCATGTTTCTGCCCGGGGGGGGGGGGGGGTGTAAGTTCCCTGGTGTCCGGACCCCTCCTAGACACTTAGCTACATAATGTTACAGAGAGATTACTTTATAAGGATTCGTTATCCTATGTGGGTTGCAATAATGATTTTCTCTCCATTACATTACAGCTTGACATGGATTGATATACAGAGACGGCAGGAATGTGTTTTCAAGTAGTCAGTATATTTATTGTCGGTTTGCACACGTGTTACTGAAACCATGTCATGAATACGTTATCAGCAGAATATGAAATGTTCTGTTTTTTTATTTTCTATGAAAAATCATTCCTTAAATTTCTACGTGTATAAACGCCGGAGTTCTAAAGTCTAATAATTTTCTGAGTTTTTTTTGGTGTGACAGTTAATTTTAATAATGTTCGCAGGCTTTCACGGTTATTATCTGAAGTAACCTTGGCTTCTGAGGTTGTAGCCATGTCCTTGGCAATAATTCATCAGACGTTTCGTAGGTAACTGCTCCCCCTGACGATGGCGACTGCAATGTTCGACCGAAACACGTCGGTGAATCATTCGCCAAGGTCACGGCCAAAGCTACTTCACAGTTAATTTTCTCTTTTTAAAAATTCAATTATAAAGCAAACTTGTTCATGAATGAACGCTGTGATGGTTGTACTGGACGGGAAGACTTCTTTTCACAGACGAGAGAGCCAAACTTCCGATCGTGCATCTTCGGGATTTTTTTTTTGTTCATTGTAAATAAATATGGCGGGGTTGATAAAAGGATACTAATGGTCAACTAGGTTAGGTTAGCTACATTATAAATACTTTAAAACATTGTGGACGGTTTATTTGGTTAGGATAGCTACATTAAAGATACGGGGAAAAAAAAACCATGAACTTCGGGAAACTTCGGGTTTTTGGCTCTCTCGTCTGTAAAAAAGAAAGGCTTCCCGTACTGGACCCGGGGAGCCCACCAACCCCTGGCTTACGGCCCTGACACGAGGGTCTGTGTAGGGGGAGGGGGGGGGGGAGTGGGCGATGCCGTGGGAGTTAGGCCCGCCAGCAGAGAGGCGGAGGTAATCACCCTCCATTGGCCGCGATGTCCACTTGCTGATGGGCGGAGGGACAGAGCCGCGGAATGCGGCCTGTGAGGAAGGGGGGAAGGGGGGGTAGATGTCTGACGACGTGATTGTCGACCGTCGGGGGAGGAGACGCTGAGCGTCGCGACGCCGCGGCGCCGAGCCGACGCCCCGTCTCTCCCCCCCCCTCCCCCAACTCGCGCGCATAACACAGAAATAGCGAGGCTTCGTTCTGCGAATGGCCCGTTCAAGGACGCGAGCGCCAGGGGGCGCAACTGTTGCGGGCGCGGAATGTGTGACTTAGAAGTGCCAACGTCAAAAATTTTAGTTTTTAATATAAAGAAAAACATAGAAAATTTCTTAAATATAATAACTGCACAGGTTTTTTTTTTTGACGTGATAAAGTCTTAAAAATCGATGAACGCCGGCTGCACGCACGGAAAATTGTCACGTTCCGCCTTGAGCCGAGCGTGCAAGAACCGGCTAACCACCGTGCGAGAAAATCTTCTATTATATCTAGAGACCGGAAAAATTCGCGGATTCATTTCACGATATGCTAGAATCCAAACAACTGTACCTTTATATTGCTTCTGTGATTGGCTTACAGTTTATCTTAAGGACTTTGAGCCAATAGAAAACCTTCAACCAAAAAAGTATCGAATCGCAAGCGTCCCAGTTGACAGAGGTCACGAGACAATAGCCAATGAGTAGGTGGCATTTGCCTGAGTATGTAGGGGGTTGTGGTGTCTATCCTAGAGGTCATCGAAAGCGCGAATTTTTCCGGTCTCTAATTATATCAAACAGGTTAAGGCGGGGCTTTTTAACTAATTGTTCTTGATTATATTTAAACAAATTATTTAAATTAAATTTGCAAAAACTGTAAATAATATTTGAAAATTAAAAAGTAAGCAATTTTTCTTCAATGTTTTTCTTATGACGTTATCACGTAAAATCATCGTCCGTAAACCGACTTTACAGACAACCCCCATTTTTTTTAATGGCGAACAGGTATGTGGTGTTAGGAAGGTGATTACGATGCTTGTGAATAAAAATTCGACTGTGAAAAGGGAGATGTGAACGTCCACCATTATTGCCCTAACCCAGTGGTTCCCAAACTTTTTCAGCTGGCGACCCACGTTTCCTTACAGGAATACCTCCACGGTGGAGTAAAAAAAAAAAAAACATATTTATATCGTATCCCTTCCTTATCAAATATTGCAAATATATGTTGTTTTTTTTTAAGATACCGCTTGATTATTGATAAACAATTTGTGTTCTGATTTGAAAATGGTTGACGAAATATAAGCACTTTGTTGCAAAACAGTTATTTATTTAACATTAGATGTGTGTGTTTGCACACAATTCGATTTGTTTCGATTTTTCTTATCTTTTATGATGGTTTCTGCTAGTTTTAGGATCGAGTCGCGACCCACCGTTTTGGGAACCGCTGCCCTAACCAAACTGAAGCTAAAATTTCTCCGGTTTTTTTTTTAACTAGCTGTTCGTAGCACTCTCGTTCTATATGCTTATTGACATATGGAAGAGAGAGCCAATCGCCCGATCGTGCATCTTCGGGGTTTTTATTTTATTTTGGACAACTCATGATAACTAATGGTCAATTAGGTTAGGTTAGCTACATTATAAATACCTACTTTAAAATATTGTGAAATCATGTAAACGGTTTCCTAGCCCTGAATCGCTACATATTAAAAAGTTATTTGCTAAGCAACCTTCGGGGAACTTCGGGTGTGGATCTCTCGTCTGTGAAATGAAGGCTTCCCATTGACATATTCCTTACTCCTTATATCCCACACTGGTCGAATAGTGCGATAAAACCTTTATTGTAATTATAAGACACGATGATGCGACAGCAGACAGCACACTCGCTGTGGGCTCGGGGCGAGCATGTCGGGACCTGCCTCACACTGGCGGTTATGCTCGGTCCGGGGCTCGGCTCGGAGGGAACTGCCATGCTCGGTCTGACAGAGGCCGGACCAGCCCGCACACTGGCGGTTATGCTCGGTCCGGGGCTCGGCTCGGAGGGAACTGCCATGCTCGGTCTGACAGAGGCCGGACCAGCCCGCACACTGGCGGTTATGCTCGGTCCGGGGCTCGGCTCGGAGGGAACTGCCATGCTCGGTCTGACAGAGGCCGGACCAGCCCGCACACTGGCGGTTATGCTCGGTCCGGGGCTCGGCTCGGAGGGAACTGCCATGCTCGGTCTGACAGAGGCCGGACCAGCCCGCACACTGGCGGTTATGCTCGGTCCGGGGCTCGGCTCGGAGGGAACTGCCATGCTCGGTCTGACAGAGGCCGGACCAGCCCGCACACTGGCGGTTATGCTCGGTCCGGGGCTCGGCTCGGAGGGAACTGCCATGCTCGGTCTGACAGAGGCCGGACCAGCCCGCACACTGGCGGTTATGCTCGGTCCGGGGCTCGGCTCGGAGGGAACTGCCATGCTCGGTCTGACAGAGGCCGGACCAGCCCGCACACTGGCGGACATGCTAGTGTGTGGGACCCAGGTGCGTCTCGGGACGAGGCATGCACGCCTGGGCGAGCTGGGATCAGCCATGCCGCCCACGTGACCACGCGGCGAGCAGACGCCCCGCAACTCCCCTCGTGTTGTTGGAATAGCTCAATTCGCAGTCTCGTGCTTGCGTGCCGCGGCGTGTCTCGACAAGCCCGCGTCACCTCGCGCCGGTGCGGCGTTGCCAAGCCGCGCAAACTGCTCCCACTGCGGGGTGCGGCGTCGCCATTTTGATCTGAATTATTCCGCGGCCTCGCGAGATGTCTCTAGGCTACATCTGAAATAGTTGAGCACCATAGTCCATCGCCGATTCTTTCCACAATACTTTATATCACAGAATCTCTGTTTCAATATTAAAATGTTATTTCAATACAATACAACCAAGTGTAATATATATATATATAAAGAAATAAGTAGGTACTTCACGAAACGTAAGTTTCGTGTAGATTTGGAAGGAAATAAGTAAACGTAAAAGACGCTTCTGCCTTTAATAGCAATTATGTAATTACTTATAATTCATAAACATCAAATATTACTTATTGGTTTGAAGGTTTAGATACGATCGCCTTAAAAATTATCTGCGACCAAAAAAAAATTTTTTCCCCCCGAGACTTATAAAAATATCAGCTTTGGCTGTTTTTCTTCATCCGCTGAAGCCTTCCGTGAAGTTGCTAAGCGGCGCGGGAAAGTTACTGACATCGTGTTTGTGGCGTGCTGTGGTCTTTGACTTTGTTGTGCTCCTCTTTCGCGGAAGACTTCCCCACGGTGAAGGGGGAGAGGGAAGGTAATTGACTTTCATGTCCTGGGCAGCTCGTGCGTGTTTCATGTAACAACACAGTCGCTGAGTCCATCCACCGTGTACGCCCCGAGTCCACCCAGTCAACATAAATAATATTTTATTCAACTACGTATCTACGTCAAAGAATGGGGGATTCATAGGGACAGGAGAAATTCGCGGGTTCAATGACCTGCAGGATGAACTCCATTGGTCTACGTAGACTCGGTCAAATGTCACCCACTCATTGGCTGCTGTCTTGTGAGACGTCCCAACGTAGCATCCTGTGGTTCGATACAGCTTTGGTTGGGTGTTTCTCATTGGCCCAGAGTCATCCAGGTGAGTTGTGAGCCAATAGCAGAGGCAGCATTGAGGTATAACTATTTGTATTTTAGCCTATAGTGAAGTGAATTCGCGAATTTTTCCGGTCTCTAGGGATTCACTATTTATTATATACTGGAAAAATTCGCGAAATCATTTCGCAATAGGCTAAAATACCAATAGTTATACCTCAGTGCTGCCTCTTCTATTGGCTCACAACTCACCTGGATGTCTCTGGGCCAATTATAAACAACCCGGCCAAAGCTGTATCGAATCACAGGCTGCTACGTTGGAACGTTTCAAAACACAGCAGCCAATGAGTGGGTGACATTTGACCGAGTGTACGTAGAACTATGTTCATCCTGCAGGTCAGTGAACGCACGAATTTTTCCGGTCCCTAACAATTTAACGTTCGGTAATACATTTTACGTTTTTACCCCATATGGCAAGCTTATTTAATAAAAAAAAATGCAAGTAAAAAAAGTATTTATTTACTGTTGTAGATAACCTCTGGTTTGCGCCACGTGATTTTAGGTTCGCTTGTTTTCTACTTTACGTACTAAATTCATGTCTTACTTGGAATTCAACATAGAAATTGAAGAACCGAAAGTTAGGCATGCTTCTTGGGAATCACGCATTGAAGTGGTCTAACGTAAGACCAGCTTTATTTTAATGTGTAACATCGTAGCTCTCGGTATATTTGGTAAGTGTGTAACTGGCACAGTGCTGCCATCTGTGACGAATGGTGCGAACCAAGTTCACAAAGAAAAATAATAACTTTATAGTATTAACGGTTTAGTAAATTTTAATAATATAGGCAGTATTTTAATACAATTCCTTGTCGAATATCAGGGCCAAAGGCGGGGGCTTAGTATTTTTTCAAGTCTTTTTTTTTCTTCCTTTTATCGGAGCCGTTATATTATATAGTTTAAAATTTCGATCTGTAAATTGATTAATTCGATCTCGATAGTTGACATAGCTGCTCCGGTAGCGAATTCTAGCGGCGGTTGTGGAAACCACGTATGAATCGCGTCCAGAAATGCAGTTGCAAACACAAGATGCGCATATTCATCACGCTCGGCATTATTTCAAAGAATTCTACGTTCAATTTCGAGTCCCAGCTTCGTGTTATTATAGGTGTATCTGCAACATAACACATGAATTTGGTCGTTACCCAGGTTAGATGTTTACTCATCACTGGCGAGTACCTACTGAGAGACTCGCTCACTTTATCCCCCCCTCCCATGTAGTTACGTACCCACATCGTAGTAATGGGGACGCACCACAACGCCGAAATGCCAAATTGACCACAACGCCGACAGCTAGAAAGCTGCCGTGTACCACAACGCCGAATTACCACAACGCCGAATTACCACAACGCCGAAATACACTAACGCTGAAAAATGTCATTGCAGGACTGCCATAAAGGTTAGAAAAGGTAAGACTAGGTTAGGTTAGACTAGGTTGGGTTAGACTAAGTTAGTTTAGACTAGGTAAGGTTAGACTAGGTTAGGTTAGACTAGGTTAGGTTCGGCTAGGTTAGGCTATGATAGGCTAGGTTAAGTTAGGTTAGATTATATTATGCTAGGTTAGGTAAGATTAGGTTTGATTGTGGTATTTTGGCGTTAAGGTACATTTAAGAAACACACACAAATTCATTCAGTTGTTATTTCGGCGTTGTGGTACACATCAGTTTTCTAGCTGTCGGCGTTGTGGTCAATTTTGACATTCGGCGTTATTCTATTTCGGCGTTGTGGTAACGAACCATCATAATCATCCTTGAAGAAGCACGTCCCGAAAGTGACACGTAGTCTAACAGTTGAGAGACGGAGAACAATAATTGTTCGTCTACGCGCTCCCGCTATCAGCCTCTCCTCTCTCTCTCTCTCTCTCTCTCTATCTTTCGCGCTCTCTCTCTCTCTCTATTCCCCCCCCCCCCTCCTACAACCGACTGGTACGGCCTTGGAGTCCTGGTCGTGTACACCATGAGCGTTTGTGTTTACATTACGACGTAAATACCGATAAACAACCGTGGACAGTGCTGCAGTTGGAATCATTTTTGTAGTCTCTTCTTGTTTGGTCCTTCATCGTTCCTACGCTCTTGACTTCGTCTCTTAACGAAGAACGAAGGAGATAGAGAAGATAGATAGAAGTCTTTCCATTTATTCCACCTTTATTAAGCAGACAAAAATATTGTATTCGTGTTAAATTTTAATTAATGTGCTGATACTTTGTAATAGTGATTTTTTCCCCTTCGTTTTCTAAACGCGGTACTACAGTTTTTAAATTGTAGATTTTAAAAGGTACAAATCACCGCAATTTTGTATTTTATTTTTAATTATTAGCCTCAAAATGAAGTATAGATTAATTTTTAATTTTACGCAAAAAAAAAGTGGGCACCAGCTTTTCAAAGGGTCGTTACCACAACGCCGAAATACATAACGCCGAATGTCAAAATTGACCACAACGCCGACAGCTAGAAAACTGCTGTGTACTACAACGCCGAAATAACAACTTAATGAATTTGTGTGTGTTTCTTAAATGTACCTTAACGCCGAAATACCACAATCATACCTAACCTTACCTAACCTAACCTAACCTAGCGTAATATAACCTAACCTAACTTAACATAGCCTAACCTAACCTAGTCTAACCTAATCTAACCTTTGTGGCAGTCCTGCAATGTCATTTTTCGGCGTTAGTGTATTTTGGCGTTGTAGTAATTCGGCTTTGTGGTACACAGTAGTTTTCTAGTTTTCTAGCTGTTGGCGTTGTGGTCAATTTGGCATTTCGGCGTTGTGGTATTTCGGCTTTGTGGTGCGTCCCCCTTTTAAAACTGTAAAAATAAAATTTAAAAAAAGCCACCGTTTTTACCCAAAGCGAACAAGACGTCTCTGTAGCCTTGTTTCAGTTTTAAACTCTCGTAAACTTGTTGTGAAGGGTTTGTGGAAGGGGGGGGGGGGGAGGGGGGTTAAAATGAACTCGTGCGCGCCACATAACTTCCAAGAAGACAACGGCTCACTCGCCGGACTTGACAGTAGTATTTTTTCCCCTTCCTCCCTTCCCTTCTCTTCTCCCCTTTACCTTCTTGTAGTTGGCGAAGCAAACGGAAGCACGCGCTCTCGGAGATAAAAGCGTTTTTTTTTTTCGGAGGGTGACGTAACGACTTCACCGTCACACCCGCGGGACGAGACGTGACTCGCACCCTGCTCCCCCCTCTTTCCCACCCTCTCCCAGTCTAGCAGACACCCCTCCCTCCACCTCCAGAAGACTACCAGCGGTCGGGAAGCCTTCTTTTCATAGACGAGAGAGACAAATTCCCGATCGTGAATCTTCGGTTTTTTTTTATGTTCATTGTAAATAAATATGGCGGTGTTGATAAAAGGAAAGACCATAAACAAGGCAACGGTATTTATTTGTAATTGTTTTTATGTAGAGGAAAATACCTAATTGAAGAAACGTACTTCGTAGATTTGTATATTTTTCATACCGTATAAAATCTAGGAAGTCTTTGTCTTCCACAAATATTCTCGGAACGCCCCATATTCCGTGAATGTGTATTTTGGACAACTCATGATAACTAATGGTCAATTAGGTTAGGTTAGCTACATTATAAATACTTTAAAACATTGTGGGCGGTTGATTTGGTTAGGATAGCTATTAAAGATACTGTGAAATCATGTAAACTGTTTCCTAGCCCTGGATAGCTACATATTAAAAAGTTATTTGCTAAGTAACCATAAAATGATTTTACAGTATTTTTAATGTAGCTATATCTACTTACTTAATATAACCAACCATCCACAATGTTTTAAAGTATTTATAATGTAGCTAACCTATCCTAATCGACTGCAAAATTTAATGCCGCACCGGTTTATACAATGAGGTAGAACGGGGGAAAAAAAGCGAGCATGAACTTCGGGTAACTTCGGGTGTGGCTCTTTCCTCTTGAAATGAAGGCTTCGTAACGAAATGCCTAGTTTGTAAGTCATTTATCTTTTTTCTGTTTTAGTTTCTTAGTTTTTTTAGGTGCTGACTGGCGGCGGAGTGAGTGGTCAGTGCAACCACTCACCACCAGGGGCGCTTGCGTCCCTGGTCACTAAATCCAGTCCTGGATAAAAAGCAAAGCGGACTACGAGTCCAAGTTCCCAACCCCCGCATGGTAGATTCTTTTCTACTCTGTCCAACACTTCATCCAGACCATCCTCTGTCTCCTGTAAACTCCTACACGTAATGCATGCCAATTTGCATCCCGCATGAATGTGCCCAGGGTTTTCCCTGTGTCTATGCAGGTTTTACCTGGGCCCAACCTATCTCTAGTTATAGTCTAGATTTAAGAGTGAGGGGAGTTAGTCATGGCGCCAATCGCTGCCATGGCTGGCCAATCCCCTCCTAGCACATGATGCATGCGACCCTCTCCTTGCATGGCTAATCCCAGCATGACTAGGCGTATAGGCTTCGGCCTGAGACGCACCTAGGTCCCTCCCTAACCCGGACCCCTCCAAAATACACTTAGTTTTAGTTAGGTTAGGAAAAAAAAAAAAAAAATTGAAATGAAGGCTTCCCCCAGCGGTCGCACCGGCCAAGTTCGTCGGAACTCCCCGAGTTGGCGCGGAGTTACCCGACACGCGAGTCGCTCCGGCTCAGAGGCCTCTTGTCGTTTGTGCGCGCGCAACCCTCGTCCTGCAGGCTGTCAGGGTCTGCCGCTGGCTGTTGTTCGAACACGCCGTGGTTGCGGTTACTCCGTGTTTCGCTTGACGCGCGAACCCAACAGGGCGAAACTTATCATTGCGCAGCCTAATGTATATTATATGCTACCAGAGGAACACTTCACATATTCACATAAAAATAAAACATAGGTTTCATACATCCAATACTCACAACATTATAACATCGTATACATACAAAATCACTTTGGTATACATATATACACCCAGGGGCGCAACAACAGGGGGAGCAAGGGTATTATGCCCCCCCCCCCCTTCTGAAACCTTGAAGTGGGGGCAAACGGGGGCAAAGAAAGTCTGTGTAATCAATTTTTAGATAATAAAACTGCTTAAGTACTACCATTTTCCACCTTGAAATACAAATTTTCCCGGGGGAGGACCCCCACCCCCCGGTTCAATAAGGGAGATCGATGATTCTTTATAAAAAGGTATATTGCCCCCCCCCCCCCTTACCATTTTGGAAATTTATTTGTTGCGCCCCTGTATACACCACCCGACTTATAAATTGGTATTCAAGTCATTGCTGTCTTTTGCATGGACATTTTAAATGTGGACATTCTCTAATGTAAACTGGCAAATTGTTGTATTCCTGGAGACCTTTAGCATAGATTGACTGTTAAGCTGAAACAGTCCTCCTATATTGCAAATGGAACTTATTGCAATTACGTGTGGCATAAGAATGTACATTTGAATTTTTTTCTAACCTATTGCTTAAATATTTTGGCAAGACTCCAATATTAATCTTAAATATAAAAATTATACAATTGTAATAAAGAAATTCACGGACACTTAGCAAACACAATTCCTCTAGCAAAACATCAATTTTTCTCGTACCTATCTTTCAACAGTATAGCTCGCATTGCCCTGTTCTGTAATACTGAGGGAGCTACAATTTTCGAGCGTTGCGAAACATTCCGATCGCATGAGGGGATAAGTCAGGTACGAGGTGGGGGGAACCGGTAGAGGAGGAGAGTGCGTCAGCGGCGACGCCACTACAACGCATGCGCCAGCGGTCGAATGGGAAGACGGCAAAGGAGGGCGATACGTACGTAGCGTACGTAGCACGTATTAGTTGGGAGGGGAGACGGCAGAAGAAAGGTAGAAATGACGCAGCTACGGAATTCTCGTAAAGCTTCTTGCGTTTTGTCTACTCCTCAGTTTTCGTAACGGCTAACGATTGACGCTACCATATTTTATTTTATTATAAATTTGAGATCACATCCGCATCCTTACTATTGACAATCATTATCCCATGTTCAATAAAAATACTTATAATTTATCTCTGTTAATACCTAAAAGGAAAAAGACAGGAAAAATTCGCTGGTTCATTTCATGATACGCTATAATCCAAACAACTGTATCTTTATATTGCTTCTGTGATTGACTCACAGTTCATCTGAAGGGGTTTGAGCCAATGGAAAACCTTCAACCAAAAGAGTATCGAATCGCAAGCGTCCCAGTTGACAGGTGTCACGAGTCATTAGCCAATGAGCAGGTGGCATTTGCCTGAGTGTGTAGGGGATTGTGCTGTCTATCCTAGAGGTCATCGAAATTGTGAATTGTTCCGGTCTCTGCTAATAAGCAAGAAGTTACACTTCTGTCGCGTGACTACTACTTAGTGTTTGTTGTTCTCGATAATACTTGAAAAAATACTGATATTTGATTGCCTTGGCGTGTGTTCTGTTGGAACACGTGTAACACCTGGCCTGTTGCCCAGTTGTTGACATGAAGGAAGTGCTTGTTCGCGGGTGCTAACTACGCACTTTTTTAAACATGATTAATTGGGAAAATACCATACTTGATCAAACGAAACTTTTTGTTGATCAAAACTGATCTAACGATTGACATAAAGAAAGTTCAAATTTTTTTATTCTTTCGCCGATTTTGTAAAGTGGGGGTGCTAACTACGCACTTTTTTAAACATTATTAATTGGGAAAATACACTTTTTGTTGATCAAAACTGATCTAACGATGATCTAACGATTGACGTAAAGAAAACTTTGTTTTTCAAAAGTGGGGGTGCTAACTTAGCACCGGTGTTGTTGGCTCGCTTGCAGCAAGAACGCGCGCTCTCGTCGACTGGAAACACGTGTTTCTCCGCCGGGCAGTTCCGGGCGAGAGGCCCAGTTCTGCAGCCCCGCGCCCGGGCCAGAAGTGGGGCGGCCTGCGGCGACCACGAGGCAATCAGAGAGTGGTCCCGGGGAGGACTAGTTCCTTGTGCGGGCTCTCGGAGCAGCAGATACATCACTCCGCGCGGAGGGGTCTGCTACTCCCCTCCTGTCCCCGCTGTAGGGCTGTCCCTGTGTCACCCGGACCTGAGTGTCTGCAGCGCGAGCATTCAGTCGCCAGGAGGCAAACCAGGAACTACCTGCTGTTGGGCAAACAAGTCCTGCAGAGAGAGAGAGAGAGTTAGAGAGGGAGAGAGAGTTAGAGAGTGAGAGAGAGTTAGAGAGTGAGAGAGAGAGAGAAAAGAGAGAATTAGAGAAAAGAGAGAATTAGAGAAGAGTGAGTTAGAGAGAGATAGTTAGAGAGAGAGACAGAGCTAGAGAGAGTAAGAGAGAGAAAGAGAGAGAGAGAGTTTTACTTGTGTGCGACACATCGCGGTGTTTGCAAGTATGATATGCACTACGACACTTCACACTCGCCCAGGATGTCATAATTTACTGTTTTGTATGAACTGGCAGTTATGCTACGTGTCTGTCGCACATGTGTGTTGAAGATGACATTTTACTTAAAATTTTTACTACAACTACTACTACTAATAATAATAATACCACCTATTACAACTACTACTACATACTACTGCGCCTACGTCTCCAACTGCTACTGCAACTACTACTGATTTTGCTCCGAATACTACTACCTACTAGAGACCGGAAAAATTCGCGATTTCAATGACCTGTTGGATGGACTCCATGATCCTCTATGCACGCGGGAAAATTACGTCTGCTCATTGGCTACTGACTCGCGACACATGTTAACTGGGCCGCTCGAGATTCGATACTTCTTTTGTTGAAAGTTTATCATTGGCCGAGTGTCATTCAGATTAACTGTGGCCCAATCACTGGTGCAGTAAAAAGGCAAACATATTTTGATTCTAGCCTATCACTAAATGAATCCACGAATTTTTCAGGTCTCTACTACCTACAACTACACTTAATAATATTACTACAACTTACTAATACTGCTACAACATCTGCTACTATTACTACAAATACAACTGCAACTGTTACTGCTACTACCGACTACTCCAACAACTATTACTGCTACTGCTAACTCCTATTGCTACTAATACTACTGCCTACTTCTCAAACAACTAATACTGCTACTGCTGTACTGCTACTATTTTTAAAACTACTGATATTGCATTAATACTACTACCTGCTACAACAACTACTACTACTGCTACACTCGTACGACACTCGCCTGCTGGCCTGGGTGGGCGGGACTAAGTAGTCTCAGGTCAGCCCGGCCTGCTGTTGTCTGCACAGACGCGGCGGGCACTGGTAGCAGCTGGCAGGTGACTACCCCGCTGTCGGCGAGTAGTGCGGTACGAGGTTCAAGGTACAAGGCTACACGCCCTCCTCCTCACACATGGCTCCTACCTGGAGGACGGCCGTAAACGCCTTAACGGTCCGCACCTTGCAGCAAGTTTTACGGCTGTTTCCAGGTTTATAGTTTATGTGCACGCCTTCCCGTGTGTCATTCGTTGTCTTTCTTTACGTTGTTTTAGACTCGGGGGTTTTTATGTCCTGCTATTCGGTCCTCGGTGGGTTTTTATTTTTTTGTGTGTGTGTGCGTGCTGTTTATTTTATGCCCCTAAGCTCTTTACTTTTATTATTTGGAATCTCAACGTCCGTTTGCTGTGTTCCAAGCGGACAGCGGACACTAATATTCACTGGACAAGCGACGCCACTACACGCGGTTATTGCGTCAAAACAATGCGTACGTTTCCAAAATGAAAACTCGTTTAACAGTGGCCTATTGATAGGGACAGGAAAAATTCGCGGGTTCCATGACCTGCAGGATGAACTCCATAGGTCTACGTACACTCGGTCAAATGTCACCCACTCATTGGCTGCCGTCTTGTGAGACGTCCCAACGTAGAAGCCTGTGATTCGATACAGCTTCGGTTTGGGTGTTTCTCATTGGCTCAGAGTCATCCAGGTGAGTTGTGAGCCAATAACAGAGGCAGCACTGAGGTATAACTATTTGTATTTTAGCCTATCGCGAAATGAATTCGCGAATTTTTCCGGTCTCTACCTATTGATCATCTCTTTAATTATTGAATTTTTTGCGTGTAACATCTTAACTCTCGGTATACGGCATTTGATAGAAGTAATTTCGTGAATGGAACGGAAATTCTGGCGGGTGGCGCGAACCAAAGTTCACAAAGACTAAAGAAAACAAAATGCGTGTTGTATACAACACTTAAGAAATGTATATAAGTGGCTTTACATTCGTCACGTCTCTGCTGTGACGTCATGCCCACTGTCAGAGGAGGAGAGTAAATCGGAAAAAGAAAAAAACAGAACTTACCCCGAGCGACAGTGGCTTCGTAACGATTACCTAAACAGCATACACTTCAACTTGCGCCTCGATATTTTCTGCCGTTTAGGAAACCCTATCGAGCGAAACTCGACGTCAGGCTGACTCGATGCTTGTAACGATATACTTAAAACAAAAAAAGAAGGGCCCACTGAAGTGAGGCGCGATACATTTGGGGGAGGGGTGAGGAAGAAGGAAGCGGCGGACTGCAAACGACCGGTTGTTTCCAGAACACGGCGAGGCGAGATGGCGCGTGATTGTGCGGTACGTGCGTCCCTTCCTCCCCGGTTCCCCCTCCACTACCCCTCCACTCCCACTCCGCGACCCGTCCACTCACCCCCACCTCTGTGCGCTCAGAGCGATGCCCTCGGGGACGCACCACAACGCCGAAATACCACAACGCCGAACGTACAATAACGCCAAAAACCATAACGCCGAATGCCAAATTGACTACAACGCCTACAGCTAGAAAACTGCTGTGTACCACAACGCCGAATTACCACAACGCCGAAATACATTAACGTCGAAAAATGTCATTGCAGGACTGCCACAAAGGTTAGGTTAGGTAAGTTAAGGTTAGGTTAGGTTAGGTTAGGTTAAGTTAGGCTAGGTTAAGCTAGCCTAGGTTAGGTTAGGTTGTGGTATTTCGGCGTTAAGATACATTTAAGAAACACGCACAAATTCAATCAGTTGTTTTTCATTTTGCTCCTGTGGCCCCCCCTCCTCGCAGCAACATTTTTCGGCGTTACTGTATTTCGGAATTGTGGTACACAGCAGTTTTCTAGCTGTCGGCGTTGCGGTCAATTTGGCATTCGGCGTTATTGTACGTTCGGCGTTGTGGTAACGACTCGATGCCCTCGCCACGAGATAGCGCGCGATGGCCTGCCGTCCAGAGACAGCCCCAGGGCCGTGCAAGGGGGAGAAACTCTAATTACTGAGACTGAGACCTAGTTTTCTGAAGTAGTTATGGCCCCGTCCGCTAGATAGCAGTTTTCATAATATATTGCTGACATAACTACATTAATTTATTAGGAGAAGCAATGTATAAGCTATTATCAGGTAAACAAACCAGTGAAAATTCACTCCATTTAGGTAGCCACTAATTTTGTGGTGTGTAATACAATGAGTTTTTGCACCTCCTACTCCTTTATTTATTACATGATTGTTTATTACAAAACAGCATTAAGTATTTTAGCATCGATTAAATAAGGAGATAACTTAATATAACCAAAAAAACGTACTAACTAAAAAAAACTTTGTATGAGAACCTCTATTCCGAATTTTTATTTGCTGGTAGTTATGGGCCCGCCCAACAGATAGCGACACATGTCGCGTGAAACATGGTTTCAGTTTCCACTGTAGGAGTCGCACTTCCTTCTTTCCCTCCTTGTTCTGTGGCTCAGCCGCTGGGCGTGTGCGCGCCCCTTTAGGACAGGCATCACTGCGTTATACTTCCATAGGCGCGTTGTGACAAACAATATGAGGATTTTTTTTTACGATGCGAAGACTGGATGGAAAAAAAGGCTAAGTACAAATAAAAATTGTATGATTGCTTTTAAATCATGTACTTTAATAATTAATATTGTTACGATCGCGCTTGGCTGCAGTGCTGGCGTCGCCGCGCTCGTTCGGCCTGTCTGCGCCCCCTTCCACCTGCATCCTCTCCCTGGTATCTCGTGTCATACTATCTCGCGACATCCTGACCGTCGCAGCGCGCACCTGCCTCAGATCGGGTTACTTAAAAGAGGCCGCACTGCGGCATAAAAGGACTCAGACGCCTTTATCGGCGTTCTTTGAGCAGCCGCCGCGTCCTTCGACAGGACTCACGACGCGTTTCTGGACATTTCGATGGCGAAGGTCGCGCGATATCTCGGAGACATGCCCGATTGTTCTGGATGGGAACCCAAGGGCTATATAAGGAGGTTGGGCCGACCTTCGAGTCAGTCTGAGTCGGAGACTGAGTGAGTTCTCCCACGACGGAGATCCGGGCGATAGTGCCGCGGGTGCGGCAGAGTGGCGAAGTCCTTGGACGAAGGTTCCAGGGCAGGGAGTGAGTGAGTTGTGGAGTCAGGAGTTTTCCCGCGGAGGAGTTTCTGGGTGATAGAGTCGCGGGCGCGGCGGAGTCCCGAACGAAGTTGCGAGCGAGGAGTCGAGTGGGATCTCGGTGAAGAGGAATGAGTCTCGGCGGCGGCGGAGTGTGGCGGCGGAGTCCCGCGGCAGTGGCCCACGAGGGGTGCTGCGGCGAGAGTTGCGCCAGAGGTGCGGCCCAGCGAGGTGTGTGTAACGAGTGACTGGGGAATAGACATTTCTTTAAGTGTAGTTAATTATTTGCCATCTTAGAAGATTAATTGTAAGTGACAAGTAGTGGTAATAAATAAAACTGTGTGTGTGATAAAAATCTTTAATTGGGCTATCCTTTACGAACCCGCAGGTAAATCGTAACAATATTGATTACTAATTCATATAATTAAAATAATATATGTTGTGATTATTAGTGTTGGAAAATGTGTTTATAAAGAATTTCAGTTGTATTTGTGTAAATAAGGTTATGATTCCATAGGTTTAATTTATTTGAATTGTAAAATTCATTTATCACATTATTTAATAAATAAATAAAGGTAATAAATGAGAATAAACACACAGCATATTTATTTATTTTCATTATTAATCAAAATTTATCTCGATTATTTTACTTAATTAAAAAATTAATTTTATATGTTTTTAAAACTGAATGCTGAGTATTTTTTATTTTAAGTTTTTAATTCGTTTGAATTTATACCTTACCAACCGTATTTATAATATCCCTCCAGTCCTTTTATTATTTTATTTCTAGTAATTATTTGCAAACGAAAGTTAACGTTAGTTTTTCTAACGCGCATACATAATTCACTCACCCATTTTTTAAATGCCGCATGTGTTAGACATACACCTATAAAAAATTATTTACAATTGTAAAAATTATACAGTGGCGTATCAATAAAGAAAACACATAAACTAAAAAGGAAGAATCTAAAAATAAAAAAAATAGTTACAATACTAAACAGAAGTGAAAGTATTACCTATATATTACTTTTCCACTTAACTTCCATGCATGTTGAGACATTTGTCCCAAAGATGGATCAGTTTGAGAATCCCGGTCTCATAGACTTCCGTCGACTGTTTTTTCTTTTTGACGTGACAACGTCTAATAAATCGATGAACGCTGGCTGCACACACGAAAAATTGTGTCCCGTTACGCACATTTTTCCGTTACGCTGTGTCCCGTTGCGCTCATTGTTCCGTTACGCTGTCGACGAGTGCAGTAATAATAGGTTATGTTACAATAGACTAAAAAGTTATGGTGATTCATATAATTGATGATAGATATTTGATTACAGTTTATTTATATGAAAACTTGTTCATAATTATATTTAAACTTTATAGCTAAACGCCAGTTTTTAAAATTAATTACAAGTCATCTACACGTGAACTGTTTCGTCGACTGTTTATAAAGTGAAGTGAAACGTTAATATGGTTTTCATTGCTTATTACAACAATAATTTCGGCAATTAAGGTTAATTATTCTTGCATTTTAAATATCTGATTACTAGTATAATTTCAAGTATTTATTATTTTATTATTAAAATAAAAATGATTCAATTTTATTCATAAAAGTATGCAATCATTTCATCAATGTTTTGTTATGACGTTGTCACGTCAAACTATCGTCCGTAAACCGACTTTACAGACAACCAATTTTTTTTTAGTTCAAGGGATGTGAGCAACGTCCACAGGTTTTAACAATTGGAAATATGGTATCCTGTTACTTCAATGGTATTGCAAGAACATGGTAACCTTGCCCTGATGCAGTATGGAATGGACGGTGTAGTACGATTTGGCATCCACATTCGATCACGGGCCCTGGACCCAGGATCAGAGACGCCCCCCCCCCCCCCCCCCACACACACACATAATTTTACAGTCACGTGCTACATTATGATTGCATGGTTATTTCTTTTCTTACCTACACTCTTTTAGAATGTTATTTAGCCTTAAAATACAGGGTGTAATTGTGGTTACTATTTTATAAGTCCAAACTAAACTTTGTTTATAAAATTATTTTACATAAAAATAACCACATAAAGTATTATATTTATTTCACACACTAAGATAAAAATGAAAATAGTTACAGAAAAATAAAATTAGCTGTAGGTGTGTAAAATCTTCTAAAATATCATTGGATTAAAAAAATTTCAATATGTTTTTTCTAGTTTTGTAAAAAAATTATGATAGTTAAACATTTAAAAATAAACGGGGCTGGGCTAGGGGTCCACCCAGCCCTACCCATGGGGGGGGGGGGGGCATGAGTACGGTACAGACTACAAAAACAAAAACAATGGTAAAATACGATTGTAGTGTTTAATGCATTTTAGTTACAAATGGTAGCTTCAAGTGATTATTGCGAAGTCGCGGGGCATTTAAAATTTTTAAATTTAAGTTTTTACTAGCGAATGGTGGCTAACTTGATGTAAGTTTTTGGACATACGCCATTGCTAAGCACATGTATGTCTGTAAAATAAAACTAAAAAATACCCAAAAGACAAAAACACAAATCAAGCAAAAAATTGCTGTTGTCAAAAGGATATAAACACCACGTAATATTCCATAACAGGAATATGGTCAACAAACAAAGAAAAACAAAGAAAAATGGACTAAGGGAACGAAAAAAAAAATACAAATGATAACAGCACAAAAATATTGGGGGTAAAAAATTAGCACAACAGTTGAAACGAGACAAAAAAACACGACAAAACGAAAACATGAAACACACACAATAGTTTTCAAAAACATAAGAGAACGAAAAAAAAACACAAATGAAAGCAGCAAAAAAATATTGAACCAAAAAAAATTATCACAACAGTTGAAACGAGACAAAAAACACGACAAAACGAAAAGACGAAACAAACACAATAGTTTTCAAAAACAGAAGAGAACGAAAAGAACCCCCACAAATGATGAGAGCACAAAATTATTGAACCAAAAAAAAAATTCAGCACACAGTTGAAACGAGACAAAAACACGACAAAACGAAAAGACGAAACAAACACAATAGTTATCCAAAACAGAAAACAAGCGATGTTTCGGGAACTGCTATCTGCTCCCGTCCTCGGGCAGAGACGCACATGGTACGAAAACACAGGTGCGACTGAGTAGGGGCTGACGAATGGTGGCTAGTGCACGTGTTCTGCAGGTAGTTCCGGAATCTTCACGACGCGCGACGTGGCGTGCCGTAAAAAGAAACGAATCTGTTTTGAGAGTGGTGGGGGCGAGCGGGACGATAGTTCACAGTCAGCCGCAGGGGCTACAAAGCACGGGACTCGCATGCCAGAGTCGCCCTTACGCCCCCGCTCTCTGACCTCGAGCACACACCTTAACCCATCAGTAGAGACCGGAAAAATTCGCGAATTCATTTCGCGATAGGCTAAAATACAAATAGTTATACCTCAGTGCTGCCTCTGCTATTGGCTCACAACTCACCTGGATGACGCTGGGCCAATGAGAAACACCCAATCAAACCTTTATCGAATCACAGGCTGCTACGTTAGGACGTCTCACAAGACAGCAGCCAATGCGTGGGTGACATTTGACCGAGTGTACGCAGAACTATGGAGTTCATCCTGGAGGTCATTGAACCCGCGAATTTTTCAGGTCTCTACCCATCAGGTACTCAGCCCACTGAAGGAGGGGTTTCACACGCCGAGTTGTTTTCATTTTAATTTTTCTCATTGTTATTACGCAATCAAAAGGCATTTTCTGTAAATTTTTCACTATACCTCTCTGGCATTTGTTGTCACTAACATTTACAACATATATTCACGAAAAGTAATATAATGGGTGTGAAAAGTTCTGCAAGTGTAATTAATTATTATAACTTGCGTAACTTTTTACACACACTATGTTACACTTACTGAATATTAGTGACAGTAAAAGAGAGCTGTATTTTTTTATTTACATAAATAGCCCTTTACTAATAGCAATTACGAGAATTTAAAAAATATATCTCCACATGTCGAGTGAAACGTAGCCCTAAAGAAGGATCAATCCCTGCTAACTTGCATTTATTAACTGTTAGTTATAATGTGTATTTTCAAATTCAACGAAATTAAAGGCATGACAAAATTTGAATAATAATTTTTAAAGCTTTTTATCATTCTTCGGTTTGGCACATTCTGTAATCCGGCACCGATCGAGCCGCTCCCGTTGGGATGTTTCCTCGATGTTTTCCTCTTCCTAGCGAGTTACAAGTCATTTTCGCGCAATATAACTGCCTGCATACAGTGTATAGCAATAGAGCCGTGTGTTACTATATGTTTTAAGTAAAATTATTATGTGAGTGGTTGTTTTGTGTTTCCATTAAAACCAACTCAGCACGTCCGTGATTCTGGAAGTGCCGGATTAAAGACTCTCACTAATACGTAATGAGAGAGAGAAAGAAAGAGTGACGCGTACGAACAACACGGCCTGTTAGTCACAAGAACCGCTGTCGGGTTTGTTCGGGATTGTTCGGGCGGCTGAGAGAAACACGTGCCTCAAAAAAAAAAGTTTTATTTTTATAAATAGATGCTTTTAAAAATCTTCATAAGTGTTATTCTTAAGTGATGTTTAGAAAAATCTAAAACGACACAACCTTTCAGTCATCATCTCAGCTACTATGTCATGCGAGATACCTACTAACTCTACAGGAGGAGACATAGGATCAGGTAGACGCCATATTGAAATCAATAGCTTTTTTTGCCATATCAAAAAATAAAATCAGTTGTTAGGTATAGAAAGAAATAAACTGTAACGCATTAAAAATCTTATAAACAAGATATTGCACTTTTCTTTCCGGTAGAACATCCCGCCATTTTGTATTCTGCCATTTTGAATCCCGTCATTTTGGGTGATATCATGACCTCCATCTTGTTTCTGTACGCTAGATGCCGCCATGTTGGATTATGAAATCCCATACGCCGGCTACTAGTTTTCGTCTGCTGGAGCCCGCCATCTTGGATGCCGTAATGTTCGCCATCTTTGATTCCGCTGTTTTGTTCCTAGAATGCGCCAGCGTCACTCTTGTCTAGCGGACATAAGGCCGATGTTTCATTACCTACCAGCGTTGTTATGACCCTTATGGACGTAACAATAAAATAATAATTTAATACAAAATACATTTTTTGCGAATAAATTAACGTTACAAAAAGGATGTTCACTGTAATTTTAAAAAAATAATAATTAACGTGAACATTTAGAACGTATTTTATTGCACATGATGTGTTTGATGTTTGAAGGATTGTTCCGGACGAGGTCTCGAGTAGACGGTCTCGCACCTTCGCTGGCCCCAAACTGCAGCATGCTTCACGCCTGTGGGGGAGGGGGGGGTGGTTAGGGGTGTCGGTGAAGGAAGAGGATAATCATGTCCGGGCCAGTTTAATTAGAAACCAGACTCCGCTGCCTCCCTCCCTCCCTCTTCACCCTCCATCCACGCACTGTTCGCGTCTTTCCCTTTGTCGCGGTTGCCCTTTAATTAAACGCAATAGCGGAATTCTCTGTGCGCTGCAGTACCTCGCTACCCCCCCCCCCCCCCTCCTCTTAAACACCCTGCCCGACCCTAGGGCAGACTTGTTCTCACCCCGCCTGGCTCTGTTCGCTGCAAGTGGACGGGTCGTTACCACACACAACGCCGAAATACCATAACGCCGAATGTCAAAATTGACCACAACGCCGACAGCTAGAAAACTGCTGTGTACCACAACGCCGAAATAACAAATGAATGTATTTGTGTGTGTTTCTTAAATGTACCTTAACGCCGAAATACCACAATAAAACCTAACCTTACCTAACCTAACCTAACCGAACCTAACTTAACCTAGCCTATCCTAGCCTAGCCTAACCTAACCTAGCCTAACCTACTCTAGTCCAACCTTACCTAGTCTAACCCTACATAGTCTAACCTAACCTAGTCTAACCTAACCTAACCTTTGTGGCAGTCCTGCAATGACATTTTTCGGCGTTAGTGTATTTCGGCGTTGTGGTAATTCGGCGTTGTGGTCAATTTGGCATTTCGGCGTTGTGGTATTTCGGCGTTGTGGTACACAGCAGTTTTCTAGCTGTCGGCGTTGTGGTCAATTTGGCATTTCGGCGTTGTGGAAATTCGGCGTTGTGGTACACAGCAGTTTTCTAGCTGTCAGCGTTGTGGTCAATTTGGCATTTCGGCGTTGTGGTATTTCGGCGTTGTAGTAATTCGGCGTTGTAGTAATTTGGCGTTGTGGTACACAGCAGTTTTCTAGCTGTCGGCGTTGTGGTCAATTTGGCATTTCGGCGTTGTGGCATTTCGGCGTTGTGGTGCTTCCCCCAAGTGGACGAGCGCGTTTTCGCCCCGGGCTGCCGTGTGGCGGGTCGGGGTTTCTCCGGGTGCTCTCGTTTCCCATCGCCCGTCTCTTCGCCCAGACGCAGACCCTGACTCGTCTGTTCCGTCAAGTCCTGAGCACCGTCTAACTCACAGCAGCTCTTCAACCGTTCAGTTTTCACCCGGAAATACTTTTTAAAACCTTGGATTCGCCTACCCTCCAGCAACAACATAGCCTTTCCGATGTTTCCGCCTTGCTATGGAACCATCAAGTTGATATATCAATATTCAAACTTGCCATATACATATTGTGTTTCTGAATCGCAAGGAAGGTAGCTCCGGGCTGAAAGCCTAGGATTTTTCTATGTTTGTACGTAAACATCTGTTGATAATTTTTTTTTTTTTTTACATTTTATTGATAGACTGACATGGTTAATCGTTTTTCGACCTTTCTAAACACTTAAAAAAAATTCTGACTTGTAACATGTGTCAGTCACGATATAAAAAAAAATAGATTACTTCATTTGAGGGGATATCTATATAAATAACATATTAAATGTTGCTGAACAAGAATACCGTTCGTAAACGTCCTAAACTATGTCCTAGCATGTGTCCAACCCCGAGATATAATGACCAAAAAAAAATAGTTGTTCGTAGGGTTATGGCCAAACATAAAAGAAGCCAATATGGCGAGCATTGATCACCCTTAAATCTCCTGCGAAGGAAGGCATTTCTGTGCGGGTTCAGGAGCGAAGGAACGGGAGGATAGGAAGAAGGAAGCGAAAGAGGGAGGAAGAGGAAGAAGAGGAGGATAAGTCTTTCAGCGTCGACCTATCGGAACGCGCCACAAATTGCGGCAGTTTCGGAAGTTAATTACCGTGAAGCAGACGCTGCTTCACCTGGGCAAACCCTGGGCTCTTGTTGTTCCCTTTTTATTTAGTTATTTATTTATCCATTCTGCCCCCTCTGCCCCTTCCTTACTTCACCCTCCCACCCACTTTCTCCCTGGTAACCTCCGCGCTTACCCGCCGGCGTTATTAATTACCGGCGCCGGCTAATTATCGATTACCGACGGGTAGCGCGCGGCTGTGGTATGCGGCGCCGCCATTCATCATGACGTCACGGCGCGCAATGGAGTGGCAGCCCACGCCACACTGGCATCGGTTTATTTTTATTTAGTTTTCTGGATGAAGCGGAAATTATTATTTTAATAACGCGAGCGTTTGAAAATACACAAATATGTACTTTGTAAACCTTTTTATGTTTGTTTCCGCCACACAAAAAGAAAATATTCCGTAATGTTTAAACTTCTTTTTTTTTGTTTACTCAAAAGTACGCCGTAAAAAGTAACTTGTGGAGGATTTCAGAAAGAGGGCGGTTACAGTTAATTACGCAAGAATAAGTTTAATTAATCAAATAAGTCTTTTAAAAAAAGCTATTAAACAAACTTTACCACAAGTGTTTGAGGCTAGGTTGAACTTATTAAACGTTATGTGCAGGCAGAATATTATTGCGACATACTTTATGAGGGTACTGAATAAGTTATGACTTGAAATAAAGGCAAATTAATTTAGTTGCATGATTTAATTACACGTTAGAAATTTGGTTTGCATTATCTTATATTTTAAAAATTCATATTCACCTTAAAGTATGTTTTTGCTATTACTTTTTGACAAAGTGTTATAAATTTCGCTGTAATTTGCATATTGTACTTATGTGTGATTTACTACAAGTAGCGACTGGAAAAATTCGCGGGTTCAATGAACTCCAGGATGAACTCCTAAGTTCTACGTACACTCGGACAAATGTCACCCACTCATTGGCTGCTGTCTTGTGAGACGTCCCAACGTAGCAGCCTGTGATTCGATAAAGCCTTAGGTTGGGTGTTTCTCATTGGCCCAGAGTCCTCCAGGTGAGTTGTGAGCCAATAGAAGAGGCAGCACTGAGGTATAACTATTTGAATTTTAGCCTATCGCGAGATGAATTCGCGAATTTTTCCGGTCTCTAACTCTAATGTAATGTAATGTATTGTAATGTACGTGCAATGTTTGATGAGTGTACTAGTTAGTAGCAACTGTGCACAGTGTCTTCACTGCGGGTTTTTTTTTGTGTTGCAGGTAAGTACAGTCGGCTCTGGCAGTTCGTGACGTGAGATCAAAGTTGAAACCAAAGCTAACTACAAATCAGGTAAATGATTGGAAGTTGGGATGCTGTTGCCGCTAACAGACAGGGTCGGCATGGATGGTGTGTGAATGAACGGAGTTGGCAGACGTACCCCCCGCTAGGTCTGCCCAGCCAGTGCGTTAAGTCGATACCAGATGCCATCAGGCTGACGATAAGATAACAGACTTGAGTCGTAGACGAGTTGTAATTTGGCTCACAATCTGCCCAAACAACTGTCAAATGGGGCTCATTTAAGTAGAACCACGTGGATTCGTTTAGTAAAGCTCTCAGACACACTTTTTTGTAAAAGTTATTTAATTTAATATTTGGACACAGCACTAACAATGAAATATGAAACACTCATTGCATTGAACCACATGCACTAACAGTGCTAATAGATTTTATAAACTCAAATATGAGCTAACTTACTTCCGCCTTGGTTATATTGTTTTGTCAGTTCCATCGGCTCAAACGTCACTTGATTACGGAATAAATAATAATCGTTTAGTAATTATCTTACACGGGTGGGTCTATATTCGTGATTAGTTGGATTTTATCTCAAAAACTAATCGATATAGGAAAGCCTACAAATTTAACTATGCGGCTGATACTAAATATTGATCTACTTTTTAACTAAATATGTGCGTTATTACATTATATGAAAATATTTATTAAACGGGTTTAATTCATTTGAAGGATGTTTCTGAATTATTATTGCATCTCTCTTATTGGTATGGACAAGATTTTATGGTTTTCAAACGAAGGATTTTGGTGTTTTTTTTATAAAAGCTTATTTGTAATTCTTAATCCATCTGAAATAGGTGTAAAATCTATTTGCAGCATTTTTACAGTAAAATAATTTTTAATAAATTGGTTCAAAACATATATACTCTGAAAAATAAAAATAAATTAGTGAGCATTCATGGTTTAAATCGATTCAATAAAATGCTCACAATAAATCATTTTATTCAATTTTTCATGAGTTGTGCACTTTGGTACATTTTTATTGTCCGGAGATTACGAAGTACCTCGAACTTAAAACATTCAAAGATAATATTTTTTTAATATTTGAATTAAGTTTGGGTTAAATTCTACTTGATTCTATGATAATTAATTATATCTTGCATTTCGGCGTTATGTTGTGTTTTGACGCGTTTTTTTTTTGTTGTTATTTCGGTTGTTATCGCATTTCACCGTATAATCTGGTCCGTACTTATTAGGCTTTGATCCGTTTTACAAGAAATTACTTTGATGTATGCTCGTTTTCCTGTCGGCGCGTCTTTACAAAGGCCAGCCAAGAGCGCCCGGCGCCTGGGAGGTAGGCAGTGTGTGTGATACGGGCTGCCATGCACTTTCGGGACTACGACCGAGCAATTTCAAAAATTTCGCCGTCTTTAAGGTAACAGCAAAGAAAAGTGTTCATGAAATAAAGTTATATTTAAATAAGTCGTAATACTTTTCCATGGTAAAAAAAAAAATTTACAAGTTAAAAAAAATAGGAGCAAGTCTTTCAATATATAACCCGGGTAAAGAGAAAACTCATGTGTTCTCACGTTGCAAATGCACTTATAATACGGAACTCGGATTATAAATTTAACGTAGCATTCCATAAAATAATGCCAAAAGTGATAAATATACGCAAAGTTTTCAACTACATTTCTGGACGCGAATCACACGTAGTATTCACACACGCCGCTAGAATTTGTTGCAGGAGCAGAAACGTCAACTATTGAATCATTCAATCAGCAAACCGAAGTTATGAACTATATAATAAAACGGCTCTGATAAAAGCGAAAAATACGCTTAAAAATACTAAACACCGGCTTTGGACCTGATTTTCGAAAACGAATTTAGTTAAAATACAGCCTGTGTTTTTTTTTTGACGTAACAACGTCTAATAAATCGATGAACGCCGGTTGCACGCACGAAAAAGGATGACTCATTGTCCCGTTGCGCACATTGTCCCTTTAAGCTTTGTCCCGTTTCGCTCATTGTACGCTTGCGCCGCATCTATCTCTCTTCCACTCGATTGGAACAACCATCGATTTAACTTTTTCGAGGCAGATTAAACTTGAAACACTCCCATTCGTTTCCTACTTTTCCTGTCATCGTCCTATCCTTAACAGAATAACACAGATTGGAAGAAGTTAAATAGCAAACATGTATAAAAGTTATAGTTAAATTAATCTATTTTTTAAAGTAATAAACATATTTGAATTAATGAGTGCAAATAAAAGTAAACTTATAATTTAAATTTTAGATTTAATTTTATTCCTTCTTTGTATCCATACAAAATAGTGATAATTCAATAAAAATGATTCAATTTAATTCATAACAGTATGCAATCATTTCATCAATGTTTTGTTATGATATTATCACGTTAAACTATCGTCCTAAACCGACACCAATTTTTTTTTTAATTCTTTGAACAGTTGATACTATAAAGTTTCCTTAGGCTTTGTGAACTATGGTTCGCGCCATCCGCCACAGATGGCAGCAGGCATCACTGTGGCTGCTACGCATTTATATTCCTTGACGTCTGTCTCATACACGAAATTACCCCCACTAAATACCGTATAACGAGAGCTAAGATGTTACACTTCAAAATGTACCTGCCGTCACGTTCGGGTTGCAACAAACGCCCGATTACTCTCTCCCCCCCCCCCCCCCCCAAAAAAAACCGGAACGTGAGCGCCGTGAATGTTGCCGAACGGAAGCGCTGATTATAAGCTTCTTTTTTAGTCTGATGACGAGCTTATTTTGTAAGATGTCGGACAAGCATTCCCCAAGTGAACCTAGTTACTGCATTGTCGCTTGCTAGAGGTTTGGTTTCTCTTGTTCCTGCTGCCGGGTTCAGATTCTACAGTCAAATTTTTAGAGTGTTACTGCTCTTAGAAGCGGAATAAGACAAAATAAATAAATAAATAATAATTTTGGGTGTGTTCCGACTGTTCCGGAAACATCGCAATCTCACACCCTTAACTTCATTTGTTTGCATTTGAGGGGCCTTAAAGCTGGGCCCCACACAACGAGATAGGTATTTCATTTCCTTCTGACTACTACTGCTAGTTAAGGGTTTGCTCATTTGCATTTTACGTTTCGCTACAATTTTTCGCAACTAACGTGTATCAAGTAGCGGTAAAATTTCCCGGAAGTGTCCGCAATTAATATTCACTTGTGTGACCTTTTGCAACCCGATGATATATTTTAGTAAGTATTTGGCAAGATAATAAGTTAGGTGAATAATTCACCTTACGTTTCGGTCGACATTGCAGTCGCCATCATCAGGGAGCAGCTACCTACTGTAGGTAACTAACTGCTCCCTGATGATGCCGACTGCAATGTCGACCGAAACGTCGGTGAATTATTATTCGCCAAGGACGCGGCTACAACCCAGAAGCCAAGCTACTTTCAGACAATGGCCGCGAAACCCTGTGAACATTATTGAGACAATATGTTGCCCGACGACAAATGCAAGAGTATTTCGGAATACACTGACTGACATAAGTTACTCTTAGTAATGATAAGAAGTAGAGACCTGAAAAATTCGCGAATTAATTTCGTGATAGGCTAAAATACAAATAGTTATACCTCAGTGCTGCCTCTGCTATTGGCTCACAACTCACCTGGATGTCTCTGGGCCAATGAGAAACACCGAACCTAAGGCTTTATCGAATCACAGGCTGCTACGTTGGGATATTTCATAAGTAGAGACCTGCAAAATTCGCGGATCCATTCGGTGATAGGCTAGAATTCAAACACATGTACCTCTTAGATAATTTTGCTATTGGCTTACTGTTCATCTTGGCGAATCTCAACCAATTATAAACCCTCAACCAAAGAAGGATCGAATCACAGACAAACCAGCTAAGACGACTTACAAGTCAACAACCAATGAACTTGCGTTATTTGCCCAGTGTACAGGAGAATGTGCAGTCTATCCTGAAGGCCACCTAAACCGCCAATTTTGCAGGTCTCTACTCATAAGACAGCAGCCAATGAGTGGGTGACATTTGACCGAGTGTACGTAGAACTATGGAGTTCATCCTGCAGGTCATTGAACCCGCGAATTTTTCCGGTCCCTAATAAGAAGCATGAAATAACCAACTCGGTGAATGACCCGAGACTTGACTCTGACTGGCGCCAGTTCGCCAGCAGTTATTGGTCTTGACGGAAGTCTCGAGGGGCACGGAAAAAAAATTATATATATTTTTTTTGTCCGCTTCAAAATTCGTCCGTTTCATTGATTGATCTCCCTTGACCAGGCCGCTCCGGGTCGCGCGACTGTCTCGGCAGGACCAATCGGGAATAATTATCATCTCTGACAGTGACGTGTCCTTGAAGGGCGGGGGCCGGGGTCCTCGCCCAGCTGCTCGCCAATCAGGGGGTCGCCTGGTCGCCCAGTGTCGCCAACCCAACCCGCCTTCTCGCGTCCACCCTCGAACAACCACTTGACCAGTTGAAACCCACTGGAAGGTTTTTCGGAAGGGCATCGCTCAGATGTGGTACTCTCGATATCGGGAATGGTGTCAAAAACTTTCTTTTTTTTATCAAGACCCATTGTTAGGGGCATGCAGATCTCGCGAAAAGATCTGAACGCCTACTAGACTACAACAAGGTGTACCCACACCCGTGGTTTCTTCCTTGTGATTGGCGGCCGTCTGCGAGAGAAGTCGTTGCCTTATTTTACCGGTCCACTCAGGACGCGTTTGCTTCCGCACTGAATCACTGTGATTGGTGTTGTTACAATCGATGTGTACCTGGAAGAAACTCACCCAATCACGAAACACAGACGATGCTACAGTTTTTTAAATTTAATATAGTCCCGAAATATTTTCGCGAAATCGTCATGCCCCTACCCATTGTTCTGGTCTTTGTTTCGCAAACAAAACTTAATTTTAACGCGTTGTTTGAAATCCATGATTTGAGATACGGAGATCTCGCGCATTCATTTCGTCACACGTTAGAATGCAAACCTTCAAACTCTCGCACTGTGTTCGTGATTGGACCGTAAATATTTGGACACGCCCCTCTACGACCGAGAGCCGACGATGCCCAGCTAGGAGAGAAGTGAGGGAATCACCAGAGCTTAACGAAAAGATAATATTCCAGGAGTGGGGCTCTCGATGTTGAACATAGGGTGGGGACTTATTGAGCGCCCCACTCCTCACTCCAGGGTTAACCTTTGTAGAGCGACTCTACAGTGCTGCGATTTTTTTAGTGAAAGCGTTTCCTCTTAAAAATTAAATTGAGTAGGTAGTAAATAAATGTTGGTTCTACTGATAGACCCGGAGCATGGTGGTGGTGTATGCTGCCATGGAAACCTACATCTCCGATGACAACTCGGCGGCCATATTGGATGTCATATGTCATATGCCATCTTACATGAAGTAAACTAATGTCATATACGTTCTAGCACGAGGTAAAGGAATGTCATTTACTTTTTTATGTTATTAATAAGACTTATTAATATCTTACTTTAAATTAAATAAATTTATATGAATTTACAGTGCCTGACTCTACAAGTTTTAAATAAAATGCAACACGTAATTTTTTTAAGTTTTAAATCAATACATTAACACATCCAACATAGCCAATACGTTATTATTTTTGTAATTTTGTTGGTTTTGATATATTTACGATTTAAAAAGATGATTTTATGAAATACTATAACTATGAACATAAAACTGGATACGTGACCAGTTTTTTCTTGAAATTCTGCCAATTTTAAAAATAAAAAATAAAAATTAGTTAACGTGTAACCAGTAGCATTAATATAGTAAAAGTTTAAGTACTGTAATAAATTTGATTCTCTTTGTGAATAAGTTACGAAATTAAAAAAAAAAGTGAACTTCGTAATTATGTAATTAATAAATTCAAACATGGCAATTTTTTTAAATTAATAAAAATTATTTAATTTTGGTAATTGTTAGTGATCCTTGTAAGTGCCAGTGGACGCCGAGACGCGAGAGGTAGAAGTCTGGCAACGCCGCGCACGTACGCTAATTATAGCCGCGGACCCGACGAGTCGTGAAATGGCGCGCGCTCGCGAACTGCCCGCACGCAGCCGCCGCCAGGCCGCGCTGGGATTCGCGTGTCCGGTGTCCACTGTCCGTTCTCAGTGTCCAGTGCCCAGTGTCCAGTAGCCAGTGTCCAGTAGTGTCTAGTGTCCATTTCTCAGTGTCCAGTGGCCAGTATCCAGTAGTGCCTAGTGTCCAGTGCCCAGTGTCCAGTTCCCAGTGTCAGTTCTCAGTGTCCAGTGTCCAGTGCCCATTTCCCAGTGTTCAGTTCCCAGTGTCCAGTGCCTAGTGTCCAGTTCCCAGTGTCAGTTCTCAGTGTCCAGTGTCCAGTGCCCATTTCCCAGTGTTCAGTTCCCAGTGTCCAGTGCCTAGTGTCCAGTTCCCAGTGTCAGTTCTCAGTGTCCAGTGTCCAGTGCCCATTTCCCAGTGTTCAGTTCCCAGTGTCCAGTGCCTAGTGTCCAGTTCCCAGTGTCAGTTCTCAGTGTCCAGTGTCCAGTGCCCATTTCCCAGTGTTCAGTTCCCAGTGTCCAGTGCCTAGTGTCCAGTTCCCAGTGTCAGTTCTCAGTGTCCAGTGTCCAGTGCCCATTTCCCAGTGTTCAGTTCCCAGTGTCCAGTGCCTAGTGTCCAGTTCCCAGTGTCAGTTCTCAGTGTCCAGTGTTCAGTGCCCATTTCCCAGTGTTCAGTTCCCAGTGTCCAGTGCCTAGTGTCCAGTTCCCAGTGTCCAGTGTCCTGACATAACCTCCCCTCACGGATGCAACCAGCCTGCGTTCCCGTCGGAGCGGGTGGTCTGCGCTGCTTACAGGCGTTTCTTAGACGCCTCTCGAAGACGACACGAAGCCGTGGCTCTGCGCACATTATTAACTATGGTAAAACAAAATTATTAAGTTTGTGGATTATTCGAGTACTTTTCTGTGGTCCAAAACATTCTGCTGGAATGAAACATCAATTTAAAAGTAAAATTATCCGCTAATTTTCATAATAAATACTCAGTATCATCTATAAAAAATACGTATTTTATATATGCCAAAATAACCATTGTCATGTACAAACTGTTCCTTGGCAATCGGTTTCCAAAGGAATCGTTTTGTAAAAGTAGAGGAATTTTTTTCTTCTGTGTGGTGGGTTACTCTTGCACTGTGACGTCAGCGGAGTGGCGGTCGAACAAGAAGGTTGTTACTGGGGGAAAAAAAAGGGGGGGTGTGGGGTACAATGTGTTCGTTGGCTCGGTTCCCAGGACATTTGCTTGCCGCAGGAGACGCAGAGACTCGCTGATGGTTAAGTTTTTGTATTCGATGTCACGTAGCCAACTAGTTCATTCAGTTTGGATAGCGGTTTCTTTGTGCGTAGCCGCCGCGTCTTTGCGTGCCGGGAGAATCGTTGTAACTTGTATCCACAAGGACTAACACCTATTCCTCGCGTTTGTAACAGCAGTGAGTGGAGTAATGTAGGCCTGTGTTGTATTCGCTGCTCGTGAGTACTTGCTGTGACCAGTGGGTCACATAGTCATATTGTTAGACCGTAAGCCTACTATGAGACTATGCGCAGATGACAACAATCCACAATCCTGAACACTAATGAAGAATTAAAATCTCATGACTCATTTACTGTCCTTTTTGACGTAATAACGTATTATAAATCGATGAACGCCGGCTGCACGCACGAAAAATTTCCTCCTTCCGCCTGAGCGAGCGTGCAAGAACCGGCCAACCACCGTGCGAGAAAATCTTCTATAATATCAAACAGGTTAAGGCGGGCTTTTTAACTAATTGATCGTGATTATATTTGAACAAATTATTTAAATTAAATTTGCAAAAGCTGTAAATAATATTTGCAAATTAAAAAGTATGCAATTTTTCATCAATGTTTTCTTATGATGTTATCACGTAAAATTATCGTCCGTAAACCGACTTTATAGACAACCCCATTTTTTTAAACAGAAAGATTATTTTAGTTCGTAACTTCAGCATTTACACATTTACTGCGTTCAAATAAAATTTATTTACGAAAGTTGTAAAGATGCATTTAGTCGCAAGCTCAAACACTGGCCGTTATTTAGTGGCACGTCTTTCAGCGGGATAGACACGAAAACAAGAATCATTACAAATGTTTAAACTAATTCCAAGCATGACTCTTACAAAGACAAAAAAAATATCTTAATATATAAATTTATTTTGACTTAGTCGTATTTGAATTCATTTTAGAATAACGTAATATTAGAGACCGGGAAAATTCGCGAATTGATTTCGCGATAGGCTAAAATACAAATAGTTATACCTCAGTTCTGCCTCTTCTATTGGCTCACAACTCACCTGGATGTCTCTGGGCCAATGAGTAACACCCAACCTAAGGCTGTATCGAATCACAGGCTGCTACGTTGGGACGTCTCACAAGACAGAAGCCAATTAGTGGGTCACATTTGACCGAGTGTACGTAGAACTATGTAGTTCATCCTACAGGTCATTGAACCCCAAATGTTTCCGGTCCCTACGTATTATATATGTGGATGGAATTACAAAGCGAAAATTCCACACGCTGGTAGTTAATAGTGACATCCTGAGTCAAACAAGGCTTCTTTACTGAATTACAGTCCAACGACGGGCGAAGGTTGGCAATGCACCGGCCTGCATCACTGTTGGCAAGCCTGGGACGGCGTGCGCAGGCCAACAACACCCGTCTACCCGGGGTCGCGCCATGGTCGCAGCGAGCCGCTGGCAAGTTCTAATGGGATTCGCGCATCGCGAGGGCCCCGTCAGCTCCCGGCTGCCGAAATAAAGGCCCCGTTAATGAAATTTGCACTAATTAGGTTTTCGAATTAATTTGCCGGCCGATCAGGGGTCGCGTTCCTCCAAAACGGCGAGGGATTCTAATCAGGAGACTTGAAGCGCTCTGAAACAGTAGAAGCATCTTTGTGTATGCTGTACGACGTCACACGATGCACCCCCCTAGACTCTTACACGTACAACATATTGTGTGTTCAGTAAAAAAAAAAAAAAAATTATAATATTTATCCACATGTTTATAGTTTCTACATTCACAACACGTGTTTTAGTTTCATAGAAGTCCGAATTACATATATATGTGCTAATAAATTATATTCAGTAGTGATTTAAATTGAATATTTTTATTAATATTATTTACTATTCGTAAATCTTAGTAAAAAAAATTGTGCTTATATACTTTTTCAAGTGCTCCAATATAATTGAGGTTAACTATCCGTATGTATTGTTTATTGATATAAATTAAAATATTATTATTTTTTATAATTAATACTAAATATTATTAAATTATTTATGTTAAATATTTATTATTGGTTATTTAATATGTACAAAATAAAGAAATAAATTTAATAAAACATTTAATAAACAATTTGTGATAAAAATTAAAATCGAACATCAAATACAAATTTTAATTTTTCATATTTATTATTAAATTGAATAAATAATAAATATTTATAAAAAGTAATGAAAATTTTAATGAAAACGTTTTGATAAAAATGAAAAGTACATATTAAATTAAGAAAATAATAAATATTAAAAAAATTAATAAACTTAAATTAAATTTTTGAATTTATTATTAAATTTATTAATTTTCTTTTAAAATATTAAATAATCAATAATAAATATTTAAAATTAAGATTTTTATAATATTTATTACAAATTATTCCATATATATTTATTATTCTCGAAATATTATTTATTTAATTTTTAAAATTTAAACTGAACTTTATTGACTGTGTTGACTATCTTTTTCCAGCCTTTTTATTAGTTTATTGTAATTAATTATTTGCATGCAATTAAAAACTATTTTTTAATGATGCCAAAGAAGTATAACTTGGTGTAGGCTTTTGGACATACGCCATTGCTTAGCACATGTATGTCTGCGGAATTTTTGTGCTGTCATCATTTGTGGGAGTTTTTTCGTTCTTTTAGTCCATTTTTCTTTGTTTTTTCCTTGTTTGTTGACCATATTCCTGTTGTGGAATATTGTGTGGCGTTAAATCCTGACAACAGCAATTTTTGCTTAATTTATGTTTTTTGTCATTTGTGTTTTTTTGTAGTTTTCTTCTGCAGACATACATGTGCTAAGCAATGGCGTATGTCCAAAAGCCTACATCAAGTCATGCACTCCCATTGCACAAATCTTTCAAAGACAAAGAAGTATAACTTCTCACGCGCGTACATAAGTGCACGCGCCCATTTTTTTTCTGTTTTTTACTAGTTGAACCATGGACAAGCAATAGAGATTTCCTTTATTTCAACAGGTGGATAATGTAGCAGCCACGCATAGGAAATCTGTAGCACTCGAGTGAGGAACCGAGCAGCCAACATGGTTGTAGTGGGCAAGCGGACCGTAAATGACCGACATAAGCCCGTGGTAAACCCGGGCGCCGCTGCACTTACCTCGTCGATAAAACGCGCAAACTAGCCGTTCCAGGTCTCGATGACGAGTTATCGGCTCGAGGCACCGGACAATTAACCGGCCGGGATCGCATCCCGCCAGCGGAACGCTAATGAGGGATCCGCCGCAGCGCGGGATGTTTACGGCCCGTGCGACCGCTATGCAATTGGGGCCATGCGACCAGCATCGATCACGTATTGATACTGCACCATCGAGCCGGGCGCCATGTGGTTCGGACATACTCCTCCAAGTGCAACACGGTGAGCTGCTCGTCGCGCATAGAGGAAACTGTGAGATCTGAGCGGTGACCGTAACATTAGATGGCGGGGAAATGAAGATAAAGGTGTGATGCAAGTCTCCAGAAATCTGTACCGGATGCATCATCCCTCAAAACTACCCTGAAAACACCAGTTTTAACCATTTTGAACTTCTAAAATTCCAGCTTGAAAATGAAATACGGAAACAGAAATTGATGTGGTTTCTTCTGATGGTGTGCACACCGAAATTTTTCCCGGGGGGGGGGGGGGCTATGCCCCCGGGTCAGCGAGAGGTCATTAGAGACGGCATCAGACGACCCAGACATGAGATGCTGGAAGAAGGAAGGCCTCGGCATGGATAGATCCGGAAATTCCGCCGATTCGTCTGGCCTAGGTGTGGAATTCAAAGTCATAGGTGTGCTCGACCTATGTTTGCTTTCCCATTCTCAGCGAGAACACTTATCCTTGTTATTCGGCACTGGCTGATTCGCCTACTGTTTGTCGTGAAATAAATTCAATAAAGCAAATTAAAAAAACAAAATTGAAAACTTCAACCCGCAGAGAACGAGCCTAAATCAGCTGGTGACAAACAAATAAGCCCAACGATGTACTTAAACAGGTATTGTGGACAACACAACGATGACAGCACAGACCAACACATTCAAACTTAAATATCATACAGGCCAAGAATTCCGTGAAAATGACTTTAGTCATTAAAAAATGACAATGACGGCACAGACGAAGCAAATATACGAACACAACGATGAAGACGAACAGTTATTACGGACAATACATCGACGAAGACACCGATGAACACAGTAGGTGTCCTATTACAAAACTTTTGCGAGACGTTTCGGGAACTGGCGTCTGTTTTCGTCATCAGGCCAAAGAAGACTGATACCAGACACTGGAAAACAGGGGGATAATTTTTTTTTTAATTTTTATTTCTTAATTTGCGTTCTTAATTTTTTTTTCATAAAAAACAGTGCAAAACTGAAATGGCGTTAAGTTCAAGAAATTGTATTAAATCAAAATTCCCCATTTCGTGAGTCATTTAAAGAACGATGTCCTTTTTTTTTTTTACCACATTGTTCTAGGCGTGAGCTCGAAACAAGTGTTTAAAAAGTTCTTTAATCCGTTTTCGTTCTTCCTGTTCTTTTCCGGCTTCCCCCTCACACGGACCAGTCACGGCCGCTCAGCTTCTTTCAACAGAGAAGATGGAAGATGGAAGATGGAAGATGGAAGGTGGAAGATGTCACTCGGCCCCATCCACTGAAGATGGAGTTCCGCGGAGTCGGGAGGCGCGGACCACAGACTGGCCTCCCGGATGACGTCATCATCACGGCTCGCATGACGTCACTTTCCTTTCCTTCGGGAACTTCGTCTCCACGACCCCACCCTTCCACCCCCCCCCCCCCCCCCCCCAACCGCCTCTAGCACTTCTTTCTCGCGCTGGAATCGCCCGACGGAAGTTCACAAACCGAACTAGTATCGATGTTCTTTTTTTTTTACATAAAAAAATATTGTACATTCGCTACAGTAAACTCAAGGTGTTTGGCACATATATTTTACATTTACATAAACCACTTCTCTATTTAAAGACTTTTCGTGAGAACGATATTTCTATTAATATAAAAATCAAATTACTTTTTACACAATCAGCTACCAAAATCCCATCGTTAAAGTTTTGACTGCTTAATAAAAACAAAACATTTTTACTTAAGTTAGAAATATACCGCTAGGTAGATATTTTAATCAATTTTTCTACCTTTACGGAACATATTTGTAAAAGTATCAGTTTTTTTTAAGTAGGGTACGTTAACATGTTTAGAACTTTATATGATTGTTTTTTAATTACTTTTATACTTGATAACAACTATTTTATTTAGTGTTTATGGTGTTGTATTTGTAAGTTCTTTTCATTAACTTGGTTTTGTTTATTTCTGTTAACTTAGTTGTATAGGTTTTGTTTTACCATCAATTTACATGTACCTACTTTGTAAATATTTATGTGGTTAGATGTTAACTCGGCCAAATAAAAGATGCTTATATAATGAAACAAAACCAACTGTGTTGAAGAACTGAATCCTCTTAGTTTAAAATATAGTTTTGCTATCTAATTCGTGACTTTTAATTTACTTAACATGAATTCATCCAACTTTATTTAGATTTAAAAAAATCAATATTTTTCGGGTATTTTGACATTAAAATCTAGTTGCATATCTTCGATAAATTTAAATTTCGTAACTAATTAGACAATATCCGTAAATTTACATTGTATTCTAATTGCAATTTCTCTGATACAATGAAATCCTCCAAATGGAAAGTTTGTGAGACTGAAAAAGGTGTGTTCAGGTCATGAATATACGGCATACAAATAGCTGAACTAACGACACCTTACAATTAGACAACTTTTGTATTAATGATGGTTAGCAAATCATCACTTTTGAAGGTTGAACTTATTTGAAGATTTTTTTTTAATATCTCGATATGATTTGAAATATTTCTTACGTGCAATATAAATTTACAAATGGCATTGGTTGACGGTGCTAAGACACAACATTCCATGTTAATTAGATTCCAAACTATTAAAGTAAATGTGTAAAACTTTAATTACTTATTTGTATAGCTCTTTCATTTTTGGGTAATGTTTCCTATACAATTTCATATTATAAATATAAAAACAGTCATCAGAGGCGACGAGCGTGCCAACATGCGCTTTTTTTTCGAGACTTAATGAGCGCTTTAGCGGGCAGCTTCAACCTGTTAATTTTGTGTTACAGTGATGCGCGCGCATCTTAAAATTTCACTCTCATCATTTTTTTTCATAACGCGCCTAAAGAAGTAAAACTTCAAAAAAATTTTGACGTGATAACGTCTTATAAATCGATGAACGCCGGCTGCACACACGAAAAAGTGTCCCGTTACACACATTATCCCGTTACGCTGTGTCCCGTTACGCTCATTGTACGCTTGCGCCGGAAAAATTCGCAGGTTCAATACCTGTAGGATGAACTCCATAGTTCTAAGTACACTCGGTCAAATGTCACCCACTCATTGGTTGCTGTCTTGTGAGACGTCCCAACGTAGCAGCCTGTGATTCGATAAAGTCTTTGGTTGGGTGTTTCTCGTTGGCCCAGAGACATCCAGGTGACATGTGAGCCAATAGCAGAGGCAGCACTGAGGTATAACTATTTGTATTTTAGCCCATCGGGAAATTAACTCGTGAATTGTTCCGGTCTCTAGTTACAGCTGGCGGTCTGAGAGGTCTGGGAGCCGGGGCGGTGTTGACGGCTGCTCTGGCCGCGGAATGCGGAGGCAGCGGACCAGAGGCGCGCAGGGGCCAGGCCCTGGGCGATGGCTTATCGCGGACCCCTGCGCTACGCGAGCGGCGCTGCTTCCCCGGGGCTAATGGCCGCCGCGCGGAGGCACAGAGGGTGTGTTGTGTCTCCCTGGGTCAGGGGGGCCACAGTCTACAGTAGCGCTCCTTCAGGCGCGGCGAGATGCCCGCCGATAGCCGCGGCGCCAGCCACAGTTGCCAAGAGCTCTAGCAGCCGGCCTCCAGTAGCTCACCTCTTCCACGTGGGCGTTACCTAGCTGCGAACCAATGGCGGCTTCTGGATGACTTTTCGGGAGGGGCTATCGCACAAAGAAAGGTCGTAGTTGCAAAAAATTGGTTGTCTGTAAAGTTGGTTTACGGACGATAGTTTAACGCGACAACGTCGTAACAAAACATTGATGAAATTATTGCATACTTTTATGAATAAAATTGAATCATTTTTATTGAATTATCACTATTTTGTATGGATACAAAGAAGGAGTGAAATGAAATCTACAATTTAATTGATAAATTTACTTTTATTTGCACTCATTAATTCAAGTATGTTTATTACTTTAACGAAGAGATTATTTTAACTATAACTTTTATACATGTTTGCTTTTTAACTTCTTTCAACCTGTGTTATTTTGTTAAGGATAGGACGATGATAGGAAAAGTAGGAAAAGAATGGGAGTGTTTCAAGTTTAATGTGCCTCGAAAAAGTCAAATCGATGGTTGTTCCAATCGAGTTGAAGAGAGATAGATGCGGCGCAAGCGTACAATGAGCGTAACGGGACACAGCGTAACGGGACAATGTGCTTTACGGGACACTTTTTCGTGCGTGCAGCTGACGTTCACCGATATATTAGACGTCACGTCAAAAATGGAAAAAACATTAACTCACAGAAAACAAGCCTAAATCAGCTGATGCCATGCAAATAGACACAACCATGAACTGAAACATTTATTATGGACAACACAAGGACGACAGCACTGACTAATACATTCATACTTTTTTTTGTCATGACTAAATACCTTCCACGGATTTATTCTGCTGTCTGATATTTGAGTTTGAATTTGTATTAATTGTTTTTATGAATTTTTCCTGTGACAAACAGTGAAAAACTGCAATGGCATATGTCCAATAAATTTTATTTATTCAAAAATAAATATACATGCTTATGCAAGGAAACTTTCCTTAGTAATTGATATAAAACAAAAATAACGACATGTAAATCTAATAACCTAGCATAAGAACGTAACAGAACACTAAACATAACTTTCCTTACACCGGTTACAACTGTCAAAGTGTTATTTCAAGTTGTATCTTACTATTAAAACCTTAGTCGAAAAAAAAACACACGGCATGAATTCAAAGTATTTGCATTAGCTGGAGTATACTTCAGTATACTTCACATGTAAGCTTAGCCTACTCTTTTTATTTGGGAGAGGGGGGGAGAAGTGTGTTTCCCGCTCCAGGTCATTATTGTGTATTTGAGTTTAACACGATTAAATGTTTAAACTTTTTGAGTGGCTGAAATTCGGAAGAACAAAATGGAATAAATAACTGCAAATTGCTGGGTTTAAACGCAATGCTGATGGTTACCTACTGCTCGATATGTTTTTAATTATTTCATAAAAAAATTATTTATTTCTTTTTATTCAGCTATTTTTAAAAAAAATTAGAATTCTGACGATTTTAAAAGGCTATGTAAAATTAATTTTTTTTAATGAAAGTAGATACACTATATCACATAGTAGACAGTAAAATTGATTTGAAACCTAAAAAGTTCCAGTTCTATATACCATTATCGAAACTGCACGAAAACGTTAAAAATGAAACTTGGCCAGCTAGTTGTGCAAAAATTTTACGATGATTTTTTTTTTGATTTGGTGAAAATTCAGCCACTCAAAAAGTCAGCAAGTTAAACCGTGCGGAACGCAAAAATATAAAATAATGACCTGAAACAAAACATTCACCATTAATACACTTCACTTCTTCAAAGACCTCCTGTCATTCGTGCGGAAGGCTTCAATCACCGAGGAAATGAAGGGGGAAAATATATTGTTTGTACGTCAACAAAGCAACTGTTTGTAATTTTAATTGGGGCTTTGTTCGCGTCTCGTCAGCAGGCCTGACAGAGGGAGGCGCGCAGCACTCAGGCCAGGAACCTGCGGAAGTAACAGCAAACACAGTAGAGACTACTATTACAGTATCGCCGGACAGTTCCAAGTCTCGTGTGTGGATTTTTGACGTGACAACGTCTAATAAATCGATGAACGCAAGCTGCACGCACGAAAAAGAATGACTCATTGTCCCGTTACGCACATTGTCCCGTTACACTCATTGTACGCTTGCGCCGCATCTATCTCTCTTCCACTCGATTGGAACAACCATCGATTTAACTTTTTCGAGGCACATTAAACTTGAAACACTCCCATTCGTTTCCTAATTTTCCCATCATCTATCCTTAAAATAATAACACAGATTGGAAGAAGTTAAATAGCAAAACATGTATAAAAGTTATAATTAAAATAATCTCTTCGTTAAAGTAATAAACATGTTTGAATTAATGAGTGCAAGTAAAAGTAAATTTATCAATTAAATTGTAGATTTCATTTCACTCCTTCTTTGTATCCATACAAAATAGTGATAATTCAATAAAAATGATTCAATTTTATTCATAAAAGTATGCGATCATTTCATCAATGTTTTGTTATGACGTTGTCACGTTAAACTATCGTCCGTAAACCGACGTTTTTTCCCTAACCTAACTAAAAACTAAGTGTGTTTGGAAGGGTTCCGAATTAGGGAGGGAGATTAAGTGCGTCTCAGGCTGAAGCCTATACGCTCTAGTCATGCAGGGTGTTAGCCATGCAGGAGAGGTAGCATGCATCATGTGCTAGGAGGAGAATTGGCCAGCCATGGCAGCGATTGGCGCCATGACTAATTCCCCTAACTGACTGTTCCAGACTGAATCTAGATAGGTTGGGCCCAGGTAAAACCTGCACAGACACAGGGAAAACCCTGGGCTCTTTCATGTGTGTGTGTGTGGGGGGGGGGGAATTCATGCATTATTAGCAAGCAGGTTGGTTACGGGAAGCAGAATGATGGTTCCGGATGAAGAGTTGGACAGAGTAGAAATAAACTACTGAGCAATGAGCGGGAACTTGGACTTTGCTGTCCGCATTAGTTTTTGAGTTTTACCGTTTGTGTGAATACCTTGCGTCGTCACTTCAGTCTGAAGGATGGAAGGCGATATGTTCAGTCTGTGTAGAACAAGTGGTACCAATATTATGAAAACGAAAATAACTTTATTTTACTCTGAGAAAAAAATAATAATTACACAGATTTTATGGTGAAAATAAGCCTACAGTGCTTCAGGTTTGTTAAAAATAGAAGTTTAATCGTGTTCGTAACCCGATGATTAATATGCAATTTAACAATTAATACATAAAATATGTTTGTAGACGCACGCACTCTCGCCAGAGCTGTCACTGTAGAGCTGTCTGGGAGTCTCTAGTGCTCTAGAGCTCCGGTGCCCTGTGGTGAGGCATCACAGCGCTCGTCTGCGGTGAATGGGCAGCCAGTCTCGAAGGAAGCAAGTCTCGAAGGAAGCCAGTCTAGAAGGAAGCTAGTATCGACGGAAGCCAGTCTCGAAGGAAGCCAGCCTCGAAGGAAGCCAGCCTCGAAGGAAGCCAGCCTCGAAGGAAGCCAGTCTAGAAGGAAGCTAGTCTCGACGGAAGCCAGTCTCGAAGGAAGCCATCCTCGAAGGAAACCAGCCTAGAAGGAAGCCAGTCTCGACGGAAACCAGCCTAGAAGGAAGCCAGCCTCGAAGGAAGCCAGCCTCGAAGGAAACCAGCCTAGAAGTAAGCTAGTCTCGAAGGAGCCAGCCTCGAAGGAAACCAGCCTAGAAGGAAGCCAGTCTCGACGGAAACCAGCCTAGAAGGAAGTCAGTCTCGAATGAAGCCAGTCTCGAAGGAAGCCAGTCTCGACGGAAACCAGCCTAGAAGGAAGACAGTCTCGAAGGAAGCAAGTCTCGAAGGAAGACAGTCTAGAAGGAAGCTAGTATCGACGGAAGCCAGTCTCGAAGGAAGCCAGTCTCGAAGGAAGCCAGCCTCGAAGGAAGCCAGCCTAGAAGGAATCTAGTCTCGACGGAAGCCAGTCTCGAAGGAAGCCAGCCTCGAAGGAAGCCATCCTCGAAGGAAACCAGCCTAGAAGGAAGCCAGTCTCGAAGGAAGCCAGCCTCGAAGGAAGCCAGCCTAGAAGGAATCTAGTCTCGACGGAAGCCAGTCTCGAAGGAAGCCAGCCTCGAAGGAAGCCAGTCTCGAAGGAAACCAACCTAGAAGGAAGCCAGTCTCGACGGAAACCAGCCTAGAAGGAAACCAGTCTCGAAGGAAGCCAGCCTCGAAGGAAACCAGCCTAGAAGAAAGCTAGTCTCGAAGGAAGCCAGCCTCGAAGGAAACCAGCCTAGAAGGAAGCCAGTCTCGACGGAAACCAGCCTAGAAGGAAGTCTGTCTCGAAGGAAGCCAGTCTCGACGGAAGCCAGTCTCGAAGGAAGCCAGTCTAGAAGGAAGCTAGTCTCGACGGAAGCCACCTCCGGACGGAGCTGGGGTCGACACACGAGCCAGACTCGCCCCTGAATCAGCTCTTTTCATTCCTCTCGTTCAAACTGACGAATAATGATCATATTTGACTCTTAATTGGAAAATAGTGGTGCGGTTACACACACACACGATCGCCAACATTTCTTAACATCTAAATTTAGTATGGCAAATATTTGGTAAATGAAAAAAAAAATTAAAATGGTATTGAATTGTGGTATGTTGGCTATGGTGTGCAAGGAAAGATACATTCCAGAAGCGGTTGAAATATTAAATCACCCATCGAACATAAATAGAGAGGATATATACAAATTAAGAAAAATTTGGGACCCACTCTTCAGAAATCCCTGAACCTATCTCGGCATCCGACAACAGACAGATCACAACTTATTTTAATATGGTTATACGATCGAATCATATAGAATATCACAAACTTGGTTTGCTCACATTTAGCCGTAAATTATATGCGGCCAATGATTTTTTTTAAATCTTTTCTCGAATTTTGAACCCTATGCTCACGTTTTAAATAAAGTTGACTCTTTTATTTTTAGGAGACTGCCTTTTATAATGCTGGTAAAATGCTATCAAAATATCAAGCAAAATTTAACCCTCCCAAATGCATGGCAAACCTATAGGACAGTATCAAACCCAAATCAGGTGTTCAGACATTTACGAATAACAACGCTATATGTGCAAAGTCTAAATTTTCTAATTTTTTTTAAGAAGAGGTCAACCGATAGGCAGGAACAATATAATTTTCAGATGCAGAAACATCTGTTCCTGCTAAATGTTCGTGAGCTAAAACAAGATATTTTTTTGAGCTAATTTGCTGCTCTCTTTAGAAAACTATAAAATTTGTTGAACAGCAGCACAATATCTACCAGTCTTGTGAACCAGTATTGGCAATTATTTTTATTTATTTGGCAGGTATGCGATGTTTTGGACTTCCTTTCTTTTCACGACTATGCCTAAACGTCTCCCCACGATTTTCTTAATGTTGGACCTCACATTCTCACCAGTCCCACACTAAATAAACCCTTGTGACCTTATTATAAGTAGAAGTATAAAAAGATATTGCAAACATTTTTAGATACAAAATGGCTATCCTTTTCGGAGCATAACCTTTGAGACCAAAAATGTATTTACGTCGTAATTGTATTTACGTAAGCTTTTGAAATAATATAGGGGAGGACGGGGCAAGTTGACGAGCGGGGCAAGATGACGAATGACTTATTTCCACGTCATGGCACTAGATAGCACCACCTAACAGACACTACTAGCGCTCCACACTGGTGGGCACTAAAGAATCGCACAGTGAAGCCGCTGCCACCATTTAGTTGTTTGTTAGATGATGTTCGTACATTTGGTCTGACGTATTGTAATTTTCAAGAACTTCGAAGTAATATCTCATGGACAAACAGGTAAGATATTTGCATATTCAATGCCACACATTATTACCTTAGACTATATACTTTTCTTAACCACTATATATTGTTAACCTTTTATTTTTTTTCCTAGCGAAAAAATCCAATACTAATAACATTGCTGATCGGGGCAAGTTGACTGGGGCAAGATGACGACTCGTCATCTTGCCCCAAGTGCTTTATACGGTTTTTGTGGTATCCACATACAACTCTTTTATAACTTTTGTTTGATTTTCTGAGCTTTATAATCTCATAAGCAAAATGCAAGTGTCATCACAAGCTCACCCATGAAAGCGATTCTGGTTCAGAGGAGAGCTCAGAGGATAGAACAAGAACGTTTGAAGCAACAAAGACAAGAGTCTAGAGAAGCCAAAAAAGGAACTGTTACTAAGAAACTGAAGCTCGATTCTCGAGAAAAATCCAAGAAGCTCCAACTTTCGACAGGCATGACTTCAGCTCAAATATCCGAAGTGCAGTGTCCAGTGTGTGATGAGATTTATGTCAATCCTCCATCAGAAGACTGGATCGAGTGTTGCAAATGCCACACATGGTGGCACGAGGACTGCTCGAACTTTGAAGGAGGAAAATTTGTGTGCGATTATTGTTTATAAAACACCAATTCTGAATTAGTTATGTAAGTTAACTATTAATTGTAATTTTCAACAAACCAAGCCTTTAATAACATGCCTTATATGTAAAAACGCATGTAACAATGTTAAATTAGTTAGTTTACAGTAGTTTGCATTCTAAGAATAAATATGTTTAAACTTGTGTCAAAAATGTCATCTTAGCCCGTAGTCAAAGTCATCTTGCCCCGGTAACGGGGCAAGATGGCACATTTGCATTATATTTTTAAAAGGGCAGAATTTTTGAGATAATATAGAAATATAGATTTTTTTCATGTAGTTACACCACGACAAAAGACTATTCTAATAGTGTCTGGAAAGAAGGAAATCGTATTTCCAAAATTAAAATTATAAAAAATGGTGAACTCTTAACATCGCCAACTTGCCCCGTCCTCCCCTACATAGTTTTTTTTTCTTTTTTATTTGAATAAGGTATATTTTTTTGTTTGTATAATTATGTATTTTTTTTCTTACTTCATAAAAATAATCTACGTTGGTTTCATTTCCCTGAGGGATTGTTTATGTTGGAAAATATTTCTCCCTGCTACTTAATCATTTTGACGCTAAAGCGCAAGACTTTGTTAAAGAATGGGGAATGTTATCTTAATTGGTCCGCCATTAGCGCTCCCGGGAGACGCGGCGGCGGGCTATTCAGAGGAACGACATGTTCTTAGGAGTGTAATATCTGGAAGCCCCGGTCCCTCGCACGATGTTTTCCTCCGCCTCTTCTTCGTCTTCGTCTTCTTGCCTCGCGATAACGCGGGCGGACAGTTTTTACCGCCGTCTGCCGTCCCGGCCCTTTGTGCGACGGTGGCGCTGTCGCGGGAGAATGCTGCGTCGCTCTCGGCCAATCAGGAACCGGCGCGCCGCGCCCACAATGGCCGCCGCTACCGCCACAGCGACGACGACCTCATGCGGGACATATCCGGCCCCTCAGCGCTCATCTCGTCGCAGACTGTAGCGACGCCATATCGGTAGAGACCGGAAAAAATACGCGAATTCATTTCGCGATAGGATAAAATACAAATATATATATACCTCAGTGCAGCCTCTGCTATTGGCTCACAACTCACCTGGATGTCTCTGGGCCAAATGAGAAACACCCAACCTAAGGCTTTATCGAATCACAGGCTGCTACGTTGGGACGTCTCACAAGACAGCAGCCAATGAGTGGGTGACATTTGACCGAGTGTACGTAGAACTATGGAGTTCATCCTGCAGGTCATTGAACCCGCGAATTTTTCCGGTCCCTACGTATTGGTCTATACCCTTTCCATGCCACGACAATGTTTAACCTTCAATATTGACAATCTGGAGAGAGCTTTCATTATAAGATTTTCGTAATTAATATTATTATTGTTACTTCTGTAAATATTTATTTTTTGACATACGCCATTTCTGGATACACTGACTAATACATATTTATTTAAATTTTGTCATCGATTGAATTTGCCTTTTTTTGCTGTGTTATTTCGTATTCATATGTACTATCCGTTACTGAGATTATTCTACGACATAAAGTGTAACATGACGTATGCAAAAAAAACACATTTGAAATAAATTCTCCCCATTGCAAGAATTATTCAGAGTAAAGTATTATTACTCTTGTATTCACTCCCAAAAAAAGAAATGGATTCAATACTAAAAATCAGTGACTTCACGGGTGAAACTCTCTGTGGTAGTCAGTTGCTTTTTACGTAAGGCATCACAGTAAATTATATACTATGGTTTAACTAAGCTATTTTCTACAAATAAGCAATGGAAAAAACAAATGTAATGGTCTAAGGACTGTTGAAACCAAGATGGCGACATCTCTCCCCCTTGAAGCTGTAAAAGAATATTGACCCGTGCAGTGGGATGCCCCCCTCCCCTTCCCCGCAGTTGCCCGGGTGAACGCTAGGGAGCGTCGAGCGAGTCAGCACTGAGGTCCAGGGTTCGATCCAGCGACATGCTGCTGTGATGTCAGTTCAGTTTCCTGCCGAGTGCGCCACGTTGCCGCACGACACATAGATCCACACATAGCACCACACATAGCACCACACATAGCACGACACATAGCACCACACATAGCACGAACCATAGCTACACACATAGCACGAACCATAGCTACAAACATAGCACGAACCATAGCTACACAATACACGAACCAAGCTACGCACATAGCGCGAAAAATAGCTACACACATACACGTACCAAGCAACGCACAAAGTACGGACTAGCATAACACATAGCTTGACACTCAGCTGCACACTCAGCACTAACCATAGCTACTTACATAGCACGGACCAAAGCAATACACTAAACACCAACCAATAGAAACACACATAGAACGAACCGTAACAACACGCATAGAACGAACCAAGAACATAATAGAACGAACCGTAGTAACACATATAGAACGAGTCGTAGCAACACATAGAACGAACCGCAGCAACACAAATAGAACGACGTAGCAACACATTTAGAACGAACCATAGCAACACACAGAGCTGGAGCCATACCATGAGACACACAAAGCACGACACATGGCAACACATAGCAACACACGAACATGTTAATGCTATCAATATTAAACTGGAAAGTGTTTTCCTACTGCAATATTTTCCTACGCTAATTAGCGTTAAAAGACAGACAATGTATTTCCAAGTTGTTGCTAATGAAGATAATAAGTATTATGAAATGTAATTACGGAGGGAATTTGGCCTGCACTGTTGTAGATAATATTATTATATATTTATTTTTTTAATAAAGTAGGTACCGATGTCTATTCTCGCGATGGAAAAAAATTTCAAAATCACATTTACCAGCAAATACCTTTAGAATTATCTGCACCAAGTAATTTTTTAAAAAAAAAATTATTATAAAAAAACCACAGGTGATGTTTTGATTGTCCAGATCAGTTCAGTTATTTTTTGACACTTTTTTTTTTGGTAAATAAGTCACAATAAATAACACACATCCTCATTGTGCTGGGAACATAAATTATTGTGAGTAGGTTCTTGTTGGACGCCAAACCCGCTCGCTCACCAGAAGAAGAATTACTCGTAATCAGTGACATTACAGTATGTTTAAAAAAAAAGGTTTATGGAAGGAAGGGTTGCAATGCAGTTTTACTGAAATGGGATAAATTGAGCACATGGCAGACAACAGGCACGAGAATATGGCGGGGTTTTTTTTCCAGCCTCGCGCCCGCTATCAGTAATAATTAATTACCGCTAGGGGAGTGCAACCCGTGGTTAGTGGGCAAGGGGGAACGGGTGGGGGTAGAGAGAGAAAAAGCGAAAACCGTTAGGCAGGATAATTACCAGGTCTGCGTGGAGAGAGAATTACGCGGCCTTCATTTTGCCGAGAGAGTAAACCCCTCGTTTTACGCATTTGACCATTTATGCTCTGCCATTTCGAAGAACGACGCTTTTGACTCGGCTTTAGTTTCCAACCCCGTAGCCCGTCCCGACAGTAGCACTGCGCTCCGAGCAATGTGTCTCGTTCTTGAAGCGAGCCTGCCTAGTTGTCGGTGGTTCTAAAACCCACACACTGCATGCCGTAGGGACCGGAAAAATTCGCGGGTTCAATGACCTGCAGGATGAACTCCATAGTTCTACGTACACTCGGTCAAATGTCACCCACTCATTGGTTGCTGTCTTGTGAGACGTCCCAACGTAGCAGCCTGTGATTCGATACAGCTTTGGCCGGGTGTTTCTCATTGGCCGAGAGACATCCAGGTGAGTTATGAGCCAATAGCAGAGGCAGCACTGAGGTATAAATATTTGTATTTTAGCCTATCGCGAAATGAATTCGCGAATTTTTCCGGTCGCATGGGTATTTACTACACACAAGTTAAAATTCGCAGATGCATTTCACGATAGGTTTAAACAACATGTGTGTGTGTGTGTGTGTTTGTGTGTGTGTGTGTGTGTGTGTGTGTGTGTGTGTGTGTGCTGCTTATGCTGTTGAATACACAACTTTTTTGGAATTCTCTGGGCCTATGGGAAACATTCATGCAATATTTTTGGACATACGCCATTGCAGTTTTTCACTATTTGCCATGGAAAACTTCCGAATACAAAATAAAGAAATAAAAATATGAACATAAAAAATTCACAGTTAACCAGACTGAATCAGCTGATGTCGGACAAACGGAACCAACGATGAAAAAGAAAATCACAGTTTATACAATAGCACGGATACGGAAACGTACCCGTACTGATTATTAGCTCGGCAACGCCCAGCCACCAATAGCAGCCGGGTACTTGGTGCGGTGGTAGTCATGTTTGTTTATATTATAAATATGTTTAAAATGTTTTAAAGTTCATTAATATCTAGTTTTCTGTTATTACTTTGTAGATAATGTTATTATAGATCAATATTTCCCGTACCATGATCTAGAAGCTATATATAAATACATTTTTAATAATGAAAATAATGTTTCGTAACCCTGAACAAAAAATCGTGGTGAAAAACTTTCTGACATTAGCTATTTTGTAGAAACAAACATTTACATTTTTTTATTTAAATATATTACACAGTTATCGGTTTTTGTACGTTTTTTGTACTGTATACTTTGAAACTACATTTCTCAAATAACTTTCAATATGAAATTCATATAAAGTAAAAATATGTGGTTCTTTTCTGCCATTGTTTCGTTCCCGTGCATCACGGCAGCAGCAGAGACGCGACGGTGAGGTGTGACGGGGGATCAGCAGAGCGGGCCTTAGGGGCGACATTGCAATGGAAGCAGCAGCGGGCGTCGCACTTGTCGTCCCGACGCTCAGACACAGACACAGGATCCGTCGTCGAGCGTACACCCAGGGTGTCTACAAACAAAAAAAATATTTCGTACCAACTTAGGCGAGAAAAAAGTACTAGATTTAAAAAAAAAAAAGTACGAAACTAAAATTTGTTATGGTTTTAACAATTTAGGAAGTAATAATGAAATTGCAATGCTCTAACTTAAATATCACACCACACACACACATACATTCCATAGTTTTTAAAAATAAATACGCTTAATAATAAAACATATTGGAGTTACTGTAATATTATTATATTAAAGGGAAAAAAAGTACTAGATCTGAGCGTAAATGTACTAGACCACTAAAAAACTTATATAAAAGTACTAGATCTAGTAGGAAAGTACTAACTGTGGACACCCTTCCTACTACATGCGCCGCGCGCACTTTATGCGGTTTTATTTCATCCCAGCCGTGGAGGGGTGGCGGTTGGGGAGGGGTTGTGGGGGGAGGGGCGCTCCCTGCCGAGATTTATCTGCCGGCAGCCTCCCTCGCGGCCCTGGACCGCCCGCCATGTTTATTCATAGCGGCGGCAGGCCGTATCTCTGCGCCCGGCGCGAGCGAGCAAACACGCATCTCGGACCGCTAACAGCTCGGCGAGCCATCGACTTCAGGAGCTGCCGGGTCCAGAACGATGCTATCTCGTAGAGACCAGGAAAATTCGCAAAAAGGGAAGGAATGCTTGTTTTATTAGAGGGGTGTGTGTTATTTATAGAGACCGGGAAAATTCGCGGGTTCAATGACCTCCAGGATAGACTCCACTATCCTCTGGCAAATGCCAACTGTTCATTGGCTGTTGACTTGTGAGACGTCTCGACTGGGCAGCCTGTGATTCGACGCTTCTATGAGTGAGGGTCTCTAATTGGCCTTCATTACTCCAGATTAACAGTGAACCAATGGCAGAAGCACACTAAGTTATAATTATTTGAATTGTAGCATTTCAAGAATTGAATCCGCGAATTTTTCAGGTCTCTAGTTATTTATTGTTAGGGACCGGAAAAATTCGCGAGTTCAATGACCTGCAGGATGAACACCATAGTTCTACGTACACTCGGTCAAATGTCACCCACTCATTGGCTGCTGTCTTGTGAGACGTCCCAACGTAGCAGCCTGTGATTCGATACAGCTTTGGTTGGGTGTTTCTAATTGTCCCAGAGACATCCAGGTGAGTTGTGAGCCAATAGCAGAGGCAGCACTGAGGTATAACTATTTGTATTTTAGCCTATCGCGAAATGATTTCGCGAATTTTTCCGGTCTCTAGTTATTTATTGTTAGAGACCAGAAAAATTCGCGGTTTCATGTTGTGATAGGCTGAAATTCAAACATGTGTAAAATTCTGCTGGTTCTGCTATTGGCTCGCAGTTTAACTGTAGCTCTCTGGGCCAATGAGAGACCATCGACCAAAGAAACGTCGAATCACAAGCTACCTAGTGGAGACGCCTCACAATTTAGTACCCAATGAACACGCGTGTTTACTTGAGATGTGCAGTGGATAATGGAGGCTATCATAGAGGTCATTGAATCCGCGAATTTTTCCGGTCCCTATTTATTGTCAACTGCGAGGCCATTAGAGGTGGACGCACATGCAGGGAAGTTGAGGAAGCATTCCGTCATGAACTACTGCAAGGAACCACCCCAAAATACGGCTGGATTGATTTCCGAAACAAGTTCCAGTATGGTTGGGAGAAATAATTTTATGTGTATTTCTTGTAGAAGTCAACATGGAATGTAATCATGACGAAATAAAATAATTAAACATTAAAATGAAATAACAAGCATTTCCATACATTTCAAATGTGTGTATTTTCGCGTGAGAAGAGGTTGTACCACTAGAATAAGTGAAACATTTTTATACGTGCGTTATATATGATCTGCCATCTTTTTTTTTAAATAATACTCTAATATTTACGTCCGATTAGCTAGAGACCGGAAAAATTCACGAGTTCTTTTCGCGATAGGCTAAAATACAAATAGTTATACCTCAGTGCTGCCTCTGCTATTGGCTCACAACTTACCTGGATGTCTCTGGGCCAATGAGAAACACCCAACCCAAAGCTGTATCGAATCACAGGCTGCTACGTTGGGACGTCTCACAAGACAGCAGCCAATGAGTGGGTGACATTTGACCGAGTGTACGTATAACTTATGGAGTTCATCCTGCAGGTCATTGAACCCGCAAATTTTTCCGATCCCTACCCAGTGACCTTCGCTCTGCGCCCACCGCTCAGTGGCGCAACGGAAGATGTGGTGGAACCCTACTAGGGATCGAGCCTGAACTCTGGTGGCGCAACTGGCCATTGCCGAGGGAAGGAGCAGCGGAGATATGAAGAAGACACGGGGCGTTCGCCCGGACAGCGCAGGCGGCAGACGCGAGGGAAGTGATTAATGATAACGCTCTCTCTCTCTCTAGGGAAACGAGCAAGGGAAAAAAGGAGGGAGGGGGTTGTGTTGGGTGGTTGAGCGATTGGGGGGGGGGGGGGGTTGCAGTGGCAAGGAAGACTATCCGGGGTAAGAAGCAGTAAATAATTCTGGCGTTCCAGAGCGGAAGGAAGATCCGCCGTCGACAAAAAAAAATACTCGCTCTGGGAGAATCACTGCTCCTCCTGTTCCCTCGCGAAAATGTAGCGGTCTTTCTCCGCGCGTGCCACAGCTGCTGGGCGCCGTGTTTTTTTGGAACTCGAGGAGTGCGTTCGAGCTGACGTGGGAACTTTTGTATATCACGCTTCGACAAACAGATTTGGACTGTAAGCCTTTTGTTGGTGTCTGCAACTTCACCTGTCTACTAGCGGTGACCAGACCACGGTAGGGCAAGAAGGTCGTGGTACTTGTCTTGACTTCGCGAAGTAGGTAAATATTCAATTTATCGACGAAAATCAAATTAAATAAACAATTTTTTTCTTTTAGACCTAAAAATAATTCATTGCCATCAAATAAAAGAGCTATTTTCATTTCTACATCATACAAACAAACAATAAAATTACATTAAAATTATATGTATTTATATAATTATATAATATATTATAAATACAATTATTATATTTTTACGAACGTGAGCAAGGCCAGGACACGTGCAGGTGCAGAGCTGGCTGGCGACTGCCGCAACATGATATGTGCCGCGCGCGCCTGGAAGATAACAAGGATTGTCTCTTTCACCCCTCCTTCCCCCTACTTCCCGCGCGGCACTGATAGCTAAGACACCTGACACCTCACAGCTGCGGAGTTGCGCGAGCCGCCGACACGTGTTTCGAGAGACTTCTGCGTCGGGTCGGCGCGGAATGACGCGACTGGCCCCGGCCGCGCTCGTGAGTTCCAGAAATGGCGGCTGGTATATAAAAAGAGGACGTCAGTCTGAGCAGGGGAGTTCAGAGTGAGAGAGTGAGTTCAGGCGGGAGCCTTACCGCGGCGGAGCTTCCGGGGCGATAGTGCCGCGGGTGCGGCAGAGGGGCGAAGTCCTTGGACGAAGGTTCCAGGGCAGGGAGTGAGTGAGTTCAGTGGAGTCGGGAGTTTTCCCGCGGCGGAGTTCCGAGCGAGGCGTCGAGTGGGATCTCGGCGAAGGGAAGTGCGACTGCGGCGGCGGAGACCCACGAGGGGTGCTGCGGCGAGAGTTGCGCCAGAGGTGCGGCCCAGCATGGTGTGCGGTGTGTAAAAACTGAGTGATTGGGGAATAGACTTTTTTAAGTGCAATTTATTATTTGCCATTTTAGATTATTTGTAAGTGACATAAGTAGTGGCAATAAATAAAACTGCGTGTGTGATAAATATCTTTAATTGGGCTATCCTTTACAAACCAGCGGTAAATCGCAACAATATTATTATATTAATATTATAAATATAAATATAATAAATATAAAATATAATAAATATAAATGTAATATTATATTAAATATATTTTATATTATATATATTTAATATATTTAATTATATATAATATTATAAATATAACCAGTCATAAATTTCATTTCCGTAATATAAAAATAATTAAATTTTCCAAGTTTCAATCAAATCAACCAAAATTACTTCCTTTATATTCCAAAAAACGGTAGCCACGTTTTCTAGAGATGTATACAAAGCGCCTGTACTTTACACGCATTGCGTGTTCGTAGCCCGTGATGCCTATGGTCAAGGCGTCCGTTCCATTCGCAGGCGGAGATCTTCTATGGTGCAGCGTAGTATTTATGTGCTCAACATAAGGCCTGTTAATTATCAAGTTATGAATCAATACAGATCGGATATCTAATTTTGAAATAATAGTATTTTAATACTGCAGTTAAGTTCTTTGAAGTGTTTGTCAAATAAACATGAAACTCTTTTGTGTTTGCGCCTATTCACTCTTACACAATGATTGTACTTGTAAGGACACGCTGTAAACCGCTTATGTAGTCTTTTGTTTAATTATTGTGTTTATTTTACCTTGTGTACTATAAATTTAGGAAATTTTATTTCCGCCATTTTGAATTGATTATCACGCACCGAGTGAATGAATAACCGTATTGACTTCACACAGCACTCGCACGTCCGGATACAGATTTTGAACCTGCACTGCCACTTTCACTCTTCTAGAAATACAGTTTGGAAACGAAATACGGGAACAGACAAGTGCTTCGCCAGGGGGGAGGGGGGGCAGTTGCCACCCCCCCCCCTAGAGTCCTAGAGATTCAAAAAAGTGTAGCCAAATGCAAAACGTTTCCCACAACTTGCCCCCCCCCCCCCATCCTAGGCCATCGGCTGGCGACGCCCTTGGGAACAGAAACCACCCATTCGCCCATAGCGCATTCTTAAACGCTGTGCGTGAACAGACAATAACCGGGGATGTCCGGAGCAGTTTTCAGATAGCGCGTGTTTTTGAATTCCTGCACACGGCGTGTGTGCTTGGGTAGACCGGGGCCTTAACGACATCCTATAGTTGTATCGGTAAGTTTGGACATGTGATGGACAGAGGTGGCGGGCGGCACCTGCTGACCCGCAGCTGCAGCTGCTGCCTGACCTAGGGGGGGGGGGGAGGGGAGGAAGCAGTCAGTCTCCCGGGCGGCGAGCAGTCGCGGGGTCAAACGCGCCGTGAAATGGGATCGCGCGCATAAAGACGGCCGCACATCTCGTCCCAGCACACACAGCGACCCCCCTCGTCACTCCATCAAGGGTCAGGAGCAACTCTTCCCACCACGGCAGCGGGATTACGTATGCGGCCGAATATTCAGGCACGTTTGAGATTTGAATATCATCCCAGAACAATATTGTGACCCAAAACGATGTTTTTTTTTCCTGTAGGAAGCCATAATTGTAATGACACATTTGTAGAGATCTGTAAAATTCGCGATTTCAAATCCCTAAAGTATAGACTCCATGATCCTCTATGCAGTCGTGCAAATTACATCTGCTGATTGGTTACCAACTCGTAACACCTGTGGACTGGAATGATCGTGATTCGCTAATTCTTCTGTTAAAGCTTTTTCATTGGCCCAGAGTCCTTCAGATAAACTGTGGCCCAATCACTGAAGCAAAATAATGTCAAAAGTATTTGGACTCTATCCTCTCGCGAAATGAATCCGCGAATTTTACAGGTCTCTAGATGACACATTTGTAATGTCACGGTCGGCCCTGTGAATCCACTGGAGACAGTTGTTTGCGTGAGAGCCGCCTCCAGACCCGTGGTCGCGTGACAGCACCGCGCTGTGGTCGCTAGGCCCGGGCCCACGCAGTTTTTTTTAAACAAATCGTAATATCGTTAGTAATACAAACATAAACAGTTTTTTCATCGCTGTGGAAAATACAAATTAGAGAAAAATTCCTTTGCCGAATATAAACTAGTCAAAACATTTTTTTTAAAAAAAAAGGGGGGGGATTGTCTGTAAAGTCGGTTTACGGACGATAATTATACGTGATAACGTCATAAGAAAACATTGATGAAAAATTGCATACTCATTTAATTTAAAAATATTATTTACAGTTTTTGCAAATTTAATTTAAATAATTTGTTTAAATATAATCACGAACAATTAGTTAAAAAGCTCGCCCTTACCCTGTTTGATATTATAGAAGATTTTCTCGCAGGGTGGTTGGCCGGTTCTTACACGCTCGGATCAGGTGTAACGTGACAATTTTTCGTGCGTGCAGCCGGCGTTCATCAATTTATAAGACGTTGTCACGTTGAAAACTTGGACTCAGCTCGCGGCGGTGAGGGCAGTTATCACGTCTAAACCAGGATCATGAATTGAAACTCAGATGATGATGATGATGATGATGATGATGATGATGATGCTGATGATGAGTCCTTGATAGTCGTGTCCGAGCGCGGTGCCTCCAGGTAAAACAGCGGCGGAAGAAGCAGCAGTGCGCCTGGGTTTTCACGCCAGAGTGATGCAGCAATGGTTTGCCGTTGCCTACCGCGGTGTGGAGTTGGAGGAACATCGCAGCACCCGGTCCTAGACTCGGCCGGTAGCTCTAGGCACGAGACAACCACGAGGGCTTTCATAGGAACTCGCTCATAACATCACATATCAAACTAATAAAATAAAGCTTTATTTATGTCGAGAAACAAACTTATCTACCATGCAATATGATAAAAACAAAGGTTGTTTATATTGACTTGATGTAAGCTTTTGGAAATACGCCATTGCTAATCAGATGTATGTCCGCAGAAGAAAACTAAGAAAATACCCAAAATACGAAAACACAAATTAAGCAAAAAATTGCTGTTGTCAACAGGATATTAACACCACATAATATTCCACAACAGGAATATGGTCAAAAAACAAAGAAAAACAAAGAAAACTGGACTAAGAGAACGATAAAAAAAACCCACAAATGATGACAGCACAAAAATATTGAACCCATATTGTTGTTTATATTATCAAAACCACACTAGGCAGTGTCTATCCTCCAGCCTTGCTCCACAACAGGGACGTAACTAGGACGATAAACTGGCAGAGTAATTTTTACTCTAGATATTCACTTTAATATAGTAGTGTTAGAACAAAAATAAGTTGAAGGACACATTCACTAAATTATTTGTATTGAAAGATACATACATGCATATCCTCAAATATTTAAAAACTGGTATTTTTCGCGTACTATCCAACTTGCGATTTATTAAAAATTAAATTACTACAAATAAATGTATTTATTTACCACCTAAGTTGTATCAGAAAATATTTGGAATAGTGGAGTTAATATGTGTAGGCGATATGAGGTGTTGTCGGGGAAGGTTTACGTTTGGTTGGTTTGGAACAAAAAAAAAAGAGGGGTTTGCCAATATGAGTTCTCGCCCCGTGTGGAAGCCAGTCTAGTTATGCCCCTGTCCACACACACACACACACACACACACACACACACACACACACACACACACACACACACACATGTCCATGCTGCGCCGGCCTCGAACCAGTGAGGCCAGCTTCGTGTGACCCTTAAGCGACATTTGGGGGACGCACCACAACGCCGAAATACCACAACGCCGAAATGCCAAATTGACCACAACGCCGACAGCTATAAAACTGCTGTGTACCACAACGCCGAATTACCACAACGCCGAAATACACTAACGCCGAAAAATGTCCTTGCAGGACTGCCACAAAGGTTAGGTTGGACTAGGTTAGGTTAGACTAGGTTAGGTTAGGTTAGGTTTGATTGTGGTATTTAGGCGTTAAGGTACATTTAAGAAACACACACAAATTCATTCAGTTGTTATTTCGGCGTTGTGATACACAGAAGTTTTCTAGCTGTCGGCGTTGTGGTCAATTTTGACATTCGGCGTTATGGTATTTCAGCGTTGTGGTAACGACCCGAACATTTGTCTCAAACACTTTTACGAATACAGCTGGACTCCCAATAATCCGTTTCATTCGTCCGTCACCCGTCCGTCCATCCGTCAATCACGTGACCTGCAGCCAATCAGATGGCCCGAAAAATTCCATCCGTCCGTCCGTCAAAACCTTGCCAACTGCCAAGCTTTAGCTTTTGACGGACCAACGGATGGTCCACCGCCTTGTTAGTCGATCGTCTTCAATACGACTTTCCGAAAACAGTGTTCGATTTTTAATTTGCAATATATAGAAGGTGTGCCGTTGTAATGTTGGTGGCACTTGCTCAACTTATTTATTTATAATTATTTTTTCTTTTTTTTTTTTTGGGCGAACTGGTTTCCACACGTTTTCAGTGTTCTATATTGGTATTTGTTAATGGTAATATGTTATTTAAATATTTAAAAGTTAATTCTGAACGAAGTTGTAATAATTATAATTATTTGTAATTTAAATGTTTTAACACATCAAATTTTTTTTATTTGTGTCAATGTATTTTTTGAATCTATTATGAATAATGTGTTTACAATTTAATTATTATAGTAAATATGTGAAGGTATATTTAAGAAATTATAAGTCAATCTTTTTTGTAATAGAATTAATGTATTATCGATCTTTTGATTTTCGAAAAGGTACTCTCTACGAGTGCCATGTTCAATGTCCTTCTTCGTCTCGCACTTGCCGACCACAAACGGTCTTTTCCAGCACCTTGACGCCATGTTTTCGTAGCACCAAAATTCCTTCTTGTGAGATTGTGAGCTTTTAAGATGCATTAAGCATCTACAACCGCACTAAGTGGTAAGTTTTGTTGTATTATTTCTTAAGAACGTAGGGAAATGTTTGTAACACCTGGCGTGTTAATATTCTTTGTTATTTTTATGTTAATTAGCGGTTCCACGATACCGGCCATGCGGTACACTTGAACCAACTTGTGCTGTGGTGTTGGGGGCCTGTCCCCGGCAGCCCGGAAGCAAAATGATGTGACCGCACCTAATTCAGGAAAGCCGACGACTATTTCATTATTTTTGGCATGAACTACTAACCTTTTTTATCAACTCTACATAATGTGAAAATTTCGTGGACTTAACCTCATCGGACTTCTCGTCAAACTTTGTCTTCTCTTCTATCTTAAAGAAATTTTTTTTGAACCAATGTAACGTCTTATTTAATATATAATTTACAAGCAACGAAATAATGTAACATGGACTAAAGATATTTTGATAATCAAAAAAAAAAAGAAATATGTTTTGTAAGAAATTAATGTAATATGGTAAAGAAATTTTTTTTTCTTCTCTCCTGGGGCCCCAAATAAGATAAAACTTAAACATAATAAAATCAGTATCATGTAAGAAATAATTTAAAATACTAGTGATATTAATAAGATGGTCAGGATGTTGTTATTTAAAAAATAATTTACATAAAAAAAAAAATTATTTATCTGAAATTGTCCTTTTTTTATTTAATCATTGAATAATACTCTTATAGTTTATTGTGAGTGTGCATGACCAGTCAGCCCTGTTGATACTGCAACTAACCCCTCCGCACATCGAAACACTTCATGAGCCTTGGTCCACGAGCTTTCAGCATCCGCCTGCCTCTGTTCATAACCTAAAAATTTATGAATGGTGGTAAGGTGTGGTGCAGTAATGGTAGCAGAGCATGGTTCTGAAGCTTGTTTTGATGTTGTTTTAATTTATGTTTAAATAATAATTTTTTGTTATGGGTTAAATATATATATATTTTTTTGAGTAAACATTTTTTTTAAGACAAGTTTTATACGTTTTTAACCTTTAAATAATTTCATATGATTTCTCTATTTACTGTTGGTTTAACCTAAAAATATTTTCTTATCTATGATCTTCAAGTATTATTTAAACTATCTAATTTAATGGTGAGCATAGTGGTGATATTTTTTTTTATGGCAATCTATTTTAATTTCAAGTGTTTTCTTTATATGGTATTTAATGAAGTTAGTTTTTTTTAAGAGATTTCTTGATTTCATATGTTGCTCTCATCATATTTTCAATCGTGAAGTGGTATTTTCAGTTTCAAAGTTTTTTTTTTTCTCAGTGACATTTAATTGATAGGAGCATTGAAGTTTTGTTCGTTAAAGTATGTGTCTTTCATGATTTAAACAAATTAGGTACTTTCAGTTTCTGGCTATATTTGTATCAGTGAGGTTGGTAGTCCGGTTGTTTACACCAGTTGTGTTGCTTTTATCCAGGTTCTTTACAAGTTAGCTTCAGTAGGTTATTTAGTTTATTCTTTCAAGTGTTTTTGTTTCATTTGGGCCTTTGGCTCAGTAGATCGTGGCCTGATCACCCACCGATCCTAGTCTTTGAGTCCCAAGAAACTTTCTAAATAAATTAAGGTATGCCTAGAGTAAAAGTAATGTAATAACAGGTTTTGTGCACATATAAAAATATAAAAAACCATGGTACCTAGTTTTAAGTTGTCGCGACAAGTCTTAATTGTTTGTATGTTAGTTTTGGGAAGTAAGTTTGGTTGTAGGGTTTTCCTAGTTTGAATTTTCATGTGGTTAGTAGTTTGTATTTGGGGTTTTATTTTCATGAGTTCTCGTGTTCTTCATTGCACGTAATTTAAGGTTTGGTGTAACAACTAGATTAATTTCAACACTGATTTTTTTTGTTTGTTTAACCATGTCAGATTGAGGTTATGTTTGGTAATTGTCGTTTAATTTGTCGCAAGTTGTTTGAGAGTTTTAAAATTTATATTCCTTTTAACCTATAAAATTGTCGTGGTTTTAATTCCATAATTTGTATATTCTTTATTAATATAAATCTAAATGAAATTTCAATTTTATAAGATTGCAGGTTTTGTTAGTGAGAGAACTGTTTAAGTATTATTTATCGTTTTCATAATATTTCAACGTTTCTAATCTTATTTTGCAGATTGCCATAAGTTGAGAAGTATGTGGTTTCTTCAGTAATATTTAATTGATGTGATGTTTGTTTACTTTTCGTGTATCACCATTTGGGGCACGTTTTGCATAATCTAATCATGATAGGTATATTTTCTTGTTTTGTTGCCATCGTTTAATAAGTCCTTTTTTTTAGCAGGTGGTTTTAATAATTTTAATGTTGTTTCCTTGCCCATGTTTTGTTGTAGGTCATCTGGGGTATGTATTTTATCTAATTTCTTACAAGATACATTTTGCCGTTTTCCTAATAAGTTCATTTAATGTGTGTTCTAGTGCTTTTCATTGCACAAGTTAATAATTGAGGTAATGAAGTTATTGTATAAGTATTTAATCTGCAGTATCTTTGAATCAAGTATTTGAGTGACATTTTTTTTTTAGGTTGTGTTGATCTTCATTTGAAATTTTTCCTCTTGAGCCTATTAATTTTTTTATTTTAATTTCACTATTTTGCTTTTGTTTTGTTTTAATTATTTTGTTTCAGTGAGATGCAGTAAAAGGTCAGTGGTTGTCTTGTTAGAATTTTGTCGTTTTCTCTTTTGAATCTTTCTTTAAGCACTATTATAAAAGTTTTATAGTTTTAATGTATTGTATGTATGTAATTTTCTATTCGGGGAGTAAGAGACTTCCAGACGATATTTGGGTTGTGTTTTAATTGTGTTGTCGACTTTGGTCAAGTTTAGCCGGAGAGCAAACTTTTTATTTTAGGCAGGTCCTCTGAGCCAGAGCCAGTGAGCCAGTGCCAAGTCCTGTTGAGAAGTGTTTAGGCTTCACCAGCACTTTTCATTTTTGCAGGCCTCAGTCATTTTTTTTTTTATCAAACCATATATCTTCCATGGAAGATCCAATCACTCATTTTAATAATAATTTCATTTTAGGTTAATAATTTGTTTTGTGATTTTATTTGTTTTTAAATAATAATTAATTTTTTTTTGAGTGCCAGCTTTGATTCATTGTTTTTTCTATTCTGTTTGTCTTGCTAGTGTCATCTTTTAAAATAACATTAGAATATATCCGTTTTGTTTCTTGTCTTGTCATCCAAAACATATATTTTTTTGAAATTTCTGTTTTATAGGTTATGTGTGTGTTAGTTCATGTGGGGATGTGGTGTGTTGTGTGTCTTATACAGCTTTCCACACGATACAGCCATTGCACATGTGTTCCACACATTATACCGTGTAGTGTCATCAATTTAATCATTTTTCAAATTTGTGTTTAACTTTTTTTGAACTTAGGTACTTTTCCTGTTTGATTTTGTGTACTAGGTTGTTGCTGTCGGACATCTCTCCTGTGGGGTGTCTGCTGCATGGAGTTTGCTAGGGTGGTTGCGGCTTCGGCTCGGTGTTGCTGCGACTCACCGTTACAGCCATCTCTGGTGAATTTCGTGTAGTGGAGTTCTGCTTGGTGGGATTGTCTTATAGTGACACATTGTTCATTGTAAGGTATGGTTTCAACTGATTTCTTCTCAAAAATTTTTCCTTTTAATACATTGCAGGCAGTTCTTTTTTTTATTCACTTCACCTTTGCTGAATCGTAACTTTATTCATGTTATATTTTGTGTTAGTGGTCAAGCTTGCTTTTGCAGGTGCTAAATTATCTCTTGAGTGTCTAAGGTATGGGACTTAGTCATTCACCTTTGGACGACCGTTTTCTTTTTTTTTATTTTTAATTTTGTGTTGTTGCTGAATAAGCATTTTGAAGATTTTTGTTTTCCTTTTGTTTGGGCTCATGTTTATCTTCAGGTGTTGTTTGAGCTGCAGTCTTCAGAGCGGTATCATAAGATCAGGATCTTAGTGACCAGGATTTAAGAAGGGGTAAAGAATCCCCAAGTTTTTTTTTTATAATAAGAAGGGGTAGAGAATCCCCAAAAAATTATGTTAATATGGAGGAGGTAGGAGAACCCCCCATTAAGCTGAATAAGTAGGAGGTAAAGAGTCCCCACTATTCTGAATAAGCCGACGGGCATTTTATATGAGGTATGGTCCTCTTTTATATATATAGTATGTAACTGGTTGTCCTGGGTACTTGTACCACCATTCTGTCCTGTTTGTTCTACAATCACACATAAAAAAGTTTCGGTATTTTGGTAGTCTGATCTTCGATTAATTTACACTTTAGCTTTGAGATTTTTCTCTCGCAGGTATGTGAGCATCCTACGTTCAGCTAATTGATGTTGATGTCGAGACCAAGTTTTCTATGGTATTTTCTTGAGTGAGCATTTAAATATTTTTTTTATAAGAAGGGATAAGTGGTCCCCAGTTTATATAATAATAATTGTATGTAGAGGTGAATATTTCTCATTGAGTATTGAGTTTGTAAGGATAATATTTTGTTGTTTCTCAGTATATATATATATAGGTTTTATGCTCGTGTTTGTGGTGTTTGTTTCTTCAGCAGTATATTGATTTAAGTTCTTGATTTCTATATCTAATACAGTCTTTGTAGTTTTGACATCATTAATTACTATGTCTCTTTTGTTTTAATGGCAACTTTTTAAATCATCCTTTAAAAAATATATATATTTAAAATTTTAAATACATAAATATAAAATAAATAAATAATATAAAAATAAAATACATAATATTTTAAGAAAGTAGCGTCTGCTTTGAGGGGGGGGGGGGGGAGTATGTGCCGTTGTAATGTTGGTGGCACTTGCTCAACTTATTTATTTATAATTATTTTTTCTTTTTTTTTTGGGCGAACTGGTTTCCACACGTTTTCAGTGTTCTATATTGGTATTTGTTAATGGTAATATGTTATTTAAATATTTAAAAGTTAATTCTGAACGAAGTTGTAATAATTATAATTATGTGTAATTTAAATGTTTTAACACATCAAAATTTTTTTATTTGTTTCAATGTATTTTTTGAATCTATTATGAATAATGTGTTTACAATTTAATTATTATAGTAAATATGTGAAGGTATATTTAAGAAATTATAAGTCAATCTTTTTTGTAATAGAATAAATGTATTATCGATCTTTTGATTTTCGAAAAGGTACTCTCTACGAGTGCCATGTTCAATGTCCTTCTTCGTCTCGCACTTGCCGACCACAAACGGTCTTTTCCAGCACCTTGACGCCATGTTTTCGTAGCACCAAAATTCCTTCTTGTGAGATTGTGAGCTTTTAAGATGCATTAAGCATCTACAACCGCACTAAGTGGTAAGTTTTGTTGTATTATTTCTTAAGAACGTAGGGAAATGTTTGTAACACCGGGCGTGTTAATATTCTTTGTTATTTTTATGTTAATTAGCGGTTCCACGATACCGGCCATGCGGTACACTTGAACCAACTTGTGCTGTGGTGTTGGGGGCCTGTCCCCGGCAGCCCGGAAGCAAAATGATGTGACCGCACCTAATTCAGGAAAGCCGACGACTATTTCATTATTTTTGGCATGAACTACTAACCTTTTTTATCAACTCTACATAATGTGAAAATTTCGTGGACTTAACCTCGTCGAACTTCTCGTCAAACTTTGTCTTCTCTTCTATCTTAAAGAAATTTTTTTTGAACCAATGTAACGTCTTATTTAATATATAATTTACAAGCAACGAAATAATGTAACATGGACTAAAGATATTTTGATAATAAAAAAAAAAGAAATATGTTTTGTAAGAAATTAATGTAATATGGTAAAGAAATTTTTTTTTCTTCTCTCCTGGGGCCCCAAATAAGATAAAACTTAAACATAATAAAATCAGTATCATGTAAGAAATAATTTAAAATACTAGTGATATTAATAAGATGGTCAGGGTGTTGTTATTTAAAAAATAATTTACATAAAAAAAATAAATTATTTATCTGAAATTGTCCTTTTTTTATTTAATCATTGAATAATACTCTTATAGTTTATTGTGAGTGTGCATGACCAGTCAGCCCTGTTGATACTGCAACTAACCCCTCCGCACATCGAAACACTTCATGAGCCTTGGTCCACGAGCTTTCAGCATCCGCCTGCCTCTGTTCATAACCTAAAAATTTATGAATAGAGGTAAGGTGTGTCGTATTGACCGATTATTATTGTCATAATAACAGTAAATATTGCTTTTGAGAATGAGCTTTTCGGAAGAAATGCTGATAAATTACGTCCGGGAAAGGGAGCATTTGTATAATATATATAGCAAAGACTATCGGGATAAGCAACTGAGGGAAAAAGCCTGGATATAAATAGCTTCTTTCTGTTTCCTTTGACGCAGTAATAAAAGAAGCACAATTTTATTTATTGCTGGCATGACTAATGTTATTTTTAAACGGCACCCGTTTAATCCATTTGTCAAAGCACGGTTCCCGCCTGTCAACTTATTATCACATTCATAAAAACAAAAGTTAATTATCCCAAGTCACTTATTTTCACCAAATGTTTATCTACAATTGAGAAAGTATGTGGCGGAAAGTTGTAGCACTGATATTTTAGAATAGTGACGGAGGGACGGATGGCGGATGGTTGAGAGTCGGTAATAATTTCCGAGAGAAATAACAGACCGAAATTGACGGACGGACGGGTGACGGACGGATGAAACGGATGATTGGGAGTCCAGCTTAAGTCTCGAGTCGCAATTTCCTTTCGTTCCTAGAAGTCGTCTGCCTGGTACAGTGGAAATACTCCCAGCACATAGCTTCATTTCACCATGAAAATTTACATGCAGCGTCCACAAATCAAACATGTAGGCAGTACAAAAATTAATGAACGATTAAAACGTACACATTGTTGATTTTGTCGAGTGTATTCACTGTGGTGGACTAAAAAACGAAGATAAACTGATCTCCTACTGTGATGGATTTTTAATTGATAGGAATGGGTGGTCTCTTTGTATTCCCGAAGGGAAGCGTATGGGAAGCCTAAGATGTACATCAAGCTCTCTCCCTGCCCGAACACGCCCAAATATTCATCTTCGGCCAACCTCGGGTTTATTTATATATTTATATTTCTCTGTTTATTTTAATGTAGCTATACTACTAACCTAACTAACCGTCCATATTGTTTTAAAGTGTTTTAGGGCCGGTTTCACAAAGTCTGGTTATCGTCCGGTTATCTTCTGATTAAAATTTAAGTGCTGGTTAGCAGAATTACCTGTTTCTCAATATAGTATTAACAGTAATCGGCCGATTAACTGATGGTAACCAATGGTTAAGTTAAACACAAGAAGAGGTTCTGATTAGTTGGCTACTGCTGATAGTTTTGAGGTTATGTATATTTTAGAGCTGTTTGAAACCACATAGTTTGCAAAACAGAGATAATTGATTGAAGTGCCGCAGTGATGATGGCGAATGAATTGAACATTTTGTTTGAAGATGATAATGAAGAAATTGTTGATTATTTAAATAGACCACGAATATTTCCAGTAAGGCCAAATCACTTTCAAATGAATGACAGTGAATTTGCAATGAGGTTTCGGCTTAGCAAAAATACGGTCCTAGCACTGTTGCTTTGTGCCATATTTTTTGTATATTAAGCGCCCCATGCTTTTTTCTCATTTATACTAGTATTGCTTATATACTATTGTCATAAATTAAATTTTAAAATTATTTTTTACTTTTTAGTTTGATAATCTTTAAAAGCATGTTTCTTTAGTTTTTTAAACTATATTTATTTTTAACTTTTTAGTTTGATATTCTTTAAAAGCATGTTTTTTTTAGTTTTTTAAACTATACTTATTTTTAACTTTTTAGTTTGATATTCTTTAAAAGCATGTTTTTTTAGTTTTTTAAACTATAGTTATGTATAATTATCATAGGGAAATGAGTTACCGACACTACCTATTACCATCTGAGATAACTATTTGGAGTTGCAAGAAGTCGCGCGCCTTAGACCGCTCGGCTAACGAACATAATGAAATTGGTGGGACATTTTACAGTGATGAGGCACACACTCTTAGTCGAAAGAGTTACAGACGGACAGACAAACAAACATACAGGTGAAGCTAATATAAAGCATGTAAAATAGAAAGACAGTTGAAAGTGTTTGACATTGTTTTAGGTAAAATTTTCCACTAAAGATATAAGTAATTCCGTTTCCGAAGCAAGAAAATTTCCGGATCGTGGCCGCTTATTTCAGTCCATATTGATGTTTGTTTACAATTTTCTATAACCGAACCTTAAACACTGGCCAAAAGTAACAAACGAAGGTAGCACGACAGCCAATCGCGATCCAATACGTCATCGCCTGGTTGCCATATTTCCCTTAACCGTTGTTTAGTTTAACACTCGTTAAAAATACGTTGGGAAACAGTCAAATGATAATCAGTACTTTAATGTCCTGTTTAAATTAATCGTTCGATTAGATAACCGAAACTTTAAACAGACTTTGTGAAACCGGCCCTTAATGTAGCTAACATAACCGAACCACTTTTAATATTTGAATTCATTTTTCCCTGCGCGATTTTTTTTTCCTAACCTAACTAAAAATAAGTGTATTTTGGAGGGGTCAAGGTTAGGGAGGGACCTAGGTGCGTCTCAGGCCGAATCCTATACGCCTAGTCATGCTGGGATTAGCCATGCAAGGAGAGGGTCGCATGCATCATGTGCTAGGAGGGGATTGGCCAGCCATGGCAGCGATTGGCGCCATGACTAACTCCCCTCACTCTTAAATCTAGACTATAACTAGAGATAGGTTGGGCCCAGGTAAAACCTGCATAGACACAGGGAAAACCCTCGGCACATTCATGCGGGATGCAAATTGGCATGCATTACGTGTAGGAATTTACAGGAGACAGAGGATGGTCTGGATGAAGTGTTGGACAGAGTAGAAAAGAGTCTACCATGCGGGGGTTGGGCACTTGGACTCGTGGTCCGCTTTTCCAGTTGTCCAGTACTGGATTTAGTGACCAGGGACGCAAGCGCCCCTGGTGGTGAGTGGTTGCACTGACCACTCACTCCGTCGCCAGTCAGCACTTCCCTGCGCAATAATTAAACAAATCCCGAGGTTGGCCGAAGGTGAATATTCGGGGCGTGTTCGGGCAGGAACAGAGCTTGATGTACATCTTAGGCTTCTCGAAGCGTACCTACATCTGGGACCTTGGACCAGCTACTTCATGCTAGAGGCCAGGTGTGCGTGTGAAGTCGCTCAGCGGTCCTCGGCCCAGACACAAACACGTGCGCTTGCCTCGGTGAGTCATGTCACGTGCCTTGGTATGCCCTGGGGGGGGGGGGGGGGTGTCTCGACGATAGATGGGACCCGGTGACGGATGCGTCACACCGCCGGCTGCGAGCTCCGTGTCTCTAGCACGACATTCCCCCCAGTTGCCTCCCCCCCCCCCCTTTTTTATCCCTCTGGAGCCACGCTTTTATAACCGTCACGTCTCACAGTGGTTCCAAATCCCAAAAAGCTGGCCAAAAATAGAAAAATGAAGTTTACATTTAAAGAATTCTAACTGTTGAGCCAGGTAGAGGGGTATTTCTGGCGTCTCTTCCAAGGGACGGGAAGTGGCAGATGTTGCACTGAGCCGTTGGAATGCCAGTCGAACCGGAATGCTCGTGCAGGTAGCATCGGTCGTGCGCTATGGTGTAAAAATTACGTTGCGTTTGAAGTGAAATAACATGTAGTGAAATTGAGCAACTTGAAAATTTCAAAATGTAATCTTTTCCTGGAAGTAAGTACATTATTATTATATAATTGGGATTGTTCATTTAAACCACACACCAAGAAAAAATAAAAGAAAACCCCCTACTGTAAATTTTTGTGCTCGCGGCGAAAAAAAGTTATGTGATATTAAGTAAAAGTTAATAATTCTACATAATTCAGCGACGAATCAAATATCAAGTCATTGTTTACATTCTTGAGTAATAACTGCATAAAAAATTAGCTGCACCAAACTGCCCCTTTGGTTACAGTGACTGTTTTTGTAAATATATGCAGGAATTCAGGCGCGGCAATTTCGGCGCACACGCTGTGATATTGAGTGATATGTTTCTCATACCCAAAGGAAAAATAATTTTAAAAATTGCAATTCATTATATTAATCTTGTTGTATCGTGTTGTACCAAAAAAAATACGGTTCTGCATCGTAAAAATGTTTGAAATGTATTAATTTAAGATTTATTGTCTGAATATTTTTTCACGCATTTATACATAAAATTTGTTAAGCAAGTAATATGTAACATGTGTAGGCTGCAATAAAATGTAATGGTTACCATTTTTCTTCCTTCGTGTAAAAATCATTTTATTCTGCAGAATTTGACTGTTATTTTCATTAACAAAACCATTATTGATTCTTGCAAATTATTTAGATTTGTCGCACTGTTGAACTGATTTTTTTCAGGCTCTCAGATAAGCAGTGAAGGTGTTGCATTTGGCTTCACGCGACAGGAGCTGTTCGTTTTTCTGGCAAATCATTTAAATGATAATGCGAATGAAGTATGTACAAAGTCATTGAGGTTACGTTGTCCAAAAAAGTCCATAGTCCTTACACGTTATCCGCAGATGAAAAACAAAACATTCGTAAGTTATTATGTGAGTTGCGAGACAAATGGCAAAAAGCTAAAAGAAATAAGGCGAGGTTTCTGAAAAAAAAAATACGGATTGGCTAAGCACAGTCCTCACCTTTGGGATCAATAAGGAAGTCTCAACAGAAAATAAGGATACGGCTGAAGTTCTTGGACGTGGTCGTCGTTCGCAGAGCTTGGAAGACTCCAGTGACCGGTCGAAAGAAGAAAAAGTGCAGATATTCGTAACCAGTCCAGTGCCGAAGAACTTGCATTTGCCACCCACATGAGTCTTCGAGCTGCAGGGAAATAGACGCCGCAAAAGTAGTCCTACCAGAGCGTCCAAATATAAGCAAGCTTTACACACTGTCACAAACGATACTAACGATTGTCATTCCGCTAATGCTGCTCTTTCTCTAATAATTGAATACCGTATGTACAAACATGTTTATCAGGGATTACGCTCTGGAGCACTTGAACGTAATTCGAAAACGTAATTCGAAAATGTATCCATCGTACAAATCTGTGCTAGGGGCGAAGAAAAAATATTATCCACCCAAAGATGACATAACTATCACCGAAAGTAAAGCTGCGGTAGAACTTCAAGCACTGTTAGATCATACAGCAGATCGCATATTGACGGTGCAAAGTGAAGTTTTAATTCCCTCCCATCCAAGAAATTTATAAATTGGATTTGATTTGCAAATGGGTGTGTGACGGAACATCGGGGCAAAGTATTTTCAAACAAAAATTCGATCATGACAAAGGAGAGAAAACAGATGCAATTATTTTCTTCACTTCGCTTGTGCCACTACAGCTCATTTTTGTTGATGAAGGAAATAACGAAGTGATAATCGTGTGGAAAAATCCACGACCTTCTTACCCTCGATTTTGTAGGCCGATAAAAATAGAGTTTTTGAAAGAGACTGCAGAAGGAACATGCACTGAAGTGAATGACATCAAAGAACAAAAAAAACAGCTTCAACCTTTTCATGCGATTGTGGACGGAAAAGAAATAACAATATCCTACAAATTTGCCTTAACAATGGTTGATGGTAAAGTTTGCAATTCACAGACATATACTGCATTAAGTCAACGATGCTATCTTTGCGATGCTACATCCAAAGAATTCAATGACATAGACAAGATTTTGAAGAGATAGATAAATTATCATGTACAATGTGGGTTATCATCACTGCACGCGTAGATTCGTTATTTCGAGTGCCTTATACATATTTCATACAGATTAGAAATAAAAAATGGCAAACAGATAAAAAAAGCATCGAATGTCGTAAAACGACCATACAAATATGTTTCCGTCAACAACTGGGACTTTTGATTGACCAACCGAAACAAGGATTTGGTAGCACGAATGACGGTAATACAGCTCGTCGTTTCTTTCAAAATTCCAGTGTTTCCGCATCTATAACGGGACTAGATTTAATATGCGGAGTGTGTTTGTATTTACATATATTCCCAATCTAATATATATATACACATACACATTTAGTTCCATCACAACTGAATCGTGTTCAGTGACCTCAAAAACCCTGGAGTACCAAATTTCGTAGCGATTGAATGAAATTTAGAAAAAAGTGTCCACCAATTTTAGGCCGCCATCTTGTTTATGTAAAATTTGACTTCATATTCATGTTCAGCGACCTCAAAAACATCAGAGTACCGAATTTCGTAGCGATTCAACAATACTTTCTATTTTTGGCCAGCCATTTGGGATTTGGAACCACTGTGCGTCTGCGTGGGTGCAATGCCATCATTGCCTTCCTACAGTAAAAAGAGGGGGGGGGGGGGTGTGTTTGTCTGTAAAGTCGGTTTATGGACGATAATTTTACGTGATAACGTCATAAGAAAACATTGATGAAAAATTGCATACCTACTTTTTTAATTTTTCAAATATTATTTACAGTATTAGCAAATTTTATTTAAATAATTTGTTTAAATATAATCACGAATAATTAGTTATAGAAATAAACTGAAATAAATCAATGTCAATAAATTGTTGTTAATTTGAAATGACGAAATTGGACAAATTAATATTTTTATTTTTTAATTACTGCTTTTAAAAAGCCGGCCTTAACCTGTTTGATAATATAGAAGATTTTCTCGCACGGTGGTTGGCCGGTTGTTGCACGCTCGGCTCGGGCGGAACGTGACAACGAGTCATGCTTTTTCGCGCGTGCAGCCGGCGTTCATCGATTTATAATAAGACGTTATCACGTCAAAACATTAAAATTGTTTTTGGGTCACGATTTTGTTCTGGGATGATATTCAAATCTCAAACGTGCCTGAATATTCGGCCGCATACGTAATCCCGCTGCCGTGGTGGGAAGAGTTGCTCCTGACCCTTGATGGAGTGACGAGGGGGGTCGCTGTGTGTGCTGGGACGAGATGTGCGGCCGTCTTTATGCGCGCGATCCCATTTCACGGCGCGTTTGACCCCGCGACTGCTCGCCGCCCGGGAGACTGACTGCTTCCTCCCCTCCCCCCCCCCCCCTAGGTCAGGCAGCAGCTGCAGCTGCGGGTCAGCAGGTGCCGCCCGCCACCTCTGTCCATCACATGTCCAAACTTACCGATTCTATAGAGACCGGAAAAATTCGCGAATTCATTTCGCGATAGGCTTAAAAAAACAAATAGTTATACCTCAGTGCTGCCTCTGCTATTGGCTCACAACTCACCTGGATGACTCTGGGCCAATGAGAAACACCCAACCAACGCTTTATCGAATCACAGGCTGCTACGTTGGGACGTCTCACAAGACAGCAGCCAATGAGTGGGTGACATTTGACTGAGAGTACGTATAACTATGAAGTTCATCCTACAGGTCATTGAACCCGCGAAATTTCCTGTCCCTAGTTATTGTGTACTATATTTCTTCGTCGTATCGTTCGAGTTGATTATTGATTTAAATTTTTATTTATATAGATGATAAGCCAGAAGCCCTTTTTTTTAACTGAATGAATTCATTTTAAGTGACAAGAAAAATTTATCCTGTAAGCTTTGCGACGAGATATTCAGGCGGTCAGTATGATGAATTCTTTGGATTTGCCTGGAACTTCTCCCCCTGCAATGTTACCGTATAAAAATAGTCATTGTATTTTCACCTACGAAGGAATGAATATCCGCCGAGCGATGGCTGCAGTGGTAAGCTACTGCGCCCTGGCACCGGACAGGGCCAGGGACCAAGGGGAAGCCTTCTTTTCACAGACGAGAGAGCCAAACGTCCGATTGTGCATCTTCGGTTGTTTTTTTTTTTTGTTCATTGTAAAAGGTTAGGTTAGCTACATTATAAATACTTTAAAACATTGTGGACGGTTGATTTGGTTAGGATAGCTACATTAAAGATACTGTGAAATCATGTAAACGGTTTCCTAGCCCTGGATAGGTACATATTAAAAAGTTATTTGCTAAGCAAACATAAAATGATTTTACAGTATTTTTTAATGTAGCTTTACCTACCTAATATAACCAACCATCCACAATGTTTTAAAGTATTTATAATGTAACTAACCTATCCTAATCGACTGCAAAATATAATGCCACACCGGTTTATACAATGAGATGGAACGGGAAAAAAAGCGAGCATGAACTTCGGGGAACTTCGGGTGTGGCTCTCTCGTCTGTGAAATGAAGGCTTCCCGGGACAGAGGGATGTCAGCTCGGCTGTTATTGCGAAAGTTTCGCCGCCCCGTCCCCAGCTGTCCCCGCGCGAACCTACGGGCCGCGCAGGGACAACTGGACAGCCCGAGTTAGAATGGCTTCCCACGATTCGTTTAGTGCCTGTCCGTGACATCTCCTCCACTGTCCGTGACAGCCCGTGCTGCTTGCAGTGTCCGGCTGGGCTCGACCCTCGGAACATGGTCGCTAGAAACTGGTGCGGACAGAGAAACGAAGTTTCAAACGTGAAAACACATAAGTAGAGACCTGCAAAATTCGCGGTTCCGATGGCCTTCAGGATAGACTGCACATACCCCTGTACACTCGGGCAAATAACGCAAGTTCATTGGCTGCCGACTTGTAAGTCGTCTCAGCTGGTTTGTCTGTGATTCGATCCTTCTTTGGTTTAGGGTTTATAACTGGTTGAGATTCGTCCAGATGAACAGTGAGCCAATAGCAAAATTATCTAAGAGTTATATGTGTTTGAATTCTAGCCTATCACCGAATGAATCCGCGGATTTTGCAGGTCTCTACACATAAGAAATATATAGACAAACTTCTACAATAATTGTCACATCCCTGTGAAGAAAATTTTATTGCTTCTGCATTGTGGCCAAAGAAGTACATGCAAAATAGAAATATATATGTGTGCTATTTATGTAGTCAGATTTTGTAATAATTTTTTTTTTTCCAGCCTTGTATTTGAGTTTGTCTTTTTGTGCCTACTAGTTTTACAGGTTGAAGCAGAAATCATTGCATTAACTGAAATGTGTTTGCACATCTTTGAACAGTATGAAACAAAGTCGCTATCCGCGTCTGTATGTCTGTTCTCACATGGGTTTTTGTTGCGGTTACACAATCGTTTAGAGAATTTCTTCAGGTCGGTTTATTTGTATAATACATTCATAATTAATTTTAATTTAGTAGATAAATTTTGACGCTTTATAATCAAGTCGTAAAAAATAATTGGTTGTCTGTAAAGTCGGTTTACGGACGATATTTTAACGTGACAACGTCATAAAAAAACATTGATGAAATGATTGCATACTTTTATGAATAAAATTGAATCATTTTTATTTTAATAATTAAAGAATAAATACTTAGAGTTATACTAGTAATCAGATTTTTAAAATGCAAGAATGATTAACCTTTATTGCCGAAATTGTTGTTGTAATAAGCAATGAAAACCACATTAACTTTTCACTTCACTTTATAAACAGTCGACGAAACAGTTCACGTGTAGATGACTTGTAATTAATTTTAAAAACTGGCGTTTAGCTATAAAGTTTAAATATAATTTGAACAAGTTTTCATATAAATAAACTGTAGGCCTAATCAAATATATATCATCAATTATATGAATCACCATAATTTTTTAGTCAATTGTAACATAACCTACTATTACTGCTCTCGCTGACAGATGCTACTTTTTTTAATAACAAAAGAATAAATTCTTGAAATTATACTAGTAATCAGATTTTTAAAATGCAAGAATAATTAACCTTTATTGCCGAAATTGTTGTTGTAATAAGCAATCAAAACCACAGATTAAAATTTGTCGAGAATATTTTACGTTTTTATGTCTTCCACTGCTCAAAATAATATGCAATTGTGGCCCCTGACGCGAAATTTTATTTATAATTCATTAATATTAACGCTCCTCGCGATACACAAAGGAAAATATGTATAAACGAATGCCTGGTTCCCGCGGCAGTTAAAAGATAGCACGATTCGTTCGGTTCGCGTCCGTCACCGTAGATGGCAGCACGGTAGGGGAATAACATTATTTCGTTTTTATAATACGATTTTATAACAAATACGCATCCCAAATACACCAAACTTATTTATAATGTGTTACAATATTTTATTAAAACATTGTGCAAAAGATCCCGGGTGTAATTTGAATTATTATGTGTAACTGTAAAACACCATTGTTAGTTAAAAACATATTTGAAAATTCAACATTACTTTTAAATAACCGTAACGATTGTGCTGAAAATCGGTGGACGATCCTTAAATTATATAATATTAATAATTCAAACGTCGAAAACACGATTTAAAAGTCAAATCGATGGTTGTTCCAATCGAGTGGAAGAGAGATACGGCGCATGCGTACAATGAGCGTAACGGGACACCCGTAGTGGGACAATGTGCGTTACGGGACACTTTTTCATGCGTGCAGCTGGCGTTCATAGATTTATAAGACGTTATCACGTCAAAAAAGGGTCTTGGTTTTTGAGTGTTAGTTTTTTTTTTTCTCTTCAGAATATTTAAAATCCCTACTCTCACCAAATTATTAGATACTGTGACTGTTAATTTTTATCACGCAATCATGAATAACCCTAATGTTAATAAAAATTCCAAATTTATGAAAAGACTCGACTATTCATACTGTAAAAAAATATATATGATGCTATCTTAACAATACATTGCTTGAATGCTTTGTAACGTGGCTGGTCCACTAAGGAACCGTGAATGAAGAGAGAGAGGGAAACTTGTTTGCCGGGGGGGGGGGGGGGTGGTGAAGAGGGGAAGAGGGGACAGGGTTGGCAGCCGTGATCGGGCGCACTTGAAGTATCGACGGAGAGTTGGCGAGCGTGACCGAGGGCGCGCCCAGGGGCCTCGCTTCTCGCTCGCCTGCAGCAGGGGCGGACCATCTCTCACGCCACATCACGGACAACGGACGGACGTACGGACAGACAGACCTGCGTTGTACGTGGAGTGAGGAGCAGTAACTATGCTACGAACAAACACAGTAAAAATCACTCTAAATACTTAATTAACGCCGCTATTTTTTTTTTGCGTTTGAATAAAAAAAGAAGTATGCCATTGTTAAATAAAAAAATAAAATAATTGATTTCTTTCGTTTTAGTTTTAGATGTAAATGACGTGAACAAATAAAAGCAACTCTATAAAACTGTGTGATTCAGAAATACAAGCGCGAGAGAGAGAGAGAGAGAGAGAGAGAGAGAGAGAGAGAGAGAGAGATCTGTCGCCCCTCCTCGGGAGGCCTTCTTTTCACAGACGAGAGAGCCAAACGTCCGATCGTGCATCTTCGGTTTTTTTTTTTGTTCATTGTAAAAGGTTAGGTTGGCTACATTATAAATACTTTAAAACATTGTGGACGGTTGATTTGGTTAGGATAGCTACATTAAAGATACTGTGAAATCATGTAAACGGTTTCCTAGCCCTGGATGGCTGCATATTAAAAAGTTATTTGCTAAGCAACCATAAAATGATTTTACAGTATTTTTAATGTAGCTATACTTACCTAATATAACCAACAATCCACAATATTTTTAAGTATTTATAATTTAGCTAACCTATCCTAATCGACCGCAAAATTTAAATGCCACACAGGTTTATACAATGACATAGAACGGAAAAAAAAGCGAGCACGAACTTCGGGGAACTTCGGGTGTGGCTCTCTCGTCTGTGTAATGAAGGCTTCCCCCCTCCCCTCCACTCGTCCACGTCCGCGCCTCTGGTTGGTTGTCGGAGCTGACATGTTCGTTATCGGCCGGCGCGCTGCTAGGGCGGGCAGGAGCGAGCGAGGCGCAGACATGAAGATGAAAGACCCCCGGGACAAGGGACGGGGGTGAAAGGGGGGAATATCTCCCGCGAGGTAAAAGAATTTATGGAGCAAAGTTTTCCGACTGACTTTGCATTTGAAGTTCCCCTCCCCCCTTCTCCCCCCTCTACCATGGCTGGGCGGGGCTGAAGAGAAGAAGCGGGAAAAAATGAAAATGCTAAAATAAAAAGAAAAGAGAACTCTGTATAACTGTCCCGAAAAAGTTTTCAGATAAATTCGACGGGGTGCTTCAAAAATGAAAGGAATAATGTGTAAAAAAAAAAAGTAAATAAGCAAAACTGTCTGTCTGCCTGCCTGCGCCTGTGTACGTATTGGCTTCAAAAATACGTACTTCAGTAACTTAATAAATCTGTGTTTGTTCATTTTATATTTTAGTCCTCAGAAAACATGCTATTTGCTGCAAAACACTCGTTGCTCTGTAGCGCATTAAAATAAAAATAAAAATATTCAGAGAATGAAAAATAAAAATGTTTCATGATCATAGACCCCGAAAATGTTTCATAGCTTGCTTTGTGTTGCCCGTCTGAATGTACGTGCTAATTCATTAGCTCCCGGGCTGGGTCACTTTTGTGTGGAACGCCTCTCCAGCTGTCGAGTGGAGTATACTGTTCCTATAGCAGCTGGTCCTGAGCACATCTCAGCCAGGAATCGCACCCGTGGCCTTGTACTCGCCGGAAACACCAGCAAACAGAACAATCGAAGAGAATATAAACAGCAGCTGCTCGCCGATGTAGAGTGGAAGCTTACAAACATCTTCGAGAACTTACCGAAACGAAACAAACGCCATTCGTCAGCGAAGTGAATACAACTGTAAAGGAACCATTATCTTTGAAAGATTTGTGCAATGGGAGTGCATTACTTGATGTAAGCTTTTGGACATACGCCATTGCTAAGCACTTTTTCTGTAGAAGAAAACTACAAAAAACACAAAAGACAAAAACACAAAATAAGCAAAAAAATTGCTGTTGTCAACAGAATATAAACACCACATAATATTCCATAACAGGAATATGGTCAACAAACAAAGAAAAACTAAGAAAAATGGACTAACAGAACGAAAAAAAACAACCACAAATATGATTACAGCACAAAAATATTGAACCCAAAAAGATTCAGCACAACAGTTGATACGAGACAAAAAACACAGCAAAACGAATTGACGAAACAAACACAATTGTTTTCCAAAAACAGAAGAGAACGAAAAAAAAACCCACAAATGATGACAGCACAAAAATATTGAACCCAAAAAGATTCAGCACAACAGTTGATACGAGACAAAAAACACAGCAAAACGAATTGACGAAACAAACACAATTGTTTTCCAAAAACAGAAGAGAACGAAAAAAAAACCCACAAATGATGACAGCACAAAAATATTGAACCCAAAAAGATTCAGCACAACAGTTGATACGAGACAAAAAACACAGCAAAACGAATTGACGAAACAAACACAATTGTTTTCCAAAAACAGAAGAGAACGAAAAAAAAACCCACAAATGATGACAGCACAAAAATATTGAACCCAAAAAGATTCAGCACAACAGTTGATACGAGACAAAAAACACAGCAAAACGAATTGACGAAACAAACACAATTGTTTTCCAAAAACAGAAGAGAACGAAAAAAAAACCCACAAATGATGACAGCACAAAAATATTGAACCCAAAAAGATTCAGCACAACAGTTGATACGAGACAAAAAACACAGCAAAACGAATTGACGAAACAAACACAATTGTTTTCCAAAAACAGAAGAGAACGAAAAAAAAACCCACAAATGATGACAGCACAAAAATATTGAACCCAAAAAGATTCAGCACAACAGTTGATACGAGACAAAAAAACACAGCAAAACGAATTGACGAAACAAACACAATTGTTTTCCAAAAACAGAAGAGAACGAAAAAAAAACCCACAAATGATGACAGCACAAAAATATTGAACCCAAAAAGATTCAGCACAACAGTTGAAACGAGACAAACACAAGGAACCCTCGCGCCAACTAGCGCAATGTGGCCGAAAACCGCCGGTCCGTTGGCCGGTGTCCAGTTTTCACATTTTATACTGAATTATAAATGAATGAATGGAGTCTACGTGAACTTTGGATGGAGGATCATGCTGTACTTTCTCGTGAACATCGTAATTTATAGTTATATCAACATCTTTTATCATAATAATATTATAATTATATTTTATAATGTATAGCATATACAGTAGTATATAAATGTATTTCCGGCTACTGGAGTCGAGTTTGGAGACGGAGCCGATGGCCGCAATCTTGGAGTGTGACATCACGGCGGCCATCTTGAATGACCTTGACCTTGGCATTTGATATTTACCTTCAAAATTTGACAAACATTCGCGAAAAATAAACCAAATTCGCAAAAATATCCAGTTTTTAGAGGAAAAAATTCCGCCAAAAAATCTTCAAATAATAAGAAAAAAAATTGTCCTCATTTCTAGGGAAAAATTCCTATAATGAGGAAAATTTTCCCGTTTCAGTTCTCAAAAAATATCAGAGGCTTTAAAATTCCTAAATGTTACTTAAGACACCTAAAAGCAAGTCGCGCTAAGCCGCCGAGGTCATGACCTTGACCAATAAGATGTAATGGCCACCATTTTGAATTGTGACGTAACCGTTGCAATTATTGTTAAAGTCGCCATCTTGAAAATCCGTAATTATCAGAAAATTTTGGGAAATGTTTTTATGTATAAAAAAATTATGTTATAAAAATATTTAATAAAAACATTCCGTCATTTTAATGTTATGTGAAGTCAGGCCGCCATTTTGGAAATTCGTAATTATTTAGCTATCAATCCGGGAAGAAATTTTTAATTAAATAAAAATATTATTTAAATTCAATTTTAATAAAATTTAATTAAAAAACGTACTTACATCATGCAGCTCTATTTCCTCGGTTCGAACCTGGTGAGGACCAAATAAAAACGGCGCTGGATCATTCCTCCACGGAGACCACAGACTGACCTCTTGTAATCCGCGACAGTCGCGAGTTACTTGCTGGAACTACTTTTATCAGAACTGTACAAGAATTTTTAAGACTTTAAAATAATTTTAGTTAAGGTTTTGAAGATATTTTTAGTTATCTAGTTATTTTATTGTGGTTTAATTTGTAAGTTAAGAGGTACTTATTTTATAAGCTTATTTTTTATAATAATACTTACGAGCGTTGGGCTTGTCGGGAAATGTAAGTTTTTAAGTGCAAATCTCTGCACAAGAAATGGCCGAAGTTTTTAATTTTTTTTTTAGGGATTATTATTTTAACTTTCTTTTAATTCTTTTGCAACGTGGTTTTATATAGTACAGAAATTTTACGTGAGTTGTCAAATAGAAACGAGACAGTGGTGTTTTTTGAATAAATACGTTAGCGCGTGCGAGGTTCGAGACGTGGAGGGGGAGGGTAGGCAGGAGGGAGCAGGTGTGAACCGTGAATGACGTGTGAAAGGTTTGGAGGGGGGAGCTGCGACATGTAGCCACGTGTTTCCTGCGCAATACTGAAGGGGTGTACAATGTGGAGAGGGTTTTCACTAAGACGACACCGTGCCAAGCGCGGCTGCAGAAGGGGGGGGGGGGCGGTGGGGGCGATAGCCCCTCCCGAGACCAATTTCATTGATTAGTGTATATTTATGTTTACTTCAATATTTAATTTCACATGTTAAACTTTTATCTCATCAAAAGTTGCACGGAGCTACTAAGGTTCTGTATTTGAAACCTGTGATTTGTACATAATATTCCGAGGCCAATATCTGACCACTTTCATTTTTTTGCAACTACGACCTTTCTTTGTGCGATAGCCCCTCCCGAAAAGTCATCCTGAAGCCGCCATTGCACCGAGGCGTCACGCAACAAGCAGCTACGTCCGGCAGCGCTGTCTGTGTGTGTGTGAGTGTGCGAGTTTGTGTAGGTGTGTGAGTGTGAGTGTGACTGTGTGTGTCTCGTGACGCGCCATTCGGACGGCTACAAGTTTTTCGGTCGGTGCCACAAATCACCGAGTGGTCCCACCGAAAGGGCTGGAAGATCGCCACCCCCCCCCTCCCCCTACGAGAATCATCGTCACAAGGTAAGTCTAGACCTCGTTGTATTTTCCCCGGCGGGCGCGGCGAAGCCAAGAAACAACTGTGTCGGCACAATTCAACTTTGCCCTGCGATGCCGAGTTTACTTTCAGTTGGAAACATGCCTTTACGTCACTTGGATTTAAAACTTTGCTTAACACAGAGACAGTTATCCTCGTGGCTCTAAAAATGAAACTCCCCTTCAACGCGTTTGGACAGGTTTATGAAAAGGTTAATAAAAGACCCGGCTCTGATATAGTACAAGGTTTATCTAGTGGTTGTTAATTGTTGATAAAAAATGATATATTTACGTGTTTAAAATTACGGCATATTTTTAAATTATGTATTAATATAGATTTTTTAAGGTGATAAACCTGAAATTTGAAATACCTATTCATCTTAGTGAACTCGCATTTTATCGTCCTTTTTTTCGTATTTTTATATTGTAATGCATTTATAAAGAAGGCGAATATGATGAGTAATTTTTTGAGTATGGTTGTGTACTATTTACTGCTAAGTTGTTTTGCCATGATTAAGCCTAAAATGTATGACTCTTTATGAAAAGATTGAGATAAGTAAAACATAATTTAGAGACAATTCATAAAATTATTCCAACTCGTCTCCTGCAGTTTCATGCCCTGCTAAGTTTTGTTGTGGGAACTTCCGTGCGGGTAAAGAACAGCGCGGTTAGTATTGTTTGTAATTACCAAAAAAAAATAATTAAGTTTGTGTGTATACTTCCCTGCGCTGCTTCTAGCCGGTCCTACACGTTGTGGCTCAGGCATAGGCTACACTCCCACAACTGATACCACTGTAGCCTATGTATTATGGCAGCTAGTATGATGTCACGTCCGCCATATTGTGTTCGTCTGCTGGAAGCCGCCATCTCGGATTATGACATCACAGCCGTAATCATGTTTTCGTCTGCTGGAGGCCGCCATCTTGTATATGACGTCACGCTCGCCATCTTGTTTTCGTCTGCTGGAGGCCGCCATCTTGGATTATCACATCATGTATAAAAATAATAAAAAGGCAGAAGCATATAAGAGGTGCTATCAAAAGGCAACGTGGGAATAAACCGCCAAAAGATGCGCCTAAAAGTGCCATTGGACGGATGCGAGAGTGCAGGGCGCTAAAAGAGGCATTTATTCATTTGAGATCATACCTGCATCCTTACTATTCTCAATAATTTTTATCCCTTGTTCAATAATTCTACTAATAATTTATCTCTCTCTATGAATAATAAGCAAAACGTTTTACTTCTGTCGCGCGTAGACTCAACGCACACATTTTGTTTTGGGAAGCCTTCTTTTCACAGACGAGAGAGCCAAAACCCGAAGTTCCCCGAAGTTCATGCTCGCTTTTCTTTTTCCGTATCATAAATTTAGCTATCCTAACCAAATCAACCGTCCACAATGTTTTAAAGTATTTATAATGTAGCTAACGTTTGGCTCTCTCGTCTGTGAAAAGGTTTCCCAATTTTTTTATACCTTAAAACGTCCGTGAAAACACCCGTTATAAACCCGTTTCAGTGTCCAAAAAATACACGCTAGAGACGAAACCAGGGAATAAAACTTGTATAGCCAAGGACTCTTCAATGGGCCCGTGTAGTCGGGGTGTATCTGTGTGAGTGAGGCGGGATGATAAGAGCGACGCTCGCTGGTATTTCTAGCGCGGTATCGCCTCTAAGCGCAAGGCTGTGAACTGGCAAGCAGCCTACTCGTCGTACATAGGACAATTATAATTTTGAGCGGTGATCTTAACATTATATAACATATAAATGAAGATAAAAGATAATTAATTTCCTTTAAGTGCTTTCAGGATTCTGTACCGGTTGCTTTACGCAAAAAAAATTATTCCAAAACAGGTTTTTTATAGCAATTTTATCTCTACAATAACCGTTAAAAAACTTAATTTAAAATCAAAAATACTTTTCGGACCTAAGCGAATTCTTAAAAAGTTTTTCGTAAATAGAGCCCACTCAGAATTCTTGAGTAGTTTTCAACACGCGTTGTTTTTCCTGAAACTCTGAGCTCCGTGTGTGTGTCACGGCAGGCGGGGGCCTTAAGTGCTATTCGTAATCAGACACTTTTACTAAATGTTGTGTGGTTTGTAAATGGCGCGTCAACACCTGGGGCTATAAACGCCGTTTGACGACCCGGCAGGCGGTCAACGTGAGACCTCTATAGGGCGTGACTGGTCAGCTCGGCCATCCTTGGGGCGTAAGTGTCTGGAAGCACAGCCTGGTAGCACAGGGCAGTCCCGCGCGTGAAGCACAGCCTGGTAGCACAGGACAGTCCCGCGCGTGAAGCACAGCCTGGTAGCACAGGGCAGTATCGCGCGTGAAGAACAGCCTGGTAGCACAGGGCAGTATCGCGCGTGAAGCACAGCCTGGTAGCACAGGGCAGTCTCGCGCGTGAAGCACAGCCTGGTAGCACAGGGCAGTCTCGCGCGTGAAGCACAGCCTGGTAGCACAGGGCAGTCTCGCGCGTGAAGCACAGCCTGGTAGCACAGGGCAGTCTCGCGCGTGAAGCACAGCCTGGTAGCACAGGGCAGTATCGCGCGTGAAGAACAGCCTGGTAGCACAGGGCAGTATCGCGCGTGAAGCACAGCCTGGTAGCACAGGGCAGTCTCGCGCGTGAAGCACAGCCTGGTAGCACAGGGCAGTCTCGCGCGTGAAGCACAGCCTGGTAGCACAGGGCAGTCTCGCGCGTGAAGCACAGCCTGGTAGCACAGGGCAGTCTCGCGCGTGAAGCACAGCCTGGTAGCACAGGGCAGTCTCGCGCGTGAAGCACAGCCTGGTAGCACAGGGCAGTCTCGCGCGTGAAGCACAGCCTGGTAGCACAGGGCAGTCTCGCGCGTGAAGCACAGCCTGGTAGCACAGGGCAGTCTCGCGCGTGAAGCACAGCCTGGTAGCACAGGGCAGTCTCGCGCGTGAAGCACAGCCTGGTAGCACAGGGCAGTCTCGCGCGTGAAGCACAGCCTGGTAGCACAGGGCAGTCTCGTGCGTGAAGAACAGGCTGGTAGCACAGGGCAGTCTCGCGCGTGAAGCACAGCCTGGTAGCACAGGGCAGTCTCGCGCGTGAAGAACAGGCTGGTAGCACAGGGCAGTCTCGCGCGTGAAGCACAGCCTGGTATCACAGGGCAGTCTCGCGCGTGAAGCACAGCCTGGTAGCACAGGGCAGTCTCGCGCGTGAAGCACAGCCTGGTAGCACAGGGCAGTCTCGCGCGTGAAGCACAGCCTGGTAGCACAGGGCAGTCTCGCGCGTGAAGCACAGCCTGGTAGCACAGGGCAGTCTCGCGCGTGAAGCACAGCCTGGTAGCACAGGGCAGTCTCGCGCGTGAAGCACAGCCTGGTAGCACAGGGCAGTATCGCGCGTGAAGCACAGCCTGGTAGCACAGGGCAGTCTCGCGCGTGAAGCACAGCCTGGTAGCACAGGGCAGTCTCGCGCGTGAAGCACAGCCTGGTAGCACAGGGCAGTCTCGCGCGTGAAGCACAGCCTGGTAGCACAGGGCAGTCTCGCGCGTGAAGCACAGCCTGGTAGCACAGGGCAGTCTCGCGCGTGAAGCACAGCCTGGTAGCAAAGGGCAGTCTCGCGCGTGAAGCACAGCCTGGTAGCACAGGGCAGTCTCGCGCGTGAAGAACAGCCTGGTAGCACAGGGCAGTCTCGCGCGTGAAGCACAGCCTGGTAGCACAGGGCAGTCTCGCGCGTGAAGCACAGCCTGGTAGCACAGGGCAGTCTCGCGCGTGAAGCACAGCCTGGTAGCACAGGGCAGTCTCGCGCGTGAAGCACAGCCTGGTAGCACAGGGCAGTCTCGCGCGTGAAGCACAGCCTGGTAGCACAGGGCAGTCTCGCGCGTGAAGCACAGCCTGGTAGCACAGGGCAGTCTCGCGCGTGAAGCACAGCCTGGTAGCACAGGGCAGTCTCGCGCGTGAAGCACAGCCTGGTAGCACAGGGCAGTCTCGCGCGTGAAGCACAGCCTGGTAGCACAGGGCAGTCTCGCGCGTGAAGCACAGCCTGGTAGCACAGGGCAGTCTCGCGCGTGAAGAACAGGCTGGTAGCACAGGGCAGTCTCGCGCGTGAAGCACAGCCTGGTAGCACAGGGCAGTCTCGCGCGTGAAGCACAGCCTGGTAGCACAGGGCAGTATCGCGCGCGAAGAACAGCCTGGTAGCACAGGGCAGTATCGCGTGTGAATAGCTTCACCGTGCACCAGCGTTCGTAAACGACGAGAGAGAGAGAGAGAGAGAGAGAGAGAGAGAGAAAGAGAGAGATAGAGAGAGAAAGTAAGAGAGAGAGAATTTCTCGTTCAAACGAATAATTATTTTAAATAGTACCGATGCAATCTTCATGATATTTCAGCTTCCAGAACAGTATCAGATTTTATTTTATTTTCCGATCATCATAATTATTGGTAACGTAAAATATAAACTGTAGCGCGATATTTTTTATATATCAAGTACATTTTTACGTAAACAATAAATCTTCGTCTTTGGCACATACATTAACAATCACCTAAACTCACGGGCGTAGCCAGGATTTGCGGGACAAAGGGGAACATATTAAACTATAACAAGAATACGTTTTTGATAAGCCTGTTTTTGGAGGTCTGAGGGAAATGGTACGGAATAATCCTCTCTCTTCATCTCCTCCTCCCTATTACAGAAAAGCTACTGATCCTGTATTTATCCCCTGGACAAGTTGTCAAAAGATGATGCTCTAACACGCATTTTTTTTTTTCAAAACGTGAAATATTTAAATAAAACGAGACACTTATAAACGGTAGATCTTTACACTATGCACTACTGCTTATTATTGGATTCTAATACGTGTTCAAAGAGGCTACTTACTCTATTATAATTTTACATATTCAGTGGCCATAATTTTAGTTAAATATTCGCTATTATAAGCTGGTTAGTGAGTTCACTTAGAGGAAGATCTCGGCCCCTTGCCTTTCCGTCTCACAAACTTGCCATGTGAGAATATTGAAGGTAAATATATCAAATAAACGAAATATATATAATAATATTCAGTTCTCTGTGAATTAGCGATGAGGGAGACGTCACGCAACAAAAATGAGTCCAGATTCTGGGATCAGAGGGAATATTTCAAAGCTGTGGGGTATGCAGTAAACATTAGGGGAAATAAAAAAAATGGTTGTCTGTAAAGTCGATTTACGGACGATACTTTAACGTGACAACGTCATAACAAATCTTTGATGAAATGATAGTTTAGTTAAAGTACTAAATCTAAAAGCTACTTTTGAAAAGCCTGCCTTAACCTATTTAATATAATAGTAGATTCATAGGCCAATCGAGTGGAAGAGAGATAGATGCGGCGCAAGCGTACAATGAGCGTAACGGGACACAACGTAACGGAACAATGTGCGTAACGGGACATTCTTCGTGCGTGCAGCCGGCGTTCATCGATTTATTAGACGTTGTCACGTCAAAAAAAAACTTCACGGTGATAGTTACTCACTTGGCTTGTATCCTTCTAAGTGTCCTTTAGCCCTAGGAATGTGTGTACTGAGCAAGGTCTATGTTACCTTCAGCTAATAACTGTGCAGTACTCTGTTTCTCTGGATGTTAAATTCAACCCGTGTAGCGGAAAAACAAAACACAAACCGATATTGCAGTTTCATCATGCCAATGTTTCACTGCGTAATTGCTTTTTGTAAAAAAAAAAAATAAAAGAAATAATAATTGCGCCCCGTGTGCCGAGTCCATGGAGAGAATAAACAAAACAGAAACGCGTTGCTTTTGTTAAGAGCCGACGGGGAAAATAAAACACGTTTCTCTGCTTCCAGAAGTAGTTAACTCTAGAGATGAAAGATATGATAGGAATTCTCAAAAGGCAAAACATTGGCGAGAATTGTTGTAATTCTCAGATTTTAATTTACTCCTGCGCAGTGTGAACGTTTTGTTCTATTCTTAAAGCTTTACCCCCCCCCCCCTCCTTTTTCTCTTTGTCATGTTTCGTGTTTTATCAGACTGCAGGGGCCTGGAGTCGCTACAGAAGAATGGAAAATGTCAAAATTACATCGGCGTGTTTCCGATGCTGGAATTTTCAATTGTGACTTCAACGTATTTGCCAGTCGCCAGTAGCGAATCATACCGCTTGCAAATAAACACCTGAAAAAGACAAATTTTCACATCGAAATGCTGTAGGTTGTTTGCGACAGTTAAGTTACAGAAAGTGTTAAAAAAACGATTTCACACAGTTTCAATAAAATAAAAGAATCCTCTCTATTTTACTAGTTGAAGCGGGATCAGAGAGTTAAAATTAAAGGCTGAATGAAAATGATTTCCACATTATTTAGTATTTGAACTTCTATTTCGTCTTCAGAAACCATTAGCCATGACCTGACCGGTCTTGTGCAGTGAACCGACAATGCGACCTCGTTACGACCATTCATATGACTTGATGTAAGCTTTTGGACATACGCCATTGCTAAGCACATGTACGTCTGTAGAAGAAAACTACAAATAACCAAAACACAAAAACACAAATTAAGCAAAAAATTGCTGTTGTCAACAGGATATAAACACCACATAATATTCCATAACAGGAATATGGTCAACAAAGAAAGAAAATCAAAGAAAATTGGACTAACAGAACGGAAAAAAACCCACAATTGATGACAGCACAAAAATATTGAACCCAAAAGTGGTGTTTATATCCTGTTGACAACAGCAATTTTTTTGCTTAATTTGTGTTTTTGTCTTTTGAATTTTTTGTAGTTTTCTTCTACAGACATACATGTGCTTAGCAATGGCATATGTTCAAAAGCTTACATCTAGTCATGCACTCCCATTGCACAAATCTTTCAAAGATAAGACCATTCATATGTTCGTTATTTGGGGAGTGGGATGGTTTGAGCTGAAAGAAAATTCTACCTCCCCAAATAGCTCTGTAAAGTTTATCTACAGTTTTAATCTATTTTCAGCGTATAGTATACTAAACTACAGCATAAACTACTACCTCGATACGAATAAAACGTTTGAAACTAAGCTTGAACTCAACAAAACAATACCTATGTACGTGTTACTGCGTTGATGTTAATAAACATTATATAAAACTAGCTAAAGTATACCCGGCGTTTCCCGGGCTGAACACAATGTAAAAAATATCACTAGCAAGTTTCAAGTCTGTATGACATACACTTGAAAAACGGGAAATTTTTAATTTTAAACTCCCATCTCGGTGCATCAAGGCTACGCATCAGCAAAACCGGGAACACAATATTCAGCTACATTTTGTGATAAGGCAGGTAACCAATAGGCAAGACGTGGCGGACGCACCGAACGATAGCGCGTTACGAATTCAAGACAACGCCATCTATTGACGACGTTCTAAATTATATTGTTATTAACGTCTTTATTTCGTTAGCAGCCGCGAGCTTCACTAAGCGGACGGGTCTTGCCAAGGAGAAGGATGGTAAGTCGCCTAACCTTACGATATGACCGTGTGGCGGACATAGAGAAATTACACACACTCATTGTTTACTATGTGTCCATGACCTATGATTTTCTGTTATAAATTTACCCATGGTGATCGGTTGGACGGTATAGAAGTTGATGCGCTGCAACATCATCCAGTAGGGTGTTACAAAAAATGGATAGCATAAAAACCTTCTCCATGAAAAACACTTCGATGTGCCAATTTTCAAAAATGATCAGTCAAACGGTGTCGGAGTTTATCAATCTTATATATGCCAACATCCATTTATATTATTGCATTTTTACTCTGAGTAATAAACAATGAAATAATAAATATTTATTTTTTAAAAGGTTATTGCGTGTAATGTTGACCGGAAACTTGCTTAAGAACACACTGAAGTCTGGGACTCACGCCCAGTTTTTTATTGCATTTCCTTGCTATTACTACTAATTGAGAAATTTTCCTGTAAATCTATACCGATAGTCCTTTTGACGTGACAAAGTCTAATAAATGGATGAACGCCGCCTGCACGCACGAAAAAGTGTCCCGTTACACACATTGTCCCGTTACGCTCATTGTTCGCTTGCGCCGCATCTATCGCTCTTCCACTCGAATGGAACAACCATCGATTTGACTTTTTCGAGGCACATTAAACTTGAAACACTCGAATTCGTTTTCTACTTTTCCTATCATCGTCCTATCCTTAACAGAATAACACAGCTTGGAAGAAGTTAAATTGCAAACATGTATAAAAGTTATAGTTAAAATAATCTCTTCGTTAAAGTAATAAACAAATTTGTATTAATGAGTGCAAATAAAAGTAAATTTATCAATTAAATTGTAGATTTCATTTCACTCCTTCTTTGTATCCATACAAAATAGTGATAATTCAATAAATATGATTCAATTTTATTCATAAAAGTATGTAATAATTTCATCAATGTTTTGTTATGACGTTGTCACGTTAAACTATCGTCCGTAAATCGACTTTAATATTTACATTACTGATAAATAATTCTACTTAAAACTGTCTGATCACCCAATCACTTGCACTGAAAAAAAAAAGTATATTCTCAGGTCACTCAATGTCTGTCAAGTTCCGCAGTTCGCGCTCCTGACTGGAGCTAGGCTCGACAGTGGTTCGCCCCTTACCTCGCGCCTGTCCACTCACACAGACACAGTCTCGCGCCACTCAGTCGCACTCTCTCGATCCCGTCACTCATCGTAGCGCCACTCTCGAGGCGGTATCTCGCCCTCTTCGCCGATGTCGCACTTCCCTTCACTCGCGGAACCCTCTGAATCCTCGGAACTCCTGCGGAGGCCGGCGTCGTCGCTTATATACCCCGTGGCGTCCTTCTCGAAGGGACGAGAGCGACTGTGACGTGTCGAGTCATCCCGGGGCCGACCCGACGCACGAAAAGTACAGAAAGGCGGCGTTTATTCGCGCCACTCCACGCGGCGGCCTCGGGAAAACCCGCAGGATTCCCAGAACGCTTGAAGTGTCAGTGACAACAGGATGGTGAGCAGGGAGCGGAGGGGGATGGTCAGCCAGACCCCTGTAGCGCGTGGCATGTGTGACGTTTGCGCCCGTGCGGGGCCGCTGGCCAGACTCTCTGGAATACCTTGCCTCCTAGCACGCGTGTAACACTATGAAAACAAATGTGGATAGACGATAAATCTTCACATAGTTTTCAAAATGAAATCAACATAATATATATTTTATTTTTGTGTTAGGGAACGGGGACAGTTTCCACCAGAATGTTCAGGAAGGACCGGGTATTGGCTCCTGTAGCCCCTGAGCAGTGCTGAGGGGGCGGGGGGAGACAGGAAGTGCTGGATGAGCGGAAACGTGTCTGCGGCGCCAACTTGGTCGCCTGCACGAGATGTCACGTCCACTCCCCCCACCCCCCGCACCTTTGCCGCGTCCGGATAGGGTCACGTGCTACCCGCGGTTAACTAAGTAGGGCTTAAGGGTGTCATGTATGGCACAAGGTAGAGGTGGTTGAGTACGGAACCTGCCGAATGACGTCTCGGCTGGGCGGAATCTCGCTCCAAACTAACTGCCTGTAATTTCAGGTGCATGTGATATGTTGTGACCAAACTCGTTCTCGTCGTGGTTTTGTTAAGAAAAATAATAATAAGGCCCTTAACCGTGTCACGCAAAAAAAAAAAAACATCAAATGCATTTCCCGTGATAAATATCTTCCCTACGAACTTGCAAAACATTCCGTGAAAGAATTACGAAAAATCTTTTACCAGAGATGAAGAGAAAAAAAAATTAACAAGTATACAAAATCCCGCGGCTGGGAAAAGTATAAAAAAATTTAACAATGTCGAGTTCGTTTTTGCGTCATTAAAATTAAGCCCGAATTGATATGAACGAACACGTAACTAGGAGAAACGTCTCATTCACCGAGCTACTTCCGTGCGGTGTTGTAAAAAAAAAGGGGGGAAAACTCTAGAGAGAGAGAGAGAGAGAGAGAGAGAGAGAGAGAGAGAGAGAGAAGGAAAGAGAGCTCGTGCATTCTCCGGCACGTCCCTGCAAATTATTTGCTCGCGCCTCCTCGCGCCCCCGTCCACCTCGAGACGGCTCGCCGGGCGGGAGATGTCGTGTCTTCCCCGACAGCCGCGCCGGGCGAGAGGAGTTCCCGCACAAACATGCACACGGCTGCGGCGGAGAGAAGAGTTCGGCAAGTTAAATTAAAACTGTCTCCCCGACTCGTCCGCGAGTTCCACCAAGCGAAGAAGGGCGGAAGGAAAAGTACCCTTCCCTTCACGGAACCCCCGCGCGCGAACCATTGCTCAACTCCCCCGCGCAGAGACGAAACTTTCGCCCGCCATTGTGCGTGCTGGGAGTGGTTCAGACACATCTCTCTCTCTCTCTCTCTCTCTCTCTCTCTCTCTCTCTCTCTCTCTCTCTCTCTCTCTCTCTCTCCCTCCTCTTATTCTCCACTACTTCTTCACCGCTTTCTTCGACTCGGCGGAGCGTCCAAGCTCCCGCCCTTTTGCTCAGTAGTCCATTTCTACTCTGTCCAACTCTTCTTTCCTGAACCATCCTTCTGTTTCCCGCTGTCACCAACCTGCTTGTTATTAACGCATGAAATGTTTTCACCCCCGCATGAAAGTGCCCATGGGGTTTCCCGTGTGTCTATGCAGGTTTTACCTGGGCCTAGCTTATCTAGTAGTTATAGTTATGAATAGTCAGTGAGGGATAGTCATGGCGCCAATCGCTGCCGTGGCTGGTCAATCCCCCTCCTAGCACACGATGCATGCGACCCCTCCTGCATGGCTTAAACCCTGCATGATTAGAGCGTATAGGCTTCGGCCTGAGACGCACTTAGAGACTTTCCCTACCCAGACCCCTCCCAAACACACTGAGTTTTGAGTTGGTTAGGAAAAAATACCTGCGGAGCGGACACCTCGTCCCTTCTCCCCACCGGGATACAGAAAAAATTAAAAGTCGACTGTTATAACACAGGAAACCTTACAAGACGTGCAATAAACGCACATCACATTTACGGTTACGGCCACGGTAACATTTACAACATATTAATTTTTTTTTGTAACTGTGGGGTTTTAAAAGTTATACATTAAATAATTTGCATCCAGGTCTGTTAGTTTCTCGCGATGATCCTGAGATGGTAACACACATTCACACAGAACAGGGGCACCGGGGAAGAAATAAGCCATGACCTGCAGTAAGGAAACACACTGGCAGTTGCCTGGAGTGTTCTGATAAAAACGAAACCAAAATCACGTATGCTGGAATAGGATTCGCAACCGAGTCCTGTAAATTTAAGATGATTAATAATGTAATTAAATTTAAAAAATATATGGCGTGTGTACTTAAGTACAAGTGTTAGAAGTTATACTTACTTCATGTAATAAAATACTGACTGATTTTGTTTTAAAATAAATAATAATAATAAAAAAATAATAATATGTTAAGTGGTATTTTAAATATAGAAATGAAGACAGCGCTAATGGCAGAAATTGTGTATTGAAATGCATACTACAAATTAAGGATGTGACACGCTATAGTTGTATTAGATCACTCCCTTACGTATATGCTACGAATTTCGGAACAGACTGTATATCACGCAGCAGACATGAATGACCCCGGGTGGCACCTGCCGATCTGCAGTCTAGGTCCTTGGTGCACCAAGCGTACACAACACGCCGGGCACTGTAACCAAGCACGGGAAACAGTACCTTCCGGCACAGTCTGCAAGCGCAGGTACATGTACACGTACCTATTCATCCTGGACATATTTTGGAAACTTCTACAAACTTCTGGAACATTAAAAAAAAACTAAACGGTACATAACATGTTTATGTTCTCAAACATTACAAAACGATCGATTAAATATGTGCTCGTTTTCCACGCAGCGAAAATATTCCGAATGTTTTTTTTTTTTTTTTTTAACTTACTGTATTCAACGTTGAATAGCGTAGAACGAATTTCATAATTTATGCACAACTAAGAAGATCGTTTAATTTTTTGAAATTAATACGCTTATTTTCATAACTAGCCGACAGGTGGAGTTTATGTGGTAACTTTGGACTTGCACACATATTTACAAGTACAAAAAATATCCTATACATATACAAAAAATCGAAAATTAGCATTTTTGGCGTATTTATTTCGACACGCCTATTCATTGCAGATAAGAGAATGTTATAAGAAACCTAGCCTAAGGTATTGAATGTTCTTTTCCGTTAATGTAAATGGTCCAACCACTGCATTAAGTTTCAAAGGGAAACTTTTGTCATGCTGTCTGTGTTTTTTCTAGTTGCTAAGTCGACTGCGCATATGGTTTACCTGTAAATGTTTACCTCACGACTTGTTCGACTTACGACTTACTAAATGTGCCTCACGTGTATTCACGTCCATCCGAGCACTTTTAAAATATAACGTAACTGCCCGTAACGCTGTATAATTGAACTCTAACTTGGTAATGTTTACGCCCTGACAAGTTGGTATAAAATTAAAAAAAAAAATTGTTTGTCTGTAAAGTCGGTTTACGGACGATAGTTTAACGTGACAACGTCATAACAAAACATTGATGAAATGATTGTAATCTTTTATGAATAAAATTTTTATTTTAATAATAAAAGCATAAATACTTGAAATTATACTAGTAATCAGATTTTTAAAATGAAATAATAATTTACCTTATTGCCGAAATTGTTGTTGTAATAATCAATGAAAACCACATTAACTTTTCACTTCACCTTATAAACAGTCGACGAAAACAGTTCACGTGTAGATGAATTGTAATTAATTTTAAAAACTGGCGTTTAGCTATAAAGTTTAAATATAATTATGAACAAGTTTTCATATAAATAACTGTCATCAAATATCTATCATCAATTATATGAATCACCATAATTTTTTAGTCAATTGTAACATAACCTATTATTACTGCACTCGCCGACAGATGCTACTTTTTTTAATAATAAAAGAATAAATACTTGAAATTATACTAGTAATAAGATTTTTTAAATGCAAGAATAATTAACCTTTATTGCCGAAATTGTTGTTGTAATAAGCATTGAAAACCACATTAACTTTTCACTTCACTTTATAAACAGTCGACGAAACAGTTCACGTGTAGATGTAAGTTGTGTGCTGCCGCTGTCTTTCTTCTCCTCGCACGCATAGGCCAATCGAGTGGAAAAGAGATAGATGCGGCGCAAGCGTAGCTACATGAGCGTAACGGGACACAGTTTAACGGAACAATGTGTAACGGGACACAGCGTAACGGAACCATGTGCGTAACGGGACACTTTCGTGCGTGCAGCCGGCGTTCTTCGATTTATTAGACGTTGTCACGTCAAAAGCTACTTTACGACTTAAACTTATGGCAGTGTTTCAAATTTTTAGTCATTGAAGTATGTTTCTGATCTTTCATGACTATTAAATATGTAACATTACAGTAACATATCGATGTTTGAAAATATTTCATAATGACACGTGTTTGACGCATGAATACAAGTCGCTGGACCTTAGTCATTGTTTGAATTTTTCAACTGTAAGAATGATGTACTTCAAGCAGAACTCTTAAACATTTTCAATTTAGGTAGATCATACTCCGCCATCAAATATACATAGATTCCTTGCTATAATTCCTAATTTAATTTATTTATATAAATCATTACCACGACAATGTATAAATAATATATATATATATATAGTTTTATTTGCTTAATTATAGTCTGTTATTAATGAACATGTCCCAGTTTTGAAAGCGGGAAGTAAATATAGATGGTTTTACATGGATGATTTCAGATGACGTAATAATTACACTGCGCCTGGAATGTTGGCATCGCTGTGTCCGGATGTAGGTTCTGTCAGTGTGGCAGACTGTGGAAGGCTTGACGTAACAAACTGGAGTGGCGGCAAGAATCTCTCAGTCGCACCGGTCCTTTGAAGTCGGTTCAAATTTTTTATTTTATAAATGTATCATTTTACATCTTTGTTAGAGCTACTGGAATGATTTAACTACTTTTGACACGACGTCAGAAACGATGTAAAACAAGTCTTTTTAGGAGGTACTATTTTTTTTAAACGTCTCACTCACCTTTTAACTGAGAGATATTCCATACGAGACACGAACCCTGTGGTCATCCGCCCTTTCCCCATTCCTCCCTTTTCCTAAAATTAGAAGCTAAGAACCGCCACTGGTTTCTGTAGTTCATCTAGCCAAATAAATAAATTAATTAATTAATTAATTAATGTGTGCAGAAAGTCGCGGACGATATGTATACGTATTTAAACGCAGTCAATGGATCGATCTTTTGAATTGTAACGAAATAAATCAAAATTAAAAAATAATTAAATATATTGTAATAATAGATACCTAACTCTTCATATCAAATGTGATACAATCGAAATAATTCGAAACGAAACAAATGGAAATGTTAATACAACCAAAATGTAACAAAACGAATTGAAAACTAACGTATCAAACTAAATAATGGCAAACAATATAAATGAACAAAAAATGTGCCCAAATAAAGCAAATAAATTAAAATTTAGTGAAACTACATGACATGGAATCTAAATAAGCCGATATTAATGGGAAGCCTTCTTTTCACAGACGAGAGAGCCAAAACCCGAAGTTTCCCGAAGTTCATTTTTTTTTCCGTATCTTTAATGTAGCTGCCCTAACCAAATCAACCGTCCACAATGTTTTAAAGTGTTTATAATGTAGCTAACGTAACCTAATTGACCATTAGTATCCTTTTATCAACATCGCCATATTTATTTACAATGAACAAAAAAAACCGAAGATGCACGATCGGACGTTTGTCTCTCTCGTCTGTGAAAAGAAGGCTTCCCAAATAAAACGATTTGAATCGAAACGAAGTCGATGAATCAATCTTTTTTGAATTGTAACGAAATAATTCAAAAGAAAAGATTGAAATATATTGAAATGATAACCTAAATCTTCATTCACAACAAAAGTGTAACGATTGAAATGATCTGGAACGAGCCAACCGCAGCTCGCTGGCCCGAGGGAAGTTGTAGCCGCGCAGTTGGCAGCGCCTGACGGCATGCCGGTCACGAACAGCCGCAAAGTGCGCCCCTGCCCGTAGAAGGGGGGGGGGGGAGAGGGGCTGGATTGCAATCGGAAACGAACCTCCTGACTCCCCGGGGACATTGGCATGGCTCGCTCTAGGTCCGACCAATCAGGAGAGACTGCCGCATCTCCACAGCTCCCACTGATCTCTCTCTCACTCTATCACTCTCACATCACACACACACTCTCTTCTCTCTCTCTCTATCACTCTCACATCACACACACACTCTCTTCTCTCTCTCTCTATCACTCTCACATCACACACACACTCTCTTCTCTCTCTCCTCACACACCACACACTCTCACCCCTACCCTCACACACCACACACACACACTCTCTCTCCTCTCTATCACTCTCACATCACACACACACTCTCATCTCTCTCTCTATCACTCCACACACACACCCACACACATCACTCTCTCTCCTCTCACTACACACCACCCCACCACTACTCACTCAAACACACACACTATCCCTCTCCCATCTCTCTCTCACTCTCCACATCACACACACCCACTCTCTCTCTCACTCTATCACTCACACACACACACACACTCTCACTCTCACTCTATCACTCTCACATCACACATCCACTCTCTCTCTCTCTCTCAAATCACTCTCACATCACACACCTCTCTCTCTCTCTCATCACTCTCACATCACCACACCACCTCTCTTCTCCTCTCTCTATCACTCTCACATCACACACACACTCTCTTCTCTCTCTCTCTATCACTCACACATCACACAACACCCACTCTCTCTCTCTCACACTCTCACTACACACACACCTCACTCTCACACTCTCTACACTCATCCACACACCACTCACTCACATCACACACACTCTCAACACTCTCACACACTCTCTCTCTCACACTCTCACTCCACACACTCACACACACACTCTCCTCACTCTATCACTCTCACATCACACCACACACTCTCCTCTCTCACTCTATCACTCTCCACATCACCCACCCCCCCTCCTCTCTCATCACACACACACTCTCTCACTCTCACCACATCACACACACACTCTCTTCTCTCTCTCTCTATCACTCTCACATCACACATACACTCTCTTCTCTCTCACTCTATCACTCTCACATCACACACACACTCTCTTCTCTCTCTCTATCACTCTCACATCACACACACACTCTCTTCTCTCTCTCTCTATCACTCTCACATCACACACACACTCTCTTCTCTCTCTCTCTATCACTCTCACATCACACACACACTCTCTTCTCTCTCTCTCTATCACTCTCACATCACACACACACTCTCTTCTCTCTCTCTCTATCACTCTCACATCACACACACACTCTCTTCTCTCTCTCTCTATCACTCTCACATCACACACACACTCTCTTCTCTCTCTCTCTATCACTCTCACATCACACACACACTCTCTTCTCTCTCTCTCTATCACTCTCACATCACACACACACTCTCTTCTCTCTCACTCTATCACTCTCACATCACACACACACTCTCTTCTCTCTCACTCTATCACTCTCACATCACACACACACTCTCTTCTCTCTCACTCTATCACTCTCACATCACACACACACTCTCTTCTCTCTCACTCTATCACTCTCACATCACACACACACTCTCTTCTCTCTCTCTATCACTCTCACATCACACACACACTCTCTTCTCTCTCACTCTATCACTCTCACATCACACACACACTCTCTTCTCTCTCTCTCTATCACTCTCACATCACACACACACTCTCTTCTCTCTCACTCTATCACTCTCACATCACACACACACTCTCTTCTCTCTCTCTATCACTCTCACATCACACACACACTCTCTTCTCTCTCACTCTATCACTCTCACATCACACACACACTCTCTTCTCTCTCTCTCTATCACTCTCACATCACACACACACTCTCTTCTCTCTCACTCTATCACTCTCACATCACACACACACTCTCTTCTCTCTCACTCTATCACTCTCACATCACACACACACTCTCTTCTCTCTCTCTCTATCACTCTCACATCACACACACACTCTCTTCTCTCTCTCTCTATCACTCTCACATCACACACACACTCTCTTCTCTCTCACTCTATCACTCTCACATCACACACACACTCTCTTCTCTCTCTCTCTATCACTCTCACATCACACACACACTCTCTTCTCTCTCACTCTATCACTCTCACATCACACACACACTCTCTTCTCTCTCTCTCTATCACTCTCACATCACACACACACTCTCTTCTCTCTCTCTCTATTTGCTGGCGTTAATGCCCCCGCCATCACGGATTGCATTTTAAGTGCAGATCTCGTCTCCACGGGGGAAAAAAAAAAGATAGTTGGTAACAAACACAGACAGGAACAAGTATTATTTTTCTGTCAACAACCAAACAAAGTAGTAGGTACGTCATTTTCTTGGCTTCTCTGGGTGTTGGCCGTGTAAGGTAATTATTGTCTTGCGACGTTTCGGCAGTCATTGCAGCTGCCATCATCGGGTGATTGTCCACCTTATGATGGCAGCTGCAATGACTGCCGAAACGTCGCAAGACAATTAATTACCTGACACGGCCAACACCCAGAAGCCAAGAAAATGCAGACAATGGCCGTTAAAGCCTGAGATCTTTATAAACAAGTACTTGTCAAATAATTTAATTTTTTTTAAACCCGCTCAAGCAATATTACCTGCTCTTCCTGACTTCTTACAGATACATAAACAGTTTTATTCACCTTTGATATTACAAAACACGAAATATCCCCAATAACCCCACGATGTATTAATAATAATAATCGTACTGCTACGCTGAAGATGGCGCCTGCAATGTCGACCGAAACGTCGGTGGAATCGTCGCGTTCGAAGATGCTACAACCCACAAGCCGAGCAGTCTTCAACCCCGCGATATGTTCGCATGCTTCGTGAATTTTTCTACAGGCAGGATGCAAACAATCAAATTTCATAACAGCGTTCATAATACTCGAAACTGATTTTCTGATAATCGTCCTAGTTGAGTGGCATCCGTTACCTCTCTCGTGATATAACGAAGGTAAAATAGTTAACTAGTTTCTAGTGTGGTTTTGTGGAAATGTCAACAGCAGTAACTATGTGAAAATATTTCGTATCAATTTGGGCAGAAAAAAAAACTACATCTGAAGAAAAATCACTAGAGTACTATTTTCATTTTTTTTTCTTCACTGTTTCATTCTTTGATAATCTTTTTATAAATAAACTCAAAATGCAAAGCCACTAAAATATCAACAAATATAAAAAATACAAAAAAAATCTGGTTAAGTGTTGTAAACGTCTTTGACTTCTAGACTTCCACTTTCAGCTGTGGAGACAACACATGTCAGAGTTGTATTCCTAACATTTGACACGTTTAATAATCTACATTGTATATTTTAGTGTTCAAAATAATACTTCTTTAGGATTTCGACTAATTAAACATTAAACTGTTTATTACTTAATATTGTAATCACACTTTCATGGGATTCTAACATAAGGAAAAAAACCAAATATTGAATTTTTTTAAATCATAGCTTGCTAAATTAATGTGTTCTTCTAAAGCAATAAAATATGTAACAGATGGATATTTAAATCTTTTTTGTTAAATATTCTCCATTTAACTAAAGGAGTTCCTAATTTATTTACTAATTTTTTTAATGTCACTTCTGAAATTTTCTTTTCTTTGCTGCTGTTGAAAAATGTGGCACAAAACAACTTTGAGAACTTTTTTTTTTTTTTAATTGGAAACATTTGCTCTCCAGCAGAATTTTGAATTAAAAACGTGCCATATCCGCGGGTTGCATGTGCTGAAACACTGCCGCGTCCAGCAGGAAAGAATCAGCAGTGCAGCGTGGAATTGAACTACTTCTCGCGGCTTCTCTGCGCGAGCCTAGAAACTGGCTTCAACGCATTCTAGCGGACGTTTTGGAACCATCGATACAATCATTACGGCAAAAATACGGGGACGCACCACAACTACGAAATACCACAACGCAGAAAAATTTCATTGCAGGACTGCCACAACGGTTAGGTTAGGCTAGACTAGGTTAGGTTAGACTAGGTTAGATTAGGCTAGGTTAGGTTAGGATAGGCTAGGTTAAGTTAGGTTAGGATATATTACGCTAGGTTAGGTTAGGTTAGGTAAAGTTAGGTTTGATTGTGGTATTTCGGCGTTAAGGTACATTTAAGAAACACACACAAATTCATTTAGTTGTTATTTCGGCGTTGTGGTACACAGCAGTTTTCTAGCTGTCGGAGTTGCGGTCAATTTGGCATTCGGCGTTATGGTATTCGGCGTTGTGGTAACGACCCGTCCGCCATCTGGACGAAAACAACGAAAAAGCGCGGGACACGGGACGCCTCTTCAGCTGGACTCTCAATGATTCGTCGCTTCCGTTCAGTACTTCTTAAATTTTGATGCCGTCAACTGACTATTCAATCAACTTAATTGACTTCAATTAACGAAGACCGCTTGTTACAAATTATCCAGGGCTCTTCGTAAATTTACGGACACTGAGTTCACTTACTCTGAACATGAGTTCAAAAGAATATTGGAAAGCTAACAAAACATTCGAAAACTGGTTGTGTCTACATTAAAAACGCTCTTCTTTTGTCCATGTGTGTGTTTGCTTTTGTTTAAAACGAAACATTCAACTGGGGAGTCGAAATACGATGTAGTTTCTACGTAGATTCAGTTATTTGGAATAACGAAGAACTATTCGTTCATTCGAGTTGGTATCTTCACTGAAAAGTCCGTTAATTTACTGTAATTTATAACAGTCTGTAGGTATATTGGACTGACGATCATGAAAGTTAAGCACCTTATTCGTCGTTAAACCCGATATTTTCGCTCTGGTGTTGATTAATATATTTTTTTCCGTTGTTAAAAAAAATGTGATCAAACGTAATTCAGAGACATTTTGACAGAGGCAGCTAAAAAACAAACTTGACGAAAACTTTTAAATTCAGTGAAGTTTGCCGGCAATATCTTGCTGACATATTGGAGGTTGTAATTCCATCGGGGTCGTCGCGTCGGTGGAAAGTTGAAGCTTGGCAAGGGTTTTTTTTGAGGGACGGCCCGACGGATGGAGTATTCCGGGCCGTCTGATTGGCCGCAGGTCACGTGATTGATTGACGGACGGATGAGGGATCATTCGAGTCCAGCCCTGGCCGTGCATGGGGGAGAAACTCTAATTACCGAGACTGAGACCTAGTTTTTTGAAGTAGTCATGGGCCCGTCCGCTAGATAGTAGTTTTCATAATATATTGCTGACGTAGCTACATTAATTTATTAGATTAGAAGTAATGTATAAGCTATTATCAGGCAAACAAACCAGTGAAAATTCACTCTATTTAGGTAGCCACTAATTTTGTGGTGTGTAATACAATTGAGTTTTTGCACCTCCTACTCCTTTATTTATTACATGACGGTTTATTACAAAACAGCATTAAGTATTTTCGCATCGATTAAATTAGGTTTGCGCCGCCAAGGTGATAACTTAATATAATAAAAAAAACTTTGTATGAGAACCTCTATTCCAATTTTTTATTTGCTGGTTATATGGGCCCGCCCAACAGATAGCGACACATGTCGCGTGAAACATGGTTTCAGTTTCCACTGTAAGAGTCGCACGTCTTTATTTCCCTCCTTGTTCTGTGCTGGCCGTGCCTCGGCGAGCCAGGCTGCTAGGCTGCCAGGCTGCCAGGCTGAGAGCGCGGGGACATGGTGTGCCGTGGCTGCAGGCGGACAGCGCAGCCTAGCATGCTCTAGGCTGGCATGCGAGGAGATTCATGCTGGTACTGAATCAGTGGTCCGACTCAACGTAGCGCATTTCCACTGAAATCGTGTTCATGAGCTGTGACTGACTACCACCTTACTGGAATGCAGGCTATTTATTGTATTTCAGTTTTATAAGGAAAAAAAGGAGGGGGGGGGGGGGGGGTTGTCTGTAAAGTCGGGTTACGGACGATAATTTTACGTGATAAAGTCATAAGAATACATTGATGAAAAATTTCATACTTTTTAATTTTCAAATATTATTTACAGTTTTTGCAAATTTAATTTAAATAATTATTTGTTTAAATGTAATCACGAGCAATTAGTTTAAAAGCCCGCCTTGAAATGTTTGATATTTTAGAAGATTTTCTCGCAAGGTGGTTGGCAGGTTCTTGCAAGCTCGGCTCAGGCGGAACGTGACCTTTTTCGTGCGTGCAGCCGGCGTTCATCGATTTATAAGACGTTATCATGTCAAAAAGATTGGAAATTGTTTAATTTCGTTACTAACGGTTTTTTCCAACTATGAGGAATAAAGCAAATTAAAGGTAGGCTTTAGTCAACTTAACCAATATTATTGTTGTAAAAGCATGAGGAATTATACATTATGCCTGCAGACAAATAAAAAAAAAGATAATTATTTTAATTGGAAGAAGGTGGACTATTATTTTAGTGAGCCACATAATACTAGCCTACGTAGGATTTAAAAACAAGTGCCACGTCGGCAGAAATGTACGAATTGAATCAGTAAGTATATAATATTCCTAACAGTGAGAAACAGTTAAAAATTGTGCAAGTAAATTTTTGTAAAATCTTTTTTTTTATCTTTAATCATTTTAAGAATTACAAATAATACAACTATTCAGACTAATGTAAAGTAAATTTAAACGTAAATTTTTCTATGCCACGTTAAAATTTAAAGCGTAATAGAATTTTTGACGTGTCAACGTCTAATAAATCGCGGAACGCCGGCTGCACGCACGAAAAAGGTTGACTCATAGTCCCGTTACGCACATTGTTCCGTTACGCTTTGTCCCGTTACGCAAATTGTACGCTTGCGCCGCATCTATCTCTCTTCCATTTCGAGGCACATTAAACTTGAAACACTCCCATTCGTTTCCTATTGTTCCTATAATCGTCCTATCCTTAACAAAATAACACAGATTGGAAGAAGTTAAATAGCAAACATGTATAAAAGTTATAGTTAAAATAATCTCTTCGTTAAAGTAATAAACATGTTTGAATTAATGAGTGCAAATAAAAGTAAATTTATCAATTAAATTGTAGATTTCATTTCACTCCTTCTTTGTATCCATACAAAATAGTGATGATTAAAAAAATATTCAATTTTATTCATAAAAGTATGCAATCATTTCATCAATGTTTTGTAATGACGTTGTCACGTTAAACTATCGTTCGTAATCCGACTTTACAGACAACAAATTTTTTTTTTGCCTTATTCGATTTTCGTAAGCGCCTCTGTATGTCCTGGATTTACTGTTATGACATCTGACCTGTCGGGTGTCTTCCTATATTTACTGCAGCATCGACGGATGACGATGTTTCAGTGGAGCAAAAATTATAGTGACGTCCGTCCTCTCCAATTCGAACAAAAAGCTCGAGATGATTGTAGTCAAGTTTTAATGCAATTTTCCTGAAAAGTTTTTTTTTTAAATAAAAAAAGCACATCGGACTGCCGGTTCTGGAGTTTCATTTTTTTTTTCACGTGTTAAAAAATTCAAAACAGCGCGCTGCCGCATTTCTGACAGGCGCGCCTTCAGACGTCAGCTAACTCGCACTGACAGGCCCGTCAGCCGGCGCGCCGGCAGTGAATGACAATGAGGGATCGCTGCCGTTGATGGACGGACAGATACACAGGAAATCAAACAACAACCGGAGTATTTGCTGCAGGACGAAACTCGCGCGTGAATTATGGACGGAGACGGTGAGATATCTCAACTGTACTGTAAGTACGAACTACCTTTGGCTGGGGGAAAAAAAATGTTTGTGCCACGATGTAGATATGGGAAGCCTTCTTTCCACAGACGAGAGAGCCAAACGCCCGATCGTGCATCTTCGGTTTTTTTTTTTGTTCATTGTAAAAGGTTAGGTTAGCTACATTATAAATCCTTTAAAACATTTCTTCGGTTTTTTTTTTTGTTCATTGTAAAAGGTTAGGTTAGCTACATTATAAATCCTTTAAAACATTGTGGACGGTTGATCTGGTTAGGATAGCTACATTAGATAATGTGAAATCATGTAAACGGTTTCCTAGCCCTGGATAGCTACATATTAAAAAGTTATTTGCTAAGCAACCATAAAATGATTTTACAGTATTTTTAATGTAGCTATACTTACCTAATGTAACCAACCATCCACAATGTTTTGAATTATTTATAATGTAGCTAACCTATCCTAATCGACCGCAAAATTTAATGCCACACCGGTTTAAACAATGAGATAGAACGGAAAAAAAAGCGAGCATGAACTTCGGGGAACTTCGGGTGTGGCTCTCTCGTCTGTGAAATGAAGGCTTCCCTGTAGCTTCAGACGAATCACTGAGGTTCTTGTAATTCCACGGCAGTCCAGAGCACAGAGTAAGAAAAGAGACAGAGACGTCACTTCCAAGTTGGTGAAGGTTCCTTATTGGATAGTCTCTCTTGGAGCTGTAGGTTTTTGTATGCGTACCAACTTCAGTAAATAAAGACGGCAAACAAAAAAATCAAATAAGATGATTAGCTTTTTTAATAATTAGTACAGTATTGCTTCTATATCCTGCATAGTACTGCCAAAACCTAATATATTAAATCTTTGTTATCATCATTTAGTCGAAATGCGTTTTACATCTAAGTACTCAAATAATTTATTTTCACGGCCATGTTGTTTTTTGTTTCGTGTATAATAACCTAGTTTTTTTTATCTCTCAGTAGTCTTTCGCTGCGGGGAGGCTTTTGTTTACAACTTGTGCCTTTTCCGTCCCATTTTCGATTTTATAAACGAATTCAACTAGAATTAAATTTTGTAACTTAGCTACCAACAAAACAACGAAAGTATACACGTGCTTTAAGACAATAAACATCTGCCACAAAAAAGTAAATCATGTAACAGCATGACCACCGTTAGGAATAATTTTGTATACGTCCACAATAAATGTGATAATTTCGATACACTAAAACAAAATAGCTTTATAACAATTTAATATTTAATATTCCAGGTCATTATTTTATTTTTTACGTTTAATAGGGTCAAACGTGTAGACTTGTTGAGTGACCGGTCTTCAGCAAAATAAAATTTATGTAGTGCATACTTTTTGCATTATTAGCTGTAAAAGTTGAATTATAACATTTTTGTGCAGTATGGATACGGATAACCAAATTGAACAAATAACTGAAAATTTTTGAGTTAAAAGGCAATGAATGCCCGTTGGTATTGCGCGGTACGGACTAAAATTATTTCAAAAAAAATTATTTCTATGTTAGTCTTTTAAAATCAAAAAAAGATCTGAGGATATTAAAGGGCCAGGTAAAATTTAATTTTTTTTCTGAAAGAAACTAAACCATATCACGTAAAATCCAGTAAAACTGACTTTAGACCTAAAAGTTCAGCTTTTATTTCCCATTTCATTCTCCTTATGCCCAAGAAAACTTAAAAATACAACTTTTCCCGCCAATTATGCAAAAGGTATTGTGTTATATATATATATATATGTGTGTGTGTTTTATATGTATGTGTGTGTATATATATATAATTTTGTGAAAGTTCAACTACTCAAAAAGTCGGCAAGTTTAACTGTTTGATAGATAAATATAAAATAATCGCCCCTAATATGACACATACACCCTTAAAGAAAAATAGGTTGTCTGTAAAGTCGGTTAACGGACGATAGTTTAACGTGACAAGGTCATATTGATGAAATGATTGCATACTTTTATGAATAAAATTGAATCATTTTTATTGAATTATCACTATTTTGTATGGATACAAAGAAGGAGTCAAATGAAATCTACAATTTAATTGATAAATTTACTTTTATTTGCACTCATTAATTTAAATGTGTTTATTACTTTAACGAAGATATTATTTTAACTATAACTTGTATATATGTTTGCTAATTAACTTCTTCCAATCTGTGTTATTCTGTTGAGGATAGGACGATGATAGGAAAAGTAGGAAAACGAATGGGAGTGTTTCAAATTTAATGTGCCTCGAAAAAGTCAAATCGATGGTTGTTCCAATCGAGTGGAAGAGAGAGATGGATGCGGCGCAAGCGTACAATGAGCGCAACGGGACACAGCGTAACGGGACAATGTGAGTTTCGGGACACAATTTGTCGGCGTTCATCGATTTATTAGACTTTGTCACGTCAAAAAAAATTTTTGTTTACGAAAAACAACTATTATCACTCGAGTAAAAAACCACACGTGTCGGTCGCAGTGTGTGTAGGTTGGTAGCAGCGCAGAGACCGACTCAGTATAAGAGCTTCGAATTCCCGGAGTGATCCGGGGCACTCAGCTCTGTGCTCTGTGCTGTCCCTCCCCGTCAGACACTCGTAGCAGCTGCGTCCGGAAGTTGGTCCCAGGTGCGGGCAGATTAGGGGGGGCTCTTCCACCCCCCACCCTTCCTCCTCCCCCCGGATATCGACCCCGCGGGCTCGGAGCTCCGCCGGATTACGCAAACGAGGGAAAGACAACCCCCTCCCCTCTCCACGGCCTCCCGTCACTCCTCCCTCCACATCGTCATGTCCGGTGGCCGTGAGAGCCCCAGACAACGTGGCCACTCCCGAAATCCTGGTTGAGAAGGTCCTCATTCACACTCACATTCACACTACACTCACACGAAGCGCGGCTCCAGAGGAAGGGCGCAGGGGGCGACAACCCCTTCCGAGCCCAAATTTTACTTATTTTTTTTGTAGGGAATATTAATGTTAACTTGAATACATTCGTTAATGCGCTAAACTCTTCTTTCAATCATAATTTGTACGAAAATACTAAATTTCAGTATTTGAGACCATGTATTTTGTGAATATCCCAAGGGCAATGTCATGATTATTAACTGCATCCTCCTGTGTGTGAGAGCCCTGCCCGAGCCATTGACTCACACTCACTCTCAAACTCGCACTCGCACTCATTCACACACTCGCACTCAAAGTGAGTCTTGAGTGTTGAGTCTGACCGACAAACATCGCCTGCAGACTCATCAAGATGAAATAAGTTGAAAAATTGTCATACGACTTGCGATCTAAAAGTGCTTTCCAAGGCTGGTATAAGTTTTTGAAGTTGGGGCTGGTGCCAATCGCAGCCATGGCTGGCCAATCCCCTCATAGCACATGATGCATACTTCCTCTCCTGCATCGCTTAAACCCTGCATGATTAGAGCGTATGGGCTTTGGCCTGAGACGCACTTAAAAGTCTCTCCCTAACCCGTACCCCTCCCAAATACACTTAGTTTTTAGTTAGGTTAGGAAAACAAATTGTAGCGAGAGTTACGAGCGAGGAGGGGCAGGCGAGAGTTTCGTAAACACAGTGGCCTTCTTGCGTGAGCAGCCGGCGACGAGTCCACCAGGGAGAAACTTTAATCGCCAAGACTGAGACCTAGTTTTTGACGTGACGTCTAATAAATCGATGAACGCCGGCTGCACGCATGAAAAAGGATGATTCATTGTAGCCCGTTACGCACATTGTCCCGTTACGCTCATTGTACGCTTGAGCCGCATCTAACTCTCTTCCACTCGATTGGAACAACCATCGATTTGACTTTTTCGAGGCACATTAAACTTGAAACACTCCCGTTCGTTTCCTACTTTTCCTATCATCGTCCTATCCTTAACAAAATAACACAGATTGGAAGAAGTTAAATAACAAACACGTATAAAAGTTATAGTTAAAATAATCTCTTCGTTAAAGTAATAAACATATTTGAATTAATGAGTGCAAATAAAAGAAAATTTATCAATTAAATTGTATATTTCATTTCACTCCTTCTTTGTATCCATACAAAATAGTTATAATTCAATAAAAATTATTCAATATTATTCATAAAAGTATGCAATCATTTCATCAATGTTTTGTTATGACGTTGTCACGTTAAACTATCGTCCGTAAACCGACTTAACAGACAACCAATTTTTTGTATCAGTAGTAGTTTTGAGCCCGCCCGCTAGATGGCAGCTTTCATAATATATAGCTGACACAGCTACATTGATTGTGACAAGTAATGCATAAGCTATTATCAGGCAAACGTACCACTGAAAATTAATTCACTATATTTTGTAAGCCACGTATTTTGTGGTGTAGCATACCAGTAATTTGTTTTCATCTCCTACTCATTTGTATATAACATGGCTTTTTCTTATTACAAAACATCATTTAAGTGTTTTTCGCACAGTTGGAGCGTATAGGCTTCGGCCTGAGACGCACTTAGAGTCTCTCCCTAACCCGGACCCCTCCCAATACACTTAGTTTTTAACTTAGGTTAGGAAAAAAAAAATTGTTGAAATCACTTGTACGAAGCAATTAATCGTCAAGTAGATAAATTAACATTATTAACCTGAAACTTTGTATTAGAACCTATATCCCGAGTTTTCTTTTTTGCTAGTAGTTATGGGCCTACCCAACAGATACCTTGGTGGTGTTTTTTTAATCTATTTTTCCCCGTGTATTTTATGTCTGTTTAAATGTGATTTTTATAATGTATAATTTTGTCATTTTGTGCTTATCGATTATCGCCTCTGCAAGAAGAGACATTTTCGTCTGGCATTCCTGTTTGTTTGCTTCGCAAGGTTTGTGTGTGTTATTCCTATTGTATAAATAATTCTGACCTTTAGGCCTCTGTAATCACAATACTTATTGAATAAATAGCATTTATGAAAACCAAAACCAACAGATAGCTTCACATGTCGCGCAAACGTGGTGTCAGTTTCCAATGTAAGAGTCGCACTTCTGTATCTCCCTGCTTGTTCTGTGGTCGAGTCGGCCATTGGCGCGACAGCTACTACTGGGAAGCCTAAGATGTACATCAAGTTCTGTCCCTGCCCTCCTGAACATTCACCTTCGGCCAACCTCGGGCTTATTTATATATATAATTATATTTCTCTGTTTATTTTAATGTACTAGCTATACTAACCTAATTAACCGTCCATAGTGTTTTAAAGTGTTTTGATGTAGCTAACCTAACCGACCACTTTTAATATTTGAATTCATTTTTTCCTGCGCAAAAATAAAACAAATCCCGAGGTTGGCCGAAGGTGAATATTCGGGCGTGTTCGGGCAGGGACAGAACTTGATGGACATCTTAGGCTTCTCGCTACTACCTCGCGGGACCAGGCCTCCTGCCCCCAGCAGTCATGAGAAGTAGTCTGTTAATTCAAAAATAGAGTATTTACAACTTTTTCCAGCCAGTTTTCACATTTCGGCTGTCAGCTGTCGCAGCATCGCGTGCTGTCCCTACCCAGACGTGCGGTTCGGCCCGGAGTTCTGCTCGATCGTCTGTCGTCAAACGTGTTCGAGGCTGGGATCCCGGCTGAGTCGAACACGTGACGGACGTTTCCTGGGCCGCTCTGGCTCGTCGCTTCATTCCCCGCCCCACCACGAGGACGCCGAGAGTTGAAACCCGGGTTCATCCACACGGCTTTATGCACACTGTTACACATATGTACATTCACATCTGTCCTGGGTTGTGTGATTAGAGGGGACGCACCACAACGCCGAAATGCCAAATTGACCACAACGCCGACAGCTAGAAAACTGCTGTGTACCACAACGCCGAAAAACACTAACGCCGAAAAATATCATTGCAGGACTGCCACAAAGGTTATTAGGTTAGTCTAGGTTAGGTTAGACTAGGTTAGGCTAGGTTAGGATAGGCTAGGTTAAGTTAGGTTAGGTTATATTACGCAAGGTTAGGTTAGGTAAGGTTAGGTTTGATTGTGGTATTTTGGCGTTAAGGTACACTTTAAGAAACACACAACAATTCATTCAGTTGTTATTTCGGCGTTGTGGTACACAGCAGTTTTCTAGCTGTCGGCGTTGTGGTCAATTTTGACATTCGGCGTTGTGGTAACGACCCGTGATTAGATAAATCCATGTTGTATACTAACATAATGGAATAAAACGTTATTTGCAAGCTTTCAAAATGTCATGCAATAGATCAGTTCATGAACATTCACGCGACTTTTGACCACTAGAAATAGCACGTAGTGGATAGCTGGTGGGACCGGCAACAGCCTTCGACCCAGGTCCGCCGCGGCGTGTGGTCGTGTCTCCTCGCCCCGCGCTATGACGAGACATGAAGTCGATTATCTCGCAGACGCAGTATCGATGTGGGCGGGCGGCGACCTGCTGAGAGGAAGGAGTACAGCTGATTCACGGTTGTAACGATGCAGAATAGGCATTCTCGGAAGTCCAACCGGATCTGTTTTCTCCGAACACAGCATAATGCAACTTGAAAACAGAACGTATCGTAGTTCTCCATCGCTTAATGCCTGTTATCACACTGTCAAATATTTGTCTCCAATAGATTTGGATGGGTGGTATTGGACGGAAAATGGCTTTAAATTTTTTCCCCCATTGGACAGCATATTCAAAAGAGGTTTTTAATCATGTCACACTATCAAAATTTATTTTTTACCTGAGCTATCTAAAAATTTAAATGTTTATTCCATTTTGAAATTAAATAATGAATATCAGTGCTGGATGTAATTTTTGAATTTGTTATGATCTTTGAGCGTTTTTAAATTTACAAAAAGTTTAACTTTTACTCAAATTAATATTTAATACATAATAATACATTTTCAGCGATTTTTTTAAGTTATACAAACATTTTTTTTTCCTTTTATACACATACAATTAATTTCCATACGGCATTCACAGTAAGATTATTTCAGTTAATTCACTTTTATAACCTCTTTAATCACCCGTGTGTTCTACGACATTAAAAAAACGTTGAAAATGAAATGGATGTCATTTACATTATAGAAGGCACGATTTTGATTGGCCGATTGCATCCAACACCCCACATATTTTAGAACCTGTCTCATATGCAAAATATTTTATGGAAACTCAAGCCATCTAAAATGGATGCGCCAGTGACGTTTCGGTGATGTCATAACCCTTCAACTTTATCTGACACAACACACATTGGAAGTAGGGACCGGAAAAATTAGCGGGTTCAATGACCTGTATGATGAACTCCATAGTTCTACGTACACTCGGTCAAATGTGACCCACTCATTGGCTGCTGTCTTGTGAGACGTCCAAACGTAGCAGCCTGTGATTCGATAAAGCCTTAGGTCGGGTGTTTCTCACTGGCCCAGAGTCATCCAGGTGAGTTGTGAGCCAATAGCATAGGCTGCACTGAGGTAATAACTATTTGTATTTTAGCCTATCGCGAAATGAATCTCATGAATTTTTCCGGTCTCTACACATTGGAAGGTGCTGCAAGCGAAACATTTGACAGTGTAACAGGGTCTTTATTCACTGGCGAGTCACGTGCGTTGTGTTAGCGGTGGGAAAAAAATATACAACAGTGATATGGCCACTAGTTAAAGCATCATTACTACACGGGTCTTCATTGGCTGTGTGGTCGAGGGGATCTTCCAGTAGTTTGTTTGAACACAACCATTGCACAAGAATTCTCGCTTCACAAACACTGTACATGTTACTACTTTTATTGCGTTCCTTATGAATGGTCTTTTATTTTAACTATCCCGTAATATGACTGCGCCTTTGGGATGTCAATTTGACTACAGAATGTGTATTTTACATTAAATAATTTATACAAAAAATATATATTTCTGAACGAGATGAACAATTTGCTCTTGGTTTGTCAAGGCGAGGTAGATGTAAGACGGCCCCTACTGGAATCAGCAGAAGTGCCCTCGGAATTATGCGGAGAAAGGAGTGAAAAATGAGGAATGAGTATCACAGGCTTTTTCTGGTTATGAATGCATATTTATTTGCTGTCTTTCTTTGCTTGTTTTCGCCCATTATTAAGTACAGTTTTTGAGCAACAATTATCAGTACACTTTCCATAAAATAAAATAAAAAATAAACTAAACTATTTACCTGAAACTTTTTTCAGCCAATAGATTTTACCTGAACTTTTTTTTTTACAAATGTTTCGGATTAGTTTGTACCAGGTTGCCTCCGATATAAACTGCTAGTGTTTTATAATGGCGCCTACCGCACAGCAGAAGAGCCGATTCAATTGCGGAAAGGGAGTCAGTAACTGCTGTGCAACGTGAATTTCGCAGGCATTCAAACGCCTAACCTCCAAGCCGTTCATCCACTCATGCCTGGTACAAGCTGCTTGAAGAGAGAGGGCGTATTTGCCAAGGCGTCTCGGGCCCTAGGAAGACGAAGACCGCTCTAGCATCATGCTTGCGTGGCCCCCCTGGTTTCAACTAGGCCCTAAATAACCATATCGAAGATCTTGCGCATTATACCGTATTCTGCTCCGAGGTTAATGGCGAAGTGCACAGAGAAAAAGGTTTGTTTGAATCAAACAAATATTTGTTTATATATGGCGAAACAAATATTTACTTGCTGTAACAAAATACTTTGTTAGTCTTACCAAACTTGGTAAGTAACAAAAATGATTTGTTACACCTAACCAAATATAGGACAGTTGAGTTGAAAGCGACATTTTTGTTGGATTAACAGAATCTTTCCTACTACAAAATATTTGCTTGAATTAACAAATTATATTTATTTTGCCATATACAAACAAATATTTTGTTGAGGCAAACAATTCTTTAACTCAGTGTGCGTTTCCGGGGAACGTAAAAATTCCTCATGTCACCAACTAGCATGAGAGAGATGCCCCGAAAGTGAACGTGTTCTGTGAGAAGATTTACAGGCCTTTTTTTTTTTCATCGACATGCTTACCTTTGTGGCGTCTGCCTCGATTGGGAGAAAATTCAAACGACCTCATTAACTGAGGTCCAGTATTAACAGGACCAGTATTAACTGAGCACATTAATAAGTATAATATAACCAAATAAGCTCGAATTGTTGAGTATTCGATTGTATTTTCCATGGTTTTAAAATATTTATGCTTGTACAAAACATGATTCCTTATTTAAAATTACGCGCCGATTTCCGTAAGAAATACTCAGTAATATCTCTAAAAACGCAGACTCCAGGGGAAAACACAAGCAGTTCCGGAAAACGTTCATTGACATTTGTGCTCCCTCTACATCATGGAGGTAAGAAATAATAGAGTGGATGTGTGCAATCTTTGCCACGTTGATAATTGAAGTAAAAATATAAATCCCCACACCCCCACCCCACACACTTCCACTCGGCTGTAAGGGAACACATAACCTCACATCTCCCTGGGAGATGACTTGGTCCGTGCGGTTGTTGGACGATGCCGTGTGGGGCGATATCTTTCTGTGTGGTCGTGTCAAGGACAAGGTGTTCGTGCCACCTCTGCCGCTGTCTTTGTCAGATCTGAGACAGCGAGTCCATCACCGCCGACACACTGCACAAAGTGTGGGGCGAGTTTGAATACCGCCACGAGGTCTGCCGCGTGACTAGAGGAGCGCATGTTAAGTCACTGTAACTTGTAAAATAAAAATTGGTTGTCTGTAAAGTCGGTTAACGGACGATAGTTTAACGTGACAAGGTCATATTGATGAAATGATTGCATACTTTTATGAATAAAATTGAATCAGTTTTATTGAATTATCACTATTTTGTATGGATGCAAAGAAGGAGTGAATCGAAATCTACAATTTAATTGATAAATTTACTTTTATTTGCACTCATTAATTCAAATATGTTTATTACTTTAACGAAGATATTATTTTAACAATAACTTTTATACATGTTTGCTATTTAACTTCTTTCAATCTGTGTTTTTCTGTTAAGGATAGGACGATGATAGGAAAAGTAGGAAACGAATGGGACTGTTTCAAGTTTAATGTGCCTCGAAAAAGTCAAATCGATGGTTGTTCCAATCGAGTGGAAGAGACATAGATGCGGCGCAAGCGTACAATGAGCGCAACGGGACACAGCGTAACGGGACAATGTGCGTAACGGGACACTTTTCCGTGCGTGCAGCCGGCGTTCATCGAATTATTAGACGTTTTCACGTCAAAAAATCTTTGAGAGATTCTATGTTGACTGAAAAAAATTTCAGGTAAATACGCCGCACCGTTTAGTTTTTGTGATTTTTTTTTAAGTGAAAACTTATATGGGAAGGTTTGGATAGGGAGTAAATTCATGTAAGTCGTCATCGACATGGTCACGTGACGTGTTAAAGATAACACTATATCTGTTCCTATAAGTATAACTTAGTGTGCTTTTAAATCTTAAGTATACAATTACTGTGCAGTAAAAAGTGAGTATAAAATATATTAATATTCTCATGTAGGTATATAGTTTAAATAACGAAGAAAACCGAGTCTTTGTTGCAATATAACCTAAAAAATAAGAACATCACAATTTATTTTTTAATACTTGCAATTACTATTCAATGCGTATTTTATAGTAATTTAGGAGTTATTTTACTAACGTAATAAAAAAATTGTTGTGTGATATTTTTTTCGTAAGAATTGCGTAAAAGGAATTTCACTTCTGTCAGTCATGACTCATGAGGACTGCTTTGAAAAAAAATTTTAAGTGTACTGATCATTTGGACTCATTCTGTAGTTTGTCTGAACTATTCGATTGAAAAATGCAATTTTAACCTATATGTATTATAGTATGGTATTGCTGGATCAGAACGCACGACATCTCTGTGTCTGGCATTCCGCGTGAAAGAATTCTAATTTAAACAAAGCCGTGTATCGGGAATTTTGCCGCATTCCTTGCTCTTCGTGTGCGTAGTTCACGAAGTCTGGGTAATCGGAAATAGTTCGGAGCGTAGCTTGTGCTCGCTGCTAGGAATGAAAATAAGTTAAAATTAATTTCACCCGAGCTTTGAACAGCATTCTTTATATTGGCATTCAGATTTAGAGACCACGAGGAATGTTAAAAAAAACTGGGGGGAGGTTGTCTGTAAGTCGATTTAAGGACGATAATTTTACGTGATAACGTCATAAGAAAACAATTTATGAAACATTGCATACTTTTTAATTTTCAAATATTATTTACAGTTTTTGCAAATTTCATTTAAATAATTTGTTTAAATAATATAATCACGAACAATTAGTTAAAAAGCCCGCCTTAACCTGTTTGATATTATTGGAAATTTTCTCGCACGGTGGTTGGCCGGTTCTTGCACGCTCGGCTCAGGCGGAACGTGACCATTTTTCGTGCGTGCAGCCGGCGTTCATCGATTTATAAGATGTTATCACGTTAAAATGCTGTCGGCGTATAGCCCGGTTCGCTCTACCCGGAGTCTCCTAACCAATTAAATTCGTTATCCAGCTCGCAGTTCCGGTGAGAAGTTAGTGCTAGTGCATGCTGGGAAATTTCCCCGGTTATTTACTCACCCAAGTGCTGGCAAAGTAATAGAAAACGAACTTTAAAGGAGCAAATTTATTAGATTAAGCAACCCTCCATGTTTATTCTGGCATTTGTTGGAATGATGCATAGCAGGTATGAGGTAAAAAGAAAATTTTCTGGGCTTTCGGAATTAGCCTTTCAACCTTGAATCAAAAATAGTGTGAAAAAACAAGAAATTAGAACAGGCAATATTGTCAAACTTGGCATGCGTTGTGGGTACTCGTGTCTAACGATAAATTTCACCGGTGATACATCTAATTAATTGGGTATGTTGCAAGTACAGTTCTCTTCACAGAACCTACTCTTCAGTCAAATGGCGTCTTCCTCGTACGTACATGAAGGGCGCAGTCAACATAAGAACGTTGTCGAATCCAAAACCTCATTATCATGAACTGTTTTATCTTTGCAAAGTTGAGCAAATGTCTTATATTTTGGCGCAGGTATTTTTTTCGCGAATAAATCTGAGCTGCAAAAAGATATGCCCGCGCTCTAGATTGTTCCCTTGTAATTAGCGACCGTCTGCAAGAGAAACCATCGTCCTACTTATTTGGCTGGGCCATTCAGGACTAGTTGACTTCCGCACTGAGTGACTGTGATTCATGTGTTGACAGTACACTTGCAGCTGAAAAAACACCCAACCATCACAAAACACAGACAATACACAGCTTGTCAGGAAATCTTTTCGCGAAAAATACACGGCCCTACTTATATTGTTTTACTTTCATTTGATTCGCGTGATGGACAACCAATTTTGTTTGAATTATATAAAAAAAAATTTTAATATTTTTTTGTTTGCTAGTGTCACATCGTTTTTCTCGATTCTTTTTACCGCATATTCAATAACGATCGCTATTAGCTACGTGGGCTATGCAAACATGTATAATAATTAAATTTGTTTTTAATATTTACTAATTCACATGTAAGTTGAAGATCTGGCTTTACTCATGTTCAGTTCAATAACTAGGGACCGGAAAAATACACGGGTTCAATGACCTGTAGAATGAACTCCATAGTCCTACGTACACTCGGTCAAATGTCACCCACCCATTGGCTGATGTCTTGTGAGACGTCCCAACGTAGCAGCCTGTGATTCGATACAGCTTTGGCCGGGTGTTTCTCATTGGCCCAGAGTCATCCAGGTGAGTTGTGAGCCGATAGCAGAGGCAGCACTGAGGTATAACTATTTGTATTTTAGCCTATGGCGAAATGAATTCGCGAATTTTTCCGGTCTCTATCAATAACACATTTTCAATTGCGGGCATAGTCGCGTGTTGTCGCAGCGCCAGACTTGCGTATCATTTTCGATGTACGCCTTGTTTCGATTCGCCGGTTCACGACCGGACTGGCTGCGTTACACGATCCTTCTGCGACCGTGCGTGGTCGGCTGTACCTCCTGCCCGCTGTCCTTCCCCCTCTTACCCCTCTGCCCCTCCAGCTCTCGGTAATTCCCGCGCTCTCCCTTGGATTTTAATTAAATACAGTCGAGATAAACTTTTGCGCGCCCTTCGCCGCCCGGGGCGGCCCTTTGTCTGCGGGGGAAGCTACGGCAGCGCTCCGCCGCGCCGAGAGCCAGAGAGAGAGAGAGAGAGAGAGAGAGAGAGAGAGAGAGAGAGAGGGAGAGGGAGAGAGAGAGAGAGAGAGCAGAGGAGTAGGAGTAGTAGGAGTGGTGGTAGCACGCGCCGCGGTGACAGCGCACACATGCGGGGTTCGCCCGAGGGAGAAACAGAAACACACTTCTCTCCGCCCCCCCCCCCCCCCCCTCATTACATTCTGTGGGCCCCGTTGCTAGAATGCCATGATGCGCCCCCCCCCCTCTTTTTTTTCTAACAGAGATAAAAAAAATGTTTCTTTTCCTTTATGTATATCGTTTTAATTATATATTGTTTTAACCTTTTCACAATTATTTTTAAAACACATTAAAACTAGTTTTAAGTCAGTGTTTCGATTGTCAACGTAAATTTATTTGGAATAATGGCAAATAAATGAGTGTAAGTGTTCTGCACTGTCAACGTGGTGTCACGTCAATTGGCGGTGGTTTTGTTACTCACAGTTGTAGATTCAGACACGTTCTGTACGCACAGTATATTCCGAATAATATTACTCTGGTGTAATATTTCATCGGTAATTAAATTTAGGCCTTACTGTTTAATTGTTTTCTATGATTTATGTAAAATTGTCTACTTTTTTGTTTTAAGTTTCTTTTCTTTCCTTCGCAGGCCCCCTAGACCCATGGGCACTGTTGCCATAGCAACGGCAGCACCGGCCATGTGGGGGCCTTCCTTCCCTTGTTCGCTCGTGGCCACAAACATCCCCCCCTCCCCCCCCCCTTCTCATTCAAAATCTCCCTTGTCTCATCGTACTGCACTTCTTCCGTTCCCTATCTACATTCAAACAAACTGCCCCGTCGCGATTTTTGAAGTGAAAACATGCTTTAGCCGCGTTGAGCGATTTTCTTGGTAGGGGAAAAACTTAATGGGTTCGCGTCACCGACATGCTGTAGTAGCAGTAAGTGTAGTTAATTTGACCACGTGAATACATGAACCTAGGTCTGACATTACTGGTAAGTCATAGCTAGGTAATGCATTTTTTCTTAATTTTGACATACCACTGACATCTTTTGTGACTAAAAAAAAATTATATAAGGATAAATTATATCATGCCGACATCGTACTGATATAATACCGAAATCATTTTCTTGCGTACATTTGACGTAGAAATGATGTCATATTACACATTTAAAAACAAAGTTTTAAGTTTTCACTTCTGTTGACAGTCCCCATGACTGGCTATTTTTCTTCTAACCTAACTAAAACTAAGTGTATTTGTAGGTCCGGGTTAGGGAGGGACCTAGGTGCGTCTCAGGCCGAAGCCTATACGCCTAGTCATGCTGGGATTAGCCATGCAGGGAGAGGGTCGCATGCATCGTGTGCTAGGAGGGGATTGGCCAGCCGTGGCAGCGATTGGCGCCATGACTAACTCCCTTTTTCTTAAAACTAGCTTAAGACTGTGCTAAGTTGGTAGGTCAATAGAGGAGGCAGAGGAGAAAATATTCCACATGCGGGGGGTTGTATTCATTGCTGGAGATATGATCAGGGGGTAAGCCTTCATTTCACAGACGAGAAAGCCACACCCGAAGTTCATGCTCGCTTTTTTTCCCGTTCTATCTCATTGTATAAACCGGTGTGGCATTAAATTTTGCGGTCGATTAGGATAGATTAGCTACGTTATAAATACTTTAAAACATTGTGGATGGTTGGTTATATTAGGTTTAGTATAGCTACATTAAAAATACTGTAAAATCATTTTATGGTTGCTTAGCAAAGTACTTTTTAATATGTAGCTATCCAGCGCTAAGAAACCGTTTACATGATTTCACAGTATCTTTAATGTAGCTATCCCAACCAAATCAACCGTCCACAGTGTTTTGTCTTTCCTTTTATCAACACCGCCATATTTAGTTACAATGAACAAAAAATACCGAAGATGCACGATCGGGCGTTTGGCTCTCTCGTCTGTGAAAACAAGGCTTCCCATGACCAGGGACGCAAGCGCCCCTGGCGGTGAGTGGCTGCACTGGCCACTCACTCCGCTGCCAGTCAGCACCTGGAAGTAGAGAAGAAAGAAAAGTAGACAAACTTACATATTAGACGCTCGATAAATTAGTTTCTATGACATGCACAGCTCACAGTCGAGGTGTGGGCCACCGTTACTTGAAATTAGACGTAATATAATATGCTAAAACTAAATTCATTATGTTTGTATTTGTATTTTTTGTTTGGTTTTTATAATTATTATAACGTTTACTTAGTAACTAGGGCCACTTCCAGTGCCAGTTGTGTTTCGGAAAGGCACGGGATTTTGAATTACAAGTTAAAACATTATTATTATTTTTTTTAAATAGAACAGCTTATTCGACTCCAAAAGCCAGAATGCTTATTCAGTGCGGTCGACCCCCGGGACCAGAGCCACGCCCGAATAGTTCCGAAGTTCTCCGAAGTTCGCCGGCCGCTGTTTCGTATAACACCGGGATGCACATATTGGTGTATAAACTCACGCGTGATTAAACTTACTTGCTGCAATTTTATAATTAAATATTTTTTTCTCGTTTTTATTCTGATTCGAAAATTTGAAGCAAGTATGTTTGTTTGTTACGTCAATTGATACCTGTCTCGTCGCTGAAGGTTATGTATTTTGAGGAACCTGTCAGTATCGATGCAAACTGATAGCAAGCGCAGTAGGGATTCGTGCATTTCGCCGGTCGCGTGATGTGTTTATGTGCAATCACGTGGTTTACTCTCGAAACCTTTTCAAGTACCTAGCACTGAATATTTCCCTCGAGAAATTGTTTTTAAGTGTTACAAGAAACACATCGTCTGCTTTTCTTATTTTACCAATTACGCCATGTTGATTTAAGGGACAACAGAAAAAATAATAATTCGAAGTTGTTCCATCGCGTAGGGAGCAGGCGGAGAGAAAAGAAATCGATTGTAAACTCCCGCTTGTTTACTGAAAAGCAAGCCTGCGGCCTGAAACCATGTCGCATCTTTAGAAAGAAAATTATTTCGTTGGCGCAGAAAAGCTTTAAGTGCGAAAATAAATATATTATATACCACAGCAAAAAATAATAGTGGATGTTTTAACATCCACCCAATATGTAAATTTTCTGTTTTCACCAACAGTTTTACATTTGATTACTCGTTTGCAAATATATATTTTACTAAAACTACTTTCTTTAAAGTAACACGACTTCATTGCAGGATTGTAATTATGAATTCCGTGACCTGATATTTGGGCTATTTTTGGGAGAATTTTCTTAATCGTTTTAATACAATTTACTGCATAAGTAGCGAAGCACTTTTGTTGCAATAAAAGAAGGCATTGTGCCTTTTTATAGTGCCTTTGTCTGTATTATGTTGTAGCTTGCTGTTTCCCCCCCCCCCCCATCTTTTATGGATGTGGGCTTTCAAGTTGTGGTATTTCTGTTTTTCATGCCACACCCTTTCACGTTATTACAAAGGTTATAAGGGGAGAGGCGTTCTCGTCGTAAAAAAACTACATATTTTGCTACATATCTTGAAAAAGAAAGTGCTTTTATGATTCTGCATAAAAAAAAATGGAAAGAAGAATGAGCTAACGCCACTGAGAAATAATAAACTAACTACAGTAAACCTAATTCCCGGAAATATGCAGTTCACGAAGTTACACTACTAACTTATTATTTTAAGAAGAATTTATCCCGTCTGGTCCAGCACCACTATCTTTGGTCGCAAGTGATATTTTAAACTTTATTGCAATGCTTACCATATGGATCCAGAGCGTTCCGAAATCAGAAATTTGAGAATTTTTTTTAAATAGCTTATGAATTATTTAACTAACAAAAATCCTATCTTTGCCATGCTGTGTAGTTATAAGAATTCAAACCGCTGCAATGTATCGAAAAAAAAAATTTTGACGTGACAACGACAAATAAATCGTTTTACGCCGGCTGCATGCACGAAAAAGGATGACTCATTGTCCCGTTACGCTCATTGTACGCTTGCGCCGCATCTATCTCTCTTCCACTCGATTGGAACAACCATCGATTTGACTTTTTCGAGGCACATTAATTAAACTTGAAACACTCCCATTTGTTTCCTACTTTCCTATCATCGTCCTATCCTTAACAGAATAACACAGATTGGAAGATGTTAAATAGCAAACATGTATTAAAGTTATAGTTACAATAATCTCTTCGTTCAAGTAATAAACATATTTGAATTAATGAGTGCAAATAAAAGTAAATTTATCAATTAAATTGTAGATTTAATTTCACTCCTTCTTTGTATCCATACAAAATAGTGATAATTCAATAAAAATGATTAAATTTTATTCATAAAAGTATGCAATCATTTCATCAATGTTTTGTTATGACGTCACGTTAAACTATCGTCCGTAAACCGACTTTACAGACAACAAATTTTTTTTAAATAGCTTATGAATTATTTAACTAACAAAAATCCTATCTTTGCCATGCTGTGTAGTTATAAGTATTCAAACCAATGCGATGTATCGAAAAAAAAAATATATTTTTGTGTAATCCGCAAGTCCACGACGCAGATCAGGCTAGGACATCACGAGACTCTCTCGGACGAAATGAAACACAAAGAAAGCCCGGAAAGGGGGGGGGGGGAGATCTCTGACGTAGGCAAGCTCTTTGTCTCGCAACCTGCTCGTCGGCACAAAGAACAATCTGATCCATTCCTCGAACAACCTGCTTCTCGTGTCGCATCTGTCTGTAATGGACTACGGCTGGTGTGAAAGGGGTTTGGGGGGAATGTCGCTAACACGTAGTCGAGAACGCTAATGGAAGGTGACTGAAGTATGGCGTGGTTCTCCCTGATACCCTGACTCTGTGGGGTTGTCAGAGGTGTATCTGAGCGCGACGCTCGCTGGTGCTTCTAGCGCGGTGTCTCCTCTGGACTGGCGGGCAGTCTTCTCGTCGTCACAGGATAACTGTGAGATCTGAGCGGTGACCATAACACTATATGGCGGAGAAATGAAGATAATAGTGTTGTGCAAGTCCCTATCTGTACCGGTTTTTTTTAACGCCGAAAATTAATTTTTATACTTTTTCACGCTACTAAAAAAATTGGTTGTCTGTAAAGTCGGTTTACGGACGATAGTTTAACGTGACGTCATAACAAAACATTGATGAAATAATTGCATACTTTTATGAATAAAATTGAATCATTTTCATTGAATTATCACTATTTCGTATGGATACAAAGAAGGAGTGAAATTAAATCTACAATTTAATTGATAAATTTACTTTTATTTGCACTCATTAATTCAAATATGTTTATTACTTGAACGAAGAGATTATTGTAACTATAACTTTTATACATGTTTGCTATTTAACATCTTCCAATCTGTGTTATTCTGTTAAGGATAGGACGATGATAGGAAAGTAGGAAACAAATGGGAGTGTTTCAAGTTTAATGTGCCTCGAAAAAGTCAAATCGATGGTTGTTCCAATCGAGTGGAAGAGAGATAGATGCGGCGCAAGCGTACAATGAGCGTAACGGGACAATGAGTCATCCTTTTCCGTGCGTGCAGCCGGCGTTCATCGCTTTGTTAGACGTTGTCACGTCATAAATTCGGAAACAAACGCACTCGTTTGGCCTGGGCGTATTCTTAAGCGGTGTTTCCGTGGATAGACGCCACCAGGACTTGCAGAGCGGCGTGGGTCCGCCCGCAGCTGCGCGCACCGTGTGGGTGTGTGTGTGGCTGCAGCGGTCACGAGCCGCCAAACAGCGCGGTCAAACAGCGACCCTGCAGCTGACAGCGGGTCGCAAGGCCAGTGAATCAACACCTCCCTCCCCCCTCCCTGCACCTTGATGCACGGGCCGCGGCGAGCAGCCCTCCATGCCGTCATGCGCCCAGGCCGGTGAACACTGGCACGACAGCCAGCTGGGTCCAGTGGCGAGCGCCTCTGGTCGGCGGGCCAGGGGCGGGCCTGTGCGAATAATGGCCCGTCTACAATGGCAATGTCCTAAACTGTGTCCGAAGGACACTCGTCGCTGATTGGTCCACGTGACCCTCTGACTGTCATGCGTCAATTGGGCGAAGGTCCGAACCTACCTGGTCCCGAAGACATTCGTCAATTTGAACTTTTTTGTCCCAACCTGTGTACTTCGGACACAGAAAAATAACAGAACACTCACGCTATTTGAATGTCCGGTTCCCGTTTGAAAACGTGGTGTTTTTTTTTTTTTTTTTTTTGTTATTGAAGGAAATGGAAGGTGCTGTTAGTCACTTATATAACTTATATAACTTTCATAAGTTCAATCTCAAACTAAAAAGCATCAAAACAATAAAGAAAAACATTTGGTTTGGCACATTTACTGCGCTCTGGTGACAACTTTAGAAATCAATACATTCAGACATCGGACATCGCAATTGTGGACAGGGCAGTTTTCGGTGAGACAATGTGACGTCACTCACATTCGGATAAGGAAACTGACCAGGCACAGGTTCGGACTATTGTAGACGGGCTCTAAGAAGAAGTCGTAGAAGAATTCTGGGAGTTTTTCAGCGGTGACCTATGTATTTTTTTTTTTACACCATTTTAATCAACGATTAATACTCTATCGTTGTGTGTGTCTACCTTTTTTTTTGTATGCATTACACACTATACATAAAACAGCTGCGTAAAACCACACATTCGGAAATATTTTTACCTATATTACGAATTTTAAAAAGCATATATAAAAATTATAGATCGACCCATGCATCCTTTCTCTATACACATAAAAAACATGACAATTTTATCTGTAATGGGAAGCTACAAATTCTTCTTAACAAAAGGCCCTACAATCACACCCTGAAGACTGTCTGTATATGCCTCTTAATGCAAAGCGCATGTTTGAAATATTCGCGAAGTCAAATCGAATTTCGAATTTCGTTCGTGGCGAAGCTGTATTACATTTATTTTTCGTTTTGTCGTGTTTTTGTCTCGTTTCAATTGTTGTGCTGAATTTTTTTGGTTTCAATATTGTTGTGCTGTGGGGTTTTTGTCCTTCTGTTAGTCCATTTTTCTTTGTGTTTCTTTGTTTGTTCATCATATTCTTGTTATGGAATATTATGTGGTGTTTATATCCTGTTGACAACAGCAATTTATTGCTTAATTTGTGTTTTTGTCTTTTGGTTTTTTGTAGTTTTCTTCTACAGACATACATGTGCTCAGCAATGGCGTATGTCCAAAAGCTTACATCAAGTCATGCACTCCCATTGCACAAATCTTTCAAAGATAATACATTTATTTAATAAAACACAGGATTCGAGTTTAAAAAATGTTTTTTAACGTATTTAGCGTTTGAACTGATGAAGTAATTATCATAAAAGGGTCCTAAGTATAACATCAATTAACAATATATAAAAAAACCTGCATAGTATTAATATTAAGCATTCATAAAAGTAAACGGAGTGCCACCTATTGATTTTATTAAGTAACCAACTTTAATCAAGCAAAACGTATGCAACAAAAAAAAATTAAACATTTTCATGAGCAGATCTTAGGCTTGCCATTTTTTTTTTTTTTTTAAAGCTTTGCAACAAATGCGAAGCTTCATATCAGACGCGATCGAAGCTTTGCATCACAACCGAAGCTTCAAATAAAATAAATAGCAAATTTCCTGGCGAAGTAAAATCGAATATTTAAAAAATAAGGCGGTTGTCTGTAAAGTCGGTTTACGGACGATAATTTTACGTGATAACGTCATAGGAAAACATTGATGAAAAATTGCATACTTTTTAATTTCCAAATATTATTTACAAATTTTTGCAAATTTAATTTAAATAATTTGTTTGGATATAATCACGAACAATTAGTTAAAAAGTCCCGCCTTAACCTGTTTGATATTACAGAAGATTTTCTCGCACGGTGGTTGGCCGGTTCTTGAACGCTCGGCTCAGGTGGAACGTGACAATTTTTCGTGCGTGCAGCCGGCGTTCATCGATTTGTAAGACGTTATCACGTCAAAAAGAGTCTCAATTGATTCGCTCGGTCGAAACTTCTCCCAGGCCTAGCCGAGGGGCGCGGGTTCGAGTTCCGGCCGGCAAGGTGGTCCTCCTGATCTTCTTCCTGGGCTCTCAACACTGGGCGTATGTGATGTCCTCCTCATTGATCGATGACAAAGTAACATCCTTTGGCAGGCTACATGTGATTCAACTCCATGTTTATAACTGCCTTTGGTTCTTCAAGGGATGTCAAGAGCAACAGAAGGGATATGGGTAGAGACTGGAAAAATTCGCTGTTTCAATGACCTCTGGGATAGACTCCACGAGCCTCTATGCACTCGGCCAAATTACGCCTGCTCATTGGCTACTGACTCTTGACACCTTTTAACTGGGTTTGCTCGTGATTACATACTTGTTCTGCTTAGAGATTTTCATTTGCTCAGAGTCCTTCAGATAAACTGCGGCCCAATCGATGAAGCAGCACCAAGAGGTTTGATTCCAGCCTGTCGCGAAATGAATCAGCGAATTTTTCCGGTCTTTAGATATGGGGATATATCCCCTTCATACCAAATTTTGAAAAAAAAATTCAAAATATCAGTGAAGACTTCTGGATTGTAGCCGTTTCCTTGGCGAATAATTAACCGACGTTTCGGTCAACATTGCAGTCGCGATCATCATGGAGCCTCCCTGATGATGGCGACTGCAATGTCGACCGAAACGTTGGTGAATTATTCGCCGAGGACACGGATACAACTCAGAAGCCAAGTTACTTCAGAAAATGGCCGTGAAAGCCTGCGGACATATTATTAGTGAAGACATTATGTTAACTCTGTGAGAAGTCACATCGCCTATGGCTACTAATGTAGGCTCATGCGTCAATGTGTTAGTGTCAATAGTAATGTAAGTTTTTGACGTGACAACGTCTAATAAATCTATGAACGCTGGCAGCACGCACGAAACAGTGTTCCGTAACGCACATTGTCCCGTTACGCTCATTGTAGCTACGCTTGCGCCGCATCTATCTCTCTTCCACTCGATTGGAACAACCATCGATTTGACTTTTTTGAGGCACATTAAACTTGAAACACTACCATTCGTTTCCTACTTTTCGTATCATCGTCCTATCCTTAACAGAATAACACAGATTGGAAGGAGTTAAATAGCAAACATGTATAAAAGTTATAGTTAAAATAATCTCTTCGTTAAAGTAATAAACATATTTGAATAAACGAGTGCAAATAAAAGTAAATTTATTAATTAAATTGTAGATTTCATTTCACTCCTTCTTTGTATCCATACAAAATAGTGATAATTCACTAAAAATGATTCAATTTTATTCATAAAAGTATGCAATTATTTCATCAATGTTTTGTTATGACGTTGTCACGTTAAACTATCGTCCGTAAACCGACTTTACAGACAACCAATTTTTTACCAAATGGTGAGTTGATAGTTTTTTAATTGTGTGATTCAGTGGCGGAAGTTCCGCCGCTGACCGCTGTCGCAGGCCAGCGCTGCAGTCGGCTGCGGTGAAGCAGTGTCCCTGCTCATTGTGTGGCGGACAAAGCAGTCCGCGCGCTTCCCGAGCAGATAGCAGAGAGCAGAGTCTCTCTCCTCTCCCCCCCTCCAATCCCTAACACAATACCCGGTAATGAGTTAGTGAACCCAGTTTCCCTCACCCATGTTCGAACATGACTCGAATTAATACACCTGATCTGGTTCAGTCATCCGAGCTCAACACTTTACCATACACGTAAAAAAAAAAAAAACCTCTCAAACCTTTTTAATGATTTCCTTATTGATCGTGGAGAAGAAATTTGAAGAACGCGAAGAACCTAGAAGAAAGTTAAGAACCTTCTTGAATAAGTAAGAAAGTAAAAGTAAGTCCGGTTTGAACTGAGAATTTTTGAAAATATTCACCGTAAAAAAACATTTCGCCTAATGACTTGAATCATTGCATCGATAACGTAACAATTAAAAAAATATAACAATCATAAATATTTCATATGTCAGTGCTACGGTTTTACTTTATTACAAGTTGTGTGTTTTTGCTTCTTTTTTTTTTTTAGTCACAGTTTAGTAATCGTTTTTTGACCACGGTCGTAAATTTTGGGCCGTAATTTATGTCATACATAGCCACATTTCCGCTGATAATGATTTATTGCCCTGATGTGTGTGTTTGCGTGCTAGTTTTTTGTCACTCTTACAATGGCAAGTTAATTGCATGGTGTTTTGTATTTTCTAGTGATATATCTATTCGTGTGTCTTGTGCAGTCGTTCAATACTCTTTTTGATTCATTAAATATGTGAAATATCAAAAACACATTAATGAAAGTCAACTAAATTTACGATAACATTATTATTTAACCGTAAGTCATAAGATGTGATGTGAAACTCGTTTTTTGGACTTATCATTTTTAGCCTCCAAACCTCCAGTGTCTTTAACCGTAATTTTGAGTTCACATATTGGAAGTCCATTTTTAACTATTTATAACTAGAGACCTGAAAAATTTGCGGATTCATTTCATGACATGCTACAATTCAAATAATTTTACCTTAGTGCTGATTCTGCCATTGGTTCCCGGTTAATCTGGAGTAATGAGGGCCAATTAGAGACCCTCACTCGTAGAAGTGTCGAATCACAGGCTGCCCAGTCGAGACGGCTCACAAGTCAACAGCCAATGAACAGTTGGCATTTTCCCGAGTGTGAAGAGGATAGTGGAGTCTATCCTGGAGGTCATTGAACACGCGAATTTTTCCAGTCTCTACTTATAACTGTCGTATTGATTTTAAACTTTGCAAGTATATGTAATCCGGATGACCATACAATAATTTGGTACCATCGAACTGATCTGATGTTGGAGCCACGAGGCGGATAGTGGAACTCTTCAGTGGCTACTGGTAAAACCCTCGAGATTAGGCTCATTTGGTTTGTTTTAAACGAGTCCCGTACATTACACTTGCTGTAGAGGGTCATCCGGATTACATACACTTGCAAAGTTTCAAATCGATACAATTAGAAGTAGGTTAAAATCGACTTCCAAGATTTGTTTACACGGTTCATTAGTTACGTTGTTAGTTGGGTGTCCCGGTTTTAGTTTTCGCATTCGCCACGAGACACCCGATTAGCGTTTGTTTTTTATTGACGTGACGTCTAATAAATCGATGAACGCGGCTGCACGCACGAAAAAGTGTCCCGTTGCGCACATTGTTCCGTTACGCTGTGTCACGTTACGCACATTGTTCCGTTGCGCAGTGTCCCGTTACGCACATTGATCCGTTACCCTGTGTCCCGTTACACACATTGTTCCGTTACACTGTGTCCCGTTACGCACATTGTTCTGTTACGCTGTGTCCCGTTACGCACATTGTTCCGTTACGCTGTGTCCCGTTACGCTCATTGTACGCTTGCGCCGTATCTATCTCTTTTCCACTCGACTGTTTATAAAGTGAAGTGAAAAGTTAATGTGGTTTTCATTGCTTATTACAACAACAATTTCGGCAATAAAGGTTAATTATTCTTGCATTTTAAAAATCTCATTACTAGTATAATTTCAAGTAGGTATTTATTCTTTTATTATTAAAATAAAAATAATTCAATTTTATTCATAAAAATATGCAATCATTTCATCAATGTTTTGTTATGACGTACGTTAAACTATCGTCCGTAAACCGACTTTACAGACAAGCAATTTTTTTTAATGACAAACGGTGCAAAACTGGAATGGCGTATGTCCAAAGAATTGTAATGAATAAAAATTCCCCATTGCAGGAATAGTTTAAATGAAGCATGTGTATTCAGGAACGCTATGGTGCGTTGTCCCGCTGCGGAGGCCTGCTGGCACCAGGTCAGAGCCAGACAGGTGTGGAGGCTTGCCAGGGTCGAGGGAGGGGCAGAAACAGACGTGTGATGAGATTGCCGCCGCGCTGCAGATTAATCCCGGAGATGGGCCCAGGCCGCGGGCTGCGCCGATGACGAGGTCTCTGGGGCTGTCTCCGCGCCAGGACCCCGGAGGACTCGTGCCTTCCTCTCCGGCTCGCACGGGAAGCCTTCAGTTCACAGGCGAGACAGCCACACCCGAAGTTCATGCTCGCTTTTTTTAATAATATAATAATAATATATTTCCACTTGCAATTGGGCATCCGCCCGGTGGCAAGGAGTTCCCACCCCCAACCACCCTCACTCCTCCCCCCTCTGGAGCCTCCTGCGCAAGTCCTTCCCTCCTGCCACATCCAGTGTCCTCCCCTCAAGCTCGTTCCACTCTCGCCCCGTCCTCACAAGGAATACCTGCCTTCCTCTCTATGTCCGTCTCCATTCCCTCTGGATCTTCCACTCATGATCCCTCCTTCCTCGATACAGCCCTCTGTTCAACCTAGCTCCCAGCTTTCCCTAGCCCCCCCCCCTCCCCACTGAATTACTTTATGCATTCTCACCAGCCTTTCCACCTTCCTCCTTTCTTGCAGCGTGTCCCACCCCAGCTCCTTCATCATCACCGATGGTCTGTGTGTTTCCCCCATCCTGCCTTCCGTTCTATCTCACTGTATAAACCGGTGTGGCATTACATTTTGCTGTCGATCAGGATGGGTTAGCTACATTATAAATACTTTAAAACATTGTGGATGGTTGGTTATGTTAGTTAAGTATAGCTACATTAAAAAAATACTGTAAAATCATTTTATGGTTGCTTAGCAAATAACCTTTTAATATGTACCTATCCAGGGCTAGGAAACCGTTTACATGATATCACAGTATCTTTAATGTAGCTATCCTAACCAAAACAACAGTCCTCAATGTTTTAAAGTATTTATAACGTAGCTAACCTAATCTTTTACAATGAACAAAAGAAAACCGAAGATGCTAGATCGGACGTTTGGCTCTCTCGTCTGTGAAAAGAAGGCTTCCCGACGGACGGAAGGGCGCGTGCGACATCAGCGCCATCCTGCTCGGCGGGTGGCGGCCACGGGAACTACCTGCGTGTTCCAACGACTTTCGCGTGGCCCGTTCACTAGTCTCGCTTTCATACTGCAATCCTAATAACCTGCAATATGTATCCCCTACTACGAGTAGGTTAAATAAACTGCCAATAATTCTTTATTTATACAATTAATTTAAGGTCCAGTTCTCGCATCAAGTTTAAAGCAACCAGCATGATGTACATGCAATTTCAGTTGCAAACGTTTAAGCCGTTGAAAATAACGAGGTAAAAACAATGCAAACAATGATTGAGAAAATTGGGATTGTAACTGGATTTCCCTGTGCAAATTTATTTCACTTATGAGTTAGACACGATGCCAGGCTAAATAGTCTATAAAATTTAAATATAGACAAAGTATTGTTCCCTTGAAAGATATTAATGTCCGTATGATTCTGGTAATATATTATGAGTATTTTAATATACGTTTTAGTTACACTATATGAAAAATTGCGTCATATTCTGTTGGAAGAATACACTACAAATCCTAAATAATTTCAATTTTCAAACGAATTTTCAAGGTAATATTTAGAGAAATAATAATAGTAATACTAAAGTTGTAAATTTCAGTGTTTACTAAAATAAATCATATATTTCAAGCAACCAATCAAGCTTAGCGATTTACTGCCCCACTTTTCTAACTCCTGCTGGTCTGATGTCTGTTTCTCACATCCTGCGATGGTAGAATTTGCGTCTGATTAAATTTAACGTTAGGTGCCAATATCCACATGTTTTTTACCAGATTAAATATACCTGGATACAGTTGTTTTTGTGTATTCTATCCAGAGAAAACCAAATCTTACTTTCAATCGAGAAAACACGGGACACACCACTTGTATGTAATCTAAAAGACTTTCATAACTTTTTTGCGTTGTATTTTTATGTGGCGATGCTGAATACAGCATGTGCTGTTGTATTGAACATTGTTTAGTTATATGTTTAAGTACCTTCCCAGTGATGGAGAATGATTGTTCACTCTTGTGTTGCAGGGACCTGAGGTTCAACAAGATCAGAGAGATACAGCCCAATGCGTTCAAGAACCTACGCCACTTGAACACCCTGTGAGTACCAATCACTTGTCTCTTTGTTCACTCATTGCTACTTGAACATGTTGTGAGTACCATTCACTTTTCTCCTTGGTTACTCAGCACTATTTGAAAACGCTGTGTGTACCATATCACTTATACAGTCCTAGTGCTCAGGTTTAGTTAATTATTCACATGTTTGAATATTTTTTTCTTTAAAGGGTCAAAATATTTAATCCATCCTTTATTCATTCTGTATGCTATCTGGAGAACTCCAGCTGATAATCGAGACCTCCAAGGCGCATTACTGCACTGTTTAGAGTTTATAGTTTAGAGTTTAGAGTCTTAAGTTCATCTCACCGCGGAAACGCTAAATGTCCAGTCGAGGCCAGGTATGAAAAGACTACCGACCAGATACAAATTATTGTAATCACTACATGGTATTGTGCATATCAGTAAGTGCATTATATCAATGGTCTCACGAAAACAGTTTTAAACTATAACACAAGAAAGAAGGCGACAATCGATTAGATGGTGGTCGCGTTCGTTCGGCGCTCTGTATTTGATTCCCTACACTCGTTCCCGTCACACATCGACCTGTGCGGTCAGAGGGAGCACTTAAGAGTGTCGTTAAGGTCGTGAATGTCAGTAATTTTCTTCTGAATCGTTATGGACTCATTTTCATAAGTAAATACACTGCGCCAGATTGAAGGTGGTCGCATGAGTCGTGAACGAATCTAGAGACCAGAAAAATTCGCGGATTCAATTCGTGAAATGCTACAATCCAAATAATTATACCTTATTGCTGCTTCTGCCATTGGTTCACTGTTAATCTGGAGTAATGAGGGCCATTTAGAGACCCTCACTCGTGGAAGTGTCGAATCACATGCCGCCCAGTCGAGACGACTCACAAGTCAACAGCCAATGAACAGTTTGCATTTGCCCGAGTGTGTAGAGGATAGTGGAGTCTATCCTGGAGGTCGTTGAACCCGCGAATTTTTCCGGTCTCTAACGATATCCCGCGCCCTGGTGACGTCACGTACACTCACCATCTCGCGCATGGTGAGGGCCATGGGTGAGGGCTATCAGTCTAATGGAGCGTCCCGGAGGCATTGTGAAGGAAATTTCCTTAACGGGGCATGTTTATAATTTCTTTGAGTGCTTTGGGGAGTTCGTTTACCGGGGTAATGGGTTTTTTTTCCTCCCCGCGAAGTTAGGGTCTAAGTGGCAACGTACTTCAATATGTGTTTAACACATGAAAGCTGTTTTACACAATTTCAAAATATTATTCAAGAAATTACTCGTTTTAAAATTTTATGATTTGATTTTTTTTTTTCTTTTGGGCGAGAAAATGCAGATAGTAGTTGCCTAGCATGAACCGTGAAAATCTTTATATATATATTTCTTGTGTGCGTGTGTATGTCACTGAACTCCTCCTAGACGGCTGGACCGATTTTGATGAAATTTTGTGTGTGAGTTCACGGGGATTCGAGGATGGTTTAGATTCACTATTGGATATTTTATCTCAATTCTGAGTTAATAAAAACTAAAAAAACACGCTTTAAAAGCAAAAATTGCAACGCATTATTAGAAGCCATTAAGTTTTGCTATTGTAAGGAACTAAGTAGAGAGTAAGAAAAAAATAAAGATCCTGACAGTTTATAGTGTCGCCATATTTGTTTCAATTTTCAATACCTTTTTTGTATATTACAATTTAAATTGCAGAAAAAAATCATGTTTCATAGCCACACAAATAAATAGGATGGTTTGGATTCACAATTGGATATTTTATCTCAATTCTGAGTTAAGAAAAACTAAAAAAACACGCTTTAAAAGCAAAAAATGCAACGCATTATTAGAAGCCATTAAGTTTTGCTATTGTAAGGAACTAAGTAGAGAGTAAGAAAAAAATAAAGATCCTGACAGTTTATAGTGTCGACATATTCGTTTCAATTTTCAATACCCTTTTTGTATATTACAATTTAAATTGCAGAAAAAAATCATGTTTCATAGCCACACTAATAGTGAGGATGGTTTAGATTCACAATTGGATATTTTATCTCGATTCTGAGTTAAGAAAAACTAAAAAAAAACACGCTTTAAAAGCAAAAATTGCAACGAATTATTAGAAGCCATTAAGTTTTGCTATTGTAAGGAACTAAGTAGAGAGTAAGAAAAAAATAAAGATCCTGACAGTTTATGGTGTTGCCATATTTGTTTCAATTTTCAATACCCTTTTTGTATATTACAATTTAAATTGCAGAAAAAAATCATGTTTCATAGCCACACAAATAGTGAGTGTGTGTCATTTCTCTATGTCCACGAGGTCTCGCCGCGTCAATATTCTCCTTGGAGCGAACCCGTCCGCTTTATTAAATAAACAGCTTTTATCGTTGAATGATTTCATGATTTATTTCATGAAAATCTGCTCTCATAAAAAAATTAGTTAGATAGACATTCAATAGGTGTCTTTCTCTCACTCTCTCTCTCTCTCTCTCTCTGAAATGTATGTAGCTTGCTCGCGGGTCAGTAATACAGATAATCTTTACATTCTAGCTCAAGAAGGAAAAAACAGTAAATGTGGTTTACAAAGACATTTTATGAAGTGTCTTTCCGTCATTACATTTGAAAGTAGAAACATATTTACTCAAAATTTAGGTAGTAACATATTTTTATTGCAAAGACTGAAATAGAGGTGAGAAAAATTATCATTTGTGAACATAAGAAAACTACTACAACTGTATCAACTGTTATGTTATAATGTTTAAATTTCTAAATGGTGCAAGATAATACAAAATTCCATGCGGAAAAAGTCGTGGGCAGCAGATACGTATAGTTATAGGTGTGGGGCTATGCATGCTGATTTTTCATATACTGCATGGATGCGAACATGTAAGAATAATCTATCTATCTTACTATAATAAAACAGTACTTTTTCTGTCTGTCTGTTTGTACGCGATTTTGATGAAATTTTGTGTGTGAGTTCACGGGGATTCGAGGATGGTTTAGATTCACAATTGGATATTTTATCTCGATTCTGAGTTAAGAAAAACTAAAAAAACAAGCTTTAAAAGCAAAAAAAACTAAGCATTGTTGATAATTAGCCTCCATGGCAACGGGCTTTTGCATTGTTGTTGCCTTCTGCGTAACCATGGGAAAGGTTTTTGGTAACGGCAGTGGCGTGCCCAAGAGGAGGGGTATGTATAATGAGAAGATACAAAATGTCCAGCGTAGAAATACTTACCGCCATATCCATATCTCACAAAAAGTACATTTGGGCAGGACAATGTCTGTCGGGTCCGCTAGAAAGATATATAGAGAGATAGAGATATAAATAGAAAGATAGAAAGAGTTATAGAGATATACATAGAGAGATAGAGAATTAGAGAGATAAAGAGAGATGCTTAGTATATGTTTAAAAAATTACAAAAAAATTTGATTGAGGCATTGCAACGCATGCCGGGCATTATCTAGTTTTACATAATCTTCTTCCCTTGAGATACTCCACCAATCGCCAGACGTAGTCCGTAGAAATACCATACATTCCGTACTTACGTTATTAAAAGTTTCCACCTTCAATTTACCAACAAAAAAAAAAAGCTGGTTACAAATTATCCAGGGATCTTTTAAAAAATTTACTGCTATCTTCGTGAAGTCATGTACACTGAGTTAACTTACTTTGAACATGAATCAAAAAGAATGTTCGTGGTGTATTAACAAAACTGGTTATTTCTCCAGAAAGACACGTGTGTGTTTATATTTGTTTAGAACGAAACATGCGACGTAGAAGTAGAAAAACGGCGTAGTTTCCAAGAAGATTCAGTTATTTGAAAATACGAAGAACTCTTCATTTATTTGAGTTTATTTCTCCGTTGAAAAATCCGTAAATTTCCTCTAATAATCTGACAGTGTATATACTGGCATTAATTTATAAATTTCTAAACAACACTTCGTCTCGCATAAGAGACTTAGCTGGCCAATCCCCTTCTAGCTCACGATGCATGTGATCCTCTCCCTGCATGGCTAGGGACAAAAATTCGCGGGTTCAATGACCTGCAAGATGAACTCCATAGTTCTACGTACACTCGGTCAAATGTCACCCACTCATTGGCTGCTGTCTTGTGAGACGTCCCAACGTAGCAGCCTGTGATTCGATACAGCTTTGGCCGGGTGTTTGTAATTGGCCCAGAGTCATCCAGGTGAGTTGTGAGCCAATAGCAGAGGCAGCATTGAAGTATAACTATTTGTATTTTAGCCTATCGCGAAATGAATTCGCGAATTTTTCCGGTCTCTATACATGGCTAACGCCAGCATGACTAGGCGCATAGGCTTCGGCCTGAGACGCACCTAGGTCCCTCCCTAACCCGGACCCCTCAAAAATACACTTATAGTCCATCCACGGTAACCTCCTACTTTTCTGAAGCCCTGCTTTTCACCGGATCTACTTTAATGTCACTATGTATCCTTCCGCCGTATGTAAACAAAAACATTGCCATGTGACAAATGTCAAATGGTTTGTTTACAATCACCAGCTGTCAAAACAATGTGTGTATGTATGTATATATATATATATATATATATATATATAAGTAATTTGAATATGATCTAAGTATACATGCATATGTTCATAACATTATTTATGATACCCAATGGTAAAAATATTAAAAAATAAGTTTGTTAGCTAAAGAAATAACATATAATTTAAAGTAAATTTTTAGGAGAATATATAAATTTACAACATTTATGTAAGCAATAAATATCATCATTTAGTACAGTTCAACACAGTTTTCTGCATCTGAAAAAAAAAGTATTGTAAATTATACATATGGCTGTCCATCTAAGCAATCTGGAAAAGACTAAGGATTGAAGGTTTAATAAAATTAACAAATTCAGATGAAAACATTTAAAAATGAATTTTCTTCTTTTATTTAATAAACCCCTACCATTTTGCCGGTTAAGGCCACAAATAAAAATATGGTTATATACATTTTCCTGAGTATACTTATTAGACAAAATCATAATTTTATGAACAGTAAAATTGTGGTGAAGAATTGACAGTAATTTCTATACCACTTATATGCATTATTTATTTGTGGCCCTGGATGGGGACTGGCTTTTTGTTTTCCAAGTAAGTTCACTGAAAAATGAAGACACACAACAAAATAAAATGTTTCACATACACCTATACGAATCCAGAAATGAAATTTAATATTCATTTCATAATACGTGTAATATAAAGTTAATACATAAAGTTCCAGTAATCAACATACTTCATGGGAATGCATAAAAGAAAAAAAAATGTTTCAAACCCCAATACTTACAGTTGCCCAGGTGTTTATTACATACAGACCTCAATAAGAACACCCGGGTAAATCATCAAGAGGAACTGCCAGTACTTCACTGTCTCCATCTACTTGCTGTGTCGTAACCTCAAATTCTTCGCTGTCACTGTCTTCACTTGAACTATCCTCGCCGAGGTGGATGATGAGTGGAGGAATGGTGCCGCTGTCTATGTGGACTTCTCTCTCCCAGTCTGCTTGAATTAGCTTCTCCACGTGATCCACACACCTCGCCCATCTAAAAAAATTAATGTATACAGTAAAACCTCTATATAAATGACCTGTTTATTGCAAAAACCACTCTATAACAAAATATGTTTGTTTCTGTCAAAACGGCATAGTAAACAATGCATGGCATGCTCTTTATTACATACAATTTTGAACTCACTCCACAAGAAAGTATTTTTAAACACAACAAAACTCATTTAATGTGTTTTCCTCAACTATCAAAGCTATTACAGTAAACTCTCGCAAATCCGTGGGTGTCGGGGATTTATGACCTTCGGATTTTTGAAAACTTCGGATTTTTGAAAAATTTTCATTAAAATACAAAAAAAAATTCTAAAAGATAAGATGGTAGTCAATGAACATGTAATACTACCACAGGATGTCATAATAAACAAGACACTTGAGAAGTTAACAGAATGGTACGTAAGCAATACCAGTATAGTCCATTCATAGTAAATGAAGCACCCGAGAAATTTTTTTTCCTGAAAATTTACAGCCTGGCCTGATTAAATTTAACACACCCATTTGTTCAAGTTGGTAGTAAATTGTGTAAAAAGTAATTTAAAGTCATCTTAAATTAAATTAATGGCACCCGAAGTCGCACTTTGATGTGAAAGAGCTAGGCGTAGCAATGTGGCGTGCGCTGAAACGGGAAGCCCCTTGATAAGGGGAAGTGAATTTAGGAGGGGCGGTTGAGAGAAGCGATACGTAGCTGGCAAGAGACTCAAGGCCACTCCCTCACAGACACACGGCCAGTCCAGTTAAACTAAAGAGAAACGGGAGAAATAAAAAAAAATCATTAGTTAATTGTACACTAGAACCATCAAAAAATCTGAAATTTTGGCACAAAACAAAAATAATCGGGGAAAAAATGGTAAAACTCACAATAAAAGCTTATACAAAGCTATTATTTAACATGCAGCATATATTTTGTGTTGGTTTATAGTGCACTTACTAATGTTCGTATAAGAAGAGAAAAAAAATTGGACAGTCCGTTTAAAAACACGGCAGCAGTAGCTTGTGCGACGTAAGTGGGAGTGCGAGAATCTCGTCTAGACAGGCTGGCGGCTGCAAAGGCAGCGGATGCATGACGTCATACGGCTTACCTCTCCCTCCCAGACAACAAACCATCTCTCTCCCTCTCTCCAGCCCTCTAGCCATTTTCTGCGTGTGAAACTGTCAACATCCTTCCTCCCCTACTCCACACTGCATGCGACGAAAGCCAGGTTGTATCGTCCATTCCCGGTAAAATGAACATTTTTTTAAGGCCCCCCACGGCAGCCATTTACCGTTAATTTTTTGATACAATTTGTTTGTTAGTTACAGAACATTATTTCTGCTGGAAAATCTCTGAAACTTCAAAATTTCTTTAATGGAAAAATTTAGCAGGGCGGTTAGAGTATTTATTTTTACCGCAAATGAACTATACTCACCTTCCCTCCGGCCAGCATTCCCGGCGTGTGACGCATGACAACTACAGTCGTGTGCCGCGCACAGCTAGGAAACTTGTCACTGGCAACATGTTTCACACACTGACACACGGTGCCCAGAGCTTCAGGAAAACCTACGCGATTTCCAACCTACTCTAAATATCCGACTGGAGTCTGTTTACGAAAAGCATTTAAGAATTTGCTAATGCCCAACTGTTTTTTTTATATCGGATTAAGAGGAGTTAAAATGGCTAAAAGGCATGGTTTTGAAGTTTTAGGTGTAAAAAACCGTTAAAAAATTTCTTGAAAGCACCAGAGGAAAAGGCATTACACCTTTATCTTTATTTTCCCGCCATATAATGTTACGGTCACCGCTCAAATTTCACAGTTATCTGACGGGAACGAGATGACTGCGCGCCAGCCTTTTACCGCGCTATAAATATCAGTGAGCGTCGCTCTTATCATCCACTGAGAATAGTGATACATACATCTAAACAGTAACGATCATGTCACTTCGGAAATACCCCGGATTTCTGAGAACTTCGGATTCTCGGGCCACGGACTGGCGAGAGTTTACTGTATTTAATACTTGAAGTAACATGTTTTGTTTTATGTTATCTGAAAAAAAAAATTATAGTGGTTTATTCAAGATATAATAAAGCTGTAAATATTATATATGTTATCAATAAAGGCTTAGAATGCATATGATAAAATATTTATTTCATAAGTTTTGTGTTTGTTTTTGGTTAAAATTTGTCCCAGACAAAAACAGTGAGATATAGCGAAAATTTAATTTTTTGAATAGTTTTGATGATTTACTGTATATGTATTTCACTATAATAACATAACTTTTGAAAATACTAATGTGCAAGAACTACATGTGTAAATACCTATTCAAGTTCGCTAGATGAAAATATTCAAAATTCTCTACGTTGAAATTTTATCTGAATATTGAAATCTGCCTACAGCACTGAACCCACCATAACTTTAAAGTCATTGACACAAGATTAAGCATAACAGAAAGTAATATCACAATTACTAATAAATACAAAACTATTTATGGAAATGAAACAATTGCAAATGGACTGCAATTACAAAAAAAAAAAACCTTGCAAATAAGTCACCACTGTTAGATCTAGAAACTACACAGATATGTATGAATCACATGGGAATAAAATTACAAACACAAACACAAACACGAACACAAACACATACATGCAACACATTTTCAAAACGACAACTACACAAATTCAAACCACTTATTTTTACCAATTGTTTTAAAACTGTATTACTGGTATATGAATATACATAAAATGATAATCACACTATACACACACTAGCACACAAAGTTATCAAAAGGAATGGTAGGACCAGGCTGCTAGGCAACAATACTTACGTATTATGTAAAAATGTATGGTAAGGGTTTTGCTGAAGCTTGAGGAATGTTCTACAGGAAAATAAAACAATTTCTACTTCAAAAGGAATACCCCATTGGTCATGCAACATGAAAATACCTCTCTGGTGTGGAAGCATCAAGAGCCTCTTTCCAGATGGCTGCAACTGCATTATTGTCAAATCTCTTGGCCCGCCCCACGTTACTATTGTAATGGTGTTTACATTGAGCCCAAACTAGTTCGATTGCATTATAGTGGCAGTGATAGGGTGGGAGTCGTAGAATTTCGTGGCCATAGTTACGAGCCAACTCGTCTACCTCATATCTGAAAAGTGTGTTAGAACAAGGTGTATACGTAATTTTTTGCAACTATCTCACTTTTAAAGAAATGCTGTAAAAAAAACGAAATAATATACCGTATTCGGGGCTTGTTTTGTTTAGCTATTCTCAGCAGCTCCACTTTCAACCAATTATTTTCATGTTTTATCCCATTCTTCTCCAGCCACGCGATCAGTGCAGCCTTGGTCCAGTTCGTTGTAGGTGTTTTCTCAACCTACGTTGTGCCAACAGTTAACTAAATACTCAAGTAGCTGATAAGAATTCATGACAGTAGAACCCTGTTACAATTTTACTGCTTATAAAGTTTTCCTGCCTATAATGTATTATTTTTCAAGTCCAATATTTTCCCTATAAGGACAATGTATTTAATTCCTGGATATAATGTTTCACAAATTATGCGTTTCGTGCTTGTAATGTTCACTTCATAAAATTTTAGAAGACGAAAAAAATTAAAAGCCTTTGTCTATACTGTCCATGTATATGTGTATGTTAGCAGTTAACTGCCTGTTGACACCCTTGGAAAACAAATAAATTCATAAATTTTTAGCCATTCTGTGTGTTTTCAAATGTATTCACTTAAATCACATGTTCAAGTGGCAAAAGAACTGGACTTAAGCATTTCCACTGTAAACACTGTCGTGAATTATGACAATTATACAGAAATGAGACAATTTTACAGCAATGAGACAATGTGTAAGTAAAGACAAAGCAGATAGAAGCTGGAAGCACCATGATGTTAAAGAAAAATTGTTTTTGGCTTGCTACAAGCAAATTGGAGCATCAAATATATCTTTATGCAGCTTGTTGAGTCCATTGGCAATAAATCCACACTAAAAAGTACTAAATTGAATTTCCTGCTTATGTTTTTTTTTCTTGTAGCCCCTTAAAAACAAATTATAACAGGGTTCTACTGTACTTATGCAAAGCAAACATGTGTTTTGGCATATTGTCGTAATGAATTTCTAAATTTAACAAAGCATGTTAGTTTAGTGACTAGAAATGTTTTTGAAAATATTATTTTAATTTATTAAGTAGGGCAACAGAGCATTCATAAAGTGGGTCCTTTTACCAAACAAGTAATTATGTCATTTTCAAATGCTGTTTGCAATAAAAAAATTTTATTTGGTATTTCAAACCCTCTACTAAATTAGTTTGCACTACAATGTAATTCAATTACATTATATATATATATATATATATATATATATATATATATATATATATATATATATATATATATATATATCTGTATGTGTGTGTGTGTGTGTGTGTGTGTGTAATCAATTTCAGCTCAAACATTATAGTTTATAAAAATGTAGTGTAGGCATACTATTAAGATAACAATTATTGCTGGCAAAATGTATTAGTCTCGAATATTCGTACTTATACACAATAATAAACACATGTAAATTTTTCACATTACAATTTGAGCAATAAAAATACACTGCTTTACCATTGCACATACCTGGGTGCTGTGATATGAAGCATTGTCCATTATGATGACACTGGGTTCCTCAAGATGCACCAACATGTCTTCAAACCACATCAAGAAAGTTTCCCCATTCATCTCGCCATGGTAGTCTGCAGTCTTCTGACCTGAAACAAAAAGTAATCCTGCTCCTGGCACAAAGCCAGTGCGCCCTCCAGCATTAACAACAATAAACCTTTTACCATCTCCAACAGTACGTCTCTTCGCAGATTGTAGACTCTTGTCCTGCCATGACTTTGATACAGTTCCTGAAAAATATATGAAATGGAAATGAAATACTTTGTATTGGACCACAGAACAAATTTTCAAATAAATTAATGCCTTGCCTCTCTGGAAAATCCATGTTTCATCAACAAATATGAAATTGGCACCTCTTTCTTTTTCTTCTTTATACTTTCTCAAGAAATCTATTCGCTGCAATACTATGTTTTCATTTTCTATCAAAGCTTTTCGTCCATCAACAGTTTTCCATGAAAATCCCATCTTCTTTAACAATTTATGAAGACTTGATCTTCCACCATAATAATCTATTTGTCTTTCCCTGATTTCTTTCAAAATGGTGTCGACTGTAACATTCAAACCTGTAAATTTATTGCATACATTAACAATACATGAAATAACAGAGGTACACAAAACTAAGCGAAACCACAACCCCGTAGAAGATAATTTAAGTGCACAATTTACATTTATTAAATAGTTTTAATAAACTTACATTTCAAAAATACTTTTAAATTAATGGTAAATATTTACTTGGGCGGTATTTCCGAAAAAAAATGTTAAAAATCCGAAAATACCTTTATTTTATGCTCTTCAACTTCCTCTTTTCATTAAAATCGGCGGAGATTAGAAATTCCAAATACTTTAGGAGATATCGAATTTTTAAATTTCAGCACAAAACCAGCGCATTCCTGTGGCGTGCGTGCACCATTGTTTCTTGTTTACGTACAAGTATCTATTTTTTTTATTGGATAATGATGTCACGTTTTTGTTCGTGATAGGCCAGAATTCAAATGAACTAATACGTGATTATTTAGTTCAATTATTGTTTAAAACGGTGTTTAATTACCGCCTCCAACTTAGGTGAGTTTTTAACGTTTCTAATTTTAAAGTCTTATTTGTTATTTTGATATTGTTGCGCAAGTAATAAGTAACAAAAAAATTTACGTGAGTTGTTACTGTACATCCTTTGTTACGGGTTTGTTAGGTAGGTAAGGTCAGTTACATTATAAATAATTTAAAACTAAAGAATAATTAAAATTAATTCACATTATTTTTAATATCACCTTAGTTTGAAAGTATTTATAATGTAACTGACCTGACTTAATCGACCATTTTAGTTTTAAAATATTAAATTAAAAAATTTGATATCTCCTAAAGTATTTGGAATTTCTTATCTCCGCCGCTTTTAATGAAAAGAGGAAGTTGAAGAGCATATGATAAAGGTATTTTCGGATTTTTAACATTTATTTTCGCAAATACCGCTCAACTACATATGATGAAATTTAAAAATTCGATATCTTCTAAAGTATTTGGAATTTCTTACCTCCGCCACTTTTAATGAAAAGAGGAAGTTGAAGAGCATAAAATAAAGGTATTTTCGGATTTTTAACATTTTTTTTCGGAAATACCGCCCAAGTAAATATTTACCCATTAGTATTTCAGCATTCAATTTAGCAATCAATAAGTTACAAGCTCTACACTGTGTTGTAGGTAAATGTTTTGTATCGTGTATCCCATGTGATCCCTAGATCTTTATGCATGAACCTGTACATCCTATTGATCGTGTGGTGCATGTTTTTTTTCATTTATTCAGATCAAAGATCCTGAACATAATCAAATATTGTGGTATAGCAAGAATAATTATCATAAGTTTAATAAAACATATATATTTTCATTATTATTCAACTTTAAATCATAACTCATTACTACATCACAGGTTTTTATTTTTGGTTTTGTACAGGATTTTTAAACGTAATAAATTAGAAAAGCAAGCATCATCAATCACAGGATCAATATTTGCAGGATCATGCGATCAGGATCAATGTATCGAATCGGATACGCGATACTAAACTTTTACTGTTTTATAACCTTCTGTTACTTCATACACTAATACACAGTTTGTCTGGCTAAGTTGTGTTTTCATATGATACTTCATTACAATGAAGTAGGACTATTGTTTATAAAATAACAATACCCCTATATTTTCTAAAGGGTTAGGCGGGGGAAGACACTATTTTGCAATAGAATATATATTGTACTGGACCCTGCCACACAGTACAATTTAGCCAATTAAGTATCCCAATTTTTTTTTAATAACCATGCTTGCTTAGACCACAACTCACTAATTTGTAACCAATTACTGCTAAAGCGCACAACTGGATATTATTGATACTGGAAATAGTCATTATTTAACCTTCTGATACATCATAAAAGTTGAGGTTATTTAATATGTGTACTGTGTATAACGATATAAACATTACTTGTAGTTTTAGAATGTAACAATTTTCTTTCTATCTTTAACCTAACCTTAAAAGGACGTGCACGTATTTAATATGTTGCACAATATTCTATATATCAATACCATATCAATAAAGAAACCTAACAAACCACCCAAAAATGTATTTTTAAAGGACAGATGATATCGGTAAAAAAACTGAACCGGTCAATCTGCATATGGATATATGAAATGAATACAATTAAGTAGGGCCTACCCCAGTGATATCGAAACTACTCTTCAGTATCAAATTTTTACCTTCAGCGTACATCCTGTAAATTGCATTCCTGATTGCATTTACTGTGAAATCGTCGACTGTATCAAGTGACTTTCCTTCCTGTGGCCTTTTTTTCCTCTTTTTTCCTGGTGTTGAAACTTCTTCAATGTCTTTCTTGTAGTACCTAACCAAAAAAAAAAAACATTTGTCATAACACTTTTCCGGGGACCCGTTCACAATACGCAGTTAGGCAGTGTTCCAAATATGGCATTTTGTCACAAATATTTGCTTTGTGGTCACTAAATGGAAACATGACAGACTTTGTCCACGAAATTAATGAAGTGTTTTTTTATTTATTTTGTGATCTCCCAAACAGATGAAAAACTAATTAAATGCAAATTATAAAATCACTCCCTTATGTTATAGTTAAACCTATCATAAAGTTTATAAACATCGTTATAAACAAACGTGTATCACACCCATAAAAATACTTGAAAGTGCCTATATTGTTATTGTTAGGACCTGAGTAGGCCTAATATGATTTTAGGTTAAGTTTTCAACAGAGACGCCACATGGCGGTGTTGTCTCACACCAAAAAATATAAATTGGAAATAAAACACAAAAAACCTCGTGAGTTAAAACACAGGCCGACAATACTTAGGACACAGTCGATATTTTTTTTACGTGCATGAAAACGAAAAAAGCCTACTTACTTGAGAACAGTTGACTTTGCGATGTTGAGAAGAAACGCGGTCGTCTGCGTAACGTCACATTTCTTCAAGTCGCCTTTCCTAATTAAAAGATATAAGTTCTGAGCGACGTTAATGATGTCCATCTGACGCTGCGACGAAGTAGCTTTCCCCATCCCGGAACCAATTACCATTACAGCAATCACAAGAACCACACAAAATATCAAAACGATAACAAATTCCATCATTACAATAGTAGATAATAAATAATATAACAAAGTTAAAATACACAATATTAACACAAAATCCTGAAACACAAACTGTACGTTATTTCACGGTCAGTAATATATTAAAACACACTGCAAAATGGCGTACAGACTGCAGACTGCTTAAAGAGCTGCTGAAAGCGGCTGAAAGAGAAAACAAACAAGTGACTATTAACATTATTAATGCGCGACCACGGTTTCGGCACGTAATATTTTTTTACCGTTAACATAACGTTTTTATTTCACCAGAGATTTAAAAAAATGTTCAAACTTAACAAATACCCAAACAAATTCTTAAATACACGCGGAAAGTCAAAAAATATATATTTTGGCTATGGAACTATTTCGTTCTAATCATTGCCAACACACCACTTCTCTCACTGTTTCATTTACACACATGCGAGATCATTAATATTAATAATATTGTACATAGATAGTTACTTTTTTTGTAAAATTTTATTTAACATCATTATACGGTAATTTAGTGTTAATGCATGTTTAATATGCATATGATGGAAAGTATTTTTGCAAACGAACCAAACATGCTGCATCCTGGTGTGTTTTTTCAAAGGTTCGTTTAAAAAAGTAGGAGGTTACCGTGGATGGACTATAGTTTTAGTTAAGTTAGGATAAAATATCGGGTGTTCGTCGACCATCTTCGGTAACATTCGACCTTCTTTTTTATTTCATCCAATGGTTCGATAGTTGACTAGTGTCGTCTGCAAAACGCACTACAGCCGTGGATGGTCATTTGTTTTCGGTATTGGCAACTACTATCGTAAAAAAACTCCCTATCTTAGCCTTATGATGGTTCCTTAAAATGTTTAAATAAGTTACGAATATTCCGGAGGTGTGTGAATTCGAACCCACGACATTATCATTTCTGTTTTTTGACCACTTTTTTTTTATAAAATCAGTTGCACACTGACAAGTTTGACAGCCACTAGTGAGTCAGCCATCTCTCTCTCTCCCCCCCCCCTAAAGTGTTAATCCTTTTATTTTTTTATGTAACCCTGAATCGTTTCGTTGTGTAATTGTAGTTGTAGTTGTTGGTGTATGTGTAAGCGCCAAAGAGACGAATTGGACAACACTAATTGCATCCATGTATTACCCGGAACTCGAACCCAGAGCCCCCGCACTATAGCCCGGAGCTTTGCCCACTCGGCTACTGGGTAAATTATATATAAAAAAAAGGATAACTTATAACTGTAAACTAGACGTAAATTCGAACCTTGACAGCTCGGCTCTCTGGATTATAAAATATATAGACCTTTGACCGCACAACCATCGACACATTTACCAAAACTAGAATTAAATTATATATACATATATATATATATATATATATATAAGTTTAACAAATATTCAGTCTTGTAATTTTTTTTTTCAAATTTGATGGACCTGCTAGACGGTATTGCCGCCGTATTCTTTTTTTCTTTTTTTTTACTTCCAAGTAAAAGCTGCCAATTTGTTTTCAATAATCGCTTAAAGGAGCGTTAGTGCCACCTAGTACACATACCATGTGCTAGAGTGCGCTACCGACATATAAGTTTAATTTTTACCCGCTAGAGTGGTAATCACCAGACCGTCTTGCCAGCCGCCATCTTATCGGCCACCATTTTGAAAATTTTGAATTTCACCAATAATCCTTAAAAACTCCTTAATAAAGACCGATAGCTTGCAAGTATTGGATAAACGCGGGTATTGTAATGTTCTTTTTGTTTCCGACTTGGCAGCAAACAATGCTTTGTGCATGCCCAGCACAATAGGAGAATTTAGGACCACGTGATTATATTTTATAATTTAAAAAATATATTTTTTGAATTTGTTTTTCATAGTTTGTTTCCATCTCACCTTTATATTTTTAGTATAAAAATATAATTGGTGGTTATAGTAAAGGGTAGGAGTAGAAAATTGCTTGTATTAGGTGTGTTCCAGAGATGATTCTGGACGGTAGGAATTGAATCAACAAACTAAATAATTTTTTTGTGCACTAAGTGTTCGACATAGTTATTTTCTGGAGGTACATTTGTTACATTGCAGATGGTTGGATAGTGATGAAGGCGGTGAAGTAAAGGGGTGCTCAGAAACTCCTTAGTTCTTGATCGCGCCAGAGGGTGGGAACCCCCAGGGCCCGGTGACTGTGGACGGTGTAAAGGGGGTGTGAAGGGGGAACATCCCCCAAGAGGTCTCCTTCTGTGTTGTCCCCTAATGCCCCACACCCCCACCCCCGTCTTCAACCCTCTCTCTGGAGTGTTTACGCGCGCCTCTGCCGGCTCAGAACTTCTTGAATCAAGGGAAAAGTAATTCTCGGCTCCTTCTTGTCGCCAGCTAATTGGGTGGAAAAACGCCGCCTCCTAGCAACGACTCGATGATTATTTTCGCGCGAGGGGTGGAAGCTTTAAAAAAAATTCCCTCGGAACTTGCGTTGCATTCAATTTTCCAGAGGAATGAAAAAAAAATTTAATCACGAAACAGGAATAAAACTGGATATAGTTTTAACGATGTTCATTCCCCTTTCGCTGAAAACTTTCGCAGCCAGATTACATGTACTTCATTTTTGTAATTACCTTTAACGTATTTTTAAAAAAACAGTTGAGAAATATATTTCCCGTAACTGTATGTGTTTAACATTAAGGCCTCGCCATCTTGAAATGTTTACTTATATTTTGATACCGATTGCAATAAATCTACCGTCTAATTTTTTTTGTATTGGCATGGCATAGTACTTAGCTTTGGCTACTTGTTGAAGTTGACACTTGCGAACTGGTGGTATTATCACGATAGTTTTCGCCCACGTGAAATGATCAGTAACTTTCTCACGGCGCTAACAGACTAGATAGAACCTGTTAGTAGGTATGTGGTTGCAACGAGATATAGCAGGTCTGAGGGATATTATTTCGGCCCTGACATTCCAAAAAAATAAAGTTATAGCAAAAAGATGGAAAAGTCGAAGATGGTAGGGCCAAATCCCACTAACATTGCGTGGTTAACTCTACTCTTTTTGGCAAAAACTGGTTGAAGCTATTGCTAGGGACAGGAATTTTTCGCGAATAAATCTGAACGCCTATTAGACTGCAACAAGGTATACGCGCACCAGCGGTTTCTTACTTGTGATTGGTGGCCGTCTGCGAGAGTAGTAGTTGCCTTGTTTGGCTGAGTCACTCAGGACGCGTTTGCTTCCGCAATGAATTACTGTGATTGGTGTTTTAACAATCGTCATGTTCCTGAAAGAAACTCACCCAATCACGAAACACAGACGATGCTACGGTTTTTTAACTTTCAGCTAGTCTCGGAATCTTTTCGCGAAATATGCATGGACCTAGCTATTGCTTGTTGGAGATCTTCAAAGGTAAGAGGGCAATAATGGCGACTTTTTCTGGCGCACCATATGCCCTCATCGGCTCTACGCGCAATTCACTGAACAGCCGTGCAGTATTCCTGTTGACTGTCATCTGTGGGACTTACAGCGGCGACATTGTCAGTCTGTGGCGATGACGTGGCGATCGAGATGTGCGAGAGGCCAGTTTCATCCTAGAAAAATAACAATGTAGACAAAACGCGGAATCGGGGACTGCCGACAGAAATGAAAACGTTTTCGCAATTTTTACGAAAAAAAATATCACACAGCAAATTTGTTATATTAAAATATTTATTTGATAAAAATCAGAGACTTTTTCGCAATTTTTACAAAAAAAAATATTTTCACACAACAAATATGTTTTATCACGTTAGTAAAATAACTCCTAAATTACTATGAAATACGCATTGCATAGTAATTGTAGGTATTAAAAAAAATGATGATGTTCTAAATTTTTAGGTTATATTGCTACAAAGACTCCAATTTCTTCGTTATTCAAACTATATATCTATATGAGAATATTAATATATTTTATACTCACTTTTCACTGCACAGTAATCGTATAGTTAAGATTTAAAAGCGCAACAAGTTATACTAATAGGAACAGATATAGTGTTATCGTTAACACTTCACGTGACCATGTCGATGACGACTTAAATGAATTCACTCCCTATACAAACCTTCCTATAGAAGTTTTCACTTAAAAAAAAAAAACATCATGACCACGACCGTGTGATGAGTGTTATTCGCAAACACTCTTAACCGATTAACATTGAGCAGTTTGCAAACAGCGCGCTGGCAGTTAGAGCTCTGCTCACTGACAGACCGTTTAACAGATAGCAGTGTACGTGGCTGGATGTCACTTTACACTTTCGTGGGAATTAACTTAAAAATAATATTGAAACTCCGCCGCACATAAATTTAACATTCTAATGCACCTCGTGACTTTTATTCGTGCGCCGGTTATGTGTAAATTTGATTTTCTTACAGGCATAGATGATTTATTTTCATTGAAAATACTGCTGTAACTCGTATAAAACACGAAGGTTTTCTTTTTACGTGCTAATTATTTTACGTGAGAATATTTCTTCCATTGCTTTTTTTAATGCTTAATATTTCCTATAATGAAGATTAAGTTCAAATTCCAAACTGTCACCGTTTTACAGTTACAATCACTATCTACATGAACAGCATCACTGCCCAAAAGTTTTTTTTTTTAATATGGTATTGATATTTTGAAAGCTCTTTACTTACATTATTCTTCCATTTTAAGGGTAAAAATCGTTGACAGCAATATATAATATTTAAATCTAGACTAAGAATCAAAAATATTAAATGGGAACGTTAAACTTTTAATATTGAGTAGACATAGATATTAAACATAAATATAGTGTACTTTTGAAATAAATTTATTTGGGCGTGATGAGATTAAAATTTCAATGCCGATATTTAATGCAAATATTTCGTGAAAATATTTTGTGAAACATTTCTAACTCGAACAGGGCAGAGAATGGGTATTTGGGCCAAAGAGAGATATGAAGTTAGCACTAGTATACATAATTAGTTGAGGTTTGAAATGCCAGTGAATTTCACTTCTATCATGTGTACAGAGAAACATGTTTTTTTGTTGTTTTTTTTTTTTTTACTTGGCAACGATTTCAAAATTATAAATCAATAATTACATAATACACGATAAATTTCTAATTACAATAAACAGAAAAAAAATTAAGTATTAATTTGGTATATAATTTTGTTTTTTTTTGTTTTATAGTGAACTTATATTTCTTTTTGTATTTAGAAGTCGGTTATTTTAAAAGAGAAACGTTGTTTATGTTGAACGCAGTATGCTCTGGTTGTTCACGCAAAGTGAACTTCTTTCAAGGAGTCCGTGGCGTTGACGACTTCTGAAATAAGGTCCTGGGTTTTGAAATTATGAAAAGCAACTTGCTTGTGCTGTTCATAGAGTTGAATTTGAATTTTGGTTTTGGTTTTGAATGCCAAAGTAGTTTCCCTGCGAAGGAAAAAAAGGGGGTAAAGGGGGGAATTCGGGGGAGAGTTAATGACCTGCAATTAAATTGAAATAAACCGGACGGAGGCCCTTTTTTCCCCCCCTCCTGGTCAAGTGACCCCAGCCGCCAGGGAAGCCACGGCATTTTAAAAAAGGTCGCGGAGGGGATGTTGTTGAGGGTGGCAAGGGGCAGGGGGACGCAGAACTAACTTAACTACCCGGTTGCGAGCTGTCTGATGTTCGGGGGCTGTAATTCCAGGGGAACATCGTCCCTGCCGTGCTGATATTAAATTTCCCGCACGCCGTTCGGGCGACCGTAAGGGGGTGTGGTGAAGGTTTTTGCGGCAGCTGTGCTTTGCGCCGGGTCGCCCCCTCACGGGGAGATGTTTCAGTTTTTGCCGCGGCGTGGCGGGGCGTGCATCAGTATTCATGGTCTCATTTGGCTTACCCTGTCCCTGTCCTCCACCCCCCTCCCCTGGGCGGGCGACGAGGCGGTTCCCGGGCTGCAGTTAGTTGAACCTCCCGCCGCCAGGGACCGCGCGCAGCCAACATGGCGGCCGGGGAGTTACGACGCGCGCGCTCTCTCTCGGCGGGCGAGCGGACCTTGTTACGCAAACATTGTCGGCGTCCGCGCACCAACTTGCAGCTCCGCGACGCGAATAAAACATCAGTTGCATACAAATGGCGCTGCTTTACTACCCGCTCCGACCTCAGGGAGTTGTAATGCACTTAATGCCAAACTTCCCATTCGTTTCACTTGCGGCACAGAAGGGTCGTTTCCTAGTCTCATCTTCCTACTTGTCATGCATTTACACATTATTATTATTATCATCATCATTTAAGCGTATAGGCACCTAGGTCCCTCCCTAACCCGGACCCCTCCCGAATACACTTAGTTTTAGTTATGTTAGGGGAAAAAATGCGCTGTCAGGGTGTCTACATGACACGGAGGTCCAGCAAGTCTCGAAAAGTCTGTAAATAAACAGCAACGAGCTGGAAGTAACAAAGTTAAATTAAGTTATGTTTCTCTGACGCCTCGCTTCAGTTTAAATCAGTCACATGAGGAAATTATCTCTGGATTTTTTTTAGATTTTTTAACTTAAAAATCTGTATGATTCTTAGAACTCTAAAACAATAAATGTCGTATTGTATTTGTTCTTTAATTTTGGTTAAGTAGGTATGTAGGTTTAAAAAACACATTTTTATAGAAAAAAACCGTAAAAAATATTTTTTAAATGATTTGATAAAGTCCTCAAATTAGTTTTTAAAGGTTTTGTATAAACCCTGACTGCAGTTGACTACTATAAAACGACACTGCAAGAGAAGGCCATAATAGGTTAAGTTGTTTTATATGCTTGAACATTTGTTTCAAGATTTTCATACATATCTTTGTTAGCCTGTAGGTTTTTTGGATACTTTGAGCACAGTTCTACTAGGGTGGGCTCTAAACTATTGGCGGAACTTAAAAAAACAAACCGATAGAAGCAGTTGTTTTAATTATGAAATAGCACACGCACAGGAAAACAGCACATAGAGTAGCTAATGATTGTTTTGATGTGTGCGTTTCAAAGATATTATTATATTTAAAAAAAACTGAAAAACACGCATTTATCAGTTACACACTAAAATTTAATACATTATTGTTTTAAAATACGCGCTTTGGACAGGCACGGACTTCGTTAAAACAAACAAATTTGGCCAAACTCGAGGGGTTTACTAGTAGTCATTGAAGAGTTCTTATCTTTGAAAGATTTGTGCAATGGGAGTGCATGACTTGATGTAAACTTTTGGACATACGCCATTCCTAAGCACATGTATGTCTGTATAAGAAAACTAAAAAATACCCAAAAGACAAAAACACAAATTAAGCAAAAAATTGCTGCTGTCAACAGGATATATTATTAACAGGAATATTATTTGGTGTTTATATCCTGTTGACAACAGCAATTTTTTGCTTAATTTGTGTTTTTGTCTTTTGGGTATTTTTTAGTTTTCTCCTACAGACATAAGTATATGTGATTAGCAATGGCGTATGTCCAAAAGTTTACATCAAGTCATTGAAGAGTTCTACTTACCACATCCTGGCTCCATCATTAGATGAGTTAGACGGTACCAAATTATCCTAGTGTCATCCGGATTACATATAGTTGCGAAGATTCAAATGGATACATCTAGAAGTAGGTTAAAATCGAGTTACAAGATTTGTTTACATAGTTACAAATTAATCTAATAAAAGTGTGCTCGTTAAAAAAAGAAACTAATTTGAATATGGTAATTATTAGCAGTTTGTAGCACATCTTGGAACTCTTTAATACTGCATTCTTCTGTTCAGCACAACCTGTAATCCGGCTGTGATCAATTTGCTCATGTGCGAATCTTTTCAAGTGTATTCCTGTTTTCAGGCGGATTACATATAATGCTTACACGATATTACAACTGTGTACAGCCACACAGACAACAGTATGTACTTTTATAAAAGATTATTTTTGAAACCAGTTGCCAAGAAAGTGTCTAATACTACAATAATTATATTTTAGCTTTGTACATCATATGGCTAATGTTATTTTTGCACATTTGAAATAAGTTTTTTTTTAAGATAATACAAAGTATTTCTTAAGAAAATTGGTTCATAATTCAAGCAAAAAAAAATGTTTAACCTTAGAAAAAATAATCGAATATTCAACAACTTGACTTTATTTTGTTTTCTTGTGCTTGTTAATGTGCGCAGTTAATACTGGAAAACTATTCAGGGAACGGTTTACAAATAAATTTTAACTATTGGAAGTACTGGGACAACACAAGGCATAAATTCCCGCGTAATAACTCGAACCCAGTATTAATGCGAACACTATTTTGTATTGATACAGCTGTTTTCATGTGAATGCACAAATTCACGTAATTGCACATGAATATTTATGTTCCGTTTACAAAAAAAACTTAGTGAATGGAGCAGTTTGTTTTAAATATCATTGTACTTTATATTAATTTCATACTTATATTCCCGTTAAAACTGTATTGAGGTTCGATGATCCGGTAAAAACTCTAATCCGGCAGTGTTGCCCGGAACGTGCCGGACTAAAGAGCTTGTTCTGTGTGTCGACTACACATACCCTCGCAGGAGCAGGGCCTGATTAACCCTTAGGCTAATTAGGCTGCAGCCTAGGGCGCGAAAATCCGGGTCCGAAGGGGGGGGGGGGAGCGGAAATCGTGTCTTCGAATGCACAATTAATCTAGCATCATTGCAGCCAATACAAATCATGTGGCCAAAAACGACATGGATTTGGTTTTCTACTTGGTAGCCTGCAGTCACTTGTCGTACAATGCGTGGGTGCTTTGCCTTTATGTACGGTCAGCTAAAAAAAAAATGGTTTGCCACCCTAAGGTTGAATGTCATGCAGATTAAAGGACAACGTTAGTTTCGCTTGCAGATCGATCTGAAAACTTTTATAGGTAGTATGAACCATGTTACAATTGCCTCTCTAGTAAACAAAGTCAAAACTAATATACTACTTTTTGACGTGACAACGTCTAATAAATCGATGAACGCCGGCTGCACGCACGAAAAAGTGTCCCTTTACGCCCGTTACGCTGTGTCCCGTTACGCCCATTGTACGCTTGCGCCGCATCTATCTCTCTTCCACTCGAGTGGAACAACCATCGATTTAACTTTTTCGAGGCACATTAAAATTCGAAACACTCCCATTCCTTCCTACTTTTCCTATCATCGTCCCACCCTTAACAGAATAACACAGATTGGAAGAAGTTAAATAGCAAACATGCATAAAAGTTATAGTTAAAATAATCTCTTCGTTAAATTAATAAACATATTTTAATTAATGAGTGCAAATAAAAGATAATTTATCAATTAAATTGTAGATTTCATTTCACTCCTTCTTTGTATCCATACAAAATAGTGATAATTCAATCAAAATTATCCAATTTTATTCATAAAGGTATGGAATCATTTCATCAATGTTTTGTTATGACGTTGTCACGTTAAACTATCGTCCGTAAACCGACTTTACAGACAACCAATTTTTTTTATGCCGACCGTAACACACACACCTGGTGGAGGCCCGTCCTCACAATTAGACCAGGGCGGTCAGAACTCTGGATCAGTCGCTGCGCAGGAGGCACGCTTGTGTTATCTCCAGCTGCAAGGAAGGCCAGCACCAGGTCCTGTGAAAGGCCAGTAAAATACCGTGAAGCATGTTCACGCTGCTCACTAAATTCAAATTTATTCCTAAGTACACGTTTCGCGACGTATTTACGGGACCCGTCTAGTCGGAGGGAGGGGGGGGGGTATATTGGTGTCAGCGAGGCGGGATGATAAGTGCGATGCTCGCTGGAGCTTGTAGCACGGTATCGCCTCTAAGCGCAAGGCTGAGGACTGGCGCGCAGTCTTCTCGTCGTGCATAGGGAAACTATGAGATATGAGCGGTGACGGTAACATTGTACGGCGAAGAGATGAAGATAAATGTATAATGCAACTCCCTAGAGTGCTTTCAAAAACTCTACTAGATGTTTTATGTTTAAAAACACACTTTTTACTATCTAAAAAAATTGGTTGTCTCTAAAGTCGGTTTACAGACGATAGTTTAACGTGACAACGTCATAACAAAACATTGATGAAATGATTGCATACTTTTATGAATAAAATTGAATCATTTTTATTTTAATAATAAAAGAATAAATACTTGAAACTATACTAGTACTCAGATTTTTAAAATGCAAGAATAATTAACCTTTATTGCCGAATTTGTTGTTGTAATATCAATGAAAACCACATTAACTTTTCACTTCACTTTATAAACAGTCGACGAAACAGTTAACGTGTAGATGACTTGTAATTAATTTTAAAAACTAGCGTTTAGCTATAAAGTTTAAATACAATTGTGGACAAGTTTTCATATAAATAAATAAACTGTAGTCAAATATCTATCATCAATTATATGAATCACCATAATTTTTGTCAATTGTAACATAACCTATTATTACTGGACTCGCCGACAGCGTAACGGAACACAGCGTAACGGAACAATGAGCGTAACGGGACACAGCGTAACGGAACAATGTGCGTAACGGGACACTTTTTCGTTAGTGCAGCCAGCGTTCATCGATTTATTAGACGTTGTCACGTCAAAAATACAGTTTAAAAACGAAATGCGTATTAATTAAATTTTTTACGTAAACAGGCTCCACTTGGATATCATAAGTAGTTTTGAAATCGCGTGGTTTTTTTTTTTTCTGAAGCTCTGCAGACCGTTATGTGTGCCCGGGTGGGCGGGGTGCTATTCAAACGTGGCAGTTAGGGAACTGTTGTTTCGAGCGCTTCGAAGATGTTCCAACACGAGAGACGTGTACCCGCCTTCTTTGCCCAGGATGAAAGAGCGTGAATGCATGTGTTTTTAAAGGTATGTTCGGGCATTATCCTCGCCGCAAGGTGGGCGGGCCCAAGGGCGGAACTAAGTGTGACGGGGGGCGGGGGTGTGACGTCACGGCCTGATCGCGGCGCGGGAACGTGAATAATGCATGGCGCTGCGCCCTGGCAGCCGGACGGTGGAACTAATGCCGAGTGTCTACGGCGTCTCCTCCTCCTCCATGGAGGGAGGGGAAGCCTTCTTTCACAGACGAGAGAGCCAAACGCACGATCGTGTATCTTCGGTTTTTTTTTTGTTCATTGTAAATAAATATGGCGATGTTGATAAAAGGATACTAATGGCCAATTAGTAGAGACCGGAAAAATTCGCGAAATCATTTCGCGATAGGCTAAAATACAAATAGTTATACCTCAGTGCTGCCTCTGCTATTGGCTCACAACTCACCTGGATGTCTCTGGGCCAATGAGAAACACCCAACCAAAGCTGTATCGAATCACAGGCTGCTACGTTGGGACGTCTCAAAACACAGCAGCCAATGAGTGGGTGACATTTGACCGAGTGTAGGTAGAACTATGGAATTCATCCTGCAGGTCATTGAGCCCGCGAATTTTTCCGGTCCCTATCAATTAGGTTAGGTTAGCTACATTATAAATACTTTAAAACATTGTGGACGGTTGATTTGGTTAGGATAGCTACATTAAAAATAAGGGGGAAAAAACATGAACTTCGGGGAACTTCGGGTTTTGGCTCTCTCGTCTGTGAGAAGAAGGCTTCCCTGGAGGGGGTAGGGGAGGGGCGTGGTTGCGGGGAGAGCGTGACTAACGCAGGCAGCGCGCGTGCTGGGGTCTTAATCACGCGCGTCTGCCTCGCCAGGTGCGGCCCCTTTTCACACGCGCCGCGTCTCTGCCGGAGAGTGACATCTCAGCTGTCGGTCCGCGGCATCTGGCGGGAGTCACTTCCTGAACGCCACAGTGCTGCCAACTGCGGAGGATGGCGCGAACCGAAGTTCACAGTGACAAAGGGATACTTTATGGCATTAACCGTTCAAAGAATTGTAACAAGATGAGCAGTGTTTTAATAAAAATGTCTTCTCTAAATCAGGTCCTTAGCCGAGGTTTAGTAATTTTTTTCAAGTCTTTTTTTTTCTCTTTTATCGGAGCCGTTTCATTATTTATAGTTTAAAATTTCGGCTTGCTAATCATACGATTCAGTGGTCGACGTAGCTGCTCCGGCAGCGATTTCTAGCGGCAGCATCGAAAGCTACGTGTGATTCGCGTTCAGAAATCCAGTTGCGTATATTTATCGTTGTTTTAAAGAATTCTGCGTTAAATTTCTTACCCTAGTTTCTTATTATAAGTGTGTTTGCAACATGAGAACTCTTTAATGCTCGTTACCGAGGTTAGATGTTTTGTATCACTGGTGAGTATTGTTTTTGTACTTACGATCAATCGACCGATAATGACGTCCTTGCAGTTTTCATTCCTGGTGGTCGGAGTAACAAAATAAAAGAGCGCGTGTAACTCAGTACATGTGATAGAAGTGAAACTTATTTGGCAATTCAAACCTAAACTCGTAAGTATATTGTAAGGTGTAAAACGGCAGAGAGAGAGAGAGAGAGAGAGAGAGAAGACAATTTTCTAAATAAACATGAATTAACAAATTAATTTCTCACTTGAAAATAATGGTTCATGATCTATAAGTATAGATTAATTAACAATAAAAATTACTCACTGTTGAAATACTCTCACCATAAAGACAATTTTGTTTAGTAAATATCAAAACTAGGATTAAGAATAATAAACTAGTTTTTAATTTAATTTTATATTATTTGTAGGTTAGATGTGATTCAGTGTTCTGATAGACTGATTTTGTATTTCTGCAAATACCGTATCACCTTATCATTGCTCTATAGTGCTACAGATTCTGCAAGTAGGCTACATAGACATACTGCAATGCATTCATAGGCATTGATAATGTTCTGCCGTTGCATGAATTAACAATGACAACATGTCCGCCGCGACGCGAAAACAAAACGGCACGGATATTTACATTATAACCATGTTGCCACAAAGTGATAATAAAAACAGAATATTTCAAGCATGGTATTTGTTTAAAATATTTTAACTAGCATATTCTACGTTGTAATTAATATATTTCCATTTTTGTGGGCTCCCAATTATCATACGGTGTGTGATTTAGTTAATAAGATTTTAATTCATGACAAATAATTACCCTGTGAAACTAAAGCGTGAAAAGTATTATACCAGCATAAAATATTTTGTTACACAGCTAAAACAATACTCTGTTTAAAACTGTTTAAGAATACTGAATAATTAAAATAATACATACTTAAAAGAACACAGTTTTCTTGCGAAGATGGCTAGTGGCGCGGTGCACCATAACCTCAAACCCCGCCGTGTTGCGCTCTGCCCAAGTCGGAGTGACGCATGCGCAGGCGGGACCCTACCGCCACAACCCGCCTATGGGAAGCCTATGATGTACATTCTATATTGCACAGACCAAATACTCACGTTGGCAAGCCTTCTTTTCACAGACGAGAGAGCCAAACGCACAATCGTGCATCTTCGGTTTTTTTTTGCATTGAAAATAAATAATATACACTCACGATAACTAATGGTCAATTAGGTTAGGCTAGCTACATTATAAATACTTTAAAACATTGTGTACGGTTGATTTGGTTAGGATAGCTACATTAAAGATACTGTGAAATCATGTAAACGGTTTCTTAGCCCTGGATAATTACATATTTAAAAGTTATTTGCTAAGCAACCATAAAATGATTTTACAGTATTTTTAATGTAGCTATACTTACCTAATATAACCAACATTCCACAATGTTTTAAAGTATTTATAATTTAGCTAACCTATCCTAATCGACCGCAAAATTTAATGCCACACCGGTTTATACAATGAGATGGAACGGAAAAAAAAGCGAGCATGAACTTCGGGGAACTTCGGGTTTGGCTCTCTTGTCTGTGAAAAGAAGGCTTGCCAGCGTGAGTAATCGGGTCTGTGCAATATAGAATGTACATCATAGGCTTCCCCCCGCCTATCCCTGCAGCATGGCGGCGCGCCAGTTCTCTGCACCGTCCGCAACCCACCAGCGTCAGGAATAGTTTCACAACAATGTTTCACCTGGCTGGCTGGCAGCCTGGCGGGAAACGACGAAAGTCGCCCCCTAAAAACCAGTCCTACCAAAACTAAAAAGTGGACAGAAATGTCCAAGTGCCCGCCCTTGCTTAGTAGACATTTTCTACTCTTCCAACTCTTCTTCCTGAGCCATCCTTCTACTCCCGTAACCAACCAGCATGAAATTAATGCATGAATTTTTGCATCCCGCTTGTCAGTGCCCAGGGTTTTCCCTGTGTCTATGCAGGTTTTACCTGGGCCCAACATATCTATTTTAGTCTAGAATAGTCAAGTGAGGGGAGTTAGTCATGGCGCCAATTGCTGCCATGGCTGGCCAATCCCCCTCCTTAGCACATATGCATGTTCCCCTTTCTGCATGGTACCCCCTGCATGATTAGAGCGTATAGGCTTCGGCCTGAGACGCACTTAGAGTCTCTCACTAACCCGGACCCCTCCCAATATACTTAGTTTTTTAGCTTAGGTTAGGAAAAAAAATTTTTAACAATGTTTCACGAAAACGCATTAAAATTCAACCTTGAAATTTTACGTCCATCACGCCCGAAGAAGCTTCACTTCAAAAACAAAGCGCCGCGATGAATGGAGCATGGGATTTCCGGGTCCAATTGTACTGATATGTCATCTGCAGGCTGAAGTGATATATGTGAACGATCGTTAAGGGAGTATAGTCCTCTTAAAAAAATTTAGTAATTAACACAGACTACTTACTTATGTGATCGTATGGGTTACGGCTATCAAACTAATTACATACAACTTATCTGGGGTTGGTTTTTCGAACCAGCGACCCTTGAGCTAGATGTTAGGAAGTCTGGCCCTTTCTTCACCAGGATGACTTTTTTAATACCCTTACAATCCCTGTTATCTTGTTGATTATCATCACAGAGACGTATTTGCTTACGTAAAAGTTCATTTATTGCTCTAATTGTTCTGCATTAGCCTTCCTGCGGTTAGATTAAGTATATAATAGTTCAATAGTTAAATATTTGCATGGAAAAATATAAACGTATAAAATCAATTTTTACAACTATTTTATTTCCGAAATTATATATGTATATATATGTTTCACATATGCCTGGAAATTTGTTCGGTTATGATGACGTTTCTATGGTAATCTCTGTCTGCAAGTGTGAAAACTGTTTCGTTCACAGGTTCCGAGGTAGAGTTGTGCTTGAGATGGCAGTGTTTGTTGTCTGGTGACACGTGTGTTATCTTGCAGGCTGCTCAACAACAACCTTGAGATGGCAGTGTTTGTTGTTTGATACACGTGTGTTATCTTGCAGGCTGCTCAACAACAACCTTGATATGGCAGTGTTTGTTGTCTGATACACGTGTGTTCTCTTGCAGGCTGCTCAACAACAACCTTGATATGGCAGTGTTTGTTGTCTGATACACGCGTGTTATCTTGCAGGCTGCTCAACAACAACCTTGATATGGCAGTGTTTGTTGTCTGATACACGCGTGTTCTCTTGCAGGCTGCTCAACAACAACCTTGAGATGGCAGTGTTTGTTGTCTGATACACGCGTGTTCTCTTGCAGGCTGCTCAACAACAACCACATCACCAGGCTGCAGGCGGGGGTGTTCAGCGACCTCAGAGAGCTCAGATACTTGTGAGTACCCTCTGCGACTCGCCCCTGGTTGCTGTGTTGCGAATCATGAAGGTATCTCTCAAGCATCTACGGTATCTCTCCTATTTTTGCTTGTAAAATAGATCACTTCAAAGAAAACCCAACGTATTTATACGAAGGATATTCGTAAAGTAAGTTCCGTTTGATCATTAAAAAAACAAATAAACTCGTGAGAAAAAGTTTTTATTGATATTTTTAGTTTACTACAGACCTTCTCTGCATTTTCAAATTTGTCGCCTTTCAGTTCCAAGCAATTTTCGCAAAGCTGCGCCAGTTTATTTAACCCCTCTGCATAGAAGTACGCCACCTGGAAATTAAACCAGTTGACAATCGTTATTTTTTTATGTTTTCTGTAATTTTTGACTCAGGTTTCAAGAAGCCATTTTCGTCCCCAAAAAACGGCCGCTATCATTTTTCGACTCGTGTACGGAGATTGCTTCAAATTTTTCCGGAGAAGTTTACTGAGTGCCTGTACTTAGCTACACGCATTGCGTATTCTTAGTGCGTGATGCCTATGGTTAAGGCATCCGTTCCATTCCCAGGCGGAGAACTTACATGCAGAGTGGTTAAGAAACTGGTGCAGCGTTGCGGAAAGTGCTTTCAACTGAAATGTGAACTACATATGTAGTAAACTAAAACTGTCAATTTAAACCTTTTTTCTTACGTTTTTTTTTATTTTTTTAACGACCAAATGGAGCTTACTTTACGAATATTCCTCTTATGTTAAATTTCCTATTTATAGATAAATAACTTTCTTACATGTTAAAAAATATCTTGCAAGTGCCTGTATCGTTAACTGTGATTTTAAATTTGTCGGTGTATGTGCAGTGCGGTGTATTTGCGAAGCGGCATAATTTCCTGGTGTATAAAAGACAAAAGTTTTTCGAACTGATTCTCAGAATTGTAACAGACGAAATTATTTTACTTGTTATATTTTTTATAACAGTTTGGCATCCCTGCCTCAGTATCGTGAGCAGGGATCACAGCTGTCCAGCACCTGCAGTGTGTAGCGCGGCAGTAGGAACACTCGCGGTTACCCCTGCTCTTCGGCGATAGGCAACCGGTTGTACTTCAGTGTACTTGCAGTTGCTGGCACGTGGCGTTGTTGCGATAAACTTCAAATACAGTTTAATCATTCAGTATGACTTTCCCGGATATTTTCGACTGACGGATGATATAGCATATCGCCACTTTACATTTAGGGAGTTGGATTTTAAATTATTGAACTGTGATTCTCTGTGGAATTCGCTGATTATACAGTAACTCGCACTGCCTTGCTTTTTTAATTTCCAGCTTAATAAATGAGCGTATAGCGAATAGTATATCACGTTTACAAAACACTGGGTCAGCTTTTGTTATTATTCTACTTAAAGAAGAACCTATACTTGGCTGTTAAATATATCTAATGCTTGCTAGGAATTTTTTATTTAAAATGATACACTATACCTTTTTATTTTTCTCTCTTTGAAATTGGATTCAGAAAAAAAATATTTTTGTCTGTTCATAAGAATAATTATTTTGTGATTTCTTCTCTAAAACGTAATTATTATTTATTTTAGTGACGTGACAACGTCTAATAAATCGATGAGCGCCGGCTGCACGCACGAAAAAGTGTCCCGTTACGCACATTGTCCAATTACGCTGTGTCCCGTTACGCTCATTGTACGCTTGCGCCGCATCTATCTCTCTTCCACTCGATTGGAACAACCATCGATTTGACTTTTTCGAGGCACATTAAACTTGAACCGACTTTACAGACAATCAATTTTTTTTTCCATCGGCTTTAAGTACGTGCTGTAACTTAATTACCAGGTTCGCCGCTGGAAGTCCATAGAGGCCATCTGATGACAGCACTGCCCAGCAGTCGCTTCCCTCGCCCGTAGAGGCGAGGCGCCAGCTGCGCGGGCCAGGACTCTAGCTCTTACAGACCCGAGTGCACAGGACAGACAGCGGAGTGGGCATAGTTTCCGCTGTCTGGGTGCAGGGACGTTGCTGTCAAACACCGCGAGAGCTCGCAACATAAAACTTCCTTCGATGATTTTAATTGTTTTAAATTTTCCGTTGTAAATTAGTCGATTAAGATTAAAAATGGAATACTTTTTTGAAAAAAAAAATTGATTTTCGGTAAAGTCGGTTTACGGACGATAGTTTAACGTCACAACGTCATAACAAAACATTGATGAAATGATTGCATACTTTCATGAATAAAATTGAATCATTTTTAATTGAATCATCACTATTTTATATAGATACAAAGAAGGAGTGAATTGAAATAAACAATTTAATTGATAAATTTACTTTTATTTGCACTCATTAATTCAAATATGTTTATTACTTCAACGAAGAGATTATTTTAAGAATAACTTTTATACATGTTTGCTTTTTAACTTCTTCCAATCTGTGTTATTCTGTTAAGGATAGGACGATGATAGGAAAAGTAGGAAACGAATGGGAGTGTTTCAAGTTTAATGTGCCTCGAAAAAGTCAAATCGATGGTTGTTCCAATGGAGTGGAAGAGAGATAGATGCGGTGCAAGCGTACAATGAGCGTAACGGGACACATAGTAACGGGAAAATGTGCGTAACGGGACACAGAGTAACGGGAAAATGTGCGTAACGGGACACTTTTTCGTGCGTGTGCAGCCGGCGTTCATCGATTTATTTGATGTTGTCACGTCAAAAATGTAATTCTTTATGAAAAAAAAATTTCTCGCTTCGTTGTGACAGCAACATTTTTGAGGTTACTTTTCATACATTTTTCCAGCACATTTGATAACATTGGCCACTCCAGTTTCGATTAAAAAATGTTTGCGCCATTGCCTTTGATCAAATCATATCCATTTTAGCATAATAGTAATATTTTATCTGCTGAACAAGCAGACTGACCTACGACTGGATTGCTTCATGATTTTTGCAACCTGCATGAATTTACACGCACATTGCTTGTACGAGCTATTTTTTTTACATCAACCTTTGTATAGGCCTGAAGCTTGTGAAACCTTTATTTACGCTGATTACGCTATAACAGTGCTCTGCCACATCTAACAACTTGTTCATTGCTTATGTGATAGATTTACAGACTATTATCATACCATACATTTTTGTAACTTGCGTTAGTAATAATTTTAAAATTTGCTTATTTGTTATTTATGTGTATATACATTTATGTATACATAATATTGGCTTTACTACCTTTAAAACACCGTTGTCACGCAGATTTTATGCTTCGCAACTTAAAAATAATAAACTGTCGCTCTAGGGAACTAGATACAGTATCAGGACTTACTAAAACGGATATTTTATATATGCAGTTACTACGCTACATATAACAATTTCATCTAAAACTTACATGACGTTGTTTATAACAGCTGTAGTTGACATTATATTGGAAAATCTTGAACGAGTTTGTGGGGGGAGCATAAAGCCAGATTATAGCATACTGGGGTTAAGACGAAAGGGAACATCACCACTTTGAAAACATCTGTTTACTTGTTCTTGTCCCTAAACTTTGAGTGGTACGTATAAATGCCATAAGGGAACGATGCCTAGCAACTATCCGGTTGGTTGGCGCAGAGGACAAGAAGGGTCTACGTCCAACAGTGTGTGCTTGTGACACTAGCATCTCGCCTGCATGCGCCTCGCTGAAGCCTGACGCCCGGCCGCCTGGCTGTGTTGTCTCCCAGGTACCTGTACAAGAACAAGATCCGGCAGCTGGAGTCAGGCGTGTTCCAGGACCTGCCTCGCCTGGAGCAGCTGTGAGTAGCCACTGCTTCTGGAGCTGGAGCCGAGCATTCTCGGGCCTGACGCGCAGTGAAACCGTAACCAGCAACAACCTGCTCTTGGCTGAGGCCTGTTGCTGGTGGCAGTCGCGCCGGAGTGTACTAGCTTCCAACAGCTTCAACTTGCTTCAACTTGCTTCCACCAGCTTCCACCAGCTTCAATCAGTTCCACCAGCTTCCACCAGCTTACACTAGCTTCCACCAGCTTCCACTAGCTTCCACCAGCTTCCACCAGCTTCCACCAGCTTCCACCAGCTTCCACCAGCTTCCATCAGTTCCACCAGCTTCCACCAGCTTACACTAGCTTTAACCAGCTTCCACTAGCTTCCACCAGCTTCCACCAGCTTCCGTCAGTTCCACCAGCTTCCACCAGCTTACACTAGCTTTAACCAGCTTCCACTATATTCCACTAGCTTCAACCAGCTTCCACCAGCTTCCACCAGCTTACATTAGCTTTAACCAGCTTCCACTATATTCCACTAGCTTCAATCAGCTTCCCCATCTTCCGCCATCTTACACCAGCTTCCACTAGCTTTAACCAGCTTCCATCATTTCCATCAGTTCCACCAGCTTTCACCAGCTTTCACCAGCTTCAACCAGCTTCCCCCAGTTTCAACCAACTTCCCCATATTTCGCCATCTTACACCAGCTTCAACCAGCTCCCCCCATCTTTCGCCTTCTTACACCAGATTCCAGTAGCTTTAACCAGCTTCACCTATCTTCTACCAGATTCTACCAGCTTCTACAATCTTCCACCAGCTTACACTAGCTTCCACTATCCTCCACCAGCTTCAACCAGCTTCCACCAATTTTCACCAACTTCCACCAGCTTCAACCAGCTTCCACCAGCTTCTACAATCTTCCACCAGCTTACACTAGCTTCCCCCAGCTTCCACTAGCTTCCACCAGCTTCGACCAGCTTCCACCAGCTTCTACTGGCATGTTTGGTCCATTCTTTTTGTACTAGGTAACTCTTACAGCTGCGTTTAAGCACCATATCACACAATCACAGATGTTCTGTTATTATTTTTTAACTGAAACTTCTTTGCAGCCGACTTAAGTGAACTTTCTAAGTTAGCATAATATTTTTTTTACAGTATGAATAGTCAAAGATACCCAATTAAAATATTTTGCCCCATAATTCATGCAACAATTTTTTTCGCCAAAAGATTAGCATGTTAGATTTTATTTTGAATGTTTATCAGTAGTAAAGTTATTCAAGATTGCATAACAAATATTTGTAGGGACAGTAACTATTAATTTGGTGCAGAACATGCTTATAACTTAAAAATTACGAACATGTTTTAATGTTTTTTTATTCCGAAGAATAATTAATTGGTCTTTTTAACTATTCTCGGCTTGACGTTGGGTTCGGGGACAGCCTGTATGTAGGCTACACGTTTTATATATTGGACGATGTTGGACATAATTACGTAATTTTGAATACAGGTCTTTTTGACTGTCTTATTTTTTCATTAATTTCTCATTTTAGATTAATTATCTCAATAATTTAAGTATTTAAGCAAAAATTACCAAGTAATCTTACCTAATGTCTATTCAGTTCTTAGTCGTTATAAAATGCAGTTATTATAATTTCTAATATCTTCGCATTGACATAACTGTCGGTAGTTTTAATAATTTGATAAAACGTAATAACTTTTATTTTTCATCTTTCGGCTTTCAAATACAGTGAGAATTGTTCGTAGTAAGAAGCCATTATTACAAGACGTTAGTCCTCATCAGTAAAGGTGAATTGAATGATGCATTAGTAGCAAGCTGCGGATTTATATTTTGTATTTTTATTTCGTGAACAATTGTCTAGTAACGTTCCATATTAGACGCGCTAATAAAACAACTACCTCCTTTTAAAAACTGCCTAGTGGAGCTCGAAGCGCTGACACAGTTCTCTGGTGCGAATGGCTGCGCCAGAAAATTCCAAGCATTGCTCAGATCTCACAATCTAAAAAAAAAAAAAATACGTATTTGTTTTCGAAGAGCGAGGTCATAAATCAGTTTTGTTGGTCCCGTGAAACCTTGGCTGCAGGTTGCAAATCATTTCTGGACGAATTATATAAATGTAGACGCGCGCGTGCATTTCAGAGCGAATTCCATACACATGTTTTGTTTATACGGGCCTCGCAAAGATTTATGGTCCTAGAATGTGAATGTGAATTTCACCACTAAAAATAACTTGTTTTTGTTTTGGACTTGGGAAGCCTACGATGTACATTCTGTATTGCACAGACCCGAATACTCACGTTGGCAAGCCTTCTTTCAACAGACGAGAGAGCCAAACGATCGATCGTGCATCTTCGGTTTTTTTTTGTTCATTGTAAATGAATAAATATACAATTCATGATAACTAATGGTCAATTAGGTTAGGTTAGCTACATTATAAATACTTTAAAACATTGTGGACGGTTGATTTGGTTAGGATAGCTACATTATAGATACTATGAAATCATGTCAACAAAAAAGCTAGCATGAACTTCGGGGAACTTCGGGTTTGGATCTCTCGTCTGTGAAAAGAAGGCTTGCCAACGTGAGTATTCGGGTCTGTGCAATACAGAATGTACATCGTAGGCTTCCCTTTGGGCATGGATAATTCGTATTTTTTTTTATCGTTCAGCGATAGTAACGTAAACAATTATAACTTGCGTAAAGTAATCAAGTCTGAGAGAACAGAGACGCTCGACGTAATGTTCGTTCGTGATGCTGTTTAGGGCCTATGAAGAGAGACAGAGAGAGAGAGACAGAGAGAGAGCTTCGTTATTCCGGCGAATGTATCTTCAGAAGCTGCTGGTGTTGCAGAAATAGGCTGCCCATGGACAGCGTCTCACACGCGGTTGGTTGTTAATGAGATAGACGCCAAAGTTGTCGGGGACTCCGAAATTGCCTTAGCACTCCCATCTCGGTAATGCTCGCGCAAAGGCTGATGGGAAATTCAGCACGTAATATTTGGCGATGATAAAGCTTTGGCTTTTGATGCAAGTTCCTAAACTTTCCCCGCCCCGTGGTACAACAAGTACATACCTCCTAAGCATATTTTTATATAAAATTTAATTTTGTGTTTTTTTTTATTTTTCACTCCGCGGTTTACATTTTCACCCACAAAATAAACAGTATTTTATTGCTTTCAAAGGGGGCATTGCTTTGAAAACTACAAGTCAAAGAGGCGATCCCAAAGAAAATTAGAGGCATGCTACTCCAAAATGTGCTCTGACATTACCTCCTTATAGAATAAAAAAAGTGTTTAGTTGTGACTCTGCTCTTCCATTTCTAGTGAAATTATTACAGTATCGACTGCCAATTTATCACTCTTTTTAACAATGTGAGTTGTATCTGTATCTGAAATGAATAAATGAACTCAGGTTGCAGTCATTCGTTGGAATAATATTTTGCAGATATTACTAAATACATTCCTTCTAATTTTTTATGTCACAGAAAATTTATTTATAGTGAACACAATAAACTATTTTTAGTAACAAACCGTTTGTTCACTAAAAATATGTTTTATAGTTTGAATTTTCACGGGATTATTTTGGGCTGTCACGCTGTATTCTTAGGGAAGGGTTTTTATTCTCCTTTGAAGGTGGCATTTTAAACACAACTTTATTTTACAAATTGTGAAAATTTTATGGATGTATATTATCATGTATAATGTTTCATTATACATGAATCTACACTACTAAATCTCTCGCTGCCATAAAATTAGCTTGGGATACAAAGAGGCAACTTCTTTTTTGGTTCACAAATTTAACACGGAAATTATGCATGGCTGTTGCGATGCGCCATGGTGTACTAACAGGACAGCATGTAAAGATATGTTATTTTATTCCATACACGCGATTTATTTTTCCACTTCCTTACTTAATAAACAGGCTACTGAAATGTGACAACACAAAATGAGCGGCTTAGCCAATGTATGAAATGGCTTCTTACACAAACGATAAAGAGACATATAAAATTCGCGGATTCATTTCGCGATAGGCTAGCATCAAAACAACTATACCTTCGTACCGCTTCTGCGATTGGCCCACATTTTATCCGGGGAACTGTGAGCCAATGGGAAGCACTAAACCAAGAAAGTGCCGAAATACGGACAGCCTAGTTGAGACGTCTCACGCGTCAGTAGCCAATGAACAGGTGTCATTTCCGCGAGTATTTAAAGCACTGTGGAGTCTATCCTAGAGGTCAATGAATCCGCGAATTTTGCAGGTCTCTAACGATGAGCTAATAATGATAGTTTGGTTGCCGGTCTGCATATAGTGCGTTGCAGCTTAGCCTACGTGTAATCTTTTGCACCAAAAATCGAGGTTCCTGGTTAAATTTAAGAGCTTGCTTTATCAAAAAAAGATTTTTTACCATTTATCTTTACTTTGTTTTGATAATTTTAATAATTTTTTTCCAGGCACTGCACATGGATCCTTGCACATTATTATAATAAATTTTGTTAATTATTTTTTGGTGAGATTAAGCGTTATTTTTACTTTAATTTGTGTGTGTTGTTTATTTCATTTGTTTTCAGATACCTCCACTTTAATGAAATCGTGGATTTTGAGTCTGAAACATTTTCTAACTTGCCTTCGCTAGAACGTCTGTAAGTAGTGCCGACGGCAGCAGAGAGATAGAGATAGAGAGAGAGAGAGAGAGAGAGAGAGAGATTGTGTGCCCGCCTCAGACGACAGGCAGAGACGGCGCGTTCCTCAACATCTCAGGAGCGACTGCGGAGGGGAGAGAACATAACGGTTCCGTGGCCTCCACGAGATAATTTAACATAATTAACTCTTATCTATTTTTTTTGGTATCGTGACGGTAGATCACCACAAAAATAGGGGGGGGGGGGGGTTGTCTGTAAAGTCGGTTTACGGAAGATAATTTTACGTGATAACGTCATAAGAAAACATTGATGAAAAACTGCATACTTTTTTTAATTTACAAATATTATTTACAGTTTTTTTTTTCAAATTAAATTTAAATATATTTGTTTAAATATAATCACGAACAATTAGTTAAAAAGGCCCGCCTCAACCTGTTTGAATTGTTATAGAAGATTTTCTCGCGCGGTGGTTGGCAGGTTCTGGCACGCTCGGATCAGGCGGAACGTGACAATTTTGTCGTGCGTGCAGCCGGCGTTCATCTATTTATAAGACGTTATCACGTCAAAAAAACATGGTAAAGCATAAGAAGCCCTAAATTGAAATAGGACATTTCTTTCTTGTACCGTCGAACTAAAGACAGAGATATGAACTGGAATCGATGAATTTTTTTTTTTTGAGCTTAAACCAAGCCTTTTTCACTAACTCAGCGTTTTCCAGTCATATTAAGCTGAAAGATGCACTCGGAGCTACATAGGCTGGACCCACTTACGAAGTGCAGTGTTTGTTGGGATGTTAATGCAGGTCAGCGAAATCTTGGACGCATCGGAGAGAGGATGAAATACGTTTAGATGTTGTTTTTTTTTGACGTGATAACGTCTTATAAATCGATGAACGCCGGCTGCACGCACGAAAAAATTTTCACGTTCCGCCTGATCCGAGCGTGCCAGAACCGGCCCACCACCGTGCGAGAAAATCTTCTATAATATCAAACATGTTAAAGGCGGGCTTTTAACCAATTGTTCGTGATTATATTTGAACAAATTATTTAAATTAAATTTTGCAAAAAAACTGTAAATAGTATTTGAAAATTAAAAAAAGTATGCAATTTTTCATCAATGTTTTCTTATGACGTTATCACGTAAAATTATCGTCCGTAAACCGACTTTACAGAAAACCCCCTTTTTTTTAATTTTAAAATGGCAATGTGGGTCAAGATGGAAGGAAGGAACTTTGCACGAGTTGTTGGGTGGACAGGGGAGGAAGAAGGCTGGTGCTAGGAACGGTCAGGACAAGGAAGATGAGCTCGAGTATGGACCAGATCTCCCCGCAAGTCTCCGGCAGGTGTAGCGACGAGGCGAACAGCCTGGCTCTGCCTGTCCTCTGGGGTCGGCGAGGCGAACAGGAAGCTTGCCGCTGTGTCTCGGGGACAAGTCCAGACACCGACCGTGTGTGTGTGTGTGTGTGTGTGTTTGCACTGACTGGCTCGCTGTCCCTTGCAGATACCTGCATTTCAACAGGATCGAACACATAGAGCCGGGGGCTTTCAGTCGCTTGAGAAGTCTGGAGCGCCTGTGAGTAGAGCCTGAGAGTGTGTGTGTGTGTGTGTGTGTGTGGGTTTGCACGCAGTCGGCCCGTCTAACCCTCGCCCTGTGCGCGGTAGGGAAGCCTACGATTCACTCGTCCTTCCGGACATCCCCGAATACTCACGTTGGCAAGCCTTCTTTTCACAGACGAGAGAGCCAAACCCGAAGTTCCCCGAAGTTCTAGCTCGCTTTTTTTTCCCGTACCACAACAGGTGTATTTATTTGGGGGGGGGGGGAATTCGCTTAGCAAATAACTTTTTAAAATGTAGCTATCCAGGGCTAGGAAACAGTTTACATGATTTCACAGTATCTTTAATGTAGCTATCTTAACCGAATCAACCGTCCACAATGTTTTAAAGTATTTATAATGTAACTAACCTAACCTAATTGACCATTAGTTATCATTAGTTGTATATTTATTTACAATGAACAAAAAAAACCGAAGATGCACGATCGGGCGTTTGGCTCTCTCGTCTGTTGAAAGAATGCTTGCCAACTTGAGTATTTGGGTATGTCCAGAAGAACGAGTGAATCGTAGGCTTCCCGTGCGGGGTAGGCCCTAGTCACTGGTCAGAATAATTAGGGCGTCAGACAGAAACTATCAGGGGATCAGACGACATGTACTTCCAGCAACAGTATGCGCTACAGGCAGTGACTATTGCCAGCCCGTCGGCAAGGCGGGACGACAGGAATGTATCGGCTCGGGAAGGTCACCTTTCACACTTTTGGGTGGCGGTAGTGTAGCTGGGTAGTAACTTGAAAGGTACCCTTTCCGATTTCTTAAAATGCATATTATTTTCTGCTTTAAAATCGTGAAAGTTACCTCTTCTAACCTTATCTTACCTAACCTAACATAACCTAACCTAACCTAACCTAACCTAAACTAACCTAACCTAACCTAACCTAACCTAACCTAACCTTTCCGAGGGGATACCTTTCCAGTCCAAATTTTCATTGAAACAAAAACATTTTAAGAAATAGGAAAGAGGGTACCTTTCCAGTTTCTCCCCAGCTACACTACCGCCACCCAAAAGTATGAAAGGTACCCTTTCTGAGGGGATATACAATTCAGGCACTCTCCCCCCCTCCCCCCGGGCAAGTCAACGCACCTTGCAAACAGCAACGGGACGGAAGGAGCCATTTACAACTTCCCGTAATCGTTTTTTTCTCCAGATGGCTTGTCTGCAGCGGTCTGTATGCACGTAGGCCCGTGGTGTGCGACTTATCAACAAGAGGAACTAGGTTGAAGGAACATCGTGGAAGGGGTACACGCCGAATTCTCCAGGGGAGCTGAATTGTTGCCCCTTGGAAGGGCAGCCCTTCAGGATTTTTCTGGCAGTGGTTAGTTTAGGTTAGGTTAGGTCACTTTACAAACTAACTACTGTCAGAAAAATCCTGAAGGGCTGCCCTTTCAAGGGGCAGCATTTCAGTCGCCCCAATTCTCCGATGAGTCGCGATTCATGTCAGAACCTGCGTGATCGACGTTTCTGATGAATAGGGAAGTGGAACACCAAACAACCCAGCAAGGATCTGGTGTTAATAATCTAATTACTTTTTTACCTGATAACGTCTTATAAATCGATGAACGCCCGGCTGCACGCACGAAAAAAGCATGACTCATTGTCACGGCCAACCACCGTGCGAGAAAATCTTCTATAATATCAAACGGGTTAAGGCGGGCTTTTTAACTAATTGTTCGTGATTATATTTGAACATATTATTTTAATTAAATTTGCAAAAACTATAAATAATATTTGAAAATTAAAAAAAAAAAGAATGCAATTTTTTAATCAATGTTTTCTTATGACGTTATCACGTAAAATTATCGTCCGTAAACCGACTTTACAGACAATCCCTCCTCTTTTTTTTGTCTGATCTCCTAATTATTCTGGCCAGTTTAGTTTGCCTGCGGGCCAGTAGTTTCTGGTGGCTTTGTTAACACGTCCTGGTCTAACCCCGGTCTGTAGCTGCGCATCTGTACAGTCGTGTCCAAGAGCGCTACCTACAGTTCATCAAGCGGCCTGGTGGATGTTAACCGCATGCACTAATGCATTGTTACAACAGTGGATTGGTGAAGTGCCAGTCTTCGGGGCGCAGTGTGTGCACTAACTCGGGTCGTTACCACAACTCCGAACCTACAATAACGTCGAATACCATAACGCCGAATGCCACATTGACCGCAACGCCGACAGCTAGAAAACTGCTGTGTACCACAACGCCGAAATACAGTAACGCCGAAAAATGTTGCTGCGGGGTGGGGGAGGGGCCACAGGAGCAAAATGAAAAACAACTGAATGAATGTGTGTTTCTTAAATGCATCTTAACGCCGAAATACCACAACCTAACCTAGGCTAGCCTAACCTAGCTTAACCTAACCTAACCTTTGTGGCAGTCCTGAAATGACATTTTTCGGCGTTAATGTATTTCGGCGTTGTGGTACACAGCAGTTTTCAAGCTGTCGCGTTGTAGTCAATTTGGCATTCGGCGTTATGGTTTTCGGTGTTATTGTACGTTCGGCGTTGTGGTATTTCGGCGTTGTGGTGCGTCCCCCACTAACTCATGTCGGGTCGCGAATAAACTGGAGGGGGGGGGAGAAACTAGTTTCCCGCTCTCCCTCATCACTCACGGTGTTTGGACTGTCTCCGTAGCACACAGATTCTGGCTTAAATATGTTGATAACCCTAGAGGTATAAAAAAAGTATCTAATTTAGTTTTAGCTAATTATTTTTGCATGGATTTTGGTTTTTTTATTAATTTTACTATTGTTAACAAATTAGAATAGTATGTTTTTAATTATTTCCCGTAACTGTTTCCTTGGATGCAGATTTTTTATTTTATTTATGTGTATAAATAAAGTAATTAGGCCTGTCTTCTGTAGCCACAGTGATAAATAATAACTTTGGTGAGGTTTTGGTACTGTTTGTTTTTTAAATATGTGATTTTTTTTTTTTCAATTTTTTAATTACAAGATGTTTAGTTTTAGTTGTGACTTTGTATCATTAGTGTCGTGAAGTAGTAAAAATTGTTTATAGATGACTACAGCCTTAGAATATCTGCAACTTAAAAAAAAATCATTATTCAGGGCCGTCAAGAGAAGCAAAGGGCCCAGGAAAAATAATTTTGTTTACTTGAGTACAATTTTTCAAATCCCACAGTTTTAAAAAAAATAATTCTGAAGACTCTAAAGCTCGTTCTACAATGGCATGGAAACGTAAACAGATGACTTATCTCCCGGAACATTTCACTATCGCGTCTGCTGCTTCCACAATCACTCGGCTGATGTCATGGACAGCCAATTGGAAGGAGATTGGCAACCCCGACCTCCAACCCTGTACGCGATTAGGGAATACGCGTCGTTAGAATATACCGAAAACTGTAGAATTATGGTGTGCAACACCTGAACTATTTTCATTAATCACGTCAGCTTACACACTTACCAACCGCACAACTAAACAACAGTGTAACCGTAAATTAACTTTACGTGGCTAAAATAGGCGTTGAGGTTCGACGAATCGGTGACAAGCATAGAAAATTATAAGAATGTGATGCAATAAGGAATGTTGCTCTTATACACTATCGTTAATTTTTTTAAAAATGTTTTGACACTGCTTCTTTTAATTGATTTGTTCACTTCTATTGACGTCCTTGAGTTACGCTTTATTATAAACGCAATTATGGCATAACGTAACAACATATTTAAAAAAAACACGATCCATAAGGTAAAATATCCCAAAGTTAAATTAGTAAAAATTACAGTCATAAACAAGGATAAATATAACTGTGTTGTTGTTTTGCAAATACATATTGCCTTTCGTGTATTACAAGTGATTCCACGAACGTATCTTAATAAAATACAAGTAAAATTAAATATTAAAACAGAAAACTTAAAATAACACAAATTATGATAACATGGGGTTTTAACATCAATTCATAACGGAAATACCCATTAATATAATTAAAATTAATAGTAAAGTTTATTTCTGCTCCGTTACATGTTTCGTTTGTAAGTCAAAAAACCTGACAGGATCGCATACATTCGTATGTATTGGTAAATTCAAAGACGTTTCACTGACGGCTACACGTTCTGAAAACAAACACACAATATTACACGTGAAATGTGTAAGTGGGTCATGTAATGATTGTCATGATTTCTGATTGCAGATTTCTTCACAACAACAAACTGCAGAGGATACCAGCGGGCGCATTCAAAAACTTGGAATCATTGAAACGACTGTAAGTGACTGTAATGTTGTTGTACGCTATTATCGAAGTGTAAGTTACGTTGTTGTTACGTATTTAAATAGGCCCATGTGATGTGCTATGTTCTTCGACCATCCAGAACCTTGTGGTTACTCCTGCTTCGGTCTGGTGGGCCCGGGGGGGGGGGGGGGGCTCTTTTTCACAGACAAGAGAGCCAAACGCCCGATCGTGCATCTTCGGTTTTTTTTTTGTTCATTGTAAATAAATATGATGGTGTTAATAAAAGGAAAGACCTTAAACAAGGCAACGGTATTTATTTGTGATTGTTTTTAGAGGAAAATAACTAATTGCAGAAACGTACTTCGTGGATTTGTATATTTTTCATACCGTATAAAATCTAGGAAGTCTTTGTCTTCCACAAATATTCTCGGGACGCCCCATATTCCGTGAATGTTTATTTTGGACAACTCATGATAACTAATGGTCATTTAGGTTAGGTTAGCCATATTATAAATACTTTAAAACATTGTGGACGGTTGATTTGGTTAGGATAGCTACATTAAAGATACTGTGAAATCATGTAAACGGTTTCCTAGCCCTGGATAGCTACATATTAAAAAGTTATTTGCTAAGCAACCATAAAATGATTTTAGAGTATTTTTAATGTAGCTATACTTACCTAATATAACCAACCATCCACAATGTTTTAAAGTATTTATAATGTAGCTAACCTATCCTAATCGACCGCAAAATTTAATGCCACACCGGTTTATACAATTAGATAGAACGGGAAAAAAAATGCTAGCATAAACTTCGGGGAACTACCGGTGTGGCTCTCTCGTCTGTGAAGTGATGGCTTCCCGTCGGAGGGGAGGGAGGTCGTGTGATCAGTCACGTGGTTACCCCCTCCACCGCGCGGCTCCGGGTGGGACGCGTGCGTGCATTGTTCATGGTGGAGCGCCTGTTGGGTTGTTCACCCGCTACACAGGCATGTAGCACGGGTGGCAGGCTTTACAGGCGTAAATGTCACTTCAGGTGGGACCACTTCGTTGGGGGAGGCTTAGCTCTCCGCAACACGCTCATTCATCATCCTGTCGGGTTTCCAAATTTTCCTAGTTACTGTTTGTAGTGTTTTATGTTTGCTAAGAGATTTATTTATCCCCGTTCTACAGTGGCATGTAAACAGAGCAGGATCTCCTGGAACATTTCACTATCGCGTCTGCTGCTTCCACGGTGCACGGAAACACAACAATGGCAACCACCGAGATTGAATTCAAGGTTTCAAAAAATTAATTTAATTATTTAAAAAATATATATACTCCTAAACGATAGCACAGCCAAAATTAAAATATATAATGAAAAAAAAAGTATTAAATTAACACTAGATATTCTTGTACTTGAAAATTTTTTTAACGTATTTAGAACATAAGGAAACATGGCTGCCACCGCAGACAAGTGCTCGGCTTCTATTGGTCGCACGGAGCGACGTAAACGGAAGAGCTGGGCATTGCCGAGCTGATACGTACGGGTCCTGGTCGCATGCGTGCCATCGTTGACACTTAGTTCTGTGTGATCCGTCTCTGTTCCTGCGTCATTGTACATGTCCTTTAGTTACGCTTTACTATAAACGCAGTGTATGACAGGGTACGAACTGGCGTAACAATCTATTTATAAAATAAAAAAATTACAATACATAGAGATAAAATTCCAAAATTAAACAAATAAAAATTACAGTCGTAAATAGGGATATATGTATACAACTGTGTCTTTTTTTTGCAACTGTGTCATAAAGGTAAAAAAATAAACATTGGCTTTGGTTTTTTACATTACATTGCATTACATTTACATTTACTCATACATGACCTCGAACGTATTTTGATAAAATACACGTAATATTAAATGATTAATTCTGAAAATTTTAAAATAACACAAATAAGGATAAAGTGGAGTTCTAACATCAATTCATAATGGAATGAACCCATTAATATGGTTAAAATTAAGATTCAAGTTTATTGCTGTATCGCTTGTTAAGTCAAAAAACGTGATGGGATCGCATACATTCACATGTCATTGCTGTGGACGTACTTAAAACAGTTACTGTGCAGATGATGTAAATGGAAACAGTTACTGTGCAGGTGATGGAAATGGAAACAGTTACTCTGCAGGTGATGGAAATGAACAGTTGCTCTGCAGGTGATGGAAATGGACACAGTTGCTGTGCAGGTGATGGAAATGTCTCGCTCCCAGAGGGTAACTGCACGTGCATGTGTGTGTGTGTGTGTTACAGGAGGCTGGACAGCAACGCGCTCATCTGCGACTGCGAGATGATGTGGCTGGCGAGGATGCTGCAGGAGAAGCAGAGGACCACGCAGGCGGCGGTCACGTGTCAGTACCCCGCCGAGATGCAGGGCAAGTCCCTGGCCAGCATGGCGGAGCATGAGTTCCACTGCAGTGAGTGTCCTCCGTGCGTGCTTCCAGCCAATTCTCAGGACTTGTGCGTGCACACTCATACAGGCCATTGTCAGAGTCCTGTTTTTTTCTTTGACGTGACAATGTCTAATAAATCAATGAACGCCGGCTGCACGCACGAAAAAGTGTCCCGTTACGCACACTGTCCCGTTACGCTCATTGTACGCTTGCGCCGCATCTATCTTCCACTCGATTGGTCTATGAATCTACTATTATATTAAATAGGTTAAGGCGGGCTTTTCAAAAGTAGTTTTTAAATTTAGTACTTTAACTAAACTAAACTATTTAATCTTTAATTAAACTTCTTTGTATCCATACAAAATAGTGATAATTCAATGAAAATGATTCAATTTTATTCATAAAAGTATGCAATCATTTCATCAATGTTTTGTTATGACGTTGTCACGTTAAACTATCGTCCGTAAACCGACTTTACAGACAACCAATTTTTTCCAGTCCATCTAAGGCGGAAGGGGTTTTATCATGATCGTAAATCATTGATCGATGTATGTTGAGAGTGAGGTTGACTACAAGCTTGGTGTCTCCAGAGAAACCAACCATCACAGAAGAGCCTCATGACGTCGAAGTGACGTTCGGAGGAACCGTGTTCTTCAACTGCAAGGCAGAGGGCGATCCTGCCCCGGACATTGTCTGGATGAGGAACAAGTAAGTCACTCACTGGGTGTTATAACAACTACTCCCGCACTTTGCTGAGCGGGAGTGTGAACAGCAAATGGCTGGGTCGTTACCAGGGGCAGCTCCAGGCAGGGGCGCAACAACTAAATTTCCAAAGGGGGGGGGGGGGGCAATATACCTTTTTATAAAGAATCATCTATCCCCCCTATTGAAGCGGGGGCTCCCCCGGGAAAATTTGTATTTCAAGGTGGAAAATGGTGCTATTTGAGCAGTTTTATTATCTAAAAATTGATTACACAGCACTTTCTTTACCCCCGTTTGCCCCCACTTCAAGGGTTCGGAAGGGGGGGGGGGGAAAATACCCTTACCCCCCCCCCTGTTGTTGCGCCCCTGGCTCCAGAGACGGGAAAGCTGGGTAATCACCCGGGGCCCTGTGTAGCCATCTGTTACTAGCACGTTAGTAACCTTGTATATAGTTACGCTCTTCACTCACTCACTGACTCTGTAATGCCAAAGATATATGTATGCCTTGGAGACAAGCGTATCATGAAGTACAAATACATGTTAGCCTACTCCATAGAGCTGTGTATAAAATAGAAAATGGAAGTGTAACAATAGAGTAACATTTTAAATACAGCTTCATAATTGGAACATACCTTAATTATTAAATTTAAGTGTTTGTTGTATTCATCATTTATCAATGGGTGCCTTAGGCACCTTATGAATAACTATGCTCATCATTACTAAAGAGTCTCATATCTCGGAAAGTTTAGCTTTAAAAGAAAAACTGTGAAAATTCTTCCCTAATTGGAAAACAAAGTTTGCGTCACTTTTGATGATGTTATGAAATTTGTACTTGTGCCCTTTCGGAAATCTTGGTTTTTATGTTTAAAATATAATTATATCTTTGAAGTTTATAATTTTTTATTTCAAAGTCATGCTAAAATGATTACCCTAGTCGATAAAAGATTCTTTCCTCATTTTCCCTTCATTATGTTAATTGTATGTGGCATCTTAAATGACCTTGTCAACGTAATTAAAGATGAAACAAAAATAACTTATTTTTTGCAGGTAACTAAAATAAAATTAATTCCCACAGTGAGCAGATGTTACTGAGTGTGTGAGCAAGGTGGTGCAGAGATATGACATATTCCAGTTTTTAATCCTGTTTTTTTTTTTCCCTTGGTTTCCCAAAATCACACTGGACAAATGCTGAGATGGTTTCTATATACTAACCACCCAGCATACCTTGTCTGCATCACTGTGAGCTACCGTCGAACGGCATTGCTTTCGACGAAACGCAGAAGTGAAATCTCGGCCACGGTGGATGGAGAAGCCTAAGATGTAGGCCTACATCAAGTTCTGTCCCTGCCCGAACACGCCCGAATATTCACCTTCGGCCAACCTCGGGATTTGTTTCATTTTTGCGCAGGAAAAATGAATTCAAATATTAAAAGTGGTCGGTTAGGTTAGCTACATTAAAATAAACAGAGAAATATATATATATATATATATATATATATATATATATAAATCCGAGGTTGGTCTAAGGTGAATTATTCGGGCGTGTTCGGGCAGGGACAGAGCTTGATGTACATCTTAGGCTTCGCACGGTGATGGGAAGCCTACGATTCACTCGTCCTTCTGGACATACCCGAATACTCACGTTGGCAAGCCTTCTTTCAAGAGACGAGAGAGCCAAACTCCCGATCGTGTATCTTCGGTTTTTTTTTTTGTTCATTGCAAATAAATATACAACTCATGATAACTAATGGTCAATTAGGTTAGGTTAGCTACATTATAAATACTTTAAAACATTGTGGACGGTTGATTTGGTTAGGATAGCTACATTGAAGATACTGTGAAATCATGTAAACGGTTTCCCCCAAATAAATACACGTGTTGCGGTACGGAAAACAAAAGGCGAGCATGAACTTCGGGGAACTTCGGGTTTGGCTCTCTCGTCTGTTGAAAGAATGCTTGCCAACGTGAGTATTCGGGTTTCTCCAGAAGGACGAGTGAATCGTAGGCTTCCCTGATGAGTGCTGGTGAGTGGAGTGTTTGACGCCGCGGTGCGCGTGTGGCAGCAACGAGGTGAACCTGGCCGACCCGCGCTACTCCAAGCTGGCGGACGGCACGCTCATGATCCAGAACACGGTGGACGCGGACGTGGGCGTGTACGAGTGCATGGCCAAGAACCCCGCGGGCGAGGCCAAGTCGCGCGCCGCCACCATCAACTACCAGAAGTCCCGGGGTGCGTGTCCCAAATGGTTTCTTTTTGACGTGACAACGTCTAATAAATCGATGAACTGCCGGCTGCACGCACGAAAAAGTGTCCCGTTATGCACATTGTCCTGTACGCTTGCGCCGCATCTATCTCTCTTCCACTCGATTGGAACAACCATCGATTTGATTTTTTCGAGGCACCATTAAACTTGAAACGCTCACATTCCGTTTCCTAATTTTCCCATCATCGTCCTTTCCTTAACAGAATAACACAGATTGGAAGAAGTTAAATAGCAAACATGTATAAAAGTTATAGTTAAACTAATCTCTTCGTTAAAGTAATTAAACATATTTTAATTAAATTGTAGATTTCATTTCACTCCTTTGTATACATACAAAATAGTGATAATTCAATAAAAATGATTAAATTTTATTCATAAAAGTATGCAATCATTTCATCAATGTTTTGTTATGACGTTGTCACGTTAAGAGGCCACTCCAGTGTTTCAGGGGCACTACGCAACCCGCGTTAACCTCATAAGATTCAATGCTATTTTAATTTTGCTTATAACAAATTAACTAATATAGATTTCGAAATGATGCTTGCTTGATATGAAAGACAACGATGCTCTTATCAAAGCCCCTTTCTTCAAAAACGTGTATAAAATATGGTTCAAACCTAGACAATACACTTATTCATATTAGTAAAGATTAGTATAAAAACATCATTTATGCACGTTTTTGAAGAAAGGGTCTTTGATAAGAGCATCTTTGTCTTACATTTCAAGCAAGCATCATTTCGAAATCTATATTAGTTAATTTGTTATAAGCAAAATGAAAATAGCATTGAATCTTATGAGGTTAACGCAGGTTGCGTAGTACCCCTGAAACACTGGAGTGGCCTAACTATCATCCGTAAACCGACTTTACAGACAACCAATTTTTTTAAATAGATTATCTTAGTTTTGTTTAATGAAATGTCTGATTCCATTTCAACATCAAAAGCTCATTAATGTTTCTTGTGAATGTTTCTTGGACCTTGAACAACTTGAATTTTCTTCGAAGAATTGTATACTCCTAACCCAATCAAACCTGTATCCATTTCCCAGCACAATTGAGGGTTTACGGTGGCTTATTTCACTACAGGTTTTTTTCCCAGAATATCTTTAGACATTTGCACTAAATTATTAGACCGTACGTAATACCACACCTTAAATTGTTAAATGCATTTTCAGACAAAATGGGCATTTGACCGGTCTTATTTATTATAATATGACCAATAAAACGGATTGACTGCCTTAACGTTTCATAATATATTACCTATTTCTTCTTTGCAAAAATATTCACTTTTAGTAGATTTTACAGCTTGGTTAATTTAATGCAGAGTAGATTAATCGATGTTGACCCTCAGCTCTTAAAATGAGTAATTCTGGAAACTGGAATTTTGATGAGTGAGTGCATCTGGCCATTTAAGACGTTAGAAAATAGTAAGTAAACCACAACTGACAATTAAGTACGTAGATGAAAAGTTAAACATCTGAAAAGGTGCTATCTGAATGTGAAATTTCAAGTCCTGATGTTTTCCATGGAGACTGCTGTTTTGTCTAGAGACGTAAGAGATTGTAAAATCCATATAAAATGAAACAATTAATAACGATGCACTCGCGAACAACTCGATTGGCAGCAAGCGTGCACGATAGCACAACTTACCGCCATGATAATCGAACAACAACTTTTGCTTCATTGCCGGAAGCTGCAGGGCTACCCACCTCAGCAGGTAGCCAACTTGACAAAATTGGCGCTGCTGGCAAGCAGCGCGGGAAGTTCCAAAATTCAAACGTTTCTAACACTATACACTGAATTAACACACAGTATTTACAAGTGCAAACAACTGCATTTTGGTGATTGTTGTGATGCTCACAGTGAAACCACACTTCCGGCGAACCCCGTTGGACCAAGACGCGGACGAGGGTGGAACCATCAGGCTGTACTGCGCTGCCATTGGCCAGCCACAGCCCGACATCGCGTGGAGCAAGGAAGACATTCCTGTCGTACCGGACAGCAGAATTCAAGTGAGTGTTATTTTTTGTTCCTCACGTAAGGTCCTGGAAGATTTGGGAACAGGCTTCACCAACGATTGCCCATTAGGAGTACGTGCTTCAGTAACATTCCTGTTGTGAATGTCATACAACCGTAAACCTGCATGTTCATGAAACTAGCAGTGCTGTTGGTGAGTTGAGGATTCAAAAGTTAAGAAGCACTTCAGAGTTCAGGGCCTAGCAAGCCGAGCAGTTGCCAAACGCCCCGCGATGGTGCTTTTCATTTTTTTTTGTAAAGTTTTATATTTAAATTTTTGGTAATTAATAGAAAATTTAAATATAAATTTTTATTATCTTGTAACTTATTGTGCAGATCAATACCTATTTCAAATCATGATTTCATAAATAAAAAAAGTTCAGAGATTTTATTGCCACATTATAAAAACGCGATTCTCACGGAAATTTGATTGAAAGCACTTATTAAACTAACCATGATGATTTATCAGGAAAGAATATCAAAATATCCTAAAATAAATTAGCAAAAACCACAGTCGAAGTTACAGGTTGGGTTGATAATGCTTGAAAGAGTTAATTTTTCTAATTTTCTAGTTGAAGGGCCTCCAAAAAATTACCTGGCCCAGGGCCACGCAAAGTGCAGAGCCAGTGCTGTTCAGGATTATTCTCGAAATGTCAAATGACCGTTACATGAATGCATAACCAATTTGTTACAGTTTTTTGGGATTTTAAAAGCTAGAGAGAAAAAAATATAAAAAAAAAGCAATAGTACAGAACCCTTTATTCAAAGTAAGAGGGGTGGTACTAAATTTGAATTTACATTTGTAACGTACTATTTACAGTAAAAGGTTCTTGGTAAAACGTTGATCACTCTCCAGCATGACAAACTAATAATGTTGCACAATGGAAGGGGTGGATTACGATGAAACCAAACCAGCCACTGGGCTGAATGCTTTATATATGTAAGTACAGCAGTATTTAGTGTACAGACTATCTACTCTCCAGTGATTTTAGTTTCATGTTCCCTTTTGATGGTTACAACTCCCCCAACACACTCATTGTCTCTTTGCTGGTCTTGATGACCAATTTTTTATAAGTGTTGTTCAATAATGTATAGAGACCTGAAAAATTCACGGATTCATTCAATGAAATGCTACAATTCAAATAATTATACCTTAGTGCTGCTTCTGCCATTGGTTCACTGTTAATCTGGAGTAATGAGGGCCAATTAGAGACCCTCACTCGTAGAAGTGTCCAATCGCAGGCCACCCAGTCGAGACAACTCACAAGTCAAAAGCCAATGAACAGTTGGCATTTGCCCGAGTGTGTAGAGGATAGTGGAGTCTATCCTGGAGGTCATTGAACCCGCAAATTTTTCCAGTCTCTAATAATGTACCATTTTTTCTAAGTTACAAGGAGCAGTGTGATTAGTGGTCCGAGCATTCCCCCCTCCTACTTGGGCAGCTTGGTCTAGTTCCCACTGAGACCATGCCCAAGTTTATCGCCAGTGTGAAACATAGCAGACGTTTCTGGAGCCAGTGCTCCGTTGTCATCTCTTCAACTTCGTCGTCTTCAACAGACGAAAAGCCTTTACTTATTCATTTAAATGCTTTAGCACAAAATATATAGTGCAACAGGAAAATTTTTTTATAAAAAAAATACTTTCCCTGCGACTTTAATTAATGGTGGTTTCAAAGGACTCGTGATCTAGAATAGGCAGCCCGTTACATTGTTTTGTACTGCCCACTTAAAGAAACTTTCAGGTGTACTGTTATGTATTAATCATCCTTGTTTCTATGTACGTAGAATAAGGAGTCTGCAGTTGGTGTTCAAAGCCACAGTATTCTAGCAGAAATATTCGAAAGTATTATTTATATTTATGTAATTAAATAATTTATTGTGACATTGTAATTTTTTGGGGTGATTTTTAGTAGTGTTTTGTAAATACTATGAATTTTTTGTTACTTCATCATGTGTCACATATCATATTTATTATCTGTTGTACAGAATGTGTATGAAATAACAAAATATTGTAAAAATGTAATACTTATTCATGTATATTTGGCTCTCGGAATAGCTTCAAAAATTATATCTAGCCCTCGAAAAGAGTGAAGTTGGCATCACTGGGGATTATTCACATAATATTTCAGTTGCGTGTTGGATGCATTAAAACGTACATCTTTCCTTGAGTTCTTTCTAGTTTTCTGTTCAACTGCCACGTTTTTCTTGAATTAAATTATTTAAAACATTCAACTGGGCTGTGTTCGAAACCCACAAAATGTACAGATGTGTAATGACTAGAGACATGCAAAATTCGGAGATTCATTTCGCGATAGGCTAGCATCAAAACAACCATACCTTCGTACAGCTTCTGCGATTGGCCCACATTTTATCCGGGGAACTGTGAGCCAATGGGAAACACTAAACCAAGATAGTGCTGAATTACGGACAGCCTAGTTGAGACGTCTCGCGCGTCAGTAGCCAATGAACAGGTGTCATTTCCGCGAGTATTTAAAGGACTGTGGAGTCTATCCTAGAGGTCAATGAATTCGCTAATTTTGCAGGTCTCTAGTAATGACATCTTTACTTTTAATGAGTAACAGTAATTATAAATTCTTTTTCTTTTCTTTATCTTGTGAAAGGCCAACTTGAATCCATGCATGATGCTGGTGTATCTCGTACGTGGTTCGTGGTTGCAGATAGGTCACGACAACACGCTCGCCATAACGGGCATCCGTCGGGAAGACGCGGGCGTGTACAAGTGCACTGCAGCGAGCTTCGTGGGCAGGATCACGGCCGTAGCGCACGTCAGGGTCAACGGTGAGTGATGCAGGGCACCGGCATGGCTACCAATACAGTAGCAAACTCTCACAAACAAATAGCTCATCTCATTCTCGAACTGACATTAATCGTTATGAAGCAGTAACCCCGCGTGGTGGGGTTGAATACTCGTCTCTGGACGGCTATAACACAAAACACACAAAAATTAACAATCTGATAATTCATCAAAGCAGCACCCTTAATCAAGTCGCCTCCCTTGGCTCAACCTACTGCGCATACATCGTCAATCACAAAAGTGGTTTGCCATAGATTGACTGGGTGACATTTACACAAATATTATAAACAGTTGAACAAATATTGCAGCCCAGTACTTATACAAATTACCTAAACGAGATATAATCAATAACAAGTACTGGCTGTGCTACCATAATCAATACAGTAGCAACATACCAAGACAGCTCGTATATAAAAAATGTAAAACACATTATGTTTCTGAAATATATTATTAACAACGAAAATTTATTTATGTGTGTGTGTTTTTTTTTGTTTATTTCAAAAGATTCTAAATTAATTTAAGCTAAAACTGTAAACTAATAAAGGTTATTTTTTAAATATGTTCATTAATAATTAGTTTTCCTTGCTAAGTGCACATGTGATAAAACTCTATGCATCCTGTGACTAACATCACCTTATTTATTATGTTCGTGCAGCAACTGATGCTCAACCCACCGGTAAGTATTCGTTGGCTGTTTTGATGAAAATTTAATTTTTTTTTTTTTTAATGTAGCTACAGGGATGGAATAGCAAAATAATAATAAAAATAACTCTTTTTCACCCCCTATTTTACTTTTACTTGTACGTATATATTTTACACTACTCGTTTTCCCCAAGAGTGTATTACTTAGAGACAACTATATTTCACGTAAATGTTTGACTGCTATACTTTAACATACTATGTTAATGGTCTGCACTATTTTTGTTATTATTGGCTGTTATCGAAGAGAGCTGTTTTCTGCACCTGAATGAGACAATGAGAACGTGGTTACTGTAGTACCGAGAGTGCACAATTCACCTGAAAGTAACTATGTACACCATGTTAATCATCATTCTACTAACCATAGCAGTGAGAAAAAGAGACTTGTGTTGTGTTTTGAGAAACGTCTCAACATTAAAGATTCCTCGAACAACTGGTGCCTCCAGCAGTGCTGTAGTAGAGCTGTTGTTGATGGCGAGCGTGGGTGTGCAGTTGCCCCCAGCTTCACGACTCGCCCGGACAACCTGACCTTGAAGACGGGAGCCACCGCCGACCTGCGCTGCGACGCTGACGGGTCCCCGCGCCCCAGCGTGACGTGGTACAAGGCCGGCCGCCCCGTCAGCCCCGGGGGTCGCGTCACCATCGCTCCGACAGGTACGAGGGTGTTGGGTCAGCCCCGGCCAGTGTGGCGTCCAGAGACATCTCTGTCAGCTTGGTACAGCGTCAGCCCCATGCCAATGACAACTTGTTCCAGGAAAACAATTACACAATTACTAGAGGCAGGCATTTTTCGCGAAAAAATCTGAACGCGTATTAGACTGCGACAAGGTATACCCTCAGCAGCGGTTTCTTCCTTGTGATTGGCGGCCGTCTGCGAGAGAAATAGTTGCCTTGTTTGACCGAGCCACTCAGCTCGCGTTTGCTTCCGCACTGAATCACTGTGATCGGTGTTGTAACAATCGACATGTGCCTGAAAGAAACTCACCCAGTCACGAAACACAGACGATGCTACAGTGTTTTAACTTTCAGATACTCTTAGAATCTTTTCGCGAAATGTGCATGCCCCTAACAACTAAGCAATGTACATCTTACCGATTTGCTGTCTTACCCAGTTGTACAAAAAAATTTTTTTTAAGTAATTGATTAAATTTGACGTACTTGTCATTGTTGCCAACTGAAACTTTTTAATTTTGTTAGTTTAAAAAAAAAATTTTGCAAAAGAGATGGATGTATTATTGATTATGCATAAGAAAGCAAATTTTTTAAAATCCTCATCTTGATCAGAACGCATAAACAAGCACAAGTGTGTGAATGCCTGTACGAGCACAAACCGAACGGCTGTTTGCACGGAACGTCGTCGTGAAGTGTGTGTGAGCTGTGAGGGTGTCGGCAGTCCGGCAGTAAGGTACCGAGGTCGTGGGGAACTCGGGGCTCCGGCAGGCCAACAGCTGCTGATCCAGCACGCCAAGGAGACGGACTCGGGCCTGTACGTGTGCCGCGCGCTCAACTCGGTGGGCTACAAGGAGACGAGCGCCCAGCTGACGGTGGTCGCGGGCGTGGGCCCCTCCCCGCCGGCGCCTCCGCCCCGCACCCCGGCGCCCCAGCACTTCGGGGCGAGACCCGGGCGCGCCCCGCGCATCGTCATCCCCCCGTACGACATGGTGGCGGCCCGCGGCAGCACCATCGAGATCCCCTGCAAGGCGGAGGGCGACCCACGGCCCACCATCGTGTGGACCAAGGACGGCTCCGCCGTGCCGCACACCAGGAACTTCAGGTGCGTGGGTCCTCCGTGGTCTCCATGAACCAGCGAGGGCCAGCCCAGTGGCGGATCCAGGATTTTGGTTTGGAAGGGGCTAGACCCAGCTGAGGCTAGGCTTTATCAAGGCAAACACTAAAATAATAGTGGACCCAGATGCTTTTGGAGGGGGTTTGAGCCCCTTAGCCCCCCCTCTGGATCCGCTACTGGCGCCAGCTCTTCTCTTTACGAGGGCTAGATATCGTGAAACTAACCCGAGGTCCACACACACACGAATAAGTATTAAATGTCTTACCACATTTTTTGTAAATTTTTTTATAATTCTTTTGAGTAACCAATTAATGCAATAAATGGAATGTTGATGAAGTAACTGAACTTAACAGAAAAAATAAATAAATCTAAACTAAGAACAACCATGGAAACAATTCTAAATGTACAAGGATATCAAAAATATTTTCCAGTGGTTCTTGAGAATGTCATGGCTTCACAGCATTTTGCACAACTTCATTCTACACACGCAAACAAAAGATTGCTAATAAACGACAGTACCCCTCATTATAAGATTCCTCAAGTGGACTGCATCCAGCCCGCGGGCAGCCAGTTTGCCATGACTACCGTAACCTCGCCAGATGAATGCTGGTATGGTGTCACGCTATAGCCATAGCTGACTGCTTCTCCATCATCCCCGGTCCCCATCGTTGTTAACATTCCTAATACAAAAAAAATAAATCACAAATAATAAGAAATACAGTTCCTTGTCGTTTGGGTTGTTACGTTGTGCGTTATGACTGAGCCTAATCTGCCATGTTGGAATTTTTTTATTCCAAATCTTTATGAATAAATATTCATAGCTAAGTTGTATGCATCATCCAGTGTTAAGAAAATAAAATTTAACTTCTGGTGAGTTAGTGTGATGCAAATAGCCAAAAATAATAATTTTACAAATAGCAATAGACTTGTGGAATAGTATATTTGGCTACATGTCGTAGGAGGTCGTTCCATTAAAGGCATGGATGATATGCCTGAGCAGCACCACCCTGTGGACCTGGTGATGACTCTACCACAGCATTGTGATGTCGCCCTGTGGGTGCGATGCTCGATTTCCTCCAATCGATTTCATCAAATTTCACACGAGATCTGGCCCGCTCGGAGCGTCGAGCACGCTAGTTATCGATTATGAGAGAAGTGACGAATAGAGGGCTCTAAGGCATTTTACATTCCTTAATCTCTTAATATGTTTACATGTGGTCACTCTGAAAACAACACTTACATTCTGGCAAGAGGTGATTTAGTAAGCGAACCTTCGTACATTCGGCGGGATACATGCCTCTATGGTAAAGCTATCAAGTAGCCCTACGGCACTGAATATAAATACAGTGCACCATATGACGGGCTAAGTTAGTGCCATTAGTTTCAAAACTCACAAGTAATACAAGAAATCATTCTCACTATGTGTAAGTGTGTGTAGGGGTTTGTGTACTAAAATGAAACCTGACATATACTGTGCTTGGTTACATTTAATTACAGCCATTACAGCCATTACAGCCATAAAAACTGACAATCTACTGTATTCCCGATTGCTGTATGTTTCACTAGCCTATACGCACGGTGAAAAAAACTGTTGTAATACTACATAGCACAGTTTCACAATTTGGGTACGTAATCAAAGTCAATGACTATGGCTATGGCTCTCTTACAGAGGGAAGGGGGGGGGAGTGCCCGCTGTCTCTCGCTCCTCCCCGCACCACGGGGAGTGCCATGGTTAGCAAGTAGCGACCTCTGCGTGTTTCGAGCCACTAGTAACCTTAGTAGGGAGCAATCCCGAACAGCTACCTCTGCATAGGTACCCCTGGGCCTAACCACCCCAGAAGGTATCTCCTGCTGGCTCCACCGTGTTAAATCAGCCTTGGATGGTCTTGTCATTGGTTCCAGAGTATCCGCGGTCGGGAGTCTGCGCATATCCAACATGACACGTCAAGACACGGGCATCTACGAGTGCCTGGCTATCAATGAGAACGGCCAGACTAAAGCCCAGGGAGAAGTCGTCGTGAAAGGTGACGACAAGAGTTTACACTCGCTTCCCACTGAGCAGCTGGTTTTGCACCATCCTGTAGTGTCATTTATCATAATTTACTCGGGCTGGGCTTGGTACGTAGTTAGGTTATTTAAAGTAATTTTCATCTTGGTACAGTGCATAATTTTCATAAAAATATTTTGCACTGGGTGCAGACAAGCGAAGATCGCGAGATGTGTCCTCGGTGACGCCTCATTTTTTTCTAGTCTCGCTTCGTGCCTTATGGATAGAGAACTGAAAAATTCGCGGGTTCATTTTGCGATAGGATAGAATCCAAATACATTTGCCTTTCTTGCTGCTTCAGTGATTGGGCCACAGTTTATCTGAAGGACTCTGGACCAATGAAAAACGTTCGACAGAAGAAGTATCGAATCACAAGCTTCCCAGTTAACACTTCTCACGAGTTAGTAGCCAATCAGCAGGTGTAATTTGCACAAGTACATAGAGGATCATGGAGTCTATCCTAGAGGTCATTGAAAATGTGAATTTTTCCGGTCCCTACTTATGGACGTATGAGTATGAGTGTTCCACATTGGAATACGTTTAGCTTTTAATTATTTATAGCTAGCTTTTCCTCAGTTTGTGTTGCTTTGCATTGGCAGTACTTGTGATGTAAGCATGTTTGTTAAGGCTGTAGTTACCTTTTCACTTGTAACTAAAATCAACTCTTTTTTTTTTATCAGTTTTTTTTAATGTGTTACTCTGTGCCTGTAACACTTATAAAGCAATTTTTAAATTTCTTGTATTTTTTTTAAAAGCTGATGATTTTTGCTTATTCTGCTGTATAGTTCCCGTGCTTTCTGAAAACTATTTTCGTTAATAATTTTCCTTATTTCACACAGTTTATACTGCTCTGCTACCAGAGCTACGCTGTTTTTACTTGTAAATTGTTTTCTGTATGACCGAGCAGAACTGTAACTTATAGGTGCTTTGTAGATCCAATACATTACTGCACTTTCATTTTTTGAAGTGCTCATACTGACATTATGATGATAAAGCAAAGTAATAAGTAGTAATAGTAAACCCCTAAATAATTTTGCAATATTCTAAGCAAGTACTATACAGATCATCATACAAATCTAAAAAAAATTTTATTTGTATATTGTAAAGTTTACGACCTAAATATGGTACTATGATACTTGCTTGTCTTATTGAGCTTAACTGGAATGTAGATAAAAGGTAATTAGGGATCTTAAAAAAAGTCTTTTGCTTTTCAATATTTTAATTTCCATGTAATAACCTACTTTTAGAAAAAGTTTAAAGAATTTGTTTTCTAAATTTTCACTTGTTCTTGGCATACTATATAATAATCATTACTAACTAAAAATCATATACCATTATGTTTCAAGTTTATGTTAATTTGTGAACCATTTATAGATGCTTTACACCAAACAAAAATTCTTTTTTAAGACATTACATGGGCTAATAGTTGAAGGTACTTACATTTTTTTCTAGATGAACTCCTGATGGGACCAGGAGATCAGTTCGTGCGAGTTGCGTTCGAGGAGGCCCGAACGGCCATCGACCGTGCGGTGAACGAGACCCTGAGGAAGCTGTTCGACCACCAGAGCGGCCGGCCAGCGAGCCCCGGCGAGCTGTTCCGCCTGCTGCGCTTCCCCAACGCGGAGGCCCGGAGCGTCGCGCGCGCCGCTGACATCTACGAGCGGACGCTATACAACATCAGGAAGCACGTCGAGGCCGGCATGAAAGTCAATCTTACCACAGGTAGAACAGAGTGGAATACTTCTGTACATGTTCTGCTTGTATTGCCATCACCCGGGGTCTTGAACTCGATACCCGGGGTGAGCCTAGTAGTTGCTGGTGTTTCTGTTGAGGTGTTTGTTCTCCGGGAGGGCGCCAGGCTAGTCTTAAAGCGTCTAGCCGTTGTTGTGGTGGGTCGTCGGCCCCAGCGTGCACTACTAAGCTCCTAGGCTGTATGGTGGCGGAACACAATGAACACACGCACGTAATTACCTGACGTTTTTGAACGGATGGGAAACGCGGGGAACGGCACGTCCGTCCTAGTTGAAGACCCGTTGTCGACTGACTTTGACGGCGGCCGGCCTAGGAGGGTGGGGGGGGGGGGGGGGTAGCATCAGCCTGCATAGGCTAGGCTAGGGGTGCGGTCTCGCAGCGGGGTAAGGTACTGGCTGGGTGGAGACCGGGCTTCACTGTCACAGGCGGTACGACGTCAGTATTTATTATAATGAAAGAGTTCACATCACATTCTAAATTAACCTTTTTCCAAATTTTATGCATGTCATATTACAATGTTTAAAAGTAAATTTCCAGAGTAGTGGGTTCTAGGAAATAAGGTCATAGAAATTAAGTGAAAGGTTATTGGTTTAACTATATTCATAACGTATAAAGTATTACTTACGTATTTAATAGATATCATTAGTGTATCTGACTTGACTCAACAAAACTTTCATTTTAAGTTATTATAATAGCCTTTTTTTTCCACAGAAGCCATGGCTCAACAAAATTACAATATTGTGAAACTACCTTAAGTCATGTGGTATAATTTATATTCATACTCCACTTAAGTTCGACTTCGCAGGGGATCCGTTTCTTCAGAATTAAATAAAAAGAAAAAAAGTTCTAAATTAAATCATCATCAATTTTAGTCCTGGGTGTTCATGGACAAACAGATATGAAGGGTGCTAGTGATTCCTTCACTTGACCGAGAGAGGTGTTTTCGGTCGGTTCTGACGAGCGCCACCACGTGTAGGAGTACACGGACCCGGTGCAAGGCTTGAAGTTCCACCGTCGTCCAACCACAGGACTTAGCTTCGGGCACGCTACTTACAGTTCGTGATCTTAATTACAACTAAAAATTTAATTAATTGGGCGATCATATCCGAAACTGTTTACTCATTCATGAGAATACAAATAACTGCTCGCTCACCAATAGAAACAAAGCAGTTCGACAGAAGTGCTTTAAGTGCTATTCTAAGCACTGTAAAGGGCTCTTAAGGCCTCCCACATGCCCACTCTTGCCTGCGTTGAACACATGTTTCGATAAATACCATAAAGTATCTGGTAGGATTGCTTTTATTTATGTAGTGCCCGTACACGTTGGTCATTAATGTTAGTAATTACTTAGAACAGCTGGAAAGACTCATCTGCATATAATTGATCAACTTTGAGGGCCAGGTCTTTTTTTTTGTCTTGGGCCAAAGTTACCCTCAAAGGGCCAATGTTACCCCAACTGACGGTAACCTTTAAAGTTATTGATCGTTTTACATGGAATGAGGTTCCGCGGTGGGGTCTCCAGGCGGACGGCTGTGGTCAGGAGTGGGTCGGCCTGTTGCAGAGTTCTCGTACAAGGAGCTGCTGTCGCCGTCGCAGCTGCAGCTGGTGGCCAACCTGTCGGAGTGCATGGCCCACCGGCCCTCCACCAACTGCTCGGACATGTGCTTCCACAGCAAGTACCGCTCCGCCGACGGCACCTGCAACAACCTGCGCCACCCCATGTGGGGGGCGTCGCTCACCGCCTTCCGTCGCGTGCTCAGGCCCGTCTACGAGAACGGCTTCGACACCCCCATAGGTGCGCCCCCCGCGCCCCTAGGTCGCGTCCCGGGGATGCCCGGACGCACGGAGAGCGAGCCACGAGTAGGGCCATGCATATTTCGCGAAAAGATTCCGAGACTAGCTGAAAGTTAAAACACTGTAGCATCGTCTGTGTTTCGTGATTGGGTGAGTTTCTTTCAGGTCAATATCGATTTTACAACGCCAATCACAGTAAGTCAGTGCGGAAGCAAATGCGTTCTGAGTGGCTCAGCCAAATAAGGCAACTACTTCTCTCGCAGACGGCCGCCAATCACAAGGAAGAAACGGTTGGTGCGGGTGTACCTTGTTGCAGTCTAGTAGGCGTTCAGATTTATTCGCGAAAAATGCCTGCCCCTAGCCATGAGTCTCCGTGCAGATGGTGCAAGCGGTGATCAGTGTTGATTTCATCCGTACAAGTTATTACCACTCCCAGCCGACAAAACAATTTCAATCCGTTCTCCCGTCTTTAGCGGGCATTTCTTTTCAATCGGTTCACCTTCCTGAAAACAAAAAAGAAATTAGTCACCGCTTTCACCATTTCTATTTTGAGATTTTATGGTTTTATTTTTAGGCCAATTTAATTTTCAAAACAAAAGATATTTTGGTGGTGTTGTTTTTATTTTTTTTATGAACTGTATTTAGTCATAAAGCCAGCACAATTTTCAACAAATAACGACAACTCTTGTTCAGTGGTACTTGCTTCGCCAAAACAGTGTCATTTTGACTGATACATGAAAACAATATTGTAATTTGTTTGCTTCTGGCCCCATTGCTTTTTTTTCTTTCCGCAGAATCCTAAAATATGTCCCGTTGCTTTCATTTGAAGTAAATGGTTTTGCGATGAGGCCATGTCCCAAGCATTGGGGAACGAAAACCAAGGGTTCCTGAAGCAGAAAACTTTTTGACATTTAATTAATAACTGACATTGTTATCAAAAATTTTTTCATGTATTTGCATATGTTTTTAATTTTCCTGAATTTAGTATGTACTAATTTCTCAGATGCAAGTGGAACAAATTAGAATTCTAGTAATGGTAATCGAGAAGTAGCGCTAGTCAGTCGCCATTGTCCGGTATCATCACCCGACGAGACAAGCAGCGTGTACACCCAGGGCTTCGTAGTTCGCCATCACTGTCTACATAATTCTGTTTCCGTATTTAAATCATACAAATCGTTTTCTTATTTTATCTCCAGGGCCTGTCTTGGCTGGCACGCTGCTTTACTTAATTATTTATACTCGTTATAGGTGTTTGAAATAAAGGCATGAGAGGTGTCGGTTACGAGGGTGGCCTACTTCAAAGTATAACGGTTCGTGCCGCGAGGCTTTTACGTTTTAACTAAGGAACTTTACAAGAGTTGTGAAAGCTAAGTAATAAATTGTGTTGACTGTAAGAAATTTTTTTTTTTCCATTTTGCGACCATGTTACCCTGGCGGCTGATACCAGGCGTGTGGGATGCCTTGAAAGCCCACTGCATAAAAACTGTTGTGTGTGTCCGACGCAAAGAGCGATTGAGGCAAATACCAGGGAGCATAGAGTTCGAGTCACGTCGCACACGGGTGACACTGCAATCCTGCAGGGAAAGTTTCGCTGTGTTCACATGCCCTTCCATGTGACTGCACAGTTTACCATCCATTCTCGTGTAGCACAAACATGTCGAGGCTCCCTGACATTGAGTTTATTAGTCGGAAACCAAAATTATATCTTTACGGATTTTTCTTAAAATTTTTTGGGTAGGTATGAACTTCCTTAATGAACTCAGCTCTTTAAATATTTTCCAATCCATAGTACATATGTATTATTTGTAATGTTTTCTTACTTCACAGTTCTTGATTGCTCGTTAGTATAGTGATAATCAACTGAAACAGCTGACTGTATAATTGTATTTACAGCTTATTTTTAGCATAATCTGTAGTAAAAATGTACATGACTCCAACAGTCATACATAGTAGGAAAGTTTAGTACATGTTGAAAACACGTATAATGCGGCATAAAATTGTCTTAAAAATAATCTAACTACAAGTGCCCCTGATTCCAGTTGATGTTTGAAATATTAAGAGAGACCAAGAAGAGAAATGTGTGTTACCTTGAGATACGTTGTCGACCGAAGGGTGGAAGAATACCACGAAGTACTACGGCTTCCCGAAGCCCAGCGCGCGCCTCGTCTCCACGAGGCTCATCAGCACGGACGAGGTTACGCCAGATGACACGTACAGCCACATGCTGATGCAGTGGGGGCAGTTCCTGGACCATGATCTGGACCACGCCATCCCGGCCGTGAGCAGCCAGAGCTGGGACGGCATCGACTGCAAGAGGTAATGGCAGGCCCGGGCACCAGAGTGTGTTCACGCCTCGTTGGGTGACTGTGGTCGAGTGATCAGATCACTTCCAGCCACCCCATCAAGAGGTAATGGCATACACTACCACCTCCTTCCTAAGCACAGTTTTACCATCACTAAATTAGCAAATTAATATTACTACACTAATTTTTATCATAAACTTGTGTTATTTCCATATTAAAACGTTTAATATTGTACTTTTTTGGCCACATAATTTATTTCTTAACTCTTTGACTTTTGCAGATCTTTTAACAAATACAAGCAAACGTACAATACTCTGTTCCAAAGAACATACTTACGCAAAGACCTAAAAAGACAACTAAATTTCTTGAAATTACTGAAGGAAAAAATTAGTTGAAGTTAGCGCTGGGACAAGCAGATCACCAGGTGTCAGCTTCGGGCCACTATTTAATTAAGGGACAGCATTCCAGCAAGCCATGAGGCCAGTGTCATCCCCAGGAATCAATGTTATATTTTGTGTCACGGGGCTCAAACAGCCCCTATCTTAATTGAGAACATTGAGAACCAAACATAATCGCCTGTGTAATAATTTTCTGTCGCGAAAAATTAGCGATGCCGAAAGTGTCCGCATTCACACCAGATCTTCAGCTTGTGTCGGCTACTGTCGCGTGTTGTGGGGAGTCACGCTGGTGTTGCGTTCCGTGGCAGGTCTTGCGAGTACGCAGCCCCCTGCTATCCCATGGAGGTGCCCCCCAACGACCCCCGGGTGAAGAACCGCAGGTGCATAGACTTCTTCCGCAGCAGCGCCATCTGCGGCTCGGGCCAGACGTCGGTGTTGTTCGACACCGTCATGCCCCGGGAACAGATCAACCAGCTGACGTCTTTCATCGATGCATCCCAGGTAACGGAACATTTGAGCTATGATCACTACTACTGTGTCGTTCCCATGATGCGGCTTATAAAATATTTATTTGACAAACTAAGAAAATCTACCACATATTTTCCTTATTATTATTTCCACAAAGTTTTGTATGTCAAATGCTGGAGCTTAAGTATAAGAAGGAACTGTTGAATTATATACCCCTTTCCCATAGAGTTAGGATAAAATAAGGATGAATATATTATCTATAAATTCACAATTAAAAAAAGTAATAAAAGTACCTTTGCGGACATTAATGGTAGCAGTAACACACATCATTTGTAAACTGTCTTCTGTAAACTATTTTCTAACCTAGGCCAAAATACTTAAATTACTGGCTTATGCTGAAAAAAAAAAAAGAAGAAAAAACAGAACAGTACAAAGTGATTATTGACATGTCCTAAACTCTTGAACACAAAAATAACACAGTGATTATCAGTGGAACCTTGATACAATAGCTGACAAAAGCACTATGACTTGTATTGAGCTATCAGTGATCCGGACTGCTGTGCGGTGCTACTGCAGGTGTACGGCTTCTCGAAGGAGGTGGCCCAGGACCTGCGGGAGTTCCGCACCAGCCACGGCCTCCTGCGCGAGGGCTCGCGGCTGCCCGGGGGCAAGCGCTTCCTGCCGCAGGCGGACGGCCAGCCCAACGACTGCCGGCGCGACCCCGTCGAGAGCAGCGTCGGCTGCTTCCTGGCCGGCGACATCCGCTCCAACGAGCAGCTAGGGCTGCTGGCCATGCACACGCTGTGGTTCCGCGAGCACAACCGCCTGGCCGCCGAGCTGCGGCGCGTCAACCCGCACTGGGACGGCGACACGCTGTACCACGAGGCGCGCAAGATCCTGGGTGCGCAGGCCCAGCACATCACGTACGCCCACTGGCTGCCGCACATCCTCGGGCCCGAGGGCACGCGCATGCTCGGGCCGTACGAGGGCTACGACCCCTCCGTCGAGCCCTCCATCTCCAACGTGTTCGCGACCGCGGCCCTCCGCTTCGGGCACTCGCTCATCAGCCCCGTGCTGCAGCGCCTCGACGGGGCGTTCCGGCCGATCCCCGAGGGCCACGTGCCGCTGCACAAGGCGTTCTTCGCGCCGTGGCGGCTCGTGGAGGAGGGCGGCGTCGACCCGCTGCTGCGCGGGCTGTTCTTCGCGCCCGCCAAGCTCAAGCGCCCCACGCAGAACCTCAACTCCGACCTCACGGAGCACCTGTTCGAGGTGGCGCATGCCGTCGCGCTGGACCTGGCGGCCATGAACATCCAGCGCGGTCGCGACCACGGCATCCCCGAGTACAACGCCTGGCGCAGGTACTGCAACCTGTCCGAGGCGCGCACCTTCGACGACCTGCGGCACGAGATCAGCAGCCAGGCAGTGCGGGACTCCTTGAGGGAGCTGTACGGCCACCCCGGTGAGTGCCGTCATCCCTGGCCTCGATCAGCATCTGCCTGGGTGGTGGTGGTGGTAGTTATGTCAGACATTTCATAACTTTTATTAGGTAATTCAACCAGCTACATATACCCTTAATGAAAGACTGTGAAATGAATTAAAGTTATATAAATAATTGAATATTTTGTGCCCAACAAACATTCATTTTGTTTAAATCAATTTGTAGTACAAGTTGGGAGTTAATAGTATTTATTCTTCTCTAAGTAAAATATTTATTATTTCAACTGTCAGTTTCATTAAGTTGAGGACGTACCGGAGTTAAGGTTTGAATACTGGTGGAAAATAATGGGCGCCACCACATGAGTGGGCACGTGGACCCGGCGTGAAACTCCAACTCAGGGCGTTACATGGCCTGTGTGCAGCGAGATATTAGCCCTCCTGATTTTTAATGCACACCTGTCCCTAACTAAGCCCGCTCTCAGCGTCGGGCACGCTTCTAATTACCGCAGTGGGCTCTCAGGGCATCCCACACGCCGCTGACTAGGTTAGGGACCCACGTGCCCCCCCCCCCCCCCCCCGAACACAAAGACACGTGACTCAATTAAGATGGTTTTTATTACTCACGTAACACGCCCTTACACAATCCTTCCGTGATTCTGTTATAAAACGCCCGAGGCACGAATCGAATTAGGTGAGGAGGCGAACCACGCACGTGGTCGCCTCAAGCCGTTACTTATCACACAGATGACCGAAAAACTCCGGAGAGTAAATAATTATTAATGAAGCAGTCTCTCCGACAGAGAGAGGCCCCGAGGATAAAAATGAAAACGATTTGGATAAATTACTCAGCAGAACTACTTCTCGGTGAACCAACGGTGATGTCCTCGGGGTGTCTGCAGAGACGTCCGCTCTCGGCCGGCTGTAGAAGGAGACTGGGAAGAGATCCGGGCTTGCGGAAGGCAACATGGCGCCCTTCGCGCCAAACACAATTACCGTTAACAACTTATCTATTGCGTGCCCCGGGTTAGTATTGAAAATAACATAAACTCTTTACAAAAATTAGCACATCACATCCATACTCAGACCGTCTGTAATAATTACTTATATGATAGAAAACAGTTTAAATCAAGTTACGTGCTAGTTCCTCCGCCGCCCGCTAGGGAGCGTCCTTGTCCGTGTTTGCACGTATTAAATTACAAAACATCATGATTTAATTAAGCAAAAGACACCCACATACCTAGCCGTCGTGACACTATTTTGGGGGCGAAAAGAAAAGGATTACAATAATTATTAATACCAATTAGGGGTGCGGCGCACTGCAGCTAAGTGCCCTCTTGCCGGGCTACCAACACACGCACACACGCACGTACAAGCGGGAGGTTTGAACGGAGATGGTGGTGTTTGGGGCGTTGGCATATCGGGCTCAAAGGGGCCGCAGGCCCGGACGACGTCAAAGTTTCATCATAAATATGTGTGTATATTTTTTTTTCAGTCATAAAATAGCATTGAATATAAGATATAATTGAGTTACAAGTGTCCTAAAATATATGAAACACTCAAATATTATCTTGTCTCTATTAGTTAGTTATGTAATTCATCTTATCGTTTTTCTTCTATCAACGTGGCCTTACGTAATCCCCCGTTCGATGAATGATCCCTGCCTTTCAGGCCTGGCGTAACTTCCCTCCATTCCTCTGGCCTGCGGTGAACAGGGAGCGGGCACGCGCCTGGGACAGGCGTTGTCGCAGTGGGGCGTGGCGTGTTGCAGGCAACGTGGACGTGTGGGTGGGCGGCATCTTGGAGGACCAGCTGGAAGGAGCGAAGGTCGGCCCGACGTTCCGCTGCCTGTTGGTGGAGCAGTTCAGGAGGCTGCGCGCCGGAGACAGGTTGGAGCAGCCAAGCCTCCGCCCTTGTGCCGCGCCATTCCTGTAGACAACACTCCTCCCTTGTACAAGGCGTGTTCAAACAGTGACAAGAATTTGGTAATTTAACAGGTTATATTGGTCCGATTCACGCAAATTTTCCGCTGTCGTGTTGGTAAACATGTCTGAAGAGTATCTGTGTACTGTTTGCCGTATTGGATGTTTGGTTTCTTGTCAGCTATCGAAAAGGTTACATGTGTTTTGGTACCATCTGCAATTTTTTTTTTTGTAAACAAATAGTTTGAAAAAAAAATACATGTAAAATTGTTGACAGCTGACAAAAAACTAAACATACAATGTGGATAACGATGTACAGATTTTGTTCAGACATGTTTACCAACACGATCACGGAAAAAAATTGCGGTAATTTGACTAAAACAACCCACAAATATTACAAAAATTCCTGTTGCTTTTTTTAACGTACTGTACCTTGTATTTAATTTTTACTTTTTAACGCAACCATTATAGAATACTGAGGTAGAAAAATAATCAGTTTATTCTCGTTATACGTGAAGGTTTTTAAAAGTTTAAAGCTAGAATAAAATGTGTAAGAATAACTATGCATAAAACAATGACATAAAAAAATATTTATATGTGAAGTTTCCCTCTGATTTCAGTATTTTAAAGCTAGCGTTCTTTGATCCTAAAGTTTTGGTAGGTGAAGAGTGATAGGCTGGTACACAAGGGACAAACAAATGTAGGTGAAGTTGAAATAAAACTTGTGCGCTTCATTCCCTGGCGAGACGTCGCGAATGCTAGCGAGACGCAGTAGAGCCGGCCTCCTCACCGCAGCAGACCGGGCTAACGTGGGTGGTGTGGCAAGGAGACAGAGGCCCAGAGGACCAGACTATTCCAGGGTATAATATTAAAAAAATGGGTGCGTGTACATATGTACGCAGGTTAGAAATTATACTTACTTGGCGTGGTAAAAAACTTAACTTCAGTTTTGCATTTAAATAATTAATAGAAATAAAATACTAAAAACACTGGAGTGTCATAGTAAATACAGGTGGTAAAGTATAAATTTAATCAAATTAATTTTTTTTAAATAAATACTCAGTATTCAATATTAATATAAACATGTTTATAAAAAAAAATATTAATCTAGTAAAATAATGATAAATTTTAATTAGAGATGTATACCAATAAATACGCTGAATGTTTGTACTAATATATTAATTTCATTATTTATTAAACAATAAACTATATAATTTATAATACAAACAATTACAAATACAGAAACACAACCTCACTTATAATTAGTGATGGTTCGAATCCCATTTTTCTGGAATCCGAATCTCGAATCCGAATCCCAAACAGTGCCTCGAATCCACCCCTCGAATCCGAATCCAGATCTCAAGGGTTAATTATAAAATAATTTATAAGTTAAGAGAAAAAATTAATCATTATGCAGAATTATTTAACCCTTTAAATTTTTATTTAAAAAAACAAGTATTTGACACGGTCTGGATCAAGACTATTCTGTTTTTGGTCACATATGTTTCCTGCAGTGCTGAACAAACGTTCAGAGAACACTGTCGCAGGTGGTGAACACAAATATTTTTTGGACAGTTTATGTAGCCTGGGTGAACACGCAGACTGAGTTTTCCAGTATTCGAGGATGTTTATTTCTGGGTTAACTGTAGGATCAGGTAAGAATCTGGTCACTTCATCAATTGCTGTAGAATCCGACTTGGTGGATTTAAGGCATTCAGGCTTTATCTGTGAGTACAGTGATTCATGTAGAGGTGGGTCGAAAAGTATCAACCTGATACTTTGGCACTGATACGCGCCTGTATCAGGAACGGCAAACGAGTACACTTGAAAAGTATCAGAGACTTTAGTATCAGTTCAGAATTCAGCTGGAACAACACCACGGCCAATGAATACAGTACCCGATCGCAGATGACGGTCACTTGGGCGGAGCTTGTGAAAGGGGAGGGAGCAGGAACGACGAATAAGGGATAAAGAAGGGAAAGAATGTAGGGGAGGAAGCGCAGGGGAAGGCGTTGAAGCCTTGAAGGAGAGGCGCAAAGCGATATTGTTACAAGCAGGGCTGCCACTCATGGGTTTTTCCACCCAGATCTGGGTTTTTCCAATGGTGTTTGGGTTTCTGGGTTTTTAAATAATGAATTCCAACAATTCTAGGTTTTTTATAATTTTAATTATTTTTATACCTAAAACAATAATAAAGGTAGTAGCTACTGTATCTGTTGCAATATCTGTTTGATAAATGCAAACAAGTCGATGTGTTTCACACACAAAAATACATATAAACACAAAACTAGTTTTCAAGAAGCTAAGTCGAATATTAAATTAGACACATTCTTCAAAGAGGCTTGCAGAACACAAAACCAATGCAACAATTAACCTTCAAACCAATCTTGTAGAATCAGACTCTGAATAAAGACTAACGTACATGATGCAGTTTTATAAAAACAATTACCGGTTTAAAGGATGCAGTGATGGTGTTTGTTTTGTCATGTATATATTTGTAGGTTTTTTTATGATATGTACTGGTCCAAGAATTACTTATACAGCCATTTTGCTGCAGTGTAATTTTCTTGTATTGGTTGTATTTAACCGTTTTCAGTCTTGTAAGGTAATTAATTGTTTTATATTAAAACCAGTTATGTTTATATTTTTGAATTAGTACGCAAACATTTTCAACGATAGCATTTTAGACGCATCTGGGTTTTTTACCCATGTGTCTGGGTTTTTTTGTAGGTTATCTAGGTTTTTCATGAATATCAGAGTGGCAGCCCTGGTTACAAGTCGTTTTGTTTATTCTCCTACTTCAAAGTACGCTCAGTGCGCAGTGCGTGCACCGTCTCGTTCAATAATAAAACTAATGAAAATTTAATATTAAAAAGTACATTAATACAAGATATAATATTTATATTTGTGCACCTAACAGCTATGAAAATGCAAATAAATTCTCAGTTGACACTAATAACAGATGTAATCAACATATGGACTTTCTTTTTTCGAAAACAATTAGTAACTAGTGTTTTCATACATTAAAAATGCACGATTTTATCAAAAATAAAAAATAAAAAACAGATAGGTACTGACGTCGTCTGGCCGACGACCACCCCAGAGCCCGACCTGCACCCGTCAGTATACGCTCCCGCTAACGGAACACACCCCTGGCCATGGCCCACCCGAGTCAGGCGACCCGAACAGCAATTAAAGACAAAGCCGCGGAAACCTGAGTAGACAAGAGAAGAACCGTACCCATTCCTCCTGAAACATTAAATGAGGATTTTAGCGACAATAAAATCTCTTCCAGAGACACCCGTTTGGAGTCTAGCGTAATGAGGTCACGCCTGGCGCGAGAGAGGCCGAGCCTCCCTCGGACGCCATGCCAGTTCGGCAGTTCAGCGCAGCTCATGGACCGGGGCGGACCTACGTCCCACGGAGAGGCAACATCCTTTGTCTACATTGAAAGTAACGTCCGGTAAATATAGTCACTAATTAACCAAACCCCTTTTATTACTTAACCTCTCCGTGAGTACCCGGTCCCTTTTTTCGGTCCCGGACCTAATCCGGCTGCATCAACTTAAGGACACCCCGCACCACACTTGGTCAGCGGGGCTGCTCTTCAGCATACGGCACGGGCCGTCTCCCGCAACGTACAGAACTTTATTTAAGGTCACGCGCACGGCGCTGACCACAAACCCGCAAGGGAACTTGGACAAACTTAATTGCGGTGCGTGTTTCACCACAGTGGGCACAACACCCGCGCCGAGACATTTGCATACGGGATTGGCCGTCTCCAATCGCCCGCCCCTTAATTCAGTGTATTTTTGTATCCCGTATTTTGTACTGCTAACTTACGTTACCCGAGTAACGAGTGCCACGTAACTTGTGCGCGCCCCCTTAATCCAGTGTATTTTTGTATCCCGTGTTTTGTATTGCTAACGTACGTTACCCGAGTAACGAGTGCCACGTAACTTGTGCGCACCCCCTTAATTCAGTGTATTTTTGTATCCCGTATTTTGTATTGCTAACTTACGTTACCCGAGTAACGAGTGCCACGTAACCTGTACGCGCCCCCTTAATTCAGTGTATTTTGTGTCCCGCCTTTGTGTTACGAAATTACGTTACCTGCGTACCCAGTGAGACGTCTGAGACATAACAGCATCCGAGGCCACGTAACGCGGAACACAAACAATACGGCGCCACGGAATAACAAGTAAAACCCCCCGGGGACCTCTGTAGAGTGTTGTATTGTGTACGACTCGCTCCTCTGAATAAAAGGTACGACACCGCCACCTCAACTCCACGCCTCTTATTTAAAATCATCTCACGCAACACCGCCGCCGGCCCTAGTGGGCCACGCAGGGGCACATACATCCACGACCCCAAATTCACGACTAGAAACGAGCTAGTCTGGCGCCCACCCGGACAACACAGATCCAGAACCGCCTTTTCCCACTAGGAGCCACACCGGGACTCGAGCCCGAGACCCCGGACGACGGCAGTACATTAGTGAGCATACTATATCAATGTTAAAGTTTCAAATGTTTCTTCAGATTAGTCAATGATGATTTATTACTCAGTTTTTGTTTACACAAATTACAATTAGCAAACTCATTATTTTCCGTAAAAAAATTCCACACAAATGAAGTCTTTTTCGTGCACTTATCCATTCCTTATTTCACTATAAAGATACTAACTACAAAGCATGACAGCCCGCAACATGGTGATACACGGCCAGGACGAACTGCAGAGAATGTTGTACTGATTGATACTGGCTGTATCAGGCGGGCATGAGAGTAACAGAGGTAGAGAATTACCGGGCGTGATAAATAATGTATCAGATTCTCCTTCCGGTCGCACGGTCTGCGTACGCGGAGCTTTGTTGCCTCCTGGGACAGTCTGATACAGAAGTATCAGAGACTTGTACCTAGGTACATTACTGTATCAGTATCAGGTTGAGACTGATACCGAAAATTGCTGTCCCAACCCACCTCTAGATTCATGTATCCACGGAAATCTGAAAACAAAATTCAACATCCGAGATCCGACGGAACAATATTTTGTAGTTACCAACTTGACATTTGTTTAAAGTCCCAAATGAAGGTAAATGCATTCCTGAAATATTTAATGGAAACTAAAAGGCGCCATCTTGGCTTCAATGGTTTTAGGCCATAAGAAATATTGTTGTGCGTCTTTTAAAATTAAGCCTCACTAAAGCATAATGATTAATATGCCCGAAGTTAAAAGTGAAGGGGTGTTTTCTCTAGTTTACCCATTAAAATTTTTTATGTTCATATTAGTTATTTTTTATGTTGCTCAAAATGATTGGCTAACAAATTCATTGGTTGGCCATCATGGAATTCTCAGATAATACATATTAGGTTTGTTTGACTCGAGGTCTCTTTTTGACCTGTCAACTCTCAGGGCGCCCTTTTCCGGAAGCAGTTGGCGGATGGTCGTTTTACTCGCGGGGGCAAGTTGCTCTCAGGTCACTCAGGTCATGCTCTCGATGCTGCTCCTCTCGAGGAAGAGTTGCGAGGGCAAGTCGTCTGCTGGTTGTTTTGGCGCGACTTTGACGATGGAGTCAATATGTTATCAAGCTACATTTGGTGATGACGGTAATATTTTAATAGATGACGACATTGAAGCGGAAAAACATTACAATATAACTTATTTGGCGTCCTTTATTTAACAATCAAAAGATTTACAATAGTTTCCTAGTACAGGTTAGCTTATGCATACCACAGGCGGTTTAAAGTCAAAAAGCAATATTTATATATTTTTTTACCTTCAAGCTCTCTCATAATTTGTAGTCCAATATATGGTAAATCAATAGCTACTTCATCTTCAGATGAATCTTCATTTTCAAACAAATTTCTCATCACGATGTCTGCTATATTTTCCGCCATCATTATTTTACAACAAATCGCGTTTTCTTCGTGTATTAAAAGTTACCGACTCTTTTTGCCCTCAGGTCAACTTGCTCCCAACTCTTTCAACTCCCAAGGAGCACGAGAGACCTCGAGTCAAACAAACCTATTTTAACGTTGGTAGTCTACACTAAACAAACTTGGTCCTAAAAAAATTCATAAATAGAACTTATCAGAATATTTAAAATTGAATTGCGATTAAAATAATAATTGTATAATGTATTAATTTTGTCATTCATTATTTCATTGTTATTACTACATGTGTGACCGTAACTTGTGATGAAAGTCGGCATTATTGTTGTATTACTAAGTAACAGATTTCTTGGTAAAGTTATTTAAAAAAAAAAAAAATTCATATTTAGTTTAGATCCTAAATGTGCTTTATTTTATTTTTTAGCATATTCTGAGAATACATATGTGATTTATGCCTTATTTAATGCCAATGTAGCGACAATGCATCCATGTTCATGAATATAAAGTAAGTTTCCCAAATCAGTACATGCTTCATAATTTTTTTTTTTATATAATAACGAATTAAAAGTACAATACAGTAGAACCTTGTTAATCCGTAATGCACTAATTCGGGAATCGGATAATCCGGGACGATTTGAAAGAGAAGAAAAAAAAGAGTAGTAAAAATTGTCAGCGCTTAAAATTAACGTCACGCGGGCCGGCGGCCGGCAAACACTACAAGCCATCGCGTGGGCCGCCAAACTCTGCAACGCTGTTTGTACCGACCCTTTGTGTCGCCCCCCTTTCAGCTGTCACATTTGTCACTCTTTAAACTTGAGGGGGATGTCCTGACGTCTGCTTCCCGTCTCCCTTTGTTTGTTTCCACCCGCCAACGCACGGCAGGCGCCTGGCGAGTGACGTGTCTGGCTGGCATTCAACTGTACGATGGGGTGGGGGGGGGGGGGGGGTGCAAGGTCAGCACGATCTTATCTTTCTCTCTTCTGCTGTTGTAAATGACCGTGAACTAATGGCTAGACATTTTTAAGCCGAGAAACTAATTCGAAGACGGCCGGCCCTTACCGTGAACGGCCTTAACCCAGCTGCACGCCGGTGTCTGAGAAGCTTAACAAGACCTTCAGGGCTTTTAATCGCTAGTCCGTGAAATTCGGTAATCCGTGATTATCTCGGTCCTGACCACATATTAACGAGGTTCTACTGTACCTCAATAGGATGTTCCAAGGAAAACGTAAACAGGCCAAGTAAATTGTAAGCATTTAAGTTTTTATAGTACTACATTTACATCAATGTTTTTCCTCGAATCCCGAATCTTTTCCCTCGAATTTCGAATCTTTCGAATACTAGAGATTCGGTGGGATTCGAGGATTCGACCGGCCCATCCCTACTTATAAAACTTGAAAAAGTTTATAAAAACAATTTTTATCACTAATATTCACAATAAATGTTTTAATAATATGGACCAGTATTCAATATCAATTACTAAAGTATAATATTTAAAAGCACATACATAATTTTTATTAGTGTGTAGCCTTTTTTTTCGTTCTGTGAAAATTCCATTCCATGGTTCGCGTGCGCATCGTAAATATTCACTCTCATCATTTTTTTCGTAACGTGCATGAAAAAGCATAACTTCACGAACTAGAAACATTATTTAAATTTCCGTCGCGTGGTCACCTTTCGTCGGCAGTTCCTCTGTCCCGCAGGTTCTGGTACGAGAACCCGTCCGTGTTCAAGCCCGAGCAGCTGACGCAGATCAAGCAGTCGTCCCTGTCGAGCGTGCTGTGCAACAACGGAGACAGCATCGCAGACGTCACGCACAACGTCTTCATCTTGCCGGGCAAGCAGAAGGACGGCATCGTCCCGTGCGACCGGATCCCGCAGATGGACCTGCACGTGTGGACCGAGTGTTGCAACGGTGAGCGTGTTCCCGGGGGCTGTCCGTCGGTAGTCGGAGAACCCTCCGTGCTACACTAGCAACTCTACATACACCTACATTTTGAGATGGGTGGTGAAGTCAATAATTTTTAATGAATAAGATGATTCTGAAATATCCTACAAGAAATATTCTTAACGTTAAGGTCTGTTTGTTCATTGTTCTGAAACAGAAGTTTTTTAATCAGATGATTAATATATTCTGAAAATTAAAAAGCGCATGCATATCCACTTTTAAAAAATATCATTTTAAAAAGGTTTTTTTTATGAAATAATTATTTTATGCACTTGACTAATATGTTATGTCCATTTACGTATTTAGAAAAATTTTGGAATTAATAAACATTAGTAACATATCTCTTTAACATTTTCACATAATCGCCATTCAGTTCCAAGCACTTTTCACAACGCCACACCAGTTTCTTTAGCCCCTCTGCATATTAGTTCGCCGCCTGGGAATGGAATGGTAGCCTTGGTCATAGGCATCGCGGACTACGAATACACAATGCGAGCAGCCTAAGTACAGGTCCTTTGTAAAACATCTCCGGAAAACATTTAGCTAAGCGATCTCCGTACTCGAGTCAAAAAATGATGGCTACTGTGTTTTGGGACGAAACGGGAGTCATTTTGGTTGATTTCATGAAACGTGGGTCCAACAGTTACAGCAAACATTACAAAATTATGATTGTCAACTGGTTATAATTTCCAGGCAGTGAACTTCTGTGCAAAGGGGGTCAAAGAAACTGGTACAGAGTTGCGAAAGTTGTTTGGAACTGAATGGCGATTACGTGAAAATGTGAAGTAGATACGTAGTAAACTAAAACTGTCGTTAAGACCAAACGGACCTCACTTTAAGAATATCTTTCATACAAACCTTGATAATGTTTAAAATTACGTATATACATTTACATCCTACTGACTGGTGAGTAGTAGGTTCCAAGTTACTTCCTGACAGTCTAGATTCCGTCAGGTTCGTAAATTTCCTTCCATGGGTTTCAGAGAACCCCTGCAAGTACATCTTACGAAGAGAATCATCACATACTTTATATATCTCCCCCACCCTTCCCTCTAACCGTACCACAGCTTATCCTCCAGGGCAGAGTGGTTTCACCATCTAAAACACACACAGGCACAATCGGTTCTGTTATCATGTCTGGTTCCACCCGTTTCTGGACACTGTGGTTGTCTCACTTAGGTGCTTGTGATTCTTTCATATGCAACTTCACTGAACAAAAGGCATTTTCTGGTGGGGAACTGGAAATATTAGTTTCTAAAGCTGATAAGTGTCTCCTTGTGTCAAGAGTTACATATATGTAAAGGTAAGTTATAACCACTAAAACTAGAAGTGTTTTATAGAAAGTATGTTGTTTTTTCCTGCAAACAAAAATAATGTTGTCCCAATGTTTTACTACCGGTATTTTACTGTAAGAAAATCTGTCATTAGTTTCTGTACCTGTCATTGCCTGAAAATTAGAAACTAGTTGAAAATGTTTTCAAAGAAGCTAGATTTTTTTTTCTTTAAAAAAAAAAACACTTAATATCACTGATGTCCAGACATTCCAAAATTAACATATTTTGTTAACCATGTAGTTTATAAAAACATTGTAAGATGTAACTCTGAAAGGACACCAGCTAGTGGAAGAAAGGTGAGGACCACTTGCAGTGAACACAAGGTGACAAATAACCTCAGAGTCTTGACATCACCCGTGGCATTACTATCGGCAGCAGGAACCTTGCCAAACAAGGATGCCCTGATTGTAGGTCCGTGCGACGTCGCCAACTAAACAACAAAGGTGCAAACACGAGACGGATGGTTGGTACCTAGCACAAGGGCAATGGGGCTTTGAGGCACACAACCATCCTGGTCGAGTTGTGGTGGCACTCCTGCTGTTCTTGAGGTCACCAATAGGGGGGGTGGTTACCGGCCGGTTCGACCATCAGCCTTGCAGCTCCTAGATTCTCTGTTCATTCATCGCCATGTCGTACCTGTGATGCGCTATTTCCCGTAGGCACCGGGCGACACTGATTGTGGTGGTGGCGTGTCGTAGCGGCATTAGCAGGTTCGAGGGGTGCAAAAAACAGAAGCCTGCACTAGCCTGCCTCTATATTAGTGTTAGTCGAGTAATTAAGTTGCCATGTGAACCAGGCGTGCCGTAGCGGAAGCTGGAGACGGTGGTAAGCTGAGGCGTGGGGCGTGCCGGCAGATTGCAGCCACTCGGGACGGTTCAACAGCATCGCGCAGCTGAGCGGTGGGCGCGCGCGCAGAGCGGTGGGCGTGTCCTACCCGGAGGACCGGCCGGGCAACTGGACGGCCCCGCCCGAGGAGGACGGAGACGAGGGAGACGAGGTGGACGAGGAGCGGATCGAGGGCATCGAGACGGTGCTGGAGGAGTTCCAGCGGACGGTGCGGCAGCTGCGACGCAAGGTGCGCAAGCTGGAGCACCACTGCCTGGGCCGGGCCCACCCGGGCCGCTGCCTGGACGCCGGCGGCAGCTGGAGGAAGAGCGACGAGGTGTGGAAGAGGGACGACTGCACCCGCTGCAGCTGCTCGGTACGTGGTAGAGCTGTGGCAAACCGCATGTATTCGGTACTGAGTAACGGGTGCGCCATCCAGTGCCGAGTAACGAAACGTTGCACACGGCTGCATCTCGTTACTCGCATTTTTCGTATGTTTTACGCATGCGCGCGCATGTTCTATGAATTTACGTTACAAAGAACGATGTTTTTTTATTAAGTAAAGTATAATTTGGAAATTCATCGTCCAAGTTTTTTACTGTTTATTAAAGGTATTGTGTGTGTAGACAAAGTGTGAGATTGGAACAGAAACAACGTAAGAAAGTCTTTTTTACAAATTAGAAATATGTATGTTTTTGTTTTTTACTATCACATATTTTCACGTTTTTTTGTTCTTATCTTAAAAGAGATAATATTAAAAAGCCGCTCTAATGTAATTCTATTGTTTCTTGGTTAACAAAAACTGTTAATTATCAAATATTGTTAATTGTTTATATTCCATTTATTATTATTTACGCGGCGTCATACTGTACGCGTACGCAATACGACTCAATTCGTTGCTGCAACATAACATAGCATGTTATGCGGTATCAGAAGTAACGAGTAACGTAAAGATACAATAGTAACGAGTACTAATTGTTATAGTAACAAATACATACGGGTACACTTTTTTTCATTACTTTTACACCTCTAGTATGTGGCCTCCAAACACACACCTTACTATATTCTAACATGCAACATTCTTGCAACTTTTGTCATTTCAAAAAATTTGATAGCATCTAACATTCCCAGAATTTGATCCCTAAGATGTACCTATTTGTTGTTTATTGAGATTTTAAAAATGGGGAGCATGTTATTCAGAAAGATGAAGTAGCTTGGCTTCTGGGTTGTAGCCACGTCCTTGGCGAATAATTCCCCGACGTTTCGGTCGACATTGCAGTCGCCATCATCAGGGAGCAGTTACCTACTTCAGACAATGGCCGTGAAAGCCTGCGAATATTCAGAAAATAGCAATTTCAGGAAGGATGTGGCACAAGATACAGGGGTCACCAGTCAATTGTAACATATTGATAATCATAGTTGCACAAAATGTGCAAAACTCATTTTTTTCTTCTGAAAGTCATTGAGCTCTTTACATGTAAAAGAACAACCTCACCTTATTAATGCTTAAAACGGCCAAATAAATTAATGGTCGACCAGTACAGATTGTGTATAAAACCTGTTTGACAGTTAAAAAAATTATTTAAATTGAAGTGCAACTTATCTTTGTAGGTAAATGTTTCGTTTTGGAGAGACTTGAGGAAGAGGGATGCATCTTGGAATCAAAGGAGTCTTGCATTTGAGTATATAGAGTACCAAGCCACTGCTTACAACGATCTTAGCAGTCATGTACACACTAGAAACATAGGCATATTAATACTGAATATTAAAATAAAACACAGGTTACAACCACCCCGACCCAATATTTAGAATTCGTGGAATAGAAAAATAAAACCAAATATATTGAACAAATAAACAATATAAATACAGAGTCATAGGTATTATTTTTGTTGACTCATGTTTGGCATTGCTAAACTTCTGTTTAAATTCCCACAATTTTCACTCTAGAGAATAAACTATTATCTATTACCATTTAAACAGTTCTTTTTTGCCGTGGTCACTTAAAGAATGATGCTCAAGGAGCATTTTTCCTATAAAAGTGTTCTGTAAATTTTACACTTAAGTTTTTGAGAGAAGTGATGATGTATTTCGAAAGTGCATCAAGTTTTACTGACTTGACAGGTAATGTAATGTAGTGTGTTTACAATGGAGGGATGGGAGGAATATGATACAACCGGCAATTTTTATGTGCTATTAATGACAGGTATTTTATTCAATAAAGAATACTGTAAAACACCTAAATTTGTGATGGGTCATTCCAGTATTCAGTCAGTTCAAACACTACTTAAGTGCTCAATATCAGTTCTTATGTGTGTTCATAGTAACTAAACTTTTTTTTTCAGCAATGTATTTGTTATTCTTACAACAGTTTACACGATTTAATAGCTATGAGGCAAAATGTTTATTACAATCAAGAATAAGGAGAAATAGTTGTTTTCAATTCAAATACAAATGATCAGTATACTTTCAAAAAATCATAAAAACTAAACTATGCAGCGGATTTACCTGAAACCTTTTTTTTTTTCAGTAAATAGAGAAGCTCTCAAAGTTTATTTTACAAGTTACAGTGACTCATATGCGCTCCTCGAGTCACGTGGCAAACATCGAGAGGGTATTCAAACTCGCCCCACACTTTGTGCAGTGTGTCGGCGGGGATTCGCTGTCTCTGATCTGACAAAGATAGCAGCAGAGGTGGCACGAACACCTTGTCTTTGACACGACCACACAGAAAGATATTGCATGGGGTTAAGTGTGGTGATCGCGGTGGCCATCTGCCCACACCGTGTCGTCGACACCTGCACGAACAAAGCCCTCTCCCAGGGAGATGTGTGGTTAGATGTTCCCTTACAGCCGAGTGGAAGATGTTGGAAGATGAAGTCGTTTGAATATTCTCTCAATCGAGGCAGAAGCAGGCAGAACAAGGTAAGAATGTCGAGGTAGGAAAGACCTGTGACAATTTTTTTGATGGAAAATAATGGCCTGTAAATCTTCTCCCTCAACATGGCATAGAATACGTTTACTTTCGGGAAATCTCTCTCATCCCCATAGTGACATGAGGAGTTTCCGTTCCTCCAAAACGCAAATTGTGGCCATTCACTTTGACATTTGTGTAGATTATGGCCTCGTCACTGAAAATTAACCTCAAGGGTAGGTTTTTTGTTGTGGTAGGTAGTCGATTCTCGCTAGCGTCTTGGAGCAGAATTTGTAACGTGCACCGTAACCATTTTGTTTGAGTGCAGTGACCAACTGGAGTCTGTACAGTTTCATGCACATAAGTTTACGCAAGATTTTCGATACCATCGTTTAGGGCATCTGCAGTTTTCGACTTGCTTGCGTAGTTGATTTCCGTGGGCTACGCAAAATTGATGCTCAAACGCGGTCCACATATTACTCGGGCACAGAGGGCTAACCATGAGTCTTGCCTTTGCAAATGCACCATTTCTTTTGAAACGTCTTGTACCAGACATAAATGGATCTTGGCTTGGTGGTTTCGCATTAAAATGACTGCAAAATTTACGTTGCAAAACACACCAACTCTTCTACTGTGCAGTAGACACCATTATAAACACTAGCTGCTTATATCGGAGGCAACCCGCAACAAGCGAATCCGAAACATTTGTAAAAATACTTTCAGGTATTCTCTATTGGCTGAAAGAAGTTTCAGGTAAATTGTCGACACCATTTAGTTTTTTATGATTTTCTGAAAGTCTACTTATCTTTTGTGCTCATCCTGTATGTTTTTTTATTTGAGATTATATTAATTATATTGTAGGGTGTTGTCTAAAAACACAAATTATTTTTAAATCTTAAGTCATAATTTTTAGTAGTAATGGGTTTTATTTAAAATGCATGATCAGTATTCAAATATTCTGATTCTTCTAAGTGAAAGAATCCTTAGAATCGAAGAACTGGCACGATCGATCACTTTCCAGCGACGAATCCTCCGAACTAAGTCTTCCGAGCGATCACCGATTGTGTTGGTTGCTGTGCAGGAACGGCAAATAACGTGCACAACCACGAAATGCCCCGCGCCACCCTGCACGACGCCCGTCTACCACGAGGGCGAGTGCTGTCCCGTGTGTGCATAGTGCGCAGCGCTGAGGCACGGGAGCAAGGCCCGCGGTGATCCAAGTGACATTGGTAACTAGTCATACACAAAACAACCAATTGGCATTTACAGTGATACGCAGGAGGAAAATGACTGTTTTTAACATATGTGTTCGTACTAACTGTTCATTGTACGGTTACTACTATTTTAAATGTGTTGATTATGTAATATACCTACATGTTAGCTTACGTAGAGTGTGCGTGTGTGTGTGTCACTTGTGTAAAATGTAGCACACGCCGTTCATGACGAGTCTCAGCCCATCGGAGTCTTTCAGTTGGACATAACGATGTAGGGACTGTCGAAAAAAAAAAATCATTGGGACATAGATGTTCTAGTTTTGTTCCAAGGCAACTAATACTCACTTCTGTGTTAGGCAGAATATGTACTTGTTTTCCTTTTAGTCTATAAGGTTAGTGATTTTATAAAATAGGTATTTTATTGACACTATAGACATCTATTGGAAATTTTAACAAATTTAACGTGTTCAAGATTTTAAATGCCTGTCAGTACTAATGTGTATAGTAATGTAACTTCCAAAGTATCTACATTATGGTATTACCCTAATGTAAAGCTTTCACAATTAATTTATTCTTTTGGAACTCAACAAGTAACACAAATTGCAGTAAAACCTCTGAAAAGTTCTGTATAAAAATGAGAACTTCAATGTACTAGAGAGTAAATTTTGATGTAATCAATGTATCGGAGTTGAAAATTCATTGTAAATGCAGTACCATGTTTTAAAAATAGTGAGTAGTTCAGTTGTATGGTATCAATCAAACAATTATTATTTTCAGTGTTAAAAAGTTTCTAATGCAGTAGCAACAAGTAAAGTTAACTTTTTCTTCCTTTCTTACATGTGGACAAAATGTGACATGTAGAAAACCAAATAACTGTGCTTGAGATTAAGTTAGTGCTGCAGCACTACTTTGGGAATAGTTGGTGAAAATCATAGCGTTATATTCAGGTAAACACAGTATTTTGGTGAGAGGTGGATATTTGAACCACTACACCACCATGAGTCATCAAGACTGAGAAGCTTAGCATTCTTGAGCTTGAAGATGAGATTTAAACTCTCGACAAGTTTACTTTCCTACACACAACCTTTACAAATTAATGGTACACTTTCAATCATTTATTACATAAACCAAGTTAATCATTCAATGTTGCGAATACATCTACAAAAGTCCAGGAAAACATATGAATCGTTTTTTTTTTTTGCCGGTCAAACTCATCAATTTTTATTATAAAAACATTCCTTGGCTCGAGTAGTTTGGAATACGGCGTATTTAAATTCCTATTTTTTTTTTTACACCTAGAGCTTCTCAACGTAAATCCAAAACTTGTTCCACAGAATCCTAAATGCTGCACGACTTCCAGTATTCACTTCTGCAGTCACCTTGGAGCGAAGCTAACAAACTGTTTGGTGGTAACATGAGTAAGAATGCTCGTCAACTTACGGATGCTCTCTCAAGACTTAGCACTTGCAATGCCAACAGCATCACGTTGATCGAAACTTTGATTCCCTCAAGGTTTAGCAGCCGAGATAGTTGACTGGTACCTTCCACAGTATGAAGGCGAAAGGTTAAAAAACACAACACCCAAACAAAGAGAAACCAGGTATGGTTTGCATCTGAGGAATAGATTCAAGCAACATTATAAACCAAGCCAGGGTAGTCAACCTACAGGTATTAACTGGAACACAGTTTTTTTAATTCACAAATTAAATTCTACTTTTATTATGTTACTACAACATTGAATTATGCCCAGTTATTAGTGGTACATTGTGACTACAAAAGATGTTTAAGGAATTTTATAACAACCAAGTGTTTTATTTTATTTTTTTTTAACCAGTTTGAGTTGAGAAATGACAATTTTGACGTGGCAAATCTAAATAATTATTTGTTTTTACATAATTAAGTCCAGTGTCTATTTACTGACCACTGACTTTTCTCTTATGGGTTTAAACATTTAGTCATTTATAAATGAAACATTGCGTGATATTTGGATATTATTTCCAGCTCGTGTGACAAGTCATTGGCTGAGAGTTCAGTGCCTCTCGAATGAAAACTATACTTGTTGCAACTGTGTTTGTTAACTTTTGGAACATTTACGCTAATTACTTAGTCCAGGAGTAAATGGGCAAGAGCCACTTGAACTACATTTTCACACTATAAAAAAAATATTTTTTTTTTATTTTAGTTTTTAGTGTACTATTACTGTATAAAAATAAGGGTAAGGGAGGGGAGGGTGCGAGATGAATTACCTTCTTGTAAAATTGTCTCGATGTTAAATGCTTTATAAGAATAAACAACTTTTGTAAAATAAATTAGTAACTACTAATTAGTTACCTACCTATTAAGTGATGTTATAAAAATGTTCCAACATTTTCTACTGCTTTTGCTCTGTATTTGCACCACTGCCATTTGTTGGTTGTTTTTCTTAGATCTTACCATAAAGGTGTATGTTTTGTTCTGCATTGTTATTTTTCCATTGTGTAATATTCATAAAACGTAACATACTCATGTTATTTTCAATGAACACTGCCATGACAACTTTTAAGGCATGTCACTTGCGTACATGTACTGTATTTATTTCAGTTTCATTATAATATACGGTGTTAATCATGTAACTTATATTATCATAGCCACTAACTAATTTCTAATGATGTCAGTATTTAGTACTATTTCCTTAGCATAGAAAGAGCCCGTGAAGGGGAACCTATATATACAGTATTTCTACAATTAAGGTTGAAGGACAAGTGCAAGTTTAAAAACTTTCACTTATAGTCTGGACAATGGTCGACACAAACCAATTAATCAAATGTTACACTGAATGGACATTATTATTCTCATTCAATTTTTCCCCCCCCCCCCAGTGATTTTACTATCCAAGCAAGGCTGGAATGATTTATAGTTATCTTCCATTATTGAACTTTAAAAAAATCACTATCTTGCCAATGTGTTTGCTGTACAAAATATTTTTGACTAAGTAAATAAATTTCTTATAACTATGAGAAAACTGCATTTTTTTTTCCAGTAGAGAAACATTAGTTTGAAATCATTGCAGCATCAGAATGACATACCTTTTATACAAGTTCTGCAAACTGTAAAGACACATATGTAGCTGAACGTGTAAAATGTGTGCAATCACGTTGTAGGTATCTAAAATACATTTACTTCCTTGCCACCCCAAATTTCCAGCCTTTTTTTTTTTTTTTTTCCGAGTTGTTACAGGCTGATAGTCATCAACCGTCTGAGCTGCTGGATATTATCGCTCGGTCGAGGAGTTGTGTTGTTCCTTCACCTCCACCTGGCAGAGGGCAACGGCCAACCATCGCAGCATCGCCTCGCCTAGACCGCCCCAGTGGCAATGGCCGGGATACAACCCAGAGCCACTGCAAGTGACACTAGAACAAGAACACTCCCTTGTGAGCTAGCTCCTGTGTTTTTCCCAGTCATAGAATACGACACAGAAGCTAAGAATCTGAAGAAATTCAGGGTGGCCAGAACTAACCACCCCTCACTCCTTACCCACACCCCTTTATCAGCAAAATTACCTGCTACAGCATAGCAGTATATATACTTCTGATACAAAATTTTTTTAAGAACATCTCCCTGCAAGTCATTAACGGGGAGGAGGGTATCTATCCCCTTCCCACGAAATTCAAAAATATATCATTCCCACCGACAACAGTAAAGAATTTGAAAGCCAACAGCTGGCAAAACACTACACCAGACATAATTTGCAGCTTAAACTGACTAATTGAATTTTTAATTACACACCTCTTACACTTGGTGATCACAGAAACCGCCCATCAACTGCAATGGATGACTTGAAGCACTGTAAAACTGGGTGAATAGGATCTAAAGTGTGCAACATTATATTTTGAAACATAATATAGCAGAAAAAAATTATACATTTTTCTAATAGTTATACAGATAGTTCTGTACGTAGTACTATTTATAATAATTTTCTGCTATGTTTCGAAATATAATGTTACAAACTTTTGATCCTATTCACACGGTACCCGCCCTCTGATGTCACGGTGTCATGTGACATGAGGGGAGGGGAGGGGAGGAGCTGTGGGAAACAAACACAAAGCAGTCGGCGCCTAATGCTGCATATGGCCGCAAAGTTTTTACCGTGTTTTATCGCATAATCGTCGCACCTATATTTTAGGGTGTATAAATTTGGATAAAAAAAACCTTCGCGTAAACGTCGCATGATGTTCTTGGTCCCGCTAACAAATTCAGAGCGCTTTGTGTAGATAGGTTTTTTTGTATAAAACAATGTATTTTAAAGTATAAATCCAATATTTATTCTGACATTACCACTTACTTATTTCATTAACGGCAATACGTAGTTGTCTGATGTGTAAATTTTTTTTTTTAGATTTTTTAAACGTTATAATCTTTATCTGTTTGCCTGCGTCGCTGCGGTGTACTGCTTATAAATATGTAGCCAGCGCTAGTTGGCATCATTCATGTTTGGTTATGTTGCTTCCCGTATTAGAGCGCGCACACGTAGTCCAATATAGATTGCATGCCATGCGCGCTCTCTGTCGAGTGCAGAGTTAACTACATTTGATGGCCCGCACTCTTTCGTGGTGCGTACTACGACTATAGTTACGCGTTCGTTCAGTCTCGCATTCGGATCACAGATTTTGTATTTCATTTAAAGTTGAAGAAAGGATTTTGTTGCATGACTTATTAATATAAATTGTTTGGCGTGCTTTTGTATACTCTACTTTTTAAATAAACGTAATTTCCATGAATGGGTTTTGTTTTTATGAATAACTTTTCCTAACAAAAATATTTTTTTCCCGCATAATACGTAGTATTAATTCCTACTTTTCAAACTTGATTTTAGTATAAAATATGTGACGATTATGCGATAAAACACGGTACTATTCTTCCATGCAAGCGTATTAATAATGGTAGTACATAATTGTTCCATCCCTCATTGTAAGAGCTCATGTTTTACACCTGGAATAGCATTTCACACCTTTCAAAAATCCTAGCAGTTTAAATAATGAAAATTTAAGTTCGCGATCGCTCACGTCCAATCCTCAGCACACGCGTGTGGGTGCTCTTGACACTCTGTCGCCGTAGATTGCAGAAACGTTTACGCGTGTGGGTGCTCTTGACACTCTGTCGCCGTAGATTGCAGAAAAGTTTATTGTGGCATTAAATTTTTAAAGAACAATGCCGTTCCCAGTAATTTTAACATTCACATCGGCACATCGCTTAGAACTTGAAAAATGCTGATGTCCAAGAACTATTTAATAAACCATGACCGTTTGTTTTTATGGTATGTTAACATTTAGATTAGGGGTGAGCCGATGCTGATTGCCAATTATTAAGATTGGCCGATTTTGGTCATTTTGTCATTTGCATGAGAAGCTTCATGCATGCCGATCCTTTTTGTCGATTACCACTTTCTGAAGACAAAAAAAATCTCTTTACGTAACACAAAAGCGCCGACATATTTTTTGCTTCAGAACTGTTGCGTGACGTTTTTAAGTAACATTTACGTTACTTACGTGTTTTAATCTTTTCTGCAGAAAAAAAAATTAAGTAAAGTTATTCTTAAAAAATAAACATATTCATGAAAAGTACGTTTGTTTAAAAAGAGTAAACAAAAGCACACCAAACCATTTAATACGTCATGCAACAAAAATATTTTGTTCAACTTAAAATAGAACAAAGAAAACGCATTTCGTCATTGTGTTGTCCATACTACTTGTTTATTTTCATCGTTGTGTTTATATGTTTGCTACGTTGTCCATGCTTGTTTTCTGAACTATCGTCGTAGTACACACCACGAAAATGTGTGGGTTATTAAATTTAGTTAACTCGATAAGAGAAAGAGCACGCACGTTGCATGCGTACGGCGAAATATCAATATCGATATTCGACGACGTGCGCTTGCTCTACATTGGAATCAACATAATTAAACATGAATAATGCCAACCGGCTACATTTTCATATGCGATACGTAGCGGCGACGAAGACGAACAGATAAAGGTTAAAACGTTTGAAAATATCTTTAAAAGAAAATTGACACATCAGACAACTTCGTATTTCTGTAAATTTAATACGTAAACGTTAAATACAAATGAATAATAGATTTCAACTATAAAATACATTGTTTTATATGGGAAAACTACATACACAAAGCAGTTAGAATCTAACAGCGGGACCAAAACATATTGTGACTTTTTTTCCCTCCAAATTTGGATCTCTTAAAATAACGGTCCAACGATTGTGTGATAAAACATGGGTATGTATGTATATGGACGACTCGATTGAAAACAATCCATTACTAATTGACTGTGTTACAAACTGTGATAGTTGACCTCGACTGTCTGGCATGTTTACAACAGTACATATTTTCATCACGTTTTTCGTTTAGTCATTTTGTTAATGTTTTGAAAGTCAGAGTTAAAAATTGGAGTTTATATTTTCCGGTTAAACATTGCATTTTGATTGTAAATGTCAAAGAAAAGCAGCTTTGTTTGGAAACATTTTACCGTTGTTGTAGTTGATGAGGGTAAAGCAAGATGCAACCTTTGCAAAGCCGAAATTTCACGTGGTGGAAATTCGACACGTGGCTTCAACACCACAAATTTGTCGTGACATTTAATGTCATTTCATGACCGTGAAATATATTGTGCATATAGGTATATACAGTGCATATATTTTTTTTACCAACAGTGATCACGTTTGTATCTTTATGCAATACTTTTCAAGTAATTTGGAGCATATTTTACAACTAACTTAAAAAAGCACTAATCAGTCAAAAAAATCAGCATTATCGGTACCACATTTCTGGCATCTGCATGATCGGCAAATGTGGTGATCGGCTCAGCCCTAATTTAGATGATTGAAAATTAAATACAAGTAATATTGAAACCATGTATTTATATGGACAGCATAAAAGGTCTGCCACATTTACACAGTCACATCTGAGACTATTATTTAATTTAATTAGATATAACACAATTCTGCGATAGAAAAAAAGTAGCACATAAGTTTGTAATGTTTGTACCATTTGTACATAGTATTCATTTTTCTAGATCTTCTAATTATATAAGTGCATAAGCAGTATAAAAAAACAGCTAAATCTTGCAAATATTTTGGGATCCAGTATTGATTTCGAAAAACCGTTTGGAGGGGGGGGGGGGGGGGGGGGGGTTATTGTTACTTGAACTGCTTGGCTCCGCCCCATTTCAAGTCATCCATTCGTAGTGTTTGATTGGTCCGATGGTAAAAATGTGGAACAGCTCACACGAATCTTCCATCAATCAATAAACATGGACGAATTAAAGATTTAAAAATATTAGGGGTAAAATGGTAGGTAAAAAATGGGGATTTTTCAACAAAAGGTGAAAAATGATTTGTAAATAATAAAAAAAATTGACTTGAGTATTTTATGTATACATGTAGATACATGTTAAATATAGATACTCTGCACACAACAGTAATAGTAAAATATAACATTAACAAAATATAAACATACAATTGTTCATAAAATTTATACCAATTCTACAAACAGCACTTCAACAAAATAATTAGTTTGATTATCCTTTGCAAGACCTGTGAAAGCCTGTGGTAATTCAAGGTCCGAGGCCAATAAAACACAACTAGACTCTACAAATAAAACAATGTAAAAACATACAAAATTCGAAGTTAAAAAAGTGTTCGTCAGGTCATGTTCCAACTCAAAAGCCTCTCCACGGATTGCAATGACATAATATTAACAAACATCACACCAATATGTGGATTTCAATGAATGCTAAATTTTTCATTTTGTAATTTTTCAACATGAAATATTAAAAGCATGTCTCATACTATGGTACAATTAAGTTAGATTCAGACTATCATGTTTCATTCTTGTAAGTACATAGCTCAGTTTTCCCTATTAATAAATTACACAAAAGCTTGTTATGTAAAGTATTAAATTAACAATAAATTACAATAAAAATGGATGTAAATTATCAGAACTTCACAGTGACATAAACTAATTACAAATCATAACAAACACAAGCTTCAGATCATATCAGTTATTTCATGTAAAATACTTGGACAAAACTGAAGAAGCCAAAAAATAAACATGTCAAATGTAGATACATATATAAACCAGGTTATAGTGATGGCACTCCAGTTTGATAATGGCACTTACAATAAAACTACAGCGTCATTCAGCGTGCGACTTGTGCTGAAGACCCAGACATAGCAAGCAAATATTACATTTCACAAGAATTAAAATGGTAACATTGGAACACAACCTCAACTTCATGCTTTCGTTTGTCTTCCGATAAAACCCACAATGAAACACGTGTTTATTCTACACTCATCAATGAGATTCAAAATATAAAGGTAAAAACTTTCTCACCTGTATTGGTTGAGTAATAGCGTTGTACGAAAACCCAGCCAGGAACTAATATTGGCTGCAAGATAACATTTCTACACTAGCTGACAACACTAATTAAAAGATACGTTCCACAGCCAAGAATTGTATCCAACGGCAAGTACATAAGGCACACGGCGATGTGTACAGGTTACGACACGTAATCATAGTATTTTATCAAAATATAAATTCAATTATAATTTTTTCTCTAATTTTAGAACGTTAGGAAAACTCAGGTATTACATTAACTGCAGTGAGATTCCTTTTTACACTATTAATTTGTGGCTAATCACAATTATTGTACTGCACTGTAACCAGGGTACTAAAATGTTAACGAAAAAAAATTAAAGTCACTGAAAAGTAGTACAACAACATTCTATAATTTTAAGTATTATTTAAAATAAATTTAATGAAGTATATGTTGGTAAGAAAACTGTACATTGTTGTTTTAATTATAGCTTAAAATTAATGTTGTCACCAAAAATACTAACATGCAAAAAAGATAATTTTATGGAGTTTTTAAAATCATAAAGTTTTATTTGCATGAAAGAGGATGGGCAACAGTTAGTTTTATCTTGTATTCACACTTACAACCTCCACATGTTGAAATTCGATGTTCATACTTTTCTTTATGCTATGGTGTCATTTTCTACTCCAGGATTCAAACACAAGGTTGTTTAAACTTGTCTCCCTCCTTTTGTTTATAAAACTGTTGGAAGCCATCTTAAGCCTTCCTCCCCATTCATTATTGCTGTCAAGTCCTTGATTCTTATTTGGTAAGGAGCGAAATTCAAGCAGGCTTTCTTTACCATCTTTTTACACTTACATAATAAAATGCCACCCAATGTGCTACTACAATGCTTAAGAAAAGTGGCCTCAATGCGCCTACGAAGATGCATACTTATTGTCCTACTTTCAGTCATGGAAAAATGACCAACCATCTCATATATAGTGTTGGCTTATACTCCAAATTTCGCTGCAATGAACCAGTTTCATCTCGGCAACATCAAGATGACTTTGCGTATCACTTGTTGCTTAAAACTACACAAATTAAACTCAAATCCTTAGTTTTCCTAACATTCCACTTAAAGCCTACACTTACATTAGTATCTGAAGGAACAATACCCTCTCACTCAGGAGCACGGATAACAGCGGAAGACTACAACTTCGCGGAATATCATCTTTAATATCTCAACCTTGATTCAACGTTAACACTATCTTGGAATGTTACTGACATTCAGTGAAAACTCACTAATTTGAACCTGAAAGGTCCATAATTACAGCCCCTTGTGTTGAGCTAACAAGGTTTGCATTGGAAAAATATTGCTTACATTCATTCTACAATTTTGATTGTTTTCAAGCAATATTATGCTTTTCGAACATATTAATTATGTATATAACTGAAAATCATACTAACATAAAGCAAAATTGTTTTTTTTTTTTTGCTATGTTATTTCATGTTTTAGGGCAAATAATTAGGTACATGAAATTTTTTTGAAGTGAAACTTCTTGTTGAAATGGCTACAATTTTCGAGCATTACGAAAATTCTGATCATATGAAGGGAATAGTTAGGTGCGTGGTGGGGGAACCAGCAGAGGAGACGACAGGGGAGAGGTAACACTTTCATGCTTGAACACTTTCATTTTTGCACACCGTCATTTTTGCACACTTGCACACTTGCATACTTTACACTTAAACACTTGCATACTTTACACTTAAACACTTGCATACTTTCATACTTGTAAACTTGCATTATTTTTTTTTATCTGCGACCTCAGTCAAAGAGAATCACGCTTCCTATTCATAAAAATATAACAAGCAAGAAGTTTCACTCGAGTCGCACACGGACTGCGAGTCGCGAGAGACGGACACCCCCGGCAGCGGTGGCAAGTACCCGCGGGCTCGCCTCACTGGGGGTCGTCGCGGCGCAGGCTGGCATAGCGGGCCTGCAGGCTCGCCGGCCGCTGCTTGGTGGACGGCATGAAGGACAGGGCCCTTCGCACCCGGTCCGTCTCCCGCACCTGCGGCGCCATCACCTGGCGACAACGCACACACCACGTGCCTCCGCTAGCACCGCCGCGGACCACACTTCCGGCCAATCTCGCTTCTAAAACAAGATGTTTCTGTGGCGTCGCTTTACTAAGTCTGTTCATTCATATAAAGAGGGCACAATTTCCGACAAGCACGACACTTGCTTGTTAAATGATACTTACTTCACCAAAACAGCGTCATTTTGATGGGAACAGCTGAGCTGAATTCATTAATACCGTATTTACTCGCGTAAAGGCCCCGCCCGCATATACGCCCCCCTCCTTGTTTTGTAAACATTTTTGAGTAAAAATTTAAAATGTGTTTTTCTGGGTTTATCTGAGGGCAGGGCAGCTTGGCATACATCAAACAGCAAGCCATGTATTGTGAGCGGCGGGAGGTGATTTTGTTTGCGGCAGTGATACAGAGAATGGTATTATAGTTTGTCCATTCTCAGTAGGACCATCGTGAGGCGTGACAGACGTAAGCAGTTAGTCGTATCTCAAACGACATAAAGATAAAGAAAGCTGGACCCGGGCTTGTGTTGATGTGCAGTGTTGACTGAGTAGAAGAGGGGTGGAAGAGGGGAAGTGAAGGTGTGGAGCAGGTACCTACACTCCTTTGTCTGGTTGGCTGGCTAGCTGGCAGGAGGGAGGTTAAGCCACGCCTCTGCCTCTCTCCCTCCTGCCGCGTCGCTGCCTCCCCCACCCACCCTCATTAGAACAAAGACGCACGACTTACCAGTCGTACCGCCAGCTGTTTCATTTAATCAAAATTTAATTTGCGTTTAAATAAGTTGTGGCGGTATTTCATTTTGCTTTTATTAAATGTTAGTTTTTCATACCTGAAAAAAAGAAAAATCTATTTTTTTCTCCAAATTCGCGTATAGGCCCCCTCCCCTTTTTTGGAGTCTAGTCTAGTTCGAGCTTGATTATATTTTGGTGCAGTCGAATCAAGCTCGAGTGGTGCAGAAGTGTTTTTTTTTTTTTTTTTTTAATTGAAATAAAATTAAGAATGGATTATTTTTTTTTTTATTTTTTTATCTGTCACGTGCCCACCAACAGTTGAAGATGTTAATCTGGAGAGTGCCACCTCCCGGCTCGCCGCGACAGACAGCGTGCTCACCCTCAGCCTGGCCTCCAGCACCTCCTTGGAGCGCTCCGAGATGGTGATCTTGTCCTGCGCCGAGCCCAGCTCCCGGTCCAGCCGCAGCCTCTCTTCCTCCAGCTGCCTCAGGCGCGCCTCCGCCTCTGCCCGGCAACAACGCACACACACACACACCCCTCTAGCGGCCACAAGTCATCTCAGACTGGAGTTTATCTTGGATTCAAAAATATATTGGATTCTAAGTTGACTTCAATTTTTAGATAGGGATGAGCTAGTCAAATACACACAAACACTCAAATCCTCAAACCCCCACCGAATCTCTAATATTCAAAAGATTTGAGTTTTTAGGAAAACGATTCAAAGAAAAAATATACTGGAGCACATGTAGTAAATTCAAAAAATTTAACACTGGTAACTCTTAAAATTTACTAGGCTTATTTATTTTTATCATTTTTACTTAATTTATGACCATTCCTCAAAATGTTGTTTTAATATATGTATGGGTATGTATTAAGTACATAAAATTGCAATACGTATTTAATTTACAATACATAGTTGCCATATTTAGGGAGCTTGAAATACAGTGAAATGCCAATTTCACATAAAAAGATGAAAGTCTATTTTATTTTTGTGAAATTTCTTAACATTTTTGTCAAAACTTGAAGTTTGACGTGACACAGAGCTGTTTCTACAAGTTGATCGACGCTATTTCTTAAAACGTCACAAAGAAGGTGATAGATCCTTGACACAGGAAACAAATTTCAATATATCTTGAAATAAGTATTTTTTTTTATACTAAAGTGCCGATCATTTTATTTATGAATGCCACGAACATCTTTGTGCTGTGGACATGACACAAATAAATACATCTTGTATCATCGTATCTTTGTTTAATCAGTGAAAAAGCAGGATGGCTTTGTTTACAGGAAACTCCTATGCACTTTTATACCTGGTGTCACGTAACATTTCTTTATTTTTTAACATTACATAAATAATTTCATTTTTCAAGTGGAATACCGTAACCCTTTGTGTCACAGTAAACATGTCAAAAAAGATGAAAAAGAACCTATCTTCTCATTTGTTTACACTTAATGTTTTAAATGTTAAAGTTTAGGCCAAGAAATAATAGTTAATGGTATGTGAAGACATGTTCCAATGTGTGTCCATATGTTCTTTATTGTTATTTCAACATCTAGATATGTACACATTGTGTAGGTTCTGCCCTGTATGTGCCAAATGATAAAGAGCTTTATTTAGAACCTACCATGATGTATCTAAATAATTCAACAGTAAGTTATTTTAATTTTTTTGGTCAAAATGGTTTTTATAAAAATATTAAAAATAAAAACAATTGGTAATTCTGATGAAAAGCAGATTTTTTTTTTTTAGAAATCTTAATAAAGAATTTTTTTTAATTAATAGTATGTTTTCCAAAAATTTTGTTAAGAGGACATTGTGATACTTCTAGTTTCCCCCTCCCCCCTATTTTACTAAATATATTGTAATATTGTGAAATGGATCGGTTGGTTTAGGTTAAGCTACATTTAAAATATCGTAAAATCATTAGGAATTACCAATACAGTAAAACCTCGGTATAACAAACTTGAAGGGACTGATATTGGGTGTGTTTGCTATAGTGAGGTTTCTTTATAAAGAGGTAAATAAAAAACTAACAGGTTTCATATAATAGAAAAAAAATGTATAGCTGTAACTGTCATAATTTACGCAGAACTCATCACAAACACGTACACAAGTAATAAATAGTAATATATACAGTATAAATAATATACTTACATAAAAATATGTACCACAAAGTCCTCAGAAATGACACATGAAGTAAAAACCAATCAATCCCATTTTACTTCAGTACATATATTGTAAATTAAAGGGAAAAATCCACTGGGAACTGTAAATTGACAGTTTACAAATTTTCACTGCATATTACTTTTTTGTAAAAAAGTCAGTAATTGATGATTGTTTCGAATGATTATTTAGTTCCTTGGTAATAACACTTTCGAGAACTCGCAACTTTTTTAAATTTGAAGCACTTGTTGCAATATTTGTCTCAGATGTCAAAAAAAATCTTTCAAGAATGTCCAATGCACCATTCACTTCTTTTCTGGATGGGAGTGTCATTTCTTCTTCGGTTGTTTCTTCTGTTGTTTCTTCAACTGAATCTACTTGAGGTGACACTTCATTGGTTTGCTCTACCAGTTGACTGCATGTTTCTAAGGTGCTGTCCACATCAACGTAATCTTGGAATGTGACCTCACATTGAAGGTTTTGTGGATGTTCCATCCACTCATCCTCACAGCTGTCTTGTAGGTCAGGTAGCTGGTGTTCTGTAGTGGGAAACACTGCCTTTCGGAAGCAGTTAAATGGATTTTTCTTCTATGTTGTCCCACGCATAGCACAGGTGCTGCATAGCCTAGAGAATGTTCCATTTCATGCTGGACGTTTTCCCAATTTCCACTTGCCGTAGCAAGTACTGCACAAGCTGGCGTCTGTACATACGCTTCAGCTGAGAAATGACTCCTTGATCCAGTGGCTGGAGTTTGCTGGTACAATTTGGAGGGAAAAATACAACTTTGATATTTCTCAGTTGAATGTCATCCAGCTTGTGAGCAGTACAACAATCGAGAGACAGTAGAATTTTTCGATTTTTAGCTCCCATACGAGCATCCAGAGAAAATAACCACTCTCTAAACAAGGAAGAAGTCATCCAAGCTTTGGAGTTATTTTTGTAGGTGCAGGGTAGGTGCTAAATGTTTTTAAAGCATCGAGGGTTAGAAAATTTCCCAATCACCAGCGGTGTCAATTTCTCTGAACCATCAGAGTTTGCACACAACAAAACAGTAAATCTCTCCTTGCTGGACTTACCTCCATGGCATTTTTCCCCTTTCAGGGCAAGCGTTTTGTCTGGGAGGAGGTTAAAAAAAAACGCCTGCTTCATCAGCATTAAAAACATCACAGGGAGAATATCCTGATGTGAGTGTCTGTAGTTTCACCTGCCATGATTCTAACACAGTTGGATCAACTGATCCTTCTTCGCCTGCAGTCTTCAGAGTACTTAAGTTCCACCGACACTTAAATCTCTGTAGCCAGCCATTTGAAGCCTGGAAATTATTAATTCCCATTCTTAGAGCCTCATATTTGGCTTTTTCCTGAAGAATCGACCCAGAGATAGGTACATTCTTTGACCTACATTCCATTAAAAAATCGAACATTTTCTTTTCTAATTCTTTGTTTTTGCAAGTTGTTTGCCGTTTCCTGTCAGCACCATGAATGGCATTTCTTTCCAAACCTTTCCTCTGTGAAATAATAGTTGACAGAGTTGAATTCGGGATGTTAAATCTTTTGGCTATGTCTGCCTTTTTCCCTCCTTGGTCAATAGCATACAAAATTTCCAACTTCGTGGTAAGAGGTATCGCTTTCCTTTTTTTTATCCATTGTCTGAAAAAAATCACCGAAGGTTATGTCTTTTAAAAATTATCGCACGTGGTTTGTGTAACCATAACCTAATTTATCAGTAGACAAAACCCGTAAAAACTAACCTCTAATCAAGAAAACACGTTAAGCAAAATTTTAGAGATGGGTCGAGTCTTGGTTTATCGAGTCGAGCCGAGCCGAGTTGGGTCAGATTGACTCGACTCGAAAACCGAGTCTCATATTTTATCAAGTTCGAGACTCGAAACACGTTTCGAGTTAAGTACCAGCATTGTGACATTATAGCACTTTATTATAGGTTGTCTTAACGTTTTCGCCAAGTCATTAATACAGCAAGAATTGATAATGACCTTCAAACAAAACAAATCCCGTGCAAACCTAACCTTGCCCGCTACCGCGAAATAATAGGTACAAGTTCAATCAAACCTAGGCCTACCTTCATTTATGAACGTGACGTCGTAACGTGATTTTGTCAATAGTGGCGACAGTTTATAGGACAAAATTATGTCACCTGACCTTTTTATATAAATAAAAAACCTTGGAAAACAGCGTGCACTGTTTTCTTTTTGTTTTACATCCTGTGTTTACTTCAAATACGGCACCGCATTTGTTTAGAAGATACGTCAATGGATTTTCACTGAAGAAAAATTTGTACCAAAATGCACATGTATTAAAAATCATCACGTTTATCGTGCCCCGTTTATAACTCGTATAAACAAGAGAATTCCGTAACCTAAAATATAAAAACACTAAATAATAATATAATATTTAGTAAATAACATCCAAGCCGTGAAGCGTGAAAATGGCTGCGTGTTATGCCAGCTAGCCATGCATTTTGGAACTAAATTTAGCTGTGCTCCGCTACGCAGCGCTGCATGTCAATAACGTTTTGATCAAATTACTTTCTTCTCTTTTTTTAATAAAATATAATAATAACAAAGCTCATGCATTTTATTTGGCAATCAGTTACTGATCGCCAAATCAAATATATGAAATATTTATTTATTAAACATATTGATATTCTTGTAGTTGTAAGAGTTCCGGGCGAATAATCTTGCCGCGGAAAGTGTATTTACATTGAGAATTTACGTAACTCGACGTTTGCAACACTGATTAGTGAGAAGCCAAAAACGGCATACGAATTTCGGCAAAAGTAAACACTGATACAGATATTAAGTAATTTTACTTGGAGAAAAAATCGGAACACGGTAGACCACGTACACGTATAAGCTTAGTTTTTTATATTTAAATAACATAATGATTTGCTAATTAATCATTTTAAATATTTAAATAACATAATGATTTGCTAATTAATCATTTAAAAAAATTTAAATAATGCAGATGTATCTTGGATACACAATTCTTATATCAATGGATGTGTAGTAATATGTTATTTATCATATTTAATGCAAAAAAATATATAATTATGAAACTCGAACTGACTCGACCTCTTCAAAAATTTTGTGGCTCGAACTCGACTCGACTCGAAATATGAATTGCTAAACTCGGCTCGACTCGACTCGAAGCCAAAAAACCACAACTCGTCCATCTCTACAAAATTTGTTTAATCACACGTTGAAAATAAACTCGAACTGCGATGATTTTTAGGTGAAAAGCACTTCTACAAATATTTTTTATCGCTTATCGGCGTTCACTACATGCAGCGATAAATGAACGATCACACATTTTCAAAGAACTCTAAATGTTTGTAAGGGAATGCGAGACAAATTTTCCAGCAATGTTGGGAACATCGATTAATCGAAAGCGTTTTTTTTGTTCGTTAATGTTGGCATTGCAGTTTTATTCCTTGAAGTGCGTTTCAGTACGTCAATAGCTCTATGGTCAACCGTAAGATGGCGGCGTTATTGTTTATTTGCCGAAGAGTAATATATTTACGAAGCAAATTAAAAAAAAATATTAAAATTCTACATAATATTTTTAAGATACTTCAGTTTTCCTTCGCTATAGCGGGTGTTTTTGGTGGAGCTGTGAAAAAAACTTTGTTATTTAGATGTACAAATACATTAGGTTATATAGGGTTTTGGCGGGACCTAACTGCTGTTTCATTAAAGCGAGGATTTTGTTATAAAGGAGTTCGTTATGTGAGGTTTTACTGTATAAAACGTTGCTAACAACCTCACCAACCAAAGAAGTGCTATGCAGAAGCATTTGATGTTAACTTTCTTTTGTACGTTTTTTAGTTTTTTGACCCTCAAGAGCTAGATATGGATTTGAAGGAAGAATAATTGGAGCTACTTTTTTAGGATTCATATTCGAGACCCCATCGATAAATTTTTTTAGATCAACGGGGAATCGAGGTTGGTCCCCCTCCGCCGTAACTCACCTTGCAGCTCCATCTCCTTGTCTCGCTGCCGCATCTCGAACTCGACCCTCTTCTCGCGCTCCATCTCCAGCAGCGACCTCTGCTCCTCCTGGAGTCGCTCCAGCTCCTCCCGCTTCTCCCACTCCTCCCTCAGGACTCTGCGGCCCCACACGCCCCCAACTACTGCACCGCAGGCTCCCAGAGGCTCACACTGGCCTACGTGCGTTTACAGCGCTAGTTTTCTGCGTCGTTCTTTAACACACGTACTTTGCACGAATACACCACGGTCAGCGACACAAATAAAAAATTTGAACCAGAATTACCTACTGGTTTTTTATTTTTTTATTATTTGTACTCAGTTCTACAAAGTTAGTTCCTACGAGTGAAACGCGAGGAGTTAAACATTCATTGATTTTGAAGTCACACTTCTTTGAGGCTCGTTATGAAAAAAATGACGAGTGAATTTTTTTACGACCCGTGCACACCGCGCAACAAAAATTTTATAACAGGATGAAAAAAAAGGGGCTACGTACAAAAAAAAAGCTACATAAAAATAAAAATTATGTATGTGCTTTTAAATCATTTAATTTAGTGATTGATATTGAATACTGGTCGATACAATTAAAAAACATTTCATTTATTGTGAATAATAGTGAGGTTATGTTCCTGTAGGTGTAATTTATTTGCATTATAATTATAAATTATTACATTCTAATTTAATAAATAATTAAAATTGATACTTTAGATAAAAAAAATTCATCATATTTATTGATTTGCATTATTATTTAAAATTTATTTCAATAATTTTACTAAATTAAACATATAATTTTATACGCATGTTTACATTAGTTTTGAATTCTGCTTATTCATTTAATTTTTTTTTAATTTGATTGTATTATTCTACTTCCCCAACAGGCGCGTAGGAAGCAAATATTTAATGGGGGGGCAAAGGAGAGTATCATTATAAGTGGTGGATTTAAGAAAGGGGGTGTCCGGGTGCTCTATCCCGGTATAAAAAAAATTGTATTCTAAGGAGCAAAATGGTGCTATTTAAGCATCTTTCGTGCATTAAAATAGAATGCACTACTAGCAGAAATTTTAACTTTTTTTTTAACAAATTTACTTAAGGCTTGGCATCACAAAACAGTGTTCACTTTTCTTTTTTCGCCTCGTAGAATTCATTTTAAAGGCAATGTATTGAATTTTCCCACTGCACAGAGTACATAAATTACAAGCACCTTCAAATTTAAATTTTTTTAGCATTTAAAATTAAATAATCACAAAAATTATGTTTCGAAAAATGCAGTTAAACTTTAAAAAAATAAAAAACTAAGGATGGAAAAAAGTTTTTCGCAATAACACTAATATAATTTTATTCAGGAAAGTCGACATTTTATTTTGGTATTAAAAATTAAAAAAGTCAATATTTTAATTTTTTTTACTGTCAGACTCCCCTTAAGAATAAGTTTAAATGTGAACCCCACAGAATAGGCGAGTGAAGATGCTTTAAAATAACTGCAAATCTGCTATATAAATTCTTGTTCAATGATTAGTAGATTCAAAGAAATTTTTTTATTACTTGATGAAATAATCACGAGCGACGAGCGGAAAAAAATAATGCACCGACATAGGTAGACAAGGGTGGACAAAATCGGAGCGTAAGCTACTGCAACGAGCTGAAATATTTACTGGTATTATATCCCACTATAATATTTCCGCTATCAGCACTGTGAAACGTGAATATTTAGAAGAAAACAAGAACAGTTGCCGTATTTATTGTGCCTGTAGACTTATCGAAAAGTCTTAATTTCTTTTAAGAATAAAGTAACGCACAGACAAGAAAATCATACAATACCACTTAACATTGCAATGAAGACAATGCCTCTTGTTCATCTGATGCAATGGCCGGGCAAAACCATCACTTTGCCCGGCCATGAAATGTTATGGCCGGGCAGTCGCCTGGGTCGCCCCCCCGGTTCCTACGCGCCTGTTCCCCAACCATATTTTATAAAATCACTATAGTACTTTTATTATTTAATTTCTACTAATTATTACGCCACTTAAGTATAATTTCTAATTAGGGCTGGGCCGATCACTAAAATTGCCGATCATTCCGATACCGATCATTTGCGCTGAAGACCGGCGCGATCATTGCCGATCAGACAAATAAAGAATTATATAGCTTGTTTGATGTTAATAATAAAAATCTAAAAATTAACACTCAATATTCTATGGCTGTGGTTTCCGAAGAGCAATAGGCGTAAGTTAAAATTAGTATTATTTCATAAAAATCGAAGTTTTTATTGTGAATTATTAAAAACTCTGTAAAATAATGGTTTGGCATGTTTTGAAAATACCCATATGCAAATTAATACTGTAAATTCGTGTTTTTGTTGATAAGTGATTGTAGGCCTACCTTATTTAGTTAATTTGTAAGTAAATTTGAAATGTACAACTTTGCATTTTAAAGCTTAATTCAGTGTTTATTAATTTTGATTTAGTATGTAATGATCAACGTTTGGTGATCTGTACCGATGCCGATGTGTTAAAATCGGCCGATTGTTGTGATCGGTGATCGGCACCGGCCCAGCCCTATTCCTGATGCTGGAACGCGAGTACACGGTCCGTGCCGGGGCTCACCGGGCCTGCAGGTTGCGCACTATCTCCTCGTCGCGCTTGGCCTGGGTCTCCTCCTCCAGCAGCCGCTCCAGCCGCGCCCGCACGTCCTCCAGCTCCAGCAGGCGCTTCTCCTCCTGCCGGTGCACGGCTTCCAGGTGCTGCGCCTGCAGCTCCGCGGCCGCCCGCGCCTGCCACAGCACGCACGCCACCGCGCCGGCCGTGAGCACATTCACTCTCCCAAGTCAAACTTAAGAAAACCCGTGGAAATCTAGCCACTCAAATGCAAAGCGGCTTAGGTAAAAAAATATATACAGTAGAATCCCGCCGATGCGACCCCCCTCTGATGCGTCCATTCCGTTTATACGACCGTTTTTTGAGAACCATGAAAAATTTGAACAGAGAAAGTCGAAAATTTGAGTAAAATCGGCTGAAAAACAAGTCTGTTACACTTTGTTGGGCGCTGTGTTCACGTTTATCTTGGTGAGCGCTGTACTGTAAGCAGGCAGGCATACAAAAAACGGCTAAAAATAGATACCACCCCTCTAAACTGTCCATGCTAGCCAATACCGGTAATCTGCGCGCATCACCTGATAGCAAATACGCGCGCGTCTATTGCCGTCCCGGTCCCGTGCCTTTGTCTTGCGACTGGTTAGTGTGATGTGATCTTGCTAGCTGCATCTCAGGTGTCACTGGCCACACAAAGCTGTTTTCGCTGTTTTCACTGTGTTAACGACGTTGCCAGGTGTTTGGTTCTCGGCTATTTTTCTATAACATCGCTGACTTCGCACATGCGCAGCTAAAAAAAAAAAATTGCGTGGAATTATTCTATACACCTCGGACTTGCATACCCCGAACAATGGGTTCCGATAATACTTGCGCTACGTGAATTCGCGTCACGTGAGTAAGGCTATGCTAGCCGGCTGGTGGTTATTTTCGTTCAAAACGTGGCGAAATAACTTGTGTGGATCAGGTAGAAAACATTTGGCTATAAACGAAAGATATAAGAACAATGCTATCCTGAAATGCTGTGACATGTTTTTGGAGTACATAATCACAGCGACAGACCGACAGGATGCGCTCCCGCCGTTGCCATCAGCGATGTTTATTTTTACAGCTCAAGCAATTATCTTTTCCACATCCCTTCACAGCGTAAAAAAAAAAAAAGAAAAAAACACAGCTACCACAGCGGCTTTGCGGGCGGGTAAGATAACATGACAGCTGAGACGGCTTTTCGTGCGATAGTGGACGCGCCGAGCTCGGCTAGACACTGCCCGAGCGGCATTCACGTGTATGTATCCAACGATGCGGTGACACCCCAAATTCTCTATTGCGACCATTCCGTTTATAAGTCCGTTTTTCCGGAAACCGTGAGGGGTCGCATCAGCGGGATTCTACTGTATTTAAATTTTCAGATTAGAAATATAATTTTAAAAAACTTTGATGATAATTTAAATTTGGTATAAAACCTTATTGATTTTTAAAACGACAAATATTTATGTACCATTTATTACGTTGCTAATAATTTTTTTCTTAAATATTACGCTTTAAACGTGCTACAGGACATAACATGTTTTTTTTTAAATTTAATTCTCGTTAAAGCTCTGAATGTATCTGCGTCAGTGCGACGCTCGCGGTGCTTCCGGCACGGCATCTCCCCTGAACCGGCGTGGCGCACAGGGAAACTACGTGATCCGAGCGGTAACCATAACATCGCACGGCCTTTAATGAAGATAAAGGTGTAATGCAAGCCCCTTTCGAGTACTTTCAAGAAACTGTACCCGGCGTTCAATTTCTAAAAAAATATTCTGAACACATTTTTACTCTCCTAAAAATACCCATAGTTTAAAACCGAAATACCCACACACAATTACTCGGCCACCCTCGGCAAATCCTTAAAATGCTTTATGTAAACAAACACCACTCGGGTATATGGAGCAAATAAAATACTAAATTTTAAAGATATATAATTTTATAGTTACATTTTACTTAGTCACGTGATAAATGACTCACTGGTTGAAGACGTATGTAAACATTATAATGGTAATGGTACATTAACACACACAGCGAAACATAGAAATAATTATTCTCTTAAAATTTCTGCAATTATTGAGCTCGGCTTGAATTTTAAGGACCCAACTAGTCTCAACTTAAAAATTATGAAGTGTGGACTCGACTCGGCCCGACTTAAAGGTATTATTACCAGAACTCGTTCAACTCGACTCGGTCCAAAAATTTGCAGACTCCTCCATCTCTACAAAAAAAAAAAAAAGGGGGGGTTGTCTGTAAAATCGGTTTACGGACGATAATTTCACGTGATAACGTCATAAGAAAGCATTTAGGAAAAAATTGCATACTTTAAAATTTTCAACTACCGTATTGGTCCGAATATAAGGCGACCATTTTTACATAAACGAGAGATGCAAAAATTGGAAGTCGCCTTATTTTCGCACCCAAGACGTCAGAACCGCAAACATTAGTTCCAAGCTGAAAGCTACAGTAGAAACATTGTTTAACAAAACGTTCACGATTTTTTATATTAACTAAAACTTTGTTACCTCACACGGGGAAAAACGATAAATCCACCAAATATTGCAGTAATTCACAATTGTTTGAAGTTGAAAATTAAAATATTTGTTCTTGAGTAAAAACGTGAATATTGAAGCATCTCAAAATGGCAACCTTTTATTTCACAATTCATATTTGTACTTTGTGTACAATCGCGTGTTAACATTTACGGTAATTTATCTTCAGATTTGTAACGGAAATATTTGTACTAAAATATCACAGTTATTTTCAGAACGATTGTTTACATTTACAAACATTTAGGATGTAATGTTTGGAAATTCACGGCTGCCAACTGTCTTTCCACAATATTTCTTTGTTGTAAAACGAACATTGCCGAACACGCACGAAGACGCCATATTAACATGAATTTGGTACGTTGCTTCAAAAGCTATTTTAATAATCCACTCTTTATTTATGTAAAAACCTTTCATAATTATAATAGATTATTCTTTCAAATTCACAGAACAGACTCTCTCTGTCAGAGAGTAATATGGACAAATATACGCGGTCACGTAACCGAAGTTATTCATGGCCGTATGCTTCATCATGTCAGCTAGCCACTTAATTTGTTCCGGCAAGATGCATTCTTTGTTTGCTTTTTTTTACGTTAAACACACTACTAAATAGTAATACACCTTGTTCTGTGGTAATACGTAGCTTAAGTCAAACGGAAAGTTAAATGCTGTATTTTAAGAGTGATTAATAGCCATTGTAAAAATTTTAAATTCGTAGATACAGTAAACTGTGAAAAATGAACAATCACACATCGGTGGAACGGCGGTGAACGAGCTCTAGACAAATAAACAGCTCTGAAGATGACAATTATGCAGCTTCATTAGAGTAAACATACGAAAAAATTTCTAGTGTAATATTTAAAAATGTAAATATTTTCTAATTGGTTTCTTTTGACTTTTAGGGTAGGCCATTCAAACTTATTTTAAATAAGTAATGTGATAAATATAAATTAATTGTTATACATAAATGCAAAAACGATTTATCAACACAAAATGTCTAATGAATTTTCACATTAATTTCTACCAAAAATTATTTTTACATTTGTTTGGCCTCCTGAAACTGCAGGTCGCCTTATATTCGGGGTCGCCTTATATTCGGGCCAATACGGTATTATTTACAGTTTTTTTTGCAAATTTAATCTAAATAAATTGTTTAAATATAATCAACAACAATTAGCTTAAAAAGCCCGCCTTAACCTGTTTGGTATTATAGAAGATTTTCTCGCACGGTGGTTGGCCGGTTCTTGCACACTCAGCTCGGGCGGAACATGACAATTTTTTGTGCGTGCAGCCGGCATTCATCGATTTATAAGTCGTTATCACGTCAAATGTGTTGGTTGCTCCAGGCATTCGAAGACGCAGGCGGGACTGACCATCTTCTCCTGCTGCAGCAGGGCCTTGGTCTGCTCCATGTCGTGGATCTGGCTGGTGCGGCGCTGGCTCTCCTCGCACAGCCGCGACAGCTCGGCCGCGCGCTGCTGCCGCCTGCGCGCCACCTGCAGCCGCTGGTAGCCGTCCGTGCCCCCCGAGTGCGCGATAGCCGTGCGCAGCGCGGCCAGCCACTGCAGCCGGCTCCTGGCGGCGACAACGGCAATGCCCAGCCGGTGGCGAGCTGTTCTTTAACTGGCTTAACATTGCCCTTCCCGAAAAAATGGAACGGCTTACATGCTAAACCAAACCACACAAAACAGGCGTAATTTTTAAAAAGGAAGAACAATTCAATAAAATAATTAGTATTTAATATTTTATTTATTAATACCAAATACACACAAATAGTACAATATATATTTGGTTCAAAAAGTACAACAATATTGCAATCTGTGGAACCACGAGCATGTGTAAAATCGGGGTTCTAGTGTCAAAGTGGTGCCTCAGTAACCACATACACTAAGACGGGGGTGGTCAGATGAACATTCGAGACTATGATAATGGTACTAAATTCTGCGTGTATTGGTAATAATACTAATAATTATTAACAGGCCTGTGTGGTTCCCCGATATGTATGTTTAGTTTGTGGTTCCTTTAAAATACCGGACTCAAAACTGACTGTTTGGTTCCAGGTAATTTTGTACATTTTTTGACTTTGCAATCTGTAATGTTGACGAAACGTTTACCCTGCGAAAAAAAGTAAACAAACACATTCTTTCTATGTCACCACGTCTTGCAGTGTAGTAATGAATTGGGGACAACATAGGTATCGAATGACACAATATTAATTTTAACAATTTTTAGGACATGATTTCTTATGGTTGATTTTTGTTTTTGTTAAAGCATAGTACATAATTTAATTTAATAGAATTCTTTCAATTCATAGCGACTGGCTCATGGCTGCTACAAAAAGTTTACTATTGCAATAGACAAACATCAAAGTGCTGATATAATTACAAGCAAAAAATAACGGAAGAAAAACTTTTTGTAATACTGAGATACAAGTTGTATAAGGTGGAAGAAATAATGTGTAAATAAAATCAATACAAATAAAAATAAATTTCTAATATAACTTAAATTTTTCAGTAACCTCATCCTTAAAAAAAAAAAGTGCCTGACTACCTAAGAAATTTCCTTAAATTTCCCCACCTTTTTTCCTGTTGCTGAAAATCCACTAACATTTCCAGGTTTTCTCCTATGCTAAAAAGTTAAAATAAATAAATAAACATTTCCAGTTAGAAATATTTGCACTAAAGCTGTTACTACTTAAGTATGTATCACCATTTTTATGTATGTACACTGCATAAATCAACCTAATGTTTTTCCACACATTTACGGGTGAATATGTGATGCTTTAATGGCCAGTTGCACAATTCTGCTGTTTTGATCCACAATCCAATGATTTTAGCCCAAGAATGGTCTAGATATCCTTCTGAACATTATGCCAACAAAGTTATGCTCGCATGAACCTAAGGTCATACAGCAGCATTCTGCAGCAACCAGCAGCAACAGTGTCAAAGAAATGTTGTGCTTTTCTATTGTTGGCCTGGAACGGCTCAAAGTCGCTACAATAGATTGTGACACGAAGATTAAATAGTTGACGTGGTTGGCACAAGACAACAGCTCATGCGGGACCTGCCTCGTATCTGTTGATTTTTGATAACAACCAAGCACACATGCTAACATTTGAAAGTGTTAACAAAACAAAGCAGTCTGAAGTAAGAATACCGTGTTTTCTCGCATAATCGTCGCACATTTTATTCTAAAATCAAGTTTGAAAAGTAGGGGTGTGACGATTATGCGAAACTTGATTTTAGAATAAAATGTGCGACGATTATGCGAAAAAGAATTTTTTTGTTAGATAAAGTTATTCATAAAAACCAAAACCCATTTATGGAAAGTACGTTTATTTAAAAAGTGAAGTATAAAAGAGCACGCCAAACAATTTAAAATAATAAGTCATGCAACTAAAAGCTTTTAACTTTAAATAGAAATATAAAATCTGTGATCCAAACGCAAGCCAAACGAACGCGTAACTATGGCCGTATACACAACACGAAAGAGTGCGGGCCATCAGATGTAGTTAACTCTGCACTCGACAGAGAGCGCGCGCTGCATGCACTCGGCAAGATATCGATATTCGGCTACGTGTGCGCGCTCTATACGGAAAGCAACATAACCAAACAGTAATGATTGCAACGAGCGCTGGCTACACTTTTGTAAGCGGTACACCGCAGCGACGGAGATGAACAGAAAAAGGTTATAACGTTTAAAAGTCTTTAGAAGAAAATTTACACATCAGACAACTTCGTATTTCCGTTAATTAAATAAGTAAGAGGTAATGTCCGAATAAATATTAGATTTCTATTTTAAAATACATTGTTCTATACGGAAAAAATACCCACACAAATCGCTCGGATTCTAATAGCGGGACCAAAAACAACATGCAATTTTTATGCGAGAGGATTTTTTTTAACCAAATTTTGACGGCCTAAAATATGGGTGCGATGATTATGCGAGTGCGACGATTATGCGATAAAAGAGGGATATTTTTGTTGTGGAAAAAAAACTGTATATCATTTGGAAAGTAATATTGATGAAATAAAGAGCCTTAAGAACATTAAACTAAACATTTAAAATATGGGTATTAATTGTTGGAAATGGTTTTAATGCTATGAAAAAACAGGTATTTTTTTCATCTATTCTCTCGTATTTACGTCTGATCACAGGAATGCCTGGCAAAAATTGCGTACACGTTCCGAAAATGTCAGCTTGCGCTATGTCAATTAGAGAACATTGTTATGAACTATCAGGGCTGTCTGTTCATCTCGAAGTTCCCAATGATCTTCATTCAGCTATGCGAACACAATGGTGCAACAGAAAATGTGATTTGAACCATGATCATTCCAGTCTTGAACTGTAACGGTGAAACTGGCCATGAGATAAAACAAATTTTTTGACATGATAACGTCTTATAAATCGATGAACGCCGGCTGCACGCATGAAAAATTGTAAGTTCCGCCCGAGCCGAGCGTGCAAGAACCGGCCAACCACTGTGCGAGAAAAATCTTCTATAATATCAAACAGGTTAAGGCGGGCTTTTTAACTAATTGTTCGTGATTATATTTAAACAATAATCATTTCTATTAAATTTGCAAAAAACTGCAAATAATATTTGAAAATTAAAAAAGTATGCAATTTTTCATCAATGTTTTCTTATGACGTTATCACGTAAAATTATCGTCCGTAAACCGACTTTACAGACAACCCCCTTGTTTTGTGTGAAGTTTCTTTTCCCAACACAGTTCAGCCAACCACTAACGGTGTGATGCGACGACGCACCTGTGGTCCGGCGCGGCCAGCTCGAAGCTGCGCTCAGCCGTGCTGAGCACGAAGCGCTGCACGCGGTCGCGCGGCGAGCCCTGGCACGCGTCCACCCAGCACATGGGGTCCAGGGCGATGGCCCCGCCCGCCTCCCGCTCGTCCTGGCCCTTGTAGTAGCTGAGCTCGGCCGGCCGCAGCACGAACCAGTACTCCCGCATCGTGGGCAGCAGGTAGCCGCGCTTCTGCAGCAGCCCCTGCGCGCAGACGCACGCGTTCCCCCTCCACAAACACACACTTACAAGCGCACACGCCCGCGTTCCACCTCCACACACACAAACTTACAAGCCCGGGCCTCTACACAAACTCTAGAAAATTTAGGAGCCAGACACACAATCTAAGGCCCAGCGATAAAAAAATACACTTCTGTGAGCAGTTCTATTTCAGATTTTAACTAGCGACCCGCCCCAGCTTCGCACGGGTGCAATTCCGATACTAAATATACTAATTATAAATATAAATATAGACTAAAAACAAAAGATAATCAACAAATATCAACAACAAAAGATACCTATTCTGTTCAGTTCTTTTTTTTTTAACTTAAATACCTTACATTAAACTACAATTTTCGATAGTTAAATAAAAAATATTTTACTTACTATTCGTTCGACTAAAAACAAAATATAATCAACAATTACCAACAGCATGATCTATCTCTTAGGGTTCAGCCAGCGTTTGCAACGTAAGCGCAAAAAAAATGTGTTTATTTACGACATCACATTAGAAATCTCTAAAATTATCAGTGTTTCGCTACTATATTATGCATGTATTATACATATAAACCTTCCTCTTGAATCACTCTATCTATTAAAAAAAAACTGCATCAAAATACATTGCGTAGTTTTAAAGATCTAAGCATACATAGGGACCGACAGACAGCGGGAAGCGACTTTGTTTCATGCTATGTAGTGATTAAACATTCAAGTACTAAAGAGTACCTATATATAGCAACTTGATACAACATCAGTAATCAAAGTTAACATACTGCAATCCTACACAAGAAGATTTTGTAACAACAAAATTCTTTGATGAAGTAGCTAGGCTTCTGGGTTGTAGCCGCGTCCTTGGCGAATAGTTCACTGACATTTCGGTCGACACTGCAGTCACCATCATCAGGGAGCAGTTCTTAAAAGGCAGGAAAACTGGTAAGAACCTCAGTGGGTAACTGCTCCCTGATGATGGCGACTGCAATGTCGACCTAAACATCGGTGAATTATTCGCCAAGGACACGGCTACAACCCAGAAGCCGAGCTACTTCAGACAATGGCCATGAAAGCCTGTGGACATTATTAAATTCTCTGATGTTTTCAAAACCACTGTATAGTTATTTGTTGGTATGTGGGCAGCAGTCAGTCGCCAGCAAGGAGAAGTCAGTCGTCACGGCTAGCTGACGCCGAGGATTGAAGAGCTCTACTCAAGTCACATTTCTGCGGGAAAGTCGCTGTCGATCTCTGCGCTTCGGGACCACATGTGGTCAAATACGCGGAGAGTGAGTGGCCAATCCTATTAGGCACTGCCATACTCTGTGGCAAGAGTTGTTCCATGAAGCCCTGATGCAGTATACACCGCTTGCAGGCTTTCTGTACACGCAGATCTTAAATGAGTTTCCCTTAACCCTTCCATACTCTGTATTTTCATTATCACAAATGTTTAATGTGGCAGATGTTTGCCAGTGATCTTATATCTAAAACTTAATAAATCAGTTATTAGAAGTGTGTTTTCAAAATGTGTAAAACAGACATCATTAAATGGCAAATAAGAATTCAAACCTGGCTATGACAATTAAAATTATTTCAGACTAAAAAAAAAAAAATTTTGTAATATTTTTTTTTTGTAACATCCTAATAATACATGAGTTATTCGGTACTTTAGGGTGGCCACCCTGACTATACACTTGCAGAAGCCCAAACCCAGTGCATTTTCAGGAGAGATTGCTGTTTCAACCCAGCACTCCACATAAACACTGACATCTCCGGTACGCACTGTTACCAGTAAGATGAGACTTTCACGAAAGGTGCTTCAGCCAACAATCAGACTTATCAGCAATAAAATGACTTAATGCAATATAACATAAACAAACATTTTAACAAAAAAAAACCGACTTCAAAATAAACAATTCCAACACAAAATAATATGCACTAAAAAGTAAAAAAATAATTGTGTATTCTTCTACAACTTAATAATCAAATTACTTTTTTCTACTCATCAATATGTATGTACGATCTATGTGTTTACCACGCAAGAAGGTAGGTAGGTACCAACCCACTTCAAATATAACTCAACACATACCTATGAATAACAAACAATGATCAAAATGTTTTATAGAGTTCTCCTAAGTAAAATGAAATGAAAAATATTAGACTACTTAAAAGTCAATCAAATTATTACTATAATATAATGTAGTTACAATTATTGTTATTTTTGGAGTCGGTGTCAGCCAAGTATGCTATTTATTAAAATATTATCTTATTGTTATTGTTAGGTATATTGTAGTGTTTCCTTGGCTGACACCGACTCCAAAAATAACAATAATTGTAACTACATTATATTATAGTAATAATTTGATTGACTTTTAAGTAGTCTAATATTTTTCATTTCATTTTACTTAGGAGAACTCTATAAAACATTTTGATCATTGTTTGTTATTCATAGGTATGTGTTGAGTTATATTTGAAGTGGGTTGGTACCTACCTACCTTCTTGCGTGGTAAACACATAGATCGTACATACATATTGATGAGTAGGAAAAGTAATTTGATTATTAAGTTGTAGAAGAATACACAATTATTTCTTTACTTTTTAGTGCATATTATTTTGTGTTGGAATTGTTTATTTTGAAGTCGGTTTTTTTTTTGTTAAAATGTTTATTTTTTTCATTTTTAGGGACTCTGAAGTACACGAACTAATTTGTCTGAATATGGGTAGACCTACTAAACGTGCTGATCAAATGAGAAAGCGCCGTTTAAAGGAAACAAACGAAGTCAGGGAGAAACGCCTATCTAAACAAAGGAAATCTACATAGAGGACAATCTCAAAAGAGACATGTGAAGAACGCAAAAATGTTGCTATTGCTAATTAGCGCCATGGCAGGCTCCTAAGAATTGAAGAGTTCCGTTACTTTGTCATGGATCCCATGATCAGAACCTAACCAAACTCTCATTAAAATACCCTTGAAGTACGTCTTTTCCAATAAAAAAAAAATTATCGAAATCGGTTGGCGTGATATTGAGTTATTTGTCCTTTTGTCGCGCACACATTTAATGAAAATTTAAGACTTATATGGTTTTCTCATGGATGCCATTGTTAGAACTGGACCAAATTTAAATGGGACCACACGGGAAGCACCAGCTTTCAAATGAAAAAAGAATCATCAAAATCGGTTCACCCAGTCGAACGTACTGAGGTAACAAACATAAAAAAAAAATAACATACAGTCGAATTGATAACCTCCTCTTTTTTTTGAAGTCGGTTAAAAACAGAGATTCATATCCACCAGGCTTTCTAATTGTGAATCTATACTTCTTAATTTTACGTAAGACTAATGAGCTGTCAAAGAGTGAGTGTTCGTGGAAGCACCTCACCTCGGACAGAACACACGGTGCTGTGGTATTAACGACAGGAGTTCCACCCACGTGCAGGCGTTAGCACTTACGAAGTTTTAAATGGCGGGATTGACTTAATGATCCAAGATAGCGGAATGTCATTTATTTAAATTATCAAGGCTAATTTTTATAAATTTTAAAATCCTTCCCAATTTCACAGCTTAAAAAAAAAAACGAATTTTTAAGAAGGCGGCCGTAACGAAAACTGCAAATGTTCTGGAATCCATGATTGCGGCCGTGATGTTAAGCAAGGATTTTTTTATAATTTGAATTAAATTGTAATTGAGATTGTGAGTGGAGCGAGTGGAAAGGGAGGGAAGGGGCTCGCCTTCTTGATGACATCCTGCAGGAAGGTCTGGTACAGGTCGTGCACGGCCTCGCGCAGTCCCTCCGGCTCCAAGGAGCCGCCCCCGCAGTACTTGCTCTCCAGCACGGCCAGGAACGTGGAGAAGCGGAACACCAGGATGGCCCCCGACAGGGCCTCGAAGTCCGTGGCGTCCCAGTCCAGCCCCAGGGAGGTGACCAGCTGCTTGGCGACGCCGCCCACCTCCGCCGCGGGCACCACCACCTGCGCCACCGCCGCGTCACCTCCTCGCCCGGACCCACCGACACTCACCAGGGCCCACTGCCATGTTCACTCATGCATACCTGCACTCTCCCACCACACACACACCAATACACATCACCAACACACACACCAATACAAATCACTAACACACACACCATTACAAATCACCATCACACACACACCAATACAAATCACCATCACACACACCAATACAAATCACCAACACACACACCAATACGAATCACCATCACACACACACCAATACAAATCACCATCACACACACACCAATACAAATCACCAACACACACACCAATACGAATCACCATCACACACACACCAATACAAATCACCAACACACACACCAATACAAATCACCAACACACACACACCAATACAAATCACCAACACACACAAACCAATACACATCACCATGTACATACCAATGCACATTTACAACCCCCAACACAAGCCATTGAACACAAACAATAATGTGTATTCATAAATAATTAAGTTATAATTATAATATATAGGGTAACATTTAAAACAAATATTAAGGTATGAAAAGAAAAAAGAGTACAAGAAAACTCTGTTACACATTCAAGCAAAACTTATAGTTTATATCATATAATTTCAACAAAAATAACTCCTTTCATTAGCTCTTGCTTGTTTGGGTGGTAATATCAACTTCCTTCACACCTTCAACATCCATGACTTTTTCTCCTCTCTACCTACTAAACTTTTGGGTGCAGAAGTTGCATGGGAACAAAGTCATTATACAGTATGTGAACAATTCTGACACGGACTCGGTGCTCCTGTGTTTGAGTCACGCCGATGAGTTGGCACACGGGGGTTGCAGTCGGCAATCGCGACCCGCCACGGGACGCTACCTGGAAGGTGTTATCTTTGAAATACCAACATTTTTCCAGCCCCTACTCAGTCGCACCTGTATTTTCGTACCATGTGCGTCTCTGCCTGAGGACAGGAGCAGATAGCAGTTCCCGAAACGTCGCTTGTTTCTGTTTTGGAAAACTATTGTGTTTGTTTCTTCTTTTCGTTTTGTCGTGTTTTTGTCTCGTTTCAACTGTTGTGCTGAATTTTTTTTTTTTTTTGGGTTCAATATTTATGTGCTGTCATCATTTGTGGGGGTTTTTTCATTCTCTTATATTTTGGAAAACTATTGTGTTTGTTTCGTCTTTTCGTTTGGTCGTGTTTTTGTCTAGTTTCAACTGTTGTGCTGAATTTTTTTGGGGTTCAATATTTTTGTGCTGTCATCATTTGTGAGGGTTTTTTTTTTTTTTTCGTTCTGTTAGTCCATTTTTCTTTGTTCTTCTTTGTTTGTTGACCATATTCCTGTTATGGAATATTATGTGGTGTTTATATCCTGTTGACAACAGCAATTTTTTGCTTAATTTGTGTTTTTGTCTTTTGAGTATTTTGTAGTTTTCTTCTACAGACATACGTGTGCTCAGCAACGGCGTATGTCCAAAAGCTTACATGAAGTCGTTACCTGGAAGGTGGTCTCCGAGTCGGGCACGAGGTCGGCCAGCAGGCAGAACATGCGGAACAGATTGAAGACGCAGGCGTCGGAGAAGACAGGCTTGTCGCGCTGCAGGTAGTGCTTCTTGCACACGAGCCAGCACACCTCGTCGATCCGGTACTCGTAGTCCCGCATCACCGCCAGCGAGGAGCTGTCCGGCAGCGACGAGAACAACTGGGGAACAAGCACGACGCCTGACAGCTCGTCCGCACATCAGTCATTCGGACAGGATTTAACAAATACAGTACACTCTCGATTATCCCCGAAATTAAGTGGCAGGGCCACCGCGGATAATCTGCAAAAGAGCCGAAAATGGAAAGGAAAAAAAAAAAGGAAACATAATTACAACTTAAAAATCTAAAAATTTATGTAAAGTAAAAGTTACAATTAACAGTAAAAAATTTTAAATGATGCTAAAATTTTAGTATTTTACTGAATAATTAACATACAGTACATTTCAGTAATGTAAACATAAAAATGCTCGGTACTTGTTTCAAAACAAAGATACAGTATTGTACGTACTCAGAGACTTCATTAGACACTGCATGAATTCCGAGAAGGCCTGTGGCGTTTTACTGTATACTGCACACAATACACTCGTCAGTAGCGTTAAAATTTGCTCACTTGTAATAAAATACAGATTTACATAAGTGCTGTATTTTTTCGTAGCATGCGCGGATAATCCGCACCGTGGATCATCCGCTCGTGGATAATAGGGAGTTTACTGTACAAGCAGGATTTTTTGTTTTGTTTTGTTAATCATACATCAGATCGTAGATTAAGAAATTATGTCTTTGTATTCGGTAGTACCTACACTAGATTTAATGTATAAAATAAAGTATTTATGAAAAAAAAAAAAAAAAAAGAACTCTCGATCTCATATTTTTACCCATCTAAAACTGGTATTGTGTGCGTTTTAAGGCAAATTCTATTTCATCCGGATTTTCGGTAATTCAAACAGGTTTCGGCCCCATCTAGTCCGAATTAGCAAGACTTTACTGTACTTCCATGTTCTATACCAGACCCTAGTCTGAATGGCTGAAACCACTGCGATCAGCACTCCAAGCGGAATCATTTGTAATCTCGTTTTCTTTAGACTTTTCTCTACGCAATGGTACAGTTAAGAATTTTTTTTTTTTTTAAAGTAAATTAGCACTGCCAAGAAAAAGAGGTTCGTGATACTTTACAGAAATGCAATATTACTTGTTCCATTAAGTTGTTACTCTCAAATTATAGTAATGAAAGGAATTGAGATTAACATTTCATCGACATCTAGGTCATTAGACTAAGAAAACTGCTGACGGAGCCTTCACAGGGAGAATGGGTAGGAGGCTACGGGAGCAACCTGAGAAAAACCACCAGCCGCTGCCAGGGCCATTCAGAGAAACACAGGGCCAAGGAGATTGTTTATTTTGTTGGACCCTCTCCCCACTACTTAATGTGCAACTTTTCAATCTCCAAAATTTAAAAAAAAAAAAAATAATCTAAAGAATGTAAACATATCATGGCCATAGCTGCAAAACATAATATGCTTGTTATCACATAACTCATAAGGTTTCATTTAAGAATTCTATTAAAAATTTACATACCTCCCTCAGAGCCTCAGAGATGTGTGTTTGTTTTTCTTGTTTTGTCATGTTGTTTGGCATTAAAAAAAAAGATCTCTAAATTCCAACCCCCCCCCCCCCCCCCCCAATCCGACCCTGCCTATCGATAGCCTTGGTCACTGCGACATCTGACATTTTTCCCCACATACAAAAAAAAGTAGTAGAACCCGGATTGCCTTGGGTACACAAGTGGCTTGATAACTCAACCACCACGGTTGTAGCACCAGTATATCAACTTATCTGTTTGCAATTTTCACTAAGGAAATTCAGATTTTGCTTGTTTCCGTGGATACCCTAACCTCACTTATACAAATACACTTGAAAACGGTTATAAACATAATTTATATCACTAATATTCACAATAAATAATTTTTTTTTATATACAGATATGGACCAGTATTCAATATCAATCACTGAAGTATAAGATTTAAAAGTACATATATAATTTTTATTTGTATGCAGCCTTTTTTTCATCCTGTGAATATTACGTTGCATGATGCACGCACATTGTAAAAATTCACTCTCATCATTTTTTTTCATAATGCGCCATAAGAATTGTTTTTGTAATATCAATGAATATTTTAACTCATGTAGTTCTTTTAAAACTCATTTATAATTTATATAGGTAGTTGTTATTCAATATGGTGAGGTATGCTGTTTTTTTTGTCATGTTTTATCGTGATTATGATTTGTTAATATGTCGTATTTGCTTTTATCTATTTGTAATCTCTGTTATAATTTATATGTGCAATTATTGACGTTCTCTATACCCCAATTGTATGATATACATGTATAGGGGTCAACAGAGAGATGTAATATAATAAATAATAAAAGCATAACTTCAACAAGTAGCAGTCGGTGGCTGAACACACGGCCTCCACTGCCTAATATGTTGTTCACTCTAGCCACCGATGATAGTGTAAATATTAAATGGAGCAAGATGCTACACAGGTAAAGCACTGAAACTGCATTCAAGGCCTAGATTTGTATTAATCCCGGCTAGGCCATTCTGGTTTCTGTTTCCTGTGGTTACCCAAAATTAATCCAGGCAAATTCTGGGATAATTCATACCATCAGGTCATAAGGGTGGTTTGGGGTGTCTTTCTTACACAATTTATTGTGTTTTTTTTGTTGTCAAATTAACATCCTTAGTCTTGCCAAATGCGGATCTAGACTTTCGCTCAGGGAACTGCAATTATAATATACCAGAAAATTCAATCTGGTTTTGTGATTAGTGTGTGTGGAACCCAAAATTGAGTTATTAGTTATTTACTAAAAAATTTTTTATCAAAAAAACTTTTTTTTTTCCGACAAAAGCAACTAAAAATAGATAACCAAAATCAATAATCAAATTCTTACAAGCGAGGAGATTAACTAAAAGTTAGTCTCGAATCTCTAAACATAAAGCTCCATAAGTTATTTCTTTATTTTTATGTTGAAACTAGTGTTTGGCGAGCGGGCTCCAAGACTGTGTGCCCTGCACCTCACGGCGTTAATAATTTAACCAAAAAAAATTTACAATGTTGAAATTAATTTTTTACAATCATCAATTGAGAACAAATTTTGATATTTAAAAGAATATAGGCTTAATCCACTTTACAAATATTTAAGAAACTTTTTTTTGGGCTATTGTTAATTGAGCAATTAATTATTATTTTTTAATCAGAACTTATTTTGATTTTAAAAGAGTATAATCCACTTAGATATGTTTTAACCCCATTTTTCATTATTTGTGGCCACTGTTAATTGAGCTATTACAAAGGAGTATTCTTTTTATAGAACATCCTTTATTTATTAATGTAAGTGTATTAAAATTATTCAGCTTCATTAAATTCTTAATACACATATATTGAACAAGTTTATTTCAATAAGGTTTTTAGTTAAATTTCCTGTAAAGTTAACATTTTTCTTACGCTGCAGGTATTATTGTTTAAAGGATATTAAAATTTATTTAAATGAACTTGTAAACCAGATATTAAAAACTATAAAGGGAATTCTTATATGCTCAGCACTGTTCCTTTAAAGCTGGATGCTCAATGATCCGTCATATATGTCCGTCATCCATCTCAGAGCTGTTCATAATGATCCGAACATCCGTCAAAATATGTTTCTACTTGGATGCTACCAACTGACTAGAAGGCTTAAATTGTTGAGAAAATATTTCTCTTAAAGATTTATTAGTTTGATAACTATGCATGCTAAGCACTTATAAATCACTTAACTATGTTTTTTTTTCTCTACTATATATTTACATATATTTTGTCACTGTATGTTATTATTTACATTTTTGTGTCTTGTCAATTTTTGTTACAAACATCTAACTTAACAACATAATATGGAAGCAGCTTAGCAAATAAACCAACCAAAAAAAAGTTTTAAAATCAACTAAATACCTTTCAGACCTTTATAAGGTTAAAATTTCCTACATCCGTTCATCGAAATTTAAAGCTTGGTAAGGTTTTGACGGATGGATGGAATTTTTTGGGCCATCTGATTGGCTGCAGTTCATCTCAAAGTTGAAATGCACATTTGAATTTGGTAAATATGTAGTGTACGGATTAGCGCCAAAAAAAAATTGTACAAATCTGAAATAACTTTCATTATATGCTCTTTTACGTCCTCTTTTCATAACCGCCTGCGGAGATAAGAAATTTCAATTACTTTTGGAGATATCAAATTTTTAAATTTTAATTATTGTAAAAAAAAAATTATAAAAATCTGAAATAACTTTTATTATATGCTCTTTTACGTCCTCTTTTCATTACAGCCTGCGGAGATAAGAAATTGCAATTACTTTTGGAGATATTGAATTTTTAAATTTTAATCACTATACCTGCACATTGTTTTTTGTTTATGAGTTTCAATCTTTTTTTTTTTTGTTTTGGATAATGTTGTCACATGATAGTTCGTGATAGGCCAATATTCAAATGAACCAATAGGCCGCCTCCAACTTAGGTGAGTTTTTAACGTTTCAAATTTTAATACTTTAAAAAATTACGTTCGTTCCTACTGTTAATCCTTTGTTCCGGTTTGTTAGGTTAGGTCAGCTACATTATAAATACTTTAAAACTAAACAACCATTAAAATTAATTTTATTATTTTTAATGTTCATTCAGTTCAAAGTATTTATAATGTAGCTGACCTGACCTAATCTACCTTTGTCCCGTTTTGTTAGTTCAGGTCAGTTACATTATAAATACTTAAAACTATACAACAAGTAAAATAAATTGATATTATTTTTTATTTCCGTTTAATTTGAAGTATTTATAATGTAACTAACCTTACCTAATGGAACATTTCTGTTATTTAGGCATTCACGCGCGCGCACACGGCAAAATATAAAATGGCGACGGTCGAATGATTACATAGGTCTTGTAATGCAAAATAAGAATGGCGATATCTCCAAAAGTAATTGGAATTTCTTATCTCCGCAGGCGGTTATGAAAAGAGGATGTAAAAGAGCATATAATGGAAGTTATTTCAGATTTGTACGATTTTTTTTGGCGCTAATCCGTACACTACATATTTACCTTGAATTTTATAATTCTTAAAGCGTAAAAAGAACTTTAAAGTACCTTTCAGTCAGAGTGCTTAAAAAACAAACACTGCAACTTTTTTTACTTAATTTTTTTATAATACAACATAACTGAAATTTTTTTTGACTATCCGAAAAAAAATATTATCGATTTTTTGAAACAATATAAATTTGAATTAAAAAATTTGCATTTCGATGATACATCTATATGACATTTAGTCCAAATAGTTTCTATTTACAAATTTTTCCTTCAGGACTTAAAAGTTTGGCGGATGCTTGGGAAGATAGGGGGTTTCATCCATTGCCCACCCCTCCCCCCCTTGGATCAGCCACTGAGTCATATCTGGACAAATGGTTTGCTTTTTATGACTAATACATAATTTGTGAATTGTCTTTCTGTTGTATGGTATAACAAATTGATGTAATTTTTCCAATATTATAGTATAACGACACAGGTCTAAAGACAACAATATAAAATTAAATAGGTGTTAAATCTGTATACAAACCTCTTTCTGTAGATAATACTTAAAATGCTCGAAATTCAATTCTTTAGTACTGCGGTAATGTTCCAGGCCCTTTTCAACTCCATATAAATCCAGAATAGTGCCTATATTTGCAGTCAAAACCTGAAAAACCATACATGGTAAGTAGATGACACACCTACATTTCAAAACATCGAGGCAAACAACACTTCTTTATATCGCCTTTTATAGTAAAAACATTGCAGCAGTAATTTATCACAAATTTCCAGTACCTTCAGCTTAGATTTCACTACCAAACCATTTTTATCAACGACTAGTGCATTAAATGCATGCCAGATGCCGTTCGTTACATTTTTTAATAAGACAGACATGATTCTCACAAGCAAAACACTACCAAAACCATCACAGCGACTCGCAACAACAAAGCTTTCTATTCGCACTCAACAGGTGGTCTTTGTTATGACTCATTCACAGCCTTCTCAAACTGTGCGAATTCCTCTTCTTTGGCTGTCAACGGATTTTCAAATTAGAGAGTGGCTAATTTTATAACGACTTATACCTATGAATTATTTATTTTAAAATTTATAACGAATTTATTTTTACACTAATCTCTCCTAATTATTATCTTAGCCCTATTTATATAAAATTCTTGTTGTAACTATAAAATTAATGTGCTTTTTTTTTATGATAATGTCTAACAATCCATTTACATGTACAAAAAAAACGAAATGTAACCATCTCCTGATGTAAATCATTGGCTTACTTAGCATTTGTTTGCATATAACCTGAAATCTGCTCGGAACGATCTGCTAGTGTTGACGTGGACCAGCTCCACAGAAGTTGGAAAGACATGGCGGATGTTGCTCAGTGGTCGGTGATGTTCTGGTTTACCTGGCGGCAGCTCTCAGAGAATAGCCTTCCTAGGGAAGCAGAGTGTGGACCATTCAGCCCCTGTGGTTACTAAACACATAAATGTATCAGAAGAGACTCTAGTAGCAGGAAGCTGGCCGTTATGCTTAGTTGTTCCACGTGTTCGGGCCTGTGGACACACCTCTTCAAGCATTTCTCACATACACGTGGACAATACAAGGAAAGCAGGATAGATTGAGCACATCGTAAAATATAACTTACAGTTATGTGGCGATTTTTCTGGTCCTTTATTGTAGCACCAGGAACTCATAGGCACTGCTACCATACCCACACACAATACACAGAGGAATTTGGAATTTACATGGCACTTGCTTGCAGTCCAAAAGATTGTGGGTTCGGCAGGTGTATGTGACCGATACTTAACCAAAAATACTCCAGAGTCAGCTGGTCCCGAACACATGAAACCTGCCCATGTGTCGGACAGTGCAAGGCACAGCAAATACTGAAGGAGGGAGGATTAGTTAACTGTCAAAACACAATATTATTAATTCACAACTCTAGCTGGTGGTGATTGGCTGTGACAGATAAGCATGTTCCAACATTCGTTGACAGTACAGACAGGGCTGAGAGTCGGGCTTCAAAATAGGGTCAAGGGGGTATAATGTCAATATGAATCAGGATAGTATTGCTTTCTTTTTGTTTGATTACGTACAATATAAAAAGTCGTTGTTCAGTAAAGGAAATATAAAGCCATAAATACAATAGTCCATCACCTCCTTCCGCTGCCATCCATCTGTCAAACACGTGTCCCGCAGACAATCATATTGCTCGGAAAATTCTATCCATCTGACAGTCAAAAGCTTGGTAACTTTTTCACGTCCGCCATTTTTTTTTTTTGCCTGACTTTCTTAGTTTGAATACTTGAAGTGTTATTTAACCTTGGGCATGATTACTAATCCGCCTTCCTTAAAAAATTAAATCTAATCTTCAAGCTTATATTGTTTAGAACACCGGTTTAAACTTAATGTAAGGTTAAAAATGTTTATATAAAATTTAGTGGAATGCGAATTGTTGATCGACATGAAGTGCCAAAATTTACAACATTTATTATTCCGTATAATTGTGGAGTACTTTGGTTACCTTCGGAATTTTTCGGTGTGAAAGCTTCCTTCCCCGTTTAATATAATGCATTTATTTAATTTTAGTATAGGCAATCGACAACAAAGTCGTTCGTTAAATAAAAAACCTACTTCCGCTTTTTAGTACTCAAGTTTGCTCACTCTGCGTTGTGCGCTATCTGTGCGTTTGTTTTGGAAACTAGTGTAGCAGAAAGCTATGAGCTGATGTTCTAAAAATGAACGTTAGTGGGTTAGTTCTGTGTTTGTTGGTTGTAGACGTGTCTTGCACTATTTCCGCGAGTGACAAGAAACCCAGACAGAAGAACAAATCAAAGAAGCCAGCGTTGAGCTCGGTGGTGGACAGGAAGCTGGTGGTTGAAGCCGCAGCGGCGGCCGACATAGTGACGGAGAACGAGCGCTACTTCAAGAACACCCAGGTGAAGCACTTCCCGGGGCCGGTGCTGGGGTACGTGACGCCTTGGAACAGCCACGGGTACAGCGTGGCCAAGACGTTCTGCGCCAAGTTGTCGCACGTGTCGCCGGTGTGGCTGCAGGTGCGGCCGCAGGGGGACAGGTACGAGGTGACGGGTACTCACGACGTGGACCGCGACTGGCTGGACTCTGTGCGGCGGTGCGGCAATGCCTCCGTGGCCATTGTGCCGCGCGTGCTGTTCGACGGCTGGTCGCGGGGGGCTCTCGCGCGCCTGGGGGCGGAGCCCGGGGAGGTGAAGAGGCTGGCGCAGACGCTGCTCAAGGCGGCGCGGCAGTGGGGGTTCGACGGCGTGGTGCTGGAGGTGTGGACGCAGGCGCTAGGGGCTCTGGGCGCGAGGGGGCTGGCGGACGTGGTGGGGTCCCTGGCGCGCAGGCTGCGGTCCCACGGGCTGCTCGTGGTGCTGGTCGTGCCGCCCGCCAGGGGCCACTCTCCGGAGCTGTTCAACAGGGAGGACTTCCGGGCGCTGGCGGATGACGTGGACGCCTTCTCGCTCATGACGTACGACCACGCGTCACCCCAGCGACCGGGCGCCAACAGCCCGCTGCCCTGGGCCCGCGGCTGCGTGGAGAGACTGGCGGAGGCCGGGGACCCGCGCAGGGCCAAGATCCTGCTGGGGCTCAACTTCTACGGCTACGACTACACCAGCTCCGGGGGGGGCCCCATCGTGAACCACCAGTACGTGTCGCTGCTGAGGCGGCACGGGGGCCTGCTCAAGTGGGACGACTCGTCCCAGGAGCACTACTTCGAGGTGAAGGACGGCACGGGCCGGCACCTGGTCTTCTACCCCACCCTGTACTCCCTGCACAAGAGGCTGCAGCTGGCCGAGAGTTTGGGCGTGGGGCTGAGCATCTGGGAGCTGGGCCAGGGCCTCGACTACTTCTACGACTTGTTCTGAGGCACTCATAGCTGTCCTACTAACACTACCAGTGATACCGCTCCGCCAACACTTACTTGCTCAGCAAGTTGGCCAACTTGTTACGTTCTCTGTACCTAGCCGATTTCAACCTTTTTGTTGTATAATTGCTCACATCTTTCTTGGTTTCTTAAACAAGCAGTTCCAATAAAATTCTGTATCTCGTGTCCAAGATTATCCCTACATTCTGATGGCATGATCCTGTATACATTGATCCTGTGGTACATGATACTTGCGGTATTAATTTGGTATGATAAAAGGTCCTGGACATAACAGAAACTTGTGATTAGCAATGAGTTATGATTGCAAAGTATATATTTTATAAATATCCTTAAGACTTGGCATAATTGGTTTGTATTGTTTATTATGTCCTGGAGTTTTCGACCTAAATGAAAACAGCATCTTGTACAACTGGATCAAGGGACAAACTTGGATGCATGATGCAGAATAATCACTGCATTTCCATTTGGGGCATTCCATATCAAATCAACCAATAAAATGATTATTTTAAACCTTGAGGTTTTGAAAATGTATCATGTTTGGTGATTATGTTCTGCTCATCAGTATGACCAAAAATACAAAGTTTAAATTTTTTTTTGGCCTTTCATTTTTGATCTAAAAATTTTTGAAAAATTTAAAAAATGATAGTTTGTAGAAACATTTTGAAATATTTAAAACCATGTAACTCTAAAACCGTTTGTCCTAGAAAGCACAAAAATGTATCATTCTCTTTAGACTTAACTTGAATGTATCACTTCACTTTATATTTTTTTCCAAAGAACTCAAAAAAACTTTTTTTGTATAAAAAAACCAAAATTGGAATTTTAAATTTTAGTGAAAAAATAAATATTTTATACCAAACCTTTTTAGTAGGGCCTAAGTCATTTAAAATGTTTCATGATGGTATTCAAATGGTATCATATTGAAATAATTTTTTATGAAAATTGACACATGTGATAATTATGCTAATTCATGACTTGTTTGTTACATCATAAAAAAACTTATATACCTAACTTTTTTATTTATATTTGTCTTAATAATTGATTCTCCATTATACCTTAAAAATAAACGTAAGAAAAGTTAGGTATAAAAAGGGTGATAATAGTTTCTTTGGTAAGTATAACAACTGGACCTAACGGTAGTTTCTCAAGCAGTGACATGTTTCTTTCCTGTCTCAACTTGCAACCCTTAGCTTCCTCTTACTAGAGCTCTTGTCTTCTGTCATTGTGTTGTGAGTTGTCTCTGAGTGAACAAGTGCTTTGTGCATGTTCATAAGAGACAAATGGATAAACCGTGGGGTAAATATTGTTGCAATCCTTTAAATAAAGACAGGCATTGGGTAACTAAAAACCCTAAGGAATGTCACACCAAGAATGACAAAGCTAAATTATTGATGATGGAATGAGAATTTGCACTTCTTGCTGGTTAGAGTTAAATGAGAAACAATCATACTCAAGTTCTGAAAGTGTAACAAATATTCATAATGAACCATTGGCTGAAAATGTAAATACAAAACCGGGCTGCAGCAAAGATGATCCTGAGTGTATGGATATAGAATCAGGTATAGAGTCATTCCGTGTGAAATCACCAAGTTGAGGTTGCTCGACTATTTTTAAAAAAATTAATATTTTTACCACATATAACCTTATCAATGGGTAGTTCAAAACCATATTCATTTTATTTTTGTGTGCCACCATTTTCAGTAGAGGCTTGTATATCTTCCCAAGTGCGTGCTCTAACAGTGGTTTGCAGTGGTTTCAATAAAAGGTCATTGTTGACATTGTATTAAAGATAGAAGGTTCTGGTCTTCACTGAAGTAAAGTAAACATTGTATGGTTACCAAAAATGTCTAGAAATAAAGATATAATTTTGTTTAACCTTATGTGAAATGACCTTGAAATTTGTCAAAAATGTTATAAAAATTCCATTTTGAACATTTTTTTAAAGTGACTTGGAGTTGGAACCACAGGGCAAATATTTTTTTGCAATAAGTATGGATGGCAGACTTTCCAGAAAAAATGAGATAATGTGTGGGTTTAAACTCCTTCCTGGTTTTCTGTTGCATTAAACTTCTAAAATTTTCATTTTTTTGAGTTTTTCAAGGTCAAATATCTCAAAAGGGGGACCAGGTAAAATTTTTCTGTTTCCACTATTTAGTACACCTACTGGTACTTAACAAATTCTGCAAGTTTCATTTTGTGGTTCAAACAGGTGTAGAAGTTACAGGCTTTGAAACTTGGGTAAAAAGTTGCATTTTACGTAGAAAATAAAAATTAACAGTGGCTCATGTTCACATAGTCTTTTAGTGATTTTACCTTTAAGTTAAAACAATTTGTAGTGCTAATAATAAAAAACATAAAACTCACCCTATTACATTATCCAGATTTGCAAACCACAAAAAAAAATGTCAGCTGCAACAGATTTATTTTACAAGTTTGACCCGCAGTTTCTGAGAGAGTTCTATATTTTTCTCTTCAGTTATATTAAATGTTCTACCTGTTATAGTAGTGAACTCTGTAGGTTTCAAAATGTCTAGAACATTCTTCATCTCCACCCATAAAACATCATCTTTTGTTTTACTGAAGCTTGTAGATGGACCACCTGGTGTGTAGAAGACCACCTTGATATCACTGTTTTCTTGAGAAACCTCACAAACTCTACCAATATACCATCTGTTATCATAAACACACACAACAATGTCGTTTACTGAGATGTCACTAATGTTAAAAACACCAGTAGTGCCATCAATTGGATATTCTTTGTGTTTCGTATCAAACGATGCTGAAATGATGCTGTATTGTATTGTTGATGTGTTCTTCGGTTTAAAACAATGTTGATCTCTAGTGCTTAAAATTCTTTTAGCATTATCAAACCTGCTTTTTAAGTGAAGATCTGCCTCCTGAACTTCTCTTTCTCCCACAAACACAAAATTTATTCCTTTTATGTTTTCCACACAAAATTGAAACATACTCATTGGTGTTATGATATGGCCTTCTTTCGGTCGCTGTAAACTTGTCTTAGCCACCAGTCGCTTGACAGTTCCACCAATACCATCACAAGGCCCCTTTCCATGACTTGTTGCAAAGAAATGCCACTCTGCTTCTAATCCAAAATCTTCTTTATGCTTGCACAAGTTAGAAAAATTGAACCTGTTCTTGTATTGAGCAGCCGATCCATCAGAAAAATAGGCAACTCGATTCAAATTAGGAATAAGGGACTTAACAAAGTGTATCAACTTTGTTTGGAATGTGTACACAGCAACTGTGTTATGATTCATACAGTCACTTATAACACAAAGGCTCTTAGTACACAAATTCTTAGCATCATCTCTGTAGTACACACAGAAGGGATGAATTGTGGCCTGAGAATTCATCCAATGATAACTCTGGATCTCATCTTGGATGATAAATGTATAGTTTTCTGAGAAATCCAGAATTATTACACATTCATCACTTTGTAGATTCTCTTTCTTACTTTTCAGAAATTGTGATTGACTCTGCGAGATGAAATGGTGTTTCTTCAATGCCATTAGTTTACTAACAAATTTCTCTTTGAATTCAGCATGTGGTTCTACTATCGTTACAAGGTTGCAATGGTCTGCTACTATCCACTGACTGTATGTGATATCGTCATCATCACTGACACCCTGCAATAGTTCATCTACTTTCAGGTTTCCTACTTCAGGACAATTTGGGCACTCTCCAAACATACAATCTTCACTATTTAAATCACACACAATATTTTCAAGAAGGACCTTCCAGTCATCTGTTTTTACTGCCATAGTCATTAGTTTGAAATTTTGGTGAATTGAACATACACAAACAGAATGAGTGCCACTAGCTCCTGCAAGGATGCACCACTTGGGACGCAGAATACAGAATGTAGAAAACCCAACCTTTACAGATTGATGCTCTTCTCTAAACTTTTGGTATAGTTCTTTTAAATTACACAGAATTAAACGTTTTTGCTTTAGTTCTTTCTTCCCATCATCAAGACGAACCGATTTTGTATCCTTCATTCCAGGACAGATTCTACTAACTTCATCGTTTTCATAAAATTGAACAACGAGATCTCTAGTTTCTTGAGGCAATTCTTTCCCTTTTTTCTTAGATGTGAGCTGTGGAATAACACCACGTTCCTTAACAATTTCACGTGTTCTTCTAACCAGATATTCGCTTACATCTAACTCATGTGCAGTTCTTTTCATTGACCAGCTTTTTGGCACTACACTAATGACTTGTATTTTCTCATTGTTGGATGTACAGGTCTTAATTCTTTTCTTGAGATTTTCAATATGAATTTCCATGTCTTTTATTGCAGTATCAGCTATTTCTTCATCATCCTCATCTTGAGACTCACAGGTGATGGTAAAAGTGTCGCTTAATTTTTTCTTAATTGCACAAGAAAATTTGCTCACAGTTCGTCTAACTTCTAGATTTTTTTTGTATCACTAAGTTTAATAATTTTAGTTGGGGAAACTCCTAAAGCAGAGCCAGCTTGATTGATAGACTCTACAACAATTTCAGGTGCGGTGAATAGTTCTTCGTTATCACAGTTGCTAGTACTAGTACCTAAATTCCCCTCAACATTACTTGAAAGTTTTTTATGACAAGAGCAACAAACAGATTTGCCAGGAATCAGTGATGGCCATCTTTCAGACAACTCTACAGTTATTTCCCTTAACTGTTTTTTGATAACTTTTTTATGGTATGAAAATGGATCGCAACACGAATTTCCAAAAAGATGATTATACTTGTCCAGATATTTTTTTTCGTGGAAAGTACACACATTAACAATGTTATGTAACTTACTTCTTTTCTTAAGAAGGTCAATTTGCGATTTAGTGAAGTCTGATAATAATTTTAGGTAATACTTGCCATATGAATCATTTTCACAATCTTCATGTGTAAAAGTACCCAAAGAACACTCCATACTTCTGGTAGATAGTTCTACGTAGTCACTTTGAGACAGAAACTGCAGGTAACAACTAAGTAGCTCACTTCAATGCAGAATTGTAACACATACCAGCAATACTTGTGTGGAGCCAAATAAACAATATTAGAGTAGACAGCACATACAAAACCACAGAACACAAACACATCTTTACTCCTTGGCAGCAGACACAAGACTAAAGTGGTTGGCTGCAATGCACATATATTCAACTTGTCACAACTTGCTCTTTGGATGGTTACATCAGGTTTGCTTGTCACAACTTGTCCATTCATGCCTCCTTACAAAATGATTTATTTTTAACTTTCCATATGTTACAACTCAAAGCCTTATATTATATTTGCACTTCATAAGAAATAAAATAAACATTAATAACTGTTACACAATTTGATTACAGTCAAGTAATTAGAGCTAAAATATTACAACTTTTTACCTAAGTTTCAAAGCCTTTAACTTCTACACCTGTTTGAACCACAAAATGAAACTTGCAGAATTTGTTAAGTACCAGTAGGTGTACTAAATAGTGGAAACAGAAAAATTTTACCTGGTCCCCCTTTTGAGATATTTGACCTTGAAAAACTCAAAAAATGAAAATTTTAGAAGTTTAATGCAACAGAAAACCAGGAAGGAGTTTAAACCCACACATTATCTCATTTTTTCTGGAAAGTCTGCCATCCATACTTATTGCAAAAAAATATTTGCCCTGTGGTTCCAACTCCAAGTCACTTTAAAAAAATGTTCAAAATGAAATTTTTATAAAAATTTTGACAAATTTCAAGGTCATTTCACATAAGGTTAAAAAAAATTATATCTTTATTTCTAGACATTTTTGGTAACCATACAATGTTTACTTTACTTCAGTGAAGACCAGAACCTTCTATCTTTAATACAATGTCAACAATGACCTTTTATTGAAACCACTGCAAACCACTGTTAGAGCACGCACTTGGGAAGATAAACAAGCCTCTACTGAAAATGGTGGCACACAAAAATAAAATGAATATGGTTTTGAACTACCCATTGATAAGGTTATATGTGGTAAAAAAATTATTTTTTTAAAAAATAGTCGAGCAACTATTTAATTAAACATTTGGTGATTTCACACGGAATGACCCTATAGATTTTTTGAATGCCTCATTGATATCAATAGGAGAATCAACTGTTGTTAAAATAAAATGTAAATCAAATAAGAAATACTGTTATGAAAAACTTGACAAAATTAAATTAATATTTAATGAAACTTTTTTCCAAGCTGGCAGCATAGAAAAGGATAACAAGAATCCACCAGACAACTCGCAGACAGAAATTCTTAATCAGCTAAAAGAAAAATTTGCAACAGCAAGCAAGAGTGAAAAACTTCGGATTTTAGCAATTTTACCAACCAGTTAGTCTTGTGCAAGAATGGAATGTGAACTATACGGCGAGGAAAGCAAAAAAAAAACTCGTTGAAGAGAAGGGTGTGCTATTGACACCTGATCCAAAACATGTGCAAAAGACCTTGCGAAACAGGTGTCTTGGTAACATAATATTATAATGATGAAGTGAGAAGGCAAATGTCGGGGGAAAAAAGATTATGTCTCCATGGGTAAGGACACTGAAAATAAGCCAATCCATGTTCAAAAGAAGGTTGATTTTGGGAAATTTGTGTGAGATTTACAATATTTTCTAATCAAAATTCCCTTATTTAAAAATTGGCTCTTCATAGTTTGCAGAACTGAGGCCCAAGAACTGCATTATTGCTATGGCTATTCTGTCTATTTTTTCACTGCACACCAGAATATAGAACTCATGTTTTCAGGAGGTAGGTTAAATAAATTGACACTTCCTGGCTCTGAGAGTTCTCTATCGATTTACAAGGAATGTATGGCTAAAGTTATGTGCAATCCACCATCCACCATTACAGGCATGGATTACTGTTGACTGATGCAATTTTGAAACAGTTAACTACCAAACCATTTGATGAGTGTGTTCAAGAACTTGGCAATCAATTGAGAAATCTTAAAACACATGACTTTTGCTAAACAACAATCAAGGTTTTTCTCTGAAAAAAAGTTGGAAGTAAGTAAAGCTGTAGTCACATTTGTTTTTTGCCGAAAATCATTTGTTTGTTCTACAAGATGAAGCTCAATGTGCTGCCTTTTTGATGATGGTGCTTCCAAAATGTGCTGCCTTTTTGATGATGGTGCTTTCAAAATGTGCTGCCTTTTTGATGGTGGTGCTTCCAAAATGTGCTGCCTTTTTGATGATGGTGCTTCCAAAATGTGCTGCCTTTTGTTGATGGTGCTTCCAAAATGTGCTGCATTTTTGATGATGGTGTTTCCAAAATGTGCTGCCTTTTTGTTGATGGTACTTCCAAAATGTGCTACATTTTTGATTATGCTTCCATTGGGTTTCATTGGAACAATTCTATGGCTTCTGTGCACCCTTTTTTCATATATTTCAAGGAAGCAATCACGAAACAGGAAAACAAGAGCTAGCGCACCAGAGTTTTGTATTTATATCAGACTGCCTAACACTCAATACTGTCATTGTTTATGCTTTACAGAAAAAGTTAATCCTATTCCTGAGAAATTATATTATTATTATTATTATTATTATTATTATTTGAAAAAGCTGTACTATTTTTCAGATGGTTCTGCTGCACAGATCACAAATTGTAAGAATTTTCTGAACTTTTGCTATCACAAGAGGACTTTAATGGACTTGAGGCTGAGTGGCACTTCTATGCTACATCACATGGGAAGGGAGTTTGGGATGAAGTGGGGGGAGGGGGGGGGGGTTATGGTAAACGTCTTGCTGCCAAAGCCAGCCCTCAAAATCCATTAAAAAGCCATTTTCTAACACCTTTTCAGCTTTTTCAGCGGGATGTAAAAATTTTTTCATCCATTAAATTTTTTTATGTAACCAATGAAGAGTATAAAAGTGAAGAAAAGATTCTAAAACCAAGGTTTAAAAAAGCTGTGGCAGTCCCTAGGACCCAGAAATTCCATGCCTTCATCCCTCTAGATCTAAATAGGGTCAAATCCCAAATTTAAATAATATCCTGATGATTCAGAAACGCATAAGGTACAGATCAGCTCTGGTGATGAAGACATTCCACATGAAGAAATTTTGGGGGTTTTGACGCTTTTGCTTACGATAAGGAGTGGTGTTTGGCGCAAGTTGACTCAAAAGGTGATGTTGAAAAACAAGTTTGTGTTTCCTTTCTTCGCCCAAAAAGGACCCGTCACCATCATTCACATATCATAGGAGAGCAGATACCTTAGCACTGCCAATAAACTATATTTTTGTGGAAATTACATCCAACCACAGCAACAGGTAGAACCTGCCAAGAACTAGCAGATGAGATGGCCGAAGCAGCTCAAGTTTTGACAAAGAAGATAACTCAACCTTTACTAATTTTAAAAACTGTTCCTTGAGTGTAAAGTAAGTTGAATTTTTTGTTTAGAAATAAATGGGTAAAATGAAATTTAAATTTAAATAAAATTAAGGGTTGTTTAAAAGATTAATTTTTATTTAGGCTAACAAGTAATGAATTAACAGAATTTCCATATGCATTAATTTACATTAAAAAATCATTTCGATATGATACCATTGGAATACCATCATATGTACACAACTTAAGAGGTTTGGTATAAAAAATATTTTTTTTTCATCAAAATAATAATTCAAATTTTTGCTTTTTATAAAAAAGTTTTTTTGAGTTTTTTTGGAAAAAATATAAAGTGATGTGATGCACTCAAGTTGTGTATCAAATTAAAGTCCTTGGCATGCTAAAGAGAATGGCACAAATTTGAGCTTTCTAGAACAAACAGTTTTAGAGTTAGTTGATTTTAAATAAATCAAAACATTCCTACAAACGAGTTTTTTAATTTTTCAAAAATTTATATCTCAAAAACCAAATTTCAGTATTTTATTTATCTGTGAAGCTAATGTTTTGACCTTTGGTTGATTTGGTGTGGAATGACCCACCCATTCTTTAAAATAGTCAGTTGATTCCATTAGCTAATTTTTTATCATAATTTTGTATGCTTTTGGTTCCATGGACAAGCTACTTCTTTTGAATCAAAATACTTCGTGAGGTGATAAGCTACCATATTTAGTTGGAAAATAATATATATGGCATATTACAATGTTAAAACACAACAAAGTTTTCTGAGGAAGTGGATAGTAATATATAGAGACCGGAAAAATTCGCGAATTCATTTCGCGATAGGCTAAAATACAAATAGTTATACCTCAGTGCTGCCTCTGCTATTGGCTCACAATTCGCCTGGATGACTCTGAGCCAATGAGAAACACCCAACCAGAGCTGTATCGAATCACAGGCTGCTACGTTGGGACGTCTCACAAGACAGCAGCCAATGAGTGGGTGACTTTTGACCGAGTGTACGTAGAACTATGGAGTTCATCCCACAGGTCATTGAACCCGCGAATTTTTCCGGTCCCTAGTAATAGAAATAGTCAGTAAAACACACAGTCATTGTAGCAAGGCGTTGCGACAGCGGGTGTGGTTTGCAATGCTGGTTGCTTCTGACGTAGCGACTCGACGCGTGCCCGAGCCTGCTAGGTACTCCGTGCCGGCCCAACCAGACCTCGGGGAATCCTTGCCACGTGGTTGTGTTCAGGCGTGACTTGCGATTCGTCCAAGGCAGTCCACATGCCACTGCGTGTTGCTTAATGCTGGGTGATATGCACATTTTTTTGGGATCAAAGGTTGCAATGTTTAAAAGGCTGTGAAATCAGTGTTGAAAGTGAAGTCTTGGTGTTAATAGGAGGAATGAGACCAAATACTAAATAAAGAAAATCTGTCAAAATTAGGATTTGTTTCCCTCTTTTAACGATGTGTTATGTTCAGTTATTACTAGAGAATATATTTTATGGTTTTAAATTTAATCCTATTTAATTTTTAGAACAGTGTGTGTTATTGTTCGTGTTATTGTTTTTTATTTTTATAAATACTCTTTTGTAATACTTACTCCACTAAACTAGAGTATAATGCTGCATTTTTATGATAAAAGAATTTGTAATAAATTGGTCCAAAACAGACAACTACAGACATCGATTGGGAGAGCGTTTGTGGTTTGAAAGTGATAATGGGTGCACAATAAAAGAAATTAAATTAGTTTTTTTATGATCCATGAACATTTGTACATTTTTTTTTGTCCTGGAAATAATGACATTCCTTGAATTTCAAAAATTAAAAGTTTTTTTTTTTTTTTTTTTTTTTTTGTGATTTAAATTAAGTTTTGGTTACATGCTGCTTAATTCCATGATATAACTTGCTTTTTTGTGCTCTTGTGTATTAATTTGCATTTTGGTGTTGTGCTTTTCTGTGTTATTTTGGTTTTATCACAAATGGCCATATAATCTTGTTCCTAGTTATTGCATATATACAACAGGGGCGTAGGAACCGGGGGGGACAGGGGGGGACGTGTCCCCCTGAACTTTTTGGTTGGGGGGGACTGTCCCCGCCAACTTTCTAGACTGTGATATTTTTATTTTATAATATTATTTTGCCCAACTTTATTTGTAATTTCTTCACTCATCAAATTTTATCTTAAGGAAACAATAATAATTTTAACATCGATGATTCCAATGGTTAGATACAAAAACTGCTTAAAAAGCGCTATTTTGCACTTTTAAAATCAAAATTTTCCTGTGGAGGACCCCCGGCCCCTTCATCTTAGTAAGAAGGGAATGGGTTTACATGACATCAAAATCATTATTTGTCCCCCCCCCCCCCCCCCCCCCCAACTTTATGAACACAGCTACGCCAATGATATACAATACTTGTGAAAAGATGTTAGATATCACATAATTTATTTATTAATTTTTAAAAGTCTTATTTTAGCTTCATTTGGCACAGTTAGGCATGTTTTGTGTTCACTTATGACACATTAACAGCACAAAATAATAAGAATAAAATATAAAATTACACGATAACATAATATAACTTCTATTATTGATATATCATTAATGGCTACCTACCTAATAATATCCAAATTTCATACTATCATAAACTGTAAAAAATTTTTGACTATTTATAAACTGATATTAAAATATTAAAATTCTTATTTATATTGCCATTCACTCTTTCACTCACACTTGTCTTGGTTAGGAATCTGCAAATATAAGGTGGCAGTTTTTCAGTAAGTGAAGGAGGTTGACATATATTAAAATAAAATAATTTTGTTTCAGTTTCTAGAAGCAGTGTGCATAGTCCATTCCAGCTAGACTGAGCATTTTGATATCAGCTTCTGACAGTAATGTGTGTCAACTGACACACAAAATTCTACATAATCATAGTCTATCTTGGTTTACACTTGAAACAGAATAATTTGCTTTTGTTGTGCAAACCATTTTAAGTAGTGAAATTTGTAGTAGGTATTGATTTTACTGATTTCTAAAACAATTTTACATTGCACCTAGATTTATGTTAATTCCCCAATTAAAAAAAGTTTTCTTTTTTATTAAGATTGTTCATACAAACGTGAAAAATAATTAAAAATTTAGATTGATGGATATGCATTTACCCTATCAAAATATTGAAATACAAACATGATGACACTTATACTAGAATCCCAAATACCTGACGTCGTCCGGGCCTGCGGCCCCTTTGAGCCCGATATGACACCGCCCAACCACCGTCTCTATTCAAACCTCCCGCTCGTGCGTGCGTGTGTGCGTGTGTTTCCAGCCCAGCAAGAGGGCGCTTAGATGCAGTGCGCCGCACCCCTAAATGTGTAATTAATATTGTAACCCTTTTTCTTTCATTCTTTTGCCCCAGTGTTTTGTAATCATGTGTTTCTTCAATTTAAATATTATGTTAATGATAAAACTATAGACGTTGCCCGGGCGGACCCGAATAGGCACGGACTTGGACGAGGGTAGAAATGTTTTATAATAATTCTCAATAACTACGTAAACATTAATGTATTTTAAATTGCCAGTAATTTTTATATATTTATTAATGTAATCTATTATTTACTTAACTTTCGCCGGGGCACGGAATCGCAGGATGTTGTAACGGTAATTGTGTTCGGCGCGAAGGGCGCCATGTTGCCACCTGCAAACCATGATCTTATCCCAGTCGTTCTCTCCCGCCAGCCGAGGGCGGTCGTGTCGCTGCCTTGAGGCGACCACGTGCGTGCTCAGCCTCCTCTAAGCCGATTCGTGCCCCGGGCATTTTTATCAGTTGTACCAGTGAAGGAACGTGTACGGAAATAAATCGTGAGTACAATAAACTAATTAACTGTGTTACGTGTCTTTGTGTTCGGGGGACCACGTGGGACCCCAACCTGGTCGGCGGCGTGTGGGATGCCCTGAGAGCCCACTGCGTGTTAGAAGCGTGCCCGACGCTGAGAGCGGGCTTAGGTAGGGTCGAGAGTAGCGCATTTAATATCTAGAGGGCCAAGTATCTCGCCACACACGGGCCACGTAACGCCCTGGGTTAGAGTCGCCGGGTCCACGTGCCCACTCACGTGGTGGCGCCCACTATTGAGTACCGATAATTTCTCCATAACACCGTACGCCCTCATACCTCCCCTTACCAGCATTCGCATACAAAGGACGTTTGTTTGCATTCTGCTCCAGCCATCTTAATTTTTTATTTTCCATATTTTTTCCCCCAAAAAATCATACCAGGCAATTGCTTGGATGGTTTCTTGCAACAATCCAAGGTCAGTTTCCAGCCCCCAACTTATCTGCGTTGTGTTTGACGATTGTGTCAGCCTCTAATGGCCTCGCTGTAGACAAGATCGAAGGTTTCGCTTGTCCTGGCGAGAGGTAGGCACCAGGCGGTTATTGTCAGGTGTAAGCATCTGCTGGACATCAAGGCATTTTGCCATGAGGAGGCGTCTCTGTGCAACAATTTTCCAAAAAAAATTGCTGCATCAAAAAGTTGTACATGTCATTTCTCTGAATTTAATTTCCTTCCCCCCCCCCTCCCCGCCCCTTCAAGACGGTTTCTTTGCCACATTCAGGGTATATGCATTCTCATTCATTTAACTAAAAAAAAAAAAAAAAATAACAGTTAAACATGAAAAATTGATTTATCTATGATATGCAACGTGAAATTGTAAAACGGTCCTTAAAACATTTAGCTGCAGTGCGCACGAGTTGTTCCTCGTGACACAACATATCCCCCCTAGACATTGTGCGTGCAAACACAGCAGCGTAGAGCGATCTTGCAGAGCGCCTGCGCTGGCCGCTACGACACGGAGACGTTGTTCTCCACGCCCTCGTCCACCTCCATCAGCGCCTGCTTGTCGAAGCCCCGGCCGAACAGCAGCGTGGCGCCGTCTGTGGACAGGCATGACGCCTCGTGGGTTCACAAATCTCGCGATACGCAGTGGCTTGTAAAACAAGCAAGTGGCAATGGCAAGACTTCATAAACGACTGTAATACTGTGCTAAAAAATAATTATTTATTGGGGTATTGTGATTCTTTTCATAATTAATGTTAAACAATTTGATTTAAAACTGTGATTTGCTTTCACTGTGAAGTAGTTGAATTTAGTGGAAATGTGATAATTTGTGATAACAAGAACGTCACAGCCATCTACATTTATAGACAGTGAGTCTTAAATCTTAAAAGTATTTGACTTTAAAAAGGAGTGTAAACAGAATTTAATTTAGTGGATGTGTTAGGGAGAAGGAAGAGAACCACTTGCACATGCAGTATATAGTGTGAAAGAGAACTGGAGCAGCCCGCAGAGCAGCGCGGCAGTGCGGGCAGCCTACTCACACTCGGGCAGGGGCTAGCTGTGGGGCTACAGCGAGCAGCCCGCAGAGCAGCGCGGGAGTGCGGGCAGCCTACTCACACTCGGGCAGGGGCTAGCTGTGGGGCTAAAGCGAGCAGCCCGCAGAGCAGCGCGAGAGTGCGGGCGGCCTACTCACACTCGGGAAGGGGCAGCTGTGGGGCTACAGCGAGCAGCCCGCAGAGCAGCGCGGGATTGCGGGCGGCCTACTCACATTCGGGCAGGGGCTAGCTGTGGGGCTACAGCGAGCAGCCCGCAAAGCAGCGCGGGAGTGCGGGCGGCCTACTCACACTCGGGCAGGGGCTAGCTGTGGGGCTACAGCGAGCTTCCCGCAGAGCACCGTGGGAGTGCAGGCGGCCTACTCACACTAGGTCAGGTGCTAGCTGCGGGGCACGGCGAGCAGCCCGCAGAGCAGCGCGGGAGTGCGGGCGGCCTACTAACACTCGGGCAGGGGCTAGCTGTGGGGCTACAGCGAGCAGCCCGCAGAGCAGCGCGGCAGTGCGGGCGGCCTACTCACACTTGGGCAGGGGCTAGCTGTGGGGCACGGCGAGCAGCCCGCAGAGCAGCGCGGCAGTGCGGGCGCCCTACTCACACTCGGGCAGGGGCTAACTGTGGGGCACGGCGAGCAGCCCGAAGAGCAGCGCGGCAGTGCGGGCGGCCTACTCACACTCGGGCAGGGGCTAGCTGTGGGGCACAGCAAGCAGCCCGCAGAGCAGCGCGGCAGTGCGGGCGGCCTACTCACATTCGGGCAGGGGCTAGCTGCGGGGCACAGCGAGTAGCCCGCAGAGCGGCGCGGCAGTGCGGGCGGCCTACTCACACATGGGCATGGGCTAGCAGTAGGGCACAGCCAGCAGCCCGCAGAGCAGCGCGGCAGTGCGGGCGGCCTACTCACACTCGGGCAGGGGCTAGCTGTGGGAGATCATGGAGCAGCCCGCAGAGCAGCGCGGCAGTGCGGGCGGCATACTCACACTCGGGCAGGGGCTAGCTGCCAGGCACAGCAAGCAGCCCGCAGAGCAGTGCGGCAGTGCGGGTAGCCTACTCACACTCGGGCAGGGGCAGGCTGTGGGGCTACAGCAAGCAGCCCGCAATGCAGCGCGGCAGTGCGGGCAGCCTACTCACACTTGGGCAGAGGCTAGCTGTGGGGCTACGCGAGCAGCCCGCAGAGCAGCACGGCAGTGCGGGCGGCCTACTCACACTCGGGCAGGGGCTAGCTGCCAGGCACAGCGAGTAGCCCGCAGAGCAGCGCGGCAGTGCGGGCGGCCTACTCACACTCGGGCAGGGGCTAGCTGCAGCGCACAGCGAGCAGCCCGCAGAGCGGCGCGGCAGTGCGGGCGGCCTACTCACACTCGGGCAGGGGCTAGCAGTAAGGCTCAGCCAGCAGCCTGCAGAGCAGCGTGGCAGTGCGGGCGGCCTACTCACACTCGGGCAGGGGCTAGCTGTGAAAGATCATGTAGCAGCCCGCAGAGCAGCGCGGCAGTGAGGGCAGCCTACTCACACTCGGGCGGGGCTAGCTGTGGGGCACGGCGAGCAGCCCGCAGAGTAGCGCGGCAGTGCGGGCAGCCTACTTACACTCAGGTAGGGCCTAGCTGTGGGGCACGGCGAGCAGCCCGCAGAGCAGCGCGGCAGTGCGGGCGGCCTACTCTCAATTCGGGCAGGGGCTAGCTGTGGGGCACGGCGAGCAGCCCGCAGAGCAGCGCGGCAGTGCGGGCGGCCTACTCACACTCGGGCAGGGGCTAGCTGTGGGGCTACAGCGAGCTTCCCGCAGAGCACCGTGGGAGTGCAGGCGGCCTACTCACACTAGGTCAGGTGCTAGCTGCGGGGCACGGCGAGCAGCCCGCAGAGCAGCGCGGGAGTGCGGGCGGCCTACTAACACTCGGGCAGGGGCTAGCTGTGGGGCTACAGCGAGCAGCCCGCAGAGCAGCGCGGCAGTGCGGGCGGCCTACTCACACTTGGGCAGGGGCTAGCTGTGGGGCACGGCGAGCAGCCCGCAGAGCAGCGCGGCAGTGCGGGCGCCCTACTCACACTCGGGCAGGGGCTAGCTGTGGGGCACGGCGAGCAGCCCGAAGAGCAGCGCGGCAGTGCGGGCGGCCTACTCACACTCGGGCAGGGGCTAGCTGTGGGGCACAGCAAGCAGCCCGCAGAGCAGCGCGGCAGTGCGGGCGGCCTACTCACAATCGGGCAGGGTCTAGCTGCAGCGCACAGCGAGCAGCCCGCAGAGCGGCGCGGCAGTGCGGGCGGCCTACTCACACTTGGGCAGGGGCTAGCAGTAAGGCACAGCCAGCAGCCTGCAGAGCAGCGTGGAAGTGCGGGCGGCCTACTCACACTCGGGCAGGGGCTAGCTGTGGGAGATCATGTAGCAGCCCGCAGAGCAGCGCGGCAGTGCGGGCAGCCTACTCACACTCGGGCGGGGCTAGCTGTGGGGCACGGCGAGCAGCCCGCAGAGCAGCGCGGCAGTGCGGGCAGCCTACTTACACTCAGGTAGGGCCTAGATGTGGGGCACGGCGAGCAGCCCGCAGAGCAGCGCGGCAGTGCGGGCGGCCTACTCACACTCGGGCAGGGGCTAGCTGTGGGGCACGGCGAGCAGCCCGCAGAGCAGCGCGGCAGTGTGGGCGGCCTACTCACACTCGGCCAGGGTCTAGCTGTGGGGCACGGCGAGCAGCCCGCAGAGCAGCGCGGCAGTGCGGGCGGCCTACTCACACTCGGACAGGGGCTAGCTGTGGGGCACGGTGAGCAGCCCGCAGAGCGGCGCGGCAGTGCGGGCGGCCTACTCACACTCGGGCAGGGGCTAGCTGCGGGGCACAGCGAGCAGCCAGCAGAGCGGCGTGGCAGTGCGGGCGGCTTACTCACACTCGGGAATGGGCTAGCTGTGGGGCACGGCGAGCAGCCCGCGGAGCAGCGCGGCAGTGCGGACGGCCTACTCACACTCGGGCAGGGGCTAGCTGTGGGGCGCGAAGAGCAGCCCGCAGAGCAGCGCGGCAGTGCGGGCGGCCTACTCACACTCGGGCAGGGGCTAGCTGCGGGGCACGGCGAGCAGCCCGCAGAGCAACGCGGCAGTGCTGGCGGCCTACTCACACTCGGGCAGGCGTAAGCTGTGGGAGATCATGGAGCAGCCCGCAGAGCAGCGCGGCAGTGCGGGCGGCTTACTCACACTCGGGCAGGGGCTAGCTGTGTGAATTCATGGAGCAGCCCGCAGAGCAGCGCGGCAGTGCGGACAGCCTACTCACACTCGGGCAGGGGCTAGCTGTGGGGCACAGCCAGCAGCGCGGCAGTGCGGGCGGCCTACTCACACTCGGGCAGGGGTTAGATGCGGGGCACGGTGAGCAGCCCGCAGAGCAGCGCGGCAGTGCGGGCGGCCTACTCACACTCGGGCAGGGGCTAGCTGTGGGGCACAGAGAGCCGCCCGCAGAGGAGCGCGGCAGTGCGGGCGGAATACTCACACTCGGGCAGGGGCTAGAGGTGGGGCTACAGCCAGCAGCCCGCAGAGCAGCACCTGCAGTGCGGGCGGCCTACTCACACTCGGGCAGGGGCTACTGTGAGGCTACAGCGAGCAGCCCGCAGAGCAGCGCGGCAGTGCGGGCGGACTACTCACATTCGGGCAAAGGGTTAGCTGTGGGGCTACAGCGAGCAGCCCGCAGAGCAGCGCGGCAGTGCGGGCGGCCTACTTACACTCGGGCAGGGGCTAGCTGTGGGGCACGGCGAGCAGCCCTTAGAGCAGCGCGGCAGTGCGGGCGGCCTACTCACACTCGGGCAGGGGCTAGCTGTGGGGCACGGCGAGCAGCCCGCAGAGCAGCGCTGTAGTGCGGGCGGCCTACTCACACTCGGGCAGGGGCTAGCTGCGGGGCACAGCGAGCAGCCAGCAGAGCAGCGCGGCAGTGCGGGCGGCCTACTCACACTCGGGCAGGGGCTAGCTGTGGGGCACGGCGAGCAGCCCGCGGAGCAGCGCGGCAGGGCGGGCGGCCTACTCACACTCGGGCAGGGGCTAGCTGTGGGGCACGAAGAGCAGCCCGCAGAGCAGCGCGGCATTGCGGGCGGCCTACTCACACTCGGGCAGGGGCTAGCTGCGGGGCACGGCGAGCAGCCCGCAGAGCAACGCGGCAGTGCGAACGGCCTACTCACACTCGGGCAGGGGTAAGCTGTGGGAGATCATGGAGCAGCCCGCAGAACAGCGCGGCAGTGCGGGCGGCCTACTCACACTCGGGCAGGGGCTAGCTGTGGGAATTCAAAGAGCAGCCCGCAGAGCAGCGCGGCAGTGCGGACAGCCTACTCACACTCGGGCAGGGGCTAGCTGTGGGGCACAGCCAGCAGCGCGGCAGTGCGGGCGGCCTACTCACACTCGGGCAGGGGCTAGCTGCGGGGCACGCGGAGCAGCCCGCAGAGCAGCGCGGCAGTGCGGGCGGCCTACTCACACTCGGGCAGGGGCTAGCTGTGGGGCTACAGCGAGCAGCCCGCAGAGCAGCGCGAGAGTGCGGGCGGCCTAGTCACACTCGGGCAGGGGCTAGCTGTGGGGCACGGCGAGCAGCCCGCAGAGCAGCGCTGTAGTGCGAACGGCCTACTCACACTCGGGCAGGGGCTAGCTGTGGGGCTACAGCGAGCAGCCCGCAGAGCAGCGCGAGAGTGCGGGCGGCCTACTCACACTCGGGCAGGGGCTAGCTGTGGGGCACGGCGAGCAGCCCGCGGAGCAGCGCGGCAGTGCGGGCGGCCTACTCACACTCGGGCAGGGGTAAGCTGTGGGAGATCATGGAGCAGCCCGCAGAGCAGCGCGGCAGTGCGGGCGGCCTACTTACACTCGGGCAGGGGCTAGCTGTGGGAATTCATGGAGCAGCCCGCAGAGCAGCGCGGCAGTGCGGACAGCCTACTCACACTCGGGCAGGGGCTAGCTGTGGGGCACAGCGAGCAGCGCGGCATTGCGGGCGGCCTACTCACACTCGGTCAGGGGCTACTGTGAGGCTACAGCGAGCAGCCCGCAGAGCAGCGCGGCAGTGCGGGCGGCCTACTCACACACAGGCAGGGGCTAGCTGTGGGGCTACAGCGAGCAGCCCGCAGAGCAGCGCGAGAGTGCGGGCGGCCTACTCACACTCGGGCAGGGGCTAGCTGTGGGGCACGGCAAGCAGCCCGCAGAGCAGCGCGGCAGTGCGGGTGGCCTACTCACACTAGGGCAGGGGCTAGCTGTGGGTCTACAGCCAGAAGCCCACAGAGCAGCGCGGCAGTGCGGGCGGCCTACTCACACTCGGGCAGGGGTAAGCTGTGGGAGATCATGGAGCAGCCCGCAAGGCAGCGCGGCTGTGCGGGCGGCCTACTCACACTCGGGCAGGGGCTAGCTGTGGGGCTACAGCGAGCAGCCTGCAGAGCAGCGCGGCAGTGCGGGCGGCCTACTCACACTCGGGCAGGGGCTAGCTGTGGGGCTACAGCGAGCAGCCCGCAGAGCAGCGCGAGAGTGCGGGCGGCCTACTCACACTCGGGCAGGGGCTAGCTGTGGGGCACGGCGAGCAGCCCGCAGAGCAGCGCTGTAGTGCGAACGGCCTACTCACACTCGGGCAGGGGCTAGCTGTGGGGCTACAGCGAGCAGCCCGCAGAGCAGCGCGAGAGTGCGGGCGGCCTACTCACACTCGGGCAGGGGCTAGCTGTGGGGCACGGCGAGCAGCCAGCGGAGCAGCGTGGCAGTGCGGGCGGCCTACTCACACTCGGGCAGGGGTAAGCTGTGGGAGATCATGGAGCAGCCCGCAGAGCAGCGCGGCAGTGCGGACAGCCTACTCACACTCGGACAGGGGCTAGCTGTGGGGCACAGCGAGCAGCGCGGCAGTGCGGGCGGCCTACTTACACTCGGTCAGGGGCTACTGTGAGGCTACAGCGAGCAGCCCGCAGAGCAGCGCGGCAGTGCGGGCGGCCTACTCACACTCGGGCAGGGGCTAGCTGTGGGGCTACAGCGAGCAGCCCGCAGAGCAGCGCGAGAGTGCGGGCGGCCTACTCACACTCGGGCAGGGGCTAGCTGTGGGGCACGGCGAGCATCCCGCAGAGCAGCGCGGCAGTGCGGGTGGCCTACTCACACTAGGGCAGGGGCTAGCTGTGGGTCTACAGCCAGCAGCCCACAGAGCAGCGCGGCAGTGCGGGCGGCCTACTCACACTCGGGCAGGGGTAAGATGTGGGAGATCATAGAGCAGCCCGCAGAGCAGCGCGGCTGTGCGGGCGGCCTACTCACACTCGGGCAGGGGCTAGCTGTGGGGCTACAGCGAGCAGCCCGCAGAGCAGCGCGGCAGTGCGGGCGGCCTACTCACACTCGGGCAGGGGTTAGCTGAGGGCACGGCGAGCAGCCCGCAGAGCAGCGCGGGAGTGCAGGCGGCCTACTCACACCCGGGCAGGGGCTAGCTGCCAGGCACATTGAGCAGCCCGCAGAGCAGCGCGGCTGTGCGGGCGGCCTACAAACACTTGAGCAGGGGCTTGCTGTGGGGCTACAGCGAGCAGCCCGCAGAGCAGCGCGGCAGTGCGGGTGGCCTACTCACACTCGGGCAGGGGTTAGCTGCCAGGCAAAGCGAGCAGCCCGCAGAGCAGCGCGGCTGTGCGGGTGGCCTACTCACACTCGGGCAGGGGCTAGCTGTGGGGCTACAGCGAGCAGCCCGCAGAGCAACGCGGCTGTGCGGGTGGCCTACTCACACTCAGGCAGGGGCTAGCTGTGGGGCTACAGCGAGCAGCCCGCAGAGCAGCGCGGCTGTGCGGGCGGCCTACTCACACTCGGGCAGGGGCTAGCTGCCAGGCAAAGCGAGCAGCCCGCAGAGCAGCGCGGCTGTGCGGGTGGCCTACTCACATTCGGGCAGGGGCTAGCTGTCGGACTACAGCGAGCAGCTCGCATTGCAGCGTGGCAGTGCGGGCGGCCTACTCACACTCGGGCAGGGGCTAGCTGTGGGGCTACAGCGAGCAGCCCGCAGAGCAGCGCGGCTGTGCGGGTGGTCTACTCACACTCGGGCAGGGGCTAGCTGTAGGGCTACAGCGAGCAGCCCGCAGAGCAGCGCGGCTGTGCGGGCGGCCTACTCACACTCGGGCAGGGGCTAGCTGTGGGGCACGGCGAGCAGCCCGCAGAGCAGCGCGGGAGTGCAGGCGGCCTACTCACACTCGGGCATAGGCTTGCTGTGGTGCTACAGCGAGCAACCCGCAGAGCAGCGTGGCAGTGCGGGCGGCCTACTCACACCCGGGCAGGGACTAGCTGCCAGGCACAGCGAGCAGCCCGCAGAGCAGCGCGGCTGTGCGGGCGGCCTACAAACACTCGAGCAGGGGCTTGCTGTGGGGCTACAGCGAGCAGCCCGCAGAGCAGCGCGGCAGTGCGGGTGGCCTACTCACACTCGGGCAGGGGCTAGCTGCCAGGCAAAGCGAGCAGACCGCAGAGCAGCGCGGCTGTGCGGGTGGCCTACTCACACTTGGGCAGGGGCTAGCTGTGGGGCAACAGCGAGCAGCCCGCAGAGCAGCGCGGCTGTGCGGGCGGCCTACTCACACTCGGGCAGGGGCTAACTGCCAGGCAAAGCGAGCAGCCCGCAGAGCAGCGCGGCTGTGCGGGTGGCCTACTCACATTCGGGCAGGGGCTAGCTGTCGGGCTACAGCGAGCAGCTCGCATTGCAGCGTGGCAGTGCGGGCGGCCTACTCACACTCGGGCAGGGGCTAGCTGCGGTGCACGGCGAGCAGCCCGCAGAGCAGCGCGGCAGTGCGGGCGGCCTACTCACACTCGGGAAGGGGCTAGCTGTGAGGCTACAGCGAGCAGCCCGCAGAGCAGCGCGGGAGAGCGGGCGGCCTACTCACTCTCGGGCAGGGGCTAGCTGTGGGGTTACAGCGAGCAGCCCGCAGAGCAGCGCGGCAGTGCGGGAGGCCTACTCACACTCGGGCAGGGGCTAGCTGCCAGGCACAGCGAGCAGGTAGAGCAGCGCGGCTGTGCGGGCGGCCTACTCACACTCGAACAGGGGCTAGCTGTCGGGCTACAGCGAGCAGCCCGCAGAGCAGCGTGGCAGTGCGGGCGGCCTACTCACACATTTGGGCAGGGGCTGGCTGTGGGAGTACAGCGAGCAGCCCGCAGAGCAGTGCGGCAGTGCGGGCGGCCTACTCACACTCGGGCAGGGGCTTGCTGTGGGAGTACAGCGAGCAGCCCGCAGAGCAGCGCGGCAGTGCGGGCGGCCTACTCACACTCGGGCAGGGGCTAGCTGTGGGCACAGCGAGCAGCCCGCGGATAAGCGCGGCTGTGCGGGCGGCCTACTCACACTCGGGCAGGGGCTAGCTGTGGGGCACAGAGAGCAACCCGCAGAGCAGCGTGGCAGTGCGGGCGGCCTACTCACACCCGGGCAGGGACTAGCTGCCAGGCACAGCGAGCAGCCCGCAGAGCAGCGCGGCAGTGCGGGCGGCCTACTCACACTACGGGCAGGGGATAGCTGTCGGGCTACAGCGAGCAGCCCGCAGAGCAGCGCGGCAGTGCGGGCGTCCTACTCACACTCGGGCAGGGGCTAGCTGTGGGGCACAGAGAGCAACCCGCAGAGCAGCGCGGCAGTGCGGGTGTCCTACTCACACTCGGGCTGGGGCTTGTTGTGGGGCACGGCGAGCAGCCCGCAGAGCAGCGCGGCAGTGTGGGCGGCCTACTCACACTCGGGCAGGGGCTAGCTGCCAGGCAAAGCGAGCAGCCCGCAGAGCAGCGCGGCAGTGCGGGCGGCCTACTCACACTACGGGCAGGGGATAGCTGTCGGGCTACAGCGAGCAGCCCGCAGAGCAGCGCGGCAGTGCGGGCGGCCTACTCACACTCGGGCTGGGGCTATCTGTGGGGCTACAACGAGCAGCCCGCAGAGCAGCGCGGCAGTGCGGGCGGCCTACTCACACTCGGGCTGGGGCTAGCTGTGGGTCTACAACGAGCAGCCCGCAGAGCAGCGCGGCAGTGCGGGCGGCCTACTCACACTCGGGCAGGGGCTAGCTGCGGGGACAGATTATCTTGTAGCTTTATAGAAAATAATCATATTATAGATTATGTATGTTTACTTAAAGACTACTCTGGATATAATCCTTTTTATAAGGTTTGCAAGAGTAGTTTATTTATATTTATTGCACACATGATTATATTTTTAACACACACATATATATATATATATATATTATATAATATAATACAGTTTATGTTATATAATAATTTATATCCTTTTAGCTTGCTTATACAGGTTTCCAGGGCGTTATTCTGTCATAATTTTTATTCTTATTTTCAAAGAGAGATCTGGTGTATATTTTTAATTCTCTTATTCTTAATTAATTCTTTTTAGTTCATTTATCTAATTTGATATAATATTCCGGCTGTTCGATTACACTATACACAAGAAGAACAGCCAAAGAAACTTGTGTGGGAGATTCAAAGAGTTATTTTATTTTTCTGTAATAAGTTATTCCGTATCGGAAAGCAGATCTTCCATCAGAGATTGTTCGTGCATCCAACTATCGAAACGCTCCAGTCTCTTGGATACTTCAAAGGTGAAATTTCGCCATATGTCATAAGTCTTCTTATCTCTCACAATTTGATTAATATCCTTAATATCAACATCCTCCATAGCCATCTTCCTTGTGTACTTGTTTCGTATGTCTTCTATTTTAACGCAATCATTTAGAACATTCTCTACTGTGTCTTCTTCCATGCACACAGGGCACATAGGGCTTTCCACTAAGTTAAAAGAGTTTAATTTGTGTTTAAAATTCCCGTGACCTGTTAGGAATTGTGAAGTGTAGTGGTCAGTACTTATCCATGAAAATTTCATCCATTCTTCTATTGAAGGGAATATATTGTGTGTATGCCTTCCCTTGTCAGAGTTTCGCCACCTTTCTTGCCAGATTTCAATATTTTCTATGTGAATTCTGCGATATTTTGAAGCAGTGTATTCCTTGTTCATCTTTAATATCACAACTTTTGCTCTTTCTTGTATTAGTAGGTCTATAGGTAAGGCTCCAGCGATAACCTGCAGTGCTTCTAAAGACGTAGTTCTGTAGCTTTTTGTTACAGCAATTAGAGCTGTTCGTTGGGATGAGTTTAACCTTCTTCTTACATGTGAATTGCGTAGTAGTTCATACCAGACTGAGCAAGCATAGGTAAGTATGCCCAGGTATACTCCATTGTACAGTGTTGTCATAGTATTAGTGCTCAATCCTACATTTGTAGGTTTATGACTCCTTATTTTTTGCATTAACAGTAGGGCCTTTTGTGATGCTTCTTGTATGTGTTCTTGGTATCCTGTTCCCGTTGTGATTTGTACCCCTAGATACTTAACTTTTTGTTTTATCTTCACTATTCGTTCTTGAAATCTTATTAAAGGTGGTCTGTCTTTATGTAATTTTCCCTTTAGTAATACGCCTTCAGTTTTTTCAGATGATATAAGAAGTCGGACACTGCTTGCCCAGGTGTTGATAGAGCGTAGAATAATTTCTGCTGTCTGCTCTAATTCGTAGCGTGAAGTAGCGGGTATAATGAGCAAGCCATCATCTGCATAGCCATATATAATGTTATTTACTGGTAACTCAATTTTCAGAAGCTCATCAAATATTATATTCCATAGCAGCGGACCAAGGACTGAACCCTGAGGACAGCCCATGGAGAGCTTCTTTTCCACAACTATGTGGCCCAATCGACATTCACACTTTCTATCTTGCAGAAAGCCCCTTATGGCGGCATACAGGTTCTTAGGTGTGTTAAGATTCTTTAAGCGCCATAATACTTGAGGCCACCAAGCGTGGTCGAATGCTCCTGCTATATCTATCGTCACTCCAAGCACATATTTTTCTTGTAGGTTTTTAATATATTGATTTACATCGTATAGCGCTTTTTCTGTACTATACCCTCTTCTGAAGCCATACTGCTGTTTATCTATTCCCTGTATTACTTCCAAATAAGCTGTTAGTCTTGCATTAATGAGCCGCTCATAAATTTTTCCCATGTTAGGCAGCATAGTTAAAGGCCGGTATGACTTAGTTAATTTCGGGTCCTTAGCATTTCCCTTGTATATGATTTTGAGAACTCCTTCCTTCCATATTTTTGGAAATGTTCCTGAAGATAAGCATAAATTATACAGATGTAACAGTACTTCCTTGATTCGAGGGTAAGCTCGTCAAATTAACTCAGTTGTTATATTATCTTTACCTGGTGCTTTTCGTGGTTTTTAACTCTTTAATGATCTTGTCAAGCTCTTGGATGGTGAAAGAAACTGTGTCTTCTGTATCAGGCAGTTCTTTCATCGCTTCTCTCTTCATCTTTTGAATATTCGTATCTTCATCTGGGTTGTCATTAGGTAGTAAATCATGTAGAATAGTTTCCAAATTTTCTGTAATGTCAGTAATTTGTCTATTTGCCATCATCATCCCAGGGATTTCAAAAGAACTTCGTACTTTGCCAGCCATCACCTTGTACACATATCCCCAAGGGTCCATATTCCCCTTGTTAAGGACAAGTTTTTCCCAGTATACCTTCTTCTTCAATAAAATATCTTTCTTATATTTCTTTCTCCTTATTCTGTACTGTTGTAAAATTAAAAGTTTTTAAAATCCATTTGCCGCTCTCTTCATGATTCTTCTTAGTCTTTCCAGATCTCTTCTAGTTTCTTCTAATTCAACATCCCACCAGGGATTTCCAGGAATAATTTTCGTTTGTTTCCTAAAGCATTTCTCACAGATATTCTGTAATATAATTGTTAATCTCATGGCGAGTGCTTCTGCGGAGTTATATACATCTTCTTCATGTGATAATTCATTTATTTTGCTTGTTATTAATTCATCAAACTTCTTCCAATCCGCGTTCTTATGTATGTACCGTGGACTTATTATTATGGGAGGCATCTCAGTTCTTTGCAATTGGATTTCATAAGTCATCAATCTGTGGTCACTTGAACTGTCCAGATGAATCTTCCATTCATTGACTCTTTCTTTCATGTTGTTATCAGTCAATGTCACATCAATGAAAGTCTCAGTATTAGTTGCTGGTGATAGATATGTTCCTGTTAATGGATCATCATTAATAACATATAGATCTCTTTCCATGATAAAATCGTTCATGATCTCACCTTTTTCGTCATTCACTGGTGAATTCCAAAAAGAAGATTTTGCATTTGTGTCTGCACCAATTATTATATTTTCATGTCCAATTGTATCCAATATTGAATTAAGCTTATCAATATGTACTTCAATAGGATCTGAGAATTGAAAATAGGATGAGATAACGTATATTTTCATCATCCTCATCTGCATGATCATGCAAACATGATGTTCATTAGAAATGCCGGAGAGTAACATCGTAGTTAGAGTTTCATTTCTAATCCAAATTGCCGATTTCGGATTATCTCCTATTGCATATATTAAACCATGGATTCCTGCAACTTGTCCACGTAATACATAGGGTTCTTGTAATAAGATCACATCAAGCTTCATTTTTTCTGCAATCTTATTTAATTCAGCACTGACAACAGCTGAACGTTGTGCGTTTAGTTGCCCTATTTTTATGTTATTTTCATATTTCACCATAATTAGTTCTTTCTATTTCTCTTTCGTAAGCTCTCTTATAGGCAGGGCAATCAGTGCTATCTACCCTATGCTCGTGTGGTTTATTCTCTCGTCTGCAATTTGCACACTTATTTCCTTCATTTTTATTACTACATTCTGTATACTTATGCCCATCAAGTCCACATATAGAGCAGATAGTTTTGCTTTTACATTTATGTGCGGGGTGTCCGTAATTCTGACAGTTGAAATATCTAGTTATTGACACAAAATCCCTAATTTTACATGCAGAAAAACCAATATACATATGTGTTCTGCTTAACAAGATATTCCTTATTTTAGGTGTGCATTCAATGACAAGGTGCACTGTTTCTTTATTATCCTTTCTGCCGCGTCTTGTTCGCACCATAAAACCAGCTCTGAACTCCTCCAGTGAGACTTCATCTGCGCTCAGATTCTGAGCAAATATTGTGCCAGCTATATCAGGGTTATCGAACTCCCTAGGAACGTCGTACATAATAACTTTCGGGCCCTGCTTTGTAGGGCGCTCAGTACGTAGTCCTAGTTTAGATATTATCTCGTCTTTTTGCAGTTTTTCAATCGTGCTGGAGTCTTGTGCTTCGATTATAATTCCTCCTTTCGAAATTTTCCTTATTCCTTTGAATTTCAGCCCATTCTTTATTGGATCAATGTTCTTTAAGATCTCTCTTTTGGTGGTGTCACTTGTTTGAGTTTCGTCACTTGGCAGGACAATCAGCAACTCCTTCTTCTGTTTAGGTATGATCTGTTGACGAGTAGTCCCTCCAATTTCAGCTGCACTTGTTACTTCCGCATACGTCTTCCTTATCACAGGGCCTTTACTTAATTCTATCCCCTTTATCACTCCGTTAAGCCGGGAATTGTCTATCAGAACCTTATCTAATAGGCCTTTTAGCTGTGTTACTCTGGGCAGAATATAGTTTGTAGATGCTTTGTTAACCTTAGATATCTCTGTGTTCGTGTAGGTGGTTAGCTCAATTATTAATTTTTCAGCACATGAAAGCACCTCCTGTTCATCCCATTTAGGGTTTATCACAAACTCCTCAGTCGATTCTTCCTTCTCAGCCGTAGTTTTGTCTTTCCTGAAGATTTCCCTTATCATCATTTTAACTATAGTAGGGTCTTGTTCACATATTATGGGACCAACAGATAGCAGCCATTTTCTTTCAGTTAAATTTGGTACTGGTTCCTTAGCCCAGTTTACTTTCTTATCCAGCAATTTGTCAACCAGTATGGTCACTCTCTTCAAGTCCAATCCTCTGTCCTTAGTGTAATCCGTCAAAAGGGTTTTCCTTTCGGACCAGTCTCCTTCTATTGGATGTTTAACTGCCTCTTGCAAATCTTCATGCCACTGCTTTCGATCCATCGTTGAACCAGCGGGTTCACACTGTCTAATCAGTACTATTGACTGTCTGGCATGCGTTAAAGCGGGGGGCTATCACCCCAAGCCAGCTGCCCTCTTAGCCGCTGTTGGTCTTATAGCAGCACACAGAAAAAACCCGGCTGACTGATAGCCAACAGTCGTTGCCACCCACGGACCAACTTTGAGGTGGGGCAATGCCCGATACCCTTTAACCTCTCTCCAAGAAAATTAAAATTCCAATTCCAATTCAATGCTCCCATTCACACCAAATCAGCAAAACAGAACGCAGTTGATTATGCAAACCTTTGCGTAAACAACTACGAACGCCCACTCATGACAAGGTGCAAAATGGGGGGTTTAGCTCGAGGTATAAAGTATGAGCCCAGTGGGAGATACCCCGAGAAAACCAGCGAGCAGCCCGCTGAGCAGCGCGGCAGTGCGGGCGGCCTACTCACACTTGGGCAGGGGTTAGCTGTGGGGCACGGCGAGCAGCCCGCAGAGCAGCGCGGCAGTGCGGGCGGCCTACCCTCACTCGGGCAGGGGCTAGCTGCGGGGCACAGCGAGCAGCCCGCTGAGCAGCGCGGCAGTGCGGGCGGCCTACTCACACTCGGGCAGGGGTTAGCTGTGGGGCACGGCGAGCAGCCCGCAGAGCAGCGCGGCAGTGTGAGCGGCCTACTCACACTCGGGCAGGGGCTAGCTGCGGGGCACAGCGAGCAGCCCGCTGAGCAGCGCGGCAGTGCGGGTGGCCTACTCACACTTGGGCAGGGGTTAGCTGAAGGGCACGGCGAGCAGCCCGCAGAGCAGCGCGGCAGTGCGGGCGGCCTACTCACACTCGGGCAGGGGCTAGCTGTGGGGATACAGAGAGCAGCCCGCAGAGCAGCGCGGAAGTGCGGGCGGCCTACTCACACTCGGGCAGGGGATAGCTGTGGGGATACAGCGAGCAGCCCGCAGAGCAGATCGGCAGTGCGGGCGGCCTACTCACACTCGGGCAGGGGCTAGCTGTGGGGATACTGCGAGCAGCCCGCGGAGCAGCGCGGCAGTGCGGGCGGCCTACTCACACTCGGGCAGGGGCTAGTTGTGGGGCTACAGCGAGCAGCCCGCAGGGCAGCGCGGCTGTGCGGGTGGCCTACTCACACTCGGGCAGGGGCTAGCTGTGGGGCACAGCGAGCAGCCCGCAGAGCAGCGCGTCAGTGCGGGCGGCCTACTCACTCTCGGGCAGGGGCTAGCTGTGGGGCACGGCGAGCAGCCCGCAGAGCAGCGCGGCAGTGCGGGCGGCCTACTCACACTCGGGCAGGGGCTAGCTGTGGGGATACAGAGAGCAGCCCGCAGAGCAGCGCGGCAGTGCGGGCGTCCTACTCACACTCGGGCAGGGGCTAGCTGTGGGGCACGGCGAAAAGCCCGCAGAGCAGCGCGGCAGTGCGGGCGGCCTACTCACACTCGGGCAGGGGCTAGCTGTGGGGATACAGAGAGCAGCCCGCAGAGCAGCGCGGCAGTGCGGGCGGCCTACTCACACTCGGGCAGGTGCTAGATGTGGGGCTACAGAGAGCAGCCCGCAGAGCAGCGCGGCAGTGCGGGCGGCCTACTCACACTCGGGCAGGAGTTAGTTGTGGGGCTACAGCGAGCAGCCCGCAGAGCAGAGCGGCAGTGCGGGCGGCCTACTCACACTCGGGCAGGGGCTAGCTGTGAGGCACGGCGAGCAGCCCGCAGAGCAGCGCGGCAGTGCGAGCGGCCTACTCACACTCGGGCAGGGGCTAGCTGTGGGGCTACAGCGAGCAGGTAGAGCAGCGCGGCTGTGCGGGCGGCCTACTCACACTCAGGCAGGGGCTAGATGTGGGGCTACAGCGAGCAGCCCGCAGAGTAGCGCGGCAGTGCGGGCGGCCTACTTACACTCGGGCAGGGGCTAGCTGTGGGGCACGGCGAGCAGCCCGCAGAGCAGCGCGGCAGTGCGGGCGGCCTACTCACACTCGAGCAGGGGCTAGCTGTGGGGCTACAGCGAGCAGCCCGCAGAGCAGCGCGGCAGTGCGGGCGGCCTACTCACACTCGGGCAGGAGCTAGTTGTCGGGCTACAGCGAGCAGCCCGCAGAGCAGAGCGGCAGTGCGGGCGGCCTACTCACACTCGGGCAGGGGCTAGCTGTGGGGATACAGAGAGCAGCCCGCAGAGCAGCGCGGCAGTGCGGGCGGCCTACTCACACTCGGGCAGGGGCTAGCTGTGGGGTATACAGCGAGCAGCCCGCAGAGCAGCGCGGCAGTGCGGGCGGCCTACTCACACTCGGACAGGGGCTAGTTGTGGGGCTACAGCGAGCAGCCCGCAGAGCAGCGCGGCAGTGCGGGCGGCCTACTCACACTCGGGCAGGGGCTAGCTTTTGGGATACAGAGAGCAGCCCGCAGAGCAGCGCGGCAGTGCGGGCGGCCTACTCACACTCGGGCAGGGGCTAGCTGTGGGGATACAGAGAGCAGCCCGCAGAGCAGCGCGGCAGTGCGGGCGGCCTACTCACACTCGGACAGGGGCTAGCTGTGGGGCTACAGCGAGCAGCCCGCAGAGCAGCGCGGCAGTGCGGGCGGCCTACTCACACTCGGGCAGGGGCAATTGTGGGAATACAGAGAGCACCCCGCAGAGCAGTGCGGCAGTGCGGGCGGCCTACTCACACTCGGGCAGGGGCTAGCTGTGGGGATACAGAGAGCAGCCCGCAGAGCAGCGCGGCAGTGCGGGCGGCCTACTCACACTCGGGCAGGGGCTAGCTGTGGGGCTACAGCAAGCAGCCCGCAGAGCAGCGCGGCAGTGCGGGCGTCCTACTCACACTCGGGCAGGGGCTAGCTGTGGGGATACAGAGAGCAGCCCGCAGAGCAGCGCGGCAGTGTGGGCGGCCTACTCACACTCGGGCAGGGGCTAGCTGTGGGGCTACAGCGAGCAGCCCGCAGAGCAGCGCGGCAGTGCGGGCGGCCTACTCACACTCGGGCAGGGGCTAGCTGTGGGGCTACAGCGAGCAGCCCGCAGAACAGCGCGGCAGTGCGGGCGGCCTACTCACACTCGGGCAGGGGCTAGCTGTGGGGATACAGCGAGCAGCCCGCAGAGCAGCGCGGCAGTGCGGGCGGCCTACTCACACTCTGGCAGGGGCTAGTTGTGGGGCTACAGCGAGCAGCCCGCAGAGCAGCGCGGCAGTGCGGGCGGCCTACGCACACTCGGGCAGGGGCTAGCTGTTTGGCTACAGCGAGCAGCCCGCAGAGCAGCGCGGCAGTGCGGGCGGCCTACTCACACTCGGGCAGGGGCTAGCTGTGGGGCACGGCGAGCAGCCCGCAGAGCAGCGCGGCAGTGCGGGCGGCCTACTCACACTCGGGCAGGGGCTAGCTGTGGGGATACAGAGAGCAGCCCGCAGAGCAGCGCGGCAGTGCGGGCGGCCTACTCACACTCGGGCAGGAGTTAGTTGTGGGGCTACAGCGAGCAGCCCGCAGAGCAGAGCGGCAGTGCGGGCGGCCTACTCACACTCGGGCAGGGGCTAGCTGTGAGGCACGGCGAGCAGCCCGCAGAGCAGCGCGGCAGTGCGAGCGGCCTACTCACACTCGGGCAGGGGCTAGCTGTGGGGCTACAGCGAGCAGGTAGAGCAGCGCGGCTGTGCGGGCGGCCTACTCACACTCAGGCAGGGGCTAGATGTGGGGCTACAGCGAGCAGCCCGCAGAGTAGCGCGGCAGTGCGGGCGGCCTACTTACACTCGGGCAGGGGCTAGCTGTGGGGCACGGCGAGCAGCCCGCAGAGCAACGCGGCAGTGCGGGCGGCCTACTCACACTCGGGCAGGGGCTAGCTGTGGGGCTACAGCGAGCAGCCCGCAGAGCAGCGCGGCAGTGCGGGCGGCCTACTCACACTCGGGCAGGAGCTAGTTGTGGGGCTACAGCGAGCAGCCCGCAGAGCAGAGCGGCAGTGCGGGCGGCCTACTCACACTCGGGCAGGGGCTAGCTGTGGGGATACAGAGAGCAGCCCGCAGAGCAGCGCGGCAGTGCGGGCGGCCTACTCACACTCGGGCAGGGGCTAGCTGTGGGGTATACAGCGAGCAGCCCGCAGAGCAGCGCGGCAGTGCGGGCGGCCTACTCACACTCGGACAGGGGCTAGTTGTGGGGCTACAGCGAGCAGCCCGCAGAGCAGCGCGGCAGTGCGGGCGGCCTACTCACACTCGGGCAGGGGCTAGCTTTTGGGATACAGAGAGCAGCCCGCAGAGCAGCGCGGCAGTGCGGGCGGCCTACTCACACTCGGGCAGGGGCTAGCTGTGGGGATACAGAGAGCAGCCCGCAGAGCAGCGCGGCAGTGCGGGCGGCCTACTCACACTCGGACAGGGGCTAGCTGTGGGGCTACAGCGAGCAGCCCGCAGAGCAGCGCGGCAGTGCGGGCGGCCTACTCACACTCGGGCAGGGGCAATTGTGGGAATACAGAGAGCACCCCGCAGAGCAGTGCGGCAGTGCGGGCGGCCTACTCACACTCGGGCAGGGGCTAGCTGTGGGGATACAGAGAGCAGCCCGCAGAGCAGCGCGGCAGTGCGGGCGGCCTACTCACACTCGGGCAGGGGCTAGCTGTGGGGCTACAGCAAGCAGCCCGCAGAGCAGCGCGGCAGTGCGGGCGTCCTACTCACACTCGGGCAGGGGCTAGCTGTGGGGATACAGAGAGCAGCCCGCAGAGCAGCGCGGCAGTGTGGGCGGCCTACTCACACTCGGGCAGGGGCTAGCTGTGGGGCTACAGCGAGCAGCCCGCAGAGCAGCGCGGCAGTGCGGGCGGCCTACTCACACTCGGGCAGGGGCTAGCTGTGGGGCTACAGCGAGCAGCCCGCAGAACAGCGCGGCAGTGCGGGCGGCCTACTCACACTCGGGCAGGGGCTAGCTGTGGGGATACAGCGAGCAGCCCGCAGAGCAGCGCGGCAGTGCGGGCGGCCTACTCACACTCTGGCAGGGGCTAGTTGTGGGGCTACAGCGAGCAGCCCGCAGAGCAGCGCGGCAGTGCGGGCGGCCTACTCACACTCGGGCAGGGGCTAGATGTGGGGCACGGCGAGCAGCCCGCAGAGCAGCGCGGCAGTGCGGGCGGCCTACTCACACTCGGGCAGGGGCTAGCTGAGGGATACAGCGAGCAGCCCGCAGAGCAGCGCGGCAGTGCGGGCGGCCTACTCACACTCGGGCAGGTGCTAGATGTGGGGCTACATAGAGCAGCCCGCAGAGCAGCGCGGCAGTGCGGGCGGCCTACTCACACTCGGGCAGGGGCTAGCTGTGGGGATACAGCGAGCAGCCCGCAGAGCAGCGCGGCAGTGCGGGCGGCCTACTCACACTCGGGCAGGGGCTAGCTGTGGGGCTACAGCGAGCAGCCCGCAGAGCAGCGCGGCAGTGCGGGCGGCCTACTCACACTCGGGCATGGGCTAGCTGTGGGGATACAACGAGCAGCCCGCAGAGCAGCGCGGCAGTGCGGGCGGCCTACTCACACTCGGGCAGGGGCTAGCTGTCGGGCACGGCGAGCAACCCGCAGAGCAGCGCGGCTGTGCGGGCGGCCTACTCACACTCGGGCAGGGGCTAGCTGTGGTGCACAGAGAGCAGCCCGCAGAGCAGCGCGGCAGTGCGGGCGGCCTACTCACACTCGGGCAGGGGCTAGTTGTGGGGCTACAGCTAGCAGCCCGCAGAGCAGCGCGGCAGTGCGGGCGGCCTACTCACACTCGGGCAGGGGCTAGCTGTGGGGCACGGCGTGCAGCCCGCAGTGCAGCGCGGCAGTGCGGGTGGTCTACTCACACTCGGGCAGGGGCTAGCTGTGGGGATACAGCGAGCAGCCCGCAGAGCAGCGCGGCAGTGCGGGCGGCCTACTCACACTCGGGCAGGGGCTAGCTGTGGGGCACGGCGAGCAGCCCGCAGAGCAGCGCGGCAGTGCGGGCGGCCTACTCACACTCGGGCAGGGGCTAGCTGTGGGGATACAGCGAGCAGCCCGCAGAGCAGCGCGGCAGTGCGGGCGGCCTACTCACACTCGGGCAGGGGCTAGCTGTGGGGCTACAGCGAGCAGCCCGCAGAGCAGCGCGGCAGTGCGGGCGGCCTACTCACACTCGGGCAGGGGCTAGCTGTGGGGCTACAGCGAGCAGCCCGCAGAGCAGCGCGGCAGTGCGGGCGGCCTACTCACACTCGGGCAGGGGCTAGCTGTGGGGATACAGCGAGCAGCCCGCAGAGCAGCGCGGTTGTGCGGGCGGCCTACTCACACTCGGGCAGGGGCTAGCTGTGGTGCACAGAGAGCAGCCCGCAGAGCAGCGCGGCAGTGCGGGCGGCCTACTCACACTCGGGCAGGGGCTAGCTGTGGGGCTACAGCGAGCAGCCCGCAGAGCAGCGCGGCAGTGCGGGCGGCCTACTCACACTCGGGCAGGGGCTAGCTGTGGGGATACAGCGAGCAGCCCGCAGAGCAGCGCGGCAGTGCGGGCGGCCTACTCACACTCGGGCAGGGGCTAGCTGTGGTGCACAGAGAGCAGCCCGCAGAGCAGCGTGGCAGTGCGGGCGGCCTACTCACACTCGGGCAGGGGCTAGCTGTGGGGCTACAGCGAGCAGCCCGCAGAGCAGCGCGGCAGTGCGGGCGGCCTACTCACACTCGGGCAGGGGCTAGCTGTGGGGCTACAGCGAGCAGCCCGCAGAGCAGCGCGGCAGTGCGGGCGGCCTACTCACACTCGGGCAGGGGCTAGCTGTGGGGCTACAGCGAGCAGCCCGCAGAGCAGCGCGGCAGTGCGGGCGGCCTACTCACACTCGGGCAGGGGCTAGCTTTGGGGATACAGCGAGCAGCCCGCAGAGCAGCGCGGCAGTGCGGGCGGCCTACTCACACTCGGGCAGGGGCTAGCTGTGGGGCACGGCGAGCAGCCCGCAGAGCAGCGCGGCAGTGCGGGCGGCCTACTCACACTCGGGCAGGGGCTAGCTGTGGGGATACAGCGAGCAGCCGCAGAGCAGCGCGGCAGTGCGGGCGGCCTACTCACACTCGGGCAGGGGCTAGCTGTGGGGCACGGCGAGCAGCCCGCAGAGCAGCGCGGCAGTGCGGGCGGCCTACTCACACTCGGGCAGGGGCTAGCTGTGGGGATACAGCGAGCAGCCCGCAGAGCAGCGCGGCAGTGCGGGCGGCCTACTCACACTCGGGCAGGGGCTTGCTGTCGGGCACCGGCACGTGGGGTCGCGCCGCAGGAGACACGCCCCCGGCCAGCGGGGCTCGCAGGTGCATGCTGTCCGGCTCGAACTCGCGCACGCCGCTGGCGGCTGTGATGGGCAGCTGCTGGTGCGGCAGGTTGTCCAGCCACGACTGCTCGCTGAGGTTCGCCCGCGAGTCCGCGGTGCTGTCTTGCCGCCTGCCAACACGTCGGCCCTCAGGTGTATAGTGCGGGCCGAGCGTCTGGCGGGAGGGCGCGGCCAAGGAGGTTCAAACATACCCTTGTGTCTTGATGTTAGCTTTTGCACATACGCCAAGTACATGTATGTCTAGAAGAAAACTACAAAAAACCTAAAATAAATAAACACATATGAAGCAAAAAAAAATTGCTGTTGTCATCAGGATATAAACACCACACAATATTCCATAACAGGAATATTGTCAACAAACAAAGAAAAACAAAGAAAAATGTTCTAAGAGAACGAAAAAAAAAAAAACACCACAAATTATGACAGCACAAAAATATTGAACCCAACACAAAAATTCAGCACAACATTTGAAACGAGACAAAAACACGAAAAAACGTAAAGACGAAACAGACACAATAGTTTTCCAAAACAGAAACAAGCTACTTTTCGGGCACTGCTATCTGCTCCCGTCTTCAGGCAGAGACGCACATGGTACGAAAACACAGGTGCGGCATTGTTCTCTAAGAGTGCCCCTATATAAATATATATATATACACACACCAGCGTCATACAATTATTAATTATTTTAGAACAGTAGTGTAACCGGGCCTCTTCGATACGGCAGTGTTTGGTTCCGTAGGGCTGCGCCCGTTCCAAACAACGCGGTTCCGGTTCTCAAGACTTCAGATCTGCACTATACACTACACAGTTAGTGGTCCTTAAAACCCGAGCACCTATATTCTACCCTTAACTCTTTTGATATTTATTACATTTCGAATCAAATTCAAATATTTCTCAACTTTTATAAATAATAATAAAGAGAATATTGATATGTGAATATATAATCAATATGGCAAATTAACGTTATAAAAATGTATAGAATGAATTAAGATAACATTGCATATTACAATAAGAACTGCTATACATAAGGTGTAGTTTGAAGGGAAATGACTCTCTCATATAATCTAAATTTAATCTTCTTTTTTCCAATTATTTGGCCAATATATTTTTTAATTGCTACTTATTTCCAAATATGGGTGAAATGTTAGGAACTCATTATTTTACAAACTTAAAAGTAAAATTATAACAATAATAAAAAATTATTACACTAATTTCACATAAATGATAACGAAATATGAACTCTTCTTTAAATTACACACATAAAAATAATACAGCAAACTAATGATATGAATTAATTTAGCAGCAGACAGGGCGGGGCAAACACCATTGCCAAAGCCTAATGTTGATTCCTTATGAGAGCTATTTTTTTATTGCCAACTGTTGCACAGTGCGTGTGGAAAGCTGGCAAGCTTGTTAGTGAAGAGACATGGCAGAGAGAAGGCGACGGGAAGCCTATGATGTACATTCTATATCGCACAGACCCGAATACTCACGTTGGCAAGCCTTCTTTTCACAGGCGAGAGAGCCGAGAGCCAAACCCGAAGTTCATGCTCGCTTTTTTCCCCCCCGTTCTATCTCATTGTATAAACCGGTGTGGCATTAAATTTTGCGGTCGACTAGGATAGGTTAGCTACATTATAAATACTTCAAAACATTGTGGAAGGTTGGTTATATTAGGCAAGTATAGCTACATTAAAAATACTGTAAAATCATTTTATGGTTGCTTAGCAAATAACTTTTTAATATGTAGCTATCCAGGGCTAGGAAACCGTTTACATGATTTCACAGTATCTTTAATGTAGCTATCCTAACCAAATCAACCGTCCACAATGTTTTAAAGTATGTATAATGTAGCCAGTGGCGTAGCCAGGATTTGTGTATGGGGGGTGTTAAGAAGCATGCCCCCCCCCCTGCTTTAATCCGGGGGGGAGGGGGGGGCTTCTTCCCCGGGAAAATTTGGATTTTAAGGTGTAAAATAGTGCTATTTTAGCAGTTTTCGGTTCTTAAATTTAAATATTGTAATGGTAAAAATTTTATTAATTATAATATGAAATTTGTTTGAGTGATGAATAAGAAATTAATTAAATATTTCGTGCTAAGAGGGGGGGGGGGCTGAACCCCTAACCCCCCCCCCCTGGCTTCGCCCCTGAATGTAGCTAACCTAACATTATTGACCATTAGTTATCATGAGTTGTATATTTATTTACAATGAACAAAAAAAACTCGAAGATGCACGATCGAGCGTTTGGCTCTCTCGTGTGTGAAAAGAAAGGCTTGCCAACGTGAGTATTCGGGTCTGTGCGATATAGAATGTACATCCTAGGCTTCCCGAAGGCGACACGTACGAGCGAGACCTGCTGTTGAGGAGCCTCCAGGCGACCAGCAGGGAGGCGGTGAAGACCAGAGTGACGCCCAGGGCAACGCCCAGCCACACCAGCATGGACACCTGGGCGTCAGGGGCGTCGTACACCTGCAGGCCCAGCTGCGCCAGGCGGGCGCTGCCCCGCGCCTGCTCCTCCCACATGGCGCAGATGCTGCTCGCGGTCAGCTGGTAGCCCGAGGGCGTGTCCACCGGCACCGCCAGCTGCAGCCTGGTGCACAGCTGGCTGTCGGGCCAGCTGAGGGCGCATCTCTCCACCAGCCGGAACACCACGTTCTGCTCCCTGCGACACGTCAGCACTCCTCACACGTCCGGCGGCGAGCCTTTCCCAGCCTTCCCTCTACCTTCCTCCAACCTTTACCCCTCCTTCCCCCAGCCTTCACCCAGCCTTCCCCCATCCTTCCCCCAGCCTTCCTCCATCATTCCCCCAGCTATCCCCTTGCCAGTGGCGTGCCCAGGATTTTGCTCTGGGGGGGGGGGGGGGTCAGGCAGAAAGCTAGGGCCTTTCCGGGGGGCCTCGGGGGTATGGAATACCCCCCAGCTAGACGGGTGGTCCGGGGGTCCTCCCCCGGGAAAATTTTGAAAAATACGTGTTCAATATTGCTGATTTAGGCTATCTAAAAATACTGGCCGTAACTTCATAAAAGTCATTTCGGGTGAGTCCATTATTTATGAGCTTGTCGGGAGGAATGCTTCGTATATATCCGTTTACAGTAGTTTAGTTACGCTAAAAATGAAAAGTGAACTAAGTTTAATTAAACATTTATGCTTGTGTCTGAATTTTTTTTAATATCATACAAAATATTTTTTTTTTCATTTTATGATTTTAATATTAAAATATTTTTAGCCCTGGGGGGGGGGGGGGTCCGGTCCCGCTCGTCGTCCCCCCTAGGCGCGCCCCTGCCCCCTGCCATCCCCCCGTCTTTCCCCTCCGAGCGTCTGTTCACGAGAAGTATTCCACACCACGTTGAGTTCGGGACTGTGGTTCTGTTTCCGTGCTTGATCTTTAAACTTTTTCAAGTTTTACTTCTCTAGGGGGTTATGAAAAAAATTACGAGAGTGAATTTTCACAAGGACCGCGCACGATACAACAAAATTTTCACAGGATAAAAAAAAGGCTACATACAAAAAAAATGATATATGTGCTTTTAAATCTTATACTTTTTTGATTGATATTGAATACTAGTCTATATAATTAAAAAAATATTTATTGTGAATATTAGTGATATAAATTGTGTTTATAAACTTTTTAAAGTTATTTTGTTATGAGTGAGGTTATGTTCCCGTATGTTTAATTTATTTGCATTATAATTCATTACATTAATATTATTTTAATAAATAATAAAAATTACTAAATTATAATAAACATTCAGCATATTTATTGCTTTTCTTTTTTAATTATAATTTGTCTGGATTACAATACTAAATTAAATGATAAATATTATTCACGAGTTTAAATTAATATTGAATACTTAATTTTAATTTATTTTATTTTATTGAATTCATACTTTACCAACTGTATTTATAATATCACTCCAGTCCTTTTATCATATTAATTATATTAATTATTTGCATACATGATTAAAATTAGGTTTTTTTTATTACACCAAGTAAGTAGGATATAACTTTTAACGCACGTACATAGGCATACACGCACTTTTTTTTTAGTGAGAGTGAAAATTGCTAAATGCAGATGCATTTATAATAAATGTTTCCAACGATTCTTCCTGTAGAGAATTTTAAAAGTGCAATAGGTACATTATAATCATTTGAATATTAAGGTCACCATTTAAATTCTCGTTGTTGCCCTCTGCATTAAGATATGATTGAACGACAATGTATTTATTTTATTTATTTATTTAGCAACGTGCCTACATTTCGGCCAAGCGCAGGTTTTTTAAAGAGAGCATGTTTATTTCGTACACGTGTATTTTAAAGTTTCAATCGCAATAATTAATATTTTAAATTATAATTAAAAATAGAAATGTTTTAACTAACTGAAGCTACATAACCATAGTTATCCAACGTACTCTCAAAGGCTATTTTGTTTGGACTCAAGTTTTTGATGTGAAACATCTTAGCTCTGTAAACTGCATTTGGTAGGGGTAATTTCGTCAATGCGACAGAAGTTAAAATGTGCTGTCATTATTGGCAAATGGCGCGAACCAAAGTTCACAAAGACAAAGGGATACTTTATATTATCAACCGTTTAGTGATTTTTAACAAGATGAGCAGTTTTTTAAATAAAATGCCTTGGAGAAAATCAGATTTAAAACCAGGGTTTATATTTCGCTTTTATCGGAGTCGTTTCATTATAATAGTTTAAAAATTTCGCTCCGCAAATCGGATGATTCTATAGTCGACTTATCTGCTCCGGCAACGAATTCTGGCGGTGGGTGAAGAAACTATACGTTTGATTCGCGTCCAGAAACGTAGTTTAAAACACTTTTTTTTTGTGTATATTAATCAGGCTCGGCATCATTTTGAAGAATGCTGACGCTAATGTTTATGTTCGAGTTTCATATTACTAGAGACCGGAAAATTTCGCGAGTTCATTTCGCGATAGGCTAAAATACAAATAGTTATACCTCAGTGCTGCCTCTGCCATTGGCTCACGACTCACCTGGATGACTCTGGGCCAATGAGAAACACCCAACCTAAGGCTTTATCGAATCACAGGCTGCCACGTTGGGACGTCTCACAAGACAGCAGCCAATGAGTGGGTGGCATTTGACCAAGAGTACGCAGAATTATGGAGTTCGTCCTGCAGGTTTTTCCGGTCCCTGGTTATTACAGGTGTATTGGCGACACGAGAGAACACTGGAAGACGGCCTCGGACGCAGGAGGTCGCGACCTTGAGGACACTCACGTGATGTCCTGCAGGACGCTGATGTTGTGCTCCCGGCAGTACGCCTGCGCCATCTCCTTCACCGAGGTGCGCAGCTCCGCGCTGTACTGCAGGAACTGCGCAGACAACCCTCTCCAGCGTACCTCTCCCCCGAGAGATCGTCTTTTTTTTTTTTTTTTTGACGTGATAACGTCTTATGAATCGACGAACGCCGGTCTGCACGCACGGAAAAAATTGTAACGTTCCCGCCTTGAGCCGAGCGTGCAAGAACCGGCCAACCACCGTGCGAGAAAATCTTCCATAGTTTCAAACAGGTTAAGGCGGGCCTTTTTAACTAATTGTTCGTGATTATATTTGAACAAATTATTTAAATTAAATTTGCAAAAAAAAATACTGTAAATAATATTTGAATATTAAAAAGTATGCAATTTTTCATCAATGTTTTCTTTTGACGTTATCACGTAAAATTATCGTCCGTAAAACGTCTTTACAGGTAACCCCCCCCCCCCATTTTTTTTATTAGGCACGGTTACTCGTGTTACTTACTGCTTAACGGCTTTAGGCAAACAAGTGTATTATGAAACTAAATAAATTGAAACCTAATGTATAGCAAAACAAAATTAATTGTAACAATAGAAATAAAGTAAAGGTAGGTACCTAAATGTACCTAAAGGTAGGTACCTGTTAAGGCACGTCGACATTCTTCACTCGTCAGGCACAAACAGACGGGGAAACAGATGTCAGTTCCCGAAACGTCACAACTGTTTTTATCTTTGCTGTCGTCGCGGTTTTGTCCACGTTGTCTGTTTGTTTCTGTGGTACACAAGGCCTTTTATTTGTTTGGTCTTTAATTAATGTTCTTGTTGAAACTGTATCGTCTGTGTCCATCTGCGCTGTGATATTTTTCTGAATAATTTCTTCCACGGAATTTTCTTTGCTGTCTAAGTGTTTATAACTTTTACATCGGCTGATTTTGGCTTTTGTGTGTGTTTGCATATTATTTTTTGTACATTATTGAGTTTTTGACGTGACAACGTCTAATAAATCGATGAACGCCGGCTGCACGCACGAAAAAGGATGACTCATCGTCCCGTTACGCTCATTGTACGCTTGCGCCGTATCTATCTCTCTTCCACTCGATTGGAAAAACCATCGATTTGACTTTTTCGAGGCACATTAAACTTGAAACACTCCCATTCGTTTACTAATTTTCCTATCATCGTCCTATCCTTAACAGAATAACACAGATAGGAAGAAGTTCAATAGCAAACATGTATAAAATTTATAGTTAATATAATCCCTTCGTTAAAGTAATAAACATATTTTAATTAATGAGTGCAAATAAAAGTAAATTTATCGATTAAATTGTAGATTTCATTTCACTCCTTCTTTGTATCCATACAAAATAGTGATAATTCAATAAACATGATTCAATTTTATTCATAAAAGTATGCAATCATTTCATCAATGTTTTGTTATGACGTTGTCACGTTAAACTATCGTCCGTAAACCGACTTTACAGACAACCAATTTTTTTTGTACATTATTTTTTTTGTAGATATTCAGTGTAACCAGCAATGACGTACCTATGCCGTAAATTAACTCAAACCGGGCAAAAAGTTTAGGAAGGACGCTATGGCTTCATATCATTAATGTATCTTCACAAATTGAGAGAAATCTTCGCAAAGTTATGGGAACTGAGTTAATTTACTTTTTACACGAACTCGCAAGAATTATTCTGTAGTATTTATAAAATATTAAAAAAAATACTTTTTTTAAGTCTGCAGCAAAAACACCGTTCTTCGTTACACGCCTAAATTCAAAAATATCGCAAAGAAACAATTTATTGAGGAAGATATCAGCAACATAATCACCTATACCAGTGCGTGCCTTTTAATAAATAAACAATTTCTCGAGAGTTGATTACATTGAATAATTTATTAAGTATATGTACAGTACAAAATGAATGAATAATAGATAGGTTATTTAGAAGTATTGTTTTACAAAATTATAGCATCTTCGAAGAGACCAACTCCTTCACCGTTGTGTGGCTACTGAAGCAAAACGAATGCATTTTCTACAATTGAAATAATCCGTAAATTTGCTCCTTTCGTGAAGTCCTTGTGTTCTTGCGCAGATCGCTAGAGCGTGCTAGCTAGGAAAGCTCTTCCGCCGAGCCAACATAATGCCCCTGCGTTGCCAACGGTAGCACACGCGATGTGGGTACACTAACCTCAACATTCGAATACTTTTGAGTACCTACGAGAAGTTCTCAGTTGGGGTGTCATTCATGCACACACACATACAAAGTATGAACACGAAAATATTGCTGCCTTCTTTAAAACAAATATCCTATACACTGTTCTGTCAAATCTCATAATAGCGTGACATAAAATTTTATAGTATAAATGCAATATTGAAATGGAATTTTCAGGTTAAAGGTTCGTGTAAAATCACTGTAAATATTACTTTAATATAAATATGGCTACTTAAATTAGTGTTGTGCTTTAATAATGTAGCCGAAACTTTTTTTTTTTTTCACGAGGGAAAGTCTGACTGTATGTCCCCACGCTACTATTAAGCTGCAACTTGTTCCTGTGGTTCTCCAGAGATCCTTAGTAATGTAGCGTATAAATGCGGGGATGTTTAATGTAAATGTGTTACAGCCAGGGAAAAGACTGTTTTCCACCCAAGAGAACGTTGTTCAATGTTTATATGTTACGTATGCTCTAGCACTACGTACATGATGACTTCTTCGTGGCGCCTAACCGCGCAGCCGATGCTACCCGGCCAACATGGATTCTCGCACGCCGCACACCAATTTTGGTAGCAGAGCGTGGTTTCGATCCACGGACCTCGGGGTTATGGGCCCTGGTGTAGTGCGAGAGCATACGTAACATATTCCCTGAATGCGGGCACATCTGGCAACACTGCGCGCACATCTGGCAACACTGCGCGCACATCTGGCAACGCTGCGGGCACTCACGTCTGCGGGGCTCCTGCCGCGCAGGAAGACGGTGCAGGTGTCGGCCACGGAGGGCGGCGCGCTGGGCAGGGTGGAGGGGGGCGGCGTGGGCGGCTGCGTGGTCGTCAGCGGGCCTGCGCATGCGGGGAACACCACATAACTTAGAAAGTCACAACTTAGAACTGTCATAACTTAGAAACACGTAACTTAGAAACACGCAACGCAGAACCACACAACTTAAAAACGTCATAATGTAGAAAGTCACAACTTAGAACTATCACAACTTAGAAACACACTACTTAGAACTGCCATAACTTAGAAACACGCAACGCAGAACCACACAACTTAGAAACGTCATAACGTAGAAAGTCACAACTTTGAACTATCACATCTTAGAAACACACTACTTAGAACTGGCATAACTTAGAAACGCGTAACTTAGAAACACGCAACGCAGAACCACACAACTTAGAAACTTCATAAAGTAGAAAGTCATAACTTAGAACTGTCATAACTTAGAAAATTCTAAGTTGTGTGTTTCTAAGTTGTGTGTTTCTAAGTTATGACATGTTTTCCGGAACATGTCCGGCTTTCCGCACCTCCTCCCTCCCTGTACCTGCACCTCAAAGGTAGAATCAGGGAACAGCTGATAGACGTGTTAGAATAGGCCTATCAAAGCTTCGACACAAACTTGTTGCCTATCTCAAGGATCCGTGTTGCTTGAAAGCACGCCCCTCCACCTGCCCAGCTGACGCCAGACAGGTTTCTCAGGTACACATGGACAATCTAGGTTGCCCATGACAGATTATCTTGTAGCTTTATAGAAAATAATCATATTATAGATTATGTATGTTTACTTAAAGACTACTCTGGATATAATCCTTTTTATAAGGTTTGCAAGAGTAGTTTATTTATATTTATTGCACACATGATTATATTTTTAACACACATATATATATATATTATATAATATAATACAGTTTATATTATATAATAATTCATATCCTTTTAGCTTGCTTATACAGGTTTCCAGGGCGTTATTCTGTCATAATTCTTATTCTTATTTTCAAAGAGAGATCTGGTGTATATTTTTAATTCTCTTATTCTTAATTAATTCTTTTCAGTTCATTTATCTAATTTGATATAATATTCCGGCTGTTCGATTACACTATACACAAGAAGAACAGCCAAAGAAACTTGTGTAGGAGATTCAAAGAGTTATTTTATTTTTCTGTAGTAAGTTATTCCGTATCGGAAAGCAGATCTTCCATCAGAGATTGTTCGTGCATCCAACTATCGAAACGCTCCAGTCTCTTGGATACTTCAAAGGTGTAATTTCTCCATATGTCATAAGTCTTCTTATCTCTCACAATTTGATTAATATCCTTAATATCAACATCCTCCATAGCCATCTTCCTTGTGTACTTGTTTCGTATGTCTTCTATTTTAACGCAATCATTTAGAACATGCTCTACTGTGTCTTCTTCCATGCACACAGGGCACATAGGGCTTTCCACTAAGTTAAAAGAGTTTAATTTGTGTTTAAAATTCCCGTGACCTGTTAGGAATTGTGAAGTGTAGTGGTCAGTACTTATCCATGAAAATTTCATCCGTTCTTCTATTGAAGGGAATATATTGTATGTATGCCTTCCCTTGTCAGAGTTTCGCCACCTTTCTTGCCAGATTTCAATATTTTCTATGTGAATTCTGCGATATTTTGAAGCAGTGTATTCCTTGTTCATCTTTAATATCACAACTTTTGCTCTTTCTTGTATTAGTAGGTCTATAGGTAAGGCTCCAGCGATAACCTGCAGTGCTTCTAAAGACGTAGTTCTGTAGCTTTTTGTTACAGCAATTAGAGCTGTTCGTTGGGATGAGTTTAACCTTCTTCTTACATGTGAATTGCGTAGTAGTTCATACCAGACTGAGCAAGCATAGGTAAGTATGCCCAGGTATACTCCATTGTACAGTGTTGTCATAGTATTAGTGCTCAATCCTACATTTGTAGGTTTATGACTCCTTATTTTTTGCATTAACAGTAGGGCCTTTTGTGATGCTTCTTGTATGTGTTCTTGGTATCCTGTTCCCGTTGTGATTTGTACCCCTAGATACTTAACTTTTGGTTTTATCTTCACTATTCGTTCTTGAAATCTTATTAAAGGTGGTCTGTCTTTATGTAATTTTCCCTTTAGTAATACGCCTTCAGTTTTTTCAGATGATATAAGAAGTCGGACACTGCTTGCCCAGGTGTTGATAGAGCGTAGAATAATTTCTGCTGTCTGCTCTAATTCGTAGCGTGAAGTAGCGGGTATAATGAGCAAGCCATCATCTGCATAGCCATATATAATGTTATTTACTGGTAACTCAATTTTCAGAAGCTCATCAAATATTATATTCCATAGTAGCGGACCAAGGACTGAACCCTGAGGACAGCCCATGGAGAGCTTCTTTTCCACAACTATGTGGCCCAATCGACATTCACACTTTCTATCTTGCAGAAAGCCCCTTATGGCGGCATACAGGTTCTTAGGTGTGTTAAGATTCTTTAAGCGCCATAATACTTGAGGCCACCAAGCGTGGTCGAATGCTCCTGCTATATCTATCGTCACTCCAAGCACATATTTTTCTTGTAGGTTTTTAATATATTGATTTACATCGTATAGCGCTTTTTCTGTACTATACCCTCTTCTGAAGCCATACTGCTGTTTATCTATTCCCTGTATTACTTCCAAATAAGCTGTTAGTCTTGCATTAATGAGCCGCTCATAAATTTTTCCCATGTTAGGCAGCATAGTTAAAGGCCGGTATGACTTAGTTAATTTCGGGTCCTTAGCATTTCCCTTGTATATGATTTTGAGAACTCCTTCCTTCCATATTTTTGGAAATGTTCCTGAAGATAAGCATAAATTATACAGATGTAACAGTACTTCCTTGATTCGAGGGTAAGCTCGCCAAATTAACTCAGTTGTTATATTATCTTTACCTGGTGCTTTTCGTGGTTTTAACTCTTTAATGATCTTGTCAAGCTCTTGGATGGTGAAAGAAACTGTGTCTTCTGTATCAGGCAGTTCTTTCATCGCTTCTCTCTTCATCTTTTGAATATTCGTATCTTCATCTGGGTTGTCATTAGGTAGTAAATCATGTAGAATAGTTTCCAAATTTTCTGTAATGTCAGTAATTTGTCTATTTGCCATCATCATCCCAGGGATTTCAAAAGAACTTCGTACTTTGCCAGCCATCACCTTGTACACATATCCCCAAGGGTCCATATTCCCCTTGTTAAGGACAAGTTTTTCCCAGTATACCTTCTTCTTTAATAAAATATCTTTCTTATATTTCTTTCTCCTTATTCTGTACTGTTGTAAAATTAAAAGTTTATAAAATCCATTTGCCGCTCTCTTCATGATTCTTCTTAGTCTTTCCAGATCTCTTCTAGTTTCTTCTAATTCAACATCCCACCAGGGATTTCCAGGAATAATTTTCGTTTGTTTCCTAAAGCATTTCTCACAGATATTCTGTAATATAATTGTTAATCTCATGGCGAGTGCTTCTGCGGAGTTATATACATCTTCTTCATGTGATAATTCATTTATTTTGCTTGTTATTAATTCATCAAACTTCTTCCAATCCGCGTTCTTATGTATGTACCGTGGACTTATTATTATGGGAGGCATCTCAGTTCTTTGCAATTGGATTTCATAAGTCATCAATCTGTGGTCACTTGAACTGTCCAGATGAATCTTCCATTCATTGACTCTTTCTTTCATGTTGTTATCAGTCAATGTCACATCAATGAAAGTCTCAGTATTAGTTGCTGGTGATAGATATGTTCCTGTTAATGGATCATCATTAATAACATATAGATCTCTTTCCATGATAAAATCGTTCATGATCTCACCTTTTTCGTCATTCACTGGTGAATTCCAAAAAGAAGATTTTGCATTTGTGTCTGCACCAATTATTATATTTTCATGTCCAATTGTATCCAATATTGAATTAAGCTTATCAATATGTACTTCAATAGGATCTGAGAAATGAAAATAGGATGAGATAACGTATATTTTCATCATCCTCATCTGCATGATCATGCAAACATGATGTTCATTAGAAATGCCGGAGAGTAACATCGTAGTTAGAGTTTCATTTCTAATCCAAATTGCCGATTTCGGATTATCTCCTATTGCATATATTAAACCATGGATTCCTGTAACTTGCCCACGTAATACATAGGGTTCTTGTAATAAGATCACATCAAGCTTCATTTTTTCTGCAATCTTATTTAATTCAGCACTGACAACAGCTGAACGTTGTGCGTTTAGTTGCCCTATTTTTATGTTATTTTCATATTTCACCATAATTAGTTCTTTCTATTTCTCTTTCGTAAGCTCTCTTATAGGCAGGGCAATCAGTGCTATCTACCCTATGCTCGTGTGGTTTATTCTCTCGTCTGCAATTTGCACACTTATTTCCTTCATTTTTATTACTACATTCTGTATACTTATGCCCATCAAGTCCACATATAGAGCAGATAGTTTTGCTTTTACATTTATGTGCGGGGTGTCCGTAATTCTGACAGTTGAAACATCTAGTTATTGACACAAAATCCCTAATTTTACATGCAGAAAAACCAATATACATATGTGTTCTGCTTAGCAAGATATTCCTTATTTTAGGTGTGCATTCAATGACAAGGTGCACTGTTTCTTTATTATCCTTTCTGCCGCGTCTTGTTCGCACCATGAAACCAGCTCTGAACTCCTCCAGTGAGACTTCATCTGCGCTCAGATTCTGAGCAAATATTGTGCCAGCTATATCAGGGTTATCGAACTCCCTAGGCACGTCGTACATAATAACTTTCGGGCCCTGCTTTGTAGGGCGCTCAGTACGTAGTCCTAGTTTAGATATTTTCTCATCTTTTTGCAGTTTTTCAATCGTGCTGGAGTCTTGTGCTTCGATTATAATTCCTCCTTTCGAAATTTTCCTTATTCCTTTGAATTTCAGCCCATTCTTTATTGGATCAATGTTCTTTAAGATCTCTCTTTTGGTGGTGTCACTTGTTTGAGTTTCGTCACTTGGCAGGACAATCAGCAACTCCTTCTTCTGTTTAGGTATGATCTGTTGACGAGTAGTCCCTCCAATTTCAGCTGCACTTGTTACTTCCGCATACGTCTTCCTTATCACAGGGCCTTTACTTAATTCTATCCCCTTTATCACTCCGTTAAGCCGGGAATTGTCTATCAGAACCTTATCTAATAGGCCTTTTAGCTGTGTTACTCTGGGCAGAATATAGTTTGTAGATGCTTTGTTAACCTTAGATATCTCTGTGGTCGTGTAGGTGGTTAGCTCAATTATTAATTTTTCAGCACATGAAAGCACCTCCTGTTCATCCCATTTAGGGTTTATCACAAACTCTTCAGTCGATTCTTCCTTCTCAGCCGTAGTTTTGTCTTTCCTGAAGATTTCCCTTATCATCATTTTAACTATAGTAGGGTCTTGTTCACATATTATGGGACCAACAGATAGCAGCCATTTTCTTTCAGTTAAATTTGGTACTGGTTCCTTAGCCCAGTTTACTTTCTTATCCAGCAATTTGTCAACCAGTATGGTCACTCTCTTCAAGTCCAATCCTCTGTCCTTAGTGTAATCCGTCAAAAGGGTTTTCCTTTCGGACCAGTCTCCTTCTATTGGATGTTTAACTGCCTCTTGCAAATCTTCATGCCAATGCTTTCGATCCATCGTAGAACCAGCGGGCTCACACTGTCTAATCAGTACTATTGACTGTCTGGCATGCGTTAAAGCAGGAGGCTATCACCCCAAGCCAGCTGCCCTCTTAGCCGCTGTTGGTCTTATAGCAGCACACAGAAAAAAACCCGGCTGACTGATAGCCAACAGTCGTTGCCACCCACGGACCAACTTTGAGGTGGGGCAGTGCCCGATACCCTTTAACCTCTCTCCAAGAAAATTTCAATTCCAATTCCAATTCAATGCTCCCATTCACACCAAATCAGCAAAACAGAACGCAGTTGATTATGCAAACCTTTGCGTAAACAACCACGAACGCCCACTCAAGACAAGGTGCAAAATGGGGGGTTTAGCTCGAGGTATAGAGTATGAGCCCATGACAGCACCACCACGCAGCAGACACCCACTGTCCGTGCCGAAGGCGAGCGAGAAGCCCTCCAGCTGCGCCAGCAGGCCTGCCTCGCCCGCCGCGTGGAAGTGCAGGTGCAGCTGCGGCGAGCCTAGTGCGCGCAGTCGCCGCGGGGAGCGCAGTCGGCCCACCAGCACGGCCGCCGCCGCCGTAGCCAGCGGCCTGCCGCCTGCACACACCGCACACTGCCACGTACACCGCGTGCCTCCCATCCACATAGTGCGAAACAATCGAAACAAATTGGTTGTCTGTGAAGTCGGTTTACGGACGATAGTTTAACGTGACAACCTCATTACAAAACATTGATGAAATGATTGCATATTTTTATGAATAAAATTGAATCATTTTTATTGAATTATCACTATTTTGTATGGATACAATGAAGGAGTGAAATGATATCTACAATTTAATTGATAAATTTACTTTTATTCGCACTCGTTAATTCAAATATGTTTATTACTTTAACGAACATTATTTTAACTATAAATTTTATACATGTTTGCTATTTAACTTCTTCCGATCTGTGTTATTCTGTTAAGGATAGGACGATGATAGGAAAATTAGGAAACGAATGGGAGTGTTTCAAGTTTAATGTGCCTCGAAAAAGTCAAATCGATGGTTGTTCCAATCGAGTGGAAGAGAGATAGATGCGGCGCAAGCGTACAATGAGCATAACCGGACACAGCGTAAATGTACAATGTGCGTAACGGGACACTTTTTCGTGCCTGCAGCCGGCGTTCATCGATTTATTAGACGTTGTCACGTCAAAAACATCATCCTTTCATTTTTTTAGATCTAAAATATTTTTCTTGCCAAAGTCGGTATTAAATGTTTTTGCGCGGGGGACACCCCAAGACCCGAACAGTTCCGAAGTTTACCGAAGAAAAAGTTTAGGTTAGGTTCAGTCAGTGTTATAAATAATAGTTCTTTATTTTTTTTTCCCCGTTAGGGCAGTTTAGATCATCATTTCTAAAAGGAATGGTTGATTAAAAACAATGTTATCATTATTTAAAATACTATATGACTGTAAAATTTAAAAAAAAAATACGAGTGATCGGCAAATTTCGGAGAACTTCGGAACTGTTCAGGTGTAGCTCTCATCCCAGCGCGCGGTTCGATGCCCGGGTCGGCCATGTTGCTTCCTACAGACTTCTCCAGGCGAATATCGGGCTGTATGTTGGCTGTACATCATGGCCAGGGCTGTCGAGAGAAACCAGTGACCGGGGGAAAATTATTTAGTAACCCCTCCCCCCCCCATACCCTTGGTCACACACACACCATGTTGATATTTATTCTTATTTTCGTTATTGCTTTTTATTTAAGGGCTATTTCTAAAAAAACATTTAACTCGATACCTCCCTTGCATCTGTTGTTCTGCCACAAATATTTACAAGAGATAATTAATTAGTGTAATATCATGGGTGTAAAAAGTCGCGGAAAATCGGTGGAAAATATTGTGGGGGAGGTATCGAGTTAAAGTTTTAAAAGTGGCCCTTTAAAGTAATAAATAAAAGCGAAAATAAATATGACGGTTACTAAAATCCGTAAACGTTAGTGCGGCCATAACTGCAAATGTGACTTACGTGTATTGTATAACTTGTCTAATAGCAACAGACTAGTAATTTCGTACTTCTATCAGGGAAACTCATGCATTAAAATAATGCTCTGGTCATGACCGATTCCTTAAGCCCGTTCTACAATGGCACGTAAACGGAGACATATCACGTAAACGGAGACGGATCGCATGGAACATTTCACTATCGCGTCCGCTGCTTCCGCTGTGCATGGAAACGTAACAAATGGCAACCAAAGAGACTTCATATTAATTTAATTAAAAATAATATATTATTCATCGAGATAATAACAAGAACATAATTTACATATATAATATAAATAAACTACAAAGTAATAATAGAACACTAGATATTCTTGCTTGCACTTGAAACATTTTTAACTTATTTATAACGTAAACAAACATGGCTACGATCGCACCCAAATAGTCGGCTCCTATTGGTCGCACGGAGCAACAACGTAAACGTAAGAGCTCGGTATTGCCGAGCTAATGCGTACGGGTCCGTCTCCGTCTGCGTGCTATTGTGGAAACTCTGTTCCGTGAGATCCGTTCTTCGTTTACGTGACACGGTAGAACCAAGGAGCATGTATTACTGTATATTAGCTCCATGGGTAGAACGGGCCTTAGTATGGATGAGTAGAGAGAGACACGAAAAATACGCGGAGTCAACAACCTCTAGCATAGCCTCCAAAACCATATGCTTTTATAAAAAAAACACATGTTCATTGTCTCCTGATAGATAGAGACCGGAAAAATTCGCGAATTCATTTCGCGATAGGCTAAAATACAAATAGTTATACCTCAGTGCTGTCTCTGCTATTGGCTCACAACTCACCTGGATGTCTCTGAGCCAATGAGAAACACCCAACCTAAGGCTTTATCGAATCACAGGCTGCTACGTTCGGACGTCTCACAAGACAGCAGCCAATGAGTGGGTGACATTTGACCGAGTGTACGTAGAACTATGGAGTTCATCCTACAGGTCATTAAACCCGCGAATTTTTCCGGTCCCTATATATATATATATATATATATATATATATATATATATATATATATAACATTTTCCTGTCTCTATGGGTGAGCTCAGGTACTCCATACCATAACAAATTGCAAAGAGTCTCTGGGCGGCACTCAATAGAGTGCTGGCTCGGGGCCTCAAGCAGACCAAAAAAAAGTGTGTGAGTTGTGACCGTCAGTGGCGGGCCAATTGTCGACGAGGCCGCACCCACCTGGGCTGACGACGAGGTAGTCGCCCGGCGCGACGAGCAGCGAGCGCACGGTGAGCTCGGCCTGGTAGCCGTCGGCCACCGTCACGGCGCGGGTCCAGTCGCCGCAGGCCAGCAGCGCCGAGTAGTTGGCTTCCAGCCGAGCGCCTGACGTCACCAGCTCCTCGCCGCTGCACGCCGTCGCGTCCAGCACTGCACACGTGTGGCTTCACCATTGGCAATGGGACACCTAGGATGCACATCAAGTCCTGCCATTCCCGATCACACCCGAACAATTCACCTTCGGCCAACCTCGGGATTTGTTTTATTTGTGCTGACCGGCGGCGGAGTGAGTGGTCAGTGCAACCACTCACCACCAGGGGCGCTTGCGTCCCTGGTCAATAAATCCAGTACTGGACAAAAAGCAAAGCGGACCACGAGTCCAAGTGCCCAACCCCCCGCATGGTAGACTCTTTTCTACTCTGTCCAACACTTCATCCAGACCATCCTCTTGTCTCCTGTAAATTCCTACACGTAATGCATGCCAATTTGCATCCCGCATGAATGTGCCCAGGGTTTTCCCTGTGTCTATGCAGGTTTTACCTGGGCCCAACCTATCTCTAGTTATAGTCTAGATTTAAGAGTGAGGGGAGTTAGTCATGGCGCCAATCGCTGCCATGGCTGGCCAATCCCCTCCTAGCACATGATGCATGCGACCCTCTCCTTGCATGGCTAATCCCAGCATGACTAGGCGTATAGGCTTCGGCCTGAGACGCACCTAGGTCCCTCCCTAACCCGGACCCCTCCAAAATACACTTAGTTTTAGTTAGGTTAGAAAAAAAATCGCGGAAGCCATGGCTGGCCAGTAAACCCCAATAGCACACAATGCACGCGCCCTTGTCCTGCATGGTTAACAACCCGCATGGTAGAGTGTATAGGCTTCGGCCTGAGACACACTTAGGTCCTCCCATAACCTGGACCCACCCCTTACACACTTAGAATAATTTAGGCTAGGAAAAAAACCGCGCAGGAAAATTGAATTCAAATATTAAAAGTGGTCGGTTAGGTTAGCTACATTAAAACACTTCAAAATACTATGGACGGTTAGTTAGGTTAGTATAGCTACATTAAAATAAACAGAGAAATATAAATATATATATATATAAATAAACCCGAGGTTGGCCGAAGGTGAATATTCGGGCGTGTTCGGGCAGGGACAGAACTTGATGGACATCTGGAGTTCGCTTCGAGCCTTGGCCGAGGACGGACGCGTCAAGCGGAGCTGCGAGATTCCAGGAACAGCCTGTTTACTCGCACACAGGCCAGGTGGTATTCCCAGGTTTTTCTAAGAAGTGTAAGCGTGCAAAACAACCCGGGTTGTAGCTAACCCTACAGCCTAGCCACAACCCGGCTTAATCCCGGGTGTGTGGTCAGTGGGTGTTAGTGCGTTGTAGGGTGTAACTAGCGACATGACTGACCAGTTAAGTGACGAGCAGGTGATGCAGGAGTGCATCGATGTGCCCCTGCCGAGCAACGACAAAACTGAAATGTCTAGCGACGACGGCTTCACTACAGTCGTCTCAAAAAAACAAAAAACGGGAGGAAAGGACGAAGACTGCGCCCCCCACTGACGAACCCCGCGATCGCCAGGCAGCAGGCCGAGCGACTTCGCAAGCAGCCCGTCAGAAGGGCAAACAACTCGGCCAGTCAAACGGCCGCCAACACGTCCGCAGGTTCGAGCCCTGCCCCGCCAAACCCTGCCCCTCAGGCAAAGAAAATGCAGGTGAAACCCCTGTACGTATTCGTGGATTCTGGCCACAGCTACCCGGCCATTAAAACAGTGCTGGATGCAGCACTGCAGGAGCGCTGGTCGTGCGTCAGTCGCGGCCATGACCAGCTCATGATTCACACTGCCACTGTGGAGGAGTACCACAGGGCAGTGCGTGCACTGGAGCAGGCCGGAGTGCAACACTCTGTGCTGCTGCAACGGGACGAGATCCCGAACAAGTTTGTGTTTTGTCGAGTGCATAGCAGCACCGACAAACAATTTATTCAGGCTGAGTTCACCGCAATGGGGCTTCCAGTGCAGAACTTCTGGTTTCTGTACAACAGGCAGACAAGGCAACCTATAAATAAGTTAGTTGTAGAGCTCCCGAAGGCCGTAAATCCAGAAGGGATTTACGACCTGAAGTCGTTCGGAGGCCTCAGCATTCGTGTTGAGGACTATCGACACCCCAAAGGCCCCCTCCAATGTGGCAACTGTCAGAGGTTTGGCCACCCCGCAAAAGGCTGCAGAGCCTCCCCTGTGTGCCGATGGTGCAGCCAAGGGCACAAAACCGAGGTTTGCCCCCAGGGAGGTGACAGGACGAAGGCAAAGTGCGCGCGATGTGAAGGCCCGCATTGCGCCAATTACAGAGGCTGCATGGCCTACAAGAGGGATAACTGGCGTCACCTCCCGCAACAGGAGCGGAAAGACAGAGAGCTGCAGTCCAAACGCGCATTGCGCGAAAACAAGCGAGCAGCAGCCGCGGCTCAAGTCCGCCCGCCCCCACAACAAGCCGGCCCCTCAGGCTACTGCCCCCAGCCCCCAAGGCAGCCGTGGCGAGCCCCGAGCTACCCCCCCCCCCCTCCCAAATGGCAGAGCCCTAACCAATATTCACTGTTGAGCGATAGGCATGAACTGGAATACCCTGTCTTGGCAAACCCACCCAGACCTAGAGGCCAGCCCCTGCCCCAGAGGCCCCCGAAGAAACACCATTCGGGGCACAAAAACGGTAAAGGCCGGGCGCAAGGTCAAGTGACGGATCAGCCAGGTACTAAGGCGCCACCCAACTCCACCACTCCCCCCAGTGATTCCAAGAAAGTCGCGCCTGGGCAACAACAAGCCAGCCCGTTGCAGACTGACTCACCAACAGTAATGCCAACTGCTTCACCGCAGCTAAATCCCGCGGAGAAGCCAGCGATGGACGCGAGCGACTTTCTGAAGCTCGTGGGCCAATCGGATGTCATTACACAGGACCCTAACCTGGCACACGTCCTGGAACCAATGTGCATTCTAATGCCTATTTGGTGTAATCCGTCCAAGTCAGTAGAGGACAAAATAAAAGCCACCACGGGCTTCGTGACAGCATTAGCGGCCAGCTTTAATGCCGCACACCCTTAATTTAGGTTCTGCCATTAATCTTACTCCCGTAGACAGTAGATTAAATACCATCCTTTACTGGAATGCACGAGGAATTAGAAATAAAATTATCGAATTTACCGATCATTTAATTCAACATAATATTAGAATCGCGGCGATAAACGAAACACACTTAATTCCAACAGATCGTCTAACTATCTTAATTTACACTATTTATAGGCACGACCGCGATACCAGAAGTGGAGGGGTTGCCCTACTAATCCACAGAAGTATACAACATAGTGAATTTCATTTACCTGAATTTAATAAATTAGAAGCTGTTGCAATTACTTTTAAAGTCAATAAACAACAAATAGTGCTTATTTCGATGTATGCATCATCGGGCAGGTCACTAACTGAAAACGAGCTGGACATCTTATATGGCTCAGCTCCCACATTCCTAGCAGTCGGCGATATTAATGCCAAGCATAAAGACTGGAACTGTTGGAGCAATACAGCCAATGGCCTACTGCTGCAAAGACACGAGTCTCATAAAAATTATCAAGTACATGCTCCCTCAGAGCCCACGTACGATAGTGGAGTACTAAGGCACAACCCCGATAATTTAGATATTGCATTAAATAAGAGAGTTCAAACGGGATACGAACTCAGAGTCCTTCACGAAATGTCGTCTGACCACTTTCCAGTACATCTACTATTCGATGACGTGGACACTGACATCAGTCCTCCGAGAAAAATTAAAGACTACAAGAAAGCCGACTGGAGAGGCTTTCAGACGTATTTAGTCGATAATTTGCCTGCAGCCCATTATGCCAACTTCGAAACGAAAGATAACATCGAATCAGCAGTCACTGAACTTACAGTTAAAATTCAAACTGCATTTAATTCGTGCATCCCAGAAAAGGTGGTTAGATTTAAGCAAGATGAACTGCCGGTGTATATTAGGGATTTCATTTCTCAGAAAAATAGATTAAGGCGCGAATATACTCGTCGTAGGCAGCGCGACATTAAAGCGCGAATTAATGAATACAGATAATTTTTTCCGATGAAATAACTCTATGGAGGAGCAGCCAATGGGAGACGAAAGTCTCTCAGCTACAGGTGCAAGATGGTAGCACCTGGAGTATGACAAAGCGGTTCCTCCATAAGATAATACCTCCGCTACAAACTCGCACTGGGTTCGCTTTTACACCGACAGACAAGGCACAAGCCTTCGCGAATACCCTTGAATTAGCCTTTCAACCTAATATCGAACCCTGTGATCCGCAATTTAATGCCGGAATATACAGAGACCTTACAATTAAACTTAATCAGCCTTTAACTTCAAAACCTTACTTAACTCAATCTCAGGAAGTTAAACAGGCTATCAGGCGTATGAAACCACGTAAGGCACCGGGAAACGATGGCATTCAGGCAGTAGTCCTTAAGAAACTGCCCGACGAAATTTTGGAATACCTAGCTCAATTAATTAATGGAATACTTAAACTACAGTATTTTCCATCGCAGTGGAAAGAAGCGAATGTAATAGTTTTTCATAAATCCGGAAAAGACAAGACACTGCCCCAAAATTATAGGCCCATTAATCTGCTGAGTACATTGTCAAAAGTAGCCGAATGCATAATTCTGCTGCGACTAAATGCTCACATTAAAGAAAATAACGTACTGCCGGACGAACAATTTGGTTTTCGCAGCGCGCATTCAACAACGCATCAACTGGTCCGTATGACAGAACAAATAATAACTGCGTTCAATCAGAATAGCTATAATCTCGCAGCGTTTTTGGACATAGAAAAAGCCTTTGATAGAGTACTTCATAAAGGCTTAATTTATAAATTATATAAAACTGGCTTCCCCGATTGTTATATTAAATTACTGGCCTCGTATTTGGAAAATCGGTCGTTTAGAGTCACGACAGAAGGAGCACAGTCCGATTTAAAAATAATTAAAGCAGGAGTCCCACAAGGCAGCATTTTGGGGCCGGTTTTATTCAATATTTGTATCCATGATATGCCTAAGCCCGCACACCGATCAGTTCAGTTTGGCTGCTACGCGGACGATACGGTATTGTTTAGCAGATCTTGTATTCTAGAACTCGCAGCAGACAGATTGCAAACTGCGTTAAATTCAATAGAACAGTGGTGCACAAAATGGCGAATTAAGGTAAACCCTACTAAATCAGAAGCTATAGTTTTTACGCGTAAACATCTCCTGCCACTCGAAGATAGGCCACGACTAACACTTTTCAATGAGCAAATTCCTCACAAAAATGTGGTTAAATACTTAGGCGTGCACATGGATAGGAAACTGCTATGGCGCGATCACATAGAGGCGAAAAGAAAAACAGCTTTCACTAGGCTCATGGCCCTCTACCCCGTCATGAGCAGACGATTAGTAGCTCTGTTAAAAACGGAATAATAATTTATAACGCGCTAATAAAACCAATAATCACGTACGCAGCGCCGGTGTGGGCAACAGCAGCGGAATCTCACTTAATCAAGCTACAGAGAATTCAGAATAAGAGTATTCGTATTGCGACAGATGCGCCTGTGTATTGCCCCGTCAGGGCCATGCACAGAGAGCTCAAACTCGAACTTTTAAAACATTATTATTTCCGAACTGCGCAAAAATTCTATGATAAATGTGCCATAAGCAGAAACCCATATATTTCATCACTGGGCGAACAAGATCCAGAGTTGCATGGAAAATATAAAATGCCAAATTCAATCCTGGTTCACAGACCTCCGTAGTGTGCTATAGCTGGCTGAGCGATCGGCCAATCAGCGCGACGCGTATTTTTTTTTTTTTTAATTATTCTTCCACGAGTTGAACTTTAAAATCATAGACAACATTAAAATGAAATAATTTGCTAATTCAAAATGGTCCGAAGCACGCAGGTGTAGGTTCGGCTCCCGGGAGTTCACTGCCTGTTGTGATAGGGCTGACTCCCTATGTCCGATGGGCATGGCCCGCCTGGCAGGCTTCACCTCCAGTGCCGGTTGTGTTTCTGAAAAACATGGGATTTTGAATTGCAAGCTTGCAACAAATACCAAAATGCGAATGGGTCTTTACTTAATTCACCTGTAACTTTATACACCGACAGTTCCTCTGTATTTAACTAGTAGTATAGTAGTAGATATTAGAGATTTGTAAATTAGTAAGAAGTCCTAGCTACTAAGTAATAGTCATCAAAAATATATATTTCTAAAATAATCATAAAAAAATTTAAAAAAAACAATAAAAAATATTTATAGTTATTATTTTAGTTTTATCTTAAGCACTGCACGTCCATCCCTGAGTTTGGTGTTTGCATATTTCGTAACGAAATGCCAAGTTTGTAAGTTATTTATCTTTTTCTGTATTAGTTTCTTAGTTTTTTAGGTGCTGACTGGCGGCGGAGTGAGTGGTCAGTGCAACCACTCACCACCAGGGGCGCTTGCGTCGCTGGTCACTAAATCCAGTCCTGGATAAAAAGCAAAGCGGACCACGAGTCTAAGTGCCCAACCCCCGCATGATAGATTCTTTTCTACTCTGACCAACACTTCATCCAGACCATCTTCTGTCTCCTGTAAATTCCTACACGTAATGCATGCCAATTTGCATCCCGCATGAATGTGCCCAGGGTTTTCCCTGTGTCTATGCAGGTTTTACCTGGGCCCAACCTATCTCTAGTTATAGTCTAGATTTAAGAGTGAGGGGAGTTAGTCATGGCGCCAATCGCTGCCATGGCTGGCCAATCCCCTCCTAGCACATGATGCATGCGACCCTCTCCCTGCATGGCTAATCCCAGCATGACCAGGTATAGGCTTCGGCCTGAGACGCACCTAGGTCCCTCCCTAACCCGGACCCTTCCAAAATACACTTAGTTTTAGTTAGGTTAGGAAAAAAAATGGACATCTCATGCTTCCCATTGAAAATTAACAGTTAACAATTGAGACTTAGAAGTGTACTTAACAAATGACGGTGTATTCTATTGGAATGGTCTATAATATTGTCGTATAGGAATTTTGACGTGTCATGTGCGAATCGTATGTTGACTTATGAGTTTATGACTTAACAGAGATGGTTATATTTTATATTTTTCCTTATGAATTATGGGAATTGCCAATCCAAGCACAGTAGAATGTGTTGGCGCGAAATGTTGCGTTTGTAAAGCAAGTCATTATGTAGTACGATACGAGTAGGAAATACGGAATTGCTAGCATCATGTTAATAAATTATAAAATTCTTAATTGCACAAAAATAAAAATAAAACTGATTGGATTAATAATTGTATTTTAAGATTTTGTAAATAGATTATTCTGATGTGTTTCTTGTTAAATTTTTCTATTATAAGTTGCCGTCACCCGCGGTCTCGTGATCGAGACCCGGGGCGGTCCTAGTGGTTTTCAGTGGCTCTATAGGAAATCTCCGGCGGGCGCCAGGTTAATTCGAGGATTAACCGAGGTGGTCGTGGGTTTTTGCCCCTGCGTGTTCCACTAGGATCGGCGGCTGTTGATGGTGGGAGGGAGTCCCTGCTTTTAATACGCACTGGCCCTAAACAGTGTAGAGGACTGTTTCCTAATTGTTCAGGAGGCGCTTGCGAAATAAAGAAACGGTATTTAGGTGCTGGTTTTTTAATTTCGCATCTCACATAGTGTGGATGGAGGCACAAGTTACACAGTTACACTGGACAAAAAAAACACGTTGGCAGTACATACACTCGCACTGATAATTAATTACGTATTACATGGATGTTACGTTGCGGCCCTTGCAAACAAGGTCTCTACATTGATTTGTGGGTCGACGAAGAGTTTGATTGGGTTAACGGCCACTCCCGTGATAAACTGGAACTAGCTTCGTGCCCGGGCTCACCTGTGTGAGTCGCGGGCCCACGAAGGTAATATTAAGAGACAAGTCTTTAAGTTTGTAGTCGGCAGGCGTGTGCTCGACAAATTATATTAATTTCTGTTCGCGGGAGTCGGCCCAGACCGTAAAGTGGCTGCGTCGCGAACCGTTGTTGCGTGACGAGCAAAAATGAAAGCGGCCGGGTTAAGCCCTGCACCGGAAAAGGGCACGGGGCCACGCGGGGAGAGGAAAGAGGTTTTAGTGAATTATAATAGTTACCAGAATGACGAATCAGAAGCACAACAGTTGAAGTCTCCCCGCGGGATCACACGTCCGCCCCGGCCCGTGAGTAAAACTCTACTGCTGCTTTGCGCCGAACTTTCTAATGTGCCGTTATTCCAATTTTATAATCATAATTAGTCATTATTATTTATAGAACATTCGTATCTTAATGACATCTGTCTGAATTAGTTGGCGGAAGGCCTATAATAATAATACATAATAAAATTGAGATTAATAATATTTAAAAATAGAAAGTCAAGCTGGAAACTGTCTGTCACTTGTTGACTACTCCAGTGGCTATTTGCAAGTAAAAACAGGGAGGTGAATTAGGTTGATTAACACTGTGGTTAATTATTGGCGGAAGGCCGCAAGGGAAGTTCCGGACGTTTATTACTTGCGGTTTCCCACGGGGGAAACCGCTGCACCCATACGACGCACTTTAACTATTAAGTGTTGTTCTGCTAATTAAAAATCACTTAATTAATCACAGTAATTTATGATGCGTGAGAACTGTTTAGTGGTGTTGGCATATGGACGTAATCTGTGAAGGCACTCACCGGCGTCGACGGTTCGCTTGACTCAAGTGACATGGGCTAGGGGTGCGCTCCGTTAGCGGGGTTTAATACTGGCCGGTGGAGGCCGGGCTTTATGGCCTTCGGAGGGACGACGACAATATAGGTGTGTGTGTGTGTGTGTGTGTATATATATATATATATATATATATATATACATATACATACACACAACTCGGAAATCAAAATACGGAGTAGCTCCTAAAACGAATCAGTTATTTGAGGTACCTAAATTGTTCGTTTAAAGTTCGTAAATTTACTTAACTGTAATTTCTAACAGTGTAGTTGAAGAATGAACGGCGGATGGCGAATGCACCTGACTGATCCCTGACAGTGCAAGGTGGTGGCTACTTTACTCACTATGCTATCTGATGTCTCTAAACTACGTAATTGAGGCGAAGTTTCTCCGAGCAGCTAGTAAGGGGCGACGGTTGTCCTCAGTTTCCAGGGGGCCCCTAAGGGGGGTACCTCACAGTCACATCTGCGACAACCCGCCCACGTGGCATTCAACAGCCATGAAGAGATTACTGCTTGATAACGGCGAGGCAGAGCATTTCTATCTCAGCTTGCATCTCGCAATCCTTTCCGATTGGCTTTTTTTTGTTGAACCGAGAGCTTATCTCCGGAAACGCTGCAATGACAGCAATCTTGTCTGATACGACTGAGCCGTGCGCCCCGCCTCAACTGTTATTGGTACGAGTGCAACCCACGGACTTGGACTCTATCTTTGAACGAACTGTAATATCTTTTTTTTGCTACTGTTGTAAATCATTTTGTATTCAGACGTGTAAGATCAGGCGTGTAAAACCGCTGCTTTTTATGAAGTCAAGCTTTTTGTTTGAAAATAAATGTATCGCAGTCGGAATCCAAGAACATGTCATTGTAAGTTGTCTGTACACCCTGCAGGGCCTAACGCTGCGCGAATTATTCTCATAATATTCTCCGCTAATGTTTGTTATACTCTGCTTGTTTGCGTGGGTGTAGACAGCGCGATTAATTGGTCGATTTTTTTTTTGTGAGATTAAAGCTGGTCTACACCCAATATTTAAGTTGAGGCCCAACCTGTGGAGTGATTTGAAGCCTCACGACTTCCAGACGGAATAAGCAAGGTGCACAACAGATAGGGATATGCCCTTATCCGTCGCACGTAACTAGGTCGAGAGCATGATGTCAGGCAGCCTCCAGATCCATGGGAGCTTGCCAATTTTTTTTAACATAACATGTTTTTTTTTGGCCCAGATTTGTCAATTGAATCGCTTTGGCTGTATCTAAAACGTGTTACGAAGTTTATACTATTTATTGAAAGAAGGTCGGTACTCAAAAAAACTAACTTGGCTATTTAAAACTAGCAAATCCATATAGGCAACAAACATACCTTTCCACATGAATACCAGCTCAAAAGGGTTTTTTCCACCCAAACAAAGTAGAGGATGCGGTGGAAGATGCGATTCGAAACTGCGAGAGTTATAACATTTTAGAAGTAGTTCGCCTGTAATTGAAATGTCTATATTCAACGAAAGAAAAAAAAATTGGCGGCGTGCGGCTCAGGTTGAACCCCGCCATGCTGCAGGGATAGGCGGGTAGCGGCGGTAGGGACCCGCCTGCGCCTGACGCCACCCTGACTTGCTGGCATCTAGTAAGGGAGTATTTGGGCAAAATTTAAATACTTGAAAAAGAAATGAAAGCCAAAAAACCCAGCGCTGTGTTGTAATTTTTGGAAAATTGTCTTCTTCCTCTCGATTCTCGCTCTCTCTCTCTCTCTCTCGCTCTGTGTCTGTGTGTGTGTGTTTGTGTGTGTGCTGTTTTACCCCTTACGATACACGACGAGTCGAGGTCAGTGGCGGATCCAAGGGGGGGGGGGGGGCTCCAGGGGCAAGCAGTGGCGTAGCGTGCCATCTCGGCGCCTGGGGCGGGAGACCCATTTTGCCGCCCCCATTCCATAGGTGCATAATTAAAATTAAATTTCACATGCAATGAGGTACCTTTTATTGAAGTTAAAATAGGATGAGCGGTTTTACAAGCGGATTCTACGGGCCTTATGAGCAGCGAAGTCAGAAATAACTTTGTCAAAATCAATATTAGCAGCCAATTCTTGTTCAATCGACAATATAGCCAAGTTTGATAGTCTAGCGGAGCTCATAGTAGATCTGATGTAATTTTTTATTAGCTTCAACTTCGAAAAACTTCTCTCACAACTTGCAACACTAATCGCCAAAGTCAAATACTTATATACGAATCAAGATGACTATATTTGGAACCGAAATTCCGAGATTCAGTTTTTGAATGAACTGGAGGAGCTCCAGTGGTCCAAACCACTTATATCTTCCTCTGATTCAGAACAGGCAACAACAACAAACTGCTGAAGACGCTTCCGCTCCATCTGAAACTCGTCCTTGTCGATGTCTTCTAAAACATGGGAAAGATCACACTCGAACTTGCTGTCCAAAAGTTTCGCTGGCATCAAAAATCCGAACTTGTCCGATATTTCTTGAATTTGCTGGAATCGAGTCGTCATTTCTTGAATGATCTTGTCGAATGATGAGATAATCTCTCGACGGATTTCCTGTTCGTGAGACAAAGCTGCATCTTCAGAAGATTCATCGCCATGCATGCGTTTTTTCCTGCGAATTCTTCTCGTTTTGAGTTCGATTCCGAGTTTATCGCAGAGAGTCTTAGCAAAGTCAATTGCTTCTTGCACGAAACTGTCTCTACTTTCCACTAAGAGGGTTTTCAAAGCACAGAGTTTCTGAGCACACTTATCCACACTTGGTCCTCGTTGCTGCAGGTAAATCTGTGCGTCATCTACTTCAGGTAGCACTGCAGCCCAAAAGCCAAGAAAAGTTAGGAAGTTAAATGACTGCATGACTGTCAGAAGAAGACTGGCTCCCGATCTTGTTTCGGAAGTTTGAGATGAATCTGTTAATTGTTCCAGTACCTCAAGAACTGCCTCAAACTTATTTTTAAGCATCTTGACAGCTACATGTCTAGCGCTCCAGCGCGTTTCAGTGTCTCGTTTTACTGCTTGACCTATGACGGCAACCAAAGCGTTCCATCGAACAGTTGATGCGGAAAAGAAGGCAAACAGCTTCTCCAGAGTTCCAAAAAACGTCACGGAATCCACTGATTCAGAACAGCGTGTACCCCAGCCAAGTTTAGTGAGTGGTTTGTGCATGCAACGAATATAGCTTTCGGATTCAGTGCTTTAATCCGGGCTTGAACTCCATTGTGTATCTCTGACATTGTGGCAGCATTGTCATAAGCCTGTCCTCTCAGATTCTGTATGTCCAGTCCGTCTGATGTTATCTTCGCGATTATATCGTTGCTGAGATCTTCTGCATTTTTTCCTTTTGGTTCGAAGAAGTCAATGAAAGATTCTACCACGGCGACTTTTTCTCCTTCGATATGTACGTATCGCAGAACTTGGCTCATTTGGTCATTGTGGGAGATGTCTGGTGTACTGTCGAAGATTACGCAATAATATTTAGCTTATTGAATACGACGGATGATGGTGGATCGAACTTGCTGTCCCAGTAAGTTTATAAATTCATTCTGGGTTTCTGGAGATAGATACGAAACTGAGACTCTTGCTCCCAGCTTTATCTTTGTCAGGTGTTCCATTAGAAGAGGGTCGTATTTAGCTAGGAGGTGCACTAACTCCAGAAAGTTCCCGCGATTGCCACTATCATCTCCTCGAATGTCTTCTCGATGTCCTCTGAAGGCCAGATTCTGTTTGGCTAAGAACTGGATAATATTCAGCAACCTGTACAGTACATCCCTCCACTTCTTCTCCTCACTTTCGAAAACTTCTTGTTGTTTCTGATCGATGGTTGCTTTACAGTTCAGGCAAACTTCCAACTCCTTCCATTTCAAGAAGCTCTGTTCATGGCCCAGGCTATTTTCATGGTCTCCTATTCTTGGATTTAGCTTCCACCATTTGTTGAATCCTTCTTCAGATGCGAAGTTAGAGCCGGAATCGCCAAACAGCTTGCAAGAAAAACAATACAAGGATTGCTTCAAAGGCGAGTACACCATCCATGTTCGGAGAACCTTTTCGCCGTTAGATAATGGTTTGTAGAACCACTCTTTGGTTAGTTTTCGGGTACCGCCTTTCGTTGAAGTCCCTGAGCGAACAACATCGGCAAATTTGGAATCGATGTGCTGTACTGAGTCAGATCCGCGACGTACTAGAAGCGTTCTTACTTCGTCGGTCATAGGAGAAGGCCAGCAACCTACATCGTCGAGATTCACATCTTTGATTTTGGCAGGAGCAGAAGGCACGATTTCAATTATGTCTTCAATGGCAACATTCACTTTTTCTGCAGGCTTATGACTAGATGCTTGAGGTACTTTTGATGAGTCGACTTCGTCTTGACCCTGCTCTGTGGTGGGACCAGAACTACTTCCAACTGCGACGGCAGGTACGTCTTCTTCTTGTACCTGTAAAATAAGTTATGTATTCCCATGAATATTGGCCGGAGGATACGTTCGAATTTCAAATAAGTATTTTATATATCACAAAACAAAAGTGGTTTTGGTGACGGCGCGGTTTGCCGGGCTTATAGGAAAATTTACAAACAAAATTAATTTTGTATGGCAGCTACCTTTTTTAGAGTTTCCCGGTAAAAACTGACTAAGCCATGTTATAGATGTTATTAAAAGATAAAATGACGATAAATTTGAGAAAAATCGTTGGCGCCATTTTTGAGCTAAATGAAAAATTATGTTTTCTTTGTATAACAGGTACCATAAATAATCAAGTTATCCAAAAACAAAAAAAAAATATTCCTAGACTACTACTAGATTTACAAAACATCCCCTATTGAAGTTTTATATTCAAGTAGCAGGACAAAATTCAGTCGTAAACTTAAAAAGATGTACCTTAACTCAATGTAATTTATGTTAAGTAAGTAAGTGCCAACAGTGCCACTGCCCCGTTGACCCCTTTGACCCCTGGTGCGAAACTATAATTTGTGGATTTTTGGGATTTAAATTAACGGACTAATAAATCTGAAACTGGGATTTTACGTTCAGCGTGTTTCACCCAATCCTTGCCAGACCTAGAAGAAAAAAGGCGTCGACCGTTAGAAAATGACTTAACTGAGAAGGGCTTGTAAACCCATAATTTGTAATTTGCTAAATTTTTGGTATATTTATTTGCATGTTAAGGTGTGTCAATTTTTTGCTATATTTCGCCTATGTTAATTGGTATTTACAGCGGTGATACGCCCGGTGCGTATCTATATTTGTATTTGTATTTGTATTAATATGTTCTTATATATTTTTAATGCCTTTTTGGTAATTATATTTAATTTTCGGAGCTCCGAAGTATATGATCAAATTATTATTTTTGGGGGGAATTGTTGAAGTATTTTTTTAGTATTATTATATAGCTATTTTTTTATAAGTAGTAATAGGGTATGTATTTTATGATGGATGCGCCGATTTGTGATGAAACGATTTTATGATATATATATATATATATATATATATATATATATATATATATTTATTTATTTATTTATTTAATAAATTTTGTCATATAAATTTTGCGTCTTTTTAACTTGCTGCCTCCTCTCACTGTTCGCAACCTTATTAGTATTTTTTAAGCCTGCTATTAGTTTGGGTTTTAATATTTTTTTGGGTTTACCTGCGCTCGCGGTACGGGGCAATATAGGAGTTTTACTGTGTCCCGGTTCGCGGAAGTTGTTTGGTTTGCCCTGGGTTAAGGTCAAACTTTACAGTACAATGCGTAGTACTAAATTCAATGAGTGCGAAAGAGAGGCATCTACACGGGCCGACGCGTGAAACAAAAGATTTTGTATGAGTAATTAACATAATAAGGAGTGCCGCTCAACTCGGCTCGCGCGCGCCGGGCGGCGCGGCGTGATGCGATGTTGCCGTTCGTATGTAAACAAACGTTATAAAGAGCTCTGTCGGTGATTTCGCAGTTTTTCTTTTAAATAAATATTAAAAAATAGTTGGTGCGCAAAATGTTAGATAAAAATGGAACATTATAGTGTGTCTGACACATGTAATGAATGAATCATAGATAAGATCTCAACCCGCTTCACCGGCGACCCGCCCCCGCGGGCTGCCGCCCGGGGCGGGCCGCCCCCTCCGCCCCACCCACGCTACGCCACTGGGGGCAAGTGCCCCGGCCCCGAAAAACCAGTTGCCTGCTACATTAATATTGCCGACAAAAATGATTGTTTCTGAAACCAATAAAATATTTTAATATAATTAATGAATTTCTTGTAAAATCATAAAATCTGGTGGTTGGATGTTATATGTAGTGTGAGTAGATTAAATTAAAATTTAGTAATTGTAAGACATTTTTTCTCTGTCTATTCTGAAATCCTAGAGTGCCCCCTCCGAGGTGAACCTCTGGATCCGCCACTGGTCGAGGTGTTTGAATTGCCAAAGATATTTCACTTCCATCGCGTGTACCGAGTTACATGCGCTCTTTTTATTTCTCAAACAGCAACACTTGTCTATTGAGATTTGGAAACTACGTATACGAATGCCGGAGCACGTAAATAAATACGTGTTGTAAACATGTCACCGAGAGGTGCGGTCTGGTGGCGCCACTATGAACTATGAGCCACTATGAGCCACTATGAGCCACTATGAGCCACTATGGGCCACCAGCCGTGGTTCCAGGGCAGGGCAAGCCGCACCTAGCTGGGCCCCGCGTCGACATTTTTAATTTCCATTTTCCTTATTAGTCAAGTTTTCTGTGAAAAACAGTGGAAATCAATAAGAAATGTAACAGTTAAATTGTAACTAGCATGTAATTTAAAGTGATGATCATTATACCTTTTCGATTTTAATAGGGGTTTTCGTGATTGTGTATTAAAAAAAACTTGCAAATTTTTTATTACTTCATTTGATGATCTGATTTCAACAGAGTAGGTATGATCGGAGAATTTTTAGAAAACTAACCGGAGTATGATTTATCAGGAAAGAATATTTAAATTTACAAACCAATAATCGTAATATAAGTTTAAAAAATATTGTTTTTAAGAGTATAACTTTCAGATTTTCCAGGGTACTTTTGTCTGAGAGATATCCTCTTCCCCCCCCCCCCCCCCACCCGGCAACCCATTTTTTCACACTAGGAAAGGCCGTAGCCAGGATTTTGTGGCAAGGGGTGGGGATGACCAGTATAACCATTATATAATTTTTTTTATGAAACAAATGTCTTTATCAATGCATTATAAAAGAAATTTTTTACATCAACATCTCAGTAAAATGTAGCCTTTTAGAACTCCGACATTTACACACAGAAGATTAAGTAATGTTTTTTTTTTCTTGAGAATGGTAAACTGAACATTTCATATGTAGGATTTTTAAAAATTTGTTCATTAATCGATTGTTTGATTCATTTTGCAACACCAGCCATAAATACATATTTAATAATGTTATTAAATACATGAGACACAAACGTCAAGTATGTATGAACGACGCTATAAATATAGACTACTTGGAAACATAATTCCTGCCGCTTCACTGTATGAGGCATGTCTGGTTGTCAGGGGGAGGAACTACATGATTGTAGCGCAACGCACTAAGGATTACAATAATCCCTTTTTAAACAATTTAATTTTCTCTTTTTGGTTTCGCTTGTTTATATTCTTTTGAATCCTGGAAGGGAGGGGTCCGGACCACCGGTAGGCCCTCTCTCGGTAAGATATTAGGGCCGCCACCACGAGTCACCACGAGTCACCACGAGCCACCACGAGCCACCACAAGCAACCACGGGCCATCTTGAGCCACCACGGGTCACCACGGGCCATCTTGAGCCACCACGAGTCACCACGGGCCACCACAAGCCACCATGGGCCTCCACGAGCCACCACGAGTCACCACGAGCCACCACGAGCAACCACGGGCCATCTTGAGCCACCACGAGCCATCTTGAGCCACCACGGGCCTCCACGGGCCACCACGAGCCACCACGAGTCACCACGAGCAACCACGGGCCATCTTGAGCCACCACGGGCCACCACGAGCCACCACGAGTCACCACGAGCAACCACGGGCCATCTTGAGCCACCACGGGCCACCACGGGCCTCCATGAGTCACCACAAGCCACCACGGGCCACCACAAGCCACCATGGGCCTCCACGAGCCACCACGAGTCACCACGAGCCACCACGAGCAACCACGGGCCATCTTGAGCCACCACGAGCCATCTTGAGCCACCACGGGCCACCACGGGCCTCCACGAGTCACCACAAGCCACCACGAGCCACCACGGGCCACCACGGGCCACCACAAGCCACCATGGGCCTCCACGAGCCACCACGAGTCACCACGAGCCACCACGAGCAACCACGGGCCATCTTGAGCCACCACGAGCCATCTTGAGCCACCACGGGCCTCCACGGGCCACCACGAGCCACCACGAGTCACCACGAGCAACCACGGGCCATCTTGAGCCACCACGAGCCACCACAAGCCACCACGAGCCACCACGAGTCACCACGGGCCACCACAAGCCACCATGGGCCTCCACGAGCCACCACGAGTCACCACGGGCCACCACGGGCCATCTTGAGCCACCATGGGCCTCCACGAGCCACCACGAGCAACCACGGGCCATCTTGAGCCACCACGGGCCTCCACGGGCCACCACGGGCCTCCATGAGCCACCACGAGCCACCACGAGCCACCACGAGCCTCCATGAGTCACCACAAGCCACCACGGGCCTCCACGGGCCACCACAAGCCACCACGAGCCACCACGAGTCACCACGGGCCACCACGGGCTACCACAAGCCACCACGAGCCACCACGAGTCACCACGAGCCACCACGGGCCACCACAAGCCACCATGGGCCTCCACGAGCCACCACGAGTCACCACGAGCCACCACGAGCAACCACGGGCCATCTTGAGCCACCACGGGCCTCCACGGGCCTCCACGGGCCTCCACGGGCCTCCACGGGCCTCCACGGGCCACCACGGGCCTCCACGGGCCACCACGGGCCTCCACGGGCCACCACGAGCCACCACGGGCCTCCATGAGCCACCACGAGCCACCACGAGCCACCACGGGCCTCTTTGAGTCACCACAAGCCACCACGGGCCTCCACGGGCCACCACAAGCCACCACGGGCCTCCACGGGCCACCACGGGCCACCACGGGCCTCCACGGGCCACCACGGGCCACCACGAGCCACCACGGGCCACCACAAGCCACCACAAGCCACCACGAGCCACCACGGGCCACCACAAGCCACCACAAGCCACCACGGGCCTCCACGGGCCACCACGGGCCACCACGGGCCACCACGAGCCACCACGAGCCACCACAAGCCACCACGGGCCACCACGGGCCACCACGGGCCTCCACGGGCCACCACAAGCCACCACAAGCCACCACAAGCCACCACGGGCCTCCACGGGCCACCACGAGCCAGGAGCCCGGGAGCCGAGGCTGCCGTACTCACCGCGGACGCCGACGGACATTCGCAGCCCCAGCAAGAGTACAGTCGCTCGCAGGACGCCAGCCATCGCGAGTGGGGCGGTCCGCCGCGCGGATAAGGTATCGCGCGATGAGGAGATAAGACGATAAGCGCGAGCTGTCCGCCTCGTCACTGCAGTGGCTGCACCTGGCTGGGGGGGGGGGGAGACTTAAAAATAGTTTGCCTGTGGAATATAAATGTGTGCTTAGCATTAAATTAATGTTTCTTCAGTATGACATATGTACTAATACTGTAATCAACACTAATTTGTGGCCTTTGAAATCGAGGTCTATTAAAATTAAAAACATATGAAAATTTATTACATATTGTGAAAGATGGTATACAAACTATGATTCTGACTGTCAACTAGCTGGGTAGCATCAATCTGGCTAACGGTGGTCGCCTTTTGCTCTGTACTGCAATCTAAGCGCGAGGACGTGGAAGTATAATAAGCCAGCTCTGGTGCACGAAGTCAGCGTGTGGGTTTTGTCCTGCTTAGGGCATGCGTGTTTTCAGGGCCATTTAGTGCACATGGGGGAAAGGGGGGGCCCATGATTATAAAAATAAATCACAGCAGAACTACACCGGACCACAGCTGCCTTTAGTTGGATCGGGCGAGAAGACATGGGTTAACACTACCTACGTCGAGTAGCTCGTACTCCCCCTGGCTTTCCTCACTTTATTTCCTGTCCAGTTCATTATTTGTAACTATCTGAATAATTATATTAGTTCAAATGAATCTTGTATTCTCTATTAAATTATCCTCAAGCAGTTCCAAAATCTGAGACCTTTCCTTTCTGTATTATTTGTAATGTAAAAGTTGAAGAAGGCCAAAGTGTAATAGCGTACTACACACACAGACGCAGACACACAGACACACATTGCTACAAAATGCACTTTGTTTAAAATTTAAAAAATTGATAACTAGATAAACATTTTTTGAAGTGAAACTTTTTTGCCAAGAGGGCTGCAATTTTCAAGCTTTATGAAAATTCTGATCGCATGAGGGGAATAGGTAGGTACGTGGTGGGAGAACAAAGAGGAGGTGAGAGCATCAGCGGCGACGCCACTCCAACACAGGTCGACTGGGAAGACATCCAGTAGGGGGGGGGGGGGGAGAGGATAGGTAGGTAGCGGCTTACTCTATGTCACAGACGAGAGAGCAACACCCGAAGTTCATGCTCGCTTTTTTTTCCCCGTTCTATCTCATTGTATAAACCGGTGTGGCATTCAATTTTGCGGTCGATTAAGATAGGTTAGCTATACATTATAAATACTTTAAAACATTGTGGATGGTTGGTTATATTAGGTAAATATAGCTACATTAAAAATACTGTAAAATCATTTTATGGTTGCTTAGCAAATAACTTTTTAATATGTAGCTATCCAGGGCTAGGAAACAGTTTACATGACTTCACAGTATCTTTAATGTACCTATCCTAATCAAATAAACCGTCCACAATGCTTTAAAGTATTTGTAATGTAGCTAACCTCTAACCTAATTGACCATTAGTTATCATGAGTTGTCCAAAATAAAAATAAAAACGGAAGATGCACGATCGGACTTTTGGCTCTCTCGTCTGTGAAAAGAAGGCTTCCCGTAGCGGAGCACGCTATATGCTAGTTGTGACGGCCGGATGTGGAGACGGCAGGGGAGAGGTATAAATGACGCAGCAGTGACCCTACGGATTTCTCGTAACGCAGCTTGTGTTTGTATACTCCTGTTTTTTTTTTTTAAACAGCATACGATTGACGCTACCATATTTATTTATTTTATTTAAAGTATCTACAATTTATTTATTCGTGTGGGAAAGAGATGTTGATTTGTGCAATTAACTGTATAGGTATCATTAATTTTTATGTGAATAGTGTGATTGAAAATATAAAAAAGACGTATAGTTTTAAGAGATTAGCTTTATAAGTGTAATTTATTTTTTTGGTATGTGAACACTGAAATTGGAAATGTCAAAATGACTTAAAACGTTGTTAGATAAGACTATTTTTTTTATTCTTCTTTCATTTTCTTCATCTGGAGATCGTGATTTAACATATTGCCTAAAAATAATTTTAAAAAAGGCAGATAAGAGCAACGTGGGAATAAACCACCAAAAAAGGTGCGCCAAAAAATCCCAGTTAACAGATGTGAGAGTACAGGAAGTGAAAAAAGGGGCTCTTTTTTCATTTGATATCTTGCTCAAATCCTTACTATTCATAATTATTATCTCTTGTTTGATAAAAAATACTGACAATTTATCTCTATCCGTACCTAATAAGCAAGAAGTTTCAACTTCTGTCGCGCGTGGACTCCACGCAAAACTTTTTTTTTATTGGTACTAAAACTTTGTGATTTAATATATATTCAAAAGGGGCTGTGCAACAGGCCGGCCAACTGTGTGATACTTCATCTGTGAGTAAAAGATTGGATTAAGATAATTTCCGATTCCAAAATATAATCCATAAGATGTAAAATGTTACCCTAAAGTAGAACATTTTGAGTTACGTTTTAGGCCAAAATGAAAACAAACATTTTTCAACCATTTGAGAAACACTCTAAAAATAAGAAATATGAATTAATTTTGGTTCCTATTCAACAGGAACATAGCATCGTTTTTGATAAGAATCTTTTAGCTTTGTCCCCAATCACCACCTCTGAACTTGTGTGTTATTATTTGTACATGAATACTCTGCACCCTGTTGCAACTGCACGATTATACAGATTCATGATTTGATATAAAAGAAGCTGTGTTTATGGAGCTGAGACAGCACTCTTATGTCTGTAGTATCCATAAATGACCGAGAATGTTTGCACAAGCAATCTGGGACCTGATTTAGACTCAACTGACGTGATGTCTAAATCATGGAAACACATTACTGTAAAAAAGCAACTAATTTCATTATTATTGCTGCAATTTTATTCTATCTGAATCTAGCTAACCTGCTATCAGACACTCAATTGACAACTAGTCATCAAATTTGGCAAGCACATCGATGCATCTAACAGTCATAAGCAAGCCAAATATTTGATGATTCTGTTTTCAACGTGTCTCCATATCATGAAAGTTGCGAAATGGTTCTTAAAAAAAATACATGCATTATTATTTTTAAAATCACTTTTTATTTAATATAAAAACAATATTTTTTTTTACACTTTTATACTTTCTCCTTTATTTATGTACAAATGGTTTTTTTCTCTCTCTTTGTTTATGAAAGAGGTCCGTTAAACCCTGAAACCACGTTCCGGGTCAACAACAGGTAACACTAATCTACACACGGAGAAGCGGCACTATTCACACAGCAATGCAGCAATGCAGCAATGCAGAGTACCGCACTATACAGCAAGTATTTCCTCGAACATGTCTTTGTTACACTGAATAACAAGAAACTGCAACATCACTATAAAACTGCCATCATTGATGCAAAGAATAAGCAGAAAACTAGACAAAAGCTACAACTTAACAGGAATAGTGCACAGAGTATGTTAGTCGTCAACTAACAAAAAATTTGCTTGTGAATGAAGATCAAATATTCATAGATGTGTTTAAAAAAGTTTGAAAGGTACAAATGTTCCTGTATCATGCAAGTTAAAAAATACTGCTAATCACATCAAAATTTATTCAATCCATTAGCAAAAACATTTTCCAGAATTTCCAATTCGGTTTGGCACATATAAGTTTAAAAAAAAAATTTTTTTTGGGGAGGGGGGGGGGGGGGCAGCAAACATAATTTCTTTATTCTGTACTTTTATAAAGATATCATAAAATAAAATTAAAAATTATTTTACAACAATAAAATCTGAAGTCATCCTGGAAATGTGGTAAACCGTTAGAAAACTAGCACAATATAAACGTTTACAAACTTTTAAGTATTTACTCTCTCCATAACTTTACTGGTCAACAAATCTTATCAATGCCTTTCATTTGCAGTAGTATGGACCAGTTAGCTATTAGCTACAACCTTGCAGGCTAATACTAAAGTCCTTGGTTCAAGGTTAAGATTAAAAAAAAAAAAAACCTATTTTTACAAGCAACCTCTAACATATTTAGTATAGACCACGAATGAGTGCACTTTTCCCAACAGGTAGTAGAATGTTGAATATTTTTACATCACTTCTGAAAATACTGATAAATTACTGGCTAGCCTAGTTCTTTGGATAATAAAATTACTTTATTTAATTTATAGACATAATTTGAGTGAAATCACCACTTCATGTCTAACATGAACATGTCAAAAAAGTGCAGTCATTCATCCAATAAGCTATACATATGCATGCATAACAAATTATTTAATTATATGCCTGTCACAATACGCACAATGTTTTTCACAATGAAATTGTAAGAACATATTGAAACAAAAATTAAGTTGCAAAAAATTTACTTATTTAACACCCATATTTGCTTCTACCTACAATGCTTGGCATTAATAAAAAACAAACTAACTTTGCAATTTGTAGATTTTTTAATTTTTTTTTAATTTATGGAACTGCACATTTAACATGAAAAACCAGCAAGCTTAAGAGGTGGAACCAATGATTTGTACAGTAATTAATTTCACACATTTTCTTTTACACTAAATTAGTGATTAAAGCAAATATTAACGTATAAAAAAACTAAGTATAAAGATAGCACATTATTCAGTAAATAAAACCCATAATATATTTTAAAATACCGGTTTCATTAATTTAAAAAAGAATTAATTTAAATGTGATATTTAATAAAGAATATTTTGATTTGCATATCTACTCAAAACAATAAAAGTAAATCAGCGAGAACTGTGTGTTTGAAAAACATGAGTCTACAAGTACCACTACAGGTACATTAACTGCTGGACTCACCACAGTCCCAACCCAGACACAAAACATTCCCACACGCCTGCATTAAGCCTCTTTCACATATTTATATCCTGAGTTATTATGCAAGGTTTACAACCTGTCACTGTCAATTTATCAGACTTTACAAATTATGCAAGAAAATCAAGAGCAAAAGACACAACATGCAGTACAGGCAAAAACGACGGTAATTTATTAAATACATACACAAATTGAAAGACGTCACGAACTGTAAAAATTAAAAAATGTAAAACTGCAGAAAAAAATTTATCTTCAACTGGCTTTTTATTTCATAATTATGTTTATTTCACTATTTAATAATGAAATAAGTTGAAACATGATGTGAGTGATACAAAGAAAATCCCAACTTTCTATACACAGCATCTACAGCTTTAAACTTTTTGGGAACAATAACTTCAAATACAGATAGCTGAAATGTAAAATAAAATGCAACGTTGAACGTTCGCCAATGTGTAATTGTTGAACTGGTATTTTAAAACCTAACTATTTAACTTTATGCATTTTAAGCTTCTTGCAATCTGGTGAAGTTTTTAAACCCGGCCTTACTGCAACTGTACCAACTTAACACATGATTATTGCGTCCATATTTTCTCAACAGCTTAAACAAACAACTGCTTAGATGGTAAAGTATATCTGTGATAAAAAATAAGAACAAAATACTGTACAAATTATCTTCCATCACGTCTGTACATTCATCATTCTCAAGTAAATGAATTAACAGTTCTGTGAATAATTTCTCACAAATATCAGGTTACATATTCCTGTCAACCAACTGATAATTTCTGATAGGCTCTCGTACATAAGGACCATGGTCTCATCTATAAAACTATACACTTCCACCTTATTGCACACATATTTTAACAGCACCTTCCATTACGCAATGATGACCATACTTAAAACAACCAACCCCAACATGAAACCACAGTATGAAACATGACAACTTAAACTGAATGTAAGTTTAAGAATGACATTTAGTAGAAATTTGTTGTGCAAAGATTGGTATGGGAAAAAAAAATCAGTCTATGAATTATTAGACACAAAAAACAAAAACTAACATAAGGCAATGCTTGGTTACACCCTCTTAGCCATTGAAGCTTTCAGACAAAATACTAAAAAATGTAGTTATTTCACCAACGTAGTATACCATAATAACATAGTATACTGTATACAGTAATACCCTGAACTTACAGAACAGGTGGGACCAATTTATAACCGTGTAAGTCAAATTCCATTTAAGTCGGGGCAGAATTCTGCATTTAAATACAATCTATGTTTACTTGAGACCAGAAACTAGAGTAATCAATTAAAAAAAGTGTATTAAAATCTTAGATAATACAACAAATTATATATTATTATGACTTGCAAAAACGTCAACCGAAGTTGTTTTGGCGTAGAAGGCTTCATAAAATCTAACAAAGTCGTCTGACGGATTCAAGACTTTTTCCTTCTCACGCAAAATTTCCTCATAGCACGCTAACAATATTGTGGACGGAGTAGACAATTTAGTGTCCCAAAACGTTAAGACAAAAGAGAAACAAATCGTGAGAAGATTTAAAAAATTGCACTATTGAATTCGCGTAAGACGGGGTAGCATAAATATATATGTGTGTGTGTATGTATATATGTGTGTATATGTGTATATATATGTGTGTATGTATATATATTATATATAGTGTAGATACCATTTGCGATATGTAACACGAATTTTTAAAAACCTGCATTATTAATGGAAAACAAGAAGTTCTGTTAAAAAAAAATGCTCCAAGGTTTAATTGCCACACTTTCTCCTTCACCAGAAAAATAGGGTTTCGTATTTGCTATTTGCGGCCGGCACTTCCGAAGCTCCTGTGCTGCGAAGTCTGGATGTAGTACAATACTTGACTGTACGTAAATTTTGGACTAAGAGTGAAATACCGAAGCCCGAATGACGGGTTGATTGGACAATGGGCAAGGGATGACAGTATAGTTTCCAAAATTTTACAAATGCAAATTATTTATACTGAAAAGTAACCAGAAAGTAATATTTAAAACTAAAGAAGATAAGTAAATTTCCAAAAAAATATATATATATATATATATATATATATATATATATATATATATATATATATATATATATAAAATTACATGATTAAAAAAAAATATTTCTACTGCACATTAAATACACTGTTCGTAACACTGTATCTTGGAGCCAAAAGGGTGTAACCAAGTTGGACCGTAGTTCCAACAGTTGATACACATCTTTCATTCTCCATGGTGCCACACAGTTCAATGATTGGCCCACAACATATGGCGGAAGGGGATCCGTGCTCTCAACGCGAAGATAACCAAATACTATTTTGTTATGTATAACATTAAATTTCAATAAAGCTAGCACTGAGAAAAATGCTTTTTGTGACTAGATCATTCAGAAATGAATTTTAGCTTTAAACTTTTCTCAACGAAGAAAAATAACTTGCACATAAAACATCACTGTAGTCAAAGATAAGAACATCATAAATATAAATATATATATTTATATTTGTATCATAAAGAATTACAGGATTTTAATTGTGTAATTTAAGCAAGGAAAATCATAAGCTTTAATAATTAGGTTTTTGTTGTCACGTAAATTGAATTTTGCTGAACATATCACACATTAAAGCTGGCCTTACGTATTTTATGGCTAGTAAATTTTGTAGTAGACCAAATACACCATAATTTTGAAGTTGAGTTGCCAACACCTTTTTAAATTCACTATGACAATAATTGGCTCATTACTCAAAAATCAAGCTTATAATTTTCCACACTTGGTACAAAAACTTTATAAATATCAACAAGATAAGAAGTTGACTACACAATCGTAGATATATATATATAACTACACAACCATTTTAATCTATTTCACACAGTCACAAATTTGTACGAAAAAACACGTATTTTTGTAAAACAATACAATTACACTTTGTACAGGAGACAGAATACCTAATATAATATTAGTACATTACTGACCTAATACAATGATATCTAGAACACTTCAACTCTAAGCTACTCTCTAGCACAGTCGCACGCAAAGTTCCGCGCACATCTTGGATTGCCCAAGTTCGAGCGGCACGTCAGAACTGAGGCACGCTCACTGCACTCCCTCTGCGCACTTCTATTTACACTTCCAAGGGCTGCGCAAGCTCCAGAACACAGGACGTCAGCACGGCGACACATCTCGCGGCGCGGCGGAGGGTCCGGTAAGTACCCAGGGCGAGCCAGAACCAATGATAGCTCGCAAACCACTTTGTCGAAACTGCTCAGTAAGATGGCATGTTCCTCGGAGCCTGTGAATCCGTCCTGCTACAAGCAACCCGCGGTCACGCGTATCAATGTCCGTAGCAGTCATGATCAAGACTCTTGCCTCATGTGAATGACCAGCAATTACAATAAACAGCGGTTTTTAAGTGTTTGAGAAGGAACATGAGAATCCAGATAGAAAATGCAATATGCTCAGCACACAGCATGTTCAAAACTAGAATTATTATTTCCCCCCGGAAATTTATAGAACTGACTATTTCCATGCCAATATGAGAACCTCTGTTCTTAGAGTAAACCACGTTCATATTCATAACTGTTGAATGAAGAATCAATGCTGATAAAAACAAAAGACGTGAAACTGAGACCAGTGGGGAAAAAAAACCTGTGATTTTATAATCGTCTGACAGAAGCTCTTTCTTACATGTGTCTGCCCGGAAACTTGAGATTCATAAAAATTTATTTTCTGGGACGTTAATGCAAAATGTTTTAACACTAACATTGTTAATCATTATAAAAAAAATTGCTGATGCTGTTTCAAAAAAAGTTACCAGCCATGTTTGTAATGTCTTTTATGTATTAAAGCTAACTCAAATTCTCCTTCACATTCTAGCAATCCTACAAGTGATTTAACTGTACATACGGTACCAGCAAGTGCTCGTTACATGCGATCAAAAAATAACCCCTAACCAGCCACAACACGAAGTGGTTGCGAGGGTCCTCTGGACGAGGGAGAAGTGACGCACCTCGCCGGGAATGCTGGGGGATCGAGATCGCTGCTGTCTGGTGTTCACGTGGCATGCCCCGCGCTGGGCCCCGCACCTCCGTCGCGGGACTCCCGCGGAGGTTGGCGCGACCTGAGGTAGGCCCGCCACCGGTCAAGGGCCCGCGTTCGCAGGAAGATCCGGTGCCGTCAGCGACGAGAGAAGCGTTTTCTTCTCTCCTTCACGCGCCACGGACCCTTCCGCTGTTGCCGGTGGTTCCGCCTGCGGCCCTGAGGGTAGCCGCGCTCTTCGGCGCCCGTGTCCGGGTACGCAGCGAGGGGCGGGTACATGGAGGGGGCGGGATAGCTCGGGGGCGGCACCACGAACTGCATGGGCGGGCCAGGGGACAGCGTGGCGGCCGGCGTCACGGTGTGGTACATGAACGCAGGCGGCCTGGCCTCTGGGTACCCCGTCGGGACCATCACCGGCGGAGCCGGGGCGAAGGTCGGGCCGTAGCCCGGGAACTCCTGGGACTCCACGCCCGGAGGGAGCGGCTGTTCCATGGCCGCTGCCGGGATGGGGTTCTTCCCCAGGGCCTCGCGCGGGGGGGAGTCGCTCCCCGGGGGCAAAGGCTGCTCCGACACGCTCAGGTCCCCTCGCCTGTACGCCTCTTTCAGCGACAGAGCCTCGGGGTCGTCGTTGAGGAAAGTCAGGCTCGCAGCATTGGGGGGGGAGTAGCAGTGGTCCGAGGGTGAGTACCGGTGGTCTGCCGGGGAGAAAGCCTCGTCCGACGGTGAGTAGTGCTCCTCCGACGGCGAGTAGCGGTCGTCGCCTGGCCTGTGCGGAGGCGTCTCTTCGCCCGAGTCGTTGCTCTTGTCCCCGTAACTCTGAACGATGGAGTCATCGGCCAGCTTGGGCTTCTTCTGTGGTGAAGGGGACGAACCCTGCTTGGGAATGTTTCTGAGAATGTTCAAAATGGTCGGTGGCAGGGAACTGTTGGACGCGACCGGTTCCCTGGGCGGTGGAGAATACGAGGGACTGTAAGCCTCGTCTTCATCCGCCACGGTCGTTGTGTCTGCTGCGCTTGACATCAACTGAAACACAAACCAACTATGTTCACTGATTCTCAACCAAATCACACCACCACACAGCTGAAAGTGATAATACATATTTAATACTGTTATTACCACCATCCATAATCGTGCCCAACTTCCAGTTCTAATAATTCTTATTCCTAAGTTATTTCCTGATCATGCGAGGTTCCTCATGTAGGATGATAGATGGCTAACATGCATGGCAACTGGCTGTCCTATGGGACATACTAACATCTCTGACCTGAACCAAAAGTGAATGATAACCTTGAGGCATTATCGAAAGACTAACCACTACTGCTAAGAAGCAATCATAATCATATTTGTTGTTGCTATTATTTGAACATAATTTAAAATTTACTTGCTTAGACAGCTACTTGAAAGAGTTAACAGTAGTGTTCACCATAAAACATGTGGCTAAAGATTCCTAATCTAAACAACGCACATGAAGGGGGGGAAATGTAAAAACAGAAAAAATATGCCAACTTTACTAGCCCACGTAGCTGACTTCAGCAATATTACAGATATGTGAAAACATCATCTGCAAATATTGATTCAGAAAGATTATCAAAGTCACTAAAAGGTAGAACTAAATCACTGAATATTTAAAAAAAAAAAAATTTTCTTAACATAATTTTTTAATATTTATCTTAACTTTTTACAATCACGAGAGGAGAAAATCTGTTACACGCTGGCCGAATGGCAACAAGTTTAAATTAATGGAGAATGGACAAAAGTACCATACAGGTGAATGTTTAGAAATTTTTAATAAATCATTAAATATAAATAGTAACCATCATGTATTACCTGCAGTTCCGGAACACTGGCGGCGCCGGTCAGACCAATGGCCGTGCTGATGTTCTTGATCTCCTCCCTCCGCTTGTCGATGATCTTGTCCAGCTCGTCCACCGTGTGCTGCAGGTCCTTCGCGGTCTTGGTCTCCGAGGTCAGCTCCACAGTCTGGTCGATGTCCTCGCCGGGGCTGTACGGCGCGTCCTCCCCGTCCACCCCCGGGTCACCCTCGGACAGCTCCGCGAAGCTGTCGTTGCTCGACGCGCTGGGGTAGATCTGCTTCCAGGTGCGCTTGGAGCCGTCCACCGGCTTGGGGACGTAGGCCTCCACCTTGGACGTCCGCTTGGAGGAGGCGTCGCTGTTCGCGCCCTCGCTGTCGTCGCTGAACTGCGCCTGCGCCTCCTGCAGCGACGGGTACGGCGGCGTGGACGGGTCAGGGGACGGCGTCACGCGACTCTTGGCCTGCTGCGAGGTCTCCGGGAAGACCAGGGGCTGCCGCGCGATCGTCCGGATGATCAAGCAAACCAGTACGTGGGGTCTGGGGCCGTCGAGGATCTGCCCGTCCAACAGGGTCAGCTGCTCGGGCACCGGGCTGTGGCTCGCCAGGGGCATCACGTAGAAGTCCTTTATCCTCGTGGACTCCGGGAGGTTCCCGATGACGCCGAACCTGTTCTTCGAATGCAAGTGCTTGTACAGGGTGCAGTAGGACACCTTGGCGTCCCCCCCGGAGCTGGTCAAACGAAGCACCAAGATCTCCTTAGTGCCGGACCGCTTTATTTTGGAAATGTAATCCCACACCGTGTCCGGGTCTATCCTGCCGACCACTTCCAGCTGTGTCGGGAGCACGTCCGAAAGGTCCTTGCCGTTGCCGTACACGAGTTTCGCTGCGGTGCTGACGTTCGACACGCCGGCCATGCTGATGTAACCGCTCCACACGATACGCGTGGACGATTGCGCGTCCGGCTTGGTCTTGCCGGTCGAAAGACTGGAGTTGGAGTCTCTGTCGAACAGCCCGGATTCTTCGTTCATCTCCACCTCCGACGGTGCGGAGGGCTGCGAGGCCACGGACAAGAAGCTCCTCTGAACGTCACTGGAGGAAGGGATGTTTTCAAGGATGTCCGAAGAGTTCTCATTCTCAAACTTCATTTCTGCTCGTATCGACTCCTCCAGTTTAAGTTCAAAGTTTTCCAATGACTCATCAACATTGGTTTCATTCATGAAAAACTGATAATCTTTAACTTCCTTTTCCCCAGAAATTTTTATGAAACCATTAGAGCCCACTTCTTGGTCTGGAATACTATCCTTCACATCCACATGTTCATCAAAAGTTTCCTTGTCTGATTCTCTGTTACTGATCTGTTCTTCTTCACTTTTTATCTTCTTCTTTTCATGTTCTATTTCACCGTGCTTCTGCTTTTCGTCTTTGTCTTTTGATCTTTTCTTCTCATGATCACTCTCTTTATGCCTATGCTCATCTTTGTCTTTTGACTTCTTCTTCTCATTGTCTACCTTATCCTTGGACCTGTGTCTGTCATCTTCATCTCTAGACTTCTTCCTCTCATATTCACCATCTCTGTGTCTGTGCTGTTCATCCCTGTGCCTGTGCTGCTCCCCCTTCTCCTTGTGTTCTCTGTCCCTATGCTTTGACTCCTTCTTGTGTTTCTTCTTGTCTTTGTGCTTGTGTTTATCTTTTTTCTCATGCTTCACCTCTTCCTTCACACTGACCACCTCCTCCTCCATGAAGCCCAGTCCACCCTCCGACGAGACGACATCCACGGACACCGGGGCCTCTGCAATGGCGACAGGAGCTGCAAACTCGGTAGGCTCCTTTTCAATTTCCTGTTCCCCTTTGTGAGTCTTCACAACGTATGTTTTCGGGTTATTCAACAAATCCAACTCTGTTTTCTTGATCATGTCCAACTGGTGTTTGACTTCTCTTTCCCGCCACTGCGCCAACTCCTGCGATGCCAGTTCCTCGGGCGTCAAACGTACCAGCTGGTACGGCGTCACCAAACTCTCCACAATCTTTCGATACAGCGTGACGTTCTTGGGATCCTTGATGTTGAACACCAGACTCCTGTACTTGGCCTTGTACTTGAGGCCCGTGTCGCGGAACAAGGTGTACATCTCCTCTTCGATGCTGGAGGCGATCTTCTGGATGTCGTCCTCCTTCGCGTCCAGGTCGGAGCACTCCTTGGCCCGGGTCAGCAGGAGCTCCTGCAGGGAGCGGCACACGTTCTGCCGTATGGGCTCCGGGCCGCTCGGCACACCCTTCCCCTTGTCCTTCTCATCGTCCTTGTCCTGCTCCGAGGACGTGCTCCTCTTCGAGTCCACCTTCTTGGGGGTGCCCGACTTGGGCGCGGGCCCCGTCTGAGGCTGGTCCTTCTTCCCAGACCCCGGGGCCGGCTTCGCCCCGCCTTCCTTCTCCGCTTCCGACGCGTGCTTCTTGTTGTTCTGCACGGAGCTCGACCTCCTCTGACGCTTCGCCACCGGCTTGGCCTGCTGCTTCTCCTGCGCGGACTCCCGCCGCTGCTTCGCCGGGGGCTCGTCCCCTTCCCGGGGCGGCTTGGGCAGGATGAGCCTGTGCGCAGAGGGGGTCTTCTCCCGGGGCGACGTCGGGACTTCCTGCTGCTCCTTCTTGGCGGGCGGCGGCTTCAGGCTGCGCTGCGCTACTTCATAGGTCGGGTGTTCCTCCAGCCAGTTCTTCAGCTCCGACAGCTTCGGAGCATTCGCCCCTGAAACAACACACACCTCACCATTTGACTTTAAACTGCTGAGATCATCACCATCAACGTGCAGAAACAAGTAGTTACAAATACCAGCTTTCATTTAACACATGGAAGATGGGGATAATGATGAAGTATGAGGATTTTAGCAGAAACAATGAATGCTTCTCCAACAGCCACGAGGAGAGATGGCCCGCCAGCAGTGATGTAGTTGAAAAATATTTAATCATGGAATCTGAAGGACTTGAGTTCCAGACAGATAGTCGGTTGTGATTGCTGACCAATCCGAAGACTGGGAGTAACGCCTGGGTGAAGTAGTCATGCGAGTAGGTGTAGGCTTAATGAAGATAATGGAATAAACAAAAGCTTGTACAAAATTACCACACAACAGGCAATCATTATATTTCATGTAATGCTTTTGCTTAACATGGTAACAAAATTAAAATTTAAAAATATTAAAAATGAAAATTTCAACAAATATTTTAGGTATGACACATTTGTTTCATTAACTATGTACCCCCTCAAGCAGCAGAATCACATATAGAAGTGAGTTACAGTGTCAAGAAAATAAAGGAATAAAGTAAAAAAAAAAACTAATGTGCAAATTGGAGTACCGGGTGAAAACTCATATTTAAAACTACACATGAATTTTAAAATTCTTAGCAAAAATTTCCTAAATCTTTCATACATAAAATTATAGCAGTCGCCCTGGAGTCATTCTTAAAGAAGTAGGGGTGTACAGCAGCACAATGACAATGGAGATGCTTTGAAGGTGACCACACATGACATTGTGTGTCACCAGTCGTAACATTAGACTGGAAATTAAGCAGTTCTGGTCCAATTTATTTTTGTGCTTGGTACTCCTAAAAAAAAAAATACAATGCACAAAATTTTGGTATGTTGCCAATCAAACAATTTCCAAGTCTCAACAAAAAACAAAAACAAATTGAGACAGAAGTCACTTTGCAGAAAAAGACTAGTTCCAGGTTGGCTTAAAAACATTTTTTAAAGAGTTTTTTTAAAAAAATTTTTGTAGGAGCCCCCCCCCCCCCCCGCAACTTTATCTAGGAACTATTCCACACCCACCAGATTCCCCAGTATGGCCCATCTCCAAACTATTAGGGCCCCGCAAAGTCTAAAGCCGCTAGAAATAGGTTCCATAAATTTCCATTATAGTGTCATTAATGCATTAAACGTGATTTGAACGGCAAAATTTGGCCCGACAGAACATTCAACAACAGATAATTAAGTTTCTGTACAATTGCGCAAACTCCTGCCACATCCTCTCTCACCAGATCAATACACTACTGACTTTCCAGAAACTCAACGATCTAGTGATTAATTTAAAAAATTAAAAAATACTAAACTAAGTGAAAATGATAAAAAATAAATAAATGCATAAAATTATTTTTATACACATTGCCAACCTAGCAAAAAAACCAAAAATCTACACTTCATTATAAATTTAAGATGTTTTAGAAATTAAAAGTGAATATATAGCCTTAAATGACAGATTACTGCAACATTGCACACACCTCAGTCTATGTACTGGGAAGCTCATGGTAGAGAGATGAATACGAACGAGTCAGGGTCACTATTCGGTTTTATTGGTGCCGTCACGTACATTGACATCTCGCGGTGTCCCGGTCAGCATTTCAGCTGGAATTCTTGCCGTTAGCAATATTCACTATTTTATATGTAACAACTCCTCATTGTGTGATACAGTGAAATTTTAAGTACAAACAACTAGTGTTTCACGAGACTTTGAATTTCACACATTTGTTCGACTTTCAGGGACAGGCCAGACATATTTATTAAAAGTTCAGAATAAATTTAAATGCACTTGTTTGAGATTAGATATAAGTTTTTCTGCTGCAGTGACGAGAGAAATTGTGAGTACAGCTGATCTGATTGTAGATGGTGTTGGTCTGGATAAACTAGAATTTTTGCTAAGTGACTTTGTGGTGGGCCAGAATCTCAATCTCCGTTACCATTTTGCGTGCACCTCAGTGGGTGAATATAAACTTGATTTAGAAGATATATATATCAACAATATATCAATACCAACAATCAAAACAGTTTCTAACAGATGAAGAGCTACTGAAGGAGTGAATTTCTATACTTCTCCTCTATGTTCTATGTTTATGACATCTGCTAGTTCTGCTACTGCACTACTTGTAAGCATTCGATCTCCCACAATAATGCTTAAAATGCTCCACATTTTTTGTAACAATTTAATTTGATTGTTTACTATATATTATAAATAAAAATTAGTAACTTTTCCTTGAATTATTTGTTAAATTTTGTGTCAGAATAAAATGATTTTAACATAGAAACAGTTTGATACTTATTCATCCTGTACCATAATAACTGGATTACAACACCACACGTTGGAGGTCAAGTTATTGACAAGTTTCAATCCCAAAAAGCACATTTTCTTGACTTAATTAATATAATATTGAAAAGTCTTAACTTTTTAGGAACTTTCCTGAAATTATCTAAGATTAATAATTTTTAGGGACTTTAGTGTCCTTCATCACCCAGCATACACACTTCTAGAAAATTGTTGTTAAGATATATTTTATTTTTCTCATCAAGCAGGTTATCTAGCATTTTATTTTTAGGTATCACAGTAATTTTCATCCATCCACGACTGAGCCTTTTCTGATTTTCTACAGTCTCTGAGTCCTCTTCCACCTGGTCCTAAAACTCTTGTATGGTCATCCCACGTGTCTACTTTTTATTCCCTTTCACATTACTCTCTCAAGTGATCTTTACTAATCCTGTTCTTCTACGTTAACGGCAGAAATGCCCAAAAACCAAGCAGGGTTCACCGAAGAAACCCAACTGTGGCCCACGCTACACAACAGCATTTGCTTGGTCATTACGGCACAGCAGGCTGTCAAAGCTGGCGCATTGCTGATCTGTCACGCATGCTCCCCAACCCTTGCGGGACGGCAAATACATACTCCCTGGATAGGGCGTATCCGACGAGAAATGGCGTAGCCCCGTGCGGCGAGGGAAACGGATACGCCGTTTCACCGCTGTCCGGAGGCAACGGAGAAGAGCTATGTCGATAGGCCGAGGCCACCTGTCCCGGCATCGGCCCAACACCTGGTTCGTTCCACAACCAATAGCCATGCCCCTCCAGAAGGCAGTAGATCGCCCAGAGAGCCCGTGATCCGGCCGAGAACCAATCAGGCCTCTGCCAGCCACCCAGGCTAGTGCCGGAGCAGGGTGACGCTACTCACATCGGAGTGGGGACTACTGGGGCTTGCTCGTAATACTAAGAGCGACCACACAAGTACGAGACAAACCCCACACGGTCTGAGATCTTTCAGGAAAAATTAATTTTTAATAAAAGTAATTTATTTATCATGACATATTACCACAATTTAATAGAAAAATTTAAGAATTTTTTTTTTAAATCTTGCAACTGTAATCAGTTACTCATTTTTTTTAATTCAGACCTCAGAACATTTTTTAAAAACACATATATACTTAAAAGATTTATTTTATTTCTTCCGAAAAGTTAAGACATGGTTATTACAAATCATTATATTGAAAAAATTCACATCATATATTGGTCAAAATAACACTGTTTTGGAGAAATTAGTATCATAGAACATTTAAGTATCATATCTGTTCAGCAATATGCTATTTCTTTTAATAAACAGATTTCATAAAAAAATATACAACCCCAAAATCTTCTATTTTAAAAAAGAAATTGACCTGAAAATAAAACCTTGTAATCTTGTCTTTATTAATCATAAGCCATCCATATGAAGCTGGGCAACGTAGTGGTAACACTGGACTCTCATTCAGCCCTATCTTTGTTCGAACCTATGCCGCCTTCCTGATTTTAGTTTTCCGTGGTTTTCCTGACATAACTCCCAAAAAAGGCCAAATTTAATTTTAAAAAAAATGACACTACAAATTTTTGTAACCAGTCCAAAATATTTTTTTTTTTTTTACAAATGAATAAAATAAAAATAATTTTCAATATATTTAAGCATGGCAAGCTATTACCAGTAATCACGCAAGCCCAGGATACATGATTTTAAGACTCACCCATATATTATATTTTTAATTTCGCATGAAAATGTTTACACATTACTATGAATCTACAATTCCTCAGTGAAAAGTGAACGTCAACACCACTGAACCAGTTTGCTAGCCTCGACTCTCCGCCTACAGCACGCTGGATGGTTAGAGCCCCCCGGCTAACAACGCGCTAAACATCAGATCCACCTCCCACTCGTTCAGAACATCAGAGCTGTCCCAGTGCGTGCTCGCGCCGCGTCAAAACAATGCACATACTCGAGAGGATAAAATGTTCTTTACATGCGTACAGGTTGCACTGTTTGTTGTACGTACAGTGTGCGGTATGCGACGGTTGTCAATGTCACGTGAATGGCAGTTTACGTGCACAGACACTACTGACTGAACTTGAAGGTTTGTTTATATTTCGCTCACCCTACTGACTTGCCTCATGCGAATATTTGTCATTTTGTAGTTAATAGCTGCTTTCAAAGCCTGAGTTTACATTGTTCTTGTGCCAACAACTTTAATGGGGCTGAAAAATTGAGCAAGGTCATGCAATATTTACTTATGTTCAATATGTTAGATAAATTATTTAAGGTGCAAAAATAAAACACAGGTCTTTTACAAGAGCACATAATAGACCTAATTACAAAATTTAGAGCCATGATTTACACATGTTTATATCAACATGACCGTCACGAATAAGAATATCACATTATTCGCAAATACGAATATATAGAATTTGAATAGTAAGAATAAGAATTTGAACCTCAATAAAAAAATTTTTTTCTCATCATGTTGTCGGACCATGGGGGGGGGGGGGGGGTGTTTCGAGTCGTTGTGAATAGAGATCTTGGGCGCCAATATGTGGATAGGCACATGGACCCGGCTTCAACTCTATCCCTGGGCCATGACGTGCACCATGGGAAGCTACGCTCTAATTCCCCTGCGCGGATACACTGGAACTTACCGGCCCCCTCTCAGCGGCGGGCACACTATGTTATCGACGAATATGACTACCAGTGGGGTCTTGAGGCGCCCCACACACCTCAGTCCCTGTACTGGGAAGCTCGTGGTCGAGAGATGAATACGAACGAGTCAGGGTGACTGTTCAGTTTTATTGGTGCCGTCACGTGCATTGACAAGACTCTGAGTAATCACACAATGAGGAGTTGTTACATATAAAATAGTGAATATTTCCAACAGCAAGTAGTCCAACTTAAATGCTGACCTGGACACCGCGTGGCCAGGCCCCGAGAGTACAAAGATTGTCATGCTATTTAAAACGATCCGGGGAGCTTTAAACAATTAGGTAAAACAGTCTACCGCCGGGATAGGCCTCGAAGATGAATAGAAAAAGTTTAAAGATACTTAACAACGGCGCATATTAACAGATCAGTAACGAGCAACAGGTTGAAGTCGACGAGGTGCGGAGTAGCTTACTACATCAGACGGCAAACGGTAGAGACAGGCATTGGCCAGGGTGTCATGGCCGCAGGAAGTGGTGAATTTACCGTTGGTCGATTAATATAGCAAATAAAATATACATTACATGTTTAAAACCTTCAATAATTACTTGTTAATTTAGGATTAATGACTACGTAATGCAATTATTTATTTATCAAGTACATTATTATTAAAGGGCAAGTCTTCACCGCTCAACTGAGGGTGTGCGACGAAAGGGGTCGCGTATGGCTCTGCTTCGACCACGTAATTAGCTGAAAACAATCACCCAGAGAAAGAAAAAAATAGAAATACTAAAATAAAACTAAATTATAAATTAAAAAAGGTACGAGGCCATAACACAAGCTCTAACACAGCGCCTCTTGCCGGGCGGCCACGCACGCACGCTAACGTCAGACCTGTCAGACCTGCGTGCCCCAAACGCTTGGCAACAACGCATATTTACAACTGGACAACATTTCAGCCAGAGAACAGAAGAACACATAAACCAAATTTTAAAAAAAAATAAATACAATATACGAATATGTTAAGTTTGAGCAGCCGAAATGACTGTCGCGAGCGGATTCCAGAACGCTCCGGCTCGCGAAGGCAGACCCTCACCTGTCAGCACCTTGCCCGTGACCTTGTCGTACACGCGTACGGACACCTCGCTGGATGAGGCGACCTTGAATATGAGCTCCCTGCGAGGCGCCGCGGCCCCCTTGCCCGTCGCCGGAGCCGTGGACGCCCCTGGGTCCGCCACGCTGCAAACACACGCACTCACTGTCAGCAGTCGCGTCCCCCCCTCCTGCACCGAGGTTCCCGACCACGTTAGTTCCTCGAGCAAAGGGTCTTCCAACCATAAAAACCCTGTTAATACACAACTCTCATTAATACAAGTTGTTTTCACAAATTACACAGGAGTTTTAGTGCCGCGTAATCTGTTTAGTACAAAAGTATGGCTACTATGTAATACAAAGTTCTTTTCGTTCAAAAGGTAAACAGTTACACGTAGTAAAGAACGGTTAATACAATTAGTATTCCAAAGTAATGTACAGAAACAATGTAAAGCTTCGACTGAAATAATACTGACGCCTTTGCTTTGGTTCATTGTAGGTTGGGTATAAAAAAAGCTCAGAAATAATATTTTTCTAAAATGATAGTAATACTCAAGTCTTTTTGTAGGTTATTTCTATACCTTCACTTTATTCTTCCATCTTAAATCCTTTTAAGCGTGTTAAAGAGTAGAAAATATTTTTTTTGAGCCACAGGTTTAGACATCCTAAAATTTTATTTTACAATCTTTACAAAAAAACTACATTTGGGGCAGTATAAAATTGTGTGCATCTTTTAAACTTTTATTTGATTTAGACATTATGTAGATAATGTGATTAAATTTTGTGATAGTTTAGTTAATACAAACCTTGTTAATCCAAAGTGAAAATACTATAGTCCCTTCAGGTTTGTATTATTGAGATTTGCTTTACATAGACAAAATAATGTAGATCCTATGAATATTTTATTTAATATGCCTTACTTGTGCGAATTTTATATATTTAAGTTCAAAAGACAAAAGAACCATTTCAGTTAAAAGCTGGTTAGTATAACTTACAGTGCATTACTTATCTTTATATTTATTTATTTCACGAAGTGCCGCAGTCAAATTTCTCCACGTAAAGCCTAGTGACATTTAGCTAACACAGGTTTTCTTAGGTAGGAACAAACACCAGCTCTACATATTGTTATGTAATACAAATAAAACCTTGGTGAAATAATACTTTGCTCCAACACTGTGGTTTTAGAATGGGTCTTTCATTACCAACAACTGCAATACCATAAAAAAAAATTTTAATCCATATTTAAGCATATAGTAAAACATGCTGTACAACCCCAAAGTAAAATTAAAACTAACATTTCTATAAAAAAAAAGAAGACAATGAATGGAAATGTGAATAAATAAAAAACTTTGTTTTGTAGCAAGCGCACAATATTTGGAAAACAATGAAAAAAAAAAAAATTCTGCAAAATGGTACTTTAGATGACTCCAGAAACCACCCTACCCACAATGTTGTAAAAGCTATATCCACCAACACATACTTTGTTTAAACAATAGCTGTGCCTAACTAACGAATCTAAAAGCAGGACCACCCTTAAATACTGACCAACCTGAACAAATTAGCGGTGGGTGACACCGCAGGCGACTTCTTAGGCTGTGCATCATCGTGACTCTCTGTCTTCTCCTTCGCAGGAGTTACCTTGAGAGGTTTGGCGCTCTTGGCTTGGGATTTCTGTGCAAGCATGGCCTCCTGTCGTCGAGCCATCATCTGTTCCCGCTTGCTGACCATGATCCCTGTCGGCACAGAACCTGCGGCAGGCTTTGCCGACGCAGGTGTCTGGGCAGCCTTAGCTACGGCAGGAGCTTGAGCTGCCTTAGCTAGAACGGGAGCTTGAGCGGCCTTGGCTTGAACAGGTGCCTGGGCGGCCTTGGCTTGAACAGGAGCTTGAGTGGCCTTAGCTTGAACGGGAGCCTGGGCGGCCTTGGCTTGAACGGGAGCTTGAGCGGCCTTAGCTACGGCAGGAGCTTGAGCTGCCTTAGCTAGAACGGGAGCTTGAGTGGCCTTAGCTTGAACGGGAGCCTGGGCAGCCTTGGCTTGAACAGGAGCTTGAGCGGCCTTAGCTTGAACAGGAGCCTGGGCGGCCTTGGCTTGAACAGGAGCTTGAGCAGACTTTGCTTGAACGAGAGCTTTTGCGGCCTTGGCTTGAACGGGAGCTTGAGTGGTCTTAGCTTGGATGGGAGCTTGGGCATTCTTAGCTTGAACTGAAGCTTGAGCAGCCTTAGCTTGAATGGGAGCTTGAGCAGCCTTAGCATGAACGGGCGTCTGGGAGGTCTTAGCCAGAGCAGCGGCTTGGGGTATCTTGGCTGGCACAGGGACATGGGCAGCCTTTTCCAGTGCAGGAGCTTGGTCTGCCTTTGCTAGGGCCGGGGCTTGAGTCGTCTTCACCGAGGCAGGAGCCTGCACTACCTTCACCAGTGTAGGGGTTTGGGAAACCTTTGCCCCGGCAGGAGACAAGGAGGCCTTCGCCAGTACAGATGCTTGCGCTGCCTTCCCGGGTATCTGGGCCTGGGCGGCCCCTTTCGCCTGGGCAGGAGCCTGGGCGACTTTCGCTTGTGCGACAGCTGCCTTTGCCGCCACAGGTGCTGAGGCAGCCTTGGCCAGCGCAGGAACCACCGGATCAGAAGCCTGACTTCCCATCACCGAGCACTTAGGACATGACCAGTAAATGCCTCTGTTCTCCATCCGGTGACCTGTAACCACACACATCCGATGAAAAACACAACTGCAGTGAAACTGACAAGACCACTCTCTCATACAAACACAACTAAAACGTTTCAACGAAAACATAAGCATAAAATGTTTTTATAACATAAAAATTAGTTTGCAGCACATAGGTTTTTACTATTAAAAAAGATTGGTTTTCCCGAGATACTATTTTGAGGAGAAAAATTATTTCCCCAAGTACTGGAATGGTCTTTTTGCCGACTTTTAACTCGAGTTTCGGGATCCCACCCACCGCTCACTAAAACTTAAAAAACACCAATTTGCAGCTGCCTACTGTCATGCCAAACTGTAAAACGCTAGCCGGAGGGACGCACTGACCCTCGGCCTCGGTGACTCCGACGCAGGTGCCGTGGAACCAGTCCTCGCAGCCGTCGCAGCGGATCATGAAGCGGTTGTTGTGCGGCTTGCGGCACAGGCACCACAGCCGGTCGGGGTCGTCCTCCGACTCGCTGCCGTCCCCGCCCTCGTGCTCATTGACCCCCTCCTCGTCGTCGCTCGGCTCCTGCACCTGCCGCCTGCGAGGACGCAACCCACACGTCACACGCTGGCTCCTCTCCGCAGTCCGGTCCAGCACGCTCCTGCTCGCTGTTTCCTCTCGGCCGGCAAGGCATTCAAACCGATCATGTTGCCAGTTGGAGAACGGCGCCACGCCCGAATCCCAGTCCCCCGGAGGAACTATTATACACTACTCTTGGCAGAAATGTCAGGAGCATGCAAAGATAAAATAATTGAATGTGTGCATTTATGTGCCTGCATAAGGTGTTATACTTACTTGGCGTGGTAAAAATCTAACCTTAAATTTGTATGCAAATAATTAATATAAATAAAATAAAGAACTGGAGTGTTATTATAAGTACGTTTGGTAAAGTATAAAATCAATAAAATTATAAAATTTATAAAATACTTAAAATAGTATATATTGAGGGCCCCGAACTTGAGTCTGTCAAATTCCCTGAATTTTCCCTTCTTAACCCTGGCCAACCTGAACCTTTTCCCTTGTCTCACTGGCCTATCAATACACACTGTTATCACAACACATTTCAACAAGCATGCATAACAAGCATATAAAATATGCTCCTGCAAAACGCCATGAAGTGTTTTAACTTCATCATTCCCAGCAACGTTATGCAAAGAAAATAACCAAAGTCGAATAGAATTGCGAATATTGTTCTCCGCGAAGCTGTATTACACATATTTTATAAAATATAAGATTGAATCATTGTTTAACGTTTGTAATGTTTTAACTGATTAAATAATTAACCAATGGGGAACATCATTCAATAAAAATTATAAAATAAAAATGCATTGTATTAATATTAAGCATTCATAAATGCATTTGATTCTGATTTTTTTTTAAGTAACCTATTTTATTAAAGCAGAACATTCAAAACACAAAAACAGATTATTATTTTCCTGAGCGAATCTTAAGCAACCAATTTTCTTAAGCTCTGCACCAAATGTGAAGCTTTGCATCACAACCGAAGCCAATTTGTTTGTGAAATCAAATCAAATACGTATTAAAAATAGATTTGATAGATTCGCTTAGTCAAAGCTATGCACAGGCCTAGATGTGAGTGACTTGATTACTAAAAAACTTCGACCCCATTGCACTGCTATGCACACAGGCTGAAGGTAAAAGAAATTCTAGAATAATTTTTTTTCAGGGGGTTGGTAGAGTCTCCAAAGAAAGATCGTCAAAGATGGTAACAGGCAATAACACACACCTGGGAAATTTGGGAAGGAGTCGACCACGGTCTATAGAGAGGAACCATCTTAAACCATTTATCTTTTGCCCGGAGCTGTGGAAAACTATAATTAGGTCGATCGAGCTGGATGAGACCTGAATCGATGCCAGAGACCAAATCCCGATGCGCGCACTACACACCTGTTTCTGGACTTGCCCTGCTTCTTCTTGTCCTCTGACTTCTTGCGCTTCTTGCCGGCGACGCCGGAGGGAGAGGCAGACTTGGCCCCTCGCTTGCCGCCTCGCGTCGGCTCCAGTGCCTGCAACACGCCCGCACACAGGTCACCTCGCGACACATCTCTGCTCTCCACGACTGCCCTGGCATGAGCCTCGCTCACCAGCGAGCTGAGACGCGGACAGATGCCAATCAAACCCTGGTGCTAAGATTTTCTAAAAATTCCAACCTTTGAAGCTTTGCCTCACAGTTCATGTTGGTTCTTTCATTTCCTTATCATAACATTTATTCAAGGGTTGAAGTAGCTTGGCTTCTGCTCCCTGATGATGGCGACTGCGATGTCGACCGAAACGTCGGTGAATTATTTGCCAAGGACGCGGCTACAACCCGGAAGTCAAGCAAGCTACTTCAGACAACGGCCGCGAAAGCCTGCGAACTTTATTCAAGGGTTCTTCAAATAAATTTATCACTATAGCACTCTTGCAAATTACGTTTCGTAACAAATTTTCTCAACAGATATTTACTACAAAACATAATAGCAGAAAAAAGTAATGCCAGTGTCCATAATTATGATCACAAGCTTGAACTTCACAGCACGAGAACAATGTTTAGTAGCTACGTATCTGGTAAAGAAATTTATTTATTTTTATTTTATTTATTTTCAATTCGTCATATTCCCACCGAAAGCCGAGGGCTTGGGCGGTGGGCATGACACAAACAGGACATGCACATTATGGTCACTGCAGTTACATGGACACTCCCCCTGTAATTGTTACTAATAAATATGTAGATTTGAACATTAGTTGCTTTAAAAAAATTACAAAACACTGAAAATTTATTTGGATGTAAGTATGAAAATTATTTTTGCATAACCAAAATAAGAACTAATAAGTTTCATTAGACTAAAAAAAATTATTATGTATAGTCTTCCAGAAATGTTTAAGAAAAACAGGAGAACCTCATTGTTACGTACCCGGAACTTATGTATTCCTGTGATTATAACGTACTTCATTATTTGCACCATAATTTTCCCTATAGTATTAATGCATTACTTTCCTGCTTTATGCAAAACCATTTCCCGCAATTCACATTGCTGCATTTAATAGCAAACCATCAGAAAAATTTAGATGCAACCATAAAAGTTGAATGTAAAAAATGTGGTTTATTTATTATACATTATTGCATGTGGTTAACACAGCTTCGTTTGCCACTGCAAACAACCTACTTTTTTGTGCCACAGTAAACTATACATTCATGAACCAAAACTTTGGTGGTGTGAGGGAAAAAATTAAATTGTTGTAAATGCAGTTTTTACAAAAATTAAGTGGATTACTGGTCCCATAATAAATATGTTTTAAAGCAACATAACCTAATTCCTGAAAATATGGCTTCTTCATGCATGTTCGACGATGCTCGTTTTACCACATTAGAAATATTTTAGAAATATTGCTGGTAATAGGGAAACCAAAAAAATCACTGTGTTTAACAAAATAAAGTCATTACCATGCAAGTATGTAAACAAGTCTGCGTGGATGACAGGCAGCATTTTTGAAGACTATGTGAGAGCATTGGATGCAAAGACGGGGTGCTTATCCCAAGTAAATATCCAACCATAGGAACATCCAGATTGAATTATTCCCAACAAATTCAACATCCAGACTATAACCCATGGACCAAGCAATTACAAAAATTCTGAAACAGCATTTTCGTAAGCGCCTTGTGTTACGACTTATAACAAGAATGAAAAGTACCAAAACGAGTGGTTACAAAGTCAACATCATGGACACACCATGCATTTTCTTGCTGCTTCATGGGAAATGCTTAACTCAAAACATCATTTGTAAATGCTTCAAAAAAAGCAGGCTTTGGTGCTCAAAAAGTTAACGATATTTTCACTGAAGAAGCATGTGAGGACAGTGAACCAATTGCATGTGCTTCTACATGCAGTGCAAATTGGAAAACTCTTCAAGAGCAACTAAATTTTTCATGTACTTGTGAAGAATTGTGTCTCAGTTGATGTTGCGGTTCTACTATATGAGTCTTAAACCATCGAAGATTTGTGTGCACAACACAAGGGCTTAGCGGAGGATGAGACAGGCGATGGTGACAGCGACGAAGGTGATTCCACTCCCATGACAACTTGCTCCGAAGCCCTTGACCACCTGGACAAGCAGAGGTTATTTGTTCATGGAACACCAAATGTTCCAGTTAGTGTGAGGAAGAGTTAATGGGAACTGGACAATGGAAAGTATGTAAATGTGTTAAAACAAACAACTCTGATGCAGTATTTTTCAAAACAATAAATGTTAAGTTTTTTTTTTGCTAGTATTTTGATAAATTTTTTATTGTGCTTATTAAATTTAATTCATTTTAAATTATTCAATTTACTGATATAATTGTAGATTTTTTCCAGCATTCAGACAATAATTGTTGTAAGTGTAATTTTGAGTTAATACAGTATGTCATTTGAGCAAAATTTATTTTTATGAAGGAAATTTATTTCCCTTCTAAGAATTTTTCCCTGTTAAGAATATTTTAGCATCCAGTCCCTTGAAAAACATCTTAACAGGGTTTTACAGTATGTAAAAACAAGGTTCTACTGTAATATTTAACATGTTCCGTCAAAACAGTCCATTTAAGGTTGCCTTTCTTTTGTGGTAGTCATATATTCAAAGAAGACATGTATTTGTCAACTTACATTTAAAGTTTTTGCTCTAGGTTTAAGTAGGAATTACATGTAAAATATAAGAATTAAAAATAGTAGTTTTAAATTCTGATTTTTTGAGTACTATTCTTAAAGTATATTTATTATAATAATTTCACATGAAATAAATGAATTTTAGTTTTGCAATCAATTATAATGTTGGATGTCTGAAAGCAACCGAACACTGAAACAGAATGCGGTACGTACCGGCTGAGGCTCCGGGACGTCGGGCCGGGACCGGCCGGGATTGGCCGGGTCCGGGCGGGGGTTGCTTGTGGGCGAGGCCAGGAGGGGCGAGGGAGGGGGTGGCTGCAACTCCTCCCCTCCCCCCGCGGCGCCCGGGCCAGACTCGATCGTCGCAGGGGGCTCGACGGAGGCGTCCGCCGGGACGTCAGTCGGAACTGCGCACACGCACGCACGAGTCAAGACACAGGTCTCGCGTCACAAAGCCTCCCCGAGTACGCCTGTGCGAAGCTTCAACCACGCGAACCAATCCAAGCTCTTTTCAATATTTGATTTGACTTGGCCAGGAAATTTACTATTCAATTTATTTGAAGCTCCGGTTGTAATGAAAAAGGCTTCGCATCTGGTGTGAAAAATTCGCACATGTTGCAAAGCTTTGAAACATTGAAAGCCAAACATTTAATCCTCAAAAAAATTTAGTCTTTTTTTATGTTGTCTATGTTTTTCTTGAATAAAGTTACGTTACTTAAAAATAACAACTAAAGAAGCCACTCTGTTTGCTTTAAGGAATGCTCAATAATAATATTATGAATGGTTATTTATAATTTTTATATAATGATGTTATATATTGCACCCAATTGGTTAATCACATGAACGGTTCAAACATTAAATAATTAATTAATTTTTTTTTAAATTCAATCCTGTATTTTGTAAAATAAGTGTAATGCAGCTTCGCCAAGAACAATATTCTCAATTGAATTCGACTTTGTGAATATTTTAAACATTCGTTTTGATGTTTGCTTTGCATCAGAAAACTAGTATTTGCACAGGCATACTCCCAAGCACAAACTCTGAAATAACAACTAACTGTGCACACACTACACACAGCACGTCTGGGAACGGCTCATGAAACCAAGGCAACGTGGATGTACTTTCAGAACTAGTAATCATTATTTAAATGCTCCATATTTTTTACCTCGTACGGAAAATGTAAAGCCAGCAGTGGTAGACGCTGGTCTTGTCCGATGACAGATCTAACAACTGCCAATCCTTACAATATCCTGTCCTGTATGTACCACTTTGTATAAAACCAACTGTGCCAGTTCACATTTTAAAAATATCAAAGGCATCGTAATATTCACACACGGTCTTAAAGTTCAAGCTCGGCATGATTTCATTGTTTGCATATCAAATGAAAAATTAAACATAATGCAAAATAAATCTACAATTTACGGGGACATACCGTTTTTAAGTAAAGTTAGAAAGCTAAAACCTTTTTAGTGATAGATTTGCATATGTTAAAGTGGAGAAGACTAAATATTCACTACAAACACAAGTAAGGCATCAAAACAGAAATTCTGCTGGACATTAGAGTTTCGACATTGAGCACTATTGCTGTTCGTGACCAGTGCAATTGCGTTACTTCCCGTGACTTCAAAGACCTGCAGACACCCTGAACTCACTCGTCTCCTGACCTGCGGCGGCCGGGCCCGGCTCCCCGGGCCTGTCTTCCGGCGTGAGCGCCTGCTCCCTCGTGTTCTCCGAGTGCACGCTTCGGATGATGTCCGGGGTGGAGAACAGCACAGAGTCAAACTCCTTCTCCAGGTATGCGGGTGCCTTGCGGTTTTCCCGCTTGGGGTAGCGCTTGGGACCGCCCTCGTGGCCCTGGGCCGGCTTGCCGGGGGCCGTCGCCGCGGCGGGGGCGGCGGGCGGCCTCGGCGACAGCGGTGGCGGCGCGGGGGCCTTGTTGTTGACCTGCTGCTTCGCCTCCCTCGCGGGCTGAGCCTCCGGGGACGGCAGCCTGCCCGGCACGCTCCTCTTCTTGTAGGTGCGCCGCACGTCCATTTTCTCCGGCGCCGCCTCCCGGGGCTCCGGCGGGGACGGCGGCTCCAACTGCAGCGGGAACGGGCGGTCCAGGTCCGCCGTCACGAACGCCAGGGCGTCCTCCAGCTCCGAGTCGTAGTCCCGCAGCTTCAGGGGCCCGGAGCCCCGCCCCCCGCCACCCCGCCGCCGCCTCATCACGCTCTGCATCACGTGGGTGAAGCTGTCCCCGGCCACCGCGGGCGCCACCCCCGCCTCCTCGGGAGCGAGGGCCGCGTCGCCGCTCTCGGGGGCCTCCGACGGGGACTTCACCTCCGGGCTGACGAGCCCCGCGCTCCGGTCGGGCGACTCCACCGGCTCGGCAGCACTCACTATGTCCAGGACACCCAGTTCTTCGTCAGCTGGAAAAAACAAGCCCCAAGACAAAACACGATCACACTTGGCACAAGGTTTCACTGCACGCACAATCAGGACAGCAACACCAGCTGACGTACCATTTTCTGTAAGCTGATTGGTCGAATTGAACACCGGTTCCGGTGACACGGGGATGAAATGCTGGGGTTTGACCGGCTGAGCTTCGGCCGTCTTTGCCTCGGCCGTCTTCCCTTCTTCGGAGCGGGGCTCGTCGGACTTGGGGACCAGCGCCATGAGGCGAGCCTTGCCGTCGGTCACAGGGATTATGGCCTGCAACAGGAGGTTCACACTCAGTCAGATGGCGAAACTAGTACACGGCATCAAACTTTCTGGTAAGGAATAACATTTAAAGGCTATTTCATCTTTCAAGCACTTTATGAAAACACAATTTTAACAACTAAGTTTCTTTCAGTGGCTACTTTCCAACTGAAGTCTAATTGTATGTTTCCATTTGCCTCACACAATACTAGAACTATACTATTAACTAAACTGTCTATTGAATTATTCAAAGCTATATACCCAGACAGTCATAACAGACTGCCAAGACACATGAAGTACATTTTATTTAAAAATTAACTTTTGAGCTAGTAACAGTTCTGTTAGATAATTTTGGCACTTATAGTTCTAAATCCTTGCATAAGAGCCTGTTATATCAAAATTATAAGTTTTCTTGCTTACCTTAGACTTTGCAGTGATTTAAACTAGCACTAAGAATTTTTTGACGAAATTAAATAGATTAAATTACACTGAAAATTCATTAAAAGGATAATACAACACTGAATCTGTAAGCATGCTTTCCTAGAAGCAAAGCTTTTCTTTTCCGTTTATCCTTGCGTCCGTAGCGCTAGCTGTGGGCACACCTGTCGGTAGGTCATGTTGCGACGCAGCTCGCTCTCGTCGGCCGCGATCACGAGCGGGGTGAGGAGCGGCACCAGGCTGGGCCGCAGGTGGTTCCCCAGCAGCAGGGGGCGGGGCTGGGGGAGGTGGTGGTGGGCCGGGCCCGTGGGCTGCTGGCCCCGCCCCCTCCCCCGCCCGCGCCTGCCCTCCCCGCGCCCGCGCCCCCTCGGCGTGGCCGTGCCTTCCTTGCGCGGCACGGCCGGCACAGAGACGCCGCCGTCCTTGCGCGGCCTGCCTCGGCCCTGCAACCACACCCGCTCCTGAGCAACGCTTCGCCGCTCACCACCCTCCCACGGTGCTTCTCTAGACTGTCCTCGAGCACACGAAAAACTGATAACGTCTAAACTGCTGCTTCTGATTTTTGTATGATAAAATTAAGCTTATGAAAATTTTATCGCAATATTTATAATTACTACTTACAAAACAAAAAATCTTTGTTGTAACGGTATTTAATTAGTTGTATTAATGTAAATTAGTACTATCTCTCAACTTTGTTCAAGCATTTATATTAATAAAAACAAATAAAAGAAACTATAGGAAATTTCGGTCATTACTATAATGTGTATCACCTAGCTAGATAATTTAGTTTAATTTTTTATTTATTTAAACGGAATGAATTGTGATTAAAACTTCAATGAAGCTGAGTCACCCAACATCCTCGGCGACGCCCGGCACTCACCCGGCCTCGGCCGCGGGTGGGCGTCAGCGCCGGGGACAGCAGCACCGGGGAGACGGCAGGTGTAACCGCGGGCCGGGCCTCCTCGGCTGGGGACAAGGGGGAGGGCTGCTCACTGCCCGCCTCGAGCATGGGGCCCAGGAAGGACGGTGCGGGCGGCAGGGGCTCCCCCGTGTACCAGTGGTCCAACGCCACCGTCCAGCTGAGGAAGGAGGCGCGCTCGTCCGGGGACAGGATGTCTGCACAGACGCACCTCGCGGTCACCCCCGCTGCCCCCCCGGCCGTCCTGGGGGCCGACTCTAACACGGCTGTCTAGCGGTGCATGAGCACAAGATGTGCGTTGGAACGCACACACAGCACATCTGCAGCAGAGCAGCTGGCTGGCTTCCCAGATGCCCTCGGCGTTCAGGGGTGTCCCAGAGGGTGGTCGCCACTCCCAGGTGGCAGAACCTCCGGGACTCGGGGCTCCACCGGTTTCTGCCGCCCCACAAAAGGTCAACGAGGACTAGAGCTCGACAGCGGAGAGGTCACACAACGCATAGGCACAGAAAAACCGCATCGTGCAGATAATGCTTAGAACAAATGCAAAGTCGGACGGTCGTGTTTTTCCTGCCACAAAACTTGTCGCAAGTACACACGCTAATATGTTTTTCTTCCCGTTTTACGCTATCCGTCATTGTTAATACCCAAAATGTTTTAACAAAAACACGTTGCCAGTAATGTATGAAATACTAAATGTGTTCTTAAAACACCTAAGAATATATAGAAACTCCATACATCCTTTAAATTACTGTTGAAAGTAATGAACGGAACATTACTGAATTAATGAGAAACAAAAATATTTTGCTTAGAGGACGGTGTTCCAAGTTTGGCTCTCAGCTACCACAAGCTACGGGATTTCAGGCAGGAATTTCAAGTGGGTACAGGAATGGGCACAAGTATGTTTCTCAGGGTAGTATTGTTTTCTACCCCCCTTCTCCTCAATACTAAGATGGTCACACGTATGTCTGTTGGCCTCAGCAAACGCACTGCCTCTCGTACATTAAAAGTTGATCCTGCGTCAAGCGAAGACAACGTGCATGTGATGTTCATACATTATTATTATTTGGGCAGTTTCATCAGGGGCGAGACACAAAGTGGACTGTCACTTCGTGGTCTGTTCACATCTGTCGGAATACATTTCTTTTACACATTCAAACTGTCATCATGCCAAACACACAGCAAGCCACAATGCAGACCCAAACTACTAACACAAGGATGTGAAATAAATTACATACATACTTTTGATTGAATTTAAATTAAAACCACAAACTCTGCATGAAATGTTCTTTCTGAATTAAATCTGGAGTGTGATTTCCCAGATTTTCATCACTTACGTTTAATGGGTTGCGAACAGAACCAGTTGTGCTATCGCCCAGAAGCGTTTCGAAGATCATCAACGTAAAACGTAACTCAAATATTTAATGGTGCAGCATACAGAAAAGCTCAAGGCGATGTAACCTCCAAGATGATTCAGTCAAATATTTCTTATTTCAGCACTAATGTAAAAGCAAATTTTAAAGCATTTTGAAATCAAGTTCAAAAACAACACTGTTATATTGAATTATTTTACTCTTTTAAAAATACTACTACAAAAAAGTTATGCACCCCTGCTTATTAAACATGTGCATGTGTCAGGGAAAACAGATGCAAGTGCATTTCAGCTAATCTGAACACTTAACAATCAACTTCTGAAGTCATTTCTGTCAAGCAGCAGCTCACAGCTGACTAAACACATCATTCTTGTACCTTTGTCAATACACAACACAACAGAAGAATTGGTTTCACATCTTCAACACTTCAGCTGAAAGGAAACAATAACAAAGAGTTTGAAAGTGTTCAGATCACCAGGCCCACTTCACAAATGTACAAGTTTGTAACCAACAAATAAGATTTTACAAGCTTGTGAAGATATCCATTTACAAGTGTTTCACAAAAGCACCCTTGCAAACTTGTAATGACTAATGAATTTTTATAAATTTATACATAACTTACTAGTAGGCTACCAAAAACCGGGATATTAACCATTTTAGCTACCAGTTTGAAGGTGACATTTTTTAACATTAATTTTCTACGTAACTTCAAAAGATAGGAAGGTAGATTAAATAATACATTTTTTAGTAACTCTCCTAGAAAGATTTTGTGATCCAAGCTAAAATAAAAACAAACAAATAAAGCAAAATCATTAAAATTGTATGCAACTAAACAATAATAACTAAAATATTATGCAACAAAACAATAATAAATGTAACTGGTATATTAATAAATGAGGTTTTTGACGTGACAACGTCTAATAAATCGATGAACGCCGGCTGCACGCACGAAAAATTGTCCCACTACGGATGTCCCACTACGGATGTGTTCTGTTTGCTCATTGTACGCATGCGTGGCATCTCTCTTCATGCTCATTGTACGCATGCGTGGCATCTCTCTTCTACTCGATTGGAACAACCATCGATTTGACTTTTCAATCATATTTTCGTCGTTTGAATTATTAATATTATGTAATTTAACGATCGTCCACCGATTTTCAGCACAATCGGTACGATTATTTAAAAGTAATGTTGAAAATTCAAATACGTTTTGAACCAACAATGGTGTTTTACAGTTACAAATAATAATTAAAATTACACCCGGGATCTTTTGCACAATGTTTTAAAAAATATTGCAACACATTATAAATAAGTTTGGTGTATTTGGGATGCGTATTTGTTATAAAATCGTGTTAATATTATACCCCTACCGTGAACAAAGTTTATATATATATATATATATATATAAAACATTTGAAACTACATTACCTTAGTATGGCCTCGTGGGCGTGTGGTTAGCGTACCTAAATCTTAAACTAAAGGTTGTCGGTTCGAAACCCAGCAGCTGCGAAATTTTTTTTTGTACTTGTAAAAATAAATATGGCACACGCAACATTTCAAAAGTAATAAATATATTTGAATTAATGAATGCAAATAAAAGTAAATTTATTAATTTCATTTCACTCCTTTGTATCCATACAAAATAGTGATAATTCAATAAAAATGATTCAATTTTATTCATAAAAGTATGCAGAGGTAGATTTTATCATGCAAAAGATTGAAAAATTAAAAAAAAAATTCTTCCTCAAAGAATATAATATTTTTAATGCCTAAATGGTTTGGTTGCAAAAAACCTATTACGGCTCAGTCTCAGGCCGAATATGATATTTCCTTTTCTTTTGGATCAATCATTTCATCAATGTTTTGTTATGACGTCACGTTAAACTATCGTCCGTAAACCGACTTTACAGACAACCAATTTTTTTGCTAAGTTTAGTTATGATGCCTAATTTCATTAGTAGCAAGTGTACCAACTAAAAATGTCACAAACCACTGAAACTTGTACTTGTTGATAAAAATTTAATAAATCTACGTAAAAAGACTTGTCCACACAACTTGTGATTACAACTGTTAACAACGAGACTTGTACCTCTGTGAGCATGAACCCTCACGTGCACTACAGTGACACTATCAGAGAGCGTCGCTGACCTTGGAGACTCTGGACGGCCACCCCCTCCTGGCCGGGGTCGCCCCCCGGCTCCACGAGGCGCGCCATGATGTCGGGGCACACCTCCTTCACGGTGATGCTGATGCTGCCCACGCCGTCCGCCAGCCCCTGCTCCACGGGCGCAGCTGACAGGCGCAGCACGCTCACCGGCCGCGCCTCCGTCTCTGCAACCCGCCCATGCGCTCCACTCGGCCCTTCCTCTGCGCCTTCTCTCCGTCCGACCACCGCTCCTTCCCCTTCTGTCCGAACACTGCTCCTACCCTCCTGCTGAACACTCACTGCTTCTCCCCTCCGACCACTCACTTCTCCTCCCCACCATCCAGCCAATGCTCCACCCCTCCGTCCAACCACTGGTCCTCCCTCCTTTGTACAACCACTGCTCCTCCCCTCCAACCACTGCTCCTCCCATCCACCCAACAACTGCTCCTCCCCTCCGTCTGACCACTCACTGCTCCTTCCCTCCAACCACTGCTCATCCCCTCCACCCACTGCTCCTCCCCTCCAACCACTGCTCCTCCCCTCCACCCAACCACTGATCCTCCCCTCCAACCAACCACTGATCCTCCCCTCGAACCAACCACTGCTTCTTCCCCCTCCGTCCGACCACCGCTCCTCCCATCCATACACCGCTCCTCCCCTCCAACCACTGCTCCTCCCCTCCGTCCGACCACTACCTGCTCCTCTCCTCCAACCACTGCTCCTCCCCTCCGTCCGACCAATACCTGCTCCTCCCCTCCAACAACTGCTCCTCCCCTCCGTCCGACCACTACCTGCTCCTCCCCTCACCACTGCTCCTCCCCTCCGTCCGACCAATACCTGCTCCTCCCCTCACCACTGCTCCTCCCCTCCGTCCGACCACTACCTGCTCCTCCCCTCACCACTGCTCCTCCCCTCCGTCCGACCAATACCTGCTCCTCCCCTCACCACTGCTCCTCCCCTCCGTCCGACTACTACCTGCTCCTCCCCTCCAACCACTGCTCCTCCCCTCCGTCCGACCACTACCTGCTCCTCCCCTCCGTCCGACCACTACCTGCTCCTCCCCTCCGTCCGACCACTACCTGCTCCTCCCCTCCGTCCGACCACTACCTGCTCCTCTCCTCCAACCACTGCTCCTCCCCTCCGTCCAACCACTACCTGCTCCTCCCCTCCGTCCGACCACCGCTCCTCCCCTCCATACACCGCTCCTCCCCTCCAACCACTGCTCCTCCCCTCTGTCCTATCACTCACTGCTCCTCCCCTCCAACCACTGCTCCTCCCCTCTGTCCTATCACTCACTGCTCCTCCCCTCCAACCACTGCTCCTCCCCTCCAACCACTGCTCCTCCCCTCCGTCCAACCACTACCTGCTCCTCCCCTCCGTCCGACCACCGCTCCTCCCCTCCATACACCGCTCCTCCCCTCCAACCACTGCTCCTCCCCTCTGTCCTATCACTCACCGCTCCTCCCCTCCAACCACTGCTCCTCCCCTCTGTCCTATCACTCACTGCTCCTCCCCTCCAACCACCGCTCCTCCCCTCCGTCCTATCACTCACTGCTCCTCCCCTCCAAACACTGCTCCTCCCCTCCGTCCGACCACTCACTGCTCCTCCCCTCCAAACACTGCTCCTCCCCTCATACCAACCACTGCTCCTCCCCACCAATCACTGCTCCTCTCTTCCAACCACTGCTCTTCCCCTCCAACCAACGACTGCTCCTCCACACCGACTGCTCCTCCCCTCCACCCAACCACTGTTGCTCCTCTCCGACCACTCACTGCTGCTCTACCGTGTCAAAAACAGCTCCTCCTCCACTCTGATGCAAAAAGTCTGAAGATTCCTGGCTAAAGGTAGGCACTTATAAAGTCTATTAAAAAAAGGAACAAGCCACTCTCACAGCTTCCGAAAATTAACACTGAGATGTCTCACAAAACTTCAACTACGTGTTGACAGATGTAACTTTTATGCAGTACATCTACAATCTTAAGTAAAAAAAGTCCTTTGTGTTTTTCTGTTTCCATAGTCAATACTCTATGTTATGTATCTCGAGACATACACATACTGCATTCCAGATTCAGGAAGAAAAAAAAAAAAGCTGTGAACATTTCCTGAATGGAAACAAAATGACCCTTATCTTGTTCTGTGACTCATAACATTCAACTCACACTAACAATAAAAATACAGAAGATCCTTAACATACGAGGAATTAGGCAGAGAAATTGTACGATAAGCAATCTCATAGCATCTCACGTCTTACTTCTACCACACAAAACCAAGATTGAGCAATCTAACACTTTTACAACTCATAACACTAATTACTATGGCTAAGATTATCACTGATATGATTGCAATAAAACCAAAATAACACCGAAAACCATTCAAGGAACTTCATTATTTTCGAACAGTGTTTGTATTATAGAACAGAGATCAGAAAAATTAATTTAGTTTTTTAATAGAGCAGCTTCTATTGAATAACTTTTTAAGCACTAATGCTCACTAATTTATTGTTCTGAATGTATCTGTTATGGACAAACTTATTACAAGTTATTTTATCGCAAAAAAGCAGCATGTCGGTATTACTGTATTTTGGTGGAATAAATATCACAAAACAAAATCTATAAAAACAACAAAACTGAAATCTTTTGTTTTAAAAAAATGAAAATTGGACTAAAAATAAAACCATAAAATATTGTCCGCAAAGCTTCCAAGAAAATATTTTACAACACCGTTACACTACCTTTCCTTGCTGCGTCACCTCCAGGAAAAGAAGTTAACATCAACTCCACATCAGGACTGCGCTCACTACACAAACACGACACACACACAACCATCCGTGCAAAACGCAGCAGTCTCCCCGGGCTGTGGTGCGCGCACGGCAGTTGATAGGCACGGTGTGAAGTCGAGCGTGACACCCTCCTGTTTGTTCCCCTCACGCGTGCCCTGGTAGCAGGTGGAACCCCCTCCCCCTCCCCAACCCTTCACACCTCGCCGGTAGTCACGCACAAACGACCCCCCCCCCCCCCGTGAAGACTCCTGCTGCACACGTGTAGTTGCGAAGGTGCACAAACTGTCATACGTCTGTCTGCTCTGAGGGTCTATGAAAGTCTCCGAGACATCAATGCACGTCATTTCTTGCGTTAGCTGTACAACAGAAGAGCAAGTTTTTCTGTACAGGTCCGGTTAGTTACTTTCACTGCCGTGTCATGAAATCGACGTCCTGCATTTTTTAAAATGTTGGCTTCGTCTGCGCATAGCATACAAAAACAACATGGAAAAGTCATTTTTTAACCGATAAATTATGTGTTTATTTTTTTTTTAAATTAGTGAATCAATCTCTTTAGGCCTCTGCAAAATATCTGAAAGAAGAAAACCACTAGAAAATTAAATTTTTTTAAGTACCTATGTATACACATACTCTCTGTACGCTGTCCCACTATCCAAGAATATTTGTTTCTCTGGCTGTAACAGTCTCAAAAAAATTATGCAGTCTTAAACACTTCAATGTGACATCTTCTTTTCGCATAAGAGCACCACCACCATCACATTTGTAGAAAGAAAGATGGTAGATATTGAGAAATATTTTAAAAACTTCATAGTGAGCATTGAATGTTACGTCACAGAACAGTATCAAAAGTGATTTTAAATTTGGTTAGTTACTCATATATGATTCACCATATTATAAATAATAGAGAATATTTTTACAAGCATTTATATGAACAAACCAAGTAAGCACTTTCAAAAAATGTACAGATTATCATCATAACAACACTCAAATAAAAAATTTTCCCTGAAACTTTACAAAATGTGCTAAGAGTAAAGAGATTATTATTAGTAATTTTTCATAAATTACGCATACTCTATTATTTCTTTATTTAACTTATATATTGAAGCAATCACTCTGTGATTTATTTAAGAGGTTAAATTTTGTATAGTTTTTGAGACATCTTAAAAGAATTTTATTAATGGAAATACAGAGAAAGTTCTTTGATCCGTTTGGGAACACAGCCATGCCTCTTAGAAAATTTTGCCGGATTATCAAACGGCAGTATACTTTCAACATAAATACAAAAGAAAAAATTAATATACAGTACAATATTATTTAAAACAAGATGTAATAAGTTTCTCTATGGAAAGAAAAATGCACATGAGCATTGGTATACCCAAAAAAACACATAAGGAAATGTTAATACCTGCGAAATGTAACCCAGTAGATAACCGGAAACACTATACTGCGATGAAATATGACAGAAACAAAGAACTCTGAGCGAACTCAAAACGTCAACAGTGCAGTAATGCAACTTGGCAGCTGAGTTCAACAGGCGGAATCCACCAAAGAAAATCCATCCCCGAGCGGATTGATTGGTGCCCTACTACAGAATGTGCTGAACTTCTAAAATGCCGGATTAAATAACTTTCACTTCAGTAGGGTCTAGTGAAGCTGCTAAAACCCAAAAAGACCACCTAACTCAAAAAAAAGGCAGTAAAAGACTGTGAGCAATATTCAACCATATGAGCATGTGGTATTATCTGTTGTGTTCCTGCAGGTCCTGATGACAGCAATTTTTGTTTAATGGAGTTTCTTTCACAAGCCATATCCTAGACCACCTTAAACCATTTTAAATAAATATCACCATAATTAGCTGTTTTATACGTTTGAATGGAAATCCTCCCAGTGACATGTCAAAAACACATTTTTTTTTGACGTGATAACGTCTTACAAATCGATCAACGCCGGCTGCACGCACAAAAAATTGTCACGTTCCGCCCGAGCCGAGCGTGCAAGAACCGGCCAACCACCGTGCGAGAAAATCTTCTATAATATCAAACAGGTTAAGGCGGGCTTTTTAACTCTAATCGTTCGTGATTATATTTAAACAAATATATTTAAATTAAATTTGAAAAAAAAAAACTGTAAATAATATTTGAAAATTAAAAAATGTATGCAATTTTTCATCAACGTTTTCTTATGACGTTATCACGTACAATTATCGTCCATAAACCGGCTTTTCATTTTTAAGTGCTCTCAAGTACACGCAACGTATCTCGGCTTCACGTTAACTTTGTCACGGCAGAGCGTGGTCCGTCGCTCGGGGGGAGGGGGGGGAGTGTCTTACCGGACAGCTTCTCGAGCGTCTCCTCGTCGATGGAGATGTTGCCCTCGTTCTCCCACAGGATGAGCAGCGTCTTGTCGTCGCGCTCGCCGGGCTCCGTCACCACCGTGCACGACATGCCGCCCCCTGCAAGCACGCAGCGCTCGCGACACGCCAGCACGCAGCTCCCCCTGCCCCCACGTCCCGGCTACCCGATACCTTGGAGGTCACATCACGTTGAGCCTTTCCGTCCGCTACAACCCCACATCAAACTCTGGCCGGCTTCAACAACCGTGGCATGGCAAGTTTTCTCAAAAACTAACTACTTTCAGGTCCGTGAAACGCAACCACCGTATTATTTCTCCACAAATCAGGATCTCTCTCTCACACAACAGTCAACATGATCATTCATCTTCTACGCAACGAAGATCCCCAGGGCTATGTCACGCATCCAGGAGGCGTCCTTGGTGCTTGTACATCACGCCCGTGTGGCAACGATCGCAAAGCCACCGCCTCCAGCCCGAACCCCGCGTGGTTCGGAGACCATCACAGCCTCGGAAGTCCCACCGTTGTGGCGAGGACTCGGCATACGAGTCGAGCCACAACCACAGGGTGCGTTTAGTTGCTTCAGTTGTAGCTGGGGGGGCAGCTTAACTTCGCTGGCAACTTCGCAAGCATCTTTACGTTTAAGAAAATGATTTTTAAACAAAAAAAAAATACATACAGAAACAAAGAAAAATCCATGGTAGGTATATTTGGAACCTCACATAAAGGACTTTCTCAAGTGCATGAAAACACACATGCTAAGCACAACAATCACATTCAAAAAGTATTTGTTTACTTCAGTTTACTAACGTACTTATATAATTATTTTTTGCAACCAAGTACATACTATCTACAAAAAACTACGACAATCAATACGAAGGAATACTGACAACAGAGCACATATAACATACACGTAACAGCTACCAAATGCAGTACACTAAATAGCCTTAGTAGTATTAATGTCAAAAAGGATATCACTTTTTTTGGTTCATATCAAAAGTTAGAGTCATTTGAAAAAAAAAAACAGAAATATTAAGTAGGTACGTAAAGTGAACTGGTATTTATACTTATTTCATTTAATTTTGTGAAAGGAGTAGCCAACCATTGTGTTCAGAACTCTCATGCATGTTCAGCTTTGCTGATGGCTGTTCAGTGGACTCTTATTTTTTTTCAACTCCTCAGGCATCACACAGTTGGCTGTCCTGCTCATGGAGATGTGTGGTTTATGGGAATCAGAGTTGCCAGCCTGATAGGATAGTACCAATGAACGGCCAGACTGGGAGGTCCCTCATTTTTAAAAAAAAAAAAATTCATTTTTTTTATAAACAGGTTTTTGATTATCTTTATTGTTATTATATAATTATGAAACTTGTTCTTGTTTATCTGTTAGTTGCCTGCTGTGTTGTCTTGTGTATGTGTTATTATAGTATTGCCCTCAATGTTATTCATTTTGTATCATGTGTTTGTTTTGTCTATGTAATTTTTTTTATGTTTATCGTGCCTACCACCCAGGGCCTTATGCCGTCGGTAGGCATGTAACAAATTGATAAATAAATAAAGAAATAAATAAATAAATAACAAGTGTACCGGAGCTAACACATTTTTAGAGTTTCTAAAATAATTTTTAGAGTTTCAAAAGCATTATGGTATAAATCCTGCATACTTTCCTACACATCCCATGGACATAATTTTATCTTAGAAAATTTAACTTAAAAAAAAATTATTAAAACTTCAATAGTTCACAAATCCATCAAGTTTATTCCTTAAATTTTTACGATTGGTAATTTAATATTTATTATAATTTTTCAAAGGCAAATGGGGTTTAAGGATTCAGTTGGTTTTATATTTTGCTAGCTTATCAGCTCACGTGATTGGCAGACTGATCGGAAATCCCAAAATCATAAATTGCTGTTAGCTGGGTGTCACATGTTAGTCAAAAAATCCATCAGGTCTCATTGAAATCAGAACCAAGTGTAGTATGACTATCAGCAAAACAGTTCGACATGAGAATTTCACATATCACATCACACTCCAACATATTTGTGAGGTTGTGTTGGTGAGTTTATTGCTGTTAAATCTCTTGCTATAACTCATAATTTTCTATAATTTCAGTAGTTTCGCAACTATGGCAGTGTAGCTTATACAGAAATATGTACACTGTGTTTTTTTTAAACGCTGGTGAAACAACAGTACATCAAACGTAGAAGTTATAACTTGTTTATTGGTCAAAAAATTCATAAAGGGTTGTTGCAAGACTCCTATTGAGTGTCGATGTATGAGCAGACCAACATACATTTATTTGACCATAAAAACATGTGCATACATAACGCAAATATATATACAAACAAGTGCACACACATTTTTAACTAGCTGACTGCAACAACATAATAAGACATTCTGAAGAACTTTAAGTGCTAAAAGTTTTGAAGTACACTTTTGTGATATTATGTAAACTCAGAAAATGTTGGAAGGAAATTTGCTAACTGAAATGGATGCAAAAACTGGATATCTGCTAAAGCCACTGATGTCAATAGTATTGCTGGAGCCCTTATAATGTCATTGGTGCATATATGGATAAAAAACATAGTAACTACAGCCTGCATATCTTATGGAACGTCAAAGTGTGACAGTAGGCCGTGTTAACCTAAGACTAATCTTATCTATTTTTCAGTGTGTAGATAAGGGTGAATTACTAGTTGCACAATCATTATTAACAGATGGATATTAATGCAACCAGTTTCCACCTTGAATTTTTAGCAACTGCAAGTAGCTGCAGGCAACAAACTTTAGGTAAAAATAAACCAAAATGGAAAAACGCAATGATACTTATGTAAATGTACACAAGAAGTTATAAAAACAATTTATTTCCTTGTGGAATATGGGAAGAAGGAAATAATTACATAATCTTAAAATTTTTTTGTAATATTTTACATATTAAAACTCCATATATCTATACCTATGCAATGTTTTAACAGGAATTTTGAAAGAGTAATTGAAAATATTAGTGAAGATTCGTTATAGAAATGTGTGTTAAGGTGGATTTACAAGTGATAAAATAACAGTAAAATAAAACATAAGACGTGAGCAAACAATCTGACAATGAGTTCAAACCCAAATGATTCACAAGTAGCATAGCACAGTCGTGCGCATGAGAGGGAAATTAATTAATTATCTCTTAACAGAAACATGTGAGTACAGTAGGGTGGGATTATGGCAGGAGTTGGGAATTGTTTATATTCATCTTGTGGTCGGTGGCAAGAAATTGTCGGTAATTCCTGCATTAAAAATAAATCATTGCAATCATTGTGAAATACTTTCATAAAGAAGCACTAAAAATGTTTTCAGTTCTCTAAATTTTGTTCACTAAAAATTATTTTGCATAAACTATCATAAACTAATAAAACTTATTAGTAGAAAAATAGTGTTTTCAGGTTGCTGATCAGCTGTAATGAGTAGGGACAGAGATTATAAAACCAAAATAACACCGAAAAGAATCTAACACATAACATCGAAATGCAAGTTAATACACCATTTAGCACCAAAATTTAACTAAAAACATTTAATCAATCAGCAAATTGACAACAATTAACTAAATTACAAAAATGTAATCTTTTAACACGGTAAATTCATTGAATGTAATTTATTTAGCATGAATGTATGACCTAAATGGATTGGGAAAAAAATTTATATTATATTGTTTAATCTTGCACCACTTACATTAGTATCGCTATAGATTAATGATAGCACAAAAACCATAAAATCTTGTCCCTAGTAATGAGAGAACCATACTCAAAATACAAATTTACTAACGCTACAAAAAGATGTTAGATTCGGAGTTGATTGGCTTCTGATTTGTAACTGCGTCGAAGGCGAAGATATCACCGATGTTTCGGTGGGTAACTGCTCCCTGATGATGGCGACTGCAACGTCGACCAAAACTTCTGGGATATCTTCGCCTTGGACACTGATACAACCCAGAAGCCAAGCAACTAGGCCTTAGACAATGGCCGCGAAAGCCTGCAATCTTTATTAGATGTTAGATTCATTGTGAGTGACGTTGGTTTTAACAAATGCATAGTAGATCAATAGTGAACCAATTTCGCACGCGTGGTGAGCACAATCGAGTGCCCGACCTGCTATGGCTTGCTCGTGTTTTCTAATTGCGAACCTGGCTTTGGACATTTCCACATTGTTGGCTTCAGTTAAGTCATCAATGAGGGTCGTTACCGCAACGCCGAAATACCACAACGCCAAACGTACAATAACGCCGAAAATCATAACGCCGAATTCCAAATTGACCGCAACGCCAACAGCTCGAACACTGCTGTGTACCACAACGCAGAAATACAGTAACGCCGAAAAATGTACCACAACCTAACCTAACCTAGGCTAGCCTAACCTAACCTAACCTAATCTAACCTTTGTGGCAGTCCTGCAATGACATTTTTCGGCGTTAATGTATTTATGCGTTGTGGTAATTCGGCGTTGTGGTACACAGCAGTTTTCTAGCTGTCTGCGTTGTGGTCAATTTGGCATTCGGCGTAATGGTTTTCAGCATTATTGTACGTTCGGCGTTGTGGTGCGCCCCCATCAACGAGGTTACTGATGTGCGTTCCAGGGACCCCGAGAGCTGTTGTACGACCATCATCATCCCCAAGGGGTTTTATTTAACCGTGTTTATTGTCTAGCCAACAGCCAGGTCGTTAGAGGTGGATAAACTCAACAGAAAAAGTCAAGGGAACTGGGGAAGGAATGGGCCGTGACGTGTAAGCAAATAACCATTCTAGCTGAAGCTGTTGGATTTTTATTCATTTGTCCATTCGACCATACAAATGTGTTTTACACTTTGTGTATAGATGTCATCAAGATTGTACAAGATATATGCTAATTACTTAATCTTGAAATATGAAAAAGTATGGAAAAAGGAACAAAAAGAAAAAAATGTGGTTTTTATTTTTTAAAAAAAGGGGGTTTTTAAGGTGAGAAGTTACATTGTCCTATTTAGATATTCTGCAGTGGAGTAATAACATATTTTCAGCAGTTAGTTAAAAACACCTTGATTAAAAAATTGTTATTTAAGATTCTACGGTAGGATACTGAATAGTTTTCCTCCTTTAACATGTACTGTGTTAGACGTGGCGGCAAGGTTTATCAGTTGCATGTGTACACTTTGTTTATGCCTTGAATTGTGTGTGTAGATCTGTGAACTAGTTTGGTATGAAATGTGTATATTATTGAAGTTATACTTCTTGAAGTGCATTATGAAAAAAATATGTGTGAATAATTACGATAAAAAAAAATGGCTACAGACAAATAAATATTATATAGCCTATGTGCTTTTAAATCTTATACTTTAGTGATTCATCTTGAATACTAGACGATATAAAAAAAATTATTTATTAAGAATATTAGTGATAGAAATTGTGTTACAAAATTTTTCAAGTGCATTTCTGTAAGTGAGGTTATGTTCGCGTGTGTTATTTGCACTATAAATTATTACATTATTTTATAAATAACTGATAAACTATACTGAACATTTAGCATATTTATTGAATTTCATTATTGATTAAAATTTACCACCATTATTTTATTAAAAATACCTTATCAATTTTATACAAATGTTTATATTTATATTCAATACTGAGTATTTATTTTAATTTTTCATTTGCTAGAATTTATACTTTACCAGCCATATTTATAATATCACTCCAGTCCTTTTACTTTTTATTTCTATTAATTATTTTCATGCAAAATTAAAGTTAGTTTTTAACTACGCCAAGTAAGTATAACTTCTTATGCGCACATAAGTACACACACCCATTTTTTTATACACATATAAGTTAGCACCGAATTGTACATATACATGCTAAGTTTTATAAAAAGTGGCTTACAATGTTCCTGTGAATGTTTATGTTCTTTGTTTCAACAAATTTCTTCCGGAGGACCATAAATATAATAAGAGTCTGATTTAGTGAATACAACTATGACAACAAAACGATAGCCATGTACAAATCAAACGAACAGTATGCACGCGGCCCGCCATCTTTCCGAACTGTTTATATGACACGCAAAAAGGGCACAAGTAACACTTCACACAACAAGGACATAAGTCACAGAACAGTTTACTTAGTATTTTTCTGATTGCTCTATTTTTGTAATACAAGAACGGTTTGTGGTTCTTAGCTGTTGTACCCTAGAATATTATAACATGAGTAATGAATGAATGGAAATGCTGGAGAAAACACGGGAAACTGAAATCAGGATGTTTGGACTCAGGACTCAAACCCGGGCCCCTTGAAATGAGCGTTAAATGTCTCTACCACTGCGCGAGCTAACTCCAGCCCAGGGCTGTTGACCAACCACGAGAATCTGACTTTATTGACGACACTTAATGAAGCATTTGTATTGATGGAACAAACTTTAAAATAAATTGGTCATGTTATTTCATGGAAGTAAACACATCTCGGATCTTGGAATAATTCATTTCAACATTTTGAAGAAGTAAAACTTTAAAATATTCACATAAGTAGACTGATATTTTTTACTAGCTCATGGTTATGTTTATCTGTCAGAACTAAGGCAGTGAATAATGGTAAGTTATGATTAGTTTTTAGTTTTTTATAAATTAAAAAATTATATCCTATATATATTGTGTGAAATATTTAAAATGCATTTTAACCCTTTCCTGCCTAGAAATGTAAAAAAATTGAATTTTGTAATTTTTATTTTATTTTTATATTTAAGTAGGCATAAAAGGAGGCCATAATTTTTTCCAAATTTTTTTATTTATATTTAATATATTTTTTAATGATGGGACTTTTAAGTCCTGACAGGCATTTATCATATGTCCAGGTCAACAAACAAAAAAAAAGGGCGCTCCAGACTGGTGCAGTGCTGCCGTTTTAATGCTGCAACCTCTTGGCTGTCAATCGAACTTCTTCGAAAACTGGCAGAGCGGAGCTATACAGGGACCCAGAGGTCCCGACAGGCAGCATGTGGTTTCAAACATGCACACACTATTTCTATGGGGCTTCAAACATTGTGGGACTCACAAGTACCGCCAGGCAGGAAAGGGTTAAAATTGCTCAAAACCATCTCAGAAATTTGACTATGAAATCTTTTAATAAAAGTACATCTGCTAAGTAACTCTCTCATTAATAAGTCAAGTAAACCCAACAGGATTAGTTTTGTAAAGCATTTTAAGGATAGGTTATGGTAACATTAGTCCCCTGAATATCACAAATAAAGAGGTTAGTTAGGTTAGGTAAGGTTAGTGTGAATCCTTAAAATCCAACAATCCTAGGTCATGGTCAAAAAAATTTGTTTTATAAGAAGTGAGGTTCTATAACTAAAATTGAAATACAACTTTGTGAAGCATGACAATTAGTGTCTGAAGGTTGATTAAGTGCATAATATAAAGAAATAAGATTTCACAGTAACCTACAGAAACACATTTAATGAGTATTTCTGTTTGTTCTTTTTAAGTATCTTCGACGTACAGTACCCCTCACCACAATTACATTTCAAGCCAAGAGGAAACACTAAACACCACATGAACTTGTAAAATAAAATAAAAAATGTTTTAACTCTTTTTTAATAATTATTTTCAGCACAATTTTCAAAAGGCTGACCAAAATATGGGACTAAAACATATCACAGACATGTTAAAAATATTGCTCCAAAGCAGTGTGACAAGCTGGAAAAAAAAAACTATGCAAACTTTTGGCGTAGTTACAAGCATGTACAAGTCAACAAAACAATAATTACCATGGCAATTCTCACTCAGTTGGTCTAATAACATTTATTCTTATGATTAACACAACTTATCCATCGACATCTCTGCAATAATAGCAATTCAGCTACAACTACTATACAAGCTGCACTTACCTGTGATGTCCGGAGACTTCAATTATTGCGTAGAAGTTGTGAAGAACGCTATTTTTCTTGAAAGTTGATGGGATAACTTCATTTTCCATTTGCTAGTTTGAAATAAACATACTTGCTTTAGAAGCGAAGGTTTGAATGTAAATGTATTTCTGTGTACTTTTAAGTGTGTACGTATTATCTAAAATCATTTAAGTATCACTATTTAACAATGTATGCTTTTAAGGCATATTAAGGGGCTATACATAATATTTTTCTAAGATTTTACATCAGGATACAAAATAGATTTGCATCCCGTAATGGCAGCGTTTCGTCAACACAACATTCTTCTTTTTTGTTTTTGGATAGCCTTCGGACTACTTAAAGGAATGCAAATGAGATTAATAAAATATTTATTTAGATGTCTTTGAAACTTTTAATAAACAGTATTTGAATTATGTTTTAATTTTTTATTTCAAATTAAATCATTCTAGAAAATAAAGATTATGCACATTCTAATTTCTTAGAGTTCTTCTTAATAATTTTGAGAAAATGGTGTGTGAGTTTATACCAATTGGAACTGCTCAGGAGAATCTTATGACTACATGAGAAGCAGGCTTCCCACAAAGTTGCACGAGTAAGCAGCGAACTACAATGAACTTCGGAATAGCTCGGTAAAGTCTTTGCTTCGAATAGCCGTGGAGAGTCGGCGGTCGTCTCTCGGGGCGTGCGCATCTCTCTCGCGAGCTGTTGGCTGGGAGTTCCCTGCGCCCTATTGGGTAACCGAAGGCTGGCAGTGTGCAGGGGATTTGTGGGCGTACTGGGGGCGGCCTAGCAGTGCCAACTGCTACCGACCGCGTCCCGCGGGTGGCGGATACGGGAGCCCAGCTCGAGAGTTGCAATCTCGCTGGGGTGGCTGTGAATAACTAATAGCAGTCCGCGGATCAATGGCCGGCCTGTGGAGTCGTTATTACGGCTATCGGGGTGAAAGGTAGCCTGAATGTAGCTCGGCGCGTGGCAGGAAGCAGCTTCGTCGGCAAAGGAACCACAGGGGAGCTCGATGTGCCCTGGATGCGAAGTGTAGACGAACTGCGGGCTGGAACTTGCGGAGCTGTGAACTGCTGCGCGCGCAACGGAATTGAAATGCATCGGAACTCTGAAGGAAGACATCAGGAACCTTCAGCTGGGGCTACTGTAGGTGTGGCAGTAGTAGCCTCGAGTGGCGCGACCTTCAACCGTCTCGGGGATTTTAGGTGGCGAGGTTGGTTCCCTCCCCCCCACCCTGGCTTGGAAAGTACTGCTGTTAACCTCAAGAAGGAAGATGAAGATGGCGCAACGTCAGGCTGCCTTTCGCTCCGTGCGCCAGCAGTTCGAGCCGGTTTACTGGCTCGTCTGCCCACTTCTGTTTTAACTGTGGCTGCCTGGGCAACTGGCCTGGGCTGACGAGTGAAGTCGCCCGCCCCTGGGGGCGCATGCGCCCCTGGTTAATAATAACCCAGGAGTTCCCAACCTTTAAATGCGGGCCGCAAGGCCCAAGCACCCAACTCCAGCATGGTTGATTTTTCAGCCCCTCCAACTCTTCTTACCTGGACCCTTCTTCCCTCTTGTCAAGTAGTTACCTGCTTGCTTAATGCATGATATTTGATCCCCGCATGATCGGCCCAGGGTTTTCCCTGTGTCTATGCAGGTTTTACCTGGGTCACATTAGCTAGCTTTTAATCTAGGCGACCAATGGGGCGTCAGTCATGGCGCCAATCGCAGCCATGGCTGGCCAGTAAACCCCAAAAAGCACACGACGCACGCGCCCTTGTCCTGCATGGTTAAAAACCCGCATGGTACAGTGTATAGGCTTCGTCCTGAGACACACCTAGGTCCTTCCCTAACCTGGACCCTCCCCTACACACTTAGAATTAACTTAGGCTAGGAAAAAAAATAGCCGTGGAGGACGGACGTGTCGACAGGAGCTCCATTGAGGTTACAGATAAATATTGCCTGTGTGTTTTCAGTTGGTATTACAGTTACTAATAAGCGAGTGTATGCCCACGAAAAATACCTGAGGCTACAGTGCCTCCAAGTATAGCCACAGACCCGGCTAAATCAGTATTTGAAGGGATCAGGGTAAGCCTAAACTTTGCCTAAAAAAGCTCAATAATACTAGGAGAACCAATGTTTTTCTATTATATTAACATGGTTAGAATTTATTATAACAATATGCCTATATATGCATGTGCCGTCGTCAGGGGCTCGGACTCGAGTCCCGGTGCGGCTCCTAGTGGGAATGGCTGTTGTCGATGTAGTGTTTCCGGGTGGGCGCCAGACTAGCTCTGTTTCTAGTCAATAGGTGGGTCGTGGGGTCGGTTGCCCTGCGTGGCCCACTAGGACCTGTCATGTCCACCATTTTGGCCTCGGCTGGTATGATAGCACAAGCCCCAAGTGCGCCACCCCTCCTACACAATCTATGGTGGCGAACGTTAGTTCGCCACCCGCCCCTAGATGGCAGACCAAGGGGAATGTGAATTAAGGTAACTTTGTCTATCTGCCCAGCCTAATTCAGGACAAATATGTAAATATATAGTGTTGTGACAAGAAACCTGTTAATGATACAAGTGAATGTAAAGAGTATTGTAATTCGAATATGTATGCACAGGAAGGGTACAGATGTGCCCTCCCTACTGAATATGTACATACATTGTATATTTACCCTGGCTGAGCTAAGCCAGGCAGAAAGCTCTTCCCAGTAATTCTGGGCCAATAAAAGTGACTGAATACTTGAGCAGTATTGTTTTAGGCAGCGACCTCTCTGGAGGACCGCTCCTCCCCCTTCCCTCCTCTGGTAGGCAGCGACCTCTCTGCAGGACCGTTCCTCCTCCTTCCTACCTTCTCTGGTAGGCAGCGACCTCTCTGGGGGGACCGCTCCTACCTCTCCCTGTGCTTGGGCAGCGACCTCTACTCGGGGACCGCTCCCACTATCTCCCCCCCCCCCTCTTCCTGATCTCTCCCTGCTCTTGGGCAGCGACCCCAACTTGGGGACCGCTCCTGCTCCTCACCTCTGCCCGATCTTCCCCTGCTCTTGGGCAGCGACCCCTGTTCGGGGACCGCTCCCGCTCCTCCTCTCTGCCTGGGACAAGTCAGACCGTCGGCAGGGTTGCGTGGGATATGAGGAATTCCCTACTTGGTGGTGGTTGGGAGTCGTATGGTTAATTGATTAGGCGCTGAAGTAATGCAACAAATGACGTGCGTCGTTTATTCATGCGACTGTGGGTTTGGTGTAATACCGTTGATTACACACCACGTCGTACAGAGGGTGACGTCACACAATACAGAAGTTACACAATTACACAAAGTTAGTCTGTAAAGTTATGTAATAAAGGCGTGGCACAAAAATACAAAAATGTTACGTGATGGTGCGTTGCACAAGTTTACTGAATGTCGTTCCAGGTTCAAGGCGTCGCACAAAATTACTAAATGTTACGTATTAGCGTGGCACTAGGCGGTTCTGAGCCTGGTTACCCAAAAGAGGGGTGAGGGCGATTGGAGGCGGCCAATCCCGTATATCAATGTCTCGAGGCGGTGTTCGCGTCCACTGTAGTGGAGCGCGGACCGCAGCTAAATTCGTCTAAGTTCCCTTACGGGGTGGTGTCAGCGCCGGGGCGACTGGTTTTAGTTCAAGTTCTGTGGTTCGGGAGGCGGCCCGTGCCGTATACTGAAAACTACCCCGCAGACCAAGTGTGGTGCAGGGGTTTTTAAAATTTATGCGGCCGGATTAAGTCCTGGACCGAAAATTGGACCGGGTACGCACGGAGAGATTAGTAAAAAGAGGTTTCGAGGAAGTGACTATAATTACCAGAAGTGAGTTCAATGCAGACAATGGATGATGTCTCTCCGTGGGACGTGCATCCGCCCCGGTCCACGAGTCGCACTGTACTGGCGTGATGTCATGGCGTCTAGCCGAGGCTCGGTGTCCCTCGCGCCAGGGTTGACCTCATTACGTTATATTCCAATTTGACACGTTAATAAGAGATTTTAAGGGCGCTAAATTCCTACATTAATTATTAAGGCTAAATTAACATTACTCACCCCTTCTACAATTTAGAGTTAGTATGTTTACGAATTATGTTTTTTAAATTATACGTCACACCAGAGACTGTTCGTCTCTTGCCGGACTGCTCCGGTGGGGGGTAATAACGAAACACAAGGGGTTAATAATTATGTCACATGAAATACTTAACTAATCTAGGCAGAAGGCCGCCGGGGGAACACTCACACACGTATCGACACATTTTCTCACATGAGTGTCCGGGCACTCCTACGTCGCACTTTAATTAAGCGAACGTTTAATTTATACATAATGTTGTTTAAATTCAGTGCGTGTTTTATCAAAGTGGTCGGCTGTAATGTCGGTCTGTTTATTGTGGGGCCGGGTTCTACCTTGTTTGTTGGTGGCTCGCCTGACTCGGGTGGGCCATGGCTAGGGGCGCGTTCCGTTAGCGGGGTTGAATACTGGCGGTTGCAGGTCGGGCTTTAGGGTGGCCTTCCGTCGGACGACGTCACGTGTATGTGTATTTTTCTGGACAACTAATAGCAGTGATGAGGAAGAATAAGGCAATTTACCATGAGTTGATTTTGGGACTTATTTCCTCAGATTGCTGTGGGAAAAAGCTCTTTCAAGTGGTTGGCTCGTCTGAGCTACATGTAGTACCACATCGTACACTGGTATATATGACCAATACATATTCATAAATTATTTGAGTATGATGCCGTCCCCGCTGCCTGTCTTAAAATTATTATATTTAAATTACGTGAATGGGAATTTTGACTCGAGGGCAGGGTTCTTTGCCTCATGGCTGCAGGCAGGGACGCGTCTACAAAGGGCCCCCCGGGCTGTTTTGGCCACCTAGGACGCCGTAATTATTGAAAAACACACGTAAACATAACTGGTTTTACTGCTGCGTCACATGATACAGTACTTCACCTTGTACAGTACATCTTCACGTGACTGGCCGTATCATCGTCTACCTTCTCATCTCCGCTCACACAGCCCTCGATTGGCGGTACTGATTCGCGTCTGGCGGAATTCCGGAAGACTACCACACCGAGGGACGCAGGCTATCCTGAGAGTGACGGTGACGTCGATTAAGGCACGTGGTGAATTTAGTTGTTAGGAAGTGGTAGCCCGGACTGTGAGTTACAAAGATGGTTCATTAGTCACTGTTTTAGGAATTAGACAAAACACTGTAATTAACGTTTACACATGGCTGATGGCGAAAACTAACACTAACACTTAAACCCGATAATAAAGTTTACCATAAGAATGTCCCGGAGCTCGGGATGATACTGGCCTCTCCCGTTCAGGTGAGTTACGTGATAAACGAGGCTCGTCCTCGTGGTGGCGTGGGCCACACTAAGCTGGGTACGGGCGCGGTGGTACCTGACGTGGTAACTCACCCGCGACCGCGGCACGTCCCAGGAACTGATGCGTTATAAAGTCAATGTTCGCTTTAGGCGCAATGCCGCCCTGCGTGGGCGAAGTTCAATTTCTCCAGATGGAGCGATTAAGGCGTGAAGCGCAGGCACCTCGGCGGGCTGCCCAAAAACACTATAAATTACATAGAACACTAAAACGACTCGTAGTTGAGTCACACATATTTACTGACGAACCGCACGACACATCATACGGTCGATTTAGGGCCGGCCGTGGAGAAGATGAAAACAGATTTGGAAATATTACCTATTGAAGCTACATTTTGTTTCTAGCGCGAGAAGTGAAAACTCCACGTGCGCGAAGCTGCCGGCCCTGGTGAGTGCTGGAAGGCTACTGACTTCCCTCCCTGGCAACCCGTCCAGGGAGGGGAAGAAATTCCGCGGGAAGCTACGGAGTGCGGGAAGATGATGCCGGCCAGTTTTGTGAACCGAAAGCATTTACAATTACATTAATTAATTATTAAGGAATATTTGACATATTAAAAGTTTTAGTTAATGTTTGTAATTTAAATTGCATATGCACTGTGTCCCCTTTTGCGCATTGCCACACCCGGCCGGGCGCTTCGTACACACAGCCGGCCGTAACTTACATCACGCCTTTCGAGGCACTGCTCCCCCCTACTCTATGTTGCACGCGCGGGTGTGTTCGTAGCACTGGCCCTTATTCAGGTGTTGAGGACACATAACGGCCTGTGCTCTCAGAGGGAGCACCAACGGCAGCGTCAAGTTTCGTACCTGTTTACACAAATATACAACTAACAAGTACCTGTAACACATGGTAGTTAAAGTCTTTACACTAGGTAACCAAATTATCATTATTTTAACAAAGGTCAATTGCACAAGGCCGACATATATTCACAACTCTTTGAATAAAAAAAACTTATTAATTCGACTGAGAAATGTTTATCCGTACCCATATCTAATGAAATATTGAAAACATTGCTCGTCATATTTTATGTATGGAATACATGCATAGAAGTTTTAGTATGATTTGTTTGCCTACAAACATTTCCGAGTCCCATAATCAAGAGTGCACTTGGACCATAAAATTGTTCAGAATGTGTTGCAGTACTGATCAAAGCCAAAATGATAGACATGACTAAGTGAATCATAGTAAGAGCATTCGAATCGCGGCAGATGTACCAATGTACTGCACCATCAAGGCCATGCACAGAGACCTTAAACTCGAACTTCTGAAGGATTATTATATCAGAACTTCTCAGAAATTTTATGATGACTGTTAAGTTCTCTTGCAATATGTTTTAACTCGCGGGTCCGACATCACACCATGTTATTGCTGGCCAGGCCGCTGCTGTGATGCCAGATGTATGTCTGCCTTGCACACCGCATTGATGCCAGTTGTAGGTGTGGCCATAACACCCCTCCCCACTAGAATGTAACTTAACTTCCACTGATCACTGGTACCGGAGCGGACATCGAGATATACTCCCAGAACTGGTAACTGTAGATCTTGTAGACTGCATGGGCTGTGGTTGGTGGGGAACTTGGTCAGGTGAACCACCTCTCCGGAGAGGTAAAGTTGCTGGGCACGACGCTTCCGGAAAGCCCAGAAATGGAGAGTCTGGTGCTGAGCAGGCCGTACGGGTAGCAGCATCATGAAGGGGAGGCGAAGCTGCTGGTGATGAACTAGCCACTCTTGCAGATGTAGCACAGTCATTTTCTTGGTTGGATGGTGCAGGTGACAGTGTTGACGTTGTAGCACCAGTTTCTTCCTTGTATCAGGTGAATGTGTCTGATGCCTGTTTTGATGTATGTCACCTAAGGGATAAGCCGGATAAGCCACCCCCAACGTTGATGCAGCATGACTATGTCCTGACATGTGAGCACTACATCCCTCAGAACTTCTCTGGAATAATGGTAATACAGATGGAGGTGCACCTGTATCGACCATCCTCGTGGGAAGGTCATCAACGTCATCTCCAGGTTCTTCAGCAAATCGTCGACGTACATAGTCAGCAGAAACGTTCATGGCCAGCAACCCAGAGTCTAGTCGAATGTCATAGGCTCAAGCTCCAGAATGACCATGTACTTTACCTGGTACCCAACTAGATTTGCTTGAACTATGCTTCATCATCCATACCAGTTCCCCAACTTGGAGTGAGGGCAATGTCACCGGTGTTGGTGCGTCAAACTCGGATGCAGGGTGTAGTTGAGTAAGATGCGTACGAAATGCTCTACCCATGGCTTCCGCAGGGGTTCTACCTGTGGACGATGAGGGGCGTGTTCGCATAGCCCATACAGCGCGAGCCACTCGTGCATGGATATCTACATCCTCGAACTTAAGCAGTAACTTCTTGACTGTTTGTACTGTGCGTTTCGCTAGCCCATTTGAAGAAGGGTGCCACGGCGGGGTACACAGGTGGCGTACGCCATTTCTGCGAAGGAAGTCATTGAAGGCATCGGATGTAAACTGCCGTCCATTATCCGTTACGATGACCACTGGTTTGCCAAAATCAGCGAGAATGTAGCGTGTGTGTGTAATAAGAACCGAAGCAGTCAAACTTGACATCACTTTGACTATTGGCCATTTCGAAAATGCATCAATTGCAATGAGCAGGTAATTTCCCAGGAATGGTCCTGCATAGTCAAAATGCACTCGTTCCCAAGCGAATGTTGCACGGGGCCATGGAGATACAACTGATCTTGGAGGTGCATTAGATACTGATTGACAGGCCTGGCAAAGTTTCACCTTGTTCTGAATGTCCGTGTCGATATTGTGCCACCAGACAATACTTCGAACAATGGCCTTGCTGCAGTTTTCGCCCGGGTGTGTGGAATGAATCAATTTCAATACTGTCTCTTGCAGTGACGATGGAATCACGACCCTGTCATGCCATAAGATGCAATTAGATTGTAGCGATAGCGCTGACCTTTTGACGAAATATGGGCGCAAGCTGTCTTGTACCTTGTCCGGCCAACCGTGATGCATGTAGCGTTTGACTTGCCGTAGAATATCATCATTCTCTGTAGCTTTTGCGATATCTCGTGGAGATAAGAGATGTAGGTCCCTAACCTCCAGGAGGTGCACGCCAACTGGTTCAGGGCACAAATCATCTGCAGATGTAGGCTGAGGCAACCTACTCAAGCAGTCAGCATGACCAACAGATTTTCCAGGTTGGTGGCATAGCTGATAATCAAATGAACTTAAGATCAGAGTCCATCGTAACATTCTCGGCGACAAATGCAAGGGGGTTGGTTTGTCTGGAGAAAATGTGCCAAGCAGAGGCTTGTGATCAGTTACGATCGTAAACGGTCGAAAGGCCAAATACGGAGTAAATTTCTTAACAGCAAAAATAATGACATGACCCTCGCGATCAAGTTGTGAATAAGCTCGCTCTGCGACTGAATTATGTTAGTATAAATCCTCTAAGGCTGGTATTCCAAGACTTAAATAAGGGTTTAGAGGTTGAATAAGCTACAACTGTACCCTAACCATAATCCAAGTGCATAATGGGTGCACTTATTTTTAAGTCCCTTCTTTTTAAGCAATGTATTTTGGTGCCCCATCTGTTGTCATTCTGTTGCCCAAATAACGTTCAAGTGCAGAGCTGACTTTTTTTATTGAATTTGTGGCTGAATATCTACTGGCACCATTAACTTGTATACAGTCATTTTTGTGATCACCGGGGGATGTACCAACACCAAGTGTGTTGGTTTACCAATTGAAACTTAATGATATCGAAACTAACCTGGAATACTTTTTGTATAAATCAATGGTTATTAAAACAAATAATCACAACTTTAAAAGTGCTTCAGAAAATTAAAATTATATCATTTAATTTGAGCAATAGTGCTGGTATCTATAGAATATTTAACTATCAAATGTATCGGTGGTTGCCAAATGTTCGCTAGAATGCCATGCCGGTTCCAACATTCTAGAGGAGGAATTGGTCCGAGCGTAGGTGCTCACTTTAACTTTGTTCATTTATGCTCGCGTTTAACTCGCTCAGTAGTACCACTTGTGGTGCACGATCTACCTTCATAATCAGTAACTTGTTCTTTTGTACTTGTGCAATTTCACCTGCATTCATATGAGACCGTCGAGAGAAGGAAACGTACCCAGTAATTAAGCACGCTGCAAGAAAACAAGAAAACCCGGGCTTTAAGACGTGCACACATACGTCTCATACACGTGCTACATAACCAGTAGAGCCTGAAATAGAAACCCCATACGGGATAATCAAATAGGGGAAGGGGTGGCCAGCCAAAAGGCTTATGAAAACCACACTTTACAAAGGGCACGGGTAAAAAAGGGAGAAAGAATGGCAATGCAAAACCATCCTGCAGCACCGAGGTCGGCAAGTGACGTGTGTTTCCATGAAAGGAGCGAATGACAATATCAGTAGGTGACAGCCAAAAGAACGTTACAGTTAGAATATGGAAACACACAATTTACTTTACGCTAGTTCCACGGTCACCTCGCGGACAATCAAAGCATCCAAACACATTACCAACCAGACGAAAGAGTGGACAACCACCACCGAATGCACAACCGACCCCAACGAAAGCTAGAGGTGAAAAAGGCTTAGAGGCGAAGAGCTTCAGTCGCACATCGACTTGCCACTGGAGGCGCCACCATCGCAGCACGGGGAGAAGGGGAAAAGAAACGCTGTGTCACAGTCCCCGGAGTGGTTAGGAGGGAGGGGAAGAGGTGTGCAGGGGGGTGGGGGGTAGGCGCGAGGCGCGACATTAAGGCCTAATTAACGAATAGGTTCTCTGGGCCTCTTCAACCTTATTATAGCACACAAACCTTGGTTGAGATTAACAACACTCACATTATTACAACGTAACATAGCAGGAGACTATGTCTATACAATCAGTTTTATGTTTCTATTCCGCCGCTACCACGTGAAGCCCCCTACACATTGCTTCCGTAACACGTAATTCTTATCGTGCATGCCGTCCCTTGTGTCCGCAAATAGTTGTGCCGTACGTAATATCTTGGGTCGTTATGGCTACGATTCTTCATTACATGATGTGGAGAGTTAAAGTCTGTATAGTTTTTTTGTGATGTGATCGGGTCGTGATAGTTTCGCTACACTAGCTCGCTCAGCCCTCACGGAAGTTGAAAATCGCGCGCCCTCTTGGTCTTGTTGTTGGACCTTCGAATTTAGTTAATAACCACTCTGAAGGATTTTATGCCAAATACAGCGACACTTAATCTTAACTGTCTAAATTCCGGTTTACAACTTGAACAGGTCTCACCCAGTCGAAGTCTTCTTGGTCCTCTGGCGGCAGCAACTCCGTGGCATTTTGATGATGTAGAGCAGCGAGCGGTGTCAGAGCAGCGTGGCAGCCTGACCAGAGGGAGCACCGGCGGTTGGCGTCAAATGCATGGACTGATAATCTGTAGGCTCGGGTTCAATATCCAGTAGTATCTTATTTCACATTTGCATTTTAATATTTCTCACTAAATTAAACTACTAATTATATAAATTAAATATGTTTAAGCAGTTATATTATATAATCATTTGAGATTCTGAATAAAATATACATTTACAAAAATTCTAGCTAGTAATTATCTACTCTGCTTTTTCTCAAAATTAAAGTAATTATTATATAAATTAAATATCTTGAAACAGTTTGATTACATAATCAGGTGAGATTCTGAATAAAATAAACATTTACAAAAATTATAGTAAGTATTTAACTACTCTGCTTTTTATTTATTTTTAGAAGAAACATTACATTTTTCCATTTTCCAATAAAATTGACGCCACTCCCACTGCCTGTCTAAGTATTTTAATTGATTATTAATGTTGAAAGTTGACGTCGTACCAACCATGACCGTTAAGCCCGTGCTCCACACCGCCAGTACCGTATCCCTCCACTTTGGGCCTTCAGCGAACATCCTCGCCCGCACACCACCCCACCCCCCTTCACATCCTCGCACTCTCCGCTTTGTGCGGCTATCCGGGCGCTCTCGGCCGCCGCTACACACGGCTATCCGCATCCCCCCTTTGCAGTTGCCAGTCTCGGCTCTCCGTTTTGTGCGGCTGTCCGGGCGCCTCTCGGCCAGCAGGCCCGAATCAGCGCGCGCGCCAACCCCCCTCACCATTCGTCATACGCCAGGAGTCTGTTTGTAAACAGAGCCACGTGCACGCACGAAGCGGCTGTCAACACCGACGCGCCGCGCGACACTATGGCAGACAGAATCAAGATGAACACCTGTCGAGTCTGCTACTGGCCACAGGGCAGGGACCTGGTAACGGGGAAAGCGAACCCTCTACAGACCTGTAAATGCGCACCGGATTACAACTTGCCGGCAATCAAGGTCGGAGCGCTCATAGAACCGTGGAACGACAGCACGGAGATGGAATTACAGGCGCGAACACCACCGGTGGACCACACACCCCTACCGAGCAGTACCACCCCGGCCATCACCGCCCCTCCAAACACCCACGCCAGCGACTGGAGCTCGCACCCTGGCCACGCGACGCATGCGCTGGACATCACCGAGGCCAAATGCGTGTGTGCCCGGCCTGGAAGACCTGGCACGAGCCCTGCCGCCCCGCAGAGCGACTCTGCCAGAGTTCGCCGGAGCCCCGCACGAGGACCCAGGGAAATTCCTGATGCAGTGCGAGGCGCGCCTGACCGGGTGCCGGACGCACCAATCGGAGTGGGCAGAGCGGGTCAGCGAGCAGCTGCGAGGGACCGCTCGGAGCTGGTGGAGCATGTGGGGCCGGTTTGCCATGCCATGGGGCGAGTTCACGGACACGTTCCGACACCGGTTCGACACAGGATCGCCCCTCGTCGAGTGTTCCGCCAATTTCTATGGGGCTCGGCAGAAGGACAGCGAGGCAGTGGAGGCGTTCATCGCCACTAAACTCCAATTGTTTCGCCACATCTCGCCCGGCACCCCCCTGTCCGGGGCACTGCCCATCATCACGGGCATAGTGAGGGACGAGCTGCAGCCCTTTCTGCATCGCTGCCACACCGACGGTGTAGCGGAGTACGTGCAGGAAGCACGCGAGACAGAACGCAACTTCCAGAGAGCCTGCAAGCGCGGCCCGACCACGAGCACCCGAGGGGGTGACAGCCCACCAGAAGCCCGGCGGAACACCGCACTACGGGACTCACCCTCACAACAACACCGAGGACTACGAGCCATCGAAGCGCCGCCGGCTTGGCGAGCGGAGCGACCGCGGGATGCCGGAGCACGGGAGCAAGTCCCCCTGTGTCGCTTGGGACGCCCGCGTGGCAAACGCCACTGGCACAGCGAGTGTCCGCGGGGATTCCGGGCGGCGCGACCCGCCACACCGCCGCGCCAGGAGACGCACGTAGTACCACCTCTGCCACAGCGCACCAGCCCGGCCCAGTCGGGAAATGGCCCCCGGGGGGACCCTGATTAAAGCTCCCTCCCCCCGCACAGACCATCAACCCCGCGCCTGGCGGGGTGCACGCCTTCCCGACTTTGGGACAGCTGGGCCGCCTGCGGGACAACCTGTTCCGCATCCCCGTGTAGGTCAACGGCCGGCCAGCTGCCGCGCTCGTCGACACGGGAGCGAGCGACGTGTTCGTACGCCCCGCGTTCGTGCCCGCAGGCGCGTTGCGTCCGGGCAGCGGCGAGCTGCGCCTGGCTACCACCACACACACCGGGCAGATGCTGGGGCATGCTGAGATCTTGGTGAGTACGCAGGAATTAAATAGTAGTGTGTCCGCAGTAGTTGTGCAAGACTTGTGTGAGGAGGTGGTGCTAGGACCACCTGGAAAGAGCCGAGAGGTACGTGGTGTACGCCCTAGGACAGACGCCCCCCCGACAGGATGCGGTGCTGACCCTGGTGGACGTGCGCCACGACGTTCCCCTCTCCTACCAGGCTGAGGTAAACAAGGTCCTCGCCGCCCGACCCGAAGTGTTTGCCGTGGACGGAACTTTGAGGCGGACCACCGTCACCGAACATTGCATCCCCACCCTGACTGATGACCCAGTGTTCGACCCGCCTCGCGGCTACGTGTTTCGCGAGCAGCGAATCATCAGGGAGCAGGTGGACGAGATGCTGCACGATGGAGTCATCGAGCCGTCCCACAGCCAGTACAATGCGTTCATTGTGCTGGCCAACAAGAAAGACGGGACAAGCCGATTCTGTGTGGACTTCCAGCCGTTAAATGCCGTGACCATCAGCGCCCCGCCCCCCCTAGATTAGCGTCGAGGCCAGACGGACGAAGGTTCCAGTTCAAAGCCATGCCGTTCGGCCTAAAGTGCGCCCGTCCACCTTCCAGTGCATGATGACCCGCGTGCTGGAGGGCTACATCGGGCAGTTCGCCCTAGCATACCTAGATGACATCATAGTGTACTCAGACACCTGGGAGGACAACTGCCACCATCTGGCCTTGGTGATGGAGCAGTTGGCCACAAACCACCTGTCAGCCAACCCAGCCAAATGCCATCTCGGAGCCGCCGAGGTCGACTTCCTGGGCCACGTGGTCAACGCAGAGGGGAACCGCCCCCAACTAGGTCATCTCCAGCAGATCGCGATGGCAAAAGTCCCATGCACCCAGAAGCAACTGCAGCGCTTCATCGGGCTGCTGAACTGGCTCCGGAACTATATTCCGAATTTTTCACAAGTCATCGCGCCTCTGACGGACCTGTTGTCACCCCAAGTCCGCTACCACTGGGGCTCACCCGCCCAGATGGCATTCGAGGCCGTCAAGAGCGTGTTCACCCGGTGCCACACACTGGCCCGCATCGACCCCGAGCGCCCACTCGTCCTCCAGACGGACGCAAGCGCCCTGGGAACTGGAGCCGTGCTGTACCAGGTGAACGACCACGGAGGACGGCAGGTGATGGACTACGCCAGCGCGAAGTTCGGCGCGGCGGAGAGGCGGTACCAAAGCAATGAACAGGAGTGCTTGGCGGTGGTGTGGGCCGTGAAGAAATACCGTCCACACCTGTAGGGCAGCCATTTTACATTCCGCACCGACAACCGCTGCCTCACCTGGCTCCACACCATGCAGGGGAGGAAGAGGAAGCTGATCCGCTGGTCGCTGCTCCTACAGTCGTTCGACTTTACGGTCGAGCACGAGCCAGGTGAGGAAAATCAGCTCCCCGACTTGCTCTCGCGCGAGCCAGACGGCAGACGGGAGGTGCTGGACGAGGAGGAGTGGGACGAAATCCTGCCCCCCTCCCACACCAGCACAACTGCCGACGGGCTCCCTACCTGCACCTGCCTCACGCTCAGCGTAGAAGGGACCGAAGACCCTCCCAGTACCGAGGCAGACCTGGAGCGGCGAGTCCTCACGGCCCAGCGCCGCTCGCCGGACGCCGACCATCGCCGCGAGACAGCACGCTGAGGAGACCACTTCGCCTGGCAGCTCAGGGACGACCGGGTCATGAACAGACCGCCGGGGGAAGAGGACGAGTGGAAGACCTACGTCCCATTCGAAGCGTGCGAGGCAACACTGCGGTTCTACCACGATATTGACCTCGCCGGACACCCAAGCTCGGACCAGACCCGGAGAGCCGTCTGCCGGTACTACCACTGGCCGGGGGTGAACCGGGATGTCCGGGTCTACGTCCGGGAGTGCGAGATCTTCAGCGCCACAAAGCCCACAGAGGCGACGGCACTCAGCAACAGCAGCCTCGCCAGCCGTCAACACCGTTCCAGACGCTCGCGCTGGACGTAATGGTGCCGCACCCCTGCTCGCCGCGGGGTAAGCGCTTCCTAGTGGTCGTGACCGACATGTTCACCCGCTGGACAGAAGCCTACCCCTGCGGCAACGCACGGGCGGCCACCATCATCTAAGTCCTGACACGCGAGTTTCTCACTCGGTTCGGCTACCCGGAGTCCGTCTTGACAGACAACGGCAGCCAGTTCCTGGGGGCCCGGTGGAGAGGGTGGTGCCAAGAGGCACACATCATCCACTACACCACACCCTCCTACCACCCCAGGGCCAATCCGACCGAGCGCAGGAATCAGGATCTGAAAGTTCAACTGCGGCTGCGCCTAGGGGAGGACCACACCCATTGGGACCGCTACGTCGCCGAAGCACTGTTCTGCGTCCGGCGGCGCGTGAACGCGGCCACTGGGATGACCCCCGCCGAGATGATCCAGGGGCGTAACCTGCCGCTGCCCGGCGAGCTGGCAACACATGGCGTACCGCACCCAGGAGAGCAACCGGAGGAGCGCGACGAGCAACGAACCTAGGAGCACGACGCGGCACGCGCAAGACAAGCCCTCTACAGTCAGGGAATCACGCCGTAGACAGTGCGACCCCCGGCACAACTGCGGGCCGGCGATCGGGTTTACGGCCGAGCGTACCCCCTGTCGGCAGCGCCGCGCAATTACTGCGCCGGACTCGCTCCCCGCTGGGAGGGGCCCTACACCGTGATGCGGCGCCTGGGGGCGACGTCCAACATGGTGGACTTGGGCGGCCGCCGCGTGCAGAAGATCCACCGGGACCACCTGCGAGTGGCGGCGACCCCCGGGGAACCACTCCCGACCGAACCCGAACATGGGGACACGGCAGACGGACCTGACATCCCCCTTGATGCACTCCCTCCTGGAGGACTCGAGCAACAGCGAGAGGAAGCCGAGGACACAGCTCCAGACGAGCCCGAGTACCTCACCGACGGGGAACTGGACGCGGACGCACCCCACGACCCCGGCGAGGCACCCTGTCCCGCAGAAACGGCGCCACGAGGAGAGGCCCCCGAGAGCGAGCCCACCCCCCCCCCCCAGCGGCATGAAGAACCTACGGAGACTCACACCACGCTCGCCGGCGGAGAAGGGGCCGGCCCGCCATGCCCGGTGCCAGGTGACAGAAGTCGCGGGGGACGACTCCAAAGACCCCGCCAGAGCGACCCCTGACCCCGAACCCATCATATCTGACCCAGATGAGGACGAAGAATAATCGCCCCGAGCCCGACCAGAGGTGTTTGGGGGCACGCGGCCTTCCTTGCCGACGCAACTTTTCGCGTCACCGTCACACAACCGCGCGAGGAGGGGGCTGGATGTCCCCGTCGGACACGATGCAGACCAGCGAGGCTGCAGGAGTTCATCCTGAACACCACCCCGGGGCGGAGCTCTCCCAGCCCATCGCTGATACCCGAGCGGGAACACCAGCCCTACGGATGGCAAGGCCCAACGAGCCCAGAGGAAGGTGGCCCACGAGAGCACCCCCGACGGGAGCGTCGGCAACCGGCCCGCCTGGCAGAGTACATCTTGGGCGGGCTCGTGGCGCCGCCTCCCCTGCCAAGCACCACGGCGCCTTTCTGCCCAGCTGCCCACGCAGCGACCGAGGCGGCATCCGCCTGCGCCGATACTCCATGCGCCGCGCCGCCGCCTCCCGGCCCAGCTGCCCACGCAGCGACCAAGGTGGCATCCGCCTGCGCCGACACTCCATGCACAGCGGCGCCGCCTCCCGGCCCAGCTGCCCACGCAGCGACCGAGGCGGCGCCCGAGGCGGCGTCCGCCTGCGCCAGCACCTCATGCACCGCGGCGCCGCCTCCCGTCCCAGCTGCCCACGCAGCGTCCGAGGCGGCGTCCGCCTGCGCCAGCACCTCATGCGCTGCTGGCGCTAAGGCACCGCGCACCATGGGATCGCGTGTTGAAGGGTGCCGGCTGTGCTATGGGGTCGTTGTACCGCGGGAGCGGAAACACGGGGCGGAGACGGGCTTCCACTGGGGGGGGGGGGGCGTTTGACGTCGTACCGACCATGGCCGTTAAGCCCATGCTCCGCACTGCCAGTACCGTATCCCGTTTTCGGAGCGCGCCCCTTTGCTCAGCCGGAATGAGTCAGGCGTGTGACCCTGGCAACGGCAAAGTGATCTCAGGGGTTTTAACGGGGGTTCGGCCTCGTGGCTGCAGGCAGGAGCCCGTCGCTGTTCGAAACCTACCCGGGCTGTTCAGGCCACCCAGGACACCTTATAAATAACTGGTAAACGATTTGACACGGCACTGCACTTTATTCAGAACTGATACACTTATTGGTCCAGGTACTGGCCGCGTTTGTTGTCTGACCGCTGCGACACGCGTATCTCTCTACGTAAACGGTACATGCGACCAGGATAGGTTGCAAAGTGGTGTACATGGACTTATACAGTGGCCGATTATAAATGTGAAAGGTGCGGCAGATAGTCACAGATCTCCTGTGCTGCAAGAGCTTCTACAGGCAGTTACGTTAACATGGAAAACAGCACATACAAAAGGACGTTCCAAAGTTATTTGCAGTCTAACCTATGGCGAAATATTAAGGTCCCGAAAAGTACGTAACCCGGTATGCTGGAATCATATACGTTACAGTCACTTATTAATCAGAAAATACTCGGTTAGATTGCATGTTACAAGTTACACATTTACAGACGATGAAAGTTAAAAGGCGAAAGTTAGCAAGTAAGAACTCGACACACGTTGCTAAGAGTCTTCGATGATAACAATTAAGTGGCTGTGAAGCCGAAACTGCGTAACTCAATTACGCTGTCCTTAATCTCTGGACACAAAATTACGTAGAAAATGTAAAGTTCCCTGTTGGGATAAAATTAATTAATTACGAGTCACACGAAATATCGTGCGACTGAGTGGGGTTGGCGCAGAACTGGTAAAAGGATTTTAAAACTTACACTATTGCTGATATGTGGATGTAGCGCGAAAGTTGATGGCTCTGCGTTCGCGGAGCGTCCGACACCTGCGAGCTCCCGACGGTAACTGAACTCGAGACCGCCCTGCGGCCTCGCGCCTAAACGCGTGGAGCGCGGGAAAACAGATCCGGCCAGTTTTGGGCTTAAAAGACATGTTACACAATATATGATTTTAAAACAATTAAACATGATTTCCCTTGAATTAATTATCTTTTTAATTTATATTAAATAGTTGTTTTTGATTTAAAAGAATAATTGCATATTTAATTCGGCGCATTGCCACACCGAGCCAGGCGCTGTCGTCGCTTTGGTGTTCGTCGCGGCGCACTTTTATACACTCGGCGGACATCACGCTCGGGCGTGTTTGATGCACTTAAGAGTACGTGTTGTTGTAACATAACGGCCTGTGCGAACCAGAGGGAGCACCGGCGGTCGGCGTCAAAATAATACGTGTTTTTATCGTTTGAATGTATTTTATTTCTGTTAAAAATGTACTTAAGTTATTACTTATTTGAAAATGAAAAAAAAAAAATGTTTCTTCTGTTTATATATAAAGAGCAGAGTAAATAATTACTTGCTAGAGCTTATGTAAATGTTACTTTATTCAAAATCTCACATAATTATGTAATTTAACTAATTAAACAAATTTACTTTTTATAAATGAAATATTAATTTTGCGAGAAATAATAAATTGAAAAAGTGAAATAATCTTACCGAGTATCGAACACGAGCCCACATATTATCAGCAAGTCATTTAACTACTAAACCACATTGTTGACACAATAGAAAGAAAAATATTTTTGACTAAATAAATTTTTAATATATTAATTTTTAATTGACAATTGTGACAATGTCACAATTTATTATGTATTCAAACCATACAAAGCTTTCAAATAAACTAAGAAATCCTAAACTTTATCCGTTGTTTAGAACGAATAAGTTTTTTAGAAATTATATCCACTTTTATATGAAACTTCCATTTAATCCAATGTTAAAAAAGTGTAACTACTACTAGCGCCATTAGTTTGCAGGCCGCCTAGAGCTCAAGAAGCCATGTGGAATGAAGGTAAGTTGTCACACCTATCTATATAACCGTGCTCTAGTGTGAAGTCTTTAAAGTTGTTTTTATTTCCGATAGATAGCAGCACAAGTATTATCATTACTGACATAACTGAAAATAGGAAAACGTATTTTTATTTTAGTAGGTATTGTATAGTAATATTTGTTTTTCTTTTCTTTGCTAAAATTTCCAAGAAAGGAGTTTTATTAAAAAAATTTCAGTTCGTACCTCCTTTTACCTACTCGTTTTCGTAAAAACGTTCATAGCCATTGAAATGAGACCACGGGCACTGTTTTTATCTCTTCGACTATCCTACAGCTATCCGCCATAATCATCGTCGGAATGTATACTTTTAAGTGACAAAATGATTAAACGAAAGCGATACTGCGTAGATACATTTCCTGAACGAGTGTGTTCTTTTTGCCGACATTGTGAGGTTAAAAACGTTATATAAGGTTGGATGTATGTGCATATATATTAGATATGGAAATAAGATCAACTGCTGATACAAAAAAAATATTACTGTACTTCTCAGGGGAATATACCTCCCTCGTCCCTCCTCTCCACTACGGATATTCTAATATATTATTATTATTATTATTATCATTATCATTATTATTCCTAGCTCCCACCAACCAATGGAAAGAATTTGAAAGAAAACAGCAGGCATAGTGGTTCTGTCTTTTCCCCTCCCACACCCTGAACTCATTTACCATCTCACTCAAACCATCGGAAATAAATTCTGCGTACACTTTTTATTGTGGGACTCGGAAATGTTTGTAGGAACCAAGGAGCATGTAAGAAGATCTGGAGTGGACATGTGTAGGGCGAGAGCGAAGCCAGCCGGTTGCGAAGAAGGGTTGAAAAGAAAGAGGAGGAGAGCGTATTTCTACTGCAAACGCAGCCCCAGCCCACTTGTCCTTGAGGTTTGAGTGGCGCTGGTGTGCGGCTACAATGGTGATTTCCTGTAGCGCATATGGCTGTACAAATCTATGGAATTCCAAGCCGGATGGCGTTGCTTTTCACATGTATTAAAGATTTTTTTTTTTTCATTTGTTAACTAAATTAATTCCCAAAACTTTTGAAGCATCAGAAAAAAGTGGCAAATGTTTTAAACAGAAGTAACTAATCTTCGAACTTTTCGATAAACCTAAGAAAACTATTTAACAAAGAGAAGTAGTTTCAGTTGTATAATTCTTTACTTTTTTCATAGATTTCCAAAACGTGACGATCAACGACAGATCTGGGAAAAAGCGACAAAGCGGAAAAATTGGACTGCGTCTCCGAACAATGCATTGTGTACAGTGCATTTTGAAGACAAATGGGTCTTAAGAAGCGAAAATCTAACTCGATTAAAGGATGATATGGTGTTCGGTATATTAAGGTTTCCCTCAAAGGAACGGTTTCACAATGCTTTTAAGATATTAGATAAATCCCAACATAAGTTTAAAACATTTCTCTTAAAAGTGTGCGTCGTAGCATTAAAAGACGTGCCTTAATTATTTTGCAAATTTATCATTGTTATGTTGACGATGTCAGGGGTTTTCGTATTTTTTTTAGAAATATAGTACAGTATGTATCAGTGGCGTAGCGTGCCATCTCGGCGCCTGGGGCGGGAGACCCATTTTGCCGCCCCCATTCTATAGGTGCTTAGTTAAAATTAAATTTCACATGCAATGAGGTACCTTTTATTGAAGTTAAAATAGGATGAGTGGTTTTACAAGCGGATTCTACGGGCCTTATGAGCAGCGAAGTCAGAAATAACTTTGTCAAAATCAATATTAGCAGCCAATTCTTGTTCAATCGACAATATAGCCAAGTTTATAGTCTAGCGGAGCTCATAGTAGATCTGAGGTAATTGTGCCACTGCCCCGTTGACCCTTTAGACCCCTGGTGCGAAACTATAATTTGAGGATTTTTGGGATTTAAATTAACGGACTAATAAAACTGAAACTGGGATTTTACGTTCAGCTTGTTTCACCCAATCCCTGCCAGACCTAGAAGAAAAAAGGCGTCGACCATTAGAAAATGATTTAACTGAGAAGGGCTTGTAAACCCATAATTTGTAATTTGCTAAATTTTTGGTATATTTATTTGCATGTTAAGGTGTGTCAATTTTTTGCTAGATTTCGCCTATGTTAATTAGTATTTACAGCGGTGATACGCCCGGTGCGTATCTATATTTGTATTTGTATTTGTATTAATATGTTCTTATATATTTTTAATGCCTTTTTGGTAATTATATTTAATTTTTGGAGCTCCGAAGTATATGATCAAATTATAATTTTTTCGGGGAATTGTTAAAGTATTTTTTTAGTATTATTATATAGCTATTTTTTATAAGTAGTAATAGGGTAGGTATTTTATGATGGATGCGCCGATTTGTGATGAAACGATTTTATGATATATATATATTTATTAAATGTTGTCATATAAATTTTGCGTCTTTTTAACTTGCTGCCTCCTCTCACTGTTCGCAACCTTATTAGTATTTTTTAAGCCTGCTATTAGTTTGGGTTTTAATATTTTTTTGGGTTTACCTGCGCTCGCGGTACGGGGCAATATAGGAGTTTTACTGTGTCCCGGTTTGCGGAAGTTGTTTGGTTTGCCCTGGGTTAAGGTCAAACTTTACAGTACAATGCGTAGTACTAAATTCAATGAGTGCGAAAGAGAGGCATCGACACGGGCCGACGCGTGAAACAAAAGATTTTGTATGAGTAATTAACATAATAAGGAGTGCCGCTCAACTCGGCTCGCGCGCGCCGGGCGGCGCGGCGTGATGCGATGTTGCCGTTCCTATGTAAACAAACAAACGTTATAAAGAGCTCTGTCAGTGATTTCGCAGTTTTTTCTTTTAAATAAATATTAAAAAATAGTTGGTGCGCAAAATGTTAGATAAAAATGTAACATTATAGTGTGTCTGACACATGTAATGAATGAATCATAGATCAGATCTCAACCCGCTTCACCGGCGACCCGCCCCCGCGGGCTGCCGCCCGGGGCGGGCCGCCCCCTCCGCCCCACCCACGCTACGCCACTGGTATGTATTAGCAACTACGTTAAGAACTGTTATTTTATTCACACAGAGAAAAGAAATACAAAATGCTAAAATTTGGCGTCTGTCTTTTTATATCCTATATAGGCTTGTTATTATATTGTGTTGTAACATGTATAAAAATGTTAAATATATTCAACAATATTTGGTAATTATATATATTTAAAAACTTTTATGTACACTACTTGAAACTACGTGAAAGGTTTTCAGTCTATAAATGCCTATTCTATGATTTTTTAAAATTATTAATTCTTATGCAAACAATTAATAAAATTGAAAGTTTCTTACATTGTCAGTATATGCATAGCATTACAGTTATTACAAACAATTCTCTACCAGTGTTAAGCTAAGGTTTGCATGTTACGTTGGTTGAGTAAGTAGACTGGAACATGAACATGATATTGAAAAGACTTCTAACTTCTACTAATACACGTATATTACAAGAGATTTGTAATAGATTAAATGAAGTAAGTAAGAATTCGTTTTTTATAAACGTTGTGTATGAAATTATAAAATTTGAGAAGTATAATAACAAAAAGAAGTGCGTTACGAAGACATATGTCGGTAGTGTTACCCACTGAAACATTATTCCCACTTCAACTCTCTGTAAAAATAAAAGTATTGGGTTGAATGCGTCTAGAGTGGTATATAAATAAAATTTGAAGCTTCTTCCTAATTTCATACGCAGGTGTCCCCCACCTATAGTTGCAAACAAAAATTTTTCCTCGATGTTGAAATTTACTCTGCGTATTCACAAAAAAATTTGGCAGTAAATAGGTATTTAATTTTTAAAAATGAAAGTATTCATGTTTCGAAAAAAATATTAAAGCGGTGTGGGGAAGAATGTTTACAGATAATCCAGTAAAATTTTCAGTTTGATTGTTTTTATAGTTTCGGAGCTGTTGCGAGTTTAGTTTGGAGAATTTTTCGACCGCGCGAGACAAGTTTGGCTCGTTTTCGTTTTCTTCCAGCGTAGGAAGCAGGGAACAAACGCCGATACCCGGCTTCACCTCGCATCCTTTGCTGGCCTTCCCTTGTCCTCTCCAGATGTATTACTGTAAATTAGGGGTGGAACATATGCCGAGCAGTGTTTTCAGTATTTCATTAGATAGGGGTGCGAATAAACATTTCTCAGTCGAATTAGTAGGTAAGTTTTTTATTCAAAGAGTCGCAAATATGTCAGCCTTTTGCAATTGACCATTGTTTAAATAGTTTTCCAGAAAAATACACACATATGCATATACAGGCAAAATTAAAAAAAAAACACATTTCTTACAATTCTCCTGGTATTATTGTGCTTTTTTAAGTAAAGTTTGGACTTACCCCTCTTTTCCTTCAAATACTAACCACTCCGACCCCTCCTTTTTCCTTCCCAAACCCAACATTTTTCCACAGTTTTCAGCGGTTTTCCAGGGGAATTTTTTTTTATTAAATTCATGGTGAAGCGTCTTTAAATACAGTTTTGTTTCTAAGAGTTTTTGTAAAAATCTCACTCTGAGGAAGGAAGAGAACTAAGCTTAATTTATCAGTAGTAGGCTACATAGGTCATACGGTGCTTTGAAAAAGAACTGATACAGTTTATATATATATATATATATATATATATATATATCATTGAGTTGCTGTATATATATATATATATATATATATATATATATATATATATATATATATATATACAGCAACTCAATGAGATTACAAATTTTAGGCATACTTATTACAAATATAAGCAAAATTATAACAAAGGGGTAAAAATGATCAATATGTAAATAAATTTTCTTTAATCTTAACATAGGCTATGGCCGTTTAGTCCTGTATGAAAAGATCTTTGAAATGTTTCACCATCCTCAAAGATATTATATTATTTAGGATATAACATAACTAGAGAATGGATAATAGGTGTTTATATAGTAGATATTAATATGGCCTAATGGATTTTTTTTTTTTTTAAAAATCTTGCTGTTGTGGGGTGAATAGAAAGAAGGAGTGAAATGAAATCTACAATTTAATTGATAAATTTACTTTTATTTGCACTCATTAATTCAAATATGTTTATTACTTTAACGAAGAGATTATTTTAACTATACCTTTTATACACGTTTGCTATTTAACTTCTTCCAAACTGTGTTATTCTGTTAAGGATAGGACAATGAAAGGAAAAGTAGGAAACGAATTGGAGTGTTTCAAGTTGAATGTGCCTCGAAAAAGTCAAATCGATGGTTGTTCCAATGGAGTGGAAGAGAGATAGATGCGGCGTAAGCGTACAATGAGCGTAACGGGACACAGCGTAACGGGACAATGAGCGCAATGGGACACTTTTTCGTGCGTGCAGCCGGCGTTCATCGATTTATTAGACGTTGTTACGTCAAAAATACTCCATACCCCCAGGTCTACGACAACCCCCCTCTCCCCATTCTTTCCCCAAAAACTATAATATGGGCGCAATTGCTTCAGTGTTATGTTTTTAGAGAAGAAATAAGAATGTTTTTTTTTTTGGCAGTCTTAACATGTTTTAGTAAGTAAACCAAGATAATTTTCGTGGAATTACATTCAAAGTCAATAAACGTAGTACCCGTAAATTCACGAAGATGACCGTAAATTTAAGAAGATCCCTGGATAATGTGTAGCCACGGTGCTGACCAGGCAGTGCTTCCCCCCCCCCCCCCCTCATAATCCCAAATAATATAGTCAACTGGACATATTATAATATATACTTTTCAAGGCGTTAGAAATTATACTCTTCCAAATTTCTGACTCCCGATTTCACTGGGAGACATTGCAGGTGAATCATCATACTCCATACGTATTGCCGCCACTCCACATGTTGATACTTTTTTTTTAAAATTCAAATAACGTCCGTCATCAGCTCCTTCGTTTATTCCTGTTCGTCACGTGTTGCCTTACGAAAAGAAACACAAAACCCATTTCATACGGTGTCGGATGATAGGTTTCATTTTGGAGCCACGCAGAATCAATGGCGGCTTCAGGATGACTTTTCGGCAGGGGCTATCGCACAAGAAAGGTCGTAGTTGCAAAAAATGAAAGTGGTCAGATATTGGCCTTGGAATATTATTTACAAACTACAGGTTTCAAATAGAGAACCTTAGTAGCTCCATGCAACTTTTGATGAGATAAAAGTTTAACATATGAAATTAAATATTTAAGTAAACATAAATATACACTAATCAATAAAATTGGTCTCGGGAGGGGCTATCGCCCCCACCGCCCCTCTTCTGGAGCCGCGCTTGCGCAGAATAACCTAAAACAGTATTAAAGTCCCTCAGAAGCAGAAGAGCGTCAGGCGTGTATCTGTGTCCTTGAGGCGGAGTGATAAGCGCGAAGGTCTCAGGTGCTCCTAGCGCGGTATCGCCTCTAAGCACAAGGCTGTGAACAGACGCGCAGTCTTCTCTTCGTGCATAGGACAACAATGAAATTTGAGCGGTGACCATAACATTACTATATGGCGGAGAAATGAAGATAAAGATGTAATGCAAGTCCCGTAAATGTGCTTTCAAGAATCTGTACCGGTTGTTTTATGCTTTTAAATTATTCTGAAAACACGTTGTTTTTTATAGATTTTTTCACTCTTCTAAAATTACAGTTTAAAAACTTAATCCGGAAACAAAACTACTTATCGACTTTCAGAGAATTCTTAAATGCTTTTCGTAAATAGACCCCACTCAGATTCATTTCCAGAAGCTCCGTACATGTCATGTGTAGAGACCAGAAAAATTCGCGCTTTCGATGACCTCTAGGATAGACTACACAACCCCCTACATACTCAGGCAAATGCCACCTGCTCATTGGCTGTTGACTAGTGACACCTGTCAACTGGGACGCTTGCGATTCGATACTATTTTGGTTGAAGGTTTTCCATTTGCTCAAAGTCCTTCAGATAAACTGTAAGCCAATCGCAGAAACAATGTAAAGGTACAGTTGTTTGGATTCTAGCATATCGTGAAATGAATACGTGAATTTTTCCGGTCTCTAGTCATGTGTGTTCAGGTAGCGTGGCCCTTAATGCCCGATGCTATACGCCTATTGAGGGTCTTTCGATGTGTTCAGTTATTCATCCAAGGCTGAAATAAATTTGAAATCTTCCTTACAGAGCAGTTACAAGTTGATTAATTCCTAGATTTGAATTAAATTAATACTTCTATTATGACTATTTACAGAATATAACAAAACAGAATTCTTGTGATTTATCACTAGGGACCGGAAAAATTCGCGGGTTCAATGACTTGTAGGATGAACTCCATAGTTCTACGTACTCTCGGTCAAATGTCACCCACTTATTGGCTGCTGTCTTGTGAGACGTCCTAACGTAGCAGCCTGTGATTCGATAAAGCTTTGGTTGGGTGTTTCTCATTGGCTCAGAGACATCCAGGTGAGTTGTGAGCCAATAGCAGATGAGGCAGCACTGAGGTATAACTATTTGTATTTTAGTCTATCGCGAAATGAATTCTCTATTTATCACCGAAAATATATTTCACAAGTATCATACAATTTACCCTGAAATGGCTTAATTTGGCTACATCACGTTATTTAATGTTTTTTTCTTTCGAGTCTTTAAGAGTTTTAAGAAAGAGGAAGGAGACCAATTGAGAATCATGTTGGCTATCTTTTATTAGACCTACAGGAAGAAATACATATGCCCCCTTGGTTAGAATGATAATAATCATATATGCTACAGGAAACAGGCGGCTCTAGGCGCTACAGGAAACAGGTATATTCAGTCGCTACATGAAACAGGTGGCGAGCCGAATAACCTCCAGAAAATTTTCCTTCTATGTCTAATTTCCCGAGAAAAATACGGACGTTAATGGTGAAATAAAGTAACTATTAAACTGATTACAGCATGTAATTTAAATTGCTGCCAGTACCTACATTTAGATTTAAATTGAGTTTTCATGATTTCTTATTTAAAAAAAAACTGCAAATATTTTAACGCCACCTACAACTTGAATTCGATCTTTAGCATTCATAAAAAAAAATAAAACTAACACAATTATAATTTATTAGGAAAGAATATCAAGTTATTGAGATAAATAAGCAATTTAAGTCTGATGTTGGATTATAAACGCTGTTTTAAAAAGGTTATTTTATAAATTTTTCCGGCGCCCAGTAAAACCTCTTTCATAAAATTAAGACCCCGCAAAAGTAGGCCCTAAAAAGCCCCGGGCACCGCAAATCACCGTCACTGACAGGAATTATGCTATAATCCAAGATTTATGTTGTTTAATAAACAGCAGCAAATGCTAGTTTTATTTGTTGTTACTTTGAAAGGAAATAAACCAGAAATCTTTTTTCGGAGCATTGTTGGTAGGTCTGCCTGCGGTTACGTGTGCGAGAACAGAACCTGAGGTGACTCATAGGTCGTACAGTCGGCTACTAAAGGTCCTGTCACATGGCCAACGCCTTACAATATGTTGTGTCAAATAAACTTGGAGGGTTATGACGTCACAAATACGTCACCATCTCAGCCATGCTCGTTTGACAAGTTGGATGACTTGATTTTTAGAGACCGGAAAAATTCGCGAATTCATTTCGCGATAGGCTAAAATACAAATAGTTATACCTCAGTGCTGCCTCTGCTATTGGCTCACAACTCACCTGGATGACTCTGAGCCAATGAGAAACGCCCGACCAAAGCTGTATCGAATCACAGCCTGCTACGTTGGGACGTCTCACAAGACAGCAGCCAATGAGTGGATAGCATTTGACCGAGTGTACGTAGAACTATGGAGTTCATCCTGCAGGCCATTGAACCCGCGAATATTTCCGGTCCCTATTGATTTTCCATCAAATATTTTGCATATAGGACGGATTCTAAAATAAGGATGCGATCGGCCAATCAAAATCGTGGATAGCGAAGACGGAAATGACATCCGTTTCCGTCTCAACGATCCTTAAAGTGGCGAAGAGCGCATGGCCGAGTAAAGAGGTTAAAAAGGTTAAACAACTAAAGTAATGTTAATATGATTGTCGTATGCGATAACATTTAATGCGCAAACATTAAATTATGTTTCCATAACTTAATTATTCTGAAAACACGTTGTTTTTTATAGATTTTTTCACTCTTCTAAAATTACAGTTTAAAAACTTAATCCGGAAACAAAACTACTTATCGACTTTCAGAGAATTCTTAAATGCTTTTCGTAAATAGACCCCACTCAGATTCATTTCCAGAAGCTCCGTACATGTCATGTGTAGAGACCAGAAAAATTCGCGCTTTCGATGACCTCTAGGATAGACTACACAACCCCCTACATACTCAGGCAAATGCCACCTGCTCATTGGCTGTTGACTAGTGACACCTGTCAACTGGGACGCTTGCGATTCGATACTATTTTGGTTGAAGGTTTTCCATTTGCTCAAAGTCCTTCAGATAAACTGTAAGCCAATCGCAGAAACAATGTAAAGGTACAGTTGTTTGGATTCTAGCATATCGTGAAATGAATACGTGAATTTTTCCGGTCTCTAGTCATGTGTGTTCAGGTAGCGTGGCCCTTAATGCCCGATGCTATACGCCTATTGAGGGTCTTTCGATGTGTTCAGTTATTCATCCAAGGCTGAAATAAATTTGAAATCTTCCTTACAGAGCAGTTACAAGTTGATTAATTCCTAGATTTGAATTAAATTAATACTTCTATTATGACTATTTACAGAATATAACAAAACAGAATTCTTGTGATTTATCACTAGGGACCGGAAAAATTCGCGGGTTCAATGACTTGTAGGATGAACTCCATAGTTCTACGTACTCTCGGTCAAATGTCACCCACTTATTGGCTGCTGTCTTGTGAGACGTCCTAACGTAGCAGCCTGTGATTCGATAAAGCTTTGGTTGGGTGTTTCTCATTGGCTCAGAGACATCCAGGTGAGTTGTGAGCCAATAGCAGATGAGGCAGCACTGAGGTATAACTATTTGTATTTTAGTCTATCGCGAAATGAATTCTCTATTTATCACCGAAAATATATTTCACAAGTATCATACAATTTACCCTGAAATGGCTTAATTTGGCTACATCACGTTATTTAATGTTTTTTTCTTTCGAGTCTTTAAGAGTTTTAAGAAAGAGGAAGGAGACCAATTGAGAATCATGTTGGCTATCTTTTATTAGACCTACAGGAAGAAATACATATGCCCCCTTGGTTAGAATGATAATAATCATATATGCTACAGGAAACAGGCGGCTCTAGGCGCTACAGGAAACAGGTATATTCAGTCGCTACATGAAACAGGTGGCGAGCCGAATAACCTCCAGAAAATTTTCCTTCTATGTCTAATTTCCCGAGAAAAATACGGACGTTAATGGTGAAATAAAGTAACTATTAAACTGATTACAGCATGTAATTTAAATTGCTGCCAGTACCTACATTTAGATTTAAATTGAGTTTTCATGATTTCTTATTTTTAAAAAAAACTGCAAATATTTTAACGCCACCTACAACTTGAATTCGATCTTTAGCATTCATAAAAAAAAATAAAACTAACACAATTATAATTTATTAGGAAAGAATATCAAGTTATTGAGATAAATAAGCAATTTAAGTCTGATGTTGGATTATAAACGCTGTTTTAAAAAGGTTATTTTATAAATTTTTCCGGCGCCCAGTAAAACCTCTTTCATAAAATTAAGGCCCCGCAAAAGTAGGCCCTAAAAAGCCCCGGGCACCGCAAATCACCGTCACTGACAGGAATTATGCTATAATCCAAGATTTATGTTGTTTAATAAACAGCAGCAAATGCTAGTTTTATTTGTTGTTACTTTGAAAGGAAATAAACCAGAAATCTTTTTTCGGAGCATTGTTGGTAGGTCTGCCTGCGGTTACGTGTGCGAGAACAGAACCTGAGGTGACTCATAGGTCGTACAGTCGGCTACTAAAGGTCCTGTCACATGGCCAACGCCTTACAATATGTTGTGTCAAATAAACTTGGAGGGTTATGACGTCACAAATACGTCACCATCTCAGCCATGCTCGTTTGACAAGTTGGATGACTTGATTTTTAGAGACCGGAAAAATTCGCGAATTCATTTCGCGATAGGCTAAAATACAAATAGTTATACCTCAGTGCTGCCTCTGCTATTGGCTCACAACTCACCTGGATGACTCTGAGCCAATGAGAAACGCCCGACCAAAGCTGTATCGAATCACAGCCTGCTACGTTGGGACGTCTCACAAGACAGCAGCCAATGAGTGGATAGCATTTGACCGAGTGTACGTAGAACTATGGAGTTCATCCTGCAGGCCATTGAACCCGCGAATATTTCCGGTCCCTATTGATTTTCCATCAAATATTTTGCATATAGGACGGATTCTAAAATAAGGATGCGATCGGCCAATCAAAATCGTGCATAGCGAAGACGGAAATGACATCCGTTTCCGTCTCAACGATCCTTAAAGTGGCGAAGAGCGCATGGCCGACTAAAGAGGTTAAAAAGGTTAAACAACTAAAGTAATGTTAATATGATTGTCGTATGCGATAACATTTAATGCGCAAACATTAAATTATGTTTCCATAACTTAAAAAAAATTCTCTGAAAATTCATTTCATTACATAACGAAAATTATTGTAATTTAAATTTATTCAAGTTCAAAAAATTTTTAAATGCACAAACATAATAACAAGTTAAAAAAAATTAAAATGTTGAGATAGCTCAGAACAAAAATGAACTTTGATAGTGTGAAATTATTAAAAACATATTTTAGGTTATCTGTTGAAATATATTTGATGGAGAAAATTGGAAGCCATTTTCCATCCAGTACTTCCCCTCCATCTCTATTGTCAAATATTTGACGGTGCGACCTGCTTTTGTTCGCAATCACATTTTCAGCATACAAAAGTTGAGCTTGTTTAAAACAAGGTAGGAAGCTTTTTATTAATATTAATATTTTTTATTTCATAGAATATTTATCTTCAGGGTGTATTAATTGTGTTCGTTGCGGGTAGGCATTTCAATTGGCGTACATGATTTGTTGACGTCACAGAACATTCACGCGTGCCATGACGGCCTGTTGCCGGCCCCTCCAAGGATGAAAAAGTTGGCCGTGACGACGTCAGCGTCACGGACAGGCCGACGTGACGTCACGTCCAATCAGCTCCCAGCGTTGTTGAGCAGCACGAAGCGTCACGTCCTATTTTTGCAGGGTTAATAATGTGAATGCAATTATTTTTAACGAAAGAATTAAGTGATAATTATTCTAAAATGGAGGAACGTAAGTAGCGTCACGAGAACGATGTGCGTGGCGAACAGAGCGCTCCGTGCGCACCAGTGGACGAATGCGCGCTGTCGAACTAGCACACCTGTTGTCTCACGTCAGGCGCGCTCCGCAGGGAAGAGGGGAAGGGAAGTGGAGGAGGAATGACGAAAGAAGAGGAGGGGAGGGGCCGGGCCGTGCCGAGCCGCTGCTGCTCTGTCCTTCGAGGGGAGAGAGACGTGAGTTCCCTAGCCTGATCTCCCTGCCCCCTCCACCTAGCTGTTCACTTTCCTCTGACGCGAGCTGCCTGGTGTTTGCGCGCCGTTGGAAGCCACGGGCGTGGCTTCTTTTCGGGTCGTTCTCGTTACCACAACGCCGAAATAACAACTGAATGAATTTGTGTGTGTTTCTTAAATGTACCTTAACGCGGAAATACCACAATCAAACCTAACCTTGCCTAACCTCAGGGGCGCAACAACTAAATTTCCAAGGGGGGGGGCAATATACCTATTTATAAAGAATCATCGATCTTCCCTATTGAAGCGGGGGGTCCGGGGGTCTTCTCCCGGGAAAATTTGTTTTTCAAGGTGGAAAATGGTGCTATTTAAGCAGTTTTATTATCTAAAAATTGATTACACAGCACTTTATTTGCCCCCGTTTGCCCCCATTTCAAGGTTTCAGAGGGGGGGGGCAAAATACCCTTGCCCCCCCTGTTGTTGCGCCCCTGCCTAACCTAGCGTAATATAACCTGATCTAACTTAACCTAGCCTATCCTAGCCTAGCCTAACATAACATAGTCTAACCTAACATAGTCTAACATAACCTAGCCTAACCTAACCTAGTCTAACCTAACCTAACCTTTGTGGCAGTCCTGCAATGACATTTTTCGGCGTTAGCGTATTTCGGCGTTGTGGTGTGTCCCCCTTCCTTTCCACCGATTTCACCACGGAGAAGAACTCTCGCCGAAGCTCAGAACTACTTCATTGCAAACCACACGTCTACAATTCCACAAATACGAATAACTATTTTAATAATGTGTTGCATTGTATAGTCAGTTTCAGCTAATCTGAGCACTTGGGGAATCTACTTCTGAATATCATTCATTTATCCACAACAGAATAAAATTTTCTTTTAAACAGCCTGATTTACCAGATAACAACAGCATAATATTATTAGACAAATAATTTAACACTTTTAACAATGTACTAACTGCTAACTGCAAGAAAACATTTTTACGAGGATTTTTAAGTGTTCAAATGATATGGTATGTTAAAAAATGGACGGGTAGTGAAAATTTATCCCATGTCACATTAATATGTGTGTCTATATATATATATATATATATATATATATATCAGAAAGTCGTTTTGCGATAGTATTCCGGATTTTAAGTTATCTACTAGGTGTAGTAAAACTTTAATTCGTCACGTTGGTACTCGTGGTAACGAGTATATTCGACGAAATTTTCAATGTCAGACACAATTCATAATGAAATAAATGAAATAATACTTAAAAGGGGTATTGAAAAACTTGATCAACAAATTAAGGGAACTGATCACCTGATAGAAACCAGAGTTAATGCACAAATGATGAGACTTAGTATTAATAAACATATAAGTACTCTTTATAGAATTATTCGGACAGTTAATTAAGACTATAATGTAATGATTAATGCTATAATACAAGCACAACATGGTGTTCTGCAACCTCACATAATATCCCCTACCCAAATCATTATCCACTTACAATCCCTTGACAATCAAGTACCCAATCAGTTCTCATGACCCTTCCCCCTGAGTGTGACAGTCATTTAGTATTAAACATAATGGACCTATGTGTGTATGTGCATAATGGATTAATATGTCACGTAGTGAAATTACCACTGGTAGATCATATGAAATTTACTTTATTCAGATTAGTACCATTGCCAACACAAATGCATGATGATAACACAATATTTGTTTTTATTTCTCCAACAACGGAATTTTTACAATTAGAAGCGTCTAAGCAGTACTAAGCTTACTTATATAAAATGACTACATTTGAGTACAATAAGTGCAAAACGATTAGTGCAAACTGGCGAATGTGTAAACAAACGTAACCTATATATAGAACGCACCATCAAGAGGGTTTTGAGGTGAAATTATTATTTCCTAAAATGAAATTCCCTAAGAATTGTATAAAACATATCCTAGAAGTAACCACGTCAGTATGGCATCATATATCCCCAAACGAATGGCTTTATGTTACACCGAAAGAGCCAAGGGACATAATGATTTAGGGAACTGGTTGCTTAAGACTGTTGGATAAGTGTAAATGTTTTGGAGATAGAATAATAATTCTAAGTCAAGTGGAAATACGTAGTAATTATAGCAATAAGAGTTTGTTTTTTTACCAAATATTTCAATAGAAAATTATTGTTGTGAATATGTCAAGGATAAGTTAACCGTCAATGATTTGAAGTTGAATTTGTCACTGACTAAAAACGTTGTTGGTCTAGAGGATTTAAAACTAGCATGACACAAAATAGAAACATTAGAAAAACATATACACGAAGAAGAGTGGAAAGTGAGTCAGTCACACATAATGTAGAAACTTTCGTGGGTAGTATATAGCTACTATTTGTATAATAATCTCTATAAGTAATTGAAGTAGCTTGGCTTCTGGGTTGTAGCCGTGTTGGTAACTGCTCCCTGATGATGGCGACTGCAATGTCGACCGAAACGTCGGGGAATTATTCGCCAAGGACACAGCTACAACCCAGAAGCCAAGCTACTTAGACAATGACCATGAAATCTTGCGAACATTATTAATCTCTATAGTAATTGTATTATGCTTTTTTTGTCACAAAAGTAAATGTCTAAACTGGTTCGCTTGGTCTAAGGCAAACGAATGTCGCTCTAAGAGTGGTTATTATCTTTGAAAGATTTGTGCCATGGGAGTGCATGACTTGATGTAAGCTTTTGGACATACGCCATTGCTAAGCACTTTTTCTGTAGAAGAAAACTAAAAAATACCCAAGAGACAAAAACACAAATTAAGCAAACAAATTGCTGTTGTCAACAGGATATAAACACCACATAATATTCCATAACAGGAATATGGTCAAGAAACAAAGAAAAACAAAGAAAAATGGATTAAGAGAACGGAAAAACCCCCACAAATGATGCCAACACAAAAATATTGAACTCAAAAAAAAAATTCAGCACAACAGTTGAAACGAGACAAAAACACGACAAAACGAAAAGACGAAACAAACACAATAGTTATCCAAAACAGAAAACAAGCGATGTTTCGGGAACTGCTATCTGCTCCCGTCCTCGGGCAGAGACGCACATGGTACGAAAACACAGGTGCGAAAGAGTGGTTGTTTTAGACCATTGACTACTACCGTGAACAGAGATACGCGACAAGATAATGCTCAACCTCGGACGATGTCCAGTACACGAGGACGTTCACTGATAAAGTGATAAGAGATTCCGTGGCCGTGAGTGGTGGTGGAGGGGAGGGCGACTCGCAATTGACCACGACGCCACGTCGACGCTAGGTCCACCAATCACGAAGTGCCTGGCTTTCCCCAACGGGGGAAGGGCGTGGTGACCAGGGTTCGCTGATCGACTCCTGATACAAGCACAAGGGAATATGTAGCTCGGCTTCTGGGTTGTAGCCGCGTCCTTGGCGAATAATTCACCACCAAGGATGCGGCTACATTTTTTTAAAAATTATAATGAATAATAAATAAGTGTTAAATTAACTATTTCATTTGTGCCAGATCTTATTGTTAAATGCATGATAAATATTTTAAGCGTTAAATTTACAGCTGTTATGCTATTACCTGTGAAACTTATTATATCTGTATGCATTGTGTTCTGAAAAATGATGTAATATTATGCCAAGGTGACGTGTATAGTTCCAAAACAGAGCTATGCTCTCCGGAACATTGTAAAATAAAATAAATAAACCCAGAAGCCGAGCTGCTTCAGACACTGGCCGTGAAAGCCTGCGAACATTATTACAAGGGAATATGACATGGTTATAATTATTGCTGTTTATTGTAATACTATAATATGTTGATAAATAATTAGATAACATACAATGTTTTATAAGCGTTCTGCATAATATAATACTAAAACGCAGTTGTTTTTTTAACGTGAGAACGTCTCATTATTCGATGAACGCCGGCTGAACGCACGAAAAATTGTCACGTTCCGCCTGAGCCGAGCGTGCAAGAACCGGCCAACCACCGTGCGAGAAATAATATCAAACAGGTTAAGGCGGGTTTTTAAAACTAATCGTTCGTTATTATATTTAAACGAATTATTTAAATTAAATTTGTAAAAAAACTGTAAATGATAATTGAAAATTCAAAAAGTATGCAATTTTTTATCAATGTTTTCTTAATGACGTTATCACGTAAAATTATCGTCCGTAAACCGACTTTACAGACAACCCCCCTCCCCCCCTTTTTTATAGTTAAAATTCACACGCAGTATGCTGGATGATGCGCGTAGAATGTTTGTGCGAATCTTAATCACAGTGTACTGCAGTCTGACGTCGGAGAACCGCGCAGTGACTGCCATGTCAACACTCATGTACACTTGCACGTTGCCCTGTGCAAACGAACGCTCGAGTCTGCTCGTGTGCTCGTGGGAGTATGGAAGCTTCGAGAGAAGGCATGCCACGTGATCGAGGATTGCCCGACGGGCTTGGGGGGGAGGGGAAATCTGTTGAAGAAGGCAAGGCAAGAGAAGGCTGAAGGACACACCGACAAGCCCCTAATGCCTTTGAATATATACACTGTATAGAAGTCGCCAGTCCAGGTTAAAATATCTAATACGGTTTTGAGGTAGTTGGTTAATTCACCGCCGCAATCGCCACAATCTCTAGGGCATCGACTTGTGGTGGTCCCTAGCGGACAAGTGTCCAACTCTTCAAACACCCCTTCCCCCTTCCGTTGAACGACCTTGAGCTGCAGTGAATGATTGATGAGGGGGTGCGGGGGAATGACAGCGGGCGACAGCGCTGCGCTCTAACGTGTAAATAACAACCTAAGACGATACAGGGCGTTACGGCAGCGCACTGAAGCGGTGAAGTTCCCAAGCTGCTCATCATACGCTTCTGAAAAACGTAGAGTAAATCCTATCCACTCGCGACTTCTATACAGTTTATATATTCAAAGCTAATGCACACCAACACGACACTCCATCACGCCAGTTAGCCGATCTAACTGGTGGGGAGCTTCACTCCCCCGCCGAATTAGGTACACGTAACTTCTATAGCATTACACAACCTACCAGCGCGCACACAGGCCCGTGTGCCAAACCTATCCCACAAGACACGCACCCTCGCCGTCGATTCAAATGATTCTTCACCAGTGTGGGGTGCACCTGAGTTACTATGCACTTAGCGAGTTGTAGAAAGTTCGGTTTCTGGCCTCGCCCACGCTTACTGCCCCGGATGGCAATATGATGAATCGGCGGCGGCTGAAGGACACACTGGGTGTGGGACTGATTGGCGTCGGACGCACCATGTACCTAATTCTTCTGCAATCTGTTTAGTTGAGAACGCACGTGGAGTTAGAGAAGTGTTTTAATAGGAGATGGTCTTCAAGTTTATGTCTGCGGTTACTTCTCTGGGGTACCTAATCCCTTAAACTTGGCAACGCCGATCGGTGCATGAATACTCCACGGTCCGGCCGCGACATAGTCCTATAGGTTGTCCAGACGGCACTACAAAACAATACGCATATTATTCCATTTATACTTTGTAGATGTAGACTACGGCACAGTATGACCAAAATTTTACTCTGCGATTTTTGTTGTTGCAAAACAGCTAGGTGCTGCAGTGCTTTCTAGTTTCTTTTTTTCCCCTCAAGTGATGTATAAGCATATTATTTTTATTATTGGTTTCTGAAGTTTGTTTTTGTTTTTCCTTGTAAATGTTTTAAATGAAAGTGTTTTTGGCACCAGTAACCAAAAATACGAAATATAAAATGTAAAAGTGCCCGCTTCATGCTTATATCAGTCGTGACGTCTTATATTTAGCACTCAAGTAGGTACCTAATAATGAAGGAATTCATAATTTTTTTTTTCCTTTCATATTTTTTTTTAATTGGTTGCTTTACTCGCATAATATTCCATCACGTGTATGACCTGTGAGTGCTGTTCATTATAAACAGTTTCAATTAATATTCGGTGTTCGTATTTTGTTACTTATGTCCTTGTTGTGTGAAATGTTACTTGTTCCCCTTTTGCGTGTCGTATAAACAGTTCGGAAAGATGGCGGGCTGTGTGTATACTGGTCGTTTGTTTTGTATATGGATATCGTTTCGTTGTCATAGTTGTATTCATTAAATCAGACTTTTATTATATTTATGGTCCTCCGGAAGAAATTCGTTGAAACAAAGAACATTCTGAAACACTTTCAATCTCTTGACCTCTCTTGACAAATAAGCGCTATAACTGCCACAATTCAAGGTAGGCCTAAACCCGGTATCAAGAAGCAAGTTTCGTGTTAGTTTAAGAACACGAGGGAACAGCTGCGAAAACATTAACATTAACATTAACATTGTCATTGTCATTTAATGGATGCTCGAAGAATGTCTTCGTAAAAACACCTGGCTCTCTCCATAGTCTCACACGTCATCCTCTCGAACCAGAAACTCATACCTTGACTGCGTGACCTACATAATGCAATTTAGTGATTAAAGAGTCCAATATCTGCTTTGTCATTTTCTGGTAACAAAAAAATTGGCTGTCTGTAAAGTCGGTTTACGGACGATAGTTTAACGTGACAACGTCATAACAAAACATTGATGAAATGATTGCATACTTTTATTAATAAAATTGAATCATTGAAATTAAATCTACAATTTAATTGATAAATAAACTTTTATTTGCACTCATTAATTCCAATATGTTTATTACTTTAACGAAGAGATTAATTTAACTATAACGTTTATACATGTTTCCTATTTAACTTCTTCCAATCTGTGTTATTCTGTTAAGGATAGGACGATGATAGGAAAAGTAGGAAACGAATGGGAGTGTTTCAAGTTTAATGTGCCTCGAAAAAGTCAAATCGATGGTTGTTCCAATCGAGTGGAAGAGAGATAGATGCGGCGCAAGCGTACAATGAGCGTAACGGGACACAGTGTAACGGGACAATATGCGTAACGGGACACTTTTTCGTGCGTGCAGCCGGCGTTCATCGATTTATTAAACGTTGTCACGTCAAAAATTTACAGGAATTGGTTGTTGCCGGTTTGAAAACAGCTCTCGAACCACGACTTCTTCCATGTATGAACAAGTGCCCACAATTTCATCCTCTTTCGCGTTATACTCGAGTGTTTTCTCCACTTTTACGTCTTCAAATGCAAGAAAAAGCAATGCATTTGAAGTCTAGCAATGAATAACGAGCTTCATTCAAAATTCTAAAATCTTTACTAGGATGCCTTTTCCCATGTCACACTAAGACACACGTCGTTGAAGAGTTGAAAAGTCAGGCAATGGGAAGATAGGCTTCTTTTTCAAAAGTAAATAACCAGAGTGAAAGAGAGAGCTTTTGAGAAAACAACCGAAAGAATATTGCGCATGAGGATTTGTAATGAAGAAGAATTTTTATTGACTTGGTTTTTAAGATTTGAGTTTTTTTTTTTTTTACTTTTTTCTCGACTTTCAAATATAAATTTGAGTTTCTCTCGGCAAGGAACAATTTTTCTTTAATGGCGCGGAATTTGTCCCTAAGTGTTTCAACCGATTCCTTTTTAAAACAAGACTGAAATGCTCTAACTGTATACAAGGATATAAATCTACGATGAATATACAATGAGATTACACACGATTTTTTTTTTATTTCCCCTACATTTAACTATGTCTGCTCGCCGCTCATGACTTTCCACAGTTTCTGCGGGTGTTTCAATTCCAAAAGTTTGAGCGAAGCACAGCATTTAGGTTGAGACGTCTTTTAGCGCAAGTATTTAACCATCCATCTCTTAAGTCACGCTCGTAATCATGATCTGTAAAATGCTCTGAACATATGTAAGATGTTTTTGAATTTCACATAAAATCTCGTTGGCGATTTTCAACTCGAAATTTAAACAGGTTCACATCCTTCCTTCTGTGTTTCAGGTAGTGATTTAGTTTTTACCAAACTACTTGTACACACAGCCACTGTACACGGTGTATTTGGCATAGCAAAGTTTGAATATAATTTTTAAAAGCATCTTAAACCAGCAAAAAATATTCATTTCAAATTCCTGTGCTAAACATGTTGCCTGTTAGTTCTTAACAAAACATTTGCGCACATACCATAAACGCAATAATAACGATTTATAACACGCGCACTTTATATAGGCCTAATAAAAACCTCAGAGCGATAACCGTTCCCACATTACACTATTGTTTCCCACAGATGCACTTCTCAACTACGGTCACGAATATGAGCGGACTGGGTTGTAAGCCGAGCCGGGGCTGCAAGTGACGTCATGCGCAGAACAATGCGCAAGCGATCGAGGTAACCTCTTGACGTAGAGTCCCCTTTCATTCGTCCACCTTTTCCTGTATTAATTTAATTGTTTTCTTTGGAATCAGTTAATTGCGTTAATAAAATAGCTCTCTTTTTTTTTATTCGAGATGGTATTATTCATTTCATTACAGAACAAGACAGCGAGATTTTCAAAATGTAAATCATAGTAAATTAAAATAAATTTCGTCGGATTGAGAATATCCAGACACAAGTAGGCCCTAAGTTGCATTCATCACAGGAATTTAAATTACAGCGTGCACTATGAATAAATACATTTAAGGGGAAATATCTTCTGCCATCTTGGAATTTTTTTATTTTTGGGTATATTTTCACTTTCGAGATATGACCAGGCCTGAATCATTTCATCTTCCGAAGTTTTTATATACCTTGCTACACACCGACACTAACATCCTGCAGTCACCAGTTCAAAAAAGTAGTTAACTCTGGGCACAAAAGCCTACGATCAAGACAGTCCAAAAATGTTTTGGCCTACTTGAAAAAGTGCCGAAAGCCAAGTCCAGTATCATTTCAAGACAAAAAATAATACATCGTTACTGCAAGCTATCACAAAATATTTGAAATTCTAATATGGCAGGGCTGTATAAACTAACGAACATGGGTGCATATACATGTGATCTCCTTGGCGGGCTGCCAACCTCCTTGGCGGGCTGCCAACCTCCTTGGCAGAGTTGTTGCTCCAGCGCGAGTCGCTCTCAGTGCGCAGGAATACTTGTTTTGAGTCCGGTATAAGGCATTTTTCTTCACCCTAGTTTTTTTTCTTCAAACCGAACCTGTGGCAAGCATTAGGGACTCTCTGCATTACTCTTATGGGAAGTATGGACTTATATAATTCCCATACACTAAGTTTGCAATCGTAAAAGCGTTGACAGCACGAGATGAATTGTTACAGGCTATTCGTGTTTTGTGAACCTCCATAAACAGTAAAAAGAAGAAGAAAAAATTGGAAAAATACTAGAGTCTTTACTGTGTATGTTTTCAATACTTAGAACATTAAAAATCGTGTGATTTAAAAGATAATGCACTCATTTGTTTGCATCTGGCATTACAATGTACTGCACACTTAGGCAAAGGTTTTGCTACACCTATACAGCAATTTATAGTTTAACGAAGTGCGTATTTTAATGTGATCTAATTTATATATAAAAAAAACATCGCAGACTCTATCACTTAGAATAATTGAACCCCGAACAGATGAAAATTGTGGTAAAACATTTATTTGTAACGCTGCAAGATCAGTGTTTATTTTACGATACACTGCTGCAGAGTGCGTCTATAAATTAATGCTTTACTCGAGGGAAAAATTATCGAAGTCATCATGGTCATGGTAAAGAAGGGGACACATCCTACCCTAGTAGGAATTATTAATACATTTCAGGATGCTTTTTTATGCTACAAGAAATTTCGGAAAATATTAAGGCCAGCCTTTTCTCCTGTGAGAGCACGATATTAACGTGTTTCATACATGACTATTATACTGGCACATATTTCTGTATGAAATTAATTTTAATACAAAACCATTAACCAACTTAGGCGAAACTTTCCTCAATATAAATTCGTTAGTTATGTTTGAGAGGCCGCCTATGGCCAATTGTAGACTTAGAATATGGTTACTACGCAGCAAGAAAGCGCACTCTACCCCATAATCCATCCAAACTCAACATTTTATGGTTACCAGGTGAATAACATACGTAAGACGAAATTTTAAAGCAACTGACAGCAAAACAAGAGAGAGAACCTTTTTTAGTAGTGTAATGTTAAGTACTTTATGCTCTGCGTGAAAACTTTTCGTATGCTAGCGAAAATATAACCAGTCACAGCCTAGTATATATTCGTAGTACGATACCGATACCGAAAATTATATTAATAAATATAAAGTATGTTAAACATCCCAATTTACATGCAAATTTTTTGGTATAGGCCTACTTATTCAACAGACACATAAAATACATCTGACTCAGGTAAATCGTTTTCGTAAAAACTTATGTTCTTTTAAAAATTAAGTCTTTTGTTAGTTTGTTAGGTTTGTTATTAAAACCTTCCGGACTTTTTACAAGGCTTAAAAAAACTTTCCGGATAAAAGAGGTACGTAACTCTAACACAGTCTGATAGAAAGAATAATTGTATATTTTCCGATTGAATATTTCATCACATAGTCTACGCATTCAGTCTGTGCACAAACAGATATGAAAGTTTCCACGGTAGGAACTCACACAACATCGTTCTCTTATACGCTTCTGTGATAATCGTTAATGCACAGAAGAATTGTTCTATTGAAGCAATTTTAATTATAATTTTAAAAAAAGGACATTTACCCTACTGCAATCCTTCCATTTATATGCACTTCAAACAAGTAATATGATTTTACTTTTAACCTGCCGGCACAGAATATTTTATCACTAGAAGCATCATACAACTATCTTATACGAAGCATTACCATGGACTAACGACGAGAGCGACAGCGCACCCAAGCTCCGCAGTGAAATTATGTGTATCCCCAACGTTTGAAAAAATGGTTATTTTCCGAGAGAAATATAAAAAAAAAGTATGACGTAACGGTCGCGGTTTGTCACATTGTTGAAAGGTATTGGCAAATTGTTACCTAACATGCAGAAGACAAAACCAGATGAAAATGACATGCGGTATGCTAAACCCTCCTGTGAACTCATATATAATATTCTAATTTTAAAAAAAATCTTGTAATTGTGAGCCCTGCAAATACAATGCTGACGTCACCAGGTGGGTCTCACGCGTGGGGGAAATACAGAGCGATTGTTCCGCTTCTCTTCGCGTCGTGCTGCGGAATACACACACACACACACGCGCGCGCACACACAGTCTTTCTCTCTCTCACTCTTCTCTCTTCCACGCGGCCTCTTTGTCGATTGTTTATCGGCACCCCTCGCGGCTCCTTGTCCCCCTCCGCCTAATGCGCGGTGCTGATCGCAGCGCTCGGCACGGCCCGGCCTCGGCGCGCCCCGACTCGGCACGGTCCGGGCCGAGCCGTGCCGAGCCGACCCGAGCCGGGCCGAGCCGTGCCGAGCCGAGCCGGGCCGTGCCGAGCGCTCTCCGCGTCACTCACCGCTCCACGAAATGGCGCGCTTCTTTCGTTCCTGGAACGCAGCAAGTGCCGCGCAGTAGTGATGGACATTTAAAATATACATCGATGTTTTTTCCGATGTAATGCATCGATCAATTGCATCGATGTTAATATGATGTATTGAGAAATACATACATCGATGTTTCTAAAACATCGATTGTTTTCTCAATGACATGTTTAGGCCTTAAAGAAAACTAGGTAGCCTAAGTACAAGGAAAAATATGTATTAAAATTCACAATCACACAGCCAACACAGCTTTATTTTCTTTACATATTCCAATTTTTTTTCAATGCTATGTAAAAACAAAAGTTTACTTAATATTTTTTTCCCTTTAATCGGTTTATTTGCTCAGTCAAAACTAGCCCTGTCTGTGCCAACAATTGTTAAATACTTAAAAGCTATTTGTACAGCTTTGAGAATTGTATTTTATAATCCCTCCAGATTTCTAACGGATTTTCGTTCAGTCTTCCAACAGGAGTTCTGAGATAAACTGAACGTTCGTCAGACAAAACATCTTCAGATTTGTTAACTTTCCAGTTATGATGCACTAACTTATCGTGATCACTCCATAATGAAAAGGTCTGTTTATTTTTATCGGACTTGTCAGAATTGGATTCAGTTTCTTCACTGCTTTGCAAATTCTTTTTCATTAAATCTTTAATTTTCGATACAGCACTCGAACAAGCTATCACATCATTGAAGTGAATCTTTTTAAACCGTGGATCTAAAATACTTACGATAGCAAGAGCAGTCACATGTTCTATTGGACCCATTCTTTTATTTATTTCATTAATAGCAAGTTTCTGCACCTCTTTCGCTACGGGATATTCTCTATAACGGCTGAAGTTATTTTAGAGAGCATGCAGCGAACTAAGGGAATAATTTAACTACTTTTGCAGTATTTATCACCCGAAATTTCTTTTGTAGCCGCCTTCAAGGGTCGCAGTACCACGATGACAGATGATACAGTAGATATTTCTGATGCACTGAGCATTGCAGGTGCTCTATTGTCGCGGAAGAGAATATCATTTATGACACTATGGAGTTCTAAAAATCTTGGTAACATGTAATATGTACTGTTCAAACGAGTGTCCACGCTTTGTATTAATTTTGTCCCAGCAGGAGACTCTGCAGTCGCAGCAGTAGCTTTACGCAACTCATCACTAGCAATGCAACTCTGTTTGAACCAAGTTACTATTGTTTTTACTTTAGAAACAATGTTTCTCCACTCAGTACATATCATTGTGCTCTCAGCCACCAAATTCAAATTATGGGCGAAACATGGGATGTGTTTCCTTCTACCGAACGCTAAGTAGACCGCCTTAACTATATTCGCTGCTTTGCCAGCAACAACAGTTGTAACATTCTCTTGATCTATTTTCCAGTCTTGGCAAGCCTTTAACATAATTTCAGCAAGATAATCTGATGTATGTCTTTCATCCAATTCGTACACGCCTAAAGTGACCGAATATAGTTCAATGTCTATTCCGAAATGCGCTTTGATGCCCAAAAAACTTTTCATGTTTAAGATATCTGACCAAATATCCGTTGTTAAGGTTATGTCTTCTATAGAGGACAGCATTTTTTTAATTGTTTCTGAAATTGCTTAATATTTTTCGTCCACCCAGCATCTTAGAGATGTTCAACTCGGGAGTTTATATTGAGGAGCAACTGTTTTCATTAAAGTTCTGAAGCCTTCGTTTTCAATAATTGAGAAAGGCTGATGGTCTTTGCAAATCATGAATAATAAACGGTTGTTCAGTTTCCTTATCTTCGCTCCAGATTCTGAGTAAGAAAAAATATCTTTAAAGGCGGCCTGTATTGTTTTTTGGTGTTTGAAAGGGATGACGTTTTCGTGTAAGTCCGAATCAATAGTTTCATTTAAGTTTTCCTTTAACGGCTTACAGGAACTTTGACTGCCACTGCCACTTGTAGAAGGAATTGGTTTAGATTGAAGTACACCATCATCAAATTTATTATTAGGCGTATCCTTGGCATTTGGAGGATTCGATATTTCTTCTGTTTTATTAACTGAATTCAATGTATTTTGTTTCGGCTGAATTTCTAGGTAATCAGCCTTATGAACATTACGAATATGCCCAATTAAGTTCGTCGTATTTCCGGCAGACTTGATATCCTTTTAAAATAGTTTGCATTTCGATTTCTTATCATCAATTTTATTAAAAAACTGCCAAACTGAACTTTTTTTCTTAGGTCCCATTATAACTGAATGTTATAAAAAAAATACTTTAAGGTGCGGTTCACAACATGGACCATTATTACACAGCAGAAACTCGGTCGGCCATATTGTTGTTTTGGTTTTAATTTGCGTATTCGATGCATCGAATGAAAAACATCGATATATATTCGATGCTGAAGTGTTAACAATTCATCGGTTCAATACGATGCATCGTTACTATACATCGAGTGTTTAAAATACATCGATGTATATCGTCCATCCCTACCGCGCAGTCCGATACACGTTGTCCTTCGCTGTCTCTTTGTCCGGTACAGAGCGTTACACGGGGGAGGTGTAGGGATATAATATCGGAAGCGTGATAGATAACCCTCCGAAATTCCGCTGAACTCACTTGCTTCAGCAGTTGCACTTATATTTTTTATTCATTTATGCAATTAGTGTTTCTTTGCCCAAGAAATGATACAAATAAAATACTTTTAAATTGCCAAGTAAAAAAAAGGTCTAAATAACCGTTAAGTTTTTTTTAAACTAGGAAATAAATCCTGGCTATGCACCTGTCTTGCAATTTTCACGAGTAGGCCTAAATCAGTGGATATTTGAGCGAAGGCTATAATAAATTGTTTCCAATCTTCACTTAGGTGCAGGTATTTTTCACGTAAAACTTTGGACGATCACTAAACTGCAATATCCAACACTGCGCCAGCAAATTATCCCGTGTGAATGGCGGCTGTCTGCAAGAGAAGCCATTTCCTTATATGGCCGGGACACCAAGGACACGTTTGCTTTCGCACAGAATGGAGGTGATTCGTGTTCCGACAGTTGGCGTGTACTTGAAAGAACATCAACCAATCACTAGAGACCTGCAGAATTCGCGGATTCATTTCGTGACATGCTACAATTCAAATAATTATACCTTAGCGCTGCTTCTACCACTGGTTCACTGTTCATCTGGAGTAATGAGGGCCAATTAGAGACCCTCACTCGTGGAAGTGTCGAATCACAGGCTGCCCAGTCGAGACGACTCACAAGTCAGCAGCCAATGAACAGTTGGCATTTGCCCGAGTGTGTAGAGTGTAGTAGAGTCTATCCTGGAGGTTATTGAATACGCGAATTTTACAGATCTCTACCAATCACTAGAGACCTGCAAAATTCGAGGTTTCGATGGCCTTCAGGATATATTGCACATACCCCTGTACACTCGGACAAATAACGCAAGTTCATTGGCTGCCGACTTGTAAGTCGTCTCAGCTGGTTTGTCTGTGATTCGATCCTTCTTTGGTTGAGGGTTTATTACTGGTTGAGATTCGTCCAGATGAACAGTAAGCCAATAGCAAAATTATCTAAGAGGTATATGTGTTTGAATTCTAGCATATCACCGAATGAATTCGCGAATTTTGCAGGTCTCTACCAATCACGGAACAAAAACAATTCTGCAGTGTTTTAACACACGGAATGTCTCGAAAATTGTTCGCGAGAAAAAATACAAGCCCCTAATTTCATCTGGTCGCATGTTAGACCGCAAACATTTAAACTTTTCTAACAGTCGGTTTCAGGGCAGTGAAGATCAGTTTAAGCGCACAACGTGAAGCCCACTTAAAATAAGAAGCTTCTTATGAAGAAATCAGCCAATGGAAATGCAAATGCTGTAGAGTACACAGAATTTTGCATTTTATTCACAAAATTAATCCTCGACATTTCCGGTTCTTTAACCGCGCCATTTTAAATATCATACCTACTGCACAAACATTTCTTTAAAATGTTGCAGGGACTGTTCAGTATTTCAGTAAATTTTAGCTACATTTGTGAAAGGTATCCTAAGTATTGTGCACTGCATGTTTAAATAGCATTAAAAAAATTCCTACTCAACAGCGATCGCTAGAACGCCAGTTTTAACCATTTTTTACTGATTACAATACCGTTTAAAAACCAGACAAAGAAAATAAACTATTGAATAGAAAAGTAAAAAAAGAATTTTTTAAAATTCTACTCACAATGACTCTCACATAGAAAATGAAAAATTCGTGGATTCAATACGCGATACGTTAATCTTCTAGTAATGCTGTTTTTGCTATTGGCTCACAATATGGATAACTCTGGGCCAATGAGAGACAGCGAAGACAAATCGAAAAACCACTTATCCAAAACAAATCAGTAGTCATTGAACAAGTGACGTTTGTACGATTATGCGAATGATCGTGGAGTTCACCCTGGAGGTAACTGAACCCACAAATAATTTCATTTCCTATGTTCATACACAACTCAGAGATCTTAGACACTTATTTTTGTTTTGTAGCAGGGCCTTTTTCTAATGCGGTTTAGAAATTATTCTATGAATTTCTTCCACGCAGTTGTACATGTTAATGCCACGCGGATAAATAGACATAGAGATCACCGAGAAACTTTGAGCCAGCCAATCTAAAAGATTGGATACTTCAAAATTTCAAGAATTATTTTGATAGAGTGCTAAACTTCTCAGTCTCGAGTATTTTTGAGTATTTGCGACCAATCACGGAACACAGACGATTCTACAGTATTAACACACGGCTAGTCTCGAAATCATTCCGCGGAAACAACATGCCACTAGGTATAGGCCCGATGTGTTTTTACGAATGCACATTGTTCCATAAATGTAAAAATGGATGGGCTTCTCTGCTGCACATTTATTTTCTAGCAGCTTTGAATGCAAAACAAAACTTTGTTGCTGAAATACTGCGCCGCGCAAGTTTAAATACCTTGCTTACGTTGCACAGAATTTTTTTTTCTTCCGATTTTACAAAAGATTCCGTTGGAAACCAGTTGACAAGAAATAGTTTGTAATACTACATTAAATATACTGTAACTTGTGTAACAAATGGCTGTGGTTATTTCTACATATATGAAATACGTTCTTCGAGATAATACCGAGCGTTTCTTACGAAAATTGGCGCATAATTTAATATTTTAACAGGTTTTTCATTCAAGCAATATTATTTTTTAAACCATGGCAAAGATAATAGAATATTCAATGATTGGAATTTAGGCCTATGTTGTGCGCAGTTAATACTGGAACGGTTTACAAATAACTATAACTATGAGTAGAGACCGGAAAAATTCGCGGGTTCAACTGTATCCAGGATAGACTCCACTATCCTCTACACACTCGGGCAAATGCAAACTGTTCATTGGCTGTTGACATGTGAGTCATCTCGACTGGGCAGCCTGTGATTCGACACTTCTATGAGTGAGGGTCTCTAATTGGCCCTCACTACTCCATATTAACAGTGAACCAATGGCAGAAAGAGGACTAAGGTATAATTATTTGAATTGTAGAATTTCACAAATTGAATCCGCGAATTTTTCAGGTCTCTATGAGGTACTGAGAAAAAACAAACCCACAAATGCCAGGGTAAGAATTCAAGCCTAGTATTACTATTTTGTAGTGATAACGGTTGTCTTCATGTAACTGCACAAATTTACAAATATGTGTAATTTTACATTAATATTACTGTTCCATCTACAAAAAAAAATGTACAGTGTACAAAGATTTGCATACTAAAACATATGACTTGTGAGACTTTCAACCAGGTAATTCGTGACTCGACACTTCTTCGCTAGAAGGTCTCTGATTGGCCCGCAGTCCCCTAGGTTAACTACTGTAAGCCAATGGAAGAAGCTGCACGGAGGTACTAGTACTTGAACTGAACAAATGCTTTCTCATCGGCTCAGGAAACTTGCTGAGCATTACGACAGGTTTTCAAGGAAACTGAATGAAACCCGCACGGGATAGTGAAACCTTCGCAGAAGTACAATAGCTTGGTTTGAAAACCCCAATGTGCAGAGCCATGGAGTACCAGCGGGTTATAAGTAGAGACCGGAAAAATTCGCAGATTCATTTCGTGGAATGCTCCAATTCAAATAATTATACCTTAGTGCTGCTTCTGCCATTGGTAGAGACCGGAAAAATTCGCGGGTTCAATGACCTCCAGGATGTATTCCACTATCTTCTACACACTCGGGCAAATGCCAACTGTTCATTGGCTGTTGACTTGTGAGTCGTCTCGACTGGGCAGCCTGTGATTCGACACTTCTACGAGTGAGGGTCTCTAATTGGCACTCATTACTCCTGATTAACAGTGAACCAATGGCAGAAGCAGCACTAAGGTATAATTATTGGAATTGTAGCATTTCACGAATTGAATCCGCAAATTTTTAGGTCTCTACAAATCATCTCCGGACAGGGTGTTAGCTTGTCGTATACTTAGGGAGGGCCATGCATATTTCGCGAAAAGATTCTAAGAGTAGCTGAAAGTTAAAACACTGTAGTATCGTCTGTGTTTCGTGATTGGGTTAGTTTCTCACAGGTAGCCTACATGTAGATTGGTACAACACCGATCACAGTATTCCAGTGCGGAAGCAAACGCGTCTCGAGTGGCTCGGTGAAATAAGTAGGGACCGGAAAAATTCGCGGGTTCAATGACCTGCTGGATGAACTCCATAGTTCTACGTACACTCGGTCAAATGTCACCCACTCATTGGCTGCTGTGTTTTGAGACGTCCCAACGTAGCAGCCTGTGATTCGATACAGCTTTGGCCGGGTGTTTCTGATTGACCCAGAGTCATCCAGGTGAGTTGTGAGCCAATAGCAGAGGCAGCACTGAGGTATAACTATTTGTATTTTAGCCTATCGCGAAATGATTAAGCGAATTTTTCCGGTCTCTAACGATTACTAGGGATAGGCATTTTTTCGCGAAAAAAAAATCTGAACGCCTATTAAACTGTAAATTGTTATGCCAGCTTTTGATGTTTCTTTGTTGTGTTTGGCGGTCGTCTGCATGATAAAAACTTTTGCCTTATTTGACCGAGCCGTCCACGAAGCATTTTCTTACGCGCTGAATTACTGTGATTTATGTGTTGACTGGAGGCGTGTACCTACAAGAAACTCGGCCAATCCTAAACACAGGCGATGCTACAGAGTTTTGACTTTCAGCTAGTCTCGGAATCTTTTCGCGAAATATGCATGCCCCTACCAATGACAGATCCTCAAGCGAGCAAGTATCATCGAATCATAACTTACCCGGAACAAGTCAGAACCAATTTAGGGTTTAAAACCGTGAATTCCCGGTACTTTTTTTTACAGTAAAAGAACAGGAAATTTAAATTCGATTTCCCGGTACTTTCGGGACTCGACATCGACAGCGTAGAACTTAGTTGTTATTGCGCGCTAGGGTTACTTCCACGTGATGGTCTTCTCTGCTAGGCGATGATAGGGGCGGGTGAGGGGAGGGAGTCTGCTCTCTTCAGTTCCCAGTCTGTGTCCGGACTGCTGTGCGTCTGTGGCTGTCAAGCCAGTGTTCTTTAAATAACTATGCCCTTTCTTTGAGACCGTGTATGGTCACGAGACGTTAATTTAAGATTCTACACACAAACATTTAAGGACATGAAGAAGCTTACCTTTCATGTCAGCGGGAAGGAATAAACTGACATCTTGTGACGTCACGACTCTTAGATAGGCTACGGCTGTGTGCGGCAAAGACGGGGCACTTTCACACAACAAACCATAGACAAAGTGGAGACTTCATTCCAACACAACATCGAATTCAGTGTTACCAACTCCGGATTCAATATGTTAATGATTATGATTAACAATAAACGTTGGAACTAATTTTATGTGTTTGGTCAATGTTCTGCCACATTTTCAGCATAGTTTTTTTTGTCCCTTTGTATTTGGTTTTGTATTTAATATGCAGGTTAGGCCCCATCTGGGCAAGTGTTTACCTTGTGGAAGGTAACAAGAGTTGATGCTTGCAGTGGGAGTTGGGACTCTGATGGGGCCCGGTATCATCTTTTAAGTTTCTTATGAAAAGAAGAAATGTTAGTTTAAGTTAATAATTCTGTGATTTTGAATGCGATGAAACGATTTCTTTAAGTGTTTTTTTTTCTCCCTCCAAAGTTAAAGATTGAGAATAACAATGAGAATAAATAAATTTGTTCACGATAGTAGGTTCTGTGTTTTTTTTTTGCAATAAAAAATGGTAACAAATGTTTATTCTTTTAACTTTTGGTAACAAAACTTGTTTAATCGTTCAAAACTAACTGTTACTACTTTAATCACCGACTGTTTCACCATTAATAATAATTAAAAAAAAATACCCTACCGAAAAAACCGGGAATCCTCGGTTCCGTTGAAGATTAGTACCGAAATTCCCGGTTCTGGAAACCAATTACTAGAGACAGGAAAAATTCGCAGGTTCAACGACCTCCAGGATAGACTCCACTATACTCTACACACTCGGGCAAATGTCAACTGTTCATTGGCTGTTGACTTGTGAGTCGTCTCGACTGGGCAGCCTGTGATTCGACACTTCTATGAGTGAGGGTCTCTAATTGGCCCTCAGTCCTCCAGATTAACAGTGGACCAACGGCAGAAGCAGCACTCAGGTATACCTAATTATTTGAATTGTAGCATTTCACGAAATGAATCCGCGAATTTTTCAGGTCTCTACCAATTACTGTTCCGAACACACTGCAGCCAATGAGCAGATAGCATTCGCTCGAGTGTGAATTGAACCCGAGGATGTTTTCAACTCCACAAAATTACGACCTCGAGTTTGCCCCTGCCGGTAGTCGATGCCGGCACGCCTTCCATGGAAAGGGGGAGGGGGGAGATACACTCTCTGCGGTGTTGTTACACAGTTGTTAGAAATGTGCTCACCTCAATCAACTGTACCTCGCAGCTTGTTCCCACCATGCACCATACCATAGAGACCGGAAAAATTCGCGAAATCATTTCGCGATAGGCTAAAATACAAATAGTTATACCTCAGTGCTGCCTCTGCTATTGGCTCACAACTCACCTGGATGTCTCTGGGCCAATTAGAAACACCCGGCCAAAGGCTTTATCGAATCACAGGTTGCTACGTTGGGACGTCTCAAAACACAGCAGCCAATGAGTGGGTGACATTTGACCGAGTGTACGTAGAACTATGGAGTTCATCCTACAGGTCATTGAACCCGCGAATTTTTCCGGTCCCTAACCATACAACTGCATTGGTACATGCTATTGTACTGACCATAACACGGAGTCAGTAATCGTCACGAGACGTAGTTGGAATTCAGATTGTTTTTTACTTCGCCAAACTATTCCACCAAAAACATTGCAGAATTTGGTGTTTTTGCCACGTCTAATTATGGTAAGTTAAGTGTGAATCCAAAACTCTGTGAAATAGTTTGAATTTCTTTCAGAAAATATTAATTAATTTTACCTGGCATTTCAAAATTCTCTAAATTTGTTATGATTCTGACAGCCAAGAAACATGAAATGAGTTTTTGTGATAGAAATGCAAACCATGTCATTAAGTAGCGAGTGGCATTGCAGTTAAACCTAAAAAGTTTCAGTTATGCAATAAATTAAATTCTCCTTATTTGTTATTTGTAAAACCCAAAAACGTTAAAATGTAACTTTGGCAGCTAATTATGCAATAAGTATGCGCTGTATATATTTTCCAGGTTGTGAAAGTTCAACAATTGAAAAAGTCTAAAAGTTGATCAGTGATTAATATAAATACAAAATCATGACCTGAAATGGGAGGCACCTCCTTAAACATAGTCCTTTCCATTATGAACAGTCATGTGAAACTACACTTCAGCTAATGTTCTGGGCGTACAACCAACACTGCTCAACCATGGATCTTCTCACACACAATATCAAACAACCCTTTGCGTGGTGAAATAATATCTTTATTCTCCGAGAAAAAAAAATATTTCAACAGTAAAATAACAGGAACATAACTGAAACTAACATTGATAAACATATCTTTAAACATTAAACTCAAGCTCTGAAAACCTCAGTCAACTATAGGTAAATATGGTTTTTCTTGTAGCCATACAATGAATGTTTAATCTATTTGAAATCTTCAAACCATAGAAAATAATATTTATTCGAGATAAAAGCATTATCTTTGTTAAACTTCCAACATTTTTATGTGGTTATAAATTATGCAAACCAAGAAATATTTACGAACTAATTGGCCTTAGATTTTCTTCATGACTTTTTTATACTTACATAATTACTTCAAACTAAGAATGTAATCGCAAATCAATTATTTTAAGGGTAAGTGAAGATAAAAAAATAACCACTGCCATTAAATTCTTTGTTGTTTCAGTGGAGCCCCTAAAACCATAGAGTGTTTCAAATGGATTAGCCTGGCCAATAATAGGCTTATCCTTGAAAATTAACACTAATTAAACTACAGTTGTGGTTTATAATTATTCCAAATAATAATTAAATCATAATATGTATTTGTAAACAGACAGAATAAATAATATGAACTTACTTGCTAACATTTGAGATCTCTAAAAATACATATCACACACAAACAATTCCTACTATTTCATATAGCACATTCTACCACTTACAACAATATACATTACACGTAAATATTGTGCATTTACTTACAGAGCACGTAACACAAGCGAAACAGATACGCACAACTTCCAATAAACGTCTGGAAGTGCATCTGAAAGCTACCCAATAGTCAATGGTAACAATTAAGTGGCGTCAAATTGTGTATTTCCACTAGAAATAAAGTTCACAACTACGAAGCTGCCCTCAACGGTGTGTATGCTATTCAGGGCGTTTTTTTTTTGACTTTGCTATTTACAGGGTATACATACCTACAGTAGAAAAAAGTCACACTCTGCATTTCTGATAGCCTAGTGTGCGATAAGTAATAATTTACATAGGCACTTTGGTAATAACAATTACAATTTACAAACAATATACTCTTTGGTAGCGAAGAAACTTTTCATAATGCATAATGGAAAAAAAAAAGTCTCAAAATGTTTTTTTTACACAATCATTCATAAAATAAAATCAAACACACACAAAAAAAAGGATGTAATCCCATGCAGCGCCCATACAAACAAGGACGGGGGAATATGGGAGGGGGGGGGGGGGGCTAAACATCACGGACAGTGGCAGACTGGCTTCTGCTAAAAAATAAAAGTGACTTCTTTAGTTAGCCCTAGTAAGCAAAAAATGCTACAACAGTACATAACCTATAAACCACAGTTCAGAGTGCTAACAATGAGCAGTTAGCTCTACTCCAACAAAAATAAAGGAACTATCAAGTCCAGAAAGAAGCATGATGCGTTATGCAAGAGTAACAATAAAAAAAAAACCTAACACCATAAACCCACGAGTCCGCCAGATGGTAGTAATGCAGCCTTCTATGGGAATTCTAATGGACTTAATAACTGCAGCAAAGTTCATATGTACATAGACTTTTTGCTGTTTTTATATTAATTAAATAGTTTGCTGGCTTTGAGCAGCGAATGAATAGCCAGGTTCACAGATGTTTCGGTAGACACTGCAGTCGTTATCTTCACGGTAGTCCCTTACCAACAAGTGGCGTTTCTCGTAAAATTTAAAAATTAGCACTACCCTAACAAAACATTGTAATGTTACATAAAAATATAAGAAATTAATGCTGTAACATTGCATAAACATTACATTTTTTCCCCGTTATATTAACAATGGACATCTGGAATGTATCTAAAAAATTTAATGCCAAGCAGAACTATTCTCAAGATGGAACCTGTAATGTTGGTCAAAATGTTGGTGAAAATTATAAATTCTGCACAGCTGCGACCCAGAAGTCCATTGACTTCTGTGATTTTCTGTGGCCAAAGATATGTTAAACTATGACCACTTAAACAAAAAAAAATTAATAAAAAATACAAGTATAATTTAATTAAAAGGGTGTTTTGGAACTTGAGTGCAAAAATTTGCAATTGCCTCAGGGTAATCTTGGTAATATCATACCAACTCAAAAAAGAAAAAAAAAAGTGCATGGAATCTTGACTGGTAGATAGAAAATGCAAATTTACAGTGTCATTGATTAATTTTTGAAGTTAATAGGATGTCTAAAAGTTGTGTTTTAAAATTGGTTGGAAGACAAGTTTCGAAGGCAGAAAATGAACCGTATTGTGTTTCTAAAATATTCTGTTATAAAACGATTTCTGCAGCAATTCAAGTAAGCATTGACTTTTACGTTTTATGTAAGAGGCAAGTTACTACAAAAAAATCAGATTTGCCTAAGAAATTTTCTTTTCATTCCACAAAGACTAAGGAAACAGAAATGAAAGTGAAAAATATAAATCTACAAATATAGCTTCTACTCATCAGATAGTCCAATTTTTTTAATATATTACCTATGCTATGTCACACAGGAAAATGTATGTTATATCTGTATGCAGAAAGTATGATAGAAATTCTAATGGGAAAGCGAAGCAACTAGATACTGTCTGAGGTCGCACACGTGTCTGTTTTCTTGCTTGCTATTTCGGTCAGCACAGCTGCGACCTTTTCTATGCTTCTTCTCTTGCTGCTGGCTGTACTACAGTTATGAGGCGAAGTGGGAGATACTACAGGTGGAGTTTGGAGTTCTCGGTCAGGATGCGTTTTTTCAGCTGAATCATCACTATTTTCCAAACACATCCCAGAGTTTCCTTCTTTTCTCATCTTAACACTCACATTTTTTACATTAGTCCCATCGACACTTGGGACAGTCTTTTCTACATCACAAATATCTTGAGCTTTAGCAGGCGATGTCGTCTGAGTTTTATTGGCGTTCTTGCTTGTGCCGGGAGAATTTTCCCACGCGTCACCCTTGCTCGCCGAGTTACGGGAGCCATCTTTAACGACGTCTTCGCCGAAATAATTGCCGGTCAGCACGTCCTGCCAGCGACTGGCACTTTGCCGGAGGAACGCAGGAGGTACCGAAGCCCCCGGGTACTTCCTGACGATGACCGGGTAACTGCTGCCCGCAATGGAAGTGAACGACGGTCTCCCACCCAGTGGGTTCTCTGGATGAGAAGTGCGATGCCTCGGTGCATACTTGTTCATATGGCTCCCTGGCCGAGGGATCCTCGTCGTAGTGGGCTGGTGTCTCGCTGTGCTGTCGTCCATTAGGCCACCCCGGTGGTCCTCTGGCTGAGGAGACCTAATCATGAAAGGGTAGTGCCTTAGGGCATCGTTGCTCGTCTGGCCACCTTGTGGATTCTCGAGACGAGGAGAGCCAAACATCAAGGGGTGATGTCTCAGAGCGCTGTCCACCTGGCTGTCCCCAGAAATCTCTGTCCACGGATACGAGAAGTGTCTCGGCGAACTGTTGCCTGCCCGAAGCCAAGCGTTCATGTTCGCTGCTGTTTTTTTCAGGAAGGACACTTGGGAAGCCGGCAGCAAAGCTGGCAATTGCATGGGAGCGGCAGCACGATTTTGAAAACCTGTTGGCTTCTCTGGCAGGCCATTGTAAAAGCGTCTGCAGGGTTTTTTCCCTGGCACTTTAAGCAAAGTAGGAGCAGAATTGCTGCTGTTCCCCGAGTCCTGAGAATGGCTTGAATTGGTCACAGAAGTAGATGATGTCTTCAGCTTATAATTATCTGTTACTTTCTTCTTCTTCTGCACTTTTTTTGAGCCAGAGCAGGATGCATTCGTGACTGTAGATGACGTGCTTGCATTCGCTTCAGGTATGAATGTACTTGTGGCAGAGAAATATTTTCTCTGCAAGTAGAAATTATTGTAAGGACTATGACCCTGTTCTGGCTTTGGAGACATCATAGCAAACTCATAAGGAGCTCGCGAGCTCGTAGATGAAGTAGAATTTTTTGCTTGTTTTTGAAGCTTCACTCCATGTTCTCTAAGAGTTTTTAAATTTTCTGCAGTTAAACTTTGAACGAATTTATCTCCAACATTGTTTTTGTCTGTTTGCAATAATGAATACGGTAGTTTCTCATTACTTTGTGAGTTTGAAAGCATGTATGGTAAATAAAGTTTTGGTTTTGGCAGTACTGTATTAATGGCCCTTTTACGCTTCAGAGACAAATCCAAAGCTTTTGGATCATCACATTTCAAATGATTTTCTCTATGGCTCTTCTTATTTTTAAGTGAATTTTTTCCTGCACACTTCTTGGTGCTGCTGGTACTGTTATCATTACTGCTAGGTAGACCAATAGGGGTTTCTGTGAAATTCTTCTCAGGTTTTGGACTGCTGGATGGCAAATTGCATGACAATGTAGGTTTAGGACACAATCCTGATGGAGATTGTATCAGAGTATCTTTTGTAGCAGTTGATGAACATTCGCCATCAATAAGCTTGGTAGTAATTACTGTGGTGCTTGAACCAGAATGTTCTGAATCATCTGAGATATCAATCACAAGACTTGAATTGTCAATTTCTGGTGAGCTACTTTGACTGACTACTTCCATTACATCAACTTTCGAAATATCCTCTGTATCGGTCATATTGTCAGTATTTTCAGATGGAGATGAAATCTTATCTAATGGATTATTAATATTAGTACTTGATGAAGTATCAGTGCTTGCCAGAAGAACAATGTTATTCAATACAGGTAAAATATTACTCTTATTTGACTGCACACTTTTACACACTTGCACTCTTTTCCTATTATGCTTGAGGTAAGAATCAATTAAATTTCGTTCAGAGTCATTCTTAGCCTGGGAAATTTCAGGATCGTTGCTTCCTGTCAAGTTTTTTGTGACAGATGAATTGTTAGCAGTATTAAGAGCTTGTGATATTTGAATGATTGCATTTTCTGTACTATCAGAATTCTCAATTTTTCCGCAGTTATTTTCCTCCACCAATGCAACATGTGTCTCTTGTGACTCATCCTGGCCCTTGTCAACATCATTATTCCTAAAATGCGCTTTACCATTTCCTTCCGAATATTCCTCTTTTCCCAAGAGTGGGTCACTTTTTGTCTCTGTGTTAGGTTTCTTACATACCTTTATTTCTCCTTCGTGAGTAGGAACAGTCTCATCGACTAAAATGTTTTCTGTTGTACTGTTTCCCAAAACAGTGGGCTCTAAATAGCGATCACCAGGCGATGCCTCACTGGCTACGTCTGAAGTACCCAAAGCTTCATTTTTACTTTCTTGTTCACGAATGGGCTCTTTCTCCTGTCCATCGTTCTTGACAGCTTCACCGGTTCGAATGTGATTCGATGCACTCGGCGGATCTCCGACCACCTCCAGACTTCCTGGTTGCAGGTTCTCTTCAGCGGGAATATCTGCTGCCTCTCGCACCGTGTTGGCCGAATCACCAGAGTCACCGTTTGTCGACGCTGGTCCCACAATTTCGGGGGTGTCACCGCTGTCCCGGGGTTCGCCGCCGACCGGTCCTCGATCCCCCGGCTGGGATAATTGGTGGCTGCTGGGGGCGCCTCCTTCGGGCTCGAGGACCGGCGCCTCGGAGGACTGGTGGGGCAACGACGGGGACCCCAGGGGCAGGGACGGCGACGGCAGTGGGGACGTGGAGGCGGGGAAAGGCTGCGGCCCCGGAAGCTGCCTCCTCCGCCGCTTGCCGGGCGAGGGCCTCAACACGGGCGCCGGCAACTCGACCCGGCTGTATATCTTGAAGTTCAGCATCAGCGGAGACACCTGCGACAAGGAAAACATGAACATCTGTTAGTCTTTATGGTGGCACATGAATTGTAACCAGGGCATATCCTCCTCGTTACCTGAATGCTCTAGGATGAGTTTATCATGCTGACATCGGGGTCACTGGAGGTGGTGAGGAGTGAGATGAGAACAGAGCACTGACTGAATGGCATGCACGTGCAGGAAACGAGAGCATCCCGAGAAAACCCCCACCAGATTACGGCAACGCTTGCAAAAAATTTTCCGTTTTTTGAAATTCTCGGGTTTACGTCCCGCCCATAATCCAACCCCGGATTGTCTTTATGGGGGGGCGAGTGATCACACCAATCACTCACGTGGTCTCAGAATACTCTAAAAATAGTTCCTTAGTTGAAGCAACCGGCAAGAGAGTAGCCTACTGTTGCTAGGCTGTAACAGCATGCATGTCTTGCGAGTTGGTACATGGTACCTCCAGAGCTATGATTTAGAACATTTTTATGGCTATATGCCATTGCTGGTTTTCACTGTATGTCTTAGAGAAACTACAAGAATGGACAAAAAAAGATGATTACACAAACATAAAGTAAAACAAGCCAAGATCAGCCGACATCAAATGAGTGAATGCATAGACAGATAATAAAATTCAGTGGAAAGAATTACTCAGAAAAAAGTCACAACACTGACGAACACTGTGGGCTGACAAAGACGAGATAGTAGTAACAAGAAAAGAAATTATAGACAAACAAAACAGACGGACCCAACGATGATACATAAACATATAATCTAGACAACACGACAAAACAGCAATGTACAGGCGAACCCAGCGACGAAACTGAACAGATATTCTGGACAATACAGGGACGATGGCACAGACGAACACAGAATGATTCCCAAAATAAAACCATTGCGAGGTTTCGGGCAATGACATCTGTTCCCATCATCAGGCACAAACTGAATAATATCTGTACTTTCTATTCTTGTTATATATATCTCGTCGTTGTTAGCACACTGTGTTTGTCTGAACCGTGATATTTTTCTGACTAATTCCTTCTTAAGAATTATCTGTGCTGTCACACATTTGACAATGGCTGATTTTGTTTGTTTTTTTCCTGGGATTTGTACATTCTTTATTCTTGTCCATTCTTGTGGTTTCTATATGTCATACAGTGAAAACCAGCAATGGTGTATGTCCATAAAAATACTTTATCAATCTTCCCCATTCAAAGTTATAATATTTAAACACAATTACAATTCACTAATGTCTGATCAGACACTAACATTTCTTGTCATCACACAACAGACTCAATTTATTTGTAAAAACCATTTAATTCAGATTGGAGGATAATAAGTAGGTACCTCTGTCGAATTTTCTACCAACTCAACGGAGTATAGACCTATAGAACTTTGTTTTTTAGTTAGTACATAATTTAGGAGCTCCATTAATTTTATACAGAACATTTTTTAAGACTGGGTTACATAAGTATGGTGCTAGTGCGAATGTAATAAGTAGCACGTAACGTTCAGTTGAATGAAGACAGCTAAGGTGGGCAGTTGAATGAAGGTGGGGTTGGCGTAAGAAGCCACGGACTCATGTTGGTCCAGGAGTGTATGTACAGTTCAGGTTGAATGAAGAGAGCTAAGACGGGCAGTTGAATGAAAGGCTGGGTTGGCGTGAGAAGGCGCGGACTAATGGACTCATGTTGGTCCAGGGGTGTATGTACAGTTCAGGTTGAATGAAGAGAGCTAAGATGGGCAGTTGAATGAAAGGTGGGGTTAGCATGAGAATGCACGGACTAATGGACTCATGTTGGTCCAGGGGTGTATGTACAGTTCAGGTTGAATGAAGAGAGCTAAGGCGGGCAGTTGAATGAAGGTGGGGTTGGCGTGAGAAGGCGCGGACTTATGGACTCACATTGGTGCAGGAGTGTGTGTACAGTTCAGGTTGACGGAAGACAGTTGAATGAAAGGTGTGTTTGGCGTAGGAAGGCGCGGACAAATGGACTCACGTTGGCCAGGAGTGTATGTACAGTTCAGGTTGAATGAAGAGAGCTAAGGCGGGCAGTTGAATGAAGGTGGGGTTGGCGTGAGAAGGCGCGGACTAATGGACTCACGTTGGTGCAGGAGTGTGTGTACAGTTCAGTTTGAATCAAGACAGTTGAATGAAAGGTGGGATTGGCGTGAGAAGGCGCGGACTAATGGACTCATGTTGGTGCAGGAGTGTATGTACAGTTCAGGTTGAAGGAGGACAGTTGAATGAAAGGTGGGGTTGGCGTGTGAGGGCGCGGACTAATGGACTCATGTTGGTGCAGGAGTGTATGTACAGTTCAGGTTGAAGGAGGACAGTTGAATGAAAGGTGGGGTTGGCGTGTGAGGGCGCGGACTAATGGACTCACGTTGGTGCAGGAGTGTATGTAGATAATGTCGACGAGCGTGAGGTGGTCCGGCAGCGGGCGCAGGTCGTGCGAGAGGGCCACGCAGCTGAGATCACCGGTGTTGTACTTGGAGACCAGCAGCTTCTTGAGCACGCCCACTGTGACGGCACCGGGGCACTGCAGGTAGTGGCGGAGCGCTCCCTCCGCGTCCGGCTGCAACAAGGGCGCGTGGCACTGCAACCACTGCAACTACTGCCGCTAGTGTAGCTGTGGGCACCGACACAGCTACTTTATCCTACATATGATGTTGGTATGCATGTATGATGCCGATAATCTCCGACACCATTTGGGCGATCGTCATGAAAGTTGGCACATCGAAGTGTTTTTTTTCTTTCATGCACACGGTTATTATGCCATCTTTTTTTTTTTTTTTGTAAATTACCGCTAGATGGCGTTGCAGCGCATCAACTTCTAAACCGTTCAACCGATCGCAATGAAAATTGGAATACATAGATATTTGAACACGGAGGATATTTTCGCGATACACGTTTTCCTGTAGCTCGCCGCTAGATGGCGCTGCAGCGCATCAACGTCTACACCGTTCAACCGATCGCCATGGGTAATCAGAAAATCAGAGGTCATAGACATATAACTAACAGCAATTGTTTGTCATTCCCCTATGTAAATTACTGCTAGATGGCGTTGCAGCACATCAACTTCTAAACCGTTCAACCGATCGCAATGAAAATTGGAATACATAGATATTTGAACACGGAGGATATTTTCGCGATACACATTTTCCTGTAACTCGCCGCTAGATGGCGCTGCAGCGCATCAACGTCTACACCGTTCAGCCTGGTCAATGTTGGTCACTGCAGCTAGTTTATTAAAGTGAGATCGTCAATTCGCTCGTTGCAGTGATGGTCAAATTTTCTTGTGTGACAAAATGCCGTCAGATTCGAATCGCCAATAACTACGAGACTAATCATACATCAACAATGGTTGAGACCACAGTGGCTAGATAATGTGTGTGCGTGTTTGTCGCGCAGTCAGTATTTGTTTTTGCCTGTGACGTCATCGTACCAGTGTAGGCGCGTGTGCCTGACTGTTTACGAATTAGCTTCGTGTAAAGTTACAAACTGATGAAGGCTGGAAACGCTTTTAGCCAGGACACTGATTCGGGTGTCTTTGCGAATAGCTCGCAGAGCTATACTAAGACCCAAAGTGAGGCCATTAAAACATTCACCGAAATATATATGTGAAAATCGGTATCAAATTGAAAATTACAAAACAATTAAAGATGTCGTCTCATGTGAGTCGTAAATATGCTCTGAATTACAGAAAACGCAAGTCAGAGGAAAGATCGCGTCGAAAGGAATCAAAAAGGCCTGAAAGGTCCAGTGCCGAGTGAATACGAGAGCTACCGCAGCGCCGAAAAAAGGAAATTGGTATCTGCGTCGTCAACTCGTGAACTCGGGCCAAGGATTGGAGTTCCTGCTTGCATCGATCTACGTTCACCCTGGCGCGCGGATACAAGATGTACGGATGCTAATGCTCGGTGCTCGGTCAGTACCTATTCGCAGCATCACGCCGACATTGGAAACTTGATGCACGCGCTCTTCATTCTCAAAGGAGACTTTGATGTTAATGAAGACAGCGATAAATCGTTGCTGAATGACCTCATGCACGCGCAAGTCGGTATGATGCCCGTGACGATTAGTAGTATGAATTGGATATTGGTAGAGACCGGAAAAATTCGCGGCTTCAATGACCTCCAGGATAGACTCCACTATTCTCTACACACTCGGGGCAAATGCTAACTGTTCATTGGCTGTTGACTTGCGAGTCGTCTCGACTTGGCAGCCTGTGATTCGACACATCCACGAGTGAAGGCCTCTAATTGGCCCTCATTACTCCAGATTAACCGAGAACCAATGGCAGAAGCAGCACTAAGGTATAATTATTTGAATTGTAGCATGTCACGAAATGAATCCGCGAATTTTTCAGGTCTCTAAATATTGGCAAGCCAACAAGCCAACAAGACACAGTCCCATAAGAAATACATTGTCCCCGAAGTCTCCAAATCAGGAGTGCTGTCACAACTTAGAAACACACAACTAAGAAACACATAACTTAGAAACACACAAGATAGAATCTTCTAGTTATGCTTGTTTTAAGTTATGTGTTTCTAAGTTATGATAGTTCTAAGTTCTGCGTTGCGTGTTTCTAAGTAACGTGTTTCGAAGTTATGACAGTTCTAAGTTGCGAGTTTCTAAGTTGTGTGATTCTGCATTGTGTGTTTCTAGGTTATGATCGTTCTAACTTATGACAGTTCTAAGTTACGTGGTTTTTTTTTCGAGGTTTCTAAGTTGTGACTGTTCTAAGTTGTGTGTTTCTAAGATATGTGTGGTTCCCTCCAAATCATACTACTACGATTCCTGCCCGTACAACAAGCGGCAACACAACACCAACATCGATATGATTTTCACCAGACACTTAAATTCGATGCAGTGTGAGGAGTACGTGTGTTACTTTAGCCACCGCAGACACATACTGCATGCGATAAACTTGTGATTTATATATTCTGCAACCATTATACTACTCTGTGTAACCACAGTATTGAAAAGAGATTAATAAATTAATTACCTATTTATACGAAACATTTATGATTTAATCCCGACGTTTACAACGAAAAATCTACGGCGAAACCCGAACCGAGTCTTTATCTGTTTTTGTTTTTAATTATTTTTCTTTGCCGTAAACATTTTTATTTTGTTTGTTCAGACATCGAGCATAAAGTTTTCATCCAGTATTTCCAGATCTCGTACCATCTTGTTCTCCGACTCGTTTCATGCTGGAAAAACTGTTAAGCAAGAATCAGTCGAACAGGATGGAAATACAGGATGAATATTTTATACACGTTTTATGAAAAAAGAAAAGAAAGGTTCAGGACAAAGAAAGAAAAGTTATTTAGAAGAAATAACGAATTTGTATGCTAGAAATGATAGAGCAAATATCATAACAACTGAAACATATGTAGATGCACTCCTCTCTGCCATCCGAATGAAAACTAATTAGACTAAAAATAAATTCTATCCAAGTATTACATAAATGAAGATAGGGAACCGGCAATTTCAAAAGCCACTAGTATACCCACAATAGTAGTATATTAATGGAGTTCCTGGGACTGGAGACAGAGTGAGGAGAGTGTCAATGACCGACCGCTTGACGTCACGGCGGCCATCTTGGATGACCTTGACTTTGACCTTGACAGACTTAATGGATTCGCCATATTGAATTTGAATGCCACACTCACTAATGTTGCACTTTTCATTATGCACGCTATCTTGCATGTGTATGATATCATCGTTGCACTTTTCGTTACAGCTGTATTCTATAACGTTGCAATTTTAGTTACGGCCGCCATCTTAAATTCCTATAACATATCCGCCATCTTGGGTCTGATGTCACCACCAATTTTTCGGTTCCAAAAATTATGTTCGCCATTTTGTTTTCATCTGCTGGAGGCCACCATCTTGGAGTATGTCACGGCCGCCATATTGTTTTCCAACCCAGAGGTCAGTGCTGTAGTGGTTCAAATCACAGTGCTTCTAATGTATTATGCATAAAAAATGAAATTTTTATATGTCGATAAGGACCATAATAGCACTGGTAGGTAATGGAACATCGACCTTATGTGATGAGACAGAGCCACGATGGCGCTCTCTAGGAGTAAACAGAGGGAACAAAGATGTCGGTATCCAAAATTATGGCCTCCAGCAGAACAAAAATAATATGGCAGCAGACAACAAATGGCAGATATGATGTCAGAATAAAAAAAGTGGCTGTGACATCAGATTCAAGATGATGGAAATGTTATTAAAATTTGAGATGGAGGCCGTAACGAAAAGTGCAACGTTAGAGAATCCAAGATGGCAGCCATGACTAAAAGTGTAAAGATGACATCATACACATCCAAGATGGCGTGCATAATATAAAGTACAAAATTAGTGAACGGGATGCTCAATTTCAAGATGGCAGATCCAATAAGTCCAGTGAGGTCAAAGTAAAAAGTCAAGGTCATTCAAAATGGCCGCCGTGACGTCAGGACGATCGCCACTGATCGGCTCCTCACTCCATTCTCCTCCAGTCCCAGGAACGTCATAAATTATTTACAACAATCCAAGAAATGCCAATTAGATTAGAATAATCTATAGTGTGTAATTCTTAGGGAAACCAGTAATTCGGAAATATCTTTTGTATCAAGGTATTTCACAAAACAATGTTACTACTTCTTAGAGCTATGAAGAATTTTGGGTGTGCAGCTGTACAGTACCCTAATTCTCATTGGCCCGTCAACGTATTGGAACACACGTCTCACTGACCACAGCCAATAAATACAAGAGAAAGCTACAACCTTTTGTGAAATAACTTGACACGAAATGTATTCGCGAAATACAGGTGACCTTAACTGGAAATCATTGGCGAGTATTAACATGTTTGTAATTAAGTTTCATTAATTTTTTCAGCAGTTTATACAATTGGGCACTGCAGCAATAAAGCGCCTACTAGTGAATCACGACTTCGTAACAGGAGGAGTCTTGGTATTGGTTGCGTACTCTACACATGTTCAGCAGTGACTGGCGAGCAACACAGGGGCTCTCTGTAGAGGCAATTGGCGGGTCCAGGTGTGTCTCCACGGAGCAGAGCGCGCTCCTGTATGGGAGCCTCACCTTCAGGTCGGTGGACTTCTTCCTCTTGCCGCCGCGCGCGGCGATGACGTCCAGCTGTTCGTCGTCACTGGCGTCACTGCAACAGGCACGTCATTTCTAGTACAGCACACCCGCTCATCTGCCGTCCAAACAAGTGATCACTGCCTGTGAATAAACGTGTTCATTGCCTTAAACCCAGCCCATTAGTAGAGACCTGAAAAATTCGCGGATTCAATTCGTGAAATGCTACAATTCAAATAATTATACCGTAGTGCTGCTTCTGCCATTGGTTCACTGTTAATCTGGAGTAATCAGGGCCAATTAGAGACCCTCACTCATAGAAGTGTCGAATCACAGGCCGCCCAGTCGAGACGACTCACAAGTCAACAGCCAATGAACAGTTGGCATTTGCCCGAGTGTGTAGAGGATAGCGGAGTCTATCCTGAAGGTCGTTGAACCCGCGAATTTTTCCGGTCTCTACCCATTAGTAGGGAGTGGAAGAATCCGCGGGTGAATTGACCTCCAGGATAGACTCTTATAGATCCTCTGCATACTTGGGAAAACGTCATATGTTCATTGGTTGCTGATGTGTGAGGCGTCTCAACTATATTAAGAGTCTCCATCTGACTCAGTCCTCCAGATTAACAGTGAACCAATACCAGAAGCAGCTCTCTGGTATAATTATTTGAATTTTAGCAAATTCACGGTCTCTACCAACTAGATGGTTCCCGGTTCAGGAAACCAATTACTAGAAGCCGGAAAAATTCGCGGGTTCAATGACCTCCAGGATAGACTCCACTATCCACTACACACTCGGGCAAATGCCAACTGTTCGTTGGCTGTTGACTTGTGAGTCGTCTCGACTGGGCGGCCTGTGATTCGACACTTCCACAAGTGAGAGCCTCTAATTGGCCCTCATTACTCCAGATTAACAGTGAACCAATGGCAGAAGCAGCACTAAGGAATAATTATTGGAATTGTAGCATTTCACGAATTGAATCCGCCAATTTTTCAGGTCTCTAGGCATTAAGCAGGGTAGTTCCACATCCTATTGCCTCAGTATCATACATCGCCAGTAATTACGGAATATTTATGGACTCAAGACAATTTGAGAAATAACTGAGCTTTAAACTCTACAGTTTATCACCAAAATTAAATAAAAACAGTTTGTCAATATTGAAAAAAAAAAACATGTAATGGGCCCGTGGCATACGGTGTTTAGGGGAATCTTAAAAGGCATACACTAATTGCTATGCCATAGAAGACACACCACAAACAAGCAGAATCCACAATCCATAACGGCTAGGAAAATTACACTTTTTGAGGTTGTACCCCCCCCCCCCCCCCCAAATCAAAGTTGTAACGGCACAGAGGGTTAATACAATCTAGCCCATGGAAACTTACTAATTAGGGGGGGGGGGGGGGTTGGCCCCCTAACGTTTTCCCTGGAACGAGTTAGAATTTCGAGCGAATTTTCTTTTATGAATAATGCGTATTTAGAACCTTTATACTTTTTAAAGAAATTATTTTTAAAAAAGATAGACATATACGACTTTGGTTAAACTAACTTTGATTTTTTTTATTTTAACCCATAATAATTTATACAACTATTTTATATGGTCTTAAAATTTACTTTATAAAAATGTGACCAGGACTTAAATCAAATTTTTTTACGTATACAGTACATGATGTAAATACAATTTTAAGAAATGTAGGTACCTTGTACTATATTTTAAGAAGGTAGATAGTTTTTCAATAATAATACAAGATCCCGACTAAGATTGACCTTCACCCATGTGTTTTACCAAATGAAGAAAAGAAATATATATATTAGTAATCATAATATACGAACAAACATATTGCGAATAGTAATGTTCGCAGGCTTTCACGGCCATTGTCTGAAGTAGCTCGGCTTCTGGGTTGTAGCCGCGTCCTGGGCGAATAATATTGACCGACGTTTCGGTCGACATTGCAGTCGCCATCATCAGGGAGCAGTAGGTACTTGCTCCCTGATGATGGCGACTGCAATGTCGACCGAAACGTCCGGTGAATTATTTGCCGAGGACGCGGCTACAACCCAGAAGCCAAGCTACTTCATATCGAGAATAGGTTTGTCTGATTAAATCAAGTCAAGTCCAGTCATTTAATTTCTATTAATTACTAGAGATCGGAAAAATTCGCGGATTCAATTACCTCTAGGATAGCCTCAATTATCCTCTGCATTTTTCAAGCAAACACGCGTGTTCATTGGGTGCTAACTTATGAGGCGTCTCCACTAGGTAGCTTGTGATTCGATTTTTCTTTGGCTGATAGTCTCTCATTGGCCCAGAGAGCTCAAGTTATAAACTTCGGGCCAATAGCAGAACCAGCAGAATCGTACACGTGTTTGGATGTCAGCCTATCACGAAATTAATCCGCGAATTTTTCCGGTCTCTATTAATTACTTGCATGCAAGATTGGTAGAGACTGGAAAAAATTCGCGCTTTGGATGACCTCTAGGTTAGACTCGACAATCTCCTACACGCTCGGGCAAATGCCACCTGCTCATTGGCTGTTGACTAGTGACACCTGTCAACTGGGACGCTTGCGATTCGATACCTTTTTTTGGTTGAAGGTTTTCCCATTGGCTCAAAGTCCTTCAGATAAACTGCGAGCCAATCACAGAAGCAATATAAAGGTACAGTTGTTTGGATTCTAGCGAATCGTTAAATGAATCCGCGAATTTTTCCGGTCTCTAAAGATTGGTATCGTTAACGGACAGGAAAAATTCGCGAGTTAATTTCTCGACAGGCTAAAGTACAAATAGTTATACCTCGGTGCTGCCTCTGCTATTGGCTAAAAACTCACCTGGATGTCTCTGGGCCAATGAGAAACACACGGCCAAAGCTGTATCGAATCACAGGCTGCTACGTTGGGACGTCTCACAAGACAGCAGCCAATGACCGAGTGTAGGTAGAACTATGGAGTTCATGCTGCAGGTCGTTGAACCCGCGAAGCACCGGGTGTCCGGGAGAGGGGATGCGGAGGGCGGGAGAGGTAGGCTACCTGTCGTCGTACTGCAGGCACACGCTGATGCTGTCGCTGGCCGAGTAGTAGTAGTTCTCGCGCAGGAAGGCCTGTCGCTCGACGCGCCGCCCGCGCTCGCTGTAGAACCTGACCAGGCGCGCCAGCTCCCTCTGGTACAGGTCCGGCACCAGCTTGTACACCAGCGACTGCAGCGCGCGGTCCGGCCTGCGCACACGCCGCCGTCTCGCTGCTTCATTCCCGCCGTGCGCCTGTGCGCCTGTGCTCCTGTGCGTCTCTGCTCCTGTGCTCCTGTGCGTCTGTGATCCTGTGCGCCTGTGCGCCTGTCTATCTGTGCTCCTGTGTACCTGTACACCTGTGCGGGGACGCACCACAACGGCGAACGTACAATAACGCCGGATACCATAACGCCGAAATGCCAAATTGACCGCAACGCCGACAGCTAGAAAACCGCTGTGTACCACAACGCCGAATTACCACATACGCCTGAAATACACTAACCCCGAAAAATGTCATTGCAGGACTGCCACAAAGGTTAGGTTAGGTTAGGTAAGGTTAGCATACAAATTCTTTCAGTTTTTTTTTTAATTTTGCTCCTGTGGGCCCCCTCCCCCCCCCCCCCCCTCCGCGCAGCAACATTTTTCGGCGTTACTGTATTTCGGCGTTGTGGTACACTGCAGTTTTCTAGCTGACGGCGCGGCGTTGCGGTCAATTTGGCATTCCGGCGTTATGGTATTCGGCGTTATTGTACGTTCGGCGTTGTGGTATTTCGGCGTTGTGGTATTTCGGCGTTGTGGTAACAACCCCTCCTGTGCTCCCTAGCGCTCGTCCCACTCGACTGTAGTGTTCCACTGTTTATTTATTTATTTATTGCCTTATTTTAAGCGGCGAAGTTAAGGCGTACCGCCTTGTCTTACACTTAACCACACACATCTTCACTAACTAGGTACATGCAAAGTTTAACCTGATAAATGTTATAGCCCTAGACATATTAAACATTGTCACATATACATTTAAATACATACTGAATTTACATATCAGTACAAATATGAAAATAACAAAAAAAATAGCATATAAGATACACTTGAGCTACTTGAAGTATAATATATTATAGGCATATTTTAAAAAGGCCATTTAAAAAAAATATATATCTAATGCTAAAGTTATAAAGATTTAAAGATATTTAATAACCTAAATATTTATGTAAAAACTAACGAAGAAATAAACACTATTCCAACCCCCCTTTCCCACGCGAAGCGCTTACCATCACCTCGGCTTTGTATTTTTCATTTTGTTAAATATTCTTACATTTAATTTTTTTTACAATTTGCTTTCTGTTCTTTGAGTCATGTTTATTGCGCTAATGTCAGGTACTTAGTTGTTCGGATGTATCACTCTAAAAAAAAATTTTGTACTTTTACAAGGGAAATTCTTGGAAACCCTGTTGCCAAGGATATTTCGTGCAAAACTACAAGGCAGAGCCTTGCAAAATCGCACATGGTACAAAGCTCTGCCTCGTAGTTTTACAAGTAATATCCTTGGCAACAGGGTTTCCAAGGATTTTTCTTATAAAATATACAAAAATTTCTTTCAGTGTATTTCTTTATGTCTTCAACTTAGAAGTTTTAGTTATTCCGTCATTTTTATTATTATTTAATCATTTGATATAATTTTTGTGGGTAGTTTCGTGTTCCTCTTACTGTTCAACAGCTTTGCGTGATGCTGGCTTCAGGCCACTGTTGCTCGCAGCTCGCTGGACCGCGACAGCTGCCGCACACGGCGCGAGCTACCACCGGTACAGATGTCCACCTCGTGTGGGTCACAAACTGCCCAGGGGTCTCCGCAAACCTACGGTACTGGGTTATCGTATTTTCAACATTAATAAACAATATTAGTATTTATATAGCGACAGAACATCCAGAATCTCGTTGAATATACAGCAAATACTTTTTTTCCCTGTTTTTTTACGAGCTTGTGTTCAACCTGTTTGCAATGAATCGCTAAACTCTTTAAGGGGCCCGCCTCGTCAGGAGTGTATGTGTGTTAGTGAGGCTGGATGATAAGCGCGACGCTCGCTGGTGCTTCTAGCGCGGTGTCTCCTCTGGACTGGCGCGCAGTCTTCTCGTCGTGCACATGAGCGGTGACCGTAACATCATATGGTCGAGAAATGAAGATAAAGGTGTAATGCAAGTCCCTTAAGTGCTTTCAAGAATCTGTACCGGTTGTTTTACGCCTAAAAATTACTCTGAAAACATGCGTTTTAGCAATTTTAACTCTTCTAGAAATACAGTTTAAAAACTTAATCCGAAATCAAAAATACTTTTCGGCCCTCAGCGAACTTTTAAATGCTTTTCGTAAGCAGACCACACTCGGATATCTCGAGTCGTTTTTGAAATCGCGTTGTTTTTCCTGAAGCTCTGCGCACAGTGTGTGTGCCCGGGTGGGCGGGGGCCTTAAGAAGCCACTCCAGTGTTTCAGGGGCACTACGCAACCCGCGTTAACCTCATAAGATTCAATGCTATTTTCATTTTGCTTATAACTTATTAACTAATATAAATTTCGAAATGATGCTTGCTTGATATGTAAGACAACGATGCTCTTATCAAAGCCCCTTTCTTCAAAAACGTGCATAAAATATGGTTCAAACCTAGACAATACTTTTATGCACATTAGTAAAGATTAGAATAAAACCATAATTTATGCACGTTTTTGAAGAAAGGGGCTTTGCTAAGAGCATCGTTGTCTTACATATCAAGCAAGCATCATTTCGAAATCTATATTAGTTAATTAGTTATAAGAAAAATGAAAATAGCATTGAATCTTATGAGGTTAACGCGGGTTGCGTAGTGCCCCTGAAACACTGGAGTGGCCTCTTAAGTCGGAACTTCTTTTAGACAGTGTGTATTTCACAAGGATGGTTGGCTGACGGTTGGACATCGCCAAGGGAGGACGCAGCACCAGCACGTACAGGCTGGCCGAGCCCGGGCGCGCTATCGCTTGCGAAACCCGATGCCCTTTGAACCGCGCGGCGGGGCTCTTATCAGCGGCTGGCGTGTCGCGCTCTCCCGGCCACCGCGACTACCGCCGCAAGGTTGGCACCGCTGCGCACCTCCGGCAAACACTGCACTGCGCCACAGCAGAGAACCAATCTCTTTTTTTTTAATTTTTTTTCAACCGGGGCACACAGTGTTATCTTTGTTTATATACTGTATAGAAGTCGCGAGTGAATAGGATTTACTCTACGTTTTTCAGAAGCGTATGAGGAGCAGCTTGGGAACTTCACCGCTGCAGTGCGCTGTCGTAACGCCCTGTATCGTCTTAGTTGTTATGTACACGTTAAGAGCGCAGCACTGTCGCCCGCTGTCATTCCCCGCACCCCCCCACCCATCATTCGCTGCAGCTCAAGGTCGTTCAACGGGAGGGGGAAGGGGTGTTTGAAGAGTTCGACACTTGTCCGCTAGGGACCACCACAAGTCGATGCCCTAGAGATGGCGGCGATTGCGGCGGTGAATTAACCGACTACCTCAAAACCGTATTAGAAATTTTAACCTTGGCTGGCGACTTCTATACAGTATATATATATATATATATATATATATATATTCAAAGGTGTTATCGACTTGTTCTTTTGGCGGAGCCCCAACTCCTTCAAGGAAAGTTATGTGACGATGGCTGTGTCTGCTTCACGCGACGTTCGTCCCGACTCGCGGAACACCCTGTGACCCCGGGGTTCAGGGCAACACCTCCTGGGAGCCGCTGCACTGGACAATTACACCGACCAGCTGCGAGACCTGGCGGTGTCACGCATCTGTAGGTTCGCGGTGTGGGGGGAGTTCACCTCGTGAGCTTCAACCGATAAAAGTCATCTCTGGAGAGGGTATGCTTGTGTGTGCTGCACTGCCCATATTGTGGCCTATACGCACACAGTAAAGTTTCTCGTAAAAGAGGGGAAAAAAAAATAGTTGTCTGTAAAGTCGGTTTACAGACGATAGTTTAACGTGACAACGTCATAACAAAACATTGATGAAATGATTGCATACTTTTAAGAATAAAATTTAATAATCTTAATTGAATTATTACTATTTTGTATGGATACAAAGAACGAGTGAAATGAAATCTACAATTTAATTGATAAATTTACTTTTGTTTGCACTCATTAATTCAAATATGTTTATTACTTTAACGAAGAGATTATTTTAACTATAACTTTTATACATGTTTGCTATTTAACTTCTTCCAATCTGTGTTATTCTGTTAAGGATGGGACGATGATAGGAAAAGTAGGAAACGAATGGGAGTGTTTCAAGTTTAATGTGCCTCGAAAAAGTCAAATCGATGGTTGTTCCAATCGAGTGGAAGAGAGATAGATGCGGCGCAAGCGTACAATGAGCGTATCGGGACACAGCGTAACGGGACAATGTGCGTTACGGGACACTTTTTCATGCGTGCCGCCAGCGTTCATCGATTTATTAGACGTTGTCACGTCAAAAATATATGTTTAATAACTATACAGATAATTTTAGGGGGAGAAATGAAGGGAAATAATCTCTACAGTGCTTCAAATTTATTTTTCAAAACGTTAACCATGTTAAACAATGTATGTATGCATGTATTATGTATATGTATATATATATTATTTTGAAGCCTGGCCTCATGCCGCCAGGGTGGTTTCACAATCTCCCCCATGTTATTCCTCCAGCCACAGAGTACACTTACATGTTGACGCGGGTTCCTTATTGGACAGTCGCTTTTGGGGGAGGCGGACCTCAGTCAATAACGACAGGAGACAGAAAATCAAATAATATGTAAGAAAAAAAATTGGTTGTCTGTAAAGTCGGTTTACGGACGTCATAACAAAAGATTGATGAAATGATTGCATACTTTCATGAATAAAATGGAATCATTTGTATGGATACAAAAAGGAGTGAAATGAAATCTACAATTTAATTGAAAATTTTACTTTTATTTGCACTCATTAATTCAAATATGTTTATTACTTTAACGAACAGATTATTTTAACTATAACTTTTATACAGGTTTGCTATTTAACTTCTTCCTATCTGTGTTATTCTGTTAAGGATAGGACGATGATAGGAAAAGTAGGAAACGAATGGGAGTGTTTCAAGGATGATGTGAATGAAAATGGCTTACCCAACACCAAGACGCAGTCAAAAATAATATATATGCGCCACGGACTTTGCAGCAATGCTAGGAGGAGCGGGTTAGCAAATAGCAATGAAAAAGTTACATTGAAATGCATGAAAACAGAATTACGCCACGGACTCGGTCGCAATGCTAGGAGGTTCAGGTTAGCAAAGAGCAATATAAAATGAGCGTAACGGGACACAGCGAAACGGGACGATGTGTGTAACGGGGCACTTTTTCGTGCGTGCAGCCGGCGTTCATCGATTTATTAGTCTTTGTCACGTCAAAAAGCTTTCTTAATATGTAGTACTGCCTATATCCTCCAATAACTAATATATTCGTGTTAAAAGTTTAGTGTCTTCCTTTTGTCGACACACATTTTACATCTACATGACCAAAAAATTTATTTTTACGGCCACGCAAGAGTGGCATCTTTCGTTTATTTTATTTCTTACAAGCTGAAGAACACGGCGGTGTCCGGGGTAAACATATTATAATAACAGGAACATCCGTACGGAGATTCAAGTCTGTAGCACATACACTTGAAAAACGAGAAATTTTGATTTTGAGGTCCCAATCATAGGCGTACCCAGGGGGGGGGGTGCTTGTGTGTTTTTTGGGGTTAAACCCCCCCCCCCCAAATATAGGCAAGAATATTATGAACACTCATGTCATTCGAAACTCATTTTCTGAAGTTTCACACCCCAAGCAGCCCAATTTGTGAGTTAACGTAAACAAATTCAAATTTGAATTGCAGTGGTTGGCTCATGAATGTCCACTACAACATCCATCGACCCGGAGAATGTGGTTACGGAATTTAAAAAAAAAAAAAAAAAAAAAAAAAAAAAAAAAAAAAAAAAACGTAAAAAGTTTTTAAGCTTTAAATAAGTTTATTATAAACAATTATTTTTTGGTGTTTATGCGTTTTTTTCTTAAAAATCATAAGCCCCCTCCCCCCCACCAAAAATATCTGGAAATACCCCCCCCCCCCCCAAATATATCCTGGGTACGCCTATGGTCCCAATTTTGCACAATCTCGGTGCATCAAGGCTACGCAGCAGCAGAACCGGGGCGCCAATCTTCAGCTTCATGCCATGGGAAGGCAGGTAACCCCTAGGCAAGACGTGACGAACGCACCTAATGATAGCGCGTTACTAATTCAAAGCAGCTCCATCTACTGACGAAGTTCTAAACTAAACTGTTTATCAGCGCCCTTAAGTTCTCTAGCAGCTTCGAGCTTCACTAAGCGGATGGGTTCCGCCAAGGAGAAGGATAGGGAAGTTGCCTGACCTTACTATATGACCGTGTGGTGGACATAGAGAAATGACACAAACTCATTTTGTGTCTATGACCTACATCCTTTGATTTTCTATTATAAAACTAAATTTACCAATTTTTCATTCACTTAGGGATTTAATTTCACGATTATATGTAGTCTATGTCACGTTCCAGCCCATTATATATATATATATATATATATATATATATATATATATGATATAGAGAACTTATTGTATGCGTGATCTAGGTATTCTCTTAGATTCTAAATTCTACTTTCATCACCACGTGGATAATTTCATTGCAAGTGCAAACAAAATAATAGGGCTTATTAAATATTTAACTTATTTGGCTAGCTCTCTTGATCCTTCATTCAATCATAGAGCAATGCGACCTTTTCAAACGTATCACATAAAAAAATGAGCTATCAAAACGGTGTACTGATAATTGTAATGATATTTTGAAAGATTTAGACCCTTTAAAAAGGGCAAAAATCTCAATGAAAGACATTTTTAATTCTAAATTTTCTTGCAGTTAAGATAATTTCTGATGTAAATAATGTATTATTGTTATTTGGTTTATAATGAATTGATTTAAAATTGATTAATTTAGTTATATTTTTTAAGTGTCTTTTGTCATGTGTTTATGTTTGTGTTGCCCCATTTTATTGTTGTGTTATTATTGTGTTTTGTGTATGATATTGTTATTTTTTGTAATATTTGTTAAGTGCCCACCTGTTAAAGGCTCTGACTATTGGTAGGCACTCAAATAATAATAAATAATAATAAATAATAAATATATATATCAACGGATCGGCATGATTTTTTCACACACACACACACACACACACACACACACACACACACACACACACAGATATATATATATATATATACCGATCCGTTGCTCCGTTGTTGTATGAAAAAAGGACCAACAGACAAAAACATTTTGGCGTTTATAATATTAGTAGGGATAATAAGTTGTTATTTTTCAACAGTCTTTCGTTTCGGGGAGGTTTTTATTTGTAATTCCCACCCAATGTATTTCCCAGCTCATTTTCTATTTACAAAATAAATTCAATTAAAATGTTCGTGTTTTCTAGCAACAAAAAAACCACGAAAGTATATGCGTACGTAAGACCATTAACATCTTCCACAAAAATAAAATCCATTGTCACAATGTCACAATCCTTTCGAAAAGTTTTATATACGTAAGAAATAGAGGTAATAAATTAGGTACACTAAAATTATAATATTAATATATTTAAAGATGCAAAAAAAAAATCCATTTCTGCAAAGCCTACACGCGTAGGCAGATTCCAAAGCACCTATTTCTTCTGGAAATATTTGGAAACGTCTATAAAAATTATGGAATATTTTAAGAACTTAATGTACATAACATATTTTTATGTTCTCCAATATTATAAAATGATCGATTAAATATTTGCTCATTTTCCATGCATTGAACATATTAAAACTATTTTTTAACGCAATGCATCCACCATTGAAAAACTTAGAAAGAATTTCATATTACATGCCAAATAATTGTTTTAACCTTCAAAAACTATTTTTCATCCTTTGCACTAATAGCGTGGTCGTAAAAAATTAGCTTGAAAATAATTTCAAACGAATTTTATGCTAAGAAATTATGAAATTTTTGAAATTTTGAACCAACTTTTTTTCAGTAATTATTCGTTTCATCAAAATTTGTATCAGCAAAAGTTTTAAATGGAGTTTAGGATTAATAAAATAAATTATAACGGGTTTGATAGTAAATACATAAAAAAGTAATGATCATTCTTTATTTTCAAACCTTGTTATTTCCACCTCTTGCAATAGGCCTAATGGTTGGTCATAAAAAAAATAATTTTCCGATGAAAGTTGTACATAATATTTTTTTAAAGTTTTATAATAAAAATAAATTGATTTAATAATTTACAAGGTACGGATGTTAAGAATTCTTTTATTTTAAAACCCTTATTTCAACCCCTTTCAGCAATGATTCGTCCTAGCAAAAATTGTCTCAGACAAAAGTTTTAGATAAAAATTATAAGATTTACAAACAATTCCAACGGATTTGATAGTGTACCTACTAAAGGAGTTTGATTTTTTTTTTTTAATTCTACCCCTCATTTTTTCAACCCCTTGCAGCAATGGTTCGTCTAATCAAAAATCTTTCCATTTTTTCTTTCCATAGAGATGTAATTGAAAGACACCATCTTGGTTTCAAAGGTTTTTGTTTGAATTTTGTTTATAGGCTTATTATTAATTTTAAGATATTTGGCTCTTTTAAGCTTTGCACATACTTTCATGAAATTCTTTGTTTAAATAGTTACTGACTGTAACAAGTAGTTCCTTCTGTGAAATAATAATTGGTAGAGACCGGAAAAATTCGCGAATTCATTTCGCGAAAGGCTAAAATACAAATAGTTATACCTCAGTGCTGACTCTGCTATTGGCTCACAACTCACCTAGATGTCTCTGGGCCAATGAGAAACACCCAACCTAAGGCTATATCGAATCACAGGCTGCTACGTTGGGACGTCTCACAAGACAGCAGCCAATGAGTGGGTGACATTTGACCGAGTGTACGTAGAACTATGGAGTTCATCCTGCAGGTCATTGAACCCGCGAATTTTTCCGGTCCCTAATAATTGGTGTTTAGGATTTAATTACTTTTTCCCGTCAGAATGACTACAGAGTTGCAATATTATCAACCCGGGTTGTATCAGTCTGGCAACAGTGTTCGCCATTTACTCATCGTGGAACGGACTTTAACTTCCGATAAGAGCTTGGTCCACTCCACGAAGGTGGAAGTAGAAGGAGTGGTTTCCTGGTGCAAGACCTAACCAGTTGTTCTCGAAGTACGCGCCCTAGAGTACTTCCGAGTGTGCCCTGTGGTATGCTAGAGAAACGTGTGTTCAAACATAAAAATAAATAGTGCGTGGAGTCCCTCCGCGCGGAAGAAGTGAAACTTTGTAATGTGAAAATGAAAATAGGAAGTGGTATAAATTGATTTTTAGTGAAATCATATTAAATCAAATCAAACTAAAAAAAAAACAAGTAAATGAAATAATGAATATTATAAATTAAAATAGAACAATAAAATAGAGCAACCAGTAGGTATTTCAGCTAATTTCACGACGCTCACACTGTTTACTTCGCTGCATAGCAAGAATACCGCGCGCATGTGCTTGGAATATTGGACGCTACTCGTTGCTAACGCTCGCGCTGGCCTGTAACAGGTATACTACGCGCATGCGTTCGAGTGCCACGCATTCACTCTCGCTCTGTCTCTTTCTATTCCCCCTCCCCAGGAGCGTTGAACGTTTAACGCAACAGTGCTTTCATACCCCCTCCATGGTAGCATTAAACGTTTAACGCAACCTTGTTGGAAGTCGCATTAGAAGTTTCACTTCAACAAATATACCAACTCTATTATACCATTTCATTACGGACATGAAGCTTATTATTTCATGTTGTTAAAGTTATGCTTCTGTAGGCGCATTATGAAGAAAAATGATATGAGTGAATTTTTACGATGTGCGTGTAACATGAAACCAAAATTGACAGGGTGTAAAAAGGCAACATACTAAGAAAAACTATATGTGTGCTTTTTAGTGACTGATATTGAATACTGGTCTATATAAATAAAAAAAAAACATTATTGTATATATTATTGATAATTGTGTTTATAAACTTTTTCTAGTGTATTTTCAAGTGAATTTAATTCATGTGAGGTAATGTTCCTGTATGAATAATTTATTTGCATAATAAATTATAAATTATTACATTATATAATAAATAATTAAAATCAATATTGCAGAAGAAACATTCAGCATATTATTTGATTATTATTAAAATTTATCTTGATTTTACTAAATAAAATAATTAATTTTATAGATGTGTTTAATTTATATTGAATACAGAGTATTTGTTAACATTTTCTAATTTTGTTAAATTTATATTTTACCAACAGTATTTATAATATCACTTAGTACTTTAGTAATATTACGAATGTGAGCAAGCCACGTCACGTGCAGGTGCAGAGCTAGCCGGCGGTTGCCGCAACGTGATATGCGCCGCGCGCGCCTGGAAGATAACAAGGATTGGTGCTTTCCCCCCCTCCTACCCACCTATCCCCGCGCGGCGCCCTGCCTTTGACACGTAACTGACACCGGATCAGCTGGGAGTTATGCGAGCCACCTACACGTGTTTCGAGAGATTTATACCATCGTGTCGGCGCGGTATGACGCGACTGGCCCCGGCCGCTCTCGTGAGTTCTGGAGTTGCGCCGGGGCCTATATAAATGCCCGAGGACGCAGGGCAGGGAGTCAGTGGAGTTGAGTCAGAGTTGAGTGGGGAGTTCTCCCGCGGTGGAGTTCTCGGGGCGATAGTGCCGCGGGTGCGGCAGAGGGGCGAAGTCCTTGGACGAAGGTTCCAGGGCAGGGAGTGAGTTCAGTGAAGTCGGGAGTTTTCCCGCGGCGGAGTTCCGAGCGAGGCGTCGAGTGGGATCTCGGCGAAGGGGAAGTGCGACGGCGGCGGCGGAGTGCGGCGGCGGAGATCCACGAGGGGTGCTGCGGCGAGAGTTGCGCCAGAGGTGCGGCCCAGCGAGGCGTGTGGATTGTGAGAAGCGAGTGACTGAGGAAGCAACGTTTTTAAGTGCAATTGATTATTGGACATTTTAGATTATTTGTAAGTGACATAAGTAGTGGCAAAAAATAAAACTGTGTGTGATAAAAATCTTTAATTGGGCTATCCTTTACGAACCAGCAGTAAATCGTAACAGTATTTTATTTCTATTAGTTATTTGCATTCAAAATTAAAGTTAGTTTTTTACTACGCCAAGTGAGTATAACCTCTAACGCGCGTACATGAGTACACACACCAATTATTTTGAACAACACTACACCCTCATGTTTCGTCATTATTTTATAGCATTATTTTGTCCCATAATATTTGACAGAATAATTATAAATATATATATATTTTTTTTAATGTGTATCTGGCATGCCTACAATTATTCGTAGTATTTCAAATAGACGTAAACTTCAAAACGTTTAAGAAACCTGTGGTCAAAGGCTCGAAAAGAATAATCAAATGAGAAATGTGCTTATGTTTGTCCAAACAGGTTCCATAAATAGCACACTGGAACTAATTTTAGCACGTATGTTCATAATTACTATATCGTGTATTTTTACGCAATAGTTCTTTATAATATTCGCAACAGAATTAATTATATGCTACATTGTTTTTATGGAAATTCACATAAGTTGTGGATTTTTTTTATTAATCACAGTTATTATTTCAGTACTTTGTCTTTCTTTTGACTTAGTATAGTAAACACTAATTTAAATTTCCCGAATTTATTACTGAATACATGTGCTACTAGTTTGATTGCCCCAAAATATCCCAATGATATATTCATCAATAATTAGAAGGCTTAACTTACAATTAAGAAACCTTTTTGTTTAAAGTAAAACCATGGTTAAATTTAGAAATATGAAATGGTCGAGCAAAATTAACAATACTTATAATAAATCAATAGTGGGATAGCAATTAGAACAATTGTGGTAATAATTGATTAGTTATTTATTTTTCTAAAAACAAAAATAAAAAAATAAATTGTATTGACGTTTTTCTTCTAGACGATCAGGTAAAGGGGGTTTAAAAAATAAGATTAGAATATAAAATACACAAATGCTGCGGAAGAAATTTAAAACTAAATTTATATTGTACGATAAAAATAAATAAAAAGAGAGCAAAATATAAATGCGTAAGTACTGAAATACTATATAAAAAAAACCCATCTTAATTTGAAAAAACTTAAAAATTAAAAGACCATAGACATATACTAATCGCAGGAACGCGCCGCATACAAAGTGACAGTGGATGAGAGTAAGGCAGGAAAGGGAGGAGGGAGGATAGGAGACACGGAGGGAGGAAGGCACCGCACAAGGAGGTTGCAAGCATCCATTGGAGCGACCTCGCTGCACTGACCTGATGCCCAGCGTGCAGTGTGACAGTGGATGAGACAAAGGCAGGAAAGGGAGGAGGGAGAATAGGAGGCACGGAGGGAGGAAGGCACCGCCCAAGGAGGTTGCAAGCATCCATTGGAGCGACCTCGCTGCACTGACCTGATGCCCAGCGCGGGTCGCGCCTCGTGCAGCTTGCCGTGACAGACGGGACAGCGGTTGCTGACGGCGATGTGGCGCACGATACAGCTGCGGCAGACTGCGAACACGACGACCGCTCATGTCAGCTCGTCCACTGAGCCACACAACTACTATGCACATTCAGAAGCAAACTTACTTTGCTATTTTGTCTAAGTTTATCCTAACGTAGATTGCTTTTTTTCTCCAGGGTTTTTCTCACTCCTATTTGCGCTGGCACTTGTAACACGTGATCTCGCTTATGTGCTCGTCGTCCTAAACCTATCGACAGTGATCGCCGAACAAACAAATTGAAATTGAGCTGGATTTTTTTCTCGATATTCAAGAGGTAGTATCTCTAATTATTTTGCTTGCACAACTTATTCCTTTTTAGAAATAAATATATACTAGCTATGTAGACTATATGCAATTTTGTATTGTACTATCAATTCAATAACTGTTATTACATAGTTTTAATGTAAAGTTAAATTTATATTTCAAACCTACCATGAACTAAAAGCTGATAATTTTGTCATATAGATTTTTTGAATTCACCTTTCGTATGTAGGCTTCGCCTTAAAATTTAAATTGAAAGCTACGATCCAAAATTAAGTAAATATTTGTTTTTCTCAAAACCTTTGAAATCTGTGGGTTTTTTTTATATCACCACCAAAAACACGAAATCATAGAAGCAAAATACTTAAGTAAATTACCTTTATATATGTAGCCTACAATATCAATAGCTTTTTTTGTATTTGCCTGTTTATTTTTTTTGCCAAAGTAGGTAGATCTCGCAACCATAAGGCCGAGTTAGTGAACAACGCAAGAAACACAAGACGCAAAAGCTTAATAAATAAGTTTTCAAATATAGTCCATAAATTACGAAAGACACGCAACACTGCAACATAAGAATTGGCCAAATTTCAGCCACTTGCAAATTTCCGTCTTCTAATACTGGACTAGAAGCGATCAGATTTTCTTTTTATCGCATCGTGTTTTAACTTATTTATCTATTGCACAGTTGAAGCAAATGTCGCTTTCAAATCAAATCATTAAGAATTTCCACACGTGTTCGTGAAAAAAAAAAAAAATATATATATATATAGGCTATATTTTTGTTATAAAAAGAAGCCCGATACAGGCGTAGAGTTGACAATATCTTACAAATTGTGTGTTTTTAAATAGATATCGAAAAAATTCGCAGATTCATTTCGCGATATCCTAAAAATATGCTTATTCTGCTATTTGCGCACATTAATATGAACTCTGGGTCAATAAGAAACCCTCAAACGAAGAACTATCGGATCACAAGTTAGGGGAGACCGGGGCAGATTGGCCCACTTTTAGTCAATTTATTTTTTAAAGATATGATATTAACATGCATTAAAGTTTTGTGGCGTTAGCAAAAAGAATAGACCTTAAAGCACATATTGAAATTAATTGATTTAAGTAAATTTCAATATGAAGTTTTCAAAACAATTTTTATTGAAGTAAGGACGAGCGTGCCAACGTGCCCCACTATTGGGGCAAGTTGGCACAACACACAAATATCAAAAGCTTATAATAAATAATCTGGAAATATAAAATAACTATAACAATATATCAATATAATATAAACACAAACATAAAAGTTAACTAACTTGTTTCTTTGAACAATATACGTCCGTAAATAAGATCACTTTCATAAGTTTTTCTCGCATCTGAAACACACATAAAATAGAGTGTCACCGGAAATGCAGTCTTCTTGTGCCCATTTATGACACTTGGTACACTGCACCCATTCTTGACTGCATTCTGAATTGCTAAATGCACCTAAGCAGCAAATACAAAGGCAGTCCTCATCTTGATCATCACTTTCCAAAGGGGAAGAGCTTTTTGGAATGCAAATTTTCTTGGAAGTGCGATCCAAAGGAAAAATATTCTTTGGCGGTTTACCGTTTCTTAAACGGCCTTCTTTTTCTTTGAAGATTCCTGTTCCTCTGCCAAAGCCCTCTGTATTGGAGTGTTTGTCAAAATTGCTGATTTCCTTTTCTTTCGGCCTTTGCCAGTTTCTTTTCTTGGTCTTACTGTGGTGAATGGCCTTACCAACTCTGGGGAAGAATACTAAGTCTAGACAGTAGGTAATGGGGACGAATCAATATGAGTAGATGTCTATGGTATGTTCTCAAAAGGCATACAAAGGGATGTCAAGATATATTAAATAAACGAAAACAAACTTTTTTAGGCTTACTTTCCATGGTTTAGCATAGCTAAATTGCACCCAGGGCAAAGATGCAGGAACATTCGCCAGGTGCTGTAATGGTTGTGATGCCATAGGCTGTGGTGGTGCTGCCATAGGCTATGATGGTGCTGTCATAGCCTGTGGTGGTGCAGACATAGCCTGTTTTGGTGCTGCCATAGGTTGTGGGAATGTAAGAGGATGTTGTGATGCTGGCCCAGATAGTGAATTTTTTTTTATAATTAGCGCAATATCTAGCCAGTGTCTGTCCTATATGGTATGCCGAAATCTTGAGCTGCTCCCCTTTGAACGGTTCGTTCTTTTTACAGCAAGTACAGCTGCTTCCATTGTTTCAGCTGACACTTGGCCCCTGGTAGTCTTCTTCTTGTATGTGCGCACCCTTGTGAAATTTTAGGAACAAACAAACAGTTATTTTTAGTATTCATCCTCAGTTTTTGCGAGCAATATTGAATAGACTAGTTGTAAAATATAGCAAATATATTATAAATAATAAAAATGTTTATTATTTTTATTATTAATATTGCATAAACATTATCGGGATATAAAACTGGGCTGTTAATAAATTTTTGAGTTATGGGGCACGTTGGCACAGTGTGCCAACCTACCCCTTATTCATTGTGCCAATGTGCCCCATTCCTTGGTTACTTCTTTACATTACCCTCAATAAATCAACAGAGCAAAATAAACTCTTCTTGATAGCTAAAAGCAAACCTTAAACAGTTGTCTTTAAGATGAATATATATATATATATATATATATATATATATACACACACACACACACACACACAAAATTACGTTATATATACAATGCTATTTAGGATTTTAAGTTAAAATGCAGTTTTACTTACATGTTCAATAAACACAAAAAGTTCTCTCTTCCGCTGAAAAAGTCACAATTTTGAGTACCGTCAACGGAGGGACAAGACACTCGACTGACGCACCTCGCGCAGTACTGGTGGCGCTATACTGCGTCTGTTTAGAGAACTACAGCGACTGTGCCAACGTGCCCCTGATACCAACCTGCCCCTGATACCAACCTGCCCCTGATACCAACCTGCCCCGGTCTCCCCTACTCAGTAGAGACGCCTCAAAGTCAGTAGCCAATGAACAGGCGGTACCGACCCGAATATACAGAGGAATATTCAGATTCATCCTGTATAGACTACCCGTAATATATTTTTGTAAATACGAAAATATTGGACGAAAATCCTTTAACAATGTATTATTGCTTTTGTAGGTAGACTATGTAGTTCATCATCGGGGCAACTGAACCCGCATAAATTTCCAGGTACCATAGATTACCCACTTTACTAATTTTAATTAGAAGTAGCTTGGCTTCTGGGTTGTAGCCGTGACCTTGGCGAATAATTCACCGACGTTTCTGTCGACATTGCAGTCGCCATCATCAGGGAGCAGTTACCTACTGCTTAGTAAGTAACTGTAAATGTAAGTAACAGTAGGTAACTGCTGCCTGATGATGGCGACTGCAATGTCGACCGAAACGTCGGTGAATTATTCGACAAGGACACGGCCACAACCAAGAAGCCAAGCTACTTCAGACAATGGCCGTGAAAGCCGGCGAACATTATTTAATTTTCCCTTTGTCTTACATACCAAAGCAATAAATAAAGTAGTTGTCCAATATTTTCGTATTTTCAAAAAAAAATACTGACAGTCTATACAGAATGAGTCTAAAATCGACCGCAAATTTCAGCTGCAGGTTCATTACGACAAAACAAGTTGTAAACCTAAATAGACTTATGGTCTAAAGTGGTTCTCAATGCTGAAACACTTTTATTGTAAACTAGCTGAAGCACCCGGCGTTTCCCGGGCTAAAAACATCATAATATAATGAACATCACTGCCGAGTTTCAAGTCTGTGCGACATACACTTGAAAAACGGGAGATTTTGATTTTTGAAGTCCCATTGATTGCACAATCTCGGTGCATCTAGGCTAAGCATCAGCAAAACCGGGACGCCAATATTCAGCTCCATTTTGTTGGAATGTAGGTAACCCCTAGGCAAGACGTGACGGACGCACCTAATGATAGCGCGCTACAAATTCAAGGAAACGCCATCTACTGACTAAGCTCTGAACTAAACTGCAATTAGAGCCTTTAATTCTCTAGCAGCTTCGAGCTTAACTAAACGGATGGGTTTCGCCAAGGAGAAGGATAGGAAGTATCCAGACCTTACTAATATGACCGTGTGGTGTAGGCTACATACAGAAATGATACAGACTCATTTTGTGTCTATGACCTACATCCTATGATTTTCTATTATAAAACTAAATTTACCCCTTTTTCACTGACTTAGGGATGGAATATCATAATTATATGTAGTCTATGTTACTCTCCGGCCCATAAACTATCTATATGTAGGGACAGGAAAAATTCGCGGGTTCAATGACCTGTAGGATGAACTCCATAGTTCTACATACACTCGGTCAAATGCCACCCACTCATTGGCTGTTGTCTTGTGAAACGTCCCTACGTAGCAGCCTGTGATTCGATACAGCTTTGGTTGGGTGTTTCTCATTGGCCCAGAGTCATCCAGGTGAGTTGTGAGCCAATAGCAGAGGCAGCACTGAGGTATAACTATTTGTATTTTAGCCTATCGCGAAATGAACTCGCGAATTTTTCCGGTCTCTATCTATATGCAAAAAAAAAAACATGTTGCTCCGTTACTGTGTGAAAGGACAGGCAAACAAACTTTCACATTTATAATATTAGTAGGGATAATAGAGAAAGTATTTAAGATGGAAGAACTGAGCGTCTGAATTATGTTCAATGAAATAAAGTTCTAAAACCAACGCGAATTTTGTTGCTGCTGCCTAATTATTTCACAAATTAATTGAGAATAACGCCTTTATTTTTCACATAATTTTGTGACGTGTTATTAGCCCCAATTATTTTAATTAAATAATTTTGTAACAGCGACAAAATTTGGGTAGTTGTAGGACGTCCCTTAATTAGACATAAACTCAGACGCCAAGTTTTATATAGGCCTATAATATATTTTCTCTATTATTTAAAATTAAAATATTTTACAGCTTCAATTTAAAAGACGTATACTAGCATTGAGAAGGAACTACTTTATTTAGTTAAGGGCATGTATTTTTCGTGAAAAAAAAAAAATCTGCTCGCTCATTAGACTGCAATGAGGTATGCCAGCGCTAACGGTTGTTCCCTTGTGATTGGCGGCCGTCTGCGAGATAAGCCATTGATTTCCCTGATTGGCCGGGCCATTCAGGACGTGATGTCTTCCGCACTGAATGACTGTGTTCAGGGGCGCAACAACAAGGGGGGGGGGGCCGCAAAGGTATTTTGCCTCCCCCCTCTGAAACCTTGAAGTGGGGGCAAACGGGGGCAAAGAAAATTGCTGTGTAATCAATTTTTAGATAATAAAACTGCTTAAATAGCACCATTTTCCACCTTGAAATACAAATTTTCCCGGGGGAGGAATGATTATTTATAAAATGGTATTTTGCTCCCCCTTTGGAAATTTAGTTGTTGCACCCCTGACTGTGTTTATTGTACTGAAAATAGACACGCAATTGGAAGAAACCTAACCAATCACGAACCACAGACGGCGCTAGTGTTATAACACACAGCTGGTCTGGAAGTCTTTTCGCGGAAAATACATGGGATATGGCCCTAGGTATGAAGAATAACTGTTGACTGCAAACTATCAAGTTTGATCGATACTTCTGGATGTATTTAACGTATCTTAAGTTTTCTAAATGTAAATGAAGTTTATGGAATTTTACAGAACTTTTAAGAATATACAAAAAAAAATGAAACTTTTAAATCTAACTTCATCTGCAGGTTGTACTGAAAGGAATTTTCTTTTTTATAAAACACTAGAGGAAATTCAAATGTTTTGATTTTTTATACATTTTGCTAAAAAAAATTATTTCTTTACAACAAATTACTAACCGTTTGGCAACAAACTTTTAAAACACACTTAATTTTGGTGTTTCCATTAAACAAAGCATGCTGCAGGTATCCGTTAGTTCCGAAGCGGTACTATCAATGAAAACTACAACATATGGATAAACGATTTGAAGAGTATTATTTTTTTTTACTTACGCAATAGTTGGCTAATTGTTTGCCATAAGAAACCTCAACGATAGACAAAAAAGACGAATACTCAAACGTACAGAAAACCAGCCAGAATCAGCCGATGCCAAAAATTTAAATGTATAGACAGCACAGAGAATTCCGTGGAAGAAACTCGTCAGAAAAAAATTATAATAGCACAGGGAAAAAAAAAAACACAATGGAGTGACAACGACGAGACAATTTTCACCTGTCACTAAAGTATATGATTTAAAAACACACGTATAATTTTTTATTTGTATGTAGCTTTTATTTTCTTCATCGTGTCAATTATTGTTGCATGTTGCGAGCGTATCATAAAAATTCACGCGTGTAGTTTTTTTTTTTTTTACATAACGCTTCCTGAAGAAGTGTAACTTCAAAAAGCACGTCCACTGTTAAAAAAATTTGGGAAGTATTTTATTTTCGCGGCTCTCGCCTCGGCGCACGAAGGGTCGGTAAGTTGCGGCAGCTAGCGAGGCGCTCGGCGGGCGCTAGAGCGAGAGCGGCGAGGCTAGCGGCAGAGACGGAGCACTAGCTGCTTGATGAAGGGGGGAGGGAGGATGAGGAGGTGTAGGAGAGGGGGGAGAGACTGGTTAACTGCCGGCGGCGGCAGCAGGCAGCGCGCGGTCCTTTCTCGCTTCTATATTTAGCGCGGCGCGCCTTTCCTCTTTTCTCTCTCCTTCTCTCTCTCTCTCTATCTCCGTCTCCGTCTCGCCCCGCTGCGCATGCGCTGACGAGGCGAGGTCGCACGCGCCCAGACATTCCCGGGCTCTGCTTGTCTAACCGCGCGCAGTACACAGCCGCTCCGCGCAGCTCCAGCGAGGAAACATCTCGCTTCCCGCGTCAGAGGGGCCCGGGCTACACTGAACAGTCCGTGTGATATCCTTGACCCTGGACTTCCATGTACACTAGTATGTGTTATAAACGTTATTTCACATAAACAAAGGCGATGTTTCAAAACATTTTTGACGTGACAACGTCTAATAAATCGATGAACGCCGGCTGCACGCGTGAAAAAGCCTCTCGTTACGCACATTGTTCCGTTACGCTGTGTCCCGTCACGCTCATTGTTCCTTTACGCTGTGTGCCGTTACGCTGTCGGCGAGCGCAGCAATAATAGGTTATGTTACAATTGACTAGAAAAATTATGGTGATTCATATAATTGATGATAGATATTTGATTACAGTTTATTTATATGAAAACTTGTTCATAATTATATTTAAACTTTATAGCTAAACGCCAGTTTTTAAAATTGATTACAAGTCATCTACACGTTAACTGTTTCGTCGACTGTTTACAAAGTGAAGTGAAAAGTTAATGTGGTTTTCATTGCTTATTACAACAACAATTTCGGCAATAAAGGTTAATTATTCTTGCATTTTAAAAATCTGATTACTAGTATAATTTCAAGTATTTATTCTTTTATTATTAAAATAAAAATGATTCAATTTTATTCATAAAAGTATGTAATCATTTCATCAATGTTTTGTTATGACGTTGTCACGTTAAACTATCGTCCGTAAACCGACTTTACAGAAAAACAATAGTTTTTAAATAAAACTAATCCTCATGCCGTAATAAACCAATGGCATGCCTAATTTCATAACGCAACAACCTAAGCCCGTGGCGGATCCATTATATTTGTAAAATGTGGGAGAAGGGATGGGTGGGGCTAAACGGGTTTTGAAACATTTGGATATTAAACTTCCGTAAAGATGGAACTTCCTAAATTAGCTATCAACACGTTAGTATAATAGGTAGATGTGCATTAGTGATCATAATTTAACTGCACTGAAACATTGAAATTTTTTAAAGAATTACCAACGTAAACTTTTTCTTCACATTTTCTTATTATGTATTCGCATAACAAATGTTCAAATATTAATCATTGCCACGGATAAGAATACAAAAATTATTTTATTATATGGCAAACATTTGGTATACGCACTATAACTTAAAAAAAATACATCAACACCCTTAAAGGGGACCGAAATTCGTCATCTTGGTTTCAACAGTCATTAGGTCATAACATATTTGTAACCTTTAGTTTTGCAGTTTTGGCCTCGTTTATGTACAGAATACAGTTTAATACAGTGGACGAACTTGAAGGCATTTGAAGTTGAATTCATATTTGAGTATGACTATACAACTATAATAATATTGTAAACTACAAACTATTCAGAACTAATGGTCTCAAAATATTTCTTGATGTGCACTCTCGGCCTTAACGGAAGCAAAATTCCTATACTAAACGATAACTAATTGTTAAAAACTAAAAACTGTAGAAAACAATATGGCGTTTTTCGGTCCTATCTTTCTCCCTTAAAAAACAAAAAAAAATACTGCATTCTGGTTTCAATCCTCAATCGACTAGACTTTGCAACGCCCCGGCATTTCCCAGCAATTATCTTAAGAACACGATAAGAAGCGATTAAATAAGAGTCACTGATAGGTGCCTGACATTTAATTAACTTGCTTCTGATAAAAAATTATATTACGTATCAAGTGATATAGGCGCAGTATTGAAAACACTAAGTTTTTTTTATCGAGTGCTGGTGTAATGTTAAAATAATACGTTTGAAAGTTTGCATTTTTGCCGGTTGTGTGAGAATCCTTCGCTGAAATCGCTAACTTGCAATGGGCTCATAAGCTGATCGTTTGAGATCGCTTAGCCTACTAAACATATAATAGGTTTCTAGCATGGCAATGATAGCGCTAACACAATATTCGGCAAACAAAGTTTAAATGCGAATTTTTCCGTATTTATTACGTGCAACTCTGGAAAGAATTGTATTTGCAAGTCACACTAAACCAGGAATAAAACAACATGAATAAATAAGTACAGAATAAAAGACAAAAAAAAAATAGCTGCAGTAAAAAAAAAGGGTCAACATAAAAGGAATAATGTCGATAAACAAAAACAAAAAAAAATAATGGACATAACGCTTAGCTAACAAAAAAAAAAGTAAAAACTAGAAAACTTGCATGAAACATGAAGCGAAGACAGTTCATGACTCAAGAGATTTTAATATTCAAAGTCTTCAAACTATTTGACAGTCATATAAACTAAGAAACCATTTGGTGGCCGCCACAAAACCATTTTTTATGTGTTCACCCTGTGAAATATTCTTTGGAGACAGCAAATTAATGTTGTGTCTCCAAGACTATTTCATTAGTCAGAGTATTTATTCACTGCTTCATTCTGTTTGCAGTCACTGCAACGTATTGTGTGGTGGTAAATACCTTTTTGTGGTGGTACATATTTGCCACTTGCCATGTTCGGTGATTGGGTTATTTTTATGTTGCTAATTTTAGATGTTAACGTAGAAGTATTTTTAAAATGAAGCTTGAAAGTAAGCCGTGGTCAATACTCAGCTACGGAAACAGAAAATTATTTTACTGCGAACAAGATGCAACTTCTATATAGGCTAGAGATGGTGATTTATAGCTAAAATGAGTTTGTGCCAATACAGTCTGCGAAATAATTAAACTTCTTTTCTCGCTCGTGGTTGGAAGAATTTTTTTTTTTTTTTAACATGCATGGCGTTACTTCCAGACGAAAAACGGACACTCCAGAATACACCAGCTGCATCCTGATTGGCTCAGGTAAGTGGGGAACAAGCTGCGTTAGTCTGTAAAAACCAGAGCTTAAAAAAATAATGTTATAGACCCGAAGAAAGTTTACCGGAACCTAGAAGTCACATACCCGCGTAATCTCCATCTCAAAACATACACTGTAAACAAATGTAGGCCTACTATTTACAAGGAAAAACCTTGGAAACACTGTTGCCAACGATTTCACTTGTAAAACTACAAGACAGAGCTTTGTAAAATTGCATATTGTACAAAACCTTGCCTTGCACTTTTACAAGTGATATCGTTGGCAACAGAGCTTCCAAGGACTATCCTTGTAAAAGTACAAAAAAAATAGAGTGGAGCTTAAAAAATTGTGGGGTTGAAGAAGCTTGGCTTCTGGGTTGTAGCCGTGTCCTTAGCAAATAATTCACCGACGTTACGGTCGAAATTGCAGTCGGCATCATCAGGGAGCAGTAAGTAACTTCTCCATGATGATGGCGACTGCAATGTCGACCGAAACGTCGGTGAATTATTCGCCAATGACACGGCTACAACCCAGAAGCCAAGCTACTTCAGACAATGGCCGTGAAAGCCTGCGGACATTATTAAATTGTGGGGTAGTTATAAAACATTTTTGTTTGTCCAGTTTCTGGAACTTGTTTGGTAATAACCAAGACCAAGAGAACGGTTTGTGTGTCCAGGAGAAGTCAGGAAGTGTAAAATGGATTTCTTTATGACAGTTAAGACATTAAAATATTCTGGCGAGCATAATTTTGTATCATCTTGGACAGCAATCTACTTGTTTTTACCTGTTTCTGTTAGTTCGTACCTACTTTCACATGGTTGAAGATTTTTTTCCAGTAAAGAACTATATGTAGAGACCCGTGAATTTTGCGGATTCATTTCGTGTTAAGCTAAAATTGAAATAATTATACCTTAGTGCTGCTTCTGTTATTGGTTCACTGTTAATCTGGAGTAATGAGGGACAATTAGAGACCCTCACTCGTAGAAGCGTCGAATCACAGGCTGCCCAGTCGAGACGACTCACAAGTCAACAGCCAATGAACAGTTGGCATTTGCCCGAGTGTGTAAAGGACTGTGGAATCTATCCTGGAGGTCGTTGAACCCGTGAATTTTTCCGGTCTCTACTAATTGGCCCAGAGTCATCCAGGTGAGTTGTGAGCCAATAGTAGAGGCAGCATTGAGGTATAACTATTTGTATTTTAGCCTAGCGCGATATGATTTCGCGAATTTTTCCGGTCTCTATTTATAGGCCACCTCCCTGCCGTGAGAGTTCCCTCATTGGCCCCCCGACACCTGGCCAGTTCGCCCCAAGGGCATATCATTGGCGGATAAAGTTCCGCCATATTGCAGGCCAGTTGCGTCTTTTTTTTTTTTTTGCATGTGCAACTGCACTGTTAAAACCTAACTTGGTAACGTTCGTAAACCTTAAAATGTAAGTTACTAACCTCTGTATACGACTGTACGGGGAATTTCATCACACAAATATAGTAAGTTTTCTATGAATTTAACCTTTTTTTTTATAAAGCAAACGTAGAATAGAAACCATGGTTGGAGATAAAGATTTATAGCTTTAAAAATATGTTTGATAGGCTTTAGTAAATTTTGTTATATGTTCTTAACGACGAAAGAAGATCGCGATGTACTCTCAGACAATGATGTAACTAGAGACCGGAAAAATTCGCGAGTTCATTTCGCGATAGGCTAAAATACAAATAGTTATACCTCAGTGCTGCCTCTGCTATTAGCTCACAACTCACCTGGATGACTCTGGGCCAATTAGAAACACCCAACCAAAGCTGTATCGAATCACAGGCTGCTACGTTGGGACGTCTCACAAGACAGCAGCCAATGAGTGGGTCACATTTGACCGAGTGTACGTAGAACTATGGAGTTCATCCTACAGGTCATCGAACCCGCGAATTTTTCCGGTCCCTAGATGTAACATATGCTACAATACAGAACGTCTGTGAGTCGCTCTGAAATAACGTCATGTAAAAAGAATTGTTCCAATCCTTAACGTAAGAAAAGGTCGCAGTGAATTATGACTATCTTAGCGCAAAGTACACTCGCAATAGGCCCATATATAGAAACCGGAAAAATTCGCGAGTTCAATTACCTCCAGGATAGACTCCACTATCCTCTACACACTCGGGCAAATTACAACAGTTCATTGGCTGTTGACTTGTGAGTCGTCTCGACTGGGCAGCCTGTGATTCGACACTTCCACGAGTGAGGGTCTCTAATTGGCCCTCATTACTCCAGATTAACAGTGAACCAATGGCAGAAGCAGCTCTAAGGTATAATTTATTATTTGAAGTGTAGCATTTCACGAAATGAATCCGCGAATTTACAGGTCTCTAACGTGAAAAGATTTCGGGAATATTTCAAGTAAATTTCTTCTGTCGGCACACCAGCCGTAGCCATCCAGGACGGAAGAAAACTCGCCCTGACAGGCCCGGACAAACAGGGTGATGGCTTTTCTTGCAAACGGCCGTCAATCACAAGGTTACAATCGCTAGCTCGGGCATGCCTTATTGCAGTCTAATGAGTAGAGACCTGAAAAATTCGCGGATTCATTTCGTGAAACACTACAATTCAAATAATAATACCTGAGTGCTGCTTCTGCCATTGGTTCACTGTTAATCTGGAGTAATGAGGGCCAATTAGAGACCCTCACTCGTGGAAGTGTCGAATCACAGGCTGCCCAGTCGAGACGACTCACAAGTCAACAGCCAATGAACAGTTGGCATTTGCCCGAGTGTGTAGAGTATAGTGGAGTCTATCCTGGAGGCCATTGATCACGCGAATTTTTCCGGTCTCTAATAATGCGAGATCGGTAGAGACCGGAAAAATTTGCGGATTCAACTACCTCTGGGATAGCCTTCATTATCCTCTGCATTTTTCAAGCAAACACGTGTGTTCATTGGGTGCTAACTTGTGAGGCGTCTCCACTGGGTGGCTTGCGATTCGATGATTCTTTGGTCGATAATCTCTCATTGGCCCAGAGAGCTCAAGTTAAACTTGGAGCCAATAGCAAAACCAGCAGAATTGTACACGTATTGTACGAATTGTACAGCCTATCGCGAAATTAATCCGCGAAGTTGTCCGGTCCCTACTAATGAGAGATCGGATTGCACGCCCCTGGCGACAGAAGGTGGTACTCACACGAGTGCATGCACTCCACGGCGGTGGAGGCGCCCACCAGGTAGCCCCGACACAGCCGACACGTGATCTGCCCGGCCAGGTCCTTGAGCAGGCACCGCCTGCCGGCCTCCGCCTGCAACACGGCACACCGCTCTGCCACACCGCTCTGCCACACCCTGTATACACACCGCTCTGCTACACCCTCTATACACACCGCCCTGCGACATCCTGTATACACACCGCTCTGCCACACCGCTCTGCCACACCCTGTATACACACCGCTCTGCGACATCCTATATACACACCGTGCACCCACATTCTGTACATACACCGCTCTGCTACACCCTCTATACACACCGCCCTGCGACATCCTGTATACACACCGCTCTGCCACACCGCTCTGCCACACCCTCTCTACACACCGCTCTGCCACACCCTCTCTACACACCGCCCTGCCACACCCTCTCTACACACCGCCCTGCCACACCCTGTATACACACCGCTCTGCCACACCCTCTCTACACACCGCTCTGCCACACCCTCTCTACACACCGCCCTGCCACACCCTGTATACACACCGCTCTGTGACACCCTGTATACACACCGCTCTGTGACACCCTGTATACACCGTGCTGCCACATCCTCTATACACACCGTGCTGCCACATTCTGTACACACACCGCTCTGCCACACCGCTCTGCCACACCCTCTCTACACACCGCCCTGCCACACCGCTCTGCCACACCCTCTCTACACACCGTGCTGCCACATCCTCTATACACACCGTGCTGCCACATTCTGTACACACACCGCTCTGCCACACCGCTCTGCCACACCCTCTCTACACACCGCCCTGCCACACCGCTCTGCCACACCCTCTCTACACACCGTGCTGCCACATCCTCTATACACACCGTGCTGCCACATCCTCTATACACACCGTGCTGCCACATTCTGTACACACACCGCTCTGCCACACCGCTCTGCCACACCCTCTATACACACCGCTCTGCCACACCGCTCTGCCACACCCTCTCTACACACCGCCCTGCCACACCCTGTATACACACCGCTCTGTGACACCCTGTATACACCGTGCTGCCACATCCTCTATACACACCGTGCTGCCACATCCTCTATACACACCGTGCTGCCACATTCTGTACACACACCGCTCTGCCACACCGCTCTGCCACACCCTATATACACACCGCTCTGCGACATCCTGTACGCACACCGCGCTGCGACACCCTATATACACATTGCTCTGCCACACCCTGTACGTAAACCACTCTGCGACACCCTATATACACACCGCTCTGCGACATCCTATATACACACCGTGCTGCCACATTCTGTACGTACACCGCTCTGCCACATTCTGTACACACACCGCTCTGCGACACCCTATATACACACCGCTCTGCCACATTCTGTACACACACCGCTCTGCGACACCCTATATACACACCGCTCTGCGACATCCTGTACGCACACCGCGCTGCGACACCCTATATACACACCGCTCTGCCACACCCTGTACGTACACCACTCTGCGACACCCTATATACACACCGCTCTGCGACATCCTATATACACACCGTGCACCCACATTCTGTACGTACACCGCTCTGCGACACCCTGTACCTATACACCGCTCTGCGACATCCTATATACACACCGTGCTGCCACATTCTGTACGTACACCGCTCTGCGACACCATGTATACACCGCTCTGCGACACCCTATATACACACCGCTCTGCGACATCCTATATACACACCGTGCACCCACATTCTGTACATACACCGCTCTGCGAAATCCTGCACATACACCGCTCTGCCACATTTTGTACATACACCACTCTTCTACACCATGTAAATGCACAGCTCTGAGACATCCTATACACGTCACGACACTCCACCAATTCATCGCTGGATTTTTGGCACACTAAACAAATTATTACACATTTTTTTACACATATGTATAGACATATAGCCAATCTTCTATTCAAGGTATTGAAAAATGTTAAATATATGAAACAAAAAAAATATTTTCGGCAAATTCCACAGGCGTAGGTAGATTTCGAAGTAACTATTTTTTTCTGAAAATGTTCTGGGAACTTCTATTAACTTTTGAAATATTTTAATAACTTAATGTACATGGCATCCTATATGTTCGCCATTATTCCGAAATTATAGATAAAACATTTTCTCATATTCCATGCAGCGGCGGAATGGTTGCCAGTGTTTTTAACTTAATGCACAGAGCATTGAATAGCTAAGAACGAATTTCATATTATGCCTACTGAAGTAGTTACGAATTTTTTTGACCTTCAAAAACTACTTTTCATATCTTGCACTAATACGTGGTAGTGTAAAAATTTGCTCTGGTTCAAGGTTTAAAATAATATTAAGATGGTTTAAAATAAATTTTCACTAATCTGATAGCAAGGAAGTTTCGATTTTTTTTATGACCATGTATTTACAGCAACAGTTCGTTTCATCAAAAATTTGTTTCAGCCAAAGGTTTTAGATAATGTTGCAATTTTTTTCAATAATTTTTACCTAACTGATTTGATAGTATATCCATTAAAAATAGTTATGATTTTTTTTTTTGCTTTTCACCCTTTTTATTTCCGCCCCTTGCAGTATTGGTTGGTTATATAAAAACTTACTTAGACAAACGTTTTAGGCAAAATTTAGACAGTTTAAAAAATTTAAGAACGGACACCATAGTCTACATGGTAAGGAAGTTTTATTTTTTTATTCCAACCCTTGTTTTTTTCAAGCCCTTGCGGTAATGGCTCATCTTATCAATAACTGCTACAGACCAAAGTTTTAGATATTTTTAGAAGATTTACAATTAATTGTAACAGATTTTATTGTTTACCTAATGAGGGAGTTGTACATTGTTTTTAGTCCTTTAAACCATTCTTTATTTAACACTTAGCAGTAATGGTTGGTTGAAACAAAAATTGTTTCTGACAAAAGATTTAGATAAAAATTATAAGATTTACAAACAATTTGAATGGTTTAGCTGGTATGCCTACTAAGTCAGTAATTAATTTCTTGTCCTCTAAATAATTTTTTCCATTCTGGCAGTTATGGTTGGTCGCATAAAAAAATCATCTAGATAAAAAAACTTTGGTATTACTCCAACAAGTTATAATACGTTCAAACGTGTGCGATATTCGTCATATTGTGAGAGTTATAGCTTTGAATATATATAATGTATAGAAGTCGCGAGTGGATAGGATTTACTCTACGTTTTTCAAAAGCATATGATGAGCAGCTTGGGAACTTCACCGCTGCAGTGCGCTGCCGTAACGCCCTGTATCGTCTTAGTTGTTATTTACACGTTAGAGTGCAGCACTGTCGCCTGCTGTCATTCCCCGCACCACCCACCTATCATTCACTGCAGCTCAAGTTCGTTCAACGGGAGGGGGAAGGGGTGTTTGAAGATTTCGACACTTGTCCGCCAGGTACCACCACAAGTCGATGCCCTAGAGATGGTGGCGATTGCGGCGGTGAATTAACCAACTATCTCAAAACCGTATTAGAAATTTTAACCTGGGCTGGCGACTTCTATACAGTATATATATTCAAAGGTTATAGTAACTGTTCTGTTTTTTTTTAAAAACTTCCCCATTTTTACCTATATAATCGGATTTTGTCCAATAACGAGCTCGACCGAGATTTTATGTAGGTATCAGTTTGGAAGAGATTTGTGAAAAATTACGACATTTATCGTGTCCATACATTTATGATAAATATATAAACTTTTGAGTTGACAATGGTTTTGGGGTCTATGGACCATGAAACGGAAAACTATGGTAACGGCTACAATCGGTAGTCTTTATAATAAATTTACTTAACAAACCAATGCTATTCTACTGCAGTGTTTCACAATGCTTATCTAGATCGTATGCTTTGTTAGCCAGAGTCAATTGTCTTGTTGCGGCCATCTTCAAGAGCGAACAAAGTTTCCGAAACGTTGGGCAATCCACAATTTTTCTCGTAAGTGCCCTGTACCCAACAGCCAAGAACAAGTTAATAATGGTTATGTTAATGTTATGTTAATGTTACGTAAATGTTATGTTAATGTTATGTTAATGTTACGTTAATGTTATGTAAATGTTAGGTTAATATTACGTAAATGTTATGTTAATGTTAAGATAATGCTTGGAACTGATTGATGTAAAATACTTAGGCATAGCGGATTTTTTTATACGATATTCTGTTTTTGAATCAACCAACAGCTTGCGGCACACCTACACAGGCTTCGCTGGCAATGGTGGTCGGGCGATCCTGTAGCATGCACACATGTCGACAGCGCGCTACACACGACCAAGTCGTGAAGGCCGCAGAAGATTGGCGTCGTCCGACACTCCCAGGTAGGGGCAGGCATTTTTCGCGAAAAACCCTGAACGTCTACTAGACTGCAACAAGGTATACCCGCACCAGCGGTTTCTTCCTTGTGATTGGCGGCCGTCTGCGAGAGAAGTCGTCGCGTTGTTTTACCGAGCCACTCAGGACGCGTTTGATTCCGCACTGACTTTATGTGATTGGTAGAGACCGGAAGAATTCGCGGATTCATTTCACGATATGATAGAAGCCAAACAACTGTACCTTTATATTGCTTCTGTGATTGGCTCACAGTTTATCTGAAGGACTTTGAGCCAATGAAAAACCTAAAGTATCGAATCGCAAGCGTCCCAGTTGACAGGTGTCACGAGTCAATAGCCAATGAGCAGGTGGCATTTGCCCGAGCGTGTAGGGGATTGTCGAGTATAACCTACAGGTCATCCAAAGCGCGAATGTTTCCAGTCTCTAGTGATTGGTGTTGTAACAATCGACATGTGCCTAAAAGAAACTTGCCCAATCACGGAACACAGACGGTGCTACATTGTTTTGACTTTCAGCTAGTCTCGAAATCTTTTCGCGAAATATGCATGCCCCTACTCCCAGGTCATCGCTAGAGACCGGAAAAATTCGCGGATTCCTTTCGAGACAGGCTGGAATCCAAACTCGTTTAGATTAATGCTGCGCCAGTGATTGGACCGCAATTTACCTGAAGGACTCTGAGCCAATGGCAAACACTCAACAAAAGAAGTACCGAATCATAAGAATCGCAGTAAACAGGTGTCCCGAGTCGGTAGCCAATGACCAGGTGATAGTTGCCCGAGTACATAGAGAATCGTGGAGTCTATCCTAGTGGTCATTGAAACCGAGAATTTTTCCAGTCCCTAACCATCGCAGCTCCTGCAGTCGGTTCCGCCTTACGACCGAGCTTCAGAGAAAACAACGCGGTCTGAAAACTGTTCGAGACATCCGAGTGGTGTCTGTTCACGAAAAGCATTTTAGAATACTCTGAGAGTGGATCAGTAGGGCCATGCAGATTACGCGAAAAGTTTTTGAGACTAGCTGAAAGTTAAAACACTGTAGCATCGTCTGTGTTTCGTGATTGGGTGAGTTTCTTCCAGGTACATGTCGATTGTAACAACACCAATCACAGTAAGTCAGTGCGGAAGCAAACGCGTCTTGAGTGGCTCAGTCAAATAAGGCAACGACTTCTCTCGCAGACGGACGCCAATCACAAGGAAAAAACCGCTGGTGCGGGTATACCTTGTTGCAGTCTAATAGGTGTGCGGATCTTTTCGCGAAAAATGCCTGCCCCTACGGATCAGTACTTATTTTTCTGTAATTTTTATTTTTAAACTGTATTTTTAGAAGAGTGGAAAGGGCTAGAACGCGTGTTTTCAGAGTTATTTTCTTTAGACATTATATTGAATTTTAATAAATTCCTCTTTTTAACTTTCATCTCTATAAAACTAACGCAAGGTTTCTTAGGTTATATTTTATATATTTATTTCTTAGTTATCACAAGTTTATAAATGTTTACATTCGTCAAAATACCGCATGTAATTTGAAGTGACTAGATGCACTCACATACAAGCTTGCTTTCGTGAGTGATAAATTTCCTCGTTAATTAAGTGAATATTGTTAACAAAGTGTAATAAAAGGGGGGAAATAAATTATTATTATTATTATTATTATTACATGAAACGTCCGGTAAAGATTCTTGAAAGCATCCAAGGGTCTTGCAACTCACCTTTACGTTAAATTCTCCGCCATGTAATGTTACGGTCGTCGCTCATATATGCACGACGAGAAGACTGCGCGCCAGTCCAGAGGAGACACCGCGCTAGAAGCACCAGCGAGCGTCGCGCTTATCATCCAGCCTCACTAACACACACACACCCCTGACGAGGCGGGCCCCATTAGCTGAACATGTTTGGAAGCCCTGTTTAGCATTCTGCTTCTCAGTGCCTCTCCGCCTGATGAAGTGCTGGGAACTACTTTCCCAAGATGGAGAGAGCTGGCAACAGTGCTGATATACACTCGCCTCGCCGGGTTCTATTTTGATTTATGTTTCCGGTGGTTTCCCGGAAGCCAATCCCGGCCAATACTGGGTTACCTCACTGCAGGCCGTGACCTTGAACTGTGTTGTGATGTTCAACTGCTCGATATGCTGCCATCTTCACTGGCTACGTCTGCACTGAATTAATAAAATAACTTGTCTATGCAGTTACGGGCAGTAAGCTTTTTTTTAGAAGGATGATTTTTGTATGAGCATGAACTGACTGTAAATAATTTATTACTAGTGGCAGGCACTTTTCGCGAATAGATCTGAACGCCTGTTAGACTTCAACAAGGTATTCCCGCACCAATGGTTTCTTCCTTGTGATTGGCGGCCGTCGGCGAGAGAAGTCGTTGCCTCATTTGGCCGAACCACTCCGGACGCGTTTGCTTCCGCACTGGATTACTGTGACTGGTGGTTTAACAATCGACATGTAGCTGAAAGAAACTCATCCAATCACGACACACAAAACGATGATACATTGTTTTAACTTTCAGCTAGCCTCAGAATCTTTTCGCGAAATATGCATGCCTTTATTTATTACTTAAGATTAAAATATACAAAAGTTAATAAAGCTTTTTAACGTCGAACGATGTGAATAAATATAGGGCCTATATTAATATTTAATTACGTCTTCATTAAATAAAAAAAATTAAAATAATTATTGTACATTTTAAAGATATAGTAGGCTTATAAAGTCTTCGGTGTCCAACCAGGACATGGTTATTATAAACAAGAACTCTTATCGCTGTCTCGTACGTCATCACAGGAAGTTTAGAGCTACACTGCTCTGTCTCCGCCATGTTGTGCGTGATAACACAATACATGAGACTTATTAACGATTTATTTATAGAAAAAAATCTTATTTTTTGACGTGACGTCTAATAAATCGATGAACGCCGGCTGCACGCACGAAAAGGTGTAGTGTTACGCACATTGTCCCGTTTCGCTGTGTCCCGTTACGCTCATTTTATATTGCTCTTTGCTACCTGAACCTCCTAGCATTGTGACCGAGTCCGTGGCGTAATTCTGTTTTCATGCATTTCAATGTAACATTTTCATTGCTCTTTGCTAACCCGTTCCTCCTAGCATTGCTGCAGAATCCGTGGAGCAAATATATTATTTTTGACTGTATCTTGGTGTTGGGTAGGCCATTTTCCTTCACATCATCCTTTAAACACTCCCATTCGTTTCCTACTTTTCCTATCATCGTCCTATCCTTAACAGAATAACACAGATTGAAAGAAGTTAAATAGCAAACATGTATAAAAGTTATTGTTAAAATAATCTCTTCGTTAAGGTAATAAACACATTTGAATTAATGGTGAAAATAAAAGTAAATTTATCAATTAAATTGTAGATTTCATTTCACTGCTTCTTTGTATCCATACAAAATAGTGATAATTCAATAAAATGATTCAATTTTATTCATAAAAGTATGCAATCTTTTCATCAATGTTTTGTTATGACGTCACGTTAAACTATCGTTCGTAAACCGACTTTTACAGACAACCAATTTTTATTTTTGTTTGAATTAAATATATCCAGCTTTAAATGAAAGGTAATTGTTAATCTACGAATTATTACTGTACACAACTATAAGTAAGTTCTGTTTGTTGTTTTTGCGTTAGTGGTTTTAATTTGATATTAATATTTATTTGTGGTTACAATATGTACCTACTGGGACTTGCATCAGAAACTTTACTTTTCAGCAATACTGAATAGCTTCATCACAAAAAAATTAAAAATTGCGAGCACTATTGCTATGACAACCCAAGCTTGCCATTACTGTGAATATAGGCTACATATACTATTTAAAAATGATGTATTCGCCTGAAGCAACATACATAAAGTTTCAAACTCACTGTCGTCAGGAACAAAAGGTAGCGGCCAAAACGGCGTGGTCGAGTGCATTCTTCGCTGGCTACGATAATGGCTAGAGACCTGAAAAATTCGCGGGTTCATTTCGCGATAGGATAGAATCCAAATACACTTGCCTTTCTTGCTGCTTCAGTGATTGGACCACAGTTTATCTGAAGGACTCTGGACCAATGAAAAACGTTCGACAGAAGAAGTATCGAATCACAAGCTTCCCAGTTAACACTTGTCACGAGTTAGTAGCCAATCAGCAGGTGTAATCTGCACAAGTACATAGAGGATCATGGAGTATATCCTAGAAGTAATTGAAAACGGGATTTTTTCCGGTCCCTAATAATGGCAGTACCAACAAATTGACTTAAATATTGTTGCATCATGGTCATTAATGTGCGCAGCTAATACTCGAAAGCTATCCAGGGTCAGTTTGCAAATAACGTTAACTACTGGAGGTACTGAGACAACACAAAGCATAAATTGTCCTGTTAAGAATCTGAACCCAGTATTACTGCGAACTCCTTTTTACATGCTTTATATTAGCTTCACCTGTATGTTTGTCTGTCCGTCTGTAACGCTTTCGACTAAGAGTGAGTGGCTCATCACTGTAAAATGTCCCACCAATTTCATTACGTTCGTTAGCCGAGCGGTCTAAGGCGCGCGACTTCTGTGACGTCAGCATTCGGATTCAGCGATCGTGGGTTCTACTCCCGGCCACGCCGAAAAAAAAAATGTTTTTTTTTCCCCGGTAAATTCTAAGATTATATTCATACATCTAACTGTAAATGATTCTGAGAGACTTTACCATTTCTTTGTGACGTTGCAACTCCAAATAGTTATCTCAGATGGTAATAGGTAGTGTCGGTAACTCATTTCCCTATGATAATTATACATAAATATAGTTTAAAAAACTAAAAAAACATGCTTTTAAAGAATATCAAACTAAAAAGTTAAAAATAAATATAGTTTAAAAAACTAAAAAAACATGCTTTTAAAGAATATCAAACCAAAAAGTTAAAAATAAATATAGTTTTAAAAACTAGAGAAACATGCTTTTAAAGATTATCAAACTTAAAAGTAAAAAAATAATTTTAAAATTTAATTTATGACAATAGTATATAAGCAATAGGTACTAGTATAAATGAGAAAAAAGCATGGGGCGCTTAATATACAAAAAATATGGCACAAAGCACCTCAAGCTTTTTTCTCATTTATACTAGTATTGCATATATACTATTGTCATAAATTAAATTTTAAAATTATTTTTTTACTTTTAAGTTTGATAATCTTTAAAAGCATGTTTCTTTAGTTTTTAAAACTATATTTATTGTAGTGATACAGTTGTTTCCACGTAAACGCACAACTTTACAAATTAATGTCTGTAATTTTAAATGAATTATAGGCCTATCTGTCCGATATACAAAAAAAAATTACAGTGTGCGCGAATCGCATAACTTGTAAGGTTTCCACTGACTTCTATTAGCAATAGACTTGTAAGGTTTCCACCGACTTCTATTAGCAATAGACTTGTTAAGTTTCCAGGCCATCTATTAGCAATAGACTTGTAATGTTGACCTACTTTGAAGGTAAACTCATGCGTAGGGACCGGAAAAATTCGCGGGTTCAATGACCTGTAGGATGAACTCCATAGTTCTACATACACTCGGTCAAATATCACCCACTCATTGGCTGCTGTGTTTAGAGACGTCCCAACGTAGCAGCCTGTGATTGGATACAGCTTTGGTTGGGTGTTTCTCATAGGCTCAGAGTCATCCAGGTGAGTTGTGAGCCAAAAGCAGAGGCAGCACTGAGGTATAACTATTTGTATTTTAGCCTATCGCGAAATGAATTGCGAATTTTTCCGGCCTCTATCCGTTACGTATAGGTATCCGTGCATTGTGGAAGCGGCAGACGCGACAGTGGAATGTTCCAGTTCCAGTTCCAGTGCAGAACGGGCATAAGGGCGACTCCGGCTCGCACATCGAACGCCTCGTTGCCTCTACGCTCTACGAACTGGCGCGCGGCCTTCTCGTCGTGTCAGCTACTCTGTGCGAGTGGGAACTTTTTTCTTTCTAATTTTAATTTTGAACTGGGATAGAAATACTTGCGCCTGCCTCTACCAAGCGTTCGTGGAAACAATTGTTTCGGCCAGCCATACTTTCACAACATATATACATAGGGACCTGAAAAATTCGCGAGTTCATTTCGCGATAGACTGACATCCAAAAATGTATAACGTCGTACAGCTTCTGCGATTGGCCCACATTTTATCTGGGGAACATCGGGCCAATGGAAAACCCTAAACCAAGAAAGTGCCGAATCATGGACAAATTGGTTGAGACGTCCAACGAGTCAGCAGTCAATGAACAGGTGTCATTACCCCGAGTTTTTTTTTAGTACTGTGGAGTCTATCCTAAAGGACAATGAACCCGCGAATTTTTCCGGTCCCTACATATACACATTTAAAACCAAAACGAAAAAAAACTAAAAAAACTTATTTATGGACATATTAAAGGGCGTATAGATTCCTGCTAAACTGTCATTTCTGTAACATTTTCCGTGAATTTACGGAAAATTGGTCCCGCGTAGTTAAAAACACGCACGAAACTGCGTAGTTAAAAACACGTATACACGTATACGTAACTGAATTCAAGGACGAACAATACCGAAGACACACGAAGATACACGAAGCAGTCTTCGTCGTCGCAGACTGACTACGCTATTTGCAGTTTCAACTGAGACACCAGCGCCAATCACAACACGCCTCGAAACATACCGCAGTGAGACAAAACTGCTGATGTTAGTTACCTGCAATCGTGTAGATAAGAAAGCATCGTCGATAAGAGACAGGGTGACGGAATGCGACTCACACTACCTATTCGTGTTTAAACACAAACATGTTACCTTTCGTCGTGAAAAAAAAAAGAGAAAAAAAAAACATAAGTTTCAGTTTCAAGCGATTTAAGGTTCGAACTTTCGAACTTGATTTAACATAGTTCTTTGCAAGATAGAGCATGAAACAAATTCAAGCAATATTGAATGACACGCAAGTTAAAAAATTGATTTAAGGTGTTTGTATACGTTTAGAATTCATGCGCCGTTAGAAAACAAATTGTAAAATAACGGCAAAATTCCATTGTAAGAATTTATTAAAAGTTTCCCACAATATTTCAAATATATTGTTAGCCTTTTCTATGGTTTAGGAAATGATATTTAGAAAAAAATTGTTTTACTTCAGTGATTAACCTACTGCAATGTATAAAAACAAATAAAGCAAGAAAAAATACATTATTTAAATTTTAACTTGAATAAAACAACTACCCTGCAACTCGTACATTCAGGAAGAGATACAAATTTTGGATTCATAGATACTTAAATCTGAATAGTTTTAGTTTTCTGTCACGTTGAGGACTTTCAAGTGTGATTGGCTAATAAGGCATAGAGTACAGTTATTTGCGATACGTTTTTAAGCGTCAAGGTAAAGTGCAGCACCCTTTGAAAAAAAAATCCGTAGGTTACTTGCAATAAAACTGTCTGGACGTCTACGTAAAACAAAAGACGCTTTATATTATCTTTGAAATATTTGTGCAATGGGAGTGCATAACTTTATGTAAGTTTTTGGACTTAAGCCATTGCTAAGCACATGTATGTATGTAGAAGAAAACTACAAAAAAACCCAAAAGACAAAAACAAAAACACAAATTAAGCAAAAAAATTGCTGTTGTCAATAGAATATAAACACCACATAATATTCCATAACAATTTTCCATAACATTTTTTTTTGGTTCAATATATTTGTGCTGTAAACATTTATGGTTTTTTTTTCGTTCTGTTAGTCCATTTTTCTTTGTTTGTTGACCATATTCCTGTTATGGAATATTATGTGGTGTTTATATCCTATTGACAACAGCAATTATTTGCTTAACTTGTGTTTTTGTTTTGTCTATTGGATTTTTTTGTAATTTTCTTCTACAGGCATACATGAGCTTAGCAATGGCGTATGTCCAAAAACTTACATCAAGTCAAAAGACGCTTCGTTCTCCTCATTGACAGACTATCCGTACAGCCTAAGTTACAGAGAATTGACGAGACCTTCCGTAGATAATATTGGTTTTTAGCACATCCAGGCGAGCATTCTACACGCGTGTGTTACCGGATGATGTAATTGTGTCTCATTCCCCTAATTCCGCGTGTTTTGTAACGCAGGGTCAGTTCTCAACAACACTAGAGCTGTAGCAAACCGTATGTATTCGGTACTGAGTAACGGGTGCGACATCTAGTACCGAGTAACGAAACGTTACAAACGGCTGCATTTCGTTACTCGCATTTTTCGTATGTTTTACGCATGCGCGCGCATATTCGATGAATTTACGTTACAAAGAACGATGTTTGTTTATAAAGTAAAGTATAATTTAAAAATTCGTCGTCCAAGTTTTTTACTGTTTATAAGAAAGTATTTTTTACAAATTAGAAATATGTATTTTTTTGTTTTTTATTATCGTATTTTCACTTTTTTTTGTTTTTATCTTAAAAGAGATAATATAATAAAATCGCTCTAATGAGATTTAATTGTTTCTTGTTTAATAAAAACTGTTAATTATCAAATATTGTTAATTGTTTGTATTCTATTTATTATTATTTACGTGTCGTCATACTGTACGCGTACGCAATACGACTCGATTCGTTGCTGTAACATAACATAGCATGTTATGCGGTATCAGAAGTAACGAGTAACGTAACGAAGAGATAGTAACGAGTACTAATTGTTATAGTAACGAATACATACGGGTACGCATTTTTTCGTTACTTTAAACACCTCTAAACAACACACGTAACAACAAACCACACAGGAAGTGACTCGTGTTGTGTTAGATAATTAGAGACCGGAAAAATTAGCGAGTTCATTTCGCGATAGGCTAAAATACAAATAGTTATACCTCAGTGCTGCCTCTGATATTGGCTCACAACTCACCTGGATGTCTCTGGGCCAATCAGAAACACCCAACCTAAGACTTTATCGAATCACAGGCTGCTACGTTGGGACGTCTCACAAGACAGCAACCAATGAGTGGGTGACATTTGACCGAGTGTACGTAGAACTATGGAGTTCATCCTACAGGTCATTGAACCCGCGAATTTTTTCGGTCCCTATAGATAATGTAACACGTAAACTTGTAACTTGCTGATGCAAATTTTTTGAATACACAAATTCTGACTTTCGTTTTCAAATTTCACACCCCTTTCCCCTTCGGTTAGAATTCCTGTATCCACCACACTGTTAAGGAATTTTAATGAAACTCAAGGGCCGGAAAAATGCTGGATAAACCGGTAAGTGGCCTCGAAAAAGTAAGCAGGGCGAATTTGTCACGAGCTAAAATATGAAACTATAGATACGAAAAGGATAACGTTAAGAATGATTTTCGGATGAAACAATGGAATTATAGTCAGAAAGAGGACTTGATAATAGCCACGCCGCCTCTTGTTAAAATTTTCCAATTACTCCGTCCTTCATGACTCCACATGTTTTTGGAACAGCACATTACTATTACGTCACGCCAGTCGACACGTTAGTTGAGTAGCTTCATTCCCACCCTCCTTCAACGTTTTTTTTTTTGACGTGACAACGTCTAATAAATCGATGAACGCCGGCTGCACGCAAAAAAAGTGTCCCGTAACGCACATTGTGCCGTTACACTGTGTCCCGTTACGCTCATTGTACGCTTGCGCCGCATCTATCTCTCTTCCACTCGATTGGAACAACCACCGATTTGACTTTTTCGAGGCACATTAAACTTGAAACACTCCCATTCGTTTCCTACTTTCCTATCATCGTCCTATCCTTAACAGAATAACACAGATTGGAAGAAGTTAAATCGCAAACACGTATAAAAGTTATAGTTAAAATAATCTCTTCGTTAAAGTAATAAACATATTTGAATTAATGAGTGCAAAATAAAAGTAAATTCATCAATTAAATTGTAGATTTCATTTCACTGCTTCTTTGTATCCATACAAAATAGTGATAATTCAATTAAAAATGATTCAATTTTATTCATAAAAGTATGCTATCATTTCATCAATGTTTGGTTATGACGTTGTGACTTTAAACTATCGTCCGTAAACGACTTTACAGACAACCAATTTTTTTTTGTAAATGTAACAGCAATGTAAAGTTACGGATAATTGTAAATTGATACATTTACGTGAAAACAACTGTATTTTTTAAAAAAAAATAGTGTTCGCATTTATACTGGGTTCGGATTCTTACCCCTACATTAAGTTATTATTATTTTCCCATCAGTACTTCAAACAGTTAAGTTGTTTGTAAACCGTTCCATGAATAGCTTTCCAGTATTAATAAACGTAATTAAAAAATAAGCCCTATTAATGAATGAATATTCGATTACCTTTTACCTGAATTATAAAACAATGCAACTTCCGTATGAAATACTCTGTATAATCTCTAAAAAAACACATTTCATGTGCGAAAAAATAACTACAGACATGTGTTGTACAAAATTAGTTTATATTTTTCTTTTAGTGTAAATTACTCTATCTTGGCAACTGGTTTCTGATGGAATCTTTTGAAAAGTACAGAATTTTTTTTTCCTGTCCACCTAGAGATGTAGGGAGATAGATGGGTTTATAAAACAAGAAACAATCACTAGAGACCGGAAAAATTCGCGGGTGTAACGACCTCCAGGATAGAATCCACTATACTCTGCACACTCGGGCAAATGTCAACTGTTCATTGGCTGTTGACTTGTGAGTCGTCTCGACTGGGCAGCCTGTGATTCGACGCTTCTACGAGTGAGGGTCTCTAATTGTCCCTCATTACTCCAGATTAACAGTGAACCAATGGCAGAAGCAGCACTCAGGCATAATTATTTGAAGTGTAGCATTTCACGAAATGAATCCGCGAATTATTTCAGGTCTGTAACAATCAGCTGTTATCTTATTAAGTGGACTGTAAATATTATTTTTTAGGCCCATTCCTTGAGTCAGCTCTTGTACACAGTAACGGCACCCACGCCCCAGGTTGAGCCCAACTGATCCCAGGACCCTGAAGGCCACTAGTAGAGGCTCGGGCGACTGACAAGGTAGGTACACCTGACACCAGGCCGGGTGTCCGAATGATTTGGGCAAAAACGCAGGACGCGTCTTGATTCTTAAGCACCAAGTGGGTCTGGGAACCGGTTCCCGGGCGGCGGGCACTTTCCGCGCCGGTGGCAGCGCACTGCGGCGACCGGTTCGCACTGCGCGCTCATTCCCGGGACCTCCAGGGCCCGCCGGGTCTCGGAGACTGCGAGTCCCTGAGAGAGACCACCAGTCTCTAGTGCGTCTCGGAGAGGGCGAGAACCGAGCGAGACCTCCAGGTGCTGTTGGATCTCGGAGAGCGAACTAGACCGAGCATGGCGCCAACAAGTGACGTGTGTAGACGCGGAGCACCAATTGAAATGGAATCTCTCGCAGACAGAGCTTGCTGGAGCACGGGCCTGGAATTAAGAAGCCCCTAACTGAGATGGGCCGGCTTGCACTTGCAAAGGCGTGACTGTGAAACGGGGGTTCATGTCAAAACCATGTCTCGTGGAAAAAGTTCTAGGAATTTTAAAGATTTTTTGATTATTGCATGCATTTAGGCCAAGGTATGGGTAGTATACAACATACAAGCACTGTTTCCAGAGATGACGGTGTCGTTTAACCCCACGTGAAAATTTATTGGGCCAACGCTCCCCCCCCCCCCTCCCCCCCCTCCACGGCTGGTTGCAAATCCTACAGTTTTGCTTCCTGCTCCCTTGATGCCGATCCGAGTGTAGCACAAGTATTCGTTCTTCTGTCTCCACCTCTCCGCAACTATCAGGTCAACTTGTTTGTATATAATATTAAGTTTTTTTTTGGCGTATGATTTATTTAAAACATTAAGCGTAAGTGATAACTCAAATAGAGGCAAATGAAAACGTTAATAAAAATTACCCAAAGGCGAAATTTAAAGTTGTATATGTATTTAATAATATCACTCCAGCCCTTTTATTGTTTTATTTCTAGGCCTATTAATTATTTGCACGCAAAATTAAAGTTAGCTTTTAACTATGCCAAGTAAGTATTACTTCTAACGCGTGTTAATAAGTACACGCACTCATTTTGTTTTGTTTTTAAATTTAATTTTCTATGACCTTTTCCCGATGATCTCCATGACAACGGCTGTTGCATTGTCGATGGCTCCTAGCGAACTTTTCAACTCGTCAAACGTGCCAGCAATGCCGTTGCACTGCCTCGAAAACTTTGGACACCACCCACAGTGCCATTTAAAATAGTCAAATTTAGAAATCAAAAAACGAACACCAACCAAAGTAAAACATGCAAATATAGTGTTATTAATTAAAATAATTGTTTAATAGTGTAATGTTTAGTTTAAGTAATTCTATCATGTAATACAACAAGAAACCAAAACAAAAAAAAAACATTGAGCTAAGCTCACAAAACTATTACGAAAGTTATTTTAAAATTTTTCTTTCAGTGTAAATACAAAAACTCAAGTGTGTGTAGACCATGAACCAAAACAAATTACGGGCAAAACAGCACAGAGTGCTGGTGTGCAGAGATAAAATGTATAAAACCTGTAAAGAGTGCAAATATGTACAATTAATACTTTGAAATTGAAATTGAATTGCCTCGAACTGAAGGTTGGTTCGCGGATGATTTTGCTGCGGAGTCTGAATTATGTAACGTCTGCCAAATAACAACATCGAAGCGAGCATGATAACCGGCAAAGAAAAAAGGGAAAACGGTATTTATACTGCATTATATCTTTAATTTTCAACCGAAATGCCCTTAATTTCTAAACGACTGCTATTTAGAGTGAAGTTGATTTACAGTTTGACTGTCAACAAATTACGTCAGTTAAATGATTTATGCAATGCGGAATTTTGATTGAATACAGTTTTTTGAGCATACGTCATTGCTAGAGACCTGAAAAATTCGCGGATTCATTTCGTGAAATGCTACAATTCAAATAATTATACCTGAGTACTGCTTCTGCCATTGGTTCCCGGTTAATCTGGAGTAATCAGGGCCAATTAGAGACCCTCACTCATAGAAGAGTCGAATCACAGGCCACCCAGTCGAGACGACTCACAAGTCAACAGCCAATGAACTGTTGGTTTTGCCCGAGTGTGTAGAGGATAGTGGAGTCTATCCTGGAGGTCATTGAACCCGCGAATTTTTCCCGTCTCTAGTCATTGCAATGGCGTATGTCCAAAAAAACTGCATTATATCAACAAACTATCAAACACCGTTATACCTATATCTAAGATCATAATATATTCTTACCCGGGCAACGTCGGGTATTGCACTTAGGTATACCTAGTTGGTTAAATAAATGCTGCATGAAGGCCATTAGAAAACGTTTGAATCCAATATTTCTTTAGTTTATTTTAATTCTAAATATATTTTTTTCATGAGTTTATTTTTTGAATTTTCATTTAACTTGTGAAATTTGTGGGTGTTGAACAATATTTAGATATTCGGCAAGGTGAAAGCGTATGCTAATAAATGAATTCTAATCATACTGCAAAAATGAATTCGTTTGAACGGGCTATTGATTTTCCCCGAAAAAAAAAAATTCTGCTTCTCAGAAGTTTGGCTTCTTGTTACACCCTCCATTACTTTCTGTTTAAGGCCCCCGCCTACCCGGGCGCACATACGGTGTGCAGAGATTCAGGGAAAACAACGCGATTTCAAAACTACTCAAGGTATCCGAGTGGGGTCCGCTTACGAAAAGCATTTATGAGTTCGCTGAGGACCGGAAAGTACTTTTGGTTTTGGGTAAAGTTTTTAAACAGTATTTTTGGAAGAGTCAAAATGGCTAAAACGCATGTTTTCAGAGTAAATTTTAGGGGTAAAACAACTGGTATAGATTCTTGAAAGCACTTAAGGGACTTGCATTACACCTTTATCTTCATTTATCCGCCATATGATGTTATGGTCACCGCTCAGATCTCACAGTTATCCTGTGACGACGAGAAGACTGCGCGCCAGTCCAGAGGAGACACCGCGCTGGAAGCACCAGCGAGCAACGCGCTTATCATCCCGCCTCACTCACACACATACACCCCTGACGAGGCGGGCTCCTTAAGGGGATTGGTGCAGGACAAAAAACAGCCATTCGTCAGAATTTGTTGGAAATGAGCTTAAGTGTTTCATAAATGCTGGTTTATTACTACTGTATGGCCAGCCAGCACGTATATAAGCTAGCGGGTGAGATTTGGCAAGTTAGTGGCGAGAGAGCTTCTGTGAGGGGAGGTTGTCGAATGTTGCAGCTCTGAGGCCTGCCATCTAACGGGAATCTTTCGAAGGTCTTCCACAAAATCGCCTTTCTCTCTCTCTCTCTCTATCTCTCTCTCCAACACGGACACCCAACCAGCTCTTATCGCTTCCCATCTCGCCCTATCCTTCATTCTCGGATCAGGTAGCCGCCCTTCCCCGCGTAGACTTTCGTGTTACTCCAGGAAACCAAGACAACCTGTGAACAATTTGTCCAAAGCTGAATTTTTGTACTGTGGTAGAGTTGACTATGCTTAATAACATACCGAAAGTTTACCGCTGTAGACCTTGTGCGTTATCACCGAAAATTTGCATTTAAGTCCTAGGTGACAGCAACTTGCATCAGTCCATTAAAATGCTACCCATTTATACAGTTTTTAATTTAGACTGTCCATAAACTTACCAAAATAATCTAGAAACTTTAATACACCCATTAATGTTAGAAAAAATTTAAATTTTTAATATATATGATATAAAGCGATTAATTCACGACATATTTTTTTTTATCTTTGCCACCCAGATAAAAATACGATTTACACCGATTTGAAGAGCCCAATGCGAAAAAATGTCTAAATAAATGTTTTTAACTATACTTTTAGCTTTAATATAGTATATTTATAAAGAGTCTAGCATAATTAGTTGCCTCATTAAAGCTGCCCGAGCGTTGCAGTGTACTGCGGCCGTACTGATCTTTCACGGCCGGCGGGCTTTGAAACACGCTGCGTACTGCGACACTCAATAAACTTGGTCTTATTCATGGATTACTTAAAATATATTTAATGCATATGATAGGGTGTATTCATGTTACATCTATTGAGATATACATATTATTTTTTTATATATGAATGATTTTTGATACAATAAAATTAACAATAAACAATTTCTGCTTGGAACTTGTAAATCAAAATTCTAGAGGACCTCTGGTTTTATATATGTGTGTTCGTATTTTGTTACAAAAATTTTATTATTAAAAATTATTTTAATACCAAAAAATATAATTATTTTTTATTTCTAATACATTATATTATTTTAGATCAGAACTGTGCAAAATTTTAATGTAGCCTATATTATAAAATATATATATTTAATTGTATGAAATTATTTTACTATATAACAATTGAAGAAAACGATACACCGTTAATGTGCTTATTGAGTTTTGTCACTTTTATAACATAATTCGGATGATAATATTATTTTTTTCCAGAAAATAAATAATACATAAGTTGTGTTGTAAAATGTATTGATAGAATTACATATTTAGTAATTTTTTTTCTAAGTTAATTCATTGGAGTGCTGCGCCTAGCTTACTTCGTTGAATTGCTAGTGGCAAAGAGCGGTGGTGGATGTTTTTGCAAGAGTTTGACCGTATTTTATGACCCCAGCTGTGAGAGGGTGTTCGTCCCAGAAATCCTAACGGTCAAGGAAAATAGCCTTTCTCTGTAGTCACGTACGGGTCTGCTACTCGCGCAATATCGTCAGTTTATCACAACTTTCCGGGAAGTTCTATTGTTGTTATTTATTTATAATTTATAAATTAAAGAGTCGATCATACTAACATTTTTACCTAAGCAAATTGCATCCTGGAAGATTTTTATCTACGTTTGCAGCAAAAATCACTTGCAGTTAGGAAACTTTTATTCTTTCAGAGTAAAATTCAGTCTGGAATTACCATACATTAAAAACCTTAGTTTTCTGGAGCAAAAAACGTCCCAGCACGAGCGACTTTAACACTGCTGCACCACACACTACGCAGCTTGAAATACATCAGTGGTCAGACTATTGTACCAGACACTCAAAATATACACATTTAAACCATAAAAAAAAAAAAAAAAAAAAAAAACACAGACATTATTTATGAAGTGATTTTGACGTTACGCTCAACATATTTATGTAACATGTAGTCAAATTTCTATAAAAAAATATTTTTTTTTCTTACCTTTTATGATTAAAATTACCAATTTAATAATAGGACGTTTTAACTTTGAGGTGTTTATCACAGTTACCATGTAGGACTTTATTTTATATTACTTTGGTGCCATAATGAGAACCGACTTAAAAAAGTATTAAAGTTATTAAATTTACGAAACATTTTTGTGGATCATTGTAGAAATTATCATTAAGGACTCAACTGCTCATTTATTGGTGTGATCACAAGGTTTCATCTGTAAACTTTTGACGTGTTACTAAGAAATGTTCATTCTACTACTGTACAAAATTTTTCCTTTGGGATAATTTTCCATGTATTAAAAATTTTTGTTTCTTAACAGCGAAATTCGTCTCGACCCGAACCTACTTCGACAACCTCGCAGTAGTATACACTACGCGGCTCGGATCGCTTTAGTGGTCAGACTAATTGTATGAGACACTTAAAAAATATACCAATTTAAAGATGAATAAATGTGCAACAACGATTACTTTAAGCGATTTCCACGTTGGGCTCTTTAAGTTTATGTAAGATGTATTTATATTTCCTTAAAATTGAATGAAAGTGAATTCGTTAACTTTAATGATTTAAAAGGTCTATTTTATAGAAACATGTTAAACTTCGTGCTTTTTATCACTATCCTCAGATAGGGCAATGTTTCTAGATTATTTTGGGTTCCATACTGAGGTCTACTCCATAAACTGCATTTGCAATATCCATTATTGTGGATCGTTGCAAAAAAATTTAATTTTGGACTTAACTACTCGTTTTCGGTGTGACACACAAGGTTTGCGGCAGTACTTACACTTTTGACGTGTTACTAAGAAATGTTCATTCTACTACTGTACAAATTTCGGCTTTGGGATAATTTTCTATGTATTAAAAACCTTTGTTTCTTCACAGCGAAATTCGTCCCGACCCGAGCCTACTTCTGCAACCTCGCAGTAGTATACACTACGCGGCTCGGATCGCTTTAGTGGTCAGATACATTGTACCAGGCTCTCAACAAATAAACTAATTTAAAATTTAAGAACTAAATCGTGATCGTAAATTGGCCGCCATGGTGATTTGCGAATTTATGGAGAAATAAAAGCAGTTAAAATCTTATGTAGTTTCCAAGAGACATTATTACATCACCAATCATCTTAAGTAACAGGTTTACAAAATTTCAACATATTCATTAACTAGTCAGTTTTTTTTCAAATGTGTTAGTATTAACAATCTGGACCATATCTAGTCGGTGAGGTCTGTATTGTTACAGACTATCTGTATTCCGGTATTTGGATTTTGAAGCTACTTAATGATTCGCTTTCAATGTCTATTAAAATATACCTAATGCTAATTGCAGGAATATTTCTACTCGATTTCAAAATTATAATTCCTGAACATTTGTAGCGGACACATTTCAATGTAACACTCACTGATTTTCGAGTTGTGTTGAGGTTTCGCATGCCACTTCGTGTACACGAGATGGCCCCTGCTCTGGTAACAATGAGTAGGGACACCTGTATTTCGCGAATACATTTCGTGTCAAGGTATTTCACAAAATACTGTAGATTTTATAAGAGGAAAGGCAAATTGTGAGGGTGCAGCAGTACTGTGACCACATTCTCATTGGCCTCGTCAAGAGCGGGACGACACCTCTCACCGCTCTCAGCCAATAACCACAGGAGAAAAGCTACAGCATTTTGTGAAATACCTTGACACGAAATGTATTCTCGAAATACAGGTGTCCCTAACAATGAGTCATCACAACCGGTGCCGTCTGTACGAGCGTCTTCACAAGTTATGCTGAAATATGTTCTTAAATATTAATTCAAGTGAATTCTTAAAATCCTACACACCTTATCTTAAGTGTCGTAAATGAATCGTTATATTTTGTAAATCCATATAATATAGGAGCCACCATGGCGCGAAGCGATGGACGCGATACGAATAATATTTTTTTTTACCAACCACTACATCAGTAAATATTTGTGGTTTCCATTCGCTATGAATTCAAGCATGTAACATTTGTACTGCTTCTTCAATTCGGCCAAAAGTCAAGTAGCCAATGAGCAGGTGACATTTTTCGAGTCCGTAGAGGATTGACTATCGTACAGGTCATTGGCAACACGCCCTTACGCGCATGGTTAATACCCGCATGAGTAGAGCAGAGGTGCCCACCTCCCCCCCCCCCCAAACACTATGACTCACCCCCCCCGTAAACTAATTATGCCCCCCCCCCCCCGAATTTGTTATGCCATTTTCTAAATGATTTACTCAATTATTTTATAATATTATACTTTTTTAGTATTATATTTTATCACATTTTGCATTAATTAAAACTGATTTTCTAATAATAATTTTGGTAATATCAGGTAATATTTCCATCCTGAACCGACAGATACCAAACTGCTTTTGTTGAGGAAAGTGCGGGGTTGCCAATTTGATTTACAAGACCCCTTTCATTTATCAAAGCACCAGAATCGTATTTTCACATTAGAAGCTATAATTATGTAAATAATATATACATTTTTCTCGTCTTTTAACCACCCCCCCCCCCCCTTAAAAATTTTAATGACGCAGTCTGCGTCGATACCCCCCCTTGTGGGCACCCCTGAGTAGAGTGTAAAGGCGTAAGCATGATACACATCTGGTCCTCATCTAACCGCGCACACTTAGATTTTAACTCAGGATAGGGTGAAAAATGTTTACTAATTTTGCAGTCCTAACAGTCACCAACGAAACGCCAGCAAAATAAATAAATAAGGCCACGAATATTGTTCGTGAATGAAGGCGAAGCTGATACTTTGGAAACGTTACCAGCATATATTAAATAATGTTTAACTATTATTTACGTAGCTTACTTCTTAAAACTGCATTCATGTAAACTGATTTTGTGTGAGACTATGTTGAGTGTTTTCTGCTACACTTATTTTTCTGAAAAAAAGTATATTGTGGCTTAATAAACTTGTTAATGATGCCTGTCATAAAAAAAAATTCAAACGTAATCATACGGATACATGTTGAGTATAGTTTATGAATGGTTCACGCATTGCTGAAAAAAAAAAAGCATGTTTACAATTTTACACATCTTTATGTTGTCGCATCGCGTCCATCGCGTTGTACATACGCAACTCTGAAAAATAAATGTATGGTAAAAAAGCTATAATAAAATAATCTCTTATCTTTCTTTATTCTTTTTTCTAAGCGCTCTAATGGCTTTCGATAGTTTTGTTCTTTTGTGTACTATGCTTGGTGGAGGTTTCTTCGGCATTTTATTCCTGAATAAATCTCACGCTTACAACAAAAAACATCTAGCTAAATCACTGTGCTAAATAATAACAGAGAATAACCATTCAATTATACGCCGAGCTAGACCAAACACGTTCTCTTATCTACTGAAAATGAGTACGTTGACCTTCATATCAGTTTCGCGCGAAATCCCGTCTCCCCTTCGTAAACAGCAGACAGCTGAGGTAGGGTGGGAACGAGAGAAAACACTGGCTGCAAACAGTTCGGGAAACTGTCGCAAGGTGTCACTACTGTCCAGCGCGCTCCATAATTTCTCGTATCCGAGCTTGCACGCTGCTCAAACTTCTACAGCTACGTTTTTACTTTAGGTCCGACTGCAATAAGCTAAAGACTAAAATAAAGTCAATCATTCAGCCGACAGATATATTGGCGTTTGAATTACAAATGAAAACGCGAATGTTATTAAATTCGCAAATGAATATCACGCAATTTCGTAGCAGCTCATTTATTAAAATTCAAATTGTAAATACGTTAAATTAATAATTATTACAGATAAAATAATGGTCACAGTCATATCTCCCGTGTCTGAAAATTTATCTGCGGAAGTTTTACCACTGAATTCTTTATAGTTTATTAATAAAGCTTGAATTTAAAAAATTCCCGAAAATCAGCAATAACTTAATTAAAATAAAAAAATTAAAAAAATAATTTTACACCAGAATGGTTCAAATCTTCTCTAGTAGCTGAATCATTAACAAATATATTGTTTTTTTTAATACGATGCTGGTGCACCAATCCCCTTAAGAGGCCACTCCAGTGTTTCAGGGGCACTACAGAACCCGCGTTAATCTCATAAGATTCAATGCTATTTTCATTTTGCTTATAACTTATTAACTAATATATGTTTCGAAATGATGCTTGCTTGATATGTAAGACAACGATGCTCTTATCAAAGTCCCTTTCTTCAAAAATGTGCATAAATTATGGTTCATACCTAGACAATACACTTATGCATATTAGTAAAGATTAGTATAAAACTATAATTTATGCACGTTTTTGAAGAAAGGGGCTTTGATAAGAGCATCGTTGTCTTACATATCAAGCAAGCATCATTTCGAAATATATATTAGTTAATAAGTTATAAGCAAAATGAAAATAGCATTGAATCTTATGAGGTTAACGCGGGTTGCGTAGTGCCCCTGAAACACTGGAGTGGCCTCTTAAGAGCACATTTTTGAAACGGGAACCGGAAAAAGAAAATTAAGTATCACGAGTGTTCTTCTTCTGCGCTACCAAAGGACACTTTGGGACAAAAAGTTCAAGTTTACCAATGTATTCGTACTAGGGGGATTTGGGCCATCACCCCTATTACCCAAGATTAGAGACCCGTGAATTTCGCGGATTCATTTCGTGTTATGCTAAAATTCAAATAATTATACCTTAGCGCTCCTTCTGTCATTGGTTCTCTGTTAATCTGGAACTCTGAGGGCCAATTAGAGACCCTCACTCATAGAAGTGTCGAATCACAGGCCACCCAGTCGAGACGACTCACAAGTCAACAGTCAATGAACAGTTGGCATTTGCCCGAGTGTGTAGAGGATATTGGAGTCTATCCTGGAGGTCAGTGAATCCGCGAAATTCACGGGTCTCTACCCATGATGTCAGAGGTCACGTGCGCCAATCAGCGATCAGTGTCCGACGGACACAGTCTGAGACATCGTAATTGTAAACGGGCTTTAAGGCGGTGGTGTCCTAGATTTTGTTTATAATATCGTGATTTTGCACATGATTTTAAACAACGTATACTATAACTAGAGACCGGAAAAATTCGCGATTTCATTTCGCGATAGGCTAAAATACAAATAGTTATACCTCAGTGCTGCCTCTGCTATTGGCTCACAACTCATCTGGATGACTCTGGGCCAATAAGAAACACCCAACCTAAGGCTTCATCGAATCACAGGCTGCTAAGTTGGGACGTCTCACAAGACAGCAGCCAATGAGTGGGTGACATTTGACCGAGTGTACCTAGAACTATGGAGTTCATCCTACAGGTCATTGAACCCGTGAATTTTTCCGGTCCCTAACTATAACTATTGTTAATTGTTTATAAAATGTTTTATAAATATAATAAGTATTTATTCTGTTTTTTTAGAATCTTAAAGACCAATTTTTATGTCAACCCCAGCATGAACCAAGAGCACGTAAACGTGTTTCGATTGTTTGTAGCTTTTGACATGTAATTACTTAGTTTTGTTTGCGTGTATCAATCATAAATCAATAAAAATATGGATTTCCCATAATTCTGAAAAACTCAGGTTTTTAGGTTTGTCTACCAAATGCATTTAAGAATATATCGAGTTAGGAAAGACTTCCGTTACCGGAATTTGTTTCTTTTCGCACTTTTATTTTCAAGAGAGAGAAAATGGCTTAACCCTTTTCTGTCTATTCGTCCACTGAAGTAGACAATTTATATCTCAATGATACACGCAGTTCATCAAACCTTCGATGTGTGGGTTAAGATGTCTACCTACATTCTAGTGGACATCATAGCTATGAAATAACTAAATTTTATTTCAGTTTTATTAATTATTATAAAATAATTATAGGCCTACATTAATATTATAATTATAGCGAAAGATTCTTAACCACACACACAAAAAAATAGTTTAGTTACAAAAAAAATTAGAATTAGGTAGGTATAGGTCTTAGGAATTGACGAAGTGTGTTTCCTGAAAATTTTTTTAAGTAACTTCATACCTATGAAATTCTCAGCAGAGATGACTGAAAGCATAATCGATACGAACTAATACGAATTTCTATGCCAAAAAATTGGTTGTCTGTAAAGTCGGTTTACGGACGATAGCTTAACGTGACAACGTCATAACAAAACATTGATGAAATTATTGCATGAATAAAATTGAATCATTTTTATTGAATTATCACTATTTTGTATGGATACAAAGAACGAGTGAAATTAAATGTAAAATTTAATTTATACATTTACTTTTATTTGCACTAATTAATTCAAATATGTTTATTACTTTAACGAAGAGATTATTTTAACTATAACTTTTATACATGTTTGCTATTTAACTTCTTCCAATCTGTGTTATTGTGTTAAGGATAGGACTATGATAGGAAAATGGGAGTGTTTCAAGTTTAATGTGCCTCGAAAAAGTCAAATCGATGGTCCAATCGAGTGGAAGAGAGATGCGGCGCAAGTATACAATGAGCGTAACGGGTCAAAGCGAAACGGGACAATGTGCGTAACGGGGCACTTTTTCGTGCGTGCAGCCACCGTTCATCGATTTATTAGACGTTGTCACGTCAAAAAAATTTTAGTCACTTCTCGAAGTGTTGCAGTTTCCCCGTGTAGAGAGAGGAGAGTAGTACAGTTCGCAGCATTGCGCTTAGAGGTGACACAGCAATTAACATCGCGCCTCGCTAGCACAGATACACCCCCGACCTGGCAGGGTGGGGTCTTTGGATATATATACTGTATAGAAGTCGCGAGTGGATAGGATTTACTCTACGTTTTTCAGGAGCGTATGATGAGCAGCTTGGGAACTTCACCGCTGCAGTGCGCTGCTGTAACGCCCTGTATCGTCTTAGTTGTTAGTTACACGTTAGAGCGCAGCACTGTCGCCCGCTGTCATTCCCCCGCACCACCCCACCCATCATTCACTGCAGCTCAAGGTCGTTCAACGGGAGGGGGAAGGGGTGTTTGAAGAGTTCGACACTTGCCCGCTAGGGACCACCACAATTCGATGTCCTAGAGATGGTGGCGATTGCGGCGGTGAATTAACCAACTACCTCAGAACCGTATTAGAAATGTTAACCTGGGCTGGCGACTGCTATACAGTATATATATTCAAAGGTGGGGTTGAACAACGAAAGCACATCTGTTAATGGGGAGGGGAACCGACCAAATTACTTCCCCCCCCCCCCAGAGCCCTTGGCGGGGGACGACCCCAAACCAATGCAGACTCCAACCTCTGACCGCGGTGTAGCCAGTCGCTGAACATCCTCTGGAACTTACCAAACAATACGATACATCTTTTACATTTTTTCAACGTGAAAAATATTTTTTTTTGTGTACTTTTACAAGAATAGTTAGGGACTGGAAAAATTCGCGGTTTCAATGACCCCTAGGATAGACTTCAAGATCCCCAACATACTCGGGCAAATTTGCGTTTACTCATTGGCTACTAACTTGTGAGACCTGTCAGTTGGGATGCTTCCGATTCGAGACTACTTTGGTTAAAGGTATTTCACTGGCTCAAAGTCCTTCGGAAAAAAAAAACGGTGAGCCAATCGCAGGAGCAATATGAAGTTGCATGTGTTTGGATTCTAGCATTACGGGAAATGAATCCGCATATTTTTCCGGTCTTTAAGGATAGTCCTTGTAAACTCAGTTGCCAACGATATCACCTGTAAAACTGCAAGACAGCTTTGTACCACTTGCAATTTTACAAAGCTCTGCCTTTCAAGTTACAAGTGATATCGCTGGCAACTGAGTTTACAAGGATTTTCCTTGTAAAAGTATGACTTTTTTTATATACAGTGTTAGGATAACGTCAAATGTCTTGTGGTAAATTTCCAATGCAATTATATAAGTAATATATTTCATGGCATGAAATAACATTTATATTTTTGGCGAGCCTAAATGTGTTCGTCTGTGCTGCCGTAGTTGTGTTGTCAGAGTACCTGCTTGATTTCATTGCTACGTTCGCATTGTGCTTCGCTCTATTGTTGGGTGTGTAGTTTAGATTGTCTGTTAAGTATCATCGTTGGGATCCTGCGCGTGCAGTTGTGTTGATCAAAGTTATTGTGCGTCTGTGTGTACTGCTTTTGTTGCAACTGTTCCGTAGTTGTCAGACGGGTCGTTACCACAACGCCGAAATACCACAACGCCGAACGTACAATAACGCCGAATACCAAATTGACGGCAACGTCGACAACTAGAAAACTGCTGTGTACCACAACGCCGAAATACAGTAACGACGAAAAATGTACCACAACCTAACCTAACCTAGGCTAGCCTAACCTAACCTATCCTAGCCTAACCTAACCTAACCTTACCTAACCTTTGTGGCAGTCCTGCAATGACATTTTTCGGCGTTAATGTATTTAGGCGTTGTGGTAATTCGGCGTTGTGGATAGCAGTTTTATAGCTGTCGGCGTTGTAGTCAATTTGGCATTCGGCGTTATTGTACGTTCGGCGTTGTGGTATTTCGGCGTTGTGGTGCGTCCCCTTGTCAGACCACCGTTCGTCTGAACTGTGACTTTGTTCTGACCGTATTTCCTTCCACGGATTTCTCCGCGCTGTCTGCGCATTTGTCATCGGTGTGTGTTTGTGTATTCGTCTTTCTTTGTCAGTTCTTCGGGGGTTTCCTCTACGACATACAGTGCAATATAACAACGGCGTGTCCAAAATAATGATAATAATTAGAGACCGGAAAAATTCGCGGATTCAATTACCTCTAGGATAACCTCCATTATCATCTGCATTTTTCAAGCAAACACGTGTGCTCATTGGGTGCTAACTTGTAAGGCGTCTCCACTAGGTAGCTTGTGATTCTATGATTCTTTGGTCGAAAATCTCTCATTGGCCCAGAGAGCTCAAGTTAAACTTCGAACCAATAGCAAAACCAGCAGAATTGTACAAGTGTTTGGATTTCAGCCTATCACTAGAGACCTGTAAAATTCGCGGATTCATTTCGCGATAGGATAGAGTCCAAACACTTTTGACATTATTTTGCTTCAGTGATTGGGCCACATTTTATCTGAATGACTCTGGGCCAATGAAAAATCTTTAACAGAAGAATTAGCGAATCACGATCATTCCAGTCAATAGGTGTTTCGAGTCGGTAACCAATCAGCAGATGTAATTTGCACGAGTGTATAGAGGATCATGGAGTCTATCCTTTAGGGATTTGAAATAGCGAATTTTACAGGTATCTAATGATCAGTGTGATGAATATAACATTCCTATAATCTCAAACATGTTCCAAGCAGGCTGGAGATGATCGCAAGAACACATACTGCAAGCTCACGAGCCCTCCCCGTCACAGTCTGGTTCTAAGTCGTCTGAGATGCGACAATAGGTCTGGCGCGGCTGCAGAGGGGAGGTGTGATTATGTTTGCTTAAATACTTGAATTCACGTGTTAAAAAAACTTCTCTTCCGCCAAAAGTTGTATGAAACCGTCAAGGTCCAGTATTTGAGACCATGGATTCAGCACGACAGTCCTCCCTCGAGCAGTCTTCCTACAGCCTCCGTATACACCCTCCAGAACTGTTCGGTCACACTGCAAAAAAAAGAAGGGGTGGGGGTGTCTGTAAAGTCGGTTTACGGACGATAATTTTACGTGATAACATCATAAGAAAACATTGATGAAAAATTGCATACATTTTTAATTTTAAAATATTATTTACAGTTTTTGTCAATTTTATTTAAATAATTTGTTTAAATATAATCACGAACAATTAGTTATACTTATAAATAAACTGAAATCAAATCAATGTCAATAAATTGTTAATTTGAAATGATAAATTGGACAAACAAATCAAATTTTGAAGTTATACTTCTAATGCGACTTCCAACAAGGTTGCGTTTAACGTTTAACGCTACCATGGAGGGGGTATGAAAGCACTGTCTGTTTGTACGCGGTGTTCTACAAAACTACTATACGAATTTTAATGGGGTTTTCAAGTTAACTTGAGCGTAGCAGAGAAAGAAATATAAGCTTTATTTCATCAAAATCGGCTCAAGGAAAGAAAAGAAATCTTAATTTTATGACATACAATATAATCATTAAAAAAACCATTAAGTTTTGCTATTGTAAGGAACTAAGTAGAGAGTAGGCCTAAGAAAAAAATTAAAGATCCTGTCAGTTTGTAGTGTCGCCATATTTGTTTCAATTTTCAATACCCTTTTTGTATATTACAATTTAAATTGCAGAAAAAAATCATGTTTCATAGACACATAAATAGTGAGTGTGTGTCATTTCTCTATGTCCACGAGGTCTCGCCGCGTCAATTTTCTCCTTGGAGCGAACCCGTCCGCTTAATTAAATAAACAGCTTTTATCGTTGAATGATTTCATGATTTATTTCATGAAAATCTGCTCTCATAAAAAAGTTAGTTTTATAGACATTCAATAGGTCTCTCTCTCTCTCTCTCTCTCTCTCTCTCTCTCTCTCTGAAGATCAATCTATGAATCGTTACAAATTTATTTCCTTTATTTTTTTAGTTTGATTTGATACAATATGATTTCACTAAAAATCAATTACTACCCCTTCCTATTTTCATTTCCACATTACGAAGTTTCACTTCTTCCGCGCGGAGGGACTCCACGCACTATTTTTGCATGCAATTAAAAACTATTTTTTAATGATGCCAAAGAAGTATAACTTCTCACGCGCGTACCTAAGTACACGCACACGTTTTTATTTAAATTGCTGCTTTTAAAAAGTCCGCCTTAACCTGTTTGATATTATAGAATATTTTCTCGCACGGTGGTTGGCCGGTTCTTGCACGCTCGGCTAAGGCGGGACGTGACAATGAGTCATGCTTTTTCGTGCGTGCAGCCAGCGTTCATCGATTTATAAGACGTTATCACGTCTTTATTTTTGTACTTTGACAAGGGAAATCCTTGGAAACGCAGTTGCCAACGAAATCACTTGTAAAACTGCAAACTGCATTTTTTTTCCATACAAACTTGACATGTGTATTTCATGTATTTAATAACAGACACACATTTGTGTGTGGTTCAACGAATTATTTCAAATAATTGACTTACGAACAAATTATTAAAACAATTACTTAAATTAAAAACCAAAATTAAAAAAAAATGTTCAGTATTCTTTTCTGAAGCCAAACCATTGCTTAAATTTCTGTGTGTAAACGTTGGAGTTCTGAAAGTCCGCTATTTACCGGGATTTTTAGTATGATAATCAAATTAAAAAAATTGGTTGTCTGTAAAGTCGGTTTACGGACAATAGTTTAACGTGACAACGTCATAACAAAACATTGATGAAATGATTGCATACTTTTATGAATAAAATTGAATCATTTTTATTGAATTATCACTATTTTGTATGGATCCAAATAACGAGTGAAATGAAATCTACAATTTAATTGATAAATTTACTTTTATTTCCACTCATTAATTAAAATATGTTTATTACTTTAACGAAGAGATTATTTTAACTATAACTTTTATATATGTTTCCTATTTAACTTCTTCCAATCTGTGTTATTCTGTTAAGGATAGAACGATGATAGGAAAAGTAGGAAACGAATGGGAGCGTTTCAAGTTTAATGTGCCTCGAAAAAGTCAAATCGATGGTCGTTCCAATCGAGTGGAAGAGAGATAGATGCGGCGCAAGCGTACAATGAGCGTAACGGGACACAGCATAACGGGACAATGTGCGTAACGGGACACTTTTTCGTGCGTGCAGCCAGCGTTCATCGATATATTACACGTTGTCACGTCAAAAAAAATTATACTCGTTGAAAATGTTAAGGGTCAAAACGCACCCCCTCCTTCACGACTCGAATGACACCGACCTCCCACAGGTCCAGACAGTCGCAGACATCCTACATCGGGCAAGCACGGAATGTCTGACAGATTGTTCCGACCTTACGGCCGGCGTTCTCACGTTCTCCTCCCACATATGCGCCCTAATAGGGTAGGGTGGGAGTAACATTCCAGTTCGCTTTATAAACATTCCTGAGCTTTTAGAACTGCTAGGGATCGCTACCTGTTGTTGAACGGGAGGGTGTTAGGGCTTCGGCACCGACCAGCGGCTGGGGCCACCAACCCAGCATAGTCACCGCCTCAGCCCTGTATCTCGCTCAGCTGACCAGACAGTTGGCTGTGTCAATTTTTTTTTCTTTTCCTAACCTAAATTAAAACTAAGTGTATTTTGGAGGGGCTTGGGTTAGGGATGGACTCTAAGTGCGTCTCAGGCCGAAGCCTAGACGCTCTAATCATGCGGGGTTTAAGCCATGCAGGAGAGGAAGCATGTATCATGTGCTAGGAGGGGGATTGGTCAGCCATGACTAACTCCCCTCACTGACTATTCCAGACTATAAACTAGATAAGTTGGGCCCCAGGTTAAAACCTGCACAGACACAGGGAAAACCCTGGGCACTTACATGCGGGATGGCCACGGGAATAGAAGGATGGCTCAGGAAGAAGAGTTCCTGAGCCCTGAGACATCACCAGCACTGCTGGCGCCTGCGCCGACCGCGCGCGCACGACGTCCTGTGCGGTTGTCGGGAGGGCGTACAGCAGGCCGCGGACCGCGAGAAGGGTCCCTCCTTGTCCTTGGGGCGCGCCCCTCCCGAGCCGAGGGCTTCCAGGAAGCCGGCGCCCTTCCGAGGCCCGCGCACACTCGCAACAACTGCACTCGGACACTGGCCGCTGACACGGGCCGCGGACGCACCACAACGCCGAAAAATGTCATTGCAGGACTGCCACAAAGGTTAGGTTAGGTTAGACTAGGTTAGGTTAGACTAGGTTAGGTTAGGTTAGGCTAGGTTGGACTAGGTTAGACTAGGTTAAATTAGGTTAGGTTATATTACGCTAGGTTAGGTTAGGTAAGGTTAGGTTTGATTGTGGTATTTCGGCGTTAAGGTACATTTAAGAAACACACACAAATTCATTCAGTTGTTATTTCGGCGTTGTGGTACACAGCAGTTTTCTAGCTGTCGGCGTTGTGTGGTAAATGTTGACATTCAGCGTTATGGTATTTCGGCGTTGTGGTCAATTTTGACATTCTGCGTTATGGTTTTTCGGCGTTGTGGTACACAGCAGTTTTCTAGCTGTCGGCGTTGTGGTCAATTTTGACATTCGGCGTTACCTATGGTATTTCGGCGTTGTGGTACACAGCAGTTTTCTAGCTGTCGGCGTTGTGGTCAATTTTGACATTCGGCGTTACCTATGGTATTTCGGCGTTGTGGTACACAGCAGTTTTCTAGCTGTCGGCGTTGTGGTCAATTTTGACATTCGGCGTTACCTATGGTATTTCGGCGTTGTGGTACACAGCAGTTTTCTAGCTGTCGGCGTTGTGGTCAATTTTGACATTCGGCGTTACCTATGGTATTTCGGCGTTGTGGTACACAGCAGTTTTCTAGCTGTCGGCGTTGTGGTCAATTTTTACATTCTGCGTTATGGTATTTCGGCGTTGTGGTAACGACCCGTGGGCGACGGTCCGGATGAACATTTCTGTCTCCAATCCGTGTCCTCTGATAGCACACAAGAATCAACACTCGCGATATTTGCTCTTTTCCCGGATTTACCTGTTTCAAAAGGTGAACGGAAAATAACGGACCTTTGGCTTACAGAATATAAAAAAGTATATATTATTGAACTCCCGAAAATATTTCACTAGTTGACTAAATATTCAAAACCTAGCTGCGTACACATTTTACAAAGCAGGAAAATAGTAAACGAAAACAATCGAAAAAAAAAAAAACATAATTTTTGGCGCTCTATATTTACTTACTGCGCTTTAGAAATCAGTATATTCGGACATCGGACATAGCAATTGTAGACTGGGCCGTTCTTCGTGCGACAATGTGACGTCATTCGCATTAGGATGATAATCACACGGACCGCCCACAATTTCGGACTATTGTAGACGTGCCTTCGACCAACCAATACTCGCCACAGGAGGTTTCACCAAGCCTTTTTAAGTTTTTCCAAATTTTAAAGTTCTTGTCTCACGCGCCATTTTTTTTGTGTAACATATTGGCTCTCCATATACGGAATTTTGTGGAAGTAAATACGTGAATGGAACGGAAGTCTCACCAAACGGAAATGTGTAACCACGGTGCCGCCATCTGTGGCGGATGGAGCGAACCAAATTTCACAAAGCCAAAGGAAAACTTTATAGTATTAACTGTTTAATGTATTGTAATGAAATTGATTTTCGAAATCAGATCCAAAGCCGGGGTTTAGAATTTTTTCAATTTATTTTTGTCACTTTATATAGTTTAAAATTTAGGTCTGCCAATCGAATGATTCGATAGTCGACGTAGCTAATCCGGCAACGAATTCTAGCGGCGGTTTGCGGGAACTACGTGTGATTCGCGTCCGGAAATGCAGTTGTAAAAACACAATTTGCGTATAGTATAAATTATCGCGCTCGGCATTATTTTAAAGAATTCTACGTTAAATTACGTGCCCAAGTTTCGCATTATTAAGGGTATTTGCAACACGAGAACATATTAATTTGCTCGTCACTGAGTTTTAGATGTCACTCATCTCTGGCGAGAATACTCGCTCACATGTTTTTATTTTATGTTATGCACAGAGAAAAAGGTTTGTTTGAATCAAACAAATATTTGTTTATATATGGCGAAACAAATATTTGTTTATTGAAGTTATACTTCTAATGCGACTTCCAACAAGGTTGCGTTAAACGTTCAACGCTCCTGGGGAGGGGGAATAGAAAGAGACAGAGCGAGAGTGAATGCGTGGAACTCGAACGCATGCGCGTATTATTACAGGCCAACGCAAGAGGGAAAGAGAAAGAAAGATACACAAAGGCAGAAAGTAGGAGAGAGAAAGAGAGTGAGTCGGTAGATCCCAAGCACATGCGCGTGGTATTCTTGCTATGCAGCGAAGTAAACAGTGTGGGCGTCATGAAAACCAAAGGGGGAACTACCATTGATGCAGTTTTTGCAAGAAATATTGAAAAAATAGAACTCAAACATTTCGTATCTTACTTTAGTTATCATTATCCCATTGAAAATGTTATATATTTGGATATTTATCCACTCGAAAATGATAATTAAAAGATGCGATCAATGGTGAATTGTAAGCAATGTTAATAAAGTTTGTCTTAAAGAAACAATATGATTTTACTAAAAATCAATTTCTACCCCTTCCTATTTTCATTTCCACATTACGAAGTTTCACTTCTTCCGCGCGGAGGGACTCCGCGCACTATTTTTTTTTATATATGGCGAAACAAATATTTACTTGGTGGAACAAAATATTTTGTTAGTTTAACCAAACTCGGTAAGTAACAAAAATAATTTGTTACACCTAACCAAATATACATTTGACTTGACAAAATCATTTTGTTGGGTCAACAGAATCTTTCCTACTAAAAAAAATATTTGTTTTCGAACTAACAAAATATATATTTGTTTCGCCATATATAAACAAATATTTTGTTGAGGCAAACAAACCTTTCTCTCAGTGTGGTCAAACGTTGATAATCACTGTCACTTGCGTGGCCTTTCAGTTGCTCGAATTTCACGTCTAGCAAGTACCTAGACTATCTGGTGAGGAAATTTGCTGGACGTAAAATTCGGACCGTAACCGAAAACGTCCACATCGTGCAACCTTAGTAACTTCTCGACTATTCGCCTCGAAGACGCGAATGAGGTGTGGTTTTATTAGCATGCGAGGTCGGCTCCTCAGCTCTTGCAAGCGAGCCCGGGGGGGGGGGGGGGGTTCAGATCAATCCACTAATGAAGCGACCGCCAAACAGCCATTGCTGACTGACTATCATCAGGGATATGATCATCACCAGCAGCGGACCCAGGGGGGACGAGTACCCGAACTTGGCATCGAACCCTCTAGGCCCGTGAAGGAGTCCCAGGTCGCTAACCTCCTGTCTTGTGCCTGTAGCTAAATAATAAGTTTTTTACGGGGATTGCGAAAATAACCGACTTTTGAAAAAATTCGCTGTGTAAGCTCGGTGACTACAAATAATAGCCTGAGTTATAATATAAATTTAATTTCGAGGAAAATGAATTTATTTTTGACGTGATAACGTCTAATAAATCGATGAACGCCGGCTGCACACACGAAAAAGTGTCCCGTTAAGCATATTGTTCCGTTTCGCTGTGTCGGGGTTACGCTCATTGTACGCTTGCGCGGCATCTATTAAAAATCTGATTACTAGTATAATTACAAGTATTTATTCTTTTATTATTAAAATAAAAATGATTCAATTTTATTCATAAAAGTATGCAATCTATTCCTCAATGTATTGTTATGACGTTGTCACGTTAAAACTATCGTCCGTAAACCGACTTTACAGACAACCAATTTTTTTTTTACGTTAAAATCGTGTGTTGTCCAGCCCTCCTTGGTTTCGGGGGGGGGGGGGGGAAGGGGTTTTATCTGGTTGATTATTATAATAATATTATTATTATTTTAGCGAGCGAGTTCGGATCGGGAAGAAGGGGGCGTGGCCATTGTGACCGAGGAAAAATCAGCGCTCGGACAGTTCCTGAGTAACGCCCGCGGGGGGGGGGGGGGATATTAATCAAAAAAATACTGTAACGGGCACGCTGGGCTGGCAACGAGATTCATAAATAAAGACACAAAACCACCGATCTCGGACAGCACAGAGACAAAACAGACGAACGTCAACGATGATAGATACTAACGTTCGGCAACACAAACGACAACGCACGTAGAGAGACACACACACACGAGCGAAACCAGCGATTTGACGGAAACCGATTCTCGAGGGACAAGACACCGCGGACGGACACGCAGCCCAAGACAAAAACAGTCGCGACGTTTCGGGAATTGAGATCTTTTCCCGTCGTCAGGCACGGACAGACTGACCAGCGCCTGAGGACGTTTACTTTATTTATTTATTTATTTTTTAAACTTTTGGTTTGTTTTCTGTGCGCTTGCATATTAATTTTTCGTCCTTTTTTTCTTTTTTGAGGTTTGTTTACTACATACGGTTTAACCAGCAATGTATGCCAAAAAAAAAAAATTGGTTGAGAACACCCAAGGACAGCCAGGAAATTCACAACCAAATCCATCACTTCCTTGGTCATGACTAGGTGGTCCTACACCCTCCTCTGCTGCTGGCACGACGGCACCAGTGGGCGCGTCGTTTACGAGAGCTGCCAATACGAGGCGAGCCCACCATCCGAGGCTTTATATCATCCTGAGCCAGCAAGAGGTACCTCTCGGGGTGACCAGCCCCGGGTACCATCGCAGAGGTAGCTGCTAGCTTCACCCGTTCGGGATTGCTCCCTACTTAGGTTACTAGTGGCGGGAACCGCGCAGAGGTAGCTACTTGCTAACTACGACTATGGCGAGTCATAGTCACTGTCCGCTCTGGCTCCCCAGCAAGTCGACGACTGCGCGGAAGTAGGCGGGCCACACTTTGGAGCGCGTCCTCCGCCAAGAGGCATACCTATGTTTACTTTAGGTCCCAACCTCGAACCTCCCAGCCCTCTAACCCCGTCCATCTTCCTCCTGGACCCATGCATCACCCACTGCCTTCGGGGACGCATCACAACGCCGAAATACCACAACGCCGAAATGCCAAATTGAACACAACGCCGACTGCTAGAAAACTGCTGTGTACCACAACGCCAAAATACCACAACGCCGAAATGCCAAATTGAACACAACGCCGACTGCTAGAAAACTGCTGTGTACCACAACGCCAAAATACCACAACGCCGAAATGCCAAATTGAACACAACGCCGACTGCTAGAAAACTGCTGTGTACCACAACGCCGAATTACCACAACGCCGAAATAAACTAACGCCGAAAAATGTCTTTGCAGGACTGCCACAAAGGTTATGTTAGGTTAGACTAGGTTAGGTAAGACTAGGTTAGGTTAGACTAGGTTAGGTTAGACTAGGCTAGGATAGGCTAGGTTGTTAGGTTAGGTTATATTACGCTAGGTTAGGTAAGGTTAGGTTAGGTTTGATTGTGGTATTTCGGCGTTAAGGTACCTACATTTAAGAAACAGCAGTTTTCTAGCTGTCGGCGTTGTGGTCAATTTTGACATTCGGCGTTATGGTATTTCGGCGTTGTGGTCACGACCCACTGCCTCTCTGTCCCACAGCCACTTCCTGCAACCTCGCCCCTCGGGATGCTGCAGGGGAAGCATCAGTGTACCCGGTGCTAGATCTTCCCTCCAAGAGCAGGTCTCGTCTGGCCGATGCGTCGCAGCTGAGGGCGCAGATGCGGACACAGCGCACACAGGGGTATTAGACTAATCTAGCGGGACAAAATTATTTATCGCTCTTAAACGTTTCGGAAATAATCAAGAATTCATAAAAAAAAACTTGTATGCATAAGTATGTATCTTCACTTCTAATTTCCAGCAATGCAATGTAGCAAAGGGCAAAAGCGAACACAAATGGCGAAAGAAAATGAAAGTTCTTGTAAGTAAAATTTATATAGGCTAATAATTACAGTGGTAAAATATATACATGTCTACTAATTAAATAAAAAAATAATTATAATTAGAGTTTAAAACTAAAAATATAAATATTAAATGAAAAAAAACCTCAACTCTCTTCACATATCATGATTTCTAATGTTTCCTTCATAAAAAAAAATCGTTTATTCTTGATCATTGTTCGCCTTGATGCAAGCAGGGAATCAGATGTTTATAACAGCCTATTTAAAATATCTGTATTACTGTCTACTCTATTAAATTTCCTTGCGAAATTTTGCCTGTGTGAATGAAATGCTTATTTTTGGCTTCTGCTGCCTCTTCAGACAATTGTCCTATAGGAAAAGGGCATTCTATATTATTATAGAACCATGGATCATTAGTTTATGCATGGTAGGCGTCATGTTATATATAACGTACAGTTCAACATAAAGTTCTACAGTCTAGTAAATTTATGAAATTTTTTCACATCTATTTTGTACCCGCTTGAAATACATTCAAGAATCACTTTTATTCTTTGAATGAAAGTAACATCCAGGCCTGTTATTTTAGCTGCCAACTCAGGATCTTCAAAAAATTGTTGACTTGTATTTCCGTCATTAGTGTTTCCGAATCCAGCTTTGGGAAAATCGACGCGGAGACTTGGCTTGCTTTTAAATTCGTCTTAAATTCTTTCTTTGTTCTTTCGTATTAAAAGTTTGTCTGCTTCAGATTTAGCGGGCAAATATTGCACGCCAAGTTTGTAAGCAATATGCAGTAAGCTTTCAAATAGCCGAATCCTGGCGTGTAAAATAGACAAACCGAATTTTAACGAATCTACATTAATCTCACTTGTTTTATTCAAATCGTTGAAATCTTTAGATTAGCTCTACATACCTATATAACATCGCATTGTATATTTTGTGCCTGTTGCCGCATTGCAAACTTTTGCGTCTATCATTGTTAGCATCATCTTGTTTTCTACAATATATGGTCTTCCACCAATTGTTTCTGTTGTTGGTTCCAATTGATTTGCCGCACTTTTCACATAACTGATTTCTTCCTTCGTTATGTCAACTGTCTCCTTTACAAAGCGTATACGGATAGGTCTACATTAGCGGGGTGACGATGAAGTTGCGTTCTGCAGCAATATTTTATTTTCCGTTCCATATAGGCATATTACACGCAGAGTCACAAAATAAATTTAAGAAATGTGTGAGTCGCATCCGCTATCATTTTCAAACTTTTGTTTGAACTAAGCCTGTTGTGAGCCATCACACCCCCATTTACAAATCATTCGTAAAGTATTTTCACTATCGTCAAGGGTTTTGAAAACTTCTTCCAAATGTAAAAGTAATCTTTCGGCTGTGTGTTTCACGACACCTTGTAAATTCACTTCGGCACAGGTTTAAGTTATGTTGAAAGATTCATCGGAAGGATAACAATGATTTTTATATTGCTGAAAAACTGGGTAGCAGGGAAGATTTCCTTTTGTTTGTCTGATTCTGTCATATTGCGTCCTTGACAAATCAGCATATACAAACATTGCTAATGTTTCCTTGGCTTGGCATGCGCCTTGTCACACACAATTGAATTCCTGTACTCCTTAACACGATTTTTACTTCCTGAAATGTCTTCAGTATATTTTACGCACATCTATTTCCTTGGACTCTCAATTCCATTTCAGCTGCATCGATAAATTTCTCAGGGCTATCAGACAAACGTATACCCTCAGTCTTGCGTCTTTTGCTTCTCTCACTAATGTCTTGAAAGGATTTTGTTGGTCTACCCGGTCTTCTTCTTGTCACTAATACAAATAATTTAAACACTCCACTCAAAACTTTTCATTGTTTTTCACAAATAAATCAATTCTGTATTTTGCTGTTACCCAGCGATTTTTCATTTCTGATCTCAATCTTGAAAAATTACGCTTTATTTCCATAAATTGTTCTTCGGTATATATAAGGTTTACGTGAAACCAAGTAATCTTCGATGTATTCTAATTGACCATTAAAATCGAGATGATTTTGTGATCTCATCAGGTCAAATATTTCCTTACGAGTCATCAAACTATCTCTAGAAGATACTGAAATAATAGAAATAAAATGTATCGGAAGTATAATTTTTTCACATTTTCATATTATAAATTTGAAATCACTTTACATGGAGGAGTAGGAATTAGTTGGAACCAATATAAACATTTTTAAAAAGTATCATTACTATATTTTAAGAACATATAAGCATCATAACCGGGAAATGCCTGGCACTAAAACAAAAAGGCTCCCAAAACTACAATTTTTGATAAACATAACTGAATTTAAAAGCCTTTTATTAAAAGTGAAAAAAAAAAGTGGTGTGTAAAATTATAATATTTGGACTAAAAAATCAAAGTTACTTACCAGGAGTTTCAGAATCCATAACCAGAATTTATCTTTTCACAACAGAACATCAAATAATAAATACTTAAATATTGAGTTTTAAAGCACGAACATCGAGTATACACAACCACTGTGAGCAATGCCTGAGTTCTGACTGACACTACCATCTGTAAAATGGGGTGGGTGAAACGAAAACAATGTGGTTAGGTCGCACAACTACCTGGCTTTTCTAGGAACTTTTTTTTACCTGAGTGCAATTCCGAGAATTCGACTTTTGGCCAGCTAAATTTAAGAAATACCCCATGTGCGGCGCGGCTGTCGAGTGGCTCACGTGACCACCTACGTCACTATGTCACTATGTCACTACGTCAGGGAGCGTTCAAGTATTACGTAACGAATTTGGGGGGGAGGGGGGGTCTTGTAAAACGTTACGATGCATTACAGGGGAGGGAGGGGGGTTTGACCTACGCGTTACGTCACTTTTTTTTTTTTTTTTTTTTTTTTTAAACCATTCAGAACGGTCGCGTAGAGACAGATTCTTTCACGCATTTTTGAAAACTTTTTTCCTTCAAAATTTCAAATGGCATAATAACTTAATTTTTTTTACCTTCACAAAATTGCTTCTGCTTGCTTTACAGGATTAGTGAATATTTTTTTTTAACTCCATATATATATATATATATATATATATCAACAGCTGTGATAGTTTTTCTCGTCACTCCAGTTTAAAACAAAAAAATACCGCTATTCGGATGGCTTCGTTATACTTCGGTTGTCAACGTAGACTCCAATCACCATATTAGAAATTATATAGGTATTGATATTCAAAATACACTGTTTTCTATGTGTGAGATTTTCTCTCATCACAACAGTAATGTTGTGGTACGAAAGACGATTGGTCTGAAAGGTTAATAAAAAAACTAGTGAATTAAAATCTCCCAAGTTGGCAACCCTTTTCGTTTATATTTTACGGGGGATTCCCGATTTAATTGTTCGTATTTTGTTCTCCCAAGATGGCAACCCTTTTCGTTTATGTGATCCAAACACTCGACCGACTGTATGAAAATTGACAACTACGATGTTTCGGCGGAATATAGAAACCCTGAAGATAGCTTGCAGGATTCAGCAGAACCTAATATGGCGTGGAATAGCGCTCACGTCCGTGAATCGCAATATTTCTTGCAAATTATTAAATGCGCGGATAAATCCTGCTGTTCCCACTTGAAGAGTGCGTTAAAATCTGTCTTTGCAGAAACTTTCCTGCCGACACCCTGCCCAATCCTTCAAACCGCAAACAAGCTCGTGGTACCTAGTCAGATAGACAAAGGATCATGCAAGTTTTCGCCACTTCTTGTGAGGTTGTCTGTTGATCTGTCGCCTGCTCTAGAAGGGTTCAAGCAGATGCCTTACGATTTCTTTTGCCCATCAGTACAATCCGACCTAAAGAACCGAGTATGTTCAACCTGTGGGGTTTATTTTACATCCCACAAGGGTGTGCAAATGCACAATCGTTACATGCATGGCAAGACTGCCCAAGACCTTCGTGAAAGTCGAGTACGGCCACAGCAACTTGCTGCAAGAAGGGCAAATGAGCTTCTCTGCATTGTGCGTCGCTGTGAAACATCGTCTGAGGATGCCGATTGGCTCGACGAAGACGAAGTTGATGCAAGCGGGTTAACAATTCCGGAACCCTGTTCGTCTGCTCTCCGGATGCCAGTAATGAAAGAATCTTAGTGGCTGACAAACCCATGGACAGAGGAGCAGTAAAACTCCAATTGAATTGTTTTTTTACAATCTACTTATTTTATGACTAATTTTATTTTAAATGTTTTTCGTTTTCGTTTTCGTTCAATCGTATTCTTAAATACGATTATATTTTGACAAATATATTTTATTGCAGTTAGTTTTATGTTTGTAATTGCATTGCCAAAGGTAAAAATAATTATTAGAAATAAAATTTGTTATTTGATTTGAATAGCTTTATTAGTAAAACGCTAAAATAGGAGAATGCATGAGAAGAACAATGGCGGATAAAGCAAAAAATGTGTAATGACAGAGCCAAGTCAGGAAAACGACGTAATTAAAAATGTATGATTGCTAAATGTATGATTGAGTAGTAAAAATTTATTAGGACAAAAAAAAAAACATTAGAAAGCTCTTGCTTTTAAAAACAAGACATTTCAAATGTTAATAAATAACATTAACGCGATTAAAACAATAACAAAGGTATTTTAGTGACTTATTCCGGTACGTTACGCCACATAATTGTGACTTTTAGGTAAAAATGGTCACTTGGAGTTACGTAACATTTTACTAGGGGGGGAGGGGGGTACAGAAAAACGTTACGGCGCGTTAGATGGGGGGGAGGGGGGGTCAAAAATATAAAAAAATTGCGTTACGTAATACTTGAACGCTCCCTCACTACGTCACTACGTCAGCGGCCGAGCTGACCTGCCTGGCCAGAGCCGACGCCATCAGCATCTGACGTCACCAACAACATCCGCCAATGAGAAGCGCGATCAGTAAAAAAAACCAACTGTAAAATCGCGCGAAAATAATATTTTCTTGGTAAACGTTTTAATTTAAAAATTTTATGAGTTATTCTTGGACACCATTTTATTGCATTTGTTTGACAATAGGTTACTTTGAAGAAAAAAAAAGAATGTTCTGAAATAAAAAAATAAAATAGAAGTACGCATGGAAATAATAACTCGTCTGGCTCAAATAAATTTAATTTACAAGAAATGTATCGAAAATCCGTACACCTATCCCTCACTTAGCACGTCTTCAGATTGTGCGGATTCCTTCAGCGCGGTGTGAATTTTACTGCCCCAGTCTTGAATAGCACGTCTGTAAATTTCAGTTAGCACGAAATCTCGGCAGGCAAAAAAAAAAAAGTCGAGCACGATGCCACGAAGTGTGTTTCAACTCCTGTAAACGACAGATGTTCCGTGGGATACAGTTAGCCTAACAAGGGGGGGAGGGGGAGATATGCGCGCGCAGGTCTGTCTGTCTACGCTATCGGCTGTTGTACAAACATCAGCTATGGCAAGTTAAATTGCGGGTATGGAGTGTAAAGGACCAAATGTTTTTACGTCCGCGCGTAGGCCGCCGTCCGTACCGTTGTTGCCTAGCCACAAACCGGGCCGTGAACTGTCTAGCCAGTGACAGGGAATTCACTCAAACAAAAGGACAACGTCTGCCCATTCAGCTGCCGGTAACTGTACGTGCTTGATCACTCATAATGCATCGTGTTCAAGTATTTGAGACAAAACTAGAAGTATTACGGCGCGCAGATTGTCATGAAGGCCACACTTATGTTGGTCGCACTTTAGTTTTAAGCAAGTCATCTGTGCGCACAATCGTACGAAATAAGGACTCTTACCAAAAGTTTATATACATAAGTCTGATGCTGTTAGTTGTACTAGCGGGAATATATTTGACATTAGATACCGGAGCAGAAATGAACAGATGATTCACATGGAAAAGGTTGTTAAATGAATGTTACAATGAAAAAAATAATGATTGGCTTGACAGGATTGGTGTGAACCAGGTGGTGATACGTGAATAAGCACTTAATTTTTTGTAAAATTAAAATGTAATCATCCGGACAGTAATGTCGGTTTCACTGTCAGTAAAGGATGGTTTGGAAAGGTACCTACGAGACGTGAGTTGTATGTCACGCCCGGGCGGGCAAGTCAGTCAACCGACCGACGATAAAGTACATAACCACGTATCTCCCGTTACGCGGTGTCGTATTTGTCATACAAAGTGCGATGGGAGGCACATAAAGATAAATAGTGTGACATATTTATATTTGAGTGTTATTCAACGCATTTATATTATGTAAAGTATATTTTCCTACACAATTTTGGAACACATTAAATAAATTAGCCTTGCTATTTATGGAAACTAATGCCTCAGAATACGCGATTTCGAATAACACGAGCATTTTTAGGAACGAATTAGTCGTGCTAAGTGAGGGATAGGTTTAGGTAAAGTTTGGTTACTCCGTGATATCAAGTAATGCCGTGATAGATAGAATTCTCTCAGTTACGGCGTAGCTTGAACTCCGAGATTAGGATTTTTCCGCTAGATGACCGACATGTTCAGTAAGCTGGCAAGCCCGCTCGCTCCATCTCTAGGCAAGTGTACGAAGTTCTAGGACTATATTCGTCTTGCGGAGCATTGCGGACGAGATAGTTAATGGTGGCGAAAACAGAAGCGGACGTTTTTATTTTAAGAAAACAAACTTTTCAACTTACAAATTTCATTTTAACGCCAGTTACAGGTAAGATACAGCTATTTAACATAATTTATATTAAATTTTTGTAACTCGTTTAAGGCGTGCGAGCTTAGCAATGTGATGATTTTTCTTACGTTTTGGAATTTTATTCCAGGCTTCACGCTGAAATGTTGCCGAAGCGGACAAAGCCAGGGCGCTCCTACACGTCTGAAACCCTGAAAGAAGCGTTGCGTTTGGTGAAGGATGAAGGATGGACTGTATACAAGGCTAGTAAACGCTTTAGTATTCCTTGGAGTACCCTCAAGGATTATTGTACTAAATTTTTAGCAGATTCAGATAGCCAACCCAAGCAAAAATCGGAAAGCCTTTCGTAATGCCACCTGAACTTGAAATTAAAGTAGTAAATTACGTAACATCAATGCAATCGTTAGGCTTCAGGCTTACAGTTAACCAGGTCCGACGGTTGGGATATAGGGTTGCTGAAGCTGCAGGTCTCAACCACCCTTTCTCTTCAGATAAGCAGATGGTTGGTTGGTTTTGGCGGGATAACTTGAAGCAGAGATATACAAAATTACCAAAAATTACTAAGGTGACTTAATACTAGCTCTGTAATTTTTTTAAATATTTTAAATAATATTTTTTAAATATTTTTTTACTATTTGTTAATTATTATGTACAATATCATATTTTTTATGGCCTGCCTGATGCACCAGACCTTCATTTCAAAGTTATGCACCATTTAATTTAAATAAAAAATATTTACCAAAGTCAAATAACACCGCCAGTTGTAAATATTATACTATCACGAAGTAACCTAAATACTATCACGGACTTAGTTGAATATCACGAAGTTACTTACTTATACTACCAAACGTTTTTAGTTAATAACTCAGGGCACAATATGAATAATTTAAAACATTTTGTATGGAATTGTTGGTAAAAATCCCTCCATCGAAAGAAATTAATTCAAATAACCATTGCTTAATAATTTCGAAACTGTAAGAGAAAAGGCTTAGTATCACGGAATTACCTAACTTTACCCTACATATATTTTACATCAAGTTCTCTTTTGATTAAAGGTCTCCAGTAAAACCTGTGGCATCGACCGTGCTGCTGTCTGTGCTACATGACGTGAACCAGTCGCAACAGACAGGTGAATTGTGGACGCTGCTTCACAATACGTATGAGAGAGCATATGCTCGGACAGCACAGACAGACAGATCGGACAGACGCAGGGCCTTAGGCCTGGATTATAAACTACGCAAGAAGCAAAAAATGTTCAAACAACTTTCTAGAGTACCTGTTTATAAACTACGCAAGGCGTGGTAACGCAAGTATTGTTCAACTTCCAACTTTCTTGCGGTATGGCTAGCGTTTTGACGGCCATATTTGAAGAGAAGTGTTCCGAAAGCTTCCAGAGACGCCGATGTTATGTGCGGAGAAGCCCACAATGTTCTTTTTGACGTGACAACGTCTAATAAATCGATGAACTCCGGCTGCACGCACGAAAAAGTGTCCCGTTACGCACATTGTCCCGTTACGCTGTGTCCCGTTACGCACATTGTTCCGTTACGCCGTGTCACGTTACGCTCATTGTACGCTTGCGCCGCATCTATCTCTCTTCCACTCGACTGTTTATAAAGTGAAGTGAAAAGTTAATGTGGTTTTCATTGCTTATTACAACAACAATTTCGGCAATAAAGGTTAATTATTCTTGCATTTTAAAAATCTGATTACTAGTATGATTTCACGTATTTATTCTTTTATTATTAAAATAAAAATGATTCAATTTTATTCATAAAGTAGGTATGCAATCATTTCATCAATGTTTTGTTATGACGTTGTCACGTTAAACTATCGTCCGTAAACCGACTTTACAGACAACATCATGCGTACAATTATTGCTAAGCTTTCATAACGTGAAAGAAAACAACAATTTTAAATCAAATTATTGACGATTTCTTTCGTGTTCTTGTTAAATATGAGATTTCAATAGAAGCCCGGGGTAGAAATTTATTTTTACTGTTTTACAGTTTTAAGTTGTAGGGTGGGTGACGTCTTGTACAAATGTGCTTTATAAACGACTGTGATTTCCTTGCGTTGCTTGCGTGTTGCACCCGTCGCGTCGTTTGCAAACGCGGCCTTGAACGGGCCGCCAGGCTGGGCGCGAAAGCTCTAAAAGCGCTGAGGCCCTAAGGGCGACAATGACTCGCGCATCACACGCCTCATCGCCTCTACGAGCCAGGCACAGGAGTCCACGCGTCGATAACGCACCTCTGTGGAAATTTAAACGGCGACTCTTATAAATGTATGGTGAAATACCCCTACTAATATTATAAACACGAACGTGTGTTTGTCTGTTTGTCCTTATTTTCGCAGCAACGGAGCAACGTATCGACATTATTTTTTGACGTGACAACGTCTAATGAATCAATGAACGCCGGCTGCATGCACGAAAAAGTGTCCCTTTACGCTGTGTCTCGTTACGCTCATTGTACGCTTGCGCCGCATCTATCTCTCTTCCACTCGATTGGAACAACCATCGATTTGACTTTTTCGAGGCAGATTAAACTTGAAACACTCCCGTTCGTTTCCTACTTTTCCTATCATCGTCCTATCCTTAACAGAATAACACAGATTGGAAGAAGTTAAATAGCAAACATGTATAAACGCTACCTATAGTTAAAATAATCTGTTCGTTAAAGTAATAAACATATTTGAATTAATGAGTGAAAATAAAAGTAAATTAATTTATCAATTAAATGTAGATTTCATTTCACTCCTTCTTTGTATCCATACAAAATAGTGATAATTCAATAAAAATGCTTCAATTTTATTCATAAAAGTGTGCAATCATTTCATCAATGTTTTGTTATGACGTAACGTTAAACTATCGTCCGTAAACCGACTTTACAGACAACCAATTTTTTTTTTTTGCATTTAGGCTAGATATTTTATCGGCCGGTGAGTAAGCTAGACTACATATAGTTAATAAAATTCCATCCCTAAGGGAGTAAAAAAAGGTAAATTCTGTTTTATAATAGAAAATCATAAAAGGTTGTCATATACCTACACAAAGACAGTGAGTTTATATAGGCTAAGTTATCTAAGTCCGCCACACGGTCATATAGTAAGGTCTGGCAACTTCTTTTCCTTCTTGGTGAAACCCATTCGCTTAGTGAAGCTCGCGGCTGCTGGCGAACTAAATGAGCTAATAACAGTTTCGTTTAGAGCTTAGTCAATAGATGGAGTTGCCTTGAATTTGTAAGGCGCTATCGTTTGGTGCGTCCGTCACGTCTAACCAAGGAGTTACCTGCCTTACCACAAAATGAAGCTGAATATTGTCGTCCCCGGTTTTGCTGAAGCATAGCCTAGATGCATCGAGATTATGCAATCAACGGGACTTTAAAAATAAAAGATTTCCCGTTTTTCAAATGTATGTCGTACAGACTTGAAACTCGGTAGTGATGTTCATTATATTGTGATGTTTTTTAGCCCGGGCAACGCCGGGTATTTAAGCTAGTTTACGCAATAAAGGCTTCTTATACTTCCCTGTAGATACCACTTACAACACTGCCTGTAGAATGTGTTATAATTACCTAAATAGGTCCGTGAAAACACCCGTTTTTCACTGTCCAAAACGTACGCGTTATATTATCTTAGAAAGATTTGTGCAATGGGAGTGCATGACTTGATGTAAGCTTTTGGACATACGCCATTGCTAAGCACATGTATGTCTGTAGAAGAAAACTACAAAAAAACTCAAAAGTCAAAAACACAAATTAAGCAAAAAAAAATTGCTGTTGTCAACATCAATTTTTGAGGGGGGGGGGGGTGTTTGTTAGTCCATTTTTCTTTTTTTTCTCCTTTGTTTTTCTTTGTTTGTTGACCATATTCCTGTTATGGAATATTATGTGGTGTTTATATCCTGTTGACAACAGCAATTGTTTGCTTAATCTGTGTTTTTGTCTTTTGAGTTTTTTGTAGTTTTCTTCTACAGACATGCATGTGCTTTAGCAATGGCGTATGTCCAAAAGCTTACACCAAGTCGCACGCGTTATAGACGAAACCATGGGATGAAACATTGTACAGGCAAGTGCACACTGGCTTTCAAATGCTATTCGCAATCGGACGCCGTCGTTGAAGGTCGAGCGGTTCGCAAATGGCGCGTGGAAGACGTGATAGCAGCTCTTCGCGCAGCTTGACTACACCGAAAAGGAGCATGCGCTCAACTCTCGTCGTCAGGCGCGCGTCTGTCAGGCAACATTCACCGTCAGAGACAGCAGCGTCAGAGCAGGCTTCAAGCCCGTGACAGGCGGTGCCGGCTTCAAACCACGACAGGCAACCGTACCAGCGACACCCACTCACTGCTACCGGCTCGCTGTAGGAAAGGTTTTGATGGAGATTAAAAACTGACGAAAACTATATAGCTTCTACTGCGCAGCTTAGGTCCCCCCCCCCCCCTTTTCGTTCTTTGCGACAGAGAGGGGAGTGACGGAAATTCTCTGTCGCAAAGAAGGGAGGGGGGTTGGGGACATAAGCTACGCAGTAGAAGCTAGTTTTCGTCAGTTTTTAATCTCCATCAAAACCTTTACTACAGCGAGCTAGTAGTATTTCTGTTCGCGAGCGCTGACAGTCACCAGGAAGTTATTTACAATCTCTGTCGAGAGTCAGCAGCGGCAGAAGGGATACGCAGACCATTGGCAAACACAAAAAAAAAAAAAAAAAAGTTTTTTTTTTACGTGATAACGTCTTATAAATAGATGAACGCCGGCTGCACGCACGAAAAAATTGTCACGTTCCGCCTGAGCCGAGCGTGCAAGAACCCGGCCAACCACCGTGCGAGAAAATATTCTATTCTTAATATCAAACAGGTTAAGGCGGGATTTTTTAAACTAAGTAATTGTTCGTGATTATATTTAAACAAATTATTTAAATTAAATTTGCAAAAAAATTTAAATATTAGAAAATTAAAAAGTATGCAATTTTTCATCAATGTTTTCTTATGATGTTATCACGTAAAATTATCGTCCGTAAACCGACTTTACAGACAACCCTATTTTTTTCTCTTACAAAAAATTACTTTGGAAACCGGTTGCCCAGAAATAGTTTGTAATGCTACAAGGAAAAAAAAATAAATATGTACTACTCATTGGTGTGGTTATTTTTTCATATGTGAAATACGTTTTTTTGGAAGCTTGGCGCATAATTTAAATTTAAATTCGTTGTTTATTCATGCAAGCATAAGTTTAATAAACCATGGGAAAGTAAATCGTATATTCGACAATTAGACTTTATTTAGTTTCATTTTTCTTGTGAATGTGCGCAGTTAATACTGGAAAACAATTCAGGGAATGGATTACAAAAATAACTTCAATAACTAGGTATATTATGTGCGTATTGGGACAACACAAAGCATACGTCTGTACCCAGTACGAACATTTTTTTGTAGCGATACAGTTGATTTCGCGTTAATGTACAAATGCATAAATATATGTAATTTTACACGATCATTTTCGTTCATTTAAGATGAAAAATTATATTGTACTATACTTTCGAGAACTGCCTGATTTGAAACAGAAACACAAGACAGAACTTAGCCTATCGCCTAAGTTCTAGCTGCCAGACGTATTATAAGCCCGAGTCCTGCAGGACCATTTGACGGCCCGTGAAAGGGCCTCAGGCTTGAATAATTACAAAACTGTAAACTTTTTTTTTGTAAACGGAACAAAAAATATTCGTGTAATAATCACAGATTATTTGTAAATGAGTACATTCACACCAAAACAACTATACCTATCACTTCAAAATAGTGTTCGCAGTATTACTGGGTTCGGACTCTTACCCTGGCATTTGTCCCAGTACCTCCAATAGTTAAAGTTAATCATAAAAAAATTTACAGCACACGCGAACACAATAGACAGACAACGACGAGACGGGTGCAAAAAGAACAGTAAAATAATAAGGGGGGAAAAAACCCAGAGAAAGAGACAGTTCGGGTCAGCGGCGAAGATTTTCCGTGAAAACGTGTCAGTATAAAATCATAACAAGTGCGTTTTCTACAATTCCGAGCATATTTGGTAGTATTTTTCAATTCAATTTCAATATTCCCGGCGAATATTGTCTCACTTTGGGTCCTAGTAGTGCTCCGCAAGCAACAAAGATACCCGACTCTAAATCCTAGCAAAACGTGTTTCCATCCTGATACATCAGTTTGTAACTTTACACGAAGCTAATTTGTAACAAGGACGCGCATGCGCCTACACTGGCACGATGACGTCACAGGCAAAACAAATACTGACTGCACGACAAACACGTACTACATACAGACGTTATCTATCTGTTGCGGGCTCAAAACCATTATTGGTCTGGTAGTTTATCAGCGATTCGAACCTGACGGTGTTTCGTCGCACAAGAAAGTTTGACCATCGTTGTTAACAAGCGAAATGCCGTTTTCACGTCAAAACAAAAAACCAGGTCAACATAGTGTCTCACAGACGAACAGGGCGTTTAACGCGGCACAGATTGAGCACAAGCGGGGTTTTTATGACAAAACGGCTATGACAATTCGGGACACTGACAACTGATGCTGTCATAAGCACAAAGACTGTTACTGTCCAGGCATGTAACATCAAATGATATTGGGCTTGCTTTCCGCGTGTGTATGTATTCATCTTTTGTTGTCCATTCTTGAGATTTTTCTATGACAACCTGCGTAAACAGCAATCTATCCATTTTTTTACCCCATTGCAGGAATTTTTCAAATAATGCAGAACTGTTACTGTAGGCTGCACTAATACTGTGAAATGGACTTGTAGTGAATAATCGGGACATTTTTTTTCTTTCACACAAAAACTGCGTAACGAACATTTGTCTGACCTTTTACCTACAGCGGATTAACGTATAACGTACTGTACCTATATATGGCGTCAAAACGAAAAAAAAACAAAAAAAAAACGCCACAATCAATGCTAAGGTTATGCACAGAAATCACAATGGAATAAACAATGAATGAACGAGTCCAGTTCCACGTCGTGAGAACCGCATCTATTTTGGGAATTTTTTTTTTTTTCGCAGCACCGCTCGGAAACGACGTCGAAAAGAAACCAATTCGACAGTTGTTATCAAACAGCCTTGTCAATAACGGTCGAATACAAGGCGGCGGCGCGTTTACTGTCGAGATTACAGCAGGAAAAATGATGAGAGATGGAAGGATGTCGTCACGTGACAGGCCGGAGCAGGGTCGGGTACAACCTTCAAACAGCGAGGACCAGTTACAGAGAAGAAATTTTAAAACTCTGCGCGTTAGTTTTCGTCTTACATGGCATCATTAACCACATTTCACTTTTACCCCAATTCAAGCCATCTTGGTTTGTGAAAAAAACTAGTAGATACAGGCAACTGAGCATCGTCGGTAAAAACTCAACTCATACATAGCTACTGAAATTTACAAAATAAAATTATGCAAAAATGTGTTACAGAGGAGAGATTCAACCAAAATACACGTCGGACTCAACAGTTTTCATGCCATAACGATATTTTTTTTGTTATTGTTTAATACTGAAAATTTGGCTTCGTTTAGCCAGAGATGACGCATTAAAAGATTTCCAAAACCCCTTGACATAATGAACTTGATCACGTGATGAATGAACCGCTGTGATCTGTCCTAATGAGGTAACGCCTTTACGCGCAGTGTAACACTACGAGGCTTCTAAACAGCTGCCTAAATATTTTTGCACGTAGAAATATGCGACGAAGTTCAATGCAGTCGTCCAGAAAAACTAGCATCCGATATCAGGACGTGTACGACAGCAGCATGAGAAAAAGCCGCTAAAATTATCGAATCAAATTACCAGTCCCTGGTCAACGAAGACCTGTGTATAACTATATTTTGTAAGAAAACGTTCAGAGAATGCATTAATACGCGAAGGCCATAGTTTAGAAAACTCAGTATGGATTCCCAAACCGACTGCATGTAGTTCAGACATGTAATAAAACCTTGTTCTGAACTTTCTGGTCACCGGTTAAAATTGACAGCCACAAGCCACGCTTGCGATACCGGAGATTAGAACGAGACGAGCATTATAGGAGGAAAGCTAGCCGGCGAAGGACAAGGCTCAGTGATTGACGGCTAATATTCGTGGTTGCTACGCCGTTAAGAACCCGCTGAAAGCGAAGCGGGCTTCCGCAATCGTCGGAACGCGTCAAATCGGGAGTGACAATGGTAACGGTGCCCGTGGCAGACGCGCTGTCGTGACGCAAGCCGCGCTGGCGAACAGCTGGCGAACAGGACGCGAGCAGCCGCCATCTCGCGCGGCGCTTGCAAGGCTTTCCCCCGTCGCTGGCGCGGTGGCAACATGGCGGAACGTCGTGCTGGCGTCTCGGTACGTGTGTCTGTTCGCCCGCCTGGCTGCAAGAGGGGTACTAGATCCGGCGGTGCTGCGGGGATCTAGATCCCCGACTCCCGCAGCGCGAATCGATCGCGTGCGGGGGGGTGACGCGACGAGCGAGGAACAGCACACTCACCATCCTGGAGACACGCAGGCGGCTCGCACAGGACTGCACACCGCAGCAGCTTCTAGCCCACGGCAGGAACAAGGCTGTTGCCTCGCTCCCCGCAGAGCGACACCTCCTCTCTTCCACCGATACTCTCGAACTGGCTGATGGGAAACGACAAGCACGACCCCTCTCCACTCCATCTCCCCTCCCCGTGCTCCCGCTCTACATGGTCACATTGCACAACGGTGCGCGCGCAGCCCCGCCGCAGGGAGGGGGGACCCCCGCGCCCGGGGGGCGTGGCCGCGGCGCCGCGCCGGCCAATGCGCGGCGAGGTCTCCCCCCACCACGGGCCCCGCGCGGCCCCCTAGACGGGGGAGGGGAGGGGGCACCCCAGGAATCCGGGCGGCCTCTGACGTGGGAATCACGAAACTGGTTCTCGCGCGGCTGGCGATCGATCGGCGACTGTTCGCGTCCCCCTCTTCCCCTCTTCTCCTCTACCGCGGCGCTGGTGCGAGGCTGTTTCACACGCACCAACACCGTGGCGATTAGACCTTCACTTTCATCACTCGCTGCAGCGATCCATGACTTGATGTAAGCTTTTGGACATACGCCATTGCTAAGCACATGTATGTCTGTAGAAGAAAATAACAAAAGAACACGAATTAAGCAAAAAATTGCTGTTGTCATGATATAAACACCACATAATATTCCATAACAGGAATATGGTCAACAAACAAAGAAAAAATGGACTAACAGAACGAAAAAAAACATGAAAAAATGATGACAGCACAAATATATTGAACCCAAAAAAATATAGCACAACAGTTGAAACGAGACAAAAAACACAGCAAAACGAAAAGACGAAACAAACACAACAGCAATTTTTGCTTAGTTTTTGTCATTTGTGTTTTTTTGTAGTTTTCTTCTACAGACATGTGCTTAGCAATGGCGTATGTCCAAAAGCTTACATCAAGTCATGCACTCCCATTGCACAAATCTTTCAAAAATAGGCCTAATAGCGATCCATCGCGTTCAAGCGGCAATTGTACGATCATTGAACCATGCATTATTAGGCTACTAAACAAAATAAAATCAGATAAATAGGTATAGCAAGAGAAAAAAGACAAGCATATCCGAATAACAATTAATCTAGAAACAAGCAAGAACTTTGGTAAGAAGCTAACTGGAGTAAGATAGTAAGAATATAAAATAATAATGCAGAAAGAAGTTAAAAGAAGAAAAAGATGCTTGCAGACTAAACAGAAGAAACAAGGAAAGAAGATAACCATGGCAAGAAGATTATATATATATTTATATAGACTATGTATATATAAAGAGAATATATAACATCGGTTGGAGCAAGACATAATTGGGAGGATAGTAGATATGGTACGAGATTTAAAAATACAGAATGACGAATTTAACCACTAGGTATGTCTGAACAAAGAAAACGTTTTAGTACAAAGAAAGAAGAAAAGGATACATATTAAGTTAATGAGTTATAAAATATTCAAGCCAAAGGATTAAGCTATCATAGAAATGAAATATAAGATATGCCCTTCTCAGCCACCCGAATGAAAACCATGTAGAGGTATAAAAGATAAATGAAATTCAAGAATAATTGCCGAAATAAAGATTAAAAAACTGTCGATCTAAAAAAAAACCTAGTAAACTCTCAACAGGGATTAGATCTAGGAGATGACAATTCAATAAATGCCCACTAGATTGGAATAATCAGCCTATGGAAGCGGCGTAACTGTCCACAGCAGGTCGACGAAGGATCTTTTTCCTTGGAGCCTCACTGTTACGAAAGTCTTGTTAGGACGAGAACCGAAAAAATCGTTTACGTTCCTACTCGTTATAAGAGTCACGCCTTACATAGGTGAGGACTGTACTATGACGCTGAAACCTCGTACTTACTATTTGAAGCGGTTTATGTTACTTGGATAACCTACACGGAGAAAAAGGTTGGTTTGAATCAAAAAAATATTTGTTTAGGTATAGGTATATGGTGAAAAAAATATTTACTTCCTGTAACAAAATATTTTGTTGGCCAAACCAAATTTTGTGAGTAACAAAATTGATTCATTACACCTAACAAAATATACAGTTAAACTGACCAAACCATTTTTCTGGATCAACAAAATCTTTCCAACAACAAAATATTTGCTTGAATCAACAAAATAAATGTATTTCCTCATATATCAACAAATATTTTGCTTTGGCAAACAAACCTTTCTCTCGGTGTACAGTTCACAGGGATGAAAGCCACCATCACAACCCGAACAGTTCCAAAGTCTAACGAAGTGAAAGGTTAGGTTAGTGTAATGAATATCTACGTGTTCTTTTTTTCCCGGGAGGGTAGTTAAGGTTAGCGTAACTAAAATTAAAGATTGGTTAGCGTTATTTAAAATACTCTTTGACCGTAAAATGTATATACCTACACTTGCATAATAATTATGGTGTTTTTTTCACGAGCGATCGGCAAACATCGGAGAACTTCGGAACTGTTCGGGTGTGTGTGTCATCCATGTGAACTGTAGGCTTCCCATGTTACGCTTAGAATGTATTACATTTTGTAAGCTTTATTAGGTATCTAGTTACCATGGTAACACAATCTGCGGCATATCAACAAACAGAAAATATTTACTTGTTTTGAATCTAAATGATTTGAAAACATAATTTATCATAGCATCTACAGTACCGAAATAGCAAATGCGTAAACGTACACACTTGAGTAACATTCCTCTAAAATAATATTTTAAGTTATATTTCTGTGTTTATTCTCCTGCTGTCCGCGATTTATCAACAAAATGTGTAATAACTTATGTAAGTCGTTAAACTAAGCATTTGGGGAAGACTTAAAACGAATATCAACTCAAAATTGGAGCTAGGTTAGGTATACATATTTCTAAATCTATTTTTTCTTTTGATTTTTGAATAAAAGGGGGTTGTCTGTAAAGTCGGTTTACGGACGATAATTTTACGTGATATAACGTCATAAGAAAACATTGATGAAAAATTACATACTTTTTTTTTAATTTTCAAATTTTATTTAAAGTTTTTGCAAATTTAATTTAAATAATTTATTTAAATATAATCACGAACAATTATTTAAAAAAAAACACCAAAACCTGTTTGATATCATAGAAGATTATCTCGCACGGTGGTTGGCCGGTTCTTGCACGCTCGGCTCAGTCGGAACGTGACAATTTTTCGTGCGTGCAGCCGGCGTTCATCGATTTATAAAACTTTATCACGTCAAAAAAATAATAATTAGCACTTTAAAAACCGAGCCCACTCTGTGGATGTGTAGCGACCCAATTAATAGCTTGCGAAGCACATTGCGTAGTCAAGTGTCGAGAGGATAACATACTTATCAATGCCCCTTTATTCGCTGGCATCATGCTCTTCTTTGATAAACACGTAGGCCAATTATTAATTACAGTTAAACTTTGCGATACAATTCCAGTTTAAAGCTAATCGTGTACTATACACATAGTGAACATAAAATCAGGGGCGCAACAACAGGGGTGGGGGGGGGGGGGCAAGGGTATTTTTCTCCCCTCTGAAACCTTGAAGTGGGGGCAAACGGGGGCAAAGAAAGTGCTGTGTAATCAATTTTTAGATAATAAAACTGCTTAAATAGCACCATTTTCCACCTTGAAATACAAATTGTCCGACCCCCCGCTTTAATACCTAAGGGGGATCGTTGATTCTTTTATAATAAGGTATATTGCCCCCCCCCCCCCCCCCCTCCTTTGGAAATTTAGTTGTTGCGCCCTTGCATAAAATCAAGGCCAATTCATAAAGAATTAAGGTTTGTGGACCAGCAGGTTCCAAAACTCAATTTAAGCTGCTATTAGCAACATTTTAGTTCACAGAGCACGTATAGCTCTGAGTTCTGAAATAAGTTGGTTGCAATTTTCTTCGTTCAAAAATAACAATTTCGTTGTCTAATTTATTGCAAAATTGGAAAGTGAAAGAATCTACGAGTTCGGTAATATCTGTGAGATAGTTTTTTTGACGTGATAACGTCTTATAAATAGATGAACCCCGGCTGCACTCACGAAAAATTGTCACGTTCCGCCTGAGCCGAGCGTGCAAGAACCGGCCAACCACCGCACGAGAAAATCTTCTATAATATCAAACAGGTTAAGGCGGGCTTTCTTAACTAATTGTTCGTGATTATATCGAAACAAATTATTTAAATTATATTTCCCAAAAGCTGTAAATAATATTTGTAAATTAAAAAAAGTATGTAATTTTTCATCAATGTTTTGTTATGACGTTATCACGTAAAATTATCGTCCGTAAACCGACTTTACAGACAACCCCCTTTTTAGGATATATGCGTAGGCCTATCGGTTGTATGTGGTACACCGGGCAGGCAGTTTATAACTTTCATGTGCGGTAACAAACAGAAATAAGCATGATGTAATTCCTCGAAGAAGGAACAGTGTGTCGTGGAATGGCCACTCCAGGAAGACCCTCCCATAGCCGGTCTCTCTGGACTGAGGGGTAGTTTTCACAACACAAGCCTCAGAGTTAGATACCCCTGCGTTATAATCCCTTCTATGTATAATAAATGCTTATAGAAGAAATAAAAAGAACAAATCTCATAAAAATTAAAGACATTCAATCAAAAAGGAAAGTTATTTCTAACTGAGACCCATTACACATAAATAACTCATATTCAATAAAATAAATAATATTAAAAGTACAAAAATAAATACAGATAGATACAGATTATTCTGACCATAGGCCGGCGTTCTCGCGTTCCACTCCCACATGCGCCCTAATAGGGTAGGGTGGGAGTATCATTCCAGTTCACTTTATATACAGTCCAGAGCTTTTAAAAGAACAGAACTGCTGCTGTTGTTTGATCGGGAGGGTGTTAGAGCTTCGGCAATGACCAGTGGCTGGGGCCACCAACCCAGCATAGTCGCCGCCTCAGCCCCTCTACCACACTCAGCTGACCAGACAGTTGGCTGTGTTCTGAGCCCTGAGACTCATCAGCACTGCTGGCGCCTTCCCCGATCTCCCACATCACACTGGGACCCCTCAAAACACCCAGTGAACCCGTGGTCCGGTGGAGGCCTATCCAACCTCTGCTAGCTGTCCAGGCTAGTTAGGAAAACTACAATTTATTTCACACGCAGCGCCTTCTCATGCGGTGCTGAGCGGGAAGATTGCATTAATTAAGCTTTGGAATTCAAACACAGCAACGCGGGTCACTTCAATCTTGGTTTCAACATCGCAACTCATTTATGAAGTGGCATATTATCACTTTTTAGTTAACATTGGCATACTTATTGCCACTTGACTTTATTTCAACACGGATGCCATTTTCAGGCAACTTAACACTGAAATTAGCATCGCCATTGAGTATAAAACTTATGGAATGTCCATTGTCGTCTAGCAGAAGTCACTGCACAAAAACGATGAATCATTCGGAAAGAATCCGCAAGCACGACACAATAGCTACAGTTGAACTCCGTGCAATTCAATCTGACCGGCTACAATTGTGCATTGCGATAAGCACTTACACGAGCACGCTGTTAGCGTTCAGTGCAGTGTTCGCTCTAGTTTTAACTCTCGCTAAATACTAGATACGTTACTGCTGAATAGAGCTGTAGCAAACCGTATGTATCTATTCGGTACTGAGTAACGGGTGCGCCATCTAGTACCGAGTAACGAAACGTTACACACGAATGCATTTCGTTACTCGCATTTTTCGTATGTTTTACGCATGCGCGCGCTTATTCGGTGAATTTGAAAACGTACGTTACAAAGAACGATGTTTGTTTATTAAGTAAAGTATAATTTGGAAATTCGTCGTCCAAGTTTTTTACTGTTTATTAAAGGTATTGTGTGTGTAGACAAAGTTTGAGATTGGAAAAGAAACAACGTAAGAAAGTATTTTTTACACAATGTGTGTTTTTGTTTTTTATTATCGCGTATTTTCACGTTTTTTTGTTCTTATCTTAAAAGAGATATTATAAAAAAAGCCGCTCTAATGAGATTTAATTGTTTCTTGGTTAACAAAAGCTGTTAATTATCAAATATTGTTAATTGTTTATATTCGATTTATTATTATTTACGCGACGTCATACTGTACGCGAACGCAATACGACTCGATTCGTTGCTGTAACATAACATAACATGTTATGCGGTATAAGAAGTAACGAGTAACGTAACGATACGGTAGTAACGAGTACTAATTGTTATAGTGACGAATACATACGGGTACGCTTTTTTTCGTTACTTTTACACCTCTACTGCTGAAGCCGCGAGATACGTCAGCTGGTTAGAAGCCGTGAACGTCCTTCTGCGTCATAATTCAAGAACTTTAGTTTATGAACCAGCTGAAGTAGCCAGCGCTGCCCGGGATCCACACATTAGGTATACACATAAGGTCAAGTCTGTAGGACAAAGACTTGAAATTTTGATCCTTAACACCCCCGCGACCCGCCTGAGGCTGATTTGAGGAAAACACCGAGACACAGGAAAAACGGGAACTTTGGCAAACAAATTAAAATAGAATACATGCAACAACACAAAATTTTACTGAGAGTAATTTAACTGTTACAACCTGCCTTTTAAGGGGCCCGCCTCGTCAGGGGTGTAGGTATGTGTGTTAGTGAGGCGGGATGATAAGTGCAACGCTCGATGGTATTTCTTGCGCGGTATCGCCTCTAAGCGCAAGGCATTGAATTGACGCGTAGTCTTCTCGTCGTCACAGGATAACTGTGAAATTTGAGCGGTGACCGCAACATTATATGGCGGAGAAATTAAGATAAAGGTGTAATGCAAGTCCCTTAAGTGCTTTTAATAATCTGTACTGGTTGTTTTACGCCTAAAAATTACTCTGAAAACATGCGTTTTAGCCATTTTAACTCTTATAGAAATACAGTTTAAAAACATGACCCAAAATTAAAAGTACTTTTCGGGCCTCAGCGAACTCTTAAATGCTTTTCGTAAACATACCCCACTCGGATATCTCGAGTAGTTTTGAAATCGTGTTGTTTTTTCCTGAAGCTCTGCGCACCGTGTGTGTGCCCGGGTCGGCGGGGGCCTTAAGGAAAAACAGTCTAAATGATCAGTTCCTGAGAATGACGTCCTGCATATACTGCATTTTTCTGATCTGTTTTTCGGGTCCCCTCATTGTCCGCTGCAACATCTCAGCTGGGATGCCACGAATTTCGTCTTCAGTTCTTTGTTTCAATTCGTCCGGTGTCCTCGGAGTCACACCACGTGGGAAATCACAAACCGATAAACCCGGTGATCTCGAACGGCCAAGGGATGCCACCGAATCTCGAGATGACACGTCCACCAAACAATTCACGCGCAGCTGCAGCTGATTGTTGAAACCAGGTTCCCGCTCTTCTGTGTCCCCTTATCTGTTGCTGTGCGTCACCTGTCTGTCAGTCAGTCAGTGTTAGAGCTTCATTTAATTATTTATTTATTTAATTTATTAACTTATTTTAAGTGGCGAAGTTAAGGCGTACCGTCTTGTCTAACACTTAACCACACACGTCTTTACTAACTACAGTAGGTACATGCAAAGTAAACCTGATAAATGTTAGAGCCTACACATACCAAAAATTGTCACAAATAAGTTACATTTAAATGAAAAACTGCATTAACATATTTAGTACAAATATGTAAGTAACAAAAATATTAGCATATAAGATAGGCTACACATGAGCTACCTGAAGTATAAAAAGGCCTTATTTTTTCAAATCTATCTAATGCTAAATTTATAAAGATTTAAAGATATTTAATAACCTAAATACTTATGTAAAAACTAACGAAGATACGAACCATTTAAATATATATACCAATACATTTTTTACAATAATAAAATGCGTGTGTTTACTAGATTGTACCGAAGATTATTATTATTATTATTTTTTTAGTTTATAATGTTTCCACGACGGAGTTTAATCGTGCAATTCCTATGATGTCATGTATTTCCTTATACTTGCACACTACCAACTACAGCAACAATAATTTTTTTGAGGGCTAAAACAACCAAAGTTAGCAAAGTAAAGGGGTTAGTTTGATGTTCGTTGTAGCCAGGTCGTTGTGCTAGTTTTGCGTTGTGAAAATGCCTGTTGCTTTAACTATCACTGTGCACTACGTTGATTGTGTCTGGGCCTAAAGACACACGGAGCAAGGGGGCGAAGGAAAACTACCATATCGGAAGACTACCATAATGGAAGTATTCCGCCTGGCCTCTTCGAAAAACGCGGAAAAGTACCATAACGGAAATCTGCCATAAGTCCAAAGGACGAGACGGAATTCTGCCATATTTTCTTACACCCTCCATGGAATGAGTAGGTACAGCGGCATTGCCTTCGAAGTAGGTAGCGCTGTCAACCCTCTAGCTGTTCCTCAGGCTAACTTTAAAGCGTACAGATAGCGCTTCAGATGGTGATGGTTGAAATATTCAGATCGCGGACGAGAATAAATAAATGTTTCCAAAAATGTTATATAGGTAGCACCGTATTCTTATTACGACGATTAAAAAAAATACATGTGGTACCTAGTATTCCATTCTGCCAAAATTTCTTATACATGATACGGAATGAGGAAAACGGCCTTACTCGTAATATTGTAATGTAACTAGTCTAAGTTTAAAATATGTACCTATATATATATGTGGTCAACTGTAACTAATTGGTGTTCTTGCGGGGTTTTGTCGCCTATTCTCTCCGCAGTAGATCTCAGGAACGCTGCTGCTGGAGTGACTATCCGGACTGCTAATCCAGCTAGCACGTCACTGCATTGTATTACTGTCAAGAGAGTAATTATTAAAAATAAATTTGGTAGTGTTGTGTGACTAGTGGAAATTTGAATTACCTATGAGCAGGTCTGTTTTATACGTAACTGACATTTACTGTAAATGAAATAGTAATAGCTGGAAAACATACGATTTTAATGTGTTCTTAGATATTGACGTGAAGTTACTGTCAACATGCAATTCAGCGAGAGGAACAACCAAAATAATTTACAGTGTATGTTAGCATTTTATTCAGACCTATGTGTCAGTAAGTAGGTGTAAATGACGTTACAGGAACACATCGACTACCATGCCGGGTCTAGCTATAAGCTGTCGGAGGCTTGAGGCTCTCTTCTTAGGACCTCTAGGTGGTCTGCTGCGACGCTGGAACACTGGACGCTGGAAGCTGTAATTGGCGAACTACAGAAGATCTGAAGTAGCCGGGGGTCTGGCTGAAGAATCGGCTTCCCTCTCGTCCTAAAAAGTCTGTTTTAATTTGGATCGGTCTCACCAAACGTCGTGGCCGATCGTAGCTGGCGCTGACATCAGTCGTTCGGAACCACTACGGGACGAACGGGACCGACCCGGAAGTTGGCACTAGATGTCGCCGATACTCCCTATCTGAGACTTATTCAGTCCAGAACTATTCTCGCAAATCATAGTATGGAGAATTCTGTATAGCACACGACCGCGGATGACGCGAGTCTTCAGTTACTCGGGCGGCAACCAAGGCTTTGGTTCGCCCCAGCCCGAGAAACGTCTTCCCGCTGCAAGATGGCGATGGCGTCTCCCCTTTCTTCTTCATAACTATTTATTTTCTGTCCCTAGCAACCAAGGAGCTATAGGGCAATCAGCAAACCAAATTAACTGCATAGTGAAATAAAACTTGGATATTAGCGTGTAAGAGTGCTGAACTAAGGCAAATGAATAAAGTTTCCAAAGAATAATGCTTAGAAGACCCTGAAGTTAAAAAGTGTGTTGTCTCTGGCAATTAGATGTGTTATATATGTTAAACTTTGGTTGTCCTCTTTACAATAAAATAATTAAATACATAAGATCGGCTTATGAAATATACAAATAATGTTACAATAATAATCAAAATAATAATAATATAACTGTAAACAGTTGGACTGGTTACACTAGCTTCATAGAATTTACATTTTTGCACACTGGAATAATTGAAATAGGTAATTGTGTATCATTAATGAGTGCAAATCCAACGCAAATATTCAAGCACCTATAAAGGAATTATGACAAAAAATAACAAAATGCGACAAAACCCGAAACAACATAACACACAGATAGATAAATATTTATAAAGTTCAGTTAACCAAATGGTTTCTTTGGTTTTCACAAAAATCTTAAACCGAAACTAAAATGTGTAGATACAAAATAAATATGTAGATTACAAAAGTTTTAGCAATGAATATTTGTAGATTATTCAAAAGGAGTTATATTTTTTGTACACATTTTATAGTTATTCTGTAATTGCAAGTTGGAATACTTAATCCAAACCGAGTCATAATGTCTGAACCAACAAAAATGGTAGGCCTAATAAAATGTTTATAATAAAAAGTGCATCTCTGAACTAACGTCTAATAAATAGAAAAGGCAAAATGTTATATAGGACTGTAGCATATTAAAAATAATTTAAATGCCTGAAATTTTTAAATATTAATTTATGAACTATATCTGCATACCTACTTACTTTCAATCCTACATGTTGGTGAAAAAAAGCTTGGCATCCAATATAACTCGAAGGTCTTAAAAGAGGACACTACGTTTAATGTCATTATGTACTTATCTACTATGTGATAATTCTGATTAATTAAATTAGTTTTTGAACTAAAGGTTATACAATAAATGCTATCGTAATTCAGAGACGTTTGTTAACTTGAAAATCAGATCCGGACAGCTGAAATATCTTGCTGAATAGTTTCACAAACATATTTCCCAAATATATATTTTTTTCATCAGCATCTTTTCTTGATCAATTCTGATTACAGTTGGAATATAATTTATTAAATATTAAAGAGTAGTTGAGATAAACTATTACTTTGCGGAACACCTAATACCATGAAATAGCATTTGCAAATTTGACTGTAAAGCGTCTATTTGTAAGATAATTAAAACATATATGCCACGCATTGCTTGACGAGGCCTAAAATTGACAATTTTTTAATCATAAGATTATGTTGGAAACTATTAAAGGCTTTGCTCATGTTGAAATAAAAAGAATATTTTATTTACATCTGGATTTATACTGGTATACACACATATATATTATTATATATATTAATATATATATATATATAAAGCGTGTGTTAAAGACGATATTCGTGAATGAAATAATATTATTAGGAATGAAATTCATGTGCCTATAAATATGTTTTCGTCAATAACTGCTAAAATACTACAAAACAAAGGTTTCTGACTAGAATTTAACCGTCAATAATACTTCAAGAAAATATATACCGATAAATGGTTGAACACACAACCACTCACTGGCTGATGCACACTTAATTAAAATATTTTTGTACAAAAGCAAAAGCAAATTTTTTTTAAATGTTTGTTTATGTTTATAACATGTTGGAATGATAATGATACAGTTAGTAAAAACTAAAACGCTACAAAACTACAAAAATTTTTTTTGCAAAACTCCGTTCCCCCGGAGAAACCCCCGGAATGGCCACCGCATGGGGAGCCCAAGAAAAGAAACGGGCTCCCCATTTGGAAGCCACCTGGAAGGTTTTTTTCTGTTCCACCCACCGTTTCTTTGGTAGCCTGACTTGTTACAAGGGATTGTATTCCTACCAGAGAAAATGCCGCCATTTCGTCTGGGCAATCCGCCTTGGAGGAGCCGGGGCGCGAACCCGGGTCCTACAAGTCACAAGGCAGGCGCTCTACCCCAGAACCAGAGTGGTAGAGCGGATACTGGCAGTCTTCTTAACACTGACATGATGTTACGAGTTTCGCGTGTCATTAACACGTGCAGTACGTGTAGTAACATCTAACCTCGGTAACGAACAAATTTATGTATTCTTACGTTCTTCGTTTAACATGAATTGTGTTAATTTCATAACAGTGAAATATAGGTAATTTGTATAACTAGTCTGGCAATTTTTTAGTTGATATTCTGCAAACAAACTTACAGTCCCGCTGTACAATAATTATATAGAACTATAGAATAGTAAAAAAAAAAAAATGTAAAGAGCTCGTTCTGTCGATGGTAAAGTTATTTTGAAATAATAAATGTTAGATATTGAAAGAGTGTGTTCAGTTAAAATATGCGTGTGCTTACAAGCCACAGAAAAGTTAACTTTTTTTATATTAATCTTGGCTTTCTTTTGTTTTACCGTGCCTAACATGCACAGCTAATCCCTGGACTAAATATTGGAGGTACTGGGGCAACACGAAGCATAAATGGTAACACTATTTTGTGGTGATACAGTTATTGTCATGTAAATGAACAAATTAACGAATAGTTAAGGTTGCATGAATATTTCTGTTCCATTTACAAAGAAAATTTACGGTGCACAACGGCAAACAGAATAAATCAACGATGAAACTTAACAAATAAAAATTGAAAAAACAACGGCTATACAGAGACGCACAGGTGAACCCAGCGATGTGAAGAAACAGTGATGACAGCACAGACCAACACCGCAAGCAACAGTGGAGCGAAAAAACAGATATTTTGGAAACTACAACGATGATAGCGCAGAATAACACAGTATATGATTCCTAAGAGAACTGTTGCGACGTTTCGGGAAATAGATCTTAAGGCACAAACAGACTGATGTTTGTCATGACATACAGTTTAATTAGTAATGGCGTTTGTCCGAAACTACATCTTGAATTAATTTACCTCTAATTTAAAATGTTGTTTGTCAGTGGAAATTTTATTTAATGAACTATACCTAATGAATTTGTTGATATTCACATAGATACTGATTTTCTTTAAACAAATTTGTGCTTTGTTTGTTTTATGTGTATATTTATTTACACTTCTGTTAACGAGGCACAGGTATAAGTGCAGAGAAACTTATTCAAAAGAGGAACCTGTTTCTGTAACAATAAGTGTCAAGAGCGTAGTAAAAATAAATAATAGTTAAAAAAAACTAAAAAAACACGCTTTTATAGAAAATACAACTAAAAAATAGAAAATAAATTTAATAAATATTGTGCGGTAACAAGATTTCCCACACAGTAATTCTGTTTATTATTATTTATTTTTATTTAAGAGTAATGAATTATGTTATGTTTATTTTCCACATTTGTATATTTACAGCTACAGACTATATTTTACAAACACTAGTTGTTCCAGTACGACGATATAATAACAGTTGAAGATATTTATTTTCGAACACTAACCTATAATATTGTTTGTTATTGTATTTGTTTTCAGCACAAACTTTTAATACGTTTGTAATATCTTTGAGTCAAGTATGTTTTAAACTTAATTATTTTTCTTTTTAAATTTAATTATATCTTACCTGGTTCTTTGCCGCGGGTTGTTGTCTGAAGGCCATATCTTTATATATATATTTCTTGTGTGCGTGTGTATGTCACTGAACTCCTCCTAGACGGCTGGACCGATTTTGATGAAATTTTGTGTGTGAGTTCACGGGGATTCGAGGATGGTTTAGATTCACAATTTGGTCCACTGGAAAATGTTTATTTATTTAATTTTTTATTTATAAATTGTTGTTGATCTTTGAATGGTTTAGGTTTACAGTATATATATGTGTGTGTTGTGTATTTATTTATGTGGTGTTGTTAATCTTTGGATGGATTTTATGAATTGTTGTTATTACATTAAAATTAAAATAGAATTGGTTATTGAGATTATTATATTATTATTTATTGAAATAACATTTTAAAGTGTAATTAAAAATATAGGTGCAAATTTGTGAGGTGCAGTATTGAAGTGAGTATTTTTCATGATTTTTCGTGATTTTAATTATGTATACACGTGAATTCAATACCAATCAACTTAACCTCCAAATTTAAATTGTCAGTTCTCATTTTATTCTACATATTAAAATGTAATAAAAAATATACCAACATTGTGCAAAATATGTAAGGTGCAGTATCAAAATGAGTATTTAACACGATTTTTCATTACTTTTAATTATGTATAGACGTGCATTCAATAACAATCAACTTAACCTACAATTTTAAATTGTTAGTTCTCATTTTATTCTATGCAACTTATGACGTATTGATGTCTCTTTGAAAATAAAAATATAAGTTTGTAAAATAAATTATAACATTTATATAATTTAAATTACTTATAGTAATTATAGTTTAAAGGATATTTAAAATTGAAGTTTTGTATTTTTTAATTTATAGTTTTTTTTTAAATTATGATTTTTGGATTTACAACGTTTGAACAGGACACCGTCTGTCGGGTCCACTTTAAAGTGTGTGTTCAGGTGGATTTAAAAATTGTTTAGATTCACAATTCAAACCGATAAATAATATTTGTAATTAATTAATTAAATTAATGTTGTTGTTGAACGTTCGATGTTTTACATAGGATCCGGTCGGAAGCGCTGTGGTCGCGTTATCGAATATTAAAAAATATTTTATTTTTATTTCAGTTCGACCCGGCAGATGGCGCTGCGATTAGATTCAGGGAAATTTCCTGTACATTTTCAAATTTAAAATGTTTGAACAGAACAACGTCGGTTGGGTCCGCTAGTGTTTTATATGTTCTTCAGCCAATCAGCAGCCGGTTCAGGTCAGGAGATTAATTAAATTCTAATTGTTAGTAAGAGAATGTAAAATAAGGCGTCTTCATCGTATGGGTTTTACCAATACGCCACTTATTTTGGTGATTGAACATGAAAGTTTTAACGTCAGTGTTCTTATATATATTTTAAAGAATTCACCAGACGTCACATAGTTTTTGTGAGTATTAATTATGACATCATTTGACAGTTCAGTCACGTATTTAGCAAATACGATTTCGCGTCATAAGGAACGTGATTTGGAACATAATCCTGGACATTTATACATGTTAATTCATCCAGTCCTCACATGAATTTACAACCAAGTAGAAACATTATATGTTTTTGAGTAAATCCATTTAAATTGTATAAAACATCAACATTTTCAGTTTGGAAATTAGAATTTTAAAACCAGTGGTACGATTTAATAGTTTCTCGAAGCTGACCCTGAGTTAATAGCCGTGGTAATAATAATTAATTTTCATTGAACCCTCAAATATTATAATAACATTTCTAATTTCTACAACTTACACCGTGAATGGAAGCAATAGGATTTAATAATTTTTACTAATAAACTCTTGAATTTGCATTTCTGTGCCGACCTTAATTCCTGCAATTGATCCAGCGAATAATGAAGCCACATGTCACGAATTTCAAATTAATTGTATTAATAATTTAATTAACTATTTTATGGAATATTTACTACCTATATGTGTTATGGTAATAAATAATAGTTTATCATAGAAATTACATAAAAAGTATCCTTGCTATTCTTCCTACTTCTGTATGTGTAATTGTAAGGTTAATAATTATTTATGTTTATCAACCCATTCATTATTCTAATAGTATTATTAATATAAATAATAATACTAATAAAGACCAGTAACGTTGCAATATGAATTAAAAATAGTGTAAAAAAATTAAGTTATTTAAAAAAAAAGCTTGTCGTGCATGGTGTCAATAGTTATAATAATTTTATTGACAGATATGAGTAGAAGGATTATCATTTTGATAATATCTTAAAGAGCACCCCACGCTTGTTTTAAATAACATACATTTTTTTATTTTACACAATTTTTATTTCAAATTTATTTTCTATTTTTGTTTATTTTTTAGTTGGATTTTATAAATAGCGTGTTTTTAGTTTTTTAAATTATTATTTATTTTCTATTTTTTAGTTTGGTTTATTTATAAAAGCATGGTTTTTAATTTTTTTAACTGTTATTTGTTCTAATCTACTATTTATTCCGTGATAACTATAAGTAACTGTAATTATTTTCCAAATTATTAATGTGTACAGCTGTATTGATAGTCAAATCTCGATTTTAGAAGCCATTCAAAGATTTTAACGTTATCAATATATACAGTGAGACAATGGTATAAGGTTATTGACGAACAGGTGCATACTGTACGAAATTAATGCTGTGAAGCAGGAAAGGATGGAAGTTACGGATTAATTATTACGTGAAGCGTTCCACATTTACGTAACAGGAATTTTGGGAAGGATAAGGAATGAGAAAGGATGAGGAAAGGACCTTCTCAATGAGAGTGTATAGAATACGAGAGAAAAATTCGGATAGCCTGGACTGGGATTCGAACCCAGAGCCTTCCAATGACATGTCAGCTGCTCTACCATCGGGCGCTCGATGTAATAACGATAATTATAGAACAAAAGGCCCACGCTTTTTCACAATAATACTAGTATTTTTCATTCATTATTGTTTTAAGCTTATTTTAAAAATTATTTTTAACTTTTTAGTTCGATTTGCTTTAAAAGCGTGTTTATTAGTTTTTTTAACCTATATTTATTTTTCACTTTATGGTTTGAATAGAAGGATTGGCGAAGTCGCAGACGAATTACAGTTGGATTTACGGCACCAATCCCAAAATTTGTTGAAAAGAAAAAAAAAATCTTTTTCAGCCGTGGACAGAATTAGAACCAACGACCGATGAATTCATGGGTTGACGTCATCGAAGACCCGCGCCTTAATCCGCCCGGCCTACAAGCCAACTGTCGAGTGTATATTGTAATAATACAAATACCACGAGTGCTCGAGCTGGAAAGTAGGTAGACGTGACGGTACGCATGCGCCGACTGCACGGTTATCTCACTTGCTCTCACACAGAGGCTGGGTGAGGAAATTATTAAATCCTGTCGATCCTAATCAGGATAATGAGATAAACTTATCAAATTAGTGTATGGTCACCGGTCCTCGATAAGTGTACGAAGTTTAGATTAAATCTGTCCATTTAAAGTGGGTCAAAATAGAGTGCAAAGGAGTCGGTTACAAACATACAAACAAACATACAGGTGAAGCTAATATAAAGCGTGTAAAAAGGGGGAAAGTCCATAGGGTTGCCAGATTTATTTAGACAAAGAATTTTATTTTACAAAAATTAAAATGGCAGGAATTTCAAAAAAGTACTTAAGGGATCGTCAACTAACCTAAACATGTGTTTTCAAGCATTATCGTTGTAAAAGAGTTTCCGGAGGAGGGACTGGCTTCTGTCCTCCCCTTCCACAAATACTGTTTACACCCATGGTAAATGTGTAAACAAAATCACATGTAGTTACACGCACTAGTACAGGTTATACTCAAAATACGCGAATTAAAATTTTCGTGACTGTAATTTATGATAGTTGTACTTATAATATTAGAAGTCAATAATTTTTCAAGACATGTGATGACAGCCTACATGGAGTACTATAGTCTGAAACTATGTATTTGTACTATTATGCAATAATCGTACACTCACGCCTGTAGCATGAGGAATCACTACAAGGAAATCTGATAATGAGAAAAGATACACTATCGAAGTTTATGGACCGAGTCGTAAGACACTATATTAGTATTCCAGAGAACATAGGTTCAAATCCCGACTGTTAATTGTCACATCATTTTGACGTGAAACGTCTTAAAAAATCACAGCGAAACATATGGGTAACAGAACAGTCGAAAAGGTCTGTATCATCTTGCTTTAACATTTTCCTAACTATATAGACTTCGGCCTGAGACGTACTTAAGTCTTCCTTACCTAGACCTCCCAAATACACTTAGTTTTAATATAGGTTTAGAAAAAATTCTGTTCAGTGTACCTCACGACTCAGATGTGATAGCGCAGTGATTCGTGTGATTGTGTATAGAGAACTGACAACACTGGGCAATACAGATTGTATACGTTCACCAAAAAACATTAATTTTGATATTATGCCTTCGGTATCTCATTTATCATATCACAGGCCAATGTGTAACAGAATTTTCGTCGTAAGCTACCATTTAGTGTCTGTTTTGAATTAAAATTTTTAGTACGTAGTCAATGTCTAGTTTTTATTGTTTTTTTTTTATCATTACACTAAAAGCGACTCGCTAACATAGAAGTTTCACTTGAAACCAACAGCCGTGATTCTCGATACAGCCCCACTGATTTTTTTTGATAGAAAATTGGTAAAATGGTTCCTTACTGTAGGTCATGGTTAATTCATTTGACATTGTCGCTCTACTGTGGCGTTGTGTTTTTCCATCTATTAATCTGTTTACGGACAGGAAATCATTTCAGAATAAGAAGAAAAATGATATCGGAAATAGACTATTCCACTGGTAAACATACATAAAAATGATTTCAAGGCTTTCGTAAATTAATATTCTGAAATGTTTTCACTTAACCAGCTCATTACAGTATTTATAAATTATTTCTTAGTCATTAAGGCAGTTATAATATAGGTCTAATTTCATAACTACTTAATCAGTAAAACTTAAACAGCAAAAGTAAATCGTTCTCAAGTAACGTATAACAAATATTCCGTATTCACAGTTCACAGGTTGTAAATGCTGTGATTGTTTTTATCTATTCTCAATTGCTATTGTTTTTTTTTTTCTGTACAACTATGTGTTAAAATACTCTACTAATGGTTTTCACAGCACATGCTAAAATCATAATGCTGGAATCACAATACCCTGTAACATCTCCAACATGCCAAAAACACCACCACAGCCATTAAGAAGTAAGGTATTAGTGTAGTAGTTTGAAAATGTGGATTATTTTTAATTAACGCCCCCGCAACCCACCTTACGGGTGGAATTTCGTAAAATCCGTTATTAGCTGACCTCTACTCGGCGAAAGAAATATTCCTACCAAAGTTCAAGTCTCTAGGCCTTATGGTTCCAGAGATATCGTGATGAGTCAGTACATAGGTGGAAATCTCATAAATAAATAAATAAATCTATATATATATATATATATATATATATATATAATGCAATATTTTACTACTTACTTAACCGTCGGTTGTCAGGGAATTGTGATTTTCGGTCACTAGAAAGCATTTCATTTCAACTAGTGACCTGAAGTTAAAACATTAACTAGAATCACAAGACTTTGTATGCTGCTTATTTATTCAAATTCTTTTTAAGATAATATACATAATTTACTCATGTCGTTCGAGTATTAGTACTGTATGGTCACGTTTTAACTTATGGTAGTTTTCCGTCGCCCCCAGACGGAATTCTTCGATTATGGTAGTCTTAAAGTATGGCAGTCTTCCAGTATGGCAGTCTTCCAGTATGGCAGTCTTCCAGTATGGCAGTCTTCCAGTATGGTAGTCTTCCAGTATGGTAGTCTTCTAGTATGGTAGTCTTCCAGTATGGCAGTCTTCCAGTATGGTAGTCTTCCAGTATGGCAGTCTTCCAGTATGGCAGTCTTCCAGTATGGCAGTCTTCCAGTATGGTAGTCTTCCAGTATGGCAGTCTTCCAGTATGGCAGTCTTCCAGTATGGTAGTCTTCCAGTATGGCAGTCTTCCAGTATGGTAGTCTTCCAGTATGGCAGTCTTCCAGTATGGCAGTCTTCCAGTATGGCAGTCTTCCAGTATGGCAGTCTTCCAGTATGGCAGTCTTCCAGTATGGCAGTCTTCCAGTATGGTAGTCTTCCAGTATGGCAGTCTTCCAGTATGGCAGTCTTCCAGTATGGCAGTCTTCCAGTATGGCAGTCTTCCAGTATGGCAGTCTTCCAGTATGGTAGTCTTCCAGTATGGTAGTCTTCCAGTATGGCAGTCTTCCAGTATGGTAGTCTTCCAGTATGGCAGTCTTCCAGTATGGCAGTCTTCCAGTATGGTAGTCTTCCAGTATGGTAGTCTTCCAGTATGGCAGTCTTCCAGTATGGCAGTCTTCCAGTATGGCAGTCTTCCAGTATGGTAGTCTTCCAGTATGGTAGTCTTCCAGTATGGCAGTCTTCCAGTATGGTAGTCTTCCAGTATGGTAGTCTTCGAGTATGGCAGTCTTCCAGTATGGCAGTCTTCCAGTATGGCAGTCTTCCAGTATGGCAGTCTTCCAGTATGGCAGTCTTCCAGTATGTCAGTCTTCCAGTATGGTAGTCTTCCAGTATGGCAGTCTTCCAGTATGGTAGTCTTCCAGTATGGCAGTCTTCCAGTATGGTAGTCTTCCAGTATGGCAGTCTTCCAGTATGGTAGTCTTCCAGTATGGTAGTCTTCCAGTATGGCAGTCTTCCAGTATGGTAGTCTTCCAGTATGGCAGTCTTCCAGTATGGCAGTCTTCCAGTATGGCAGTCTTCCAGTATGGCAGTCTTCCAGTATGGCAGTCTTCCAGTATGGCAGTCTTCCAGTATGGCAGTCTTCCAGTATGGTAGTCTTCCAGTATGGCAGTCTTCCAGTATGGTAGTCTTCCAGTATGGTAGTCTTCCAGTATGGCAGTCTTCCAGTATGGTAGTCTTCCAGTATGGTAGTCTTCCAGTATGGCAGTCTTCCAGTATGGTAGTCTTCCAGTATGGTAGTCTTCCAGTATGGCAGTCTTCCAGTATGGCAGTCTTACAGTATGGCAGTCTTCCAGTATGGTAGTCTTCCAGTATGGTAGTCTTCGAGTATGGCAGTCTTCCAGTATGGCAGTCTTCCAGTATGGTAGTCTTCCAGTATGGTAGTCTTCCAGTATGGTAGTCTACCAGTATGGCAGTCTTCCAGTATGGTAGTCTTCCAGTATGGCAGTCTTCCAGTATGGTAGTCTTCCAGTATGGTAGTCTTCCAGTATGGCAGTCTTCCAGTATGGTAGTCTTCCAGTATGGCAGTCTTCCAGTATGGCAGTCTTCCAGTATGGCAGTCTTCCAGTATGGCAGTCTTCCAGTATGGCAGTCTTCCAGTATGGCAGTCTTCCAGTATGGCAGTCTTCCAGTATGGCAGTCTTCCAGTATGGCAGTCTTCCAGTATGGCAGTCTTCCAGTATGGTAGTCTTCCAGTATGGCAGTCTTCCAGTATGGCAGTCTTCCAGTATGGCAGTCTTCCAGTATGGCAGTCTTCCAGTATGGCAGTCTTCCAGTATGGCAGTCTTCCAGTATGGCAGTCTTCCAGTATGGCAGTCTTCCAGTATGGCAGTCTTCCAGTATGGCAGTCTTCCAGTATGGCAGTCTTCCAGTATGGCAGTCTTCCAGTATGGCAGTCTTCCAGTATGGCAGTCTTCCAGTATGGCAGTCTTCCAGTATGGCAGTCTTCCAGTATGGTAGTCTTCCAGTATGGTAGTCTTCCAGTATGGTAGCCTTCCAGTATGGTAGCCTTCCAGTATGGCAGTCTTCCAGTATGGCAGTCTTCCAGTATGGCAGTCTTCCAGTATGGCAGTCTTCCAGTATGGCAGTCTTCCAGTATGGCAGTCTTCCAGTATGGCAGTCTTCCAGTATGGCAGTCTTCCAGTATGGCAGTCTTCCAGTATGGCAGTCTTCCAGTATGGCAGTCTTCCAGTATGGCAGTCTTCCAGTATGGCAGTCTTCCAGTATGGCAGTCTTCCAGTATGGCAGTCTTCCAGTATGGCAGTCTTCCAGTATGGCAGTCTTCCAGTATGGCAGCCTTCCAGTATGGTAGTCTTCCAGTATGGCAGTCTTCCAGTATGGTAGTCTTCCAGTATGGTAGTCTTCCAGTATGGCAGTCTTCCAGTATGGCAGTCTTCCAGTATGGCAGTCTTCCAGTATGGCAGTCTTCCAGTATGGTAGTCTTCCAGTATGGTAGTCTTCCAGTATGGCAGTCTTCCAGTATGGCAGTCTTCCAGTATGGCAGTCTTCCAGTATGGCAGTCTTCCAGTATGGCAGTCTTCCAGTATGGCAGTCTTCCAGTATGGTAGTCTTCCAGTATGGTAGTCTTCCAGTATGTGCAGTCTTCCAGTATGTGCAGTCTTCCAGTATGGCAGTCTTCCAGTATGGCAGTCTTCCAGTATGGCAGTCTTCCAGTATGGCAGTCTTCCAGTATGGCAGTCTTCCAGTATGGTAGTCTTCCAGTATGGCAGTCTTCCAGTATGGTAGTCTTCCAGTATGGTAGTCTTCCAGTATGGCAGTCTTCCAGTATGGTAGTCTTCCAGTATGGCAGTCTTCCGTCGCCCTACCTCCCCCGTCTATACAGGAGGAAAAGTACCATAATCATATTTTTATTTTTACAGATCGCGGCTATAAGTAGGTATACAGTGCTGCTTCCTATAACCCATTTTTTGGAAACATTTGTTTCTATTAGTGCGTGATCTGTTGAGTTGATTTATGACTGGAACTACAGAAAGTAACCGTCAGAAGCGCTATCTGTAGCCTTTTAAGTTAACCTAAGAAACACCTAGGGGTTAACAGTGCTACCGAGCGACGTATTCTATACACTACTTCGAGAGCAAAGCAGCTGTACTCATTCCATGGAGTGTATAAGGAAATATGGTAGGATTCCGCCTCGTCCTTTGAACTTATGGCAGATTTCCGTTATGGTACTTTTCCGCCTTTGGCTGTAGTTCGCCCGTTCGCTCACAGATAGCCGCAGACGGCGCGTTATCTGTCTCCCGTGACGTATCGACAGCATTGGTACGCTCTACGCCGTAACTGTTCGATACTCGTGTGACAAACAGTTACCTCTGCAGTCTTGGAGCTGTTTTAAGTTTTGAAGGTTTTCTCTTGCTGCCAGTGAGAAGCTGGCGAGGTCTGTATGTTCAACAAAGTAACGAACATATGGAAACCAAGTATTTAGATGTTATTTATGTACTTGAGTTTTGTTTTTTGACGTGATAACGTCTTATAAATCGATGAACGCCGGCTGCACGCACGAAAAATTGTCACGTTCCGCCTGAGCCGAGCGTGCAAGAACCGGCCAACCACCGTGCGAGAAAATCTTCTATACCTAATGTCAACCAGGTTAAGGCGGGCTTTTTAACTAATTGTTAGTGATTATATTTAAACAAATTATTTAAATTAAATTTGCAAAAAAATGTAAATAATATTTGAAAATTATAAAAGTATGCAATTTTTCATCAATGTTTTCTTATGATGTTATCACGTAAAATTGTCGTCCGTAAACCGACTTTACAGACAACCCCCTTTTTTTAAATCTGATTTTAAACACGAATAGTTTAGTTGTTACAACTAGCTCGGCATTAAGGTGGGGACTCGCATCCGTTCGTCATCTGTTTTTTGCGTCTGTCAAAAAGCCGAGAGATTTACAATGATCCTTCGAATATTTTTCCATTTGTTTGCTGCCCACAGAAGGCTTACATAGTAGTAGTGAGAGAGAATTCTCGCTCTTGTATTGCGTCTGGCTGTAGGTAAAGAATGTTACGGCTTAGAACCGTCAATTTTTTTTTCCTTTTCATACCTTCCTAAAAACCCGCTTAAAAGAAAAAAAGTGGTTGTCTGTAAAGTCGGTTTACGGACGATAGTTTAACGTGACAACGTCATAACAAAACATTGATGAAATGATTACATACTTTTATGAATAAAATTGAATAATTTTTATTGAATTATCACTATTTTGTATGGATACAAAGAAGGAGTGAAATGAAATCTACAATTTAATTGATAAATTTACTTTTATTTGCACTCATTAATTCAAATATGTTTATTACTTTAACGAAGAGATTATTTCAACTATAACTTTTATACATGTTTGCTATTTAACTTCTTCCAATCTGTGTTATTCTGTTGATAGGACGATGTTAGGAAAAGTAGGAAACGAATGGGAGTGTTTCAAGTTTAATATGCCTCGAAAAAGTCAATCGAAGGTTGTTCCAATCGAGTGGAAGAGAGATAGATGCGGCGCAAGCGTACAATGAGCGTAACGGGATAAAGCGTAACGGGATAATGTGCGTCACGGGACAATGAGTAATCCTTTTTCGTGCTTGCAGTCGGCGTTCATCGAATTATTAGTCGTTGTCACGTCAAAAAAAGGCAAGCTGCAATACCAGGAAAATCTAGAGTTGAAACCTTACTAACGTGAGGGTCCAAGTCTGGGCTCATGTGTGAGTATAGAAGCAGGTAACTCGACTGGGTGGACCCTAGGAAGTGAGAGATTTAAGAATGGTAAGTAGTGTATGAGATATACAGGTCAGAGGTGTGGTGCAGTGGTCAAGCGCATTGCCCGGGAATCCATGGGCTCCGGTTCGATGTGCGTTGATACAGTTTTATTTTATTTTATTCATTAATTTTTTTTTATTTCTCGCAATATTTAACTATTAATTTCATAATTTGAATATATTTAAACAGTTAAATGTAAATATTAAAGATTAATGTATTCAATTTAGTAAAGTTTACTGTAATTTAGTTAATCCTTACTAATGATATATAGCTAAATGCGAAAATAACTTTGTCTGTCTGTCTGTCTGTCGCGCTTTCACGCCAAAACTACTGAACCGATTTAAATGAAATTTGGTACACAGACAGTCTAGAGCCTGAGAAAGGACATAGGCTACTTTTAATGCGAAAAAAGGGTTGTAAGGGGTTGAAAGGGGGAGATGAAAAGTTGTATGGAATTATCGTCATTTTTAGAGATAGAAGCTTGAAACTAATTTTTTTAGGCTGTTGATTCGATATAAATAAATATGACATTCAAACTTTGTAAAAGTTTTACCCTCAAGGGTGTAAAATAACAATAGGGAATAGGGAATGAAAGTTTGTATGGAAGTATGTAAGGTTTGTGCTAATGTTTTATAAGTTTGCGACAAGAGACAAAATATTAGAGCTATTCTGATGTAACATGTACGGAGCCATTACAAAATGTGAAACTGAAGTTAACGCGAGTAAGAAACTTGCCCCAAGCACCGTGCCGAGGGGGGCGGGGGTACGGCGCGGTGTAGGTGGGGAAATATGCCTAAGTGTGCTCACCCGAACCGGCAGACACGTGAGGGCAGACGACTGTGCCACACGCATGCCAATACTGATTTTTTCCGCTGCAAATTAATTATTATTCACTGCAAATTGATTACAATTCGATTTACTTACACGATTTTTGTTTTTTTTAATTGATGTTCTTCGTGAAATACAAATAACTTAAGTTTTTATGTGATAACGTAGTTTATAAAATGTACTTAAATAAACTCATATTAGTACTTTATACCTTATATACTTATATACTTAAATAATTTAATAAGCTCTTTGCAGTTGAACACTGCAAATAGCTCATTAAAGTATTTATACGTATGCGTCTTAGGCCTATTTGTAAAATAATTAGGCTAAATAATTAAAAAATGCTACTCAAAGACACTATTCCACGTAGAAGTAGTCGCGGGCACAGTTAGTTAATATATGAAACAGGAATTGTTTTAAAAAATACATTTTTTAGTTGTATTTACAGCAGAGCGTGGTTTGTGATTTTAACTTTAGTCTTTCAATAGCAACGTTTAGCAACGCTTTGTTGTCGTTGCATCCCCATTTGATCCTTTTTCTTTGTTCTCTTTCAGAGCACATACTGGCGGCTGTTTCAAATACCTTAATGTCGGCCAATACTATATATTTTTTCCTTACAGTTTGTAACAGTCTCTACAGTTTGTAACAGTCTCTACAGTTTGTAACAGTCTCTACAGTTTGTAACAGTCTCTACAGTTTGTAACAGTCTCTACTGTTTGTAACAGTCTCTACAGTTGTGAACAGCGTCTCGCGACGTGTCTGCAGTGATTTGTCATAAATACTATTATTTTATTAGAAAATGAAAAAAATTGGTTGTCTGTAAAGTCGGTTTACGGACGATAGTTTAACGCGACAACGTCATAAAAAACATTGATGAAATTATTGCATACTTTTATGAATAAAATTGAATCATTTTTCTTTTAATCATAAAAGAATAAATACTGGAAATTATACTAGTAATCAGATTTTTAAAATGCAAGAATAATTAACCTTTATTGCCGAAATTGTTATTGTAATAAGCAATGAAAACCACATTAACTTTTCACTTCACTTTATAAACAGTCGTCGAAACAGTTCACGTGTAGATGACTTGTAATTAAGTTTAAAAACTGGCGTTTAGCTATAAAGTTTAAATATAATTATGAACAAGTTTTCATATAAATAAGTTGTAATCAAATATCTATTATCAATTAAATGAATCACCATAATTCTTTAGTCAATTGTAACATAACCTATTATTACTGCACTCGCCGACAGCGTAACGGAACACAGCATAACGGAACAATGAGCGTAAAGGGACACAGCGTAACGGAACAATGTGCGTAACGGGACACTTTTTCGTGCGTGCTGCCGGTGTTCATCGATTTATTAGACGTTGTCACGTCAAAAAGTAACGTTTCTTCTGATAATAAATAAAAAGCAGCGTAGATAGTTATGTACATGCTAGGATTTTCGTAAAGGTTTCTTTTATTCAAAACTCACCCAGCTATGTTTTTAAACTGTTTAAATAAATTAAAATTCTGTAATAAATAGTTAAATATAGTGAGAAAAAAAAAAGAAAATTGATAACTATACAAGTGGTCATCGAACCCGAACCGGCAGATGTAGGCTACAGATAGTGGACTTAAACCTGTGCAACACTGCTCACTTGATATTTCATTTTAAAAAAATCCCATAAACTCTATATTAAATGCCTTATGTTATAGAGATTTCTCTCGCTTCCTAGGGTCCACTCAGGCGAGATACTTCAGGAGGTTGAAAGGGACACATGCCTGTTTCTACTCACACAGTTTCAGTCAAAGTAGCTTGTATTGCTGAACTCAAACTTATATGAGTATTAAGTGATCATTATCAGTTTTTTTTTTAAAATATTTTGGGTATCTTTAAAATTTTTTTTTTCATCGCTAAAATTTATAACATCCACGCTACATTAAAATTTTGTAATTGTATTTACAAGTGGTCATTTTTATTTATGTTTTGGTGATTATTCGTATATAACACGACTCAAAATGGCCGCGCGCACATTAGTACAACCAACTGAAAACAGGTGATGCCAGCAGTAAAAGTATTTCGATATGATTCATCCCTTAGAAATGTGTCCTGTAGGTACATTGTGGCTGCAAGTGCTAAGGGATGTAGGGATGTGTGTGCTATGGACGCATCTCTATGTATTAGGATACAGCCTTCTTTATCAAATGTAGTGTTTGTCCATTGTAGTGGACGATCTGTATCGCAATAAAGCCGGAATTACAATATGGCCGTCGCCTCCGTTCGTCAATCACGTATTGGCTGGCTGGCAGCCTGGCGTGAAACGACGATAGTCGCCCCCTAACAACCAGTTATGCCCGAAACCCCCAATGCGGACAAAGATGTCCAACTGCCCGCCCTTGCTTAGTATATATTTTCTACTCTTCGAACTCTTCTTGCTGAGCCATCCTTCTATTCCCGTAGCCAACCTTCTTGTTATTAATGCATGAAATTTTGCATCCCGCATGTAAGTGCCCAGGGTTTTCCCTGTGTCTATGCAGGTTTTACCTGGGCCCAACTTATCTAGTTTTTAATCTAGAATAGTCAGTGAGGGGAGTTAGTCATGCGACCAATCGCTGCCATGGCTGGCCAATCCCCCTCCTAGCACATGATGCATGATTAGAGCGTATAGGCTTCGGCCTGAGACGCACTTAGAGTCTATCCCTAACCCGGACCCTTCCCAAATACACTTAGTTTTAATTTAGGTTAGGAAAAAAATTCGTCAATCACGTGACCTGCAGCCAATCATATGGCCCGAAAAAAAAAAACTTCCATCCGTCAAAAGCTTCGTTAGGTACTACAGTACACTCCCGATTATCCGCGAAATTAAGTGGCAAGGCCACCGCGGATAGTGAAAATCGCTGATAATCCGCAAAAAAGACGAAAATGGGAAACAAAAAAGGAAACATTCATTTAAACTTAAAAATCTAAAACTTTATGTTCAGTAAAAGTTACAATTTACAGTAAAAATTATGAAATGATGCTAAAATTTTAGTATTTTACTGAATAATTAACATACAATCCATTTCAGTGATGCAAACATAAAAGTTCTCGGTACTTACTTCGTAACAAGGATACAGTACATACTTGTACGTAGGCCTACTCAGAGACTTCGTTAGACATTAAAAAAGCACAACTCTTTAAATTTACAACTTTTTGAAAAAAAAAATCAATCACTTGCTTTTGTTTCTTACTTTGGAAACATCTTTCTTTAATTCTTGATTGAATTTCCGCAACATAAGTTTTCCAGCCAACTGCGCATCGTCGTCATGTTCCTCTAAATAGTGACGCACTCCGACGATGTGTTGCCAAGCCGCTTCGTGAGTCATCTGCGCCTTCGCACTGGGCTCGCCTGTATACTGCACACAATACACTCGTCAGTAGAGTTCACATCTGTTCACTTGTAATAAAATACAGATTTACATATGAACTGTATTTTTTCGTAGCATTCGCGGATAATAGGGAGTTTACTGTACTTCTTACTTTAGAAAGACGGATGGTTGAAATTATAACCTCCAAATATCTCCAAGGGTTTTGCGCGTCAAATTTTATTATATTATAAGTTTTTGAAGTTTGTTTGATCATAAAGATGCTTAAATAATAAATTTTAACACTATCTTTGAACACATTTTAAAGGTTGTGTTTCGAAACACAAATCGTCCCATGCACTGAAGTTTAATTAATTACGCACGTTCATGAACAATTTTTCCAATTTGATGCGGCCAACAGAATAGAAGGCTTAAATAGTGGTGAAAATTTATCTTATAAAAGGTAGATTATATTGAAAATCGCGAAAGTTGAGCACTTGTGAATCAATAAAATATTTTTTTTTCTCGCTTTGATATTTATTAATATAATTTAAGTTTTACCATACGTTACACTTCTATGTCTCGATGAATTTTTGTATCAAACATTAAACTTTAGAATGTGTTCAAACGCAAGTTAAAAACATTTAATAGAAGCAGCCAAAAAAATAAACAAATCTTCAATACATTTTACGATAGTGAAGGTTGGCGGTGATACTTTGTAACATTTTGGAGGTTATAATTCCATCCGTATGTCCGTGGAAAATTTAAAGCTTGGTAATCTTTTGACGAACGGAGGGACACAAGTTTTCGGGCCTTCTGATTGGCTTGAAGTCACGTGATTGAAGGACGGATGGGAAACGGATGGGCGCGACGGTTCATTGTGATTTTAGCTGAACTCTGAAAACGTTGAAATAAATACCAGAGTGAAAAAAAAGAAGAGAAAGAGTTTTATGAGTTACGAGCTTACATGATCGTCAAACTAATGTAATTATACAAGATTAAAATTCCTCCAAAATTTAAGTTTTCTCCTAAGTTGGCAGCATGCATGTGGGAAAAAAAAAAAAATATATATATTTTGACAAACGGAGAGCTGTAAATATCTCTGCGTAAAATTGTAGGCCTACTATCGTAAAATGTATTGAAGTTTGTTAATTTTTTTGGCTGCTTCTACTAAATGTTTTTAACTTGCGTTTGAACACATTCTAAAGTTTAATGTTTGATACAAAAATTCATCGAGACATAGAAGTGTAATTTATTACGAATGGTAAAACTTAAATTATATTAGGCCCTAATAAATATCAGAGCGAAAATAAAATTATTTTATTGATTCATAAGTGCTCAACTTTCACGATTTTCAATATAATCTAGGTACCTTTTATAAGAGAAATTTTCGCCACTATGGACGTGACGGACTTTTGTAATTCCGGCTTGACAAATTGGTTTCATAGATACTTCATTTTTTATTTAAAATCATGCGCTGCAAAATTTACTGACTGATGAATTCAAGTTTTTACAAGAACAATATACTAAATTATACACTTAAAATGTTTTACTTGATTATTATTATTGTTATATCATGCAAAAATCAGCATAAACCAAACAATCTAAAATTTCAGACCAAATATTGTTTCTTACGTCAGCCAAGTACTTAGTTTCTATTTGCGACGGTAGAGAGCGCGGATGTACTGCAGAATGATTCCACGTGCGCTCACCAGATCGCAGAAGCATGCGCTTTGATAACACCGTGGAGTCGTGTGGGGGCAATATAACGTCAATATCGGTTAATTCAACGGGAAACGAAAGGAAAACGTATTTTTGATACTCAAGGTGAGTAGTATGGCTTGGAAAATAACAATCAAATATATAAATAAATATTAAAATTAAATTTGCCGGAGAGTACGCCTATCTGTCCAAGTAATTTGCAAGATAAAAAAAAAAAAGGGGGGGGGGGGGATAGAACTATTTGCACTCTGCTTTCAAATTTTTTCCTGTTTTCGGTGGGAATGATAGGTTATCAGCGTAGGCCTCTGAAGTAAGGACAGAATGTTGAAAGGAAAACTATTTACTGCAGTGCTATAAAAGCATAATATAGCAGGTAAAATTACATTTTAAAGTCTAGTTCTGTTTCCTAATAGAAAATACGCTTTCTTTACCGATTCAACCTTTACGGAAGTATATTTTAATGGTTGTATTCAGTGAGACACTAGCAGTGTAAAGATATCCGATATTTTTGTGTGATTTTTTTAAATTTCATCTTAATCAATTGACGGAAATACATAATCATAAAATAATGTAGAGATAGCAAGTGGCTGCCAAGAAAAGCAATAATGTTACTTTTTTTAAAAAAAAAAAAAGATTGTGCCACAAACCCCTCAAAGTGAAATCCACTGAGATATGTATTTTGAAAATAGACTGTTATTTAAGAAGCTACTTACTAATAACATTAGACATGGCATTACTTATGTTAGTAGAACGTGAAGTACGATTGTTTTATCTTGTCTTTTATTACTGAACGAAAACATTATAAATGATCAACGGTTGTCATGTCCAAAAAAAAACAAAAAACATATTGAGGCGCGCGTTGGGTTTCCTCAGCGACGGACTGGCAGAGTCATCTAGCGGCGGAACCACGAAGAACTACGAGAGCCGTGGCTCGCCGCTGGCACTCCGCTATTGGTTGGCGGCCGTGTCTCGCCCCGCCCACCGCGCCACGCGCTCGTCTGTCAGGTTCCCGCTTCCTTTGTCCCGACGTCGTAAACAAATCTTGAAATTAAAACCACTGTACTGTGTAGTCTGTACTGTACAGTACATGACTATTATTGGTTTATTATTAATATAAATATATAAAAAAAAACATGTTAGTCATACTCTGCGCTATTAAAATTTGTTGTTAAGAACTAAAATACAAGTGAGTGAATTTTAACTATGATTGAACTACGGTGACTAATGTGAATAGGACTAGAACTAGACAGATTGATCTAATTGATCTAATGTTCAACAAACTCTGCTTATTAATACTTATTTAAATTGTTTAACATAATATCCATTATTAGAAATTTTTAATATAACTTTTATGCTAGCTAATGTATATATTGTACATATATTAGAAATAGTGTAGGCCTATGTAATCATATACATGTATTTCATAAAAATAGTAACCATGATGACAAGCCCTATATTCAGAGAGCCACTGCTCATTAACTGAGTCTATTGGGTGTTAAGAAAATAAATAAATAAATAAATAAATAAATAAATAAATAAAATTTGGTCACAGAATCGAACTCAAATTACGCTCGCAACAACCCACGGGGGAGTTTGAGCATTTAGGATATAGCCGGTGAAGCATTACGTTAATGAGTAATGCATGACTAGTATCTAATGAGTAATGACATAAACCGAGCTGGCAAGTGGCATAGTTAGGCTGGAATTACAAGAACACCTCGCCTCCGTCCGTCCGTCGAAAGCTTGGCAAGCTCGTACTTTTGACCAGGGAGGTATTACCTTTGAATATATATACTCAAAGGTATTACTCTATGGCAGGGGTCGGTGAAACCGCGGCTCGCGAGCCGAATGCGGCTCTTTTCATGGGATTTTACGGCTCTGCATTCTGCAATTCACTGCGCTGTGCCACAGTGGAAAAAGGGGGTTGTCTGTATAGATGGTTTACGGACGATAATTTTACGTGATGACGTCATAAGAAAACATTGATGAAAAATTGCATACTTCTTAACTGTTCAAATATTATTTACAGTTTTTGCAAATTCAATTTAAATAATTTGTTCAAATATACTCACGAACAATTAGTTGTAGAAATAAACTGAAATAAAATCAATGTCAATATATTGTTAATTTGAAATGACGAAATTGGACAAATAAACCAATTTTTTTAAAATTGCTGCTTTTAAAAAGCTCGCCTTAACCTGTTTGATATTATAGAAGATTTTCTCGAACGGTGGTTGGCCGGTTCTTGCACGCTCGGCTCAGGCGGAACGTGACAATGAGTCATGTTTTTTCGTGCGTGCAGCCGGCGTTCATAGATTTATAAGGCGTTATCACGTCAAAAAAAGAAAAGAACCCGAACAAATTGAAACGGCCCAATCACAAGGCATGTCCTCACTCAACCTGTGAGTTTGCACCACTAGATACCACCGCCACCGCACTCGCTCAGGTGCTTTTTTTATTATAAATAATTAATTAAATATATTAGGTTTTCTTGTTTTATCAGTAGAGCTCTACTAATGACTACCATATATATATATATATATATATACATTAAAGTGTTTCTTTCCCTAAGTAACCTTTATTTTTAATACATGTTGAATTCGTAAGTATATAATATTTAAATTATATCTCTTTTTTAACATCTTAAAATGCCACGTAGATAACAGAGAAAATAAATGTTGCGACTGTTAAAAAAGTATTACATTACATAATTGTTTGAGGTTTTGAATAAAATCACAAAACACGCTCCACAGTAAATATAATTCAAAACTGTATCATTAAAAACAATAATTTCTGTTTAAATATGTTTACTAATTTACAGTAAAATTTATCATACTGAATATATTAATTTTAATGAATACATTTGACTGTTTAAATATATTTATATCCTGTGATTAATACTATAATATGGTGAGAAATATTGAAGATAAAGTGCCAATGTGTATCAACCCGAGCTGGCAGATTACCAGGCCTTGCGCCAGACCACTACGCAGCGGCCCGGACTTGGCCGTTATTTTTAAACATAAGTATTTCTGAAAAATCCCTTCAACTTACCTAACAAATTCGAAAAGAAAAAAAAATTGGTTGTCGGTAAAGTCGGTTTACGGACGATAGTATAACGTGACGTCATAACAAAACATTGATGAAATGATTGAATACTTTTATGAATAAAATTGAATAATTTTTATTGAATTATCACTATTTTGTATGGATACAAAGGAGTGAAATGAAATCTACAATTTAATTGATAAATTTACTTTTATTTGCACACATTAATTAAAATATGTTTATTACTTTAACGAAGAGATTATTTTAACTATACATAACGTTTATACGTGTTTGCTATTTAACTTCTTCCAATCTGTGTTATGCTGTTAAGGATATGACGATGATAGGAAAAGTAGGAAACGAATGGGAGTGTTTCAAGTTTAATGTACCTCGAAAAAGTCAAATTCATGGTTGTTCCAATCGAGTGTAAGAAAGATAGATGCGGCGCAAGCGTACAATGAGCTTAACGGGAAACAGCGTAACGGGACAATGTGCGTAATGGGACACTTTTTCGTGCGTGCAGCCGACGTTCATCGATTTATTAGACGTTGTCACGTCAAAAAAATGGAATTCATTGGTTGAGATTGGGCAATTACCAAGCACCCAAACGAATGGAAAAAATAGTAATCTGGGAAAAATTTTTAAAAATTGAGACGCAATCAGGAAAAATATATAATATTTCATACGAAGCTCTCATCGAACACAATGTTCATGATTGGCTCAACTACTACTAGCGCCGTTAGTTCGCAGGCCGCCGCGAGCTTCACTTCAAGCCGACGAGACACGCCGAACCAAAGTATGGGAAATTGCCAGACCCATTTAGTGGTTTGTATCTGTTCGTTCAGGAGTTCTGCATGGTAACCCTGCAGTTGTTGAAACTCCCGGTCGAACAATTCAATCGCTACTCTGAAATTGCCCGAGGATATGCTAGTGTATTTTAAGTACAGAACAAGACATAAGCAGAAAACATCAGAGATAAAAATATTTCGAGAGAAATAACATGGTTTACTGGCACCTCTTATTTGGGAAAATATTGGGACAGTCACGTGAGGTCGTTTTGTAATGTAAATCGCTGGGCTGGCTGCGTGGCGCTGACGGACGGAAGTGTAACGGACAGACGGAGGCGACGGACTATTGTAATTCCGGCTTTTGTCATGTTGGACAATATCTGGCTTGCTGCTGATGTTACGAAATCTCGAAGCTCTTTGTATGTCCGAGATTTTATCAGTATTTTTTTTTTTGACGTGACAACGTCTAATAAATCGATGAACGCCGGCTGCACGCACGAAAAAGTGTCCCGTAACGCACATTGTCCCGTTACGCTAATTATACGCTTGCGCCGCATCTATCTCTCTTCCACTCGATTGGAACAACCATCGATTTGACTTTTTCGAGGCACATTAAAACTTGAAACACTCCCATTCGTTTCCTACTTTTCCTATCATCGTCCTATCCTTAACAGAATAACACAGATTGGAAGAAGTTAAATAGCAAACATGTGTTAAAGTTATAGTTAAAATAATCTGTTCGTTAAAGTAATAAACATATTTGAATTAATGAGTGCAAATAAAAGTAAATTTATCAATTAAATTGTAGATTTCATTTCACTCCTTCTTTGTATCCATACAAAATAGTGATAATTCAATAAAAATGATTCAATTTTATTCATAAAAGTATGCAATCATTTCATCAATGATTTGTTATGATGTTGTCACGTTAAACTATCGTCCGTTACCCGGCTTTACAGACAACCAATTTTTTTTAAAATAAAGGTAATTGTGTAAGCATGCCCCGGTCTCCTCTGCAATTAGATACATTTCTTGAGCATGACGTCTCGTCGACTGAGACGTCATTGACACGACACCACGCAGCTGCACGGAACAGGTATGTAGGGGAAGAATCAGCCACGAACCTTTTGTAAGGAAGAATCCCAGAATTCGCCTGGAGTGATTTCCAGGAAAATGAGCGTCAATGCCGGACAATGATTTGAACCCGGGACCTCTTGGTGCGAGGCCAGTGCCTCAACACTCCGCCACCCACTGCCGGTCCTATCAAAATTTTTAGGTGGAGCGAGATCTAAAAATGTCGCCCCTCTAAATAAAAAAAAATATTGTTAAACTGGTTGCTTAATTTTCCACCAAAAAAAGCAGCCGCCTCAGATTATTAATCCGAATTACTGCTGTCTAAAATGTCAAATATTAGAAATGTTCGTTTGACCAGTTTGTGCGATTACCTATATGTGATTGATGTAGTGGACAAATGACAAATAATAATAATAAATATAATGATTGTCAACTTTAATTTATTCTATGTCCCATGCAAACATTAATCAAAAAGTATGTAGACATGTAGTAAAAATATTTAAAAAATACCTAGATAATCACTTTTCTAGCTTTAGCACTTGCAATTTTTTTTTATCAAGTCAGAATAATTCAACTTTTGGGCAATAGCATTTTCTATAGACAAAATTCCAAGATCGGACAGTCTTTCCTGACACATAGTAGACCGTAGGTAGGTTTTTATAAGTTTTAATTTACTGAAACTTCGTTCTCCTTTGGCAACAATTATAGGCACAGTTAGCAAGATAAGAAGCACTGTCCATACATTCGGGAAAATATCTTGCCAATCATTTTTTTTATAAGTCGTAGTACTTTTATTGGCTCTCCTGACTGAAGATCTCTTAGTAATGGGTTCAGGCTCACAAGTTCTTCAACCAATTCATGACCAGATATGTCACATTTTTCTCCATCGGTTAAAGTGATTTGCAATTTAGCACAGGCTTTTTCCAACATAGATTTTCTGGAATTATTTTAATGTCGTATAAAAATGACCATGTATCATTGAATTTTGACTGTTGTTGAAAACGTGTAACCAATGTATTCTCAATTGTGTCTATCATCGGGTAAAAACGTTCATTTTATATAATTCCTCCGGATCAGTTGGTGTTTCATCTAAGGCTTCGTATTCAAATAAAAGTTTTTTTCTTCGCGATCGGACTGCCTTAAAAACTTGGTTTATTTCGGCTAGAGACGCTATTTCTTTAGCTGTAATTAGAGTTGAGGAAAATCTACGGTACTCTTTCACGAATTCCGAACAGTTTTTCAGTAATTGCGATGCATTTGGTAAGTCCATAGTTTCAGACTGCATAGCTTTACTTACAATGTTTACTTGAAACAATATATCATACCAAGCCACCATTGTAATTATGAACTCAAATTGCTCCATATTCTGAATAAGCAACAATGCCTCTGATGCTGCAACTGAGTCATTAGTTTCTTCATGAAGATTTTGAAGGGCTTTACGAACTGAAGTGTAGTTAAAGCGAACAGCAGCAAGACTAGAAACTCTACTCTCCCAGCGAGTTTCGCAAACTTTTTTTAATGATAATCCGTCTATGTGCTGGGATATCACTTCCCATCGTTTGGTTGATCCAGAGAATAAAACAAATAGTCTTTGGAGAAATCCAAATAAAGAAACAGATTTAACGGAACTTTTGGCTGCATCTGCTATCACCAAATTCAAGCTGTGGCAGCCACATGGATTAAAAAATGCCCGAGGATATAGGTTTAAAATTCTGGTTTGTACACATTTGTTCACTCCTATCATATTCGCTCCATTATCGTAGCCTTGACCTCTACAATCGTTCATGTCTAAATCAAATTCTTGTACAATCGAATCAAGAAAGAGGCCAGTGAGTCCTGCTCCCGAAGAGTCACTTACTGGCTTGTAAGCAACAAAACACTCTCGCACTTCCACTTCTTCTTCATTAACGTCAACGAACCGGAATGTTAGTGACATTTGTTCAATGTGGCTTACATCAGGAGTGCAGTCCATAATGATGGAGAAGTATTTAGCTGACTTTACCATATTCACTATATTATTTCGAACTTCACTTCCAAGTAAGCCAATTAATTCGGTTTGAATGCGTTTGCTGAAATAGTGGACATTAGTCTCTTTATTTACAACACAGCGGAAGTGCTCCATCATCACATTGTCAAATTTTCCTAATAGTTGCACCAAACCCAAGAAGTTGCCATTATTAGGGGTGTATAATGTTTCAGAGCTCCCTCTAAATGCCAAATTATTGCCTGCCAAGAAGAACACTATCGACATCACTCTTTCGAGGATAGCAACCCATCTCGATTTCTCATCTTCAATCTGTTTTTGTAATTGTTTGTCTATCCCCCTACAGTTCTTCAACCTAATCGATGCTTGTATCCAACTGTTCAAAGCACGTCGGTGATCTGAGGATGTTTCGTGTGTTTTGAGATGCGTTGATAAGTGCCGCCAGTCGTCAAATCCTTCTTTTCCCAAATTAGAGTTGGGGTTTGTGTTGAGTAAACGACAGCAAAAACAATATACTTTATCTGCAGATTTAGAGTACACAAGCCATCTTCTTTTAAAAATCTCCCCATTTGGCATTACTTTTTCAAAATGCGAATTTGAAAAATGACGGCCGTCACAATTCTTCGGGTAATTTTCGTTGTTCATTTCATTACAAACAGGGCCTCGAAGAAGGATTTCATCTTTTGTTGCAGAGTCAATAATAAGCGGCCATTTTGAAATATCATCTAGTTTTCTCTCTTTAAAAGATGATGATAACGATTCATCTGTTACAACTTCTTCTGTAATATTTTGAGATGCATATGAGGTTCCAGGAACAGCTAAATCTTCTTGAAAATGGTGCTCTATATCTTCAAGATCAGAACTTTTTTCAAGCGGGTTTTCTTCTATTGCTTGTTGATATTGAAGTTCTGGCGATGAAGGGTCAGATAACTTTTCGACTCTCAAAAATTTTGATAGCAAATTTGCAGATTTCAGTTTCGGCTTGCTTTATCCATTTCCTTTTTAAGTTTTGTGCACCAGACAATTTTTTTGAAGACTGTGACATGTTTTTTAATCTGTAAAAGACACATTTAACCATCACTCGTTACATACATGATATCAGGAAATCAGTGACATAGAATAGGACTTATTTGAGTTAAAGATTTAAATTCTGATGTGCGATAATCTATTCCCACGGACCCACGCGATCGAAATCGCCGGCAGTAGCCAGTTATAAAATAATTAAATTAAGTTTTTTTCCTTTATTTAAGTTCAGGGACTATTTAAAAACCCGTTTTTTGCACTTTTAATTAATTACGGACCTGTTTTTAACCACCTTTATTTAACTGGCAGTTAGTATAACTGATTGATTTTTAATTTATTTTCCATTCAAAATACGTAAAAACTCAATTACGCTAATTGTCACTTAAATAAAGGCAGTAAAACAGGCCCTTAGACAAAACGTTTTTTATTAGTTATTGGACAAAAAATAAATAACTTTAACAAGAGTGATATATAATATATAGTAGGCCTATACATATTTGCTAAAACAAACTAGTACCTACACCTTTACCACCTTATATATGAAACGCAGTATAGGCAAAGATTAAATAATAGTTATTACGTAACAGGTACATCACTTCCATACAAAATGCTACCATACATACACTATAATAAATACACTACAAAAGCGCAGTACATCGGGCTGCAAGGAGAAACGTACTCGACAAACGCACGTAATCATTAAATGCCTAAGACACCGTGTTTAATCTCGCCGTGCGGTTTCGTTCGTTGATAAGTGGATATGTCTTATCGCAGTACCACAGAATACACTAGAAAGTAGTGGTGCACTGATATGACTTTACCGATTACCGATTCTTGAAACGTCCGCTTTATATGGTAATAAATTATTACGCTATTCATGTTTGGCCTTTGTGTATAATCATATGTTAACATTTAAATAAGTTAACATTCTTATCGGAAAATAACTGTACTAAAATAACGGAGATAATTTCAGAACGATTGTGAACGTTTAGAACAAGTAAACGTTAATAACATTTCAATGCAATGTATATGTATGGAAATTAAGTGTCGCCAACGTCTTGTCGCAATATGTATTTCTTATTTGTTAAAAAAATGGATACGTTGCTGTTAATATGCGATTAATCGGTATCCGCATCTGTGCTCCACTACTAGAAATGAACTTATATAAACAATACTTACCTACTTCTGTTTTCTATTAAGAATTCTTCTGTAATAATCTAACGACACACACACTATACAACACAGATATACACTCGCGCATGTTTGAACGACTTGGCAATTCAATAGACAATGCTTGCCTAGCGAAACAAGTGACGGACGAAATTTAACCCCGCGCCCCACTTGCCCCTAATGAACGACTGGAAATTGGAAGACTCAGGCGCCAAGCAGTTCAAGTAACGGCCGGATGAAGCGCCACTGTAAACTGTGGGACACAGGATGTAAATAAACAATTGCTAGTAATGTAATACGAATGAGCCATGTTAAAAGAGCTGTCGTACACGTAATCATTATTAATTTGGATTCATTCAATTTGGAGATCTGACACCGTGACTTCGGAGGGCGGGTACCTCAATTCGTCCATTTTCCCGTGAGACCGATCGTCACCGTCGTTCGTCTCATGTGTCGGTTGATTTCGGCGCCCCCTCCCTTGATGGCGCCCGGTGCGGTCGCACCGCTCGCACCGCCCTAGGACCGGCCCTGCCGCCACCTCGCTCCAAACAAGAGACGCAGTGGATCCCTGTTACGTGGAATGTCATATCGACCAGGTATATGTACCACTGACTACTGTTTTGTAATCCAGTCCGTGATGGAGGGGAAGCATTGTTTTCACAGACGAGAGAGCCAAACGCCCGATCGTTAGGGACTGGAAAAATTCTCGGGTTCAATGACCTGCAGGATGAACTCCATAGTTCTACGTACACTCGGTCAAATGTCACCCACTCATTGGCTGCTGTCTTGTGAGACGTCCCGACGTAGCAGCCTGTGATTCGATAAAGCCTTAGGTTGGGTGTTTCTCATTGGCCCAGACATATCCAGGTGAGTTGTGAGCCAATAGCAGAGGCATTACTGAGGTATAACTATTTGTATTTTAGCCTATCGCGAAATGAAATCGCGAATTTTTCTGGTCTCTATTCGATCGTACATCTTCGCTTTTTTTTAGGTTCATTGTAAAAGGTTAGGTTAGCTACATCATAAATACTTTAAAACATTGTGGACGGTTGATTTGGTTAGGATAGCTACATTAAAGATACTGTGAAATCATGTAAACGGTTTCCTAGCCCTGGATAGCTACATATTAAAAAGTTATTTGCTAAGCAACCATAAAATGATGTTACAGTATTTTTAATTTAGCTATACTTACCTAATATAACCAACCATCCACAATGTTTTAAAGTATTTATAATGTAGCTAACCTATCCTAATCGACCGCAAAATTTAATGCCACACTGGTTTATACAATGAGATAGAACGGGAAAGAAAAACGAGCTTGAACTTCGGGGAACTTCGGGTGTGGCTCTCTCGTCTGTGAAATGAAGGCTTCCCGTGATGGAGACGAACACACAACAGTTCACCCTTTCTGATAGGTGCCCTGCACATAAATATTGTTTATCTGTTATCTGAGATACCGACTGATACGGCACGATAGCGCATGCACTCGAGAACTATGTGTACTTACTATGTAACACCACAGTGCACCACACCAACAGAGCTAACGCTTGCATGCACCCCCTCTACGTACGTGTGGTGTATAGTGCACACGATCACCGATATGGTATTACACATAAACAGGGATCAAGTGCATCTCATTTATACGTTGTTTAGCGGCTCTAGCGATAAACAAAAGTATTTCGTGACCTTGTTCTCTGACATTATGCCTCCTCTACCCACAGTTTTAAGTGTATTTTATACACATACTGTAAGTAAATACTAAAAAAAAGGGCATGTAAATGAAGCGTAAATGAATGAAATATTAACGAACAGTGATCCCGTAAAGCTTTTGATTAAGTATCTCTAGATTTGTGTAGCGGTGACTGGGCCATGTTTACATGGATTATTGTAAAATAATTTTCTAATTTTTCTTACATATTTTATTCCTTTAAACCTTTCTCAGATATTGTGTGGTCTCGTCAGTTTTATAGACATATTGTGATTTTCCCTTAATTCAACATTAATAACGGAATAAAAAAAATATTATTTATGGCGTGTAAACACATCTTGGGACAGGTTTACGGTATTTTTTTTAAAATTTTTTTGGAGCTCTGAAAGTAATACACAATTTGTGTGATAATTATTTATTGTGAATAAACTTTACAATATGCAAATTATTGAAATAAATAATAAATGTGTAAATATCTTATCACCTGTACAAGTTAGCGTGTATATATCCTATAACAAAGGTCGCTGTCACAGTTGATATATATATATATATATATATATATATATATATATGACAATGGTTTTTTATTCTATGGACCATGAAACGGAAAACTATATAAATGTTTATTCGAAAATCCCACCATGGTAATGGCTACGTGGTAGTGTTTCTTAGAAATGTACCTAAAAAGAAATAATTTACTTGAAAATAAAAATTAATGAGACAACTATTATATAAGTGACTAACAAAACATTCAGGAGATTACAAAGAACTACATTATATGAAGCGTATACTTTTGTCAGTAGATAGAGTAATAATAATACAGCAATGCATTAAGGTCCTATACTGGTTATATCAAATGGAGATAAAGTAGTTCTTGTAGCATGCTAGTAGAACCAGAATACAATCTTAAATAATTACACGCAATTCTAATGAGCAAATAACGAACAACTTCTAATAAAATAAATGTCAATATGTATGTAATACAGAATATTTGATTTTTTCGTTATTAGCCCCGAACAGATAAATGAAAACCATACATGTGTGTTAACTCCATGCTTACTCCACTTATAAACTTCGGCCACAATAATGTATAACGTCACTTAAAGGCGTGGCTTCACCCGATATGTTGTGTTAATGAATTTTCACACTATTATTTTTCATACGAATGCTACACTATGAAATCATTTTGTTTTAATTTTTGCTGGAAATTTCCGCATCATACATACTATGCATGTTATCAGTTTTTTTTAAAATTTCTGATAAACATTCATAGTGTATGAGATTTGACTACAGTCATAGCTATCAGAATTTCCCCCTCAAATTGATCAAATAAATCGCCATTTAGTTTTCACATTGTGTGCCTATAATTATTAGGATTGTTTAACACTAGAGAGAAGAAAATTTATTTTGGCATTATGGCACATATTGTGGTCGTCATGGTGATTCATTAAGAATACGTTCGTCGGGAGAAAAGCCGATAGCACGAAGGACCAATTTATTGTTGATTGCTGACAGGTATTAATGCATTGATAAACAAAATGTGTCAAAGAAAACTTGATTATCAATAACTTCAAACATTTGTATTGCCGATTAAATGTACTAGGTACATATATAATTAAAAGAAAACTTTTTTTTTGCCACAAAGAAGCTTCTTAAGGATGGGTCTCCGATAAATTGTTAGAAATAACAGTAAATATTCGGACTAGGGACCGGAAAAATTAGCGGTGTCAATGGCCCGCAGGATGAACTCCATAGTTCTACGTACACTCGGTCAAATGTCACCCTCTCATTGGCTGTTGTCTTGTGAGACCTCCCAACGTAGAAGCCTGTGATTCGATACAGCTTTGGCCGGGTGTTTCTCATTGGCCCAGAGTCATCCAGGTGAGTTGTGAGCCAATAGCAGAGGCAGCACTGAGGTATAAATATTAGTATTTTAGCCTATCGCGAAATGAACTCGCGAATTTTTCCGGTCTCTAATTCGGCCTTCTCGGCCGACGAACGCCCCAGACGTAAACGGACCGGCCTTCGCATTTCCAGATGGTCGGATGTTCGTTGGAAGATGCCAGATGATCCGTCTTCCAAGTCGTGTGTTCGGTTGACAAACTAGAGAGGGGTTTTTGTTCATGTCTCTGTTTTTAAGATGTTTCTCTGTGACCTCGTGTTTTGAAGCAAGGGAACTCGGAGCGTGTGAGTAACTCGTGGAAGGTGGTTGGTAGATGTTCGTCCGGGGGGATGACACACAACGCCGAAATGCCAAATTGACCACAACGCCGACAGCTAGAAAACTGCTGTGTACCACAACGCCGAATTACCACAACGCCGAAATACACTAACGCCGAAAAATTGACATTGCAGGACTGCCACAAAGGTTAGGTTAGGTTAGACTAGGTTAGGGTAGACTAGGTTAGGTTAGGCTAGGTTAGGTTAGGTTAGGTAAGGTTAGGTTTGATTGTGGTATTTCGGCGTTAAGGTACATTTAAGAAACACACACAAATTCATTCAGTTGTTATTTCAGCGTTGTGGTACACAGCAAGTTTTCTAGCTGTCGGGCGTTGTGGTCAACTTTGACATTCGGCGTTGTGGCAGTGACCCTGCTGACGTCACTGGAGGCGCTGGAAGGCCAGCACCACGTCCCTCTTGGGCGCCGGCGACCCGGAAGACGTCCTCAGCTCCAGCGGCGCTGGAGGCGTCTGGGCGCAGCGCCGCACCTGGTAGGTGGTCAGGATGTGCACCAGAGCCGTCTTCACCTGCATCTGGCCGAACCTCATGCCTGCGGGACATACAGGGACCGTGCGGTGTCACCACTGACTCGTCACACGCACGGCTGTGAGTAGTACACAAGAGGGGGTTCTGGTACAGGCTTCAGGTCGCGGTGCCCGCGCCGGGTCAATGACCGATTGTTCTCACGTCAGGATTTCGAAAAAAACCTCGAAAGTCATTTTGCCTTAGAAAGAGCACAAAATCCTAAAAAGAGGCTTAAGCATCCATGTCTACATACAGCCTCCGATAAGCCTCTGACGTCATCTAGGATTATGATGTCACCATTGCAATTCACCATTATGGCCACCATCTTGAAAATCTTTATTTATTATCCGATTTTAATGAAAAAAAATTAAAATTTATAAAAAAATTCAATGAATATATAAAAAAACATACTTTTACAACATGGAGATCGGAGACCTCGGTTCGAACCCAGTGAGGGCAAAAATAAAATAAAAATAGCGACCGAACCTGCTGTGCAGGGAGGCGAGGTGACCCTGGACTATATATCACTCGGGTGTCGCCTCAGCGGTCACGCCTGCGGGACAGGGACACGCCCTCGGAGCGAAGTGAGACAGGCCAGGACGCGGGGGTTCGAACCCGCGACCCTCGCCACGTGAGAGCGATGCGGCCACCGAGGCGCCTCGGACAACCTTTCTGATCACTAGAGACCGGAAAAATTCGCGGGTTCAACGACCTCCAGGATAGACTCCACTATCCTCTACACACTCGGGCAAATGCCAACTGTTCATTGGCTGCTGACTTGTGAGTCGTCTTGACTGGGCAGCCTGTGATTCGACACTTCTACGAGTGAGGGTCTCTAATTGGCCCTCATTACTCCAGATTAACAGTGAACCAATGGCAGAAGCCAGGGCCGGAACTAAGGGGGGGGGGGGCATGGGGGGCATGTGCCCCGGGCGGCAAATATCAGGGGTCGGCAAAATATGAAAAGTGGCTCACCAAAACAAAATGTAACTAGTCATTAAAAAAGTTTTGAAAGTGTACATATCGCAACCAATAAGTTAGCCAAGAAATTAAGAAATTTTATTTAACTTGATCATGCATAATTTGTAAATATATTCGTACTTCAAATGCGTTACTTCAGTCTAAGAAACAAGTATTACCATAATTCGTGGTCTGGAGTGAGTAAAACCACTGCGATGAGAGCTGGCATCTCAAGGACCCGTTGCGCGGGTGGTCACTTGGCGAGAGCGTTGAGTAGTGGAGGGGGTTAGTAACTTAATCGCTTCCTGGCTGATAACACCGATCGCGCTCGGCTGTCTGGCAATCCCAGTTACACGAACCACGAACCATCGGGATTTAAATCGTGTATTAAATCTGGCTCGCCACTGCGGGAACAAGCTCGAGAGATAGTCTACAATACAATAATGCAAAACATTTCAGCGAACCAAAAAGTTGTTAAAATTGTATACAGCAAGTGTTGCAACATGTGTCTCAATTTTAACTGTAAAACGAATTCTAGCAGATGGTAAGGCAAAGAGCTAAACAAGATTTACCTTTTCGACACCAATGGGTACGAAAACAGAGCACATGAAAATAATCGAATTAGACGATTTCACATGTGGTGCTGTGCAGATAAAAATTCACGAGTTTTATACTGTAAGGAAATGCGTTCCGAAATTAAAGAAGTTGAAAAAAGGCTTTGTAAGAAGACGGTGTTTTAACTGTAGCAGGGAATACTTGCGAAAATTTTTGAAGAATTTAGGATTCCCCTGTAGTTCTGTTTCTGTATTTCATTTTGAAACTGTATTTTTATAAGAAGGATAACAGCTAAAACGCGTGTTTTCGGTATAGTTTTTAGACATGAAACGCCCAGTAAATATTGCATTCCACCTTTATCTACATGTAGCCGCCCTTTAATGGTTTCCGCTCAATTTTCATAATTATCCTGTGTACGACGAGAAGTCTGCGTGCCAGTTCAGAGCCTTGCGCTTAGAGGCGATACCGTGCTAGTAACACCAGTGAGAGTCTTGCTTATAATCTCGCCTCACTAACACAAATACGCCCTGACGAGCTATTCTGTGGACAAATGGATGTTGAAAAAAATTTAAAACTACTGGGACGTCATTAAGTGGCTGAGAGTGTGGTGAAATGATGAAATAAAATGCATTATTTACGCCGTTGGTTCTCGTGTAAGACGGACTCTCGCGCGACGGTATGGTTTACCACCCCTCCTTTCCCGGCGCTGGGGGGGAAGGCTGTTGATGCGGAGCATGCTCTTTTGTTTGTTGTCGCATTTTAGCGGCTTTTTGGGCTGTCAGCTCTTGCTGCCACTAAACAGACATCGTAATTCGCCGAGTGCTACAATTATGTTGTTTACGTGTGTGCCTGCGATTGCGACATTAAGTTGTTTCAGTATTTACCATTTATAGGTGTTAGGAAAATATATATTTATTTTGAGTCATTTGTCCATTATAAGCTGGGTTACGTTTTTTTTATCAGTCTCTAAATTATGGACGGCAGAAAACGGCTGAGTGGAGCCGAGAACAGGAAAGCTGCCAAAGAGAAAAGGAAAAAAAAAGAAAGCGATGTGCTGTCGGCGACACCGAACTTAGAATTGAACATTAACAGTAAGTTTGGATTTTTAAGTGGTGTTCAAATTCATAAAATGGAAGTAGAAGATTTAAAAGTCAAAGCAGCAGAATTAGGAAACACTTAAGAGTGGCGATCTTAACAAAGAAGAATTCGTATTTGAAATTGAAAGTTTTAAACACCATGCATTAACAGTAGACTATGAATTAAAAGATGCTACAGCATCAACAATGTTGAGCCTAATCTACAAAAATAAACTGAAGGAGGCATATCCTAACATTACTACTGCTCTGAGAATGTTTCTCACCCTTCCAGTTACAATAACGTCAGGCGAAAGAAGTTTTTGTAAACTTAAAATTATTAAAAGCTATTTGAGAAGCACATTGGGCCAGCAAAGATTAACAAATCTAAGTATTATATCTATTGAACACAAACGAGCTGCTTTGATCAATTTTGATGATATTATTAACACTTTTGCAGCTAATCACGCTCGAAAAATTAAATTTTGAATTGAATTTATTTGTATGGTTATCAATACAATATTATTCTTAAATCAGAATCACATGTTCCTTATGTAATTTTAGTACTTAATAAAATTATTGGTAGACATTAATTTTCACTGTTGTGCCAACAATAAACAATAAATTGATAACAGTCTATTTCATTATAATAAAAAATGTAATTGTATTAGTTTTCCAATTAGTGTACTTGATAAATAAAAGTTCTCAGTTATGTATAAGTGAATAGTATCATTTCAACCACCGTTTCTAACGAAAAAAGGTATTTTATAATGTTGGTAAGGAGTGGGCGGCAAATTAAGCTTTGCCCCCCCCCCCCCAACAAATCTCCTAGTTCCGGCCCTGGCAGAAGCAGCACTAGGGTATAATTATTTGAATTGTAGCATTTCACGAATTGAATCCGCGAATTTTTCAGGTCTCTACTGATCACACTTCAAACATACTAAAACAATAACACAGTGACAATAAATATCGCAGGTTTTCACGGCAATTGTCTAAAATTTTCTTGGCTTCTAGTGTGCAGGCAGTGTCAGGTAATTAGACTTAGTCTACCTGATGATGGCAGCTGCAATGACTGCCGAAACGTCGCAAGACAAATTACCTCCTGATCCGGCCTACACCCAGAAGATGAAAAAATTTGTTAAAAAATGGTAAAAAAATTTATATGTTAAACAAAAAAAAAAATAATCAGGCAATGAAAATTAAGTGGGTAAATTTGAAATCAAGCTACAGCAAGTGAACATGTAATTTTCCGTGGGAAGTTAATTTGTCCGATGTGATTTCCTCCGAGTTGAGTGCCGTTTGAAGTATTCCCCGGGAAGAGGAGAGAGAGAGAGGGAGAGAGAGGGAGAGAGAGAGAGAGAGAGAGAGAGAGACTGGGAAAGACTGGACTCTGAAGGGAAGGGCGTGGCCAGAGGTGCAGCCATCGGGAAACGGAACGTGCAAGAGTCTCCCGTGTCTGGAGACCAAAATCGTCGCGCACGGAAGGGAAGACCCAGTCCTCGAGAAGGAACAACGGGGGGGTTCCTGTGCTGATGTGCCGGCCAGGCAGGACGGAGAGATAAGAGGGTCGTGTGACGGCTCTGCGCGCAGTCGCCGATGACGAGATAGTGTCGCCACCAGCTGACAGCTGACCGACAAGTCTGCAGTCGACGCACGGCGGTGCAATTATCATTACGATCCAAGTAAGTGCGGCTAAATGCCTACACACACACACACACACACACACACACACACACACACATATATAAAAGCTAGAATCTAAAAAAAAAAATTGGTTGTCTGTAAAGTCGGCTTACGGACGATAGTTTAACGTGACAACGTCATAACAAAACATTGATGAAATGATTGCATACTTTTATGAATAAAATTGAATCACTTTTATTTGAATTATCACTATTTTGTATGGATACAAAGAATGAGTGAAATGAAATCTACAATTTAATTGACAAGTTTACTTTTATTTGAACTCATTAATTCAAATATGTTTATTACTTTAAAGAAGAGATTATTTTAACTATAACTTTTATACACGTTTGCTATTTAACTTCTTCCAATCTGTGTTATTCTGTTAAGGATAGGACGATGATAGGAAAAGTAGGAAACGAATGAGAGTGTTTCAAGTTTAATGTGCCTCGAAAAAGTCAAATCGATTGTTGTTCCAATCGAGTGGAAGAGCGATAGATGCGGCGCGAGCGTACGATGAGCGTAACGGGACACAGCGTAACGGGAAAATGTGCGTTACGGGACACTTTTCGTGCGTGCAGCCGGCGTTCATCGATTTATTAGACGTCACGTCAAAAAAACTTTTCTACGCCCCAAAAATTATTCCCCACTTCGCGAAAACATACTTGCATCATATACTAACCAAAAATAATTTTTTTAACGAGATTTTATCCATTTGAAGATTTTATACTCGAGCTATATACAATTGTAAAACTATCCCCTGTTCGAGAGAGTGACCAAATGGTAGCATGTAATAGCCCGGTCCGAGCCCTGAGTTCTCTGTAAGGAGCGTTTGTCCTTGGCAATTTTGGATTTTGGGTGTATCAGGTAATTGTCTGATTTATGGCAGTTGCAATGACTGCCGAAACGTTGCAAGACAATAATCACCTGGCACGTCCTACACACACCCGGAAGCCAAGAAAATGCAGACAATGGCCGTGAAAGCCCTGTGATCTTTATTAAGTGTGGAACTAGTAAATACTGGAAAGTATGGTCGCGCCAGTAATTCTTCCCCCCCCCCCCCCCGGGCCATCAGGACTAGCACCGGTGTTCGTAGCTCAAAGACAACACCAGGTAGCAGAGTTTTAGCAAGCCGAAATCGCTTCACATAGGTATTCCTGCAAGTATGTCATGAGTATAGTGGACACGTGAATGCTTGGTACCAAAAACTGTTTACCAAAAGCTGTTTACGATTCAGTACAGAGAATTTGAAATTATTTAATAAGCCCATACAACTGTAAGTACTATAAAGAAACATTTAGTGTTAATTGAGTTATCTATTTTTATTTGAAAATTGTATTGCCCTTTTAAAAAAAAAATAACTATGAAACTTTTAACCTTGCTAGTTTGTGCATTTCTGACGTCTTGTGTAACCATGCTCTGTCAACTCCAAGGAAAGGTGTTTTTTGTATAATCATTTTAATATTTAGTTATGGTATTAAGACGACAGTGTCAACGAAAATCAACATTCTTCAACCACTGATTCATAGGAAAAATCTTCACCGTTCGGAATTTCTTACCACACCTACACATTAATCTGATTTTTTTTTACAGCATTTAAGTAATATATTCAGATAAGCACTATATTATTTCATGGCAAAAATGTTTATGTTAAATCTATGTTGTTTGTTAAGAAATACAAAATATATTTCAAGGTTATAGTATTTCCTCCCCCCCCCCCCCCAAATTCAGCAAATTAAAAAATATGAAAAAAAATTGCGTCCAACATCTTGTCTAGAATGAAGTCATTATGTACAAAAATGCACACTTTAAATTAATGATTCTGAGAAAGGAACCAGCAAAAGCCGTAATTAAAAAAAAGATCTGAGCATTTTCTTGGTGTGACTAAGGAAAACCAAGTAAAACCCAAATCAAATTGACTAAACAGAGAATATAACCAGGATTCTCTTAAATTCGAGTCCAGTGTCTTGCCACTGTTCTACAATGCTCCATCGTCAAATTTTACTTAATAAATGTTTTATATGTGCCAAGATACCAAGCAGTTGTTTTTAAAATATATATCGTTGTTTCATATAAATAGGACATACAAATAGATCTTCAGTATTTTTGGTAGTTGGAAATGCACTCTCACCACACTGAAATGATGCCCCAAATGACAAAATATAACCCGCAATGCTCAGTTTTACTCGAAGATGCTGGTGCGATGGTTTACCAATGCAGGCGAGTACGTCCAATGAACTCTACCAGCAGTAGCGCTGACGAATCTCGGAAAGAGTTTTGTTTACTCACAGGTAGACCACCCGAGGTCTCATGGTGCATTTCCTTCAGCAGTCCCGGCCGGCATTATGCTTGTCGGAAGGGAGTGTACTTTTTAAGTTTGACGTTGAAGTAAACGATGCAGCAACTCACCAATGCATATCCTCGGTCCTTCGCCGAACGGGAGGTGCGCGAAATGGTGTCTCTTGCTGTTGTTCTCGGGAGTGAACCGTTCAGGGTCGAACCGCTCTGGCTCCGGGTATATGTCCTTGTCGCGGTGAATTCCCAGCACCGGGATCATGACGCTGGTGCCTTTCTCAACGACGATCTCCGTCCCCGGGATCTTGTAGTCCTGCAGACACTTCCTCTCCAGCTGGGGCACGGTTGGGTACATTCGCAAGGTTTCTGTCGAATTGAAACAAAGAGTGGATTCACTGGCATTGTCTACGTAAACAACTAAGACAAACATATATGTGTGTGTATATGCACCTGAATGTAAAATATGTAGTTTTTTTTACATTTCTATAAGTTTTATTGTCCAATATGCCTATGGAAAACTGAGCAAATTGTCATATTATGTATAATACATTTGAAACATGTAAATTTCTGTAATCATACTTGTTTAGGTTTGAACATGTTGAATGTTATCAATTTTGGTTCTTTATGACATCCAGAGCATTATTATACTTTCTGTGAAAACTAGATTAACAAAATAAAAAAAATATTAAAAAAATTGTAGGCACAAAACTACAATACATATTTATTTTATTTTCATAGTCATAAAAGATTAAGGATTCTGTAGCAAACAGGCAATAAACGTGCTGCTGGTAATGTTGTACGATGTGATGATGATCATTTAAATGCTTTTTACCACAAACGACAGTCCCTAACAGTAGTCTGGATTGAGAAGTGGTTGACCTAAGGCGAAGGGAGTCTTCGAGCACGAGGCAGGGATAGAGATCTTCGTAGATGCCTTTAATACAAATTCTGCACAGTAACCCCCTTGATATAACGCCATTTTCAACAGCACAACATACAACAGGCGACCGTCACAACACAGCGGGGCAACTTTCGGAACTGGTACCAACATTACCAGTGCCGCTGAGAAACTTCAGCAATGCAAAATAACTACATGGAAGCTCGGAATCCTTTTTACACAGGATAAGAATGAGGACATATCTACCTTAATATATTTTGCAAATTCGTTTTCTAAGCAGACTTTAAAGTGTAAATAATTTTAATAAGTTCACCAGACAAAAAGTCTCTGTTTTGCATCCCTTCGAGCTCTCTGTAATTGTCACATTATTTACATTTATATTGAAATTATACTTTCCAAAACTGAAATAATAATGAGAAACATGCCATCACCATGTGCTTAAAAACCTTCTTACCCGAAATAACCATCTCCAGGTAAGCCATCTCTGCTATGGCATCGTACGTCACTTCAGAATTGTGTTTTTCAAGAACTGCTTGTATCTCTCTCCGCAGTCGGTCTTGGACGGCAGGATTCATCGCCAGCTCGTACAGGGCGAACGACAGGACCGAGGAGGAGGTTTCGAAGCCAGCGAGTATGAAGATGAAGGCCTGCGCTACGAAGTCGTCGTCCACCAGTTCTGAAACATTCCACGAAATAAAGTGAACAGGTCAACCATATCATGAAACAAGGAAGATTTTGAAAATTCACAGAACTCGCGCAAATGAACAATAAAATTACTTTGTTAACAAGACTTTCACTCACTTATATCAGTTTTAAGGTCCTCCGGATTCATGTATCTGCTGTCCTTTTTTATCTCCTCCTGTTCTTTGGCGTCTTCAAAGCGAACTTCTCCCTCGTTCTTCATCTGCATGAGGATGTCCACGAAGTCCTTGCGGACCACGCCGTGCTTCTTGCGGTATTCCACCACGTCCCAGAACGTCTTTCGGACGAAGTCGTAGACTGGGTTCCCTTGGCCTTTGCGCCGAGGCAGCATCCGGAGCAGCCACGGAGCCACGTACGCGAACATGACGACGAACTTCTTCAGTCCGTCGAACTCGAACACCTTCCTCATGGTGGCCCGGAACTCGCAGTTCGGGTCGGCGAGGGCGTTGGCGTTCACCCCGAAGGCGCAGGAGGCGATGACGTCAGTGGAATACCTGGCCACCGTGTCCTTCACCAGAACCGACTTATCTGGAGAAAACCACAACATTATTTAGAGCCATTATCAGGAGGCGATGACGTCAGTGGGATACCTGGCCACCGTGTACTTCACCAGAACCGACTTATCTGGAGAAAACCACAACATTATTTAGAGCCATTATCAGGAGGCGATGACGTCAGTGTAATACCTGGCCACTGTGTCCTTCACCAGAACCGACTGAACTGGAGAAAACCACAACATTTATTAGAGACATTATCAGAGACATATTACTGTGCCACCAATAGGTATTTTTGGCACAATTCTAAATTTGAATTTTTGAAAATTTCTGTCGCCAGTCATTTTATTTGTTTGCTGTAAGAGCTTAAACTTTTTCCTCCTCCTGTATACTCCCGTTTAATCTTTGTCAGACATGTCTCCCCAATATTTCCCAGCCCTAGATGTGATTTTACTTAGCCTTTCGCGAGTCAATCTGTGTATCATTTTATTCCCACCTTGGCGCACGAACGTCGCCTGTAATTCGCCTCCGAGCCATGACAAGAACTGCTATGTCCTGCAAGTTATCGTGGCTGGCTGTTTCTAAGACCTCGCTTATGTGAGCACTCCATGGCATGAACTCGAGTCATTTTCACCAACGTCCAGTCACGCTTCCGGGCTCAGCCTCGTTCCCACTGTCACTGCAGTCTACACCCACTCACCTTCTCCAAGTTTTCCTGGGTACACTGGTCACTAACCCCGGCCAGGGTAGGCCTGCCTCAAGGTCTCGACAATAGTCTTGGAAAGTACATGATTATGCCCTCTAGCGGCAGTGTTGCAAATTATTTTCCATGCGTGTTTGAACACCACTAAACGCCTGCCTCCTGGCGTTTCCCGCAGCAACCAGTACCCCGTAGTTCCTTCCCAGGCCACCAGAGCGCTGGCCTAGTCCGCTCCATAAGCCCCGTGCCTTAACAGTCGCCTCGTGTGAGTCGACCTCTACTTGGTTCAGACACACCTCAGTAGGTCGCGCTGACACCGGCCAGTACCAGATATCGAGATATCGAAGTCAGTATTTATCGACAAGCCCCTCGGTAATCTTCGGAACCTTTCGGTCCGGAAGCCGAAGCCTCCCCCCTTTCTTTTGATTGACTTCGCCTTTTAATTAGGGGTCGCTGCCGCCCCAAAGAGACTACGCGCCGCGACTCCAGACTGACCACACCGTATCTCCGGCATCAGGACGTCACTCCGTTTTTTTTCAAAGATGTAATCAGCTAGACAAGGTATATGATTCCCACAACTTTAGTGATTAGCATTTAGTCAGTCTGTGTAGGTCTACCTCGTAGGAGTAGTCATGTTTTGTTAATCATAATTTATTAATTTTTTAAATCATGGAAATATCTGCGACAACCGCGGGTTCGCGATCGCCGCACCTGGGCTGATCCTGGAAGCCATCTGCCTGTATAGTGAGTTTTGACAACCTTTATTCCCCGACCATCATCGTGATTAGAAGGCATTTTCGGCCTATTTTGCCAACTTCTGTGAACCAGCCCTGAACATGTGTGTTTCGTATCTGTTCACAGACAGGGTCTAAGGAATAGATAGTTTCCAAGGGTCAGATGAGATTTCAAGGACCGGATGAGATTCCAAATACCAGACGAAGTTCCAAGGGCCGGACGAGATTCCAAGGACCAGACAAGGTTCCAAGGGCCGGATGATTAGGGCCTTCTTACGTCCAGTTAGCAGTTTCACTTCGCCGAGCATTTGTCACACTGCCAGTCCTTCAGTTTTTTTATGCCTTCGGAATAGTATTGAATCACGACGTGGAATTGATCAGACAACCAGAAATGTTTCTTTCGGGACTTTAACTTGTACTGGGATTTACCGCGAATCAACCTGTTTATTGTGGCTAGTTATATTTTAATTGTATAATTAAGGACAATTTTCTAATGTGGGCCGGACCATTCTTTTAATAATATAATTATAAATAAATGTCAATGTGATATCATTATATACATGTCAATAATTTCATCTAATTTTATCTTATTATGAAAGAAATGTTAAATAAAGATAGAGGTACCTACACCTGGACGAAATAATTATTTTTTAACTAAAAGATCCACTAGTTACCCCAGTCATCAAGAGATAGTGAAGTGTAACAAAATAATGACATAACTTAGGTTTACTCTGTTATGACTGAGGAGTGTAACATTACACAGACTTTCTAAACTGGGCTGAGACAAAGGAAAAACTTTTTAGAGACAACAAATGGTTATTACCAGTTATTCATCAATTGGAAATACGCATGTGTAGGGACCGGAAAAATTCGCGGATTAATTTCGTGATAGGCTGAAATCCAAACACGTGTACAATTCTGCTGGTTTTGCTATTGGCTCGAAGTTTAACTTGAGCTCTCTGGGCCAGTGAGAGATTATCGACCAAAGAATCATCGAATCAAAGCTACCTAGTAAAGACGCCTCACAAGTTAGCACCCAATGAACACACGTGTTTGCTTGAAAAATGCAGAGGATAATGGAGGCTATCCTAGAGGTAATTGAATCCGCGAATTTTTCCGGTCCCTACGCATGTGTCATTGTATGAGCTGAAGAATATGGTTAAAGATAATTACTTTTAGACATCTCGTGGTCGATGCAGTTCAGCAACTCCTTGCCGCACTCGTTGATGAGGTAGAACATCTTCTTGATCTTGCCGGAGGTGAAGGTGGGGGTGAGCTTGACCCTCATGTGCCTCCACTTCTTGCCCTTCAGCATGAAGAGGGTCCTGGACGCCAGGTCGGCATTCTTGTCCGAGGAAGAACCCATGGACCTGTCCAGGAAGTAAGCGGCGTCCTTCACCAAGATGCTCCTCACCACGTCCAGGCTGCGGACCATGAGGAAGGGCTTTTGGAACGAGAAGAGGCCGACGACGGGCTTGTCGGGGTTGCTGTCGTATACTCTCTTGAGGTACTGGGAGATGGTCTCCTTCTGCAAGATCACGTTGCCAATGTTGCCCACCAGCACTGTCGGCGGCATGTAGGGGCAGCCCCGCTTCCTCCAGTACGAGAAGGAGCGGGTGAAGTAGAGGTACAGCGCGGTCAGACACGTGACCAAGACGACGGCGAGGTCGGCCGACCAAGAGCTAAATATGACTGCCATTCTGCCCACTGCTCCTCCTTCACGCAGCACCTGCAACTGAAATGGAACAAAGTCAGGGGTTTTCGGAAAACACCTATATTCCTAGTGCAGAAATCAGTGCGTGGAAAACAACCAGCTTTATCAAGTATCAGCTGTGTGTCGGCTTGCGCATATGACTACGTGACACTGTGCCATTGCAAGGCAGTGTTCTATCTGATGTGTGAGTAGTTATTATCATAGTTTGTCATATTATGTGATGGGCTGGTGGGGATTGTGCACTCGTTCTCGCTTGCAAACCAGACACAGTAGGGGACAGAGTCTTTTAATCCTGCCCCAGAGTTAGCAGACTGGTTCTTTGCTTGTTGCAAATACCAGTGAAAGCTTTAAGATAACTAATTATGCAGATGTTGCCGCTTTCCAAAATTTTCTGTGATGCCTAATTTAGTAATAGGCATTCCATGGTTTGGACCAGGGGCGCCAATCTGTAGGCTTCTCAAGGGGGACTTGCGGAAATTCGCAAGGGGTGCCCATGCGGCCCGAGAGTTTTCCTCATGGGTTTTAACTGACGCAAGTAATCTCTGTATGGGGTGCTTGTATATTGTATACTACCCATGTTTTGGCCTATATGCATACAATAAGCAGAAAACTTTATAACAGAGAGAAAATTTTTCCATAAAACATAGTTTTGATGTTTACTTTCAACACCCTTTCACAGTCACGATTCTGCAAGCGCCAGAAGTGTGCCCCTTCAGTGAGAGGCTTCTTGATTCCAGCCCCTCCCCCCCGGGATATACGCCTATGCGGGTGCCACAGCCACGATGGGGTATGTCGGTAACTGGAACACGACGGCTGGATTGGGCTGCCAATGCTGAATGTGTAGCTTCAAATAATGAAAGTTAAGTCAACCAAACCGACATCTGTGATGAGTCTTATGTGCTACTGAACCAAAAGTAAGCATTCTGTGCTGTCACATCACATTCCTGTGTGGGTTTATGGACGGCTGCGCGCCTGGCACGAATGTCCGCTGGCGTTTTCGGGTCGCGCCGATGGCGTAACCACGTTGTGCTGCACCCCTCGTGTCGCTGGCGAGATGGAACCCACTCAGCCACCTCGGTCCTGGTCACGAGACTTGGGCGAGTCATAACTGAAACTGTCTGGGAAGGGAGGTCCCGCTGGTCTTTAGCGGGCGACTGCTAGAGACCGGAAAAATTCGCGGATTAATTTCGTGATAGGCTGAAATCCAAACACGTGTACAATTCTGCTGGTTTTGCTATTGGCTCGAAGTTTAACTTGAGCTGTCTGGGCCAATGAGAGATTATCGACCAAAGAATCATCGAATCACGAGCTACCTAGTGGAGACGCCTCACAAGTTAGCACCCAACGAACACGCGTGTTTGCTTGAAAAAATACAGAGGATAATGGAGGCTATCCTAGAGGTAATTGAATCCTCGAATTTTTCCGGTCTCTAGTGATTGCGTTTGAGTGGGGCTCCTTCAGGTGGGCGTGGCCCGGACCGTTGCAGCGATTCGCTGGACAGTGGTCGTCACGTGACAGTTACAGCAGTGTTGTGCTCACTCTGAGGGCTCTGCGCACGAGGTTACTATTTGGGGTTAGCGATTCGCAGTTAATGGTTCTCAAACGATGATAGGAAAAGTGGAAACGAATAGGAGTGTTTCAAGGATGATGTGAAGGAAAATGGCTTACCCAACACCAAAATGCAGTCAAAAATAATATATTTGCGCCACGGACTCTGAAGCAATGCTAGGAGGAACGGGTTAGCAAAGAGCAATGAAATTGCTACATTGAAATGCATGAAAACAGAATTACGCCACGGACTCGGTCGAAATGCTAGGAGGTTCAGGTTAGCAAAGAGCAATATAAAATGAGCGTAACGGGACACAGCGAAACGGGACGATGTGCGTAACGGGGCACTTTTTCGTGCGTGCAGCCGGCGTTCATCGATTGATTAGACGTTGTCACGTCAATATGCGCCAATTTTCATTATTAATATTCAGTATTATCTCGAAAAAAAAAACATTCATATATGTAAAATTAACCATGAGCCATGGGTTATACAAATTTACATTATCTTTCTTGTAGTGTTACAAACTATTTCTTGGGAACTGGTTTCCAAAGTAATATTTTCTAAAAGTATAGAAATGTTTTTCCTGTGCAAAATACCTGAACACTCTCCGAGTCTTGGTGATCGCAAAGGCAGCACTCCTCTTGTCGAAGCGTCTTAGTTCACGTCGCAGTATAGTCTGTCTCTTTGCTGGTACATTTAATACCTGTAGTTGCTGCTATCTCGCTATCGCAAGAAAGAAAGCCACCGGAGATTACACTTCGCTCACCGGGTCTTTAAGAACCTCTGGTATCTAAACTTCTGTCAAAGAGCCGAGATATCGCTTAAGCGAAAAGCAAACATCGAATTTTCACACCACGTGACGTATTATCCTCCTCATTATTAAAAAACAAAGTGAGTACTGACAGATAGTTATTGACGAATCGATCATCTTATATTTCCCCTTGCTGACAGAAACAGCAGATTCCCTGGAGAAGTTATTTTGGGGTGATGCACTTATGGCATACTGATGATAACACTTAGAAGGACTTCTTGAAGTGGCACAAAAATTTTGACAATGGCATGGTTTTACTTTCATGTTAAAGTTGTGCACTCGACATTTAACATTCGAAAATATTTTTTTCTGCGCCTAACACTGGAATGCTTTAAGTAAACATCCTCCTCTTGCTTCACACTTAGTCAGCCGGATTATGGGCACTGGAAAAATACGGGTGATAGAAAGCTGTTTCTGAAGTTTGCTGCAAGGTCGCACTAAGCTGGGCACATACGATGTGATTGGAGGGATGCTATGCTTGTAGAAATCGCATGAAAATTATGTCTATCTGTTATGCATCATAGGAATCATGCCTGTTAGTGATCGTAGAGATATGATCGCAAAGGATCACGGGAATCGTCACAGAACCAATTGTTCTATCAAGTCCCACGTATGGAATCCAAAGATATGTACTGACAGTGACTTGGGTTGAAACTAAAAATAAATATATATATAGTGATGGTCAGTTATGTGAGTATTACCATAACTGATTCCATATGATAATAGCACCCAATTCTCTCACATGGAAATTTGAACACACTGAGTTCAGCAATGTCACGTGAAACTGAAAGAGTGGGGCAATTTTCCTCAGAGTTGGGCAGTTTTCCTTAAAAGCCCCAGCAGAGACCGTGACAATGACCTTGAACGTAAATTTGAAATTCTTTAATATTTGACCAAAAAATTCCAATAAATTCCAAAAAAATATTTTTTTTTACACTTCAAATGTTTAGTTACTTAAATCATTTCAGTTCTCAGTTCGATTCTGGTGAGAGTAAACATGTAATTTATTTATTTCAAAATTAAAAATCTTAATTAAATTTAAATAAAATTGTACTATAATCCTGCTTACGTCAAACTCGTCATATTGTATTCGGACATTTTGAAATTTGTCAGCCATATTGAAAATCCCTATTTTATAAGCTAGAAAATCGGGAGAAAAAATAATAAAAATGTTTATTTAATTAAATTCTAATAATCATATTTATAATAAGGCCTAAGTTCAAATACGGCGAGGTCATTTGATTGAAAAGGGCGACAGATGCTTCCTTAACCGTAGCCACCAGCAGACGGACGTCACCACTAATTCCAGGGAATATATTGCATCAGTCAGTATTATGTCATGTCCGCCAAATTTTTTGTCCACTGGAGGCCGCAATTTTCTTTTCGTCTGTTAGAGGGTGTTACCACCATTTCAGTTTAATTTTTACCCTCTAGAGCATAGGAATAATTTATTGCTAGGGCACCCGCCATCTTGTTGACTGTGTTGGCCACCATCTTGAATATCAGTAAGTTTTTAGCTATGAATTCGGGAAAAATTTCAAATTTATTATAAAAAATCACTTGTTAAAATAATAATTGATTCAATCGATTATTGGTCTTGGTTCTATCCTTGCTTGATACAAACAAAACAATGTTATTTAAAAAAAACACCGTGAAAAATAATAAAAGCTGCTTAAATTCGTTATCCACCACCGGCCAGTAAGCTGCCGATTCCATCTTGGCCGCCATCTTGGAAATTCATAATTTTTTAGCTAGAAATTCGAAAAAAAAAATTAAAAATCCTCAAAAACATCAACAATTAGTTTACTGCTTGTTTCGATTTATTCCTGTCCTTGATTTGATCCTTACTCGATGAAAAAATATAATTTTACGTAAAAAATATTTATTTACTTTAATTTAACATTGAAATGACAGGTTAGAGAATAAAAGCCACAACATCTATATATATAAAAATGAAACCCGTTTTCCTTGGTCACGGCATCACGCGTGAACGGCTGGACCGATTTCACTAATTTTTTTTTGTTGTGTTTGCTATGGTCAGGAGAAGGTTCTTATGAAAGAAAAAATTAAGAAAATTGTGCGGAAAATTAGAAAATTTAAGAATAATGAATTCCTATTTCCCTTGGTCACGCCATCACGCGTAAATGACTGAACCGATTTCACTAATTCTTTTTTTGTTGTGTTTGTTATTGTCACGAGAAGGTTCTTATGAAAGAAAAAATTTAACGGAAAATTAGAAAATTTAAGAATACTGAACCACCATATATAAAATTATTTCCAAACTAACCCAACACTGTACAATATAAATATTTTTAAAGTAACCTTATGACATTCAGCTTTAAGCGTTTACAGTTACCAGTGCGGCTTGCATTTGCAATGTCAATAAATAAATCGCAAGGGCAGTCGCTAAGTGTATGTGGCATCAACCTAGAAAATCCATGTTTTTCACATGGCCAATTATATGTCGCCTGTTCCCGTGTCGGAAAACCATCAACATTATTTATTTACGCGCAGAACATAAAACTAAAAATATAGTTTATCAAAAAGCATTAGAGTAGAGAGAAGCAGTGAGGGGTACAGAGACTATTAGTTGATTTATAGAGCACGCGTGGTATTGAGCTCATTGTTTACTTAAAAATGCCAAGTTGTTCAATAGCAATTTGTAAAAACATTAGTGGAATTATTGAATCCTATGGAATAAACACTATTTTGACAGTATATATTTTGTTTTTTATTAAATTAAATTAGTAAGGTCCTTTTCAGTTATAGTGATACCAGGGAATTATGGATTCATTTTTATATGGAGGATATTATAGATTCCAGTTCAAATTGAATAGGTACTCATACCTAAGATAGGTCAGCTATACAAAATAAAGTAGTGCATCATTGCTACGCTAAGGCGGTACGAAGTTCGCCGGGTCAGCTAGTTACAAATAAAAAAAAAGGTCGTCTGTAAAGTCGGTTTACGGACGGTAGTTTAACGTGACAACGTCATAACAAAACATTGATGAAATGATTGCATACTTTTATGAATAAAATTTAATCATTTTTATTTTAATAATAAAAGCATAAATACTTGAAATTATAATAGTAATCATATTTTTAAAATGCAAGAATAATTAACATTTATTGTCGAAATCGTTGTTGTAATAAGCAATGAAAACCACATTAACTTTTCACTTAACTTTATAAACAGTCGACGAAACAGTTCACGTGTAGATGACTTGTAATTAATTTTAAAAACTGGCGTTTAGCTATAAAGTTTAAATATAATTATGAACAAGTTTTCATATAAATGAACTGTAATCAAATATCTATCATAAATTATATGAATCACCATAATTTTTTAGTCAATTGTTACATTACCTATTATTACTGCAATCGCCGACAGCGTAACGGAACAGAGCGTAACGGAACAATGAGCGTAACGGGACACAGCGTAACGGAAGAATGTGCGTAACGGGATACTTTTTTCGTGGGTGCAGCCGGCGTTCATCGATTTAATAGACGTTGTCACGTCAAAAATATTACATAAATTCTACAACTAAAAAAAAATCCAATTAAAAGCGTTTCTCGATGTCTAAAGTCTTCTGGGAAGGCGAAGCGAGTCCTTTGCATGCCTTGACATGTGTTTTCAGGGCATCTCCACATGACAGTCGATTAACCAGGCGCGCCTGAGCAATGGCTACACACGTCCAGCAGGTGGTCAGGCACATACATGTGGTGGCAATGGGGGACGCACCACAACGCCGCAATACCACAACGCCAAACGTACAATAACGCCGAAAACCATAACGCCGAATGCCAAATTGATCACAACGCCAACAGCTAGAAAACTGGTGTGTGCCACAACGCCGAATTACCACAACGCTGAATTACCACAACGCCGAAATACACTAACGCCGAAAAATGTCATTGCAGGACTGCCACAGAGGTTAGGTTAGGCGAGGTTAGGTTAGGTTGAGGTATTTCGGCGTTAAGATACATTTATGAAACACACACAAAAGTCATTCAGTTGTTTTTCATTTTGCTCACGTGCCCATCCCCCCCTCCGCGCAGCAACATTTTTCGGCGTTACTGTATTTACGGCGTTGTGGTACACAGCAGTTCTCTAGCTGTCGGCGTTGCGGTCAATTTGGCATTCGGCGTTATGGTATTCGGCGTTATTGTACGTTCGGCGTTGTGGTATTTCGGCGTTGTGGTAACGACCCGTGGCAATGTACGCCCGGTCGGGGGCATACCTTGCTTGCCGGCTGTGAGCTGCTAGTGGCAGCTGGGCTCCCGATCAGTTATCGACATGGCCCATGCAAGGGCTCTGGACCCAGCGCTGTTATCATTTATCTCAGCGTGAGAATTAAATATACATACTCGCTGTGGTTATTTTAACGTAAAATAATTTTATAAATAAAGCTTAGTTCGGACTTATCAATAGGGACCGGAAAAATTCGCGGGTTCAATGACCTGCAGGATGAACTCCATATTTCTACGTACACTCGGTCAAATGTCACCCACTCATTGGCTGCTTTCTTGTGAGACGTCCCAACGTAGCAGCCTGTGATTCTATACAGCTTTGGTTGGGTGTTTCTCATTGGCCCAGAGTCATCCAGGTGAGTTGTGAGCCAATAGCAGAGGCAGCACCGAGTTATAACTATTAGTATTTTAGCCTATCGCGAAATTAATTCGCGAATTTTTCCTGTCTCTACTTATAAAATAGTAACCATACTAATACCATGTATTTTCAGGCTAAAAAAACATTCTAAAAATAGTGTAGGTAAGAATTATGCAATTATAATGTAGCACGTGACTGTAAAATTTTGAAAAGGGGTTGGGGGGGGGGGGGGGCGTCTCCGATCCTGGGCCCAGGGCCCGTAATCGAATGTGGAGGCCATGGGTATCGAGAGACGAACATGTCCGAACATGGCCGATTCCTCGCAATTGGAAAGCCAACAGACCATCAAGCCATCAACTCGTAGTTCCATAAGAAATACATTGCACCCGTTTTCCTTTATCATACTACTGTGTTCATCTGTGCTTTCGTCATTTTATTGTTCATCATACCTGTTTAGTCTCATCGTTCGATCCATCTATTCGACATCAGCTGATTTAGGCCCGTTCTCTGTGGGTTTACGTTTTGAGTTTTATTTATTTTTCGGTTTCGCATTCTTGAAATTTTTCCATGACAAACAGTTGCAAAACGGCAATGGCGTATTTACAAAAAAAATTGTATTAAATCAATATTTTGTACGTGATTCATAGTTTTCAAGTTATTGCAGATTGAGTCATAGGGCTTCAGTTAAGTGCTAATGTTCGATAAAAAGTTTTTACCAAACAAACAAAAGTAAAATCTAGAGGCAGAATAACGCGTTACTCTCAGACAAGAAGGTGATCTCATAAAGATTACGAACAAAAGGCCAGGTAAACAACTGCTATCTCAGGTGTCGAGTCAAGCAGAGTGGCGCTATCAATCAAGATAAACGTCTTCTTTCTATAAATGAACTGTGGTGTTGTAATTATATTAAAAATAAGCGTGACAGCAGCGTAGAAAATTTCATGGGGCACTTCCACAGGCGACACCCAAGCATCTGTTCGTGATGCCGTGAGCTGTCCATCTTATCGTTCCGGCGATCAAGGCTACCAACCTTGTTGACGACGTTCATAAAGCCAGCACAGTTGGCAAGACTGTCGCCCGTGCTCAGTGTCTTCCCGAGAGGAGGGAACAACGAAGAAGGAAAATGCGTAATAAGTAGGGACCGGAAAAATTCGCGGGTTCAATGACCTGTAGGATGAACTCCATAGTTTTACGTACACTCGGTCAAATGTCACCCACTCATTGGTTGCTGTCTGGTGAGACGTCCCAACATAGCAGCCTGTGATTCGATACAGCTTTGGTTGAGTGTTTATCATTGGCTCAGAGTCATCCAGGTGAGTTGTGAGTCAATAGCAGAGGCAGCACTGAGGTATAACTATTTGTATTTTAGCCTATCGCGAAATGAACCCGCGAATTTTTCCGGTCTCTAGTAATAAATCTTTGGTAGTCGCCCTTCTTTATACCTACCTTAACTTCATCAAGCAGTTCTTTAAAATAACCATCTCAGCAATTTTAAATTAAAAAAAAAACGGGGGTTGTCTGTAAAGTCGGTTTACGGACGATAATTTTACGTGATAACGTGTTTTATAAACAGTTGACAAAACAGTTCAGTGTAGGTTGTGTGCTGCCGCTGTCTCTCTTCTACTCGGACGCATCGGCCGATGGAGTGGAAGAGAGATAGATGCGTCACAAGCCGATCGTGCCCTCTCTATCGCTTGTTTCCGCGCTCTCGCTTGCACGCTCGGCTCAGGCGGAACGTGACAATGAGTCATGCTTTTTCGTGCGTGCAGCGGGCGTTCATCGATTTATAAGACGTTATCACGTCAAAAAACTTCCGAAGGAAAAAAAAAACGCTCATAAATATTACCTCCCATATTTGCGTAGGCATGTGTTACGTTGTACGAGTGTGAACTGATTTTGGCAAAAATTTCGTCCAAACCTTAAATCTTAATTACTGACTTAAATAAATTAAAAACAGTAGTTTGAAACTCGGTGAACCTGCTGTTGTTGACTGGCGAACCAGTGAAATTCACTGGGAACCTGTGCCGTGTCAACATAAGTTACTCAAATAAAGCTGTATACATTCACAGATTAAAAAAAAAAAAGATTGTAACTTAATTATTTGATGTCAAATTTCATGATTTATTGCTGTTAAAACTATTTAAAAAATAGTTCATGTGTGTTGAGTTAGTATATTTGACTTTTAAATATTTGGTCAAAATTTGTTTGCAAGACTGACACATTACTTAGGATATAAATGCCACAGTAAGAAATAACTTTAAAAATTTGCATTGCATTCAAATTACTTACCCAACGAAAACATTTTATTAACTTCGACTTTATATCACAATAAAATTCAACAGATACACAGTTTTTAAACTACTAGCACATTAAAATGGCATTAAAACTCTTACAGGTATAAATTTTGGATACATTTTGTATTTAGTCTTTTTTTTCGATAAAAATAATGGGTTGATTGAATGTTGTTTAACAAAAACTAGCTCTTTACTTATGTCCTTATTTACATACTCATCAGTATTAAAAAAAATAAAACATCACATCACAACAATTTATGAAAGCAAAATGTAATAAAATTTACTCATCTTTATAGAAAATTTTTTTAAAGATTAAAAATTAACTTCTGTTTTAATTAAGTCTTGTCCCGCAAAGTTGGCCAGTTTTATTGATTAAAAAAATATACTTTCTCAATAACTAGAGACCGGAAAACTTCGCGAATTCATTTCGCGATAGGCTAAAATACAAATAGTTAGGCCTATACCTCAGTGCTGCCTCTGCTATTGGCTCAAAACTCATCTGGATGACTCTGAGCCAATGAGAAACACCCAAACAAAGCTGTACCGAATCACAGGCTGCTACGTTGGGACGTCTCACAAGACAGCAGCCAATGAGTGGGTGACATTTGACCGAGTGTACGTAGAACTATGGAGTTCATTTTACAGGTCATTGAACCCGTGAATTTTTCCGGTCCCTAGAAATCAGCCAACTGTGCTAGTTTTAGAGGTAACCTTACAACTCGAAATTCGTTAACTTTTCTAAAGTAAATGTTGGCTACCTTGATTTTGTTTTTGTGGTCGTTCGTTGCTGGGAAATTTAAAACCTATTACGTTTAAGATTTTTTATTTTCCAATTACGGAACAACCAAAAACACTAATCTTACAATGTTTTATCTTTTGTTTCAATAATTAAAAAACTGCATAGCCGCAAAGTTTGAGCGCTGAAAATCATGACTTAAGTTTGTATTGCAAAAAAAAAAATACACACGAGAAAAGCACACAAGAGTTTTTGCTTTGCAGCCATGCTTATTTCATTGCTACCAAAATATTTTAACATTGGTAAAAAAATATTCCAAAGTATATTTTGCCATTATAATCAATACGCCACTCCGTCAATAACATTCCACATATTCTGAACCAAGAATGTTTGTAAATATTCTTTTTTATTCATGTTATTATGTTTAAGAAATTTATATGTTTTCTTCACATTGGAAACTTAAGTTTTGGTTTTGGTATTTCTCACCCGCACAATGTTTGGTGGCCATATTCCGCCTGTAGCCTACAGTTCAGGAGCTGATAGCCGGAGCAAAATGCGCGGGATCTTGTAGGTAATGCACTGAGGTTATGTGAGGTCTATATGCGTCGGAGGTGAAGCCAAATATCGTAATACGACAATATGGATAACTCTGGCCAATTATCATTAGCGAAGCGTAATATGGGGGAAATGATATAATTTATTCTCACATTTAATAGCAATCGAGCGAATCGACCCATGTCTGGAGTCGTTTGAAGTAACTACATTTCAATCCCGGAATAGGGTACTTTGTTACTAATAGATGTGCATATATTTTCTAACCACAAGTTCTGGTAGTTAATTTGAAAGCTATTTCTCACGAACACATTGGTTGAAATGACCCTCTTTTGGAACTGTTAAATGCACTAAATTAAAACACGTTTTTAAGCCATCACATGTATGTATATGTATATATATATATATATATATATATATACACACACACACACACACACACTCCGTGTAAAGAAATCGACGCATTTATGCGATGAAAGCCCTAAACTATTTAATATAAATTATCAAAATAATCCTTTGGTTTCAAATTAAATATTTCCACATTTCACCTACTTTAAAGAAAAATTTAATTAGATTACAACATTCACATAATTTCAATTTATTTTTTTCAACTAAAACAGAGTTAAAACCGAACCACTTTAACTGCGTGAACGCTAATTATTTTCCAATGTAAATTTTTAATAAAAGCAAAGTTTTTCCAAACTATTCTCTAAATTGCTTCACATAAGTTGCATTAGTTTGGTAACTTATTCAACAAAAAATTTAAAATTCGGCCGTTTAATGTGCTTAAGAAATCCACAAAACAATTAATGATGCGTAATTAGCTATAATGGAACCACACGAGAGTAGGTATATATAGTATGTATGAGGGCAGGGGAGGAGGGAGGGGGATTAAGGGATTATGTCACTTCCTTCGACCATGTACACACGAAAAAGTGTCCCGTTACGTTCATCAGCCATGTACGCACGAAAAAGTGTCCCGTTACAGTAGTAGGATATAGCCGTTTCTGGGACAGGCGCAGGATCCAGGATCCGGCAGGAATCTTGGATGACGTCATCGGCGACCATCTTGGACTCAAAAATTCCCTAAAATTCCTTAAAAATGACTCAAAATGACTCAAAAATTCCCGTTTTAAGAAAAAAATTCCCGTTTTCGAGGAAAAAATTCCCGTTTCGAGGGAACATTTCCCGTTTTATTCCTTAAAAATACCAGCAGCTAGAAATGTCCATATGTAGGCTTAAGCATCCATGTCTACAGCCTCAGATAAGCCTCTGACGTCATCATGGATGATAAAGTCACCGTTGCAATTTCCGTTACGGTCGCCATCTTTGAATTTATCATCCGATTTTAATAAAAAAAATTAAAATTCAATTAATAAAATTTTAATAAAAAATATTTAAAAAAAACATACATTTACGACACGGAGCTCGGAGTCCTCGGTTCGAACCCGGTGAGGGCCAAAAAAAAAATTGGCGACCGATCCTTCCTCCACGGAAGTCACCTACAGACTAACCTACCACCACCAATAACAAGGTCAACTAGTATGATGTCATGTCCGCCATCTTGTCTTCGTCTGCTGGAAGCCATCATCTTGTTATCGTCTGCTAGAGTGCGCTGACGCCATGTTAGTTTAGTTCCTATCCGCTAGAGTGCAGTAATCATTTATTACTGTGACACCAGCCATCTAGTCATTTGGCCGCCATCTTGGAATTGTGTAATTATTTAGCTAGAAATTCGGGAAAAATTCCAAATTTCATTAAATAAACCACTCATCAATTTACATATTGATTCGGTCAGTTGTTGTCCCTGGTTCGATACCCGATCGATGTAATAATGTTTAATTTTATGTAATATATAATAATTTCAATAAACCATGTTCAACATTCTTAAAGAGACTTTAAATCCTATAAACCATCATGTCCGCCGTCTTGGAAATTCGTAATTATTTAGCTATAACTCGTGAAAAAGTTCAAAATTAAGTAAATAAAATACAATCAATATACTGATTAATTAGATCGACTAAGGTCCTTGGTACGATTTAGGATGATGCAAAAAAAAAATTAAATATAACAACAATTCAACATAATAGTGGCAGGTTCGAGGAATTAAACACCGTAAGTTCTTTTACAAACATAATATTTATTACATAATTTCTATTCTACTACAGGATCGATCACTTACGAAAGCTAGCAAATTTATAATCAAACATTTAGTTCCGCATCGGTGTGAAATGACTAATTCTCAGCTCCAATTGGTTTATACTAGATAGAGTCCAACCAGAACCTTTACAGACATAGTCCTCCTCTTCTTGACAGAGTTTCTGGATACCGTTTTAACAGTTTGCTTCACATCGTCAGAATTGTAAATTACTGCAGCCGATGTCTTGAATGCACACTTCCTCACTTCGTCTTCGAATGGATACGGCTTTCCATATATACAGTCCAACCACAAGTTATATTTTGATGGACCGTTTGTTGCTACATCATCAGTAAGCTGATTGATTATGTCCTCTCTGATATCATCAAGAAAAGTACAAATGTCCTTCAACTCACCGAACGTATTTAGATAATAGTAGTCTTTCAACGTTCCACGAAATGCAGACTGCGCCAAGTAGAACCCATTATCATTCACTTGTAATGCACCGAGCACAGTATTGGGTTTATTTTCATGTCAGACGTAATAGCAATCGGTTGCTGCACATTGGTTTTCTTGCTTGTACGCTTACGAGTCTCCAATCTAAAGCTAGGAGTCGAAATTTCTACAGGTAGTTCTTCAGTAGACACACGGACTTTACCGTTGCATTTTTTCACATGCCGTCGCAAACTATCAATACGTGTAAACCATTCATGACACTCATCACAGCAGAACTTTATGCGAGATGGATTCTTCTTGCATTTACCCCTCTCATGTCTTCGTGCTACATGAGAAAAAGTGAACGACATATCGCAGTAGCTGCAAGGATACCTTGCTGATGAAGACAAGCCTTTCAAACCCGATCCAGATACTGACGTTGCCGCAGTTGCGCCATCTCCAGACATACTCTTATGAACATCAATGCATCGTTGTTGAATAGAAACCTCTACTTTCTGCCGAACAGCAGGACCTTTGCATGTCTTCATGTGCGTTTTCATATTATCTTTTCTGGCAAACTGCTTATGGCATTTCTCAAAAACAATCATTTTACGATAAAGGTTCTTGACACATTCTCTCTTTTCGTGTCGTCGAGCATTGCTGTTGTTTGTGAAAATCTTGTCACAGTAACAGCACCGATGTCCGTTAGTTGTTGAATCACCAGCCATTGAAGTCTCCATCGAGGCTGAAACGAAGTTCGTCGTGTTTTCCTGTGAAGCCAGCACCACCGGCATTAAATTCTCTTCTGCTGGTGGTACCACGACTGTTGAAGTCTCCTCCAGTGTTGTCAGAGGCGTTGCCGTCGGGATCTGCTCCAACATCGTCGGCGCTGACTTTAGAGTTCCTATAGACGATGGTACATCCTCCATCAAGTTCGACGTTAAAGTCGGTAAAGATGCCATCGAGTTCACAAGAACAGGTAATTACGCGACTTATGCAATAGAAGAAACAAACTAGGTGATCCTTACACCGATAACGTCAGTAACAAACTGAGCGACCTGCTGTATAGGACTCGCTTATATACATGCACAGGATGGAATAATACGCTAGTCAAATCAAGAACCATCAACAATAATACTCGAGTCAAAACTACTTTAAAAATAGAAGCCCACTCAACGAAAAAGACAGCATATTTGGAAGCAAATTCGACATATGAAATGGACACGCAATGCACGCACCTGCAGATTTCATCACAAAGTTAACATTTAAATTTCATTCAAGCGAAGTAGCAAGCCAATGTCACATCATCATATTAACATCCTATTGGTCATACTATCCTCAAAATTTCACCGTATTATAAATCACACCAGTTATAGACGGACTTATGGTTTCTAACTCACAACATTTCAGTCACTTTTCTTTAATAAATTCATATTTTAAAATGCAAAATATACATGGTAAACGAAGAACCAGGTACGTAAATATTTTATATACTTTATGCACACTGTAGACGCCAAGAGCTTGAAAGTACATATGTAAGAAAGATATTTAATAAAACTCATATTAAATTGTATATTTATTCCCATTAATACACATCAGATCAAAAAAAGTAGGTTTTATTATATAAACCTCGCATTTCTTAGTTCATGTTTCATTGAGGACGTATAAATTTTCAGCATTTCGCGAACCAAGTAGAAGTTTTAACCTATTCTTCAATCATTTGGATTGTCTCTCGATGAACAATTGGTCTCATGTGCTACGGCTTCCATCTTCTTTACATATTTGTTATTATTAGTCTTAAAATCCACGCATCCGTGTCACTATCACAGACGCAAAGTTATCATCATCATTATCATCGTAGCTGTCATCAATATTATCATGAGCTGCATCAATATCACTCATTTTATGATGTCGTTTCCGCATTTCAGTTGTCAGAGATTTACCACAATCTATGATCTTGTGAGCTTCACATTATTCTCTATTGTTTTGTAGACATGGTTAGTTACATTCTAGATTTCTTTAAAAGCCTGTGTGTCCAGTTTTATTATTTAATCCTTCATCCCATCATCCCAAACACAATTAAATCATCGTAGTATACAGAAAAAAAAATCAACAAAGTTATTTTCATTTAATCTTAGGAACCACATCATCCTTTCCACCTATAGTATAGTTTCTTGAGCCCAAGAGTCTTTCAATATATACCATGCAGTGTTCTTTAAGAGATGTGGTATACTTCTAGTTCTACATACAAATCCATCCTATCATTGATTTGTTGACACATTAGAAAAAAACCTTAAAGTTAATTTTTACGTGTTTTATTAAATTATCACTTCGGCTAAAAATAATTACCACACATAGTGTGTTATTACATTTCCTTCTTCATCTGCAATGCTAAGTTCCTTGATAATAAATCCATACTGACTAGAGAAGCCTTGGAGGTTTACACATTTCGTCATGGTGGTCGAGACGAGACTAAGCCGGTAATGTACTGTCAGGTCTTAGATAATAGACGACACAATCTACCTTTTTGCAGGATGTCTCGATTATGTCCGGAGCCTCCTCGTCACAATCACTGGTCCAGTGATGACCGAAGTTGCAGACCTCTAGTTGGAAGTAACCATCCTCGGTGACGTAGTGCACACGGCGGAATCCGGGCGTTACTTCCGCGTACTTTGCAGACGGATCGAACGGCATTTGCTTGAATTTGTAGCAGCAGCACTATACCCACACGACTATGTGTTGACTGCTGTGTCTAGGGTGTTGACCTCAATTTATTCCGCTAGGACCACCCTCCAGTCCAGTCACATGTACCGTTGCTTCCGTTGTTGTCCCCCGCCTTGCTGGCGGCCTCCAACATTTCAACACGGTAATCAACCATCCAAGCCCTAAGCATGCTAGCATTGTGTCTTGAGATCGGACCTGGACATCCAAGTTACATAGAGTACAATATACTCTGAAATACATAATAAAGAGAAAATTGATATAAATAACATTATACTTTGCTTAATAGTTCCAGAAGTAATGAACGCACTGCTTGACCAGTGACCGGTGTAACTAAATATTAAATATATTTTATTTTCCATTACCTTTCGTGGAATTTATTAATCATTCACTCTACGAAAAACAACTCAAGACAATATACCTGACCAACGAATTAAATACAGTACCGCTATGCCTTACATGAAAGTCTAATTATTCGATAATCTAAATAACCTATAAATCGTTCATGTACAAAGCCACACATACAGGCCAATTTTTTCTATGGACCATGAGACCGAGTCATGACAATATCAGAAGTATAGGCTAGTCATTTCAGGACCGCAGGACCTTCTTCGTCTTTAGATAATTACAGTCATTTAGACCATCATGAAATTTTTATATATACTAAAGGACCAAGCGACCTTGAAAAATATTTTAGTAACACCAAGAGGTTTTGAACTAGTAAATATTCAGTCACTACATATTTTACTACGCGCAATCAACAAAACGGAAGCACCATCAACGAAAAGGCAGCACAATCACAAAAGTCAGCACATTTGTAAACACCATCAACAAAAAGGAAGCGCATTTTGGAAGCACCATCAACGTAAAGGCAGCACATTTTGGAAGCACAATCAATAAAGGCAGCACATTTGGAAGCACCATCAACAAAAAGGCAGCACATTTGGAAGCACCATCAACAAAAAGGAAGCACATTTTGGAAGCACCATCAACGTAAAGGCAGCACATTTGGAAGCACTATCAAAAAAGGAAGCACATTTTGGAAGCACCATCAAAAAGGCAGCACATTTGGAAGCACCATCAACAAAAAGGAAGCACATTTTGGAAGCACCATCAAAAAGGCAGCACATTTGGGAAGCACAATCAATAAAGGCAGCACATTTGGAAGCACCATCTACAAAAAGGAAGCACATTTTGGAAGCACCATCAAAAAGGCAGCACATTTGGTAACACAAGTTACGAGAACTAAGTCTTAGTTAGAAATCAGAATGCAAGAAATAAAAACATTTAATTTTTACTTTTAATATTTAATTTATTTCTTAAGATTATACAAATAGAAGTAAAATAAGCCATTATTGTTTGTAGCCAGCTTTCCTCAGTTCTTTGAGTATGAAGGATATTTCTTTTATGCACGAATAGTTTCCTGCACAAAGTGAGCCATGTAGAAGTCTTAGCCGGTCAACCAATAAGTTTGGATCTTTCCACGATGTGTAACCAATCTCTTCTACTACCATCTCACTTGCTTGTTTATTATAAATACTTTTAATATCACAATCGTCCCAGTGATCATAATAAGCGTTATCAGATATTATTATTATAACACGTCGTTTTCATCGTTTCGGTCTCAGGACACCGTTACATTCTTCGATCTTGTCAGCTTTAGGTGCTTCATCACAGTCTATGCTTTTGTCAACAGCCTCAGAGTCACTGTAACAATCACTGTAGAAGGCATCCTCTTCACCCAGATTACCATATGAATTCGATATCGATGATGTCGAAGTGCCATTATCGTCTTCATGCTTCCTTTTTAGGAGTCCATCATCATTTTTACAAAGTAAGAAAGATCTACTTGAATTCGGCTGGAATGTATTCTCACTTTTTACGTTAAGGATTCTTCCATTGTCTTCATTCTTCCATAAATCATCATCGACCTTCAATTTAAGTTTTTCGTCGAGATCGGAAGAGCCACGAACATAATCTCTCTCAAGACAAGGAAAATTATTGTCGTAATGCAGATCACTATTCCTTAGTCTAGTAGATCCATCGTTGTACTCTGGTGCTTCCAAAATGTGCTTCCTTTTTGTTGATGGTGCTTCCAAATGTGCTGCCTTTACGTTGATGGTGCTTCCAAAATGTGCTTCCTTTTTGTTGATGGTGCTTCCAAATGTGCTGCCTTTTTGTTGATGGTGCTTCCAAATGTGCTGCCTTTATTGATTGTGCTTCCAAAATGTGCTGCCTTTACGTTGATGGTGCTTCCAAAATGCGCTTCCTTTTTGTTGATGGTGTTTACAAATGTGCTGACTTTTTTGATTGTGCTGCCTTTTCGTTGATGGTGCTTCCGTTTTGTTGATTGCGCGTAGTAAAATATGTAGTGACTGAATATTTACTAGTTCAAAACCTCTTGGTGTTACTAAAATATTTTTCAAGGTCGCTTGGTCCTTTAGTATGTATAAAAATTTCATGATGGTCTAAATGACTGTAATTATCTAAAGACGAAGAAGGTCCTGCGGTCCTGAAATGACTAGCCTATACTTCTGATATTGTCATGACTCGGTCTCATGGTCCATAGAAAAAATTGGCCTGTATGTGTGGCTTTGTACATGAACGATTTATAGGTTATTTAGATTATCGAATAATTAGACTTTCATGTAAGGCATAGCGGTACTGTAATTAATTCGTTGGTCAGGTATATTGTCTTGAGTTGTTTTTCGTAGAGTGAATGATTAATAAATTCCACGAAAGGTAATGGAAAATAAAATATATTTAATATTTAGTTACACCGGTCACTGGTCAAGCAGTGCGTTCATTACTTCTGGAACTATTAAGCAAAGTATAATGTTATTTATATCAATTTTCTCTTTATTATGTATTTCAGAGTATATTGTACTCTATGTAACTTGGATGTCCAGGTCCGATCTCAAGACACAATGCTAGCATGCTTAGGGCTTGGATGGTTGATTACCGTGTTGAAATGTTGGAGGCCGCCAGCAAGGCGGGGGACAACAACGGAAGCAACGGTACATGTGACTGGACTGGAGGGTGGTCCTAGCGGAATAAATTGAGGTCAACACCCTAGACACAGCAGTCAACACATAGTCGTGTGGGTATAGTGCTGCTGCTACAAATTCAAGCAAATGCCGTTCGATCCGTCTGCAAAGTACGCGGAAGTAACGCCCGGATTCCGCCGTGTGCACTATGTCACCGAGGATGGTTACTTCCAACTAGAGGTCTGCAACTTCGGTCATCACTGGACCAGTGATTGTGACGAGGAGGCTCCGGACATAATCGAGACATCCTGCAAAAAGGTAGATTGTGTCGTCTATTATCTAAGACCTGACAGTACATTACCGGCTTAGTCTCGTCTCGACCACCATGACGAAATGTGTAAACCTCCAAGGCTTCTCTAGTCAGTATGGATTTATTATCAAGGAACTTAGCATTGCAGATGAAGAAGGAAATGTAATAACACACTATGTGTGGTAATTATTTTTAGCCGAAGTGATAATTTAATAAAACACGTAAAAATTAACTTTAAGGTTTTTTTCTAATGTGTCAACAAATCAATGATAGGATGGATTTGTATGTAGAACTAGAAGTGTACCACATCTCTTAAAGAACACTGCATGGTATATATTGAAAGACTCTTGGGCTCAAGAAACTATACTATAGGTGGAAAGGATGATGTGGTTCCTAAGATTAAATGAAAATAACTTTGTTGATTTTTTTTTCTGTATACTACGATGATTTAATTGTGTTTGGGATGATGGGATGAAGGATTAAATAATAAAACTGGACACACAGGCTTTTAAAGAAATCTAGAATGTAACTAACCATGTCTACAAAACAATAGAGAATAATGTGAAGCTCACAAGATCATAGATTGTGGTAAATCTCTGACAACTGAAATGCGGAAACGACATCATAAAATGAGTGATATTGATGCAGCTCATGATAATATTGATGACAGCTACGATGATAATGATGATGATAACTTTGCGTCTGTGATAGTGACACGGATGCGTGGATTTTAAGACTAATAATAACAAATATGTAAAGAAGATGGAAGCCGTAGCACATGAGACCAATTGTTCATCGAGAGACAATCCAAATGATTGAAGAATAGGTTAAAACTTCTACTTGGTTCGCGAAATGCTGAAAACTTATACGTCCTCAATGAAACATGAACTAAGAAATGCGAGGTTTATATAATAAAACCTACTTTTTTTGATCTGATGTGTATTAATGGGAATAAATATACAATTTAATATGAGTTTTATTAAATATCTTTCTTACATATGTACTTTCAAGCTCTTGGCGTCTACAGTGTGCATAAAGTATATAAAATATTTACGTACCTGGTTCTCCGTTTACCATGTATATTTTGCATTTTAAAATATGAATTTATTAAAGAAAAGTGACTGAAATGTTGTGAGTTAAAAACCATAAGTCCGTCTATAACTGGTGTGATTTATAATACGGTGAAATTTTGAGGATAGTATGACCAATAGGATGTTAATATGATGATGTGACATTGGCTTGCTACTTCGCTTGAATGAAATTTAAATGTTAACTTTGTGATGAAATCTGCAGGTGCGTGCATTGCGTGTCCATTTCATATGTCGAATTTGCTTCCAAATATGCTGTCTTTTTCGTTGAGTGGGCTTCTATTTTTAAAGTAGTTTTGACTCGAGTATTATTGTTGATGGTTCTTGATTTGACAAGCGTATTATTCCATACTGTGCATGTATATAAGCGAGTCCTATACAGCAGGTCGCTCAGTTTGTTACTGACGTTATCGGTGTAAGGATCACCTAGTTTGTTTCTTCTGGTGCATAAGTCGCGTAATTACCTGTTCTTGTGAACTCGATGGCATCTTTACCGACTTTAACGTCGAACTTGATGGAGGATGTACCATCGTCTATAGGAACTCTAAAGTCAGCGCCGACGATGTTGGAGCAGATCCCGACGGCAACGCCTCTGACAACACTGGAGGAGACTTCAACAGTCGTGGTACCACCAGCAGAAGAGAATTTAATGCCGGTGGTGCTGGCTTCACAGGAAAACACGACGAACTTCGTTTCAGCCTCGATGGAGACTTCAATGGCTGGTGATTCAACAACTAACGGACATCGGTGTTGTTACTGTGACAAGATTTTCACAAACAACAGCAATGCTCGACGACACGAAAAGAGAGAATGTGTCAAGAACCTTTATCGTAAAATGATTGTTTTTGAGAAATGCCATAAGCAGTTTGCCAGAAAAGATAATATGAAAACGCACATGAAGACATGCAAAGGTCCTGCTGTTCGGCAGAAAGTAGAGGTTTCTATTCAACAACGATGCATTGATGTTCATAAGAGTATGTCTGGAGATGGCGCAACTGCGGCAACGTCAGTATCTGGATCGGGTTTGAAAGGCTTGTCTTCATCAGCAAGGTATCCTTGCAGCTACTGCGATATGTCGTTCACTTTTTCTCATGTAGCACGAAGACATGAGAGGGGTAAATGCAAGAAGAATCCATCTCGCATAAAGTTCTGCTGTGATGAGTGTCATGAATGGTTTACACGTATTGATAGTTTGCGACGGCATGTGAAAAAATGCAACGGTAAAGTCCGTGTGTCTACTGAAGAACTACCTGTAGAAATTTCGACTCCTAGCTTTAGATTGGAGACTCGTAAGCGTACAAGCAAGAAAACCAATGTGCAGCAACCGATTGCTATTACGTATGACATGAAAATAAACCTAATACTGTGCTCGGTGCATTACAAGTGAATGATAATGGGTTCTACTTGGCGCAGTCTGCATTTCGTGGAACGTTGAAAGACTACTATTATCTAAATACGTTCGGTGAGTTAAAGGACATTTGTACTTTTCTTGATGATATCAGAGAGGACATAATCAATCAGCTTACTGATGATGTAGCAACAAACGGTCCATCAAAATATAACTTGTGGTTGGACTGTATATATGGAAAGCCGTATCCATTCGAAGACGAAGTGAGGAAGTGTGCATTCAAGACATCGGCTGCAGTAATTTACAATTCTGACGATGTGAAGCAAACTGTTAAAACGGCATCCAGAAACTCTGTCAAGAAGAGGAGGACTATGTCTGTAAAGGATCTGGTTGGACTCTATCTAGTATAAACCGATTGGAGCTGAGAATTAGTCATTTCACACCGATGCGGAACTAAATGATTGATTATAAATTTGCTAGCTTTCGTAAGTGATCGATCCTGTAGTAGAATAGAAATTATGTAATAAATATTATGTTTGTAAAAGAACTTGCGGTGTTTAATTCCTCGAACCTGCCACTATTATGTTGAATTGTTGTTATATTTAATTTTTTTTTTGCATCATCCTAAATCGTACCAAGGACCTTAGTCGATCTAATTAATCAGTATATTGATTGTATTTTATTTACTTAATTTTGAACTTTTTCACGATTTATAGCTAAATAATTACGAATTTCGAAGACGGCGGACATGATGGTTTATAGGATTTAAAGTCTCTTTAAGAATGTTGATCATGGTTTATTGAAATTATTATATATTACATAAAATTAAACATTATTACATCGATCGGGTATCGAACCAGGGACAACAACTGACCGAATCAATATGTAAATTGATGAGTGGTTTATTTAATGAAATTTGGAATTTTTCCCGAATTTCTAGCTAAATAATTACACAATTCCAAGATGGCGGCCAAATGACAAGATGGCTGGTGTCTTAGTAATAAATGATTACTGCACTCTAGCGGATAGGAACTAAACTAACATGGCGTCAGCGCACTCTAGCAGACGATAACAAGATGATGGCTTCCAGCAGACGAAGACAAGATGGCGGACATGACATCATACTAGTTGACCTTGTTATTGGTGGTGGTAGGTTAGTCTGTAGGTGACTTCCGTGGAGGAAGGATCGGTCGCCAATTTTTTTTTTGGCCCTCACCGGGTTCGAACCGAGGACTCCGAGCTCCGTGTCGTAAATGTATGTTTTTTTTAAATATTTTTTATTAAAATTTTATTAATTGAATTTTAAACTTTTTTATTAAAATCGGATAATAAATTTAAAGATGGCGACCGTAACGGAAATTGCAACGGTGACGTCATCATCCATGATGACGTCAGAGGCTTATCTGAGGCTGTAGACATGGATGCTTAAGCCTACATATGGACATTTCTAGCTGCTGGTATTTTTAAGGAATAAAACGGGAAATGTTCCCTCGAAACGGGAATTTTTCCCTCGAAAACGGGAATTTTTTTCTTAAAACGGGAATTTTTGAGTCATTTTGAGTCATTTTTAAGGAATTTTAGGGAATTTTTGAGTCCAAGATGGTCGCCGATGACGTCATCCAAGATTCCTGCCGGATCCTGGATCCTGCGCCTGTCCCAGAAACGGCTATATCCTACTACTGTAACGGGACATTTTTTCGTGCGTATATGGCTGATGAACGTAACGGGACACTTTTTCGTGTGTGCATGGTCGAAGGAAGTGACATAATCCCTTAATCCCCCTCCCTCCTCCCCTGCCCTCATACATACTATATATACCTACTCACGAGTATTTTTTATTACTTAAAAAATACTAAGATTTAAGTACCTTAATTGTCGATGTCAAAGAAGTCACTGTGTGAATTAGTGTGTGTTTATTTACCAAACAGAGAACATACTGGGTTGATGTCGGAATTAGCTTTACCGGCATAAACGACGTTAAGAATTCAAATAAAATACACATTATCAAGGTTGGCGTAGCCGAAGTCTCGGCACAACCAATGCATAGTGCGCACAGACGAGGTTACGGAACATAGCCCACAGTCCGCTGTCGCAGTGGTGGTATCTGATAATTGGTTAATGTAATATAAACGGTTATTTACGATCTTTGGACTGAAATATTTGCGAGTTATTACCTTTATCCGTTTCCCCCCCCCCCCCACTTCATGGCAGAAGCATATGTTTACGTATTAAAGGCTATAACTTTTAGGTTTACTTTGAACTAATCTCGAAATTTTGGCGTCTGGCAGCAAAAATTGAACACTATTTCGCGACATGAAATTCATTCCAAAAAATTGATATTTTCCTTGGGTGGTCACCAACTTGACTTCAAGTTGGCGACCAACTTACTATATGCTAAAACGTTTTATATAATGCAGCACAAGTTCTGTTTCCTACGGCACAAATTATCACTAATCGAGCACTAATTTTGGACAAATTTTTAACTTGAAATTATAATGTGGTCGCCAGCTGTCAATTTGCTTCAAACATATCAAGGGCTATACATTTTTTGTTTACGTTGCGATAATCTCGAAATTTTGGCTCCTGGCAGCACAAATTGAGCACTAATTCGCGACATGAAATTCATTCCAAAAAATTGATATTTTCCTTGGGTGGTCGCCAACTTGACGTCAAGTTGGCGACCAACTTACTATATGCTATAACTTTTTACGTAATGCAGCACAAATTCTGTTTTCTATGGCACAAATTAGCACAAATTGAGCACTTATTTTTGACAAATTTTGACCTTGAAATTCCAATGTGTGTTCGCCAACTTGACACACGTGTTTCACGTATATGCGTGGGTCGCGTTGCGATAACGCCCCCCCCCCCAGGTGTTCACAGGTGTCTCTGCATTGCTTATCAGGCTGTTATCGCCGTGCGACTATACAGGACTATACAGGAATCCCATTATCGAAGGAGGTTTGCCGCGACTCACTTCCGAGGCGTCCAGAGGAACAGAAGAACGAGGATGATCGGCCCTGAGAGAAGGGCCTATCTGCCTCAAGGCCCGACGACAATAGTCATAAATATGTGGGCGGTCCGTATACTTTATCTAAGGCGAAGGACGTCACATTGTCGGACCTAAAATTGCGCTGTCTACAATAGCGATGTCCGGGTCAGAATATCCTGGATTCTATAGTAGTCACTAGCGCGCAGTAAATGTTTTTCGATTTTTTTTTTGACGTGACAATGTCTAATAAATCGATGAACGCCGGCTGCACGCACGAAAAAGTGTCCCGTAACGCACATTGTCCCGTTACGCTCACTGTACGCTTGCGCCGATTGGAACAACCATCGATTTGACTTTTTCGAGGCACATTAAACTTGAAACACTCCCATTCGTTTCCTACTTTTCCTATCATCGTCCTACCCTTCACAGAATAACACAGATTGGAAGAAGTTAAATAGCAAACATGTAAAAAAGTTATAGTTAAAATAATATTTCGTTAAATTAATAAACATATTTGAATTAATGAGTGCAAATAAAAGTAAATTTATCAATTAAATTGTAGATTTCATTTCACTCCTTTGTATCCATACAAAATAGTGATAATTAAATAAAAATGATTCAATTTTATTCATAAAAGTATGCAATCATTTCATCAATGTTTTTTATGACGTTGTCACGCTAAACTATCGTCCGTAAACCGACTTTACAGACAACCAATTTTTTTTTTTTAAACGGAAACAGGAACTGAAATATCGAGGTGTTCTGTTGTTCTATGCTACCAAACAACACAGATTGGAACAAGAAGGTCAAGGTAACCAGTGTATTCGGACCAAAAAAAAAAACGATTCGGACAATCACCCACTCCACGCACAACGCAGGCTATGCAACTATAGGCAGTTTGTGCTCGCTCAGTTGACAGTCTGACACGATGTTAGCGACAAGGAAGTGCAGGATTATTAAAAGCAGCTGCAAGAGCCACGAGGTACACTGATTATTAGTGAAACGTTATCCACAGGATACGAAAAACAAAAAAAGGCAAGAACAGAAAACAGAAACAATTACTCTAAGTTATAGTTGATAATATGAAAATGGTCCTAAACAGCTGTGTTACCTAACAAATACCAAGGACAAACACGGCTGTATCTCTCCTAGGTAGGAACCGGAAAAATTCGCGGGTTCAATGACCTGTAGGATGAACTCCATAGTTCTACGTACACTCGGTCAAATGCCACCCACTCATTGGTTGCTGTCTTGTGAGACGTCCCAACTTAGCAGCCTGTGATTCGATACAGCTTTGGTTGAGTGTTTCTCATTGGCCCAGAGTCATCCAGGTGAGTTGTGAGCCAATAGCAGAGGCAGCACTGAGGTATAACTATTTGTATTTTAGCCTATTGCGAAATGATCTCACGAATTTTTCCGGTCTCTACTCCTAGGCATCAGCCGGAAGACCAAAAGGAGTTCACTGGGAGTTTGAAAAAATTCATGTAAAGGAAACATTCCTACCGGTCGGTTATTGATAGCACACAACTGAATAAGTTAACAAGCAAAGATCATATGAAACAAAATAGATAACTTATAGTACGATGAATCAATACGCTAAATCCATAAGATGCAAAAGAAAAAAAAAGGAAATACAGTCAATAGATTATATTTGTGCAAGAAGAAATAAGACAGGAGATCTGGGAATGTATCTTGTGAAACAATTAAAAAAAAAAGTCTGGTGGATGCTGGTTTGCTGGGCTTGGGCGCATGTAATTAACGAGAATTAATTAAAAAATTATTTTCTGAATGATTTTTATAATTAAATGTGAATTAAACGTTAGCATGTAAAGAGTCTAGGCCTGCTTTAACCCGTGCAGATGTTCAGACGGCATTAGTTAACGCCCTGATCAGAGACGCAGAGACGTTTGGCATGGTTAACAAATTTTGGAGTGTAATGCTCATGTGGTAAGGATTAAAGATTTTCAGTTTTAATTTTATAACGTTACTGATAATCGCCTCCAGTATGTAGCTAAGAAATTCGTTGTCGTATTTTTATGACGTCAGATAAGCCTCTAAGTCTCATTGACATTGACATGTTATAATCTAAATAAGACATGACAGAAATATTTGATGAATGTCAGTATAATGGCACCAACAATGAGACAGAAACCTGTCTCTGAAGAAAGGCCTGAGACAACAGTGGTCTAGTACGCTCTTCAACAATACAGATTGGAGAGCATAAACAGGTATGTCACAAGAGTTTAAGAAAAATCGCTTTATGAATACGGTGAACTTTGTCCTTACCAATTAAAATTATTGCAACGTTCACAAACAAATTTAAATATAATAAAACTTAATGAAATATTGTTTTTTATTTATAATTCGTAATAAATAAAAAATTATATATAAAAAAAATTGGTTGTCTGTATAGTCAGTTTACGGACGATAGTTTAACGTGACAACGTCATAAAAAATAGTGATGAAATGATTGCATACTTTTATGAATAAAATTGAATCATTTTTATTTTAATAATAAAAGAATACATACTTGAATTTATACTAGTAATCAGATTTTTAAAATGCAAGAATAATTAACATTTATTGCCGAAATTGTTGTTGTAATCAGCAATGAAAACAACATTAACTTTTCACTTCACTTTATAAACAGTCGACGAAACAGTTCACGTGTAGATGACTTGTAATTAATTTTAAAAACTGGCGTTTAGCTATAAATTTTAAATATAATTATGAACAAGTTTTCATATAAATAAACTGTAATCAAATATCTATCATCAATTATATGAATCACCATAATTTTTTAGTCAATTGTAACATAACCTATTATTACTGCACTCGTCGACAGCGTAAAGGAACACAGCGTAACGGAACAATGTGCGAAACGGGAAACTTTTTCGTGCGTGCAGCCGGCGTTTATCGATTTATTAGACGTTGTCACGTCAAAAATCCACCGATAAAATCAAAAATACTTGAAAAAAAAAATACTTAACCCCGGCTTTGAATCTGATTTTCGGCAAGGAATTTTATTAAAATACTACATTTCTTGTTAAAACTCATTAAACAATTAATCCTATAAAGTTTCCGCTAATGTTGGATGACTATAAATTATAGCAAAGTATTAAATGATAGTTATATTATTATACATTTTTTATACGTAAAATAATTCATGGACATTAATGTTTTCATAAACGTAAGTAATTTTATTTTAAATAAAAATAAATTATATAGGCCTACCTTGTGTGGACTAATCAATCCAAATATTAAGTTATGTATTTAGGAATAATAAAAGAATAAGATAAACAAAAATATGTATTCATATATATATTTGCATAAAGCACAATATGTACATATAATATTTCAATAATCTGTTGTTAAAAGTATTTTTTTTTCCAGGGACGAGATTTCAACCACGTCAAATATTTGCCTTTGAATATAACAAGCGCGCACGTTACCTCTGTGCTATCAAGCCAGAATTATTATTATACTTAATCAGTGTAATGCTAGTTATCTCAGGTAGTTTAAAACATTGGATTAATTTTTACTATGACTATTTTAACTTACCAAATATTGTCCAAGGTAGTTTTACCATTATAAATTTACATTTGGCACTCCAATACGTTTGGAATGTACCCCAATGTTCACGAAAGTGACTATATACGGGTTTAATTTGCTACACGTCGGTCCCCAAATTTTTGTGTTGGATTTACGTTTATTGAATTCCGTTCCATTTTAACAAAATTACTCAGACAAAATGCCGTATAGCGATAGCTAAGATAATTATAAATATAAAATTGATAGAAAACGGAAAAATTCCATTTCATTTAGTGATACGCTTAAAATAAAAATAAAAATACAGAGTCATTGGGGACTGTCAACAGAAGTAAAAACTTAAAACTTTGTTTTGAAATGTGTAATATGACATCATTTCTACGTCAAATGTACATAAGAAAATGATTTTGGTATTATAGACCTATGAGCACGATGTCAGCATGATATAATTTATCCTTACATCATTTTTTAGTCACAACAGATGTCGGTGGTATGTAACAATTACGTAAAAATTCATTACCCAGCTATGACTTACCAGTGATGTCAGACCTAGGTCATGTATTCACGTGGTCAAATTAACTACACTTACTGCTACTACAGCATGTCGGTGATGCGAACCAACATGATTTTACCCATCCAAAAAAACGTCCAACACGCACATGATACAGTCGAGTGTATACAATGTATTAGTGTACATATGCGTGTGCATGTACACAGGCCGCTGCGATTCGCCAGTCTGGCGCAACACGTCACTAGCATGTCGGTGACGCGAACCCGTAAGTCAGTGGCGGATCCAGAGGTCCACCTCGGAGGGGGCACTCTAGGATTAGAGAATAGCAAGCGAAAAAATGTCTTAAAACTACTAAATATGTATTTAATCTACTCACACTACACATAACATCCAACCACCAGATTTTATGATTCTACAAAAAATTCATTAACTATATTAAAATATTTTATTGGTTTCAGAAACAATCATTTTTGTCGGCAATATTAATGTAGCAGACAACTGGTTTTTCTGGGGGGGGGGGGAATGCCCCTGGTGCCCCCCTTGGATCCGCCACTGTTTGAAATTGGCCTAAGTTTAAATAGCGCTAAATCCGTGCCTGAAAGTCGCCACTCCTGCAGAGGATGCCCCGATGGCGTGATGCATGGAATGAGACACAGTTTCTCAAGATTGCGCACAGGTGTTTTCTTGAGGCGATAAGGCGTGGAGATATGATACCGCACTGGCCATGGGCCCAGGTGTGATGATTAATAATTGCGAAATTTATTACCGAATGTTTTATTTTAAACGGCAACCAACGCTTTGAGGTGCAGAGTCCACTCCAAGAAAGTCATCACCAGATACTAAGCCACGTTGGCGGCAAATGCTGCCGTTTAATCTCAGTTTATGTGTTCGTGCTATAAATTTAAGTTTTATTTCATATTAATAGTTATGATATAATAGACAGATAGGGTTTAAATCATATCTTCCCAAGGTTTAAAGAGTTGGTGCAGTTTGATTTTGACTAACAGTCATAAAAGTGAGAAAAAAAGTTGGAAAGAAATATTTGATTTAGACATGCTCGTGACTTCAAATTAATCCCACTGGTCGTCGACTGTTAACTTCGAAATGGACCAAAGACACGCACTCACTATGTTGTCTCGACGAGGTCGGTATTACCATCTGTACAAGAACCTCACGCGGTAAGTCTTTACTTCATTAGGTCTACTTCTGCCAGTGGTTCTACTTCCAGCGGTGAGGCAGAGAAGAATGCTGTCAGCAGCACTGAAACACGGCCGGTATAAATATAGGTATGTAGGCTATATAAATGAATACACATGTGTGAATAAAGAAATGATACACGAAAAAAAAAACTGATTCCAAAGCATAACCAATATGTGTAATCACACAATTAATGATCAACATCATCTAATAGACAGCACTGTAACCAAATCATCGTTAAATTAAAAATTTTATGTGCTTACTAGCTGAAGTACCCGGCGTTGCCCGGGTTAAGCACATGGAGCTTTATTGTCTGCGAGTTAAAGCAAACTGGATAGCGCTATATGACAGTGTAATGGACATAGAGAAATGTCACGCAATTACAGTAGTATAGGATAGGGGCTACTGGCACTGGCGCTGGCGCGTGGATTGTGATTGTCGGTCCGCCATCTTGGATTGTGACGTCACGGCGGCCATCTTGGATGGATGTGACCTTGACCTTTGACCTTGACCTTGAATTTGACCTTCAAAATGTGTCAAAATTCTCCAAAATTGGGCAAAATGTGCCCAAAATTCCTCAAAATTTCCATTTTTGTGGAAAAACATTCCACCAAAAAATCTGAAAAAATAAAAAAAATAAAAAAATTCCCTTTCCGAGGGAAAAATTCCCTTTTCGAGGGAAAATTTCCCGTTTTTAGTCCTTAAAAATCCCAGTGGCTAGAAATGTCCATATAGCGGCTTAAGCATCCATGTCTACAGCCGCAGATAAGCCTCTGACGTCATATTGGATGATGTCGTCACCGTTGCAATTTTGGTTACGGCCGCCATCTTTAACTTTTTTATTTATTATCCGATTTTAATGAAATTTTTTTTAAAAAATATAAAAAAATTGAAATAATAAAATTTTAATAAAATACTTATAAGAAATATATAGTTTTACGACACGGAGTTCGGAGTCCTCGGTTCGAACCCGACGAGTGCAAAAAAAAATTAAAAATGACGACCGATCCTTCCTTAATGGTGGCTGCAGGCAGACTGACTCCCACCACTTTTTTTCAAAGCATATATAACATCATCTAGTATGACGTCATGACCGCCATCTTGTCTGCGATGCTGGAAGCCATCATCATTGTATCGTCGACTAGAGTGCACCGACGCCATGTTAGTTTAATTCTTACCCGCTAGAGTGCAGTAATCATTTATTATTGCTGTGACACCCGCCATCTTGTCATTTGGCCGCCATCTTGAAAATCCGTAATTATTTAGCTAGAAATTCGGGAAAAAGTTCAAAATTCATTAAATAAATTTGTAATCTATATACTGATTGAATAGATCGACTAAGGTCCTTGGTTCTATCCCTGACCGATACCAAACAACTTTAATACTTTAAAAAAGTACCACTAAAGTGACAGGTTTGAGAAAATAAAAACGCAGCAAGTTCCTTTAAAAAATACTTTTATTACATACATACTACACTACTACAAGTACAAAAAAAAAATACACAGACAAATTACTAAAGCCTTGTGGATTTCTCGACGTCTGCATCTGCCACCCACGAATTGAAGCGAGGTGGAAAGCCCCACCACTTGACGTAGGACAGTCCATTTCTTCGTTTTATAATCTTCTCCACCAAGTACGTATCGGGATACAACGTAGGCTGAATCTCTTCGGCATAGAAGCCGCCATGGATAGGTTTGTGGTCCAAATCTTCGAGGTAGTAGGTCCTAGGCTCTGATTCACGAACATGTGTCACACGGAAAAGTTCGGGACTCCAGTTCGCAGTGAAACCTTTCTCGAAGATACCTTTCTGCTTGGAGATTCGCACAATGTCGCCGACGTTAGCTTTACGCTTTCGTGGATCTTTCTTCTTCGTGTTGGGAAAAACTGTTTGAAGCAGGCGATTATCCTTTACGTCCTTTGGCTTCATTTTCGTGGTAGAATGCACCGTGGAATTATACTCGCTTATTAGTTTCGGCAAGATGTCAAGCCACTTGTAATTTCCGTTAGCCGTGAACTGCCACCACATCTTGGAACGCAAAGTTCTATTAAACCTTTCGACAACGGAGGCTTTGACGTTACTAAATGTAGAGTAGTGTTTGATGCCATACTTCTTCATCAAAGCCTTGAAGGTCGCATTGTAGAATTCTTTCCCGAGGTCCGTTTGCAGGTGCGACGGTACACGTCCATCACGCAAAATATTGTTCATGGCCTTGGCTACGTCAGTTGCAGTCTTTGATTTGACAGGTCTAGCCCAAGCGAACTTGCTATAAACATCGATGACTGTCAACATGTACTTGAAACCTTTATTCAATCGGGAATACGGTATCATCTCAACAAGGTCCGCCTGGAATAAATCATCAATTCCACGAACTATGACTTTGCGACGAAGGTATTTCCGTCTAGCAGGAGCATGAAGTTCGCGAGCGATTCCGGTTCGACTCATTGTATGTAGCCGGCTTCCTTCAGTTCTTCAAGTATGGAGACTATTTCGTTGATGTGCGAATAGTTTCCTACACTAAGCGAAGCATGTAGAATTCTAAGGCGATCAACTAATTCATTAGGGTCGTCCCAATATACATAGTCAAATGTCTGACCACTTTCTAGCTTTTTTAAACCTTCGCCATGTATTGTTAGTTCACTGAAGAGATTAGCGAGAATGTCGATTTTTTCATGATCTACGTCTGGATCGTTAGCGCGAAAATGTGCATTGGTTAGCTCTAGCAGTTTTTTGTACTCTTGTAAGTCGTTGTGAGAATATCCTTTAGGCTCCCTGCGAAACAGCAATTCGTACAGACCCGGAGTCCCGCGCGTTTTGAACTCTGCTACGCGCACGATATTTCCTGGTAGAAAGTCTATTTCTTTAGCACCGAGGAACCATTTATTATGTTTTCTGTACACTCCGTAGGTCGTGTCATTATTCCGGCTCGTAAACGATATCAGGTATGGTCGGACCATTGCATTAACTTGATGTCCCTTTTTCGGTATTTTTTTCTTGTGCATGGACTCTGTACTTGTTAAGTCCTCTTCTTCTCGATCTGGTTCATACTTTCTCTTCTTTACAGTCGGCATTTCATCTTCAACTTCTGTCTTCACAATGAAGGCTGGTTCTTCCTTGTTTTTAAGTTCGTCGAGGCGACTAGTGATTGGTTTAAATATCTCCTCATTTTCCATCTCACGTGCAAGCCTGGTTCGTCTAGCAAGTAAATATTTTTCGCGAACAGACTGTATAGCTCGATGAAGGTCACTGGCCAGGTCCGACATCGTACTGGCTGAAAACTTATTGCAAGACCTCCTTTTATACTTTTCTATTCGTTCGCAGAAACTTCTTTCTTGTGTTTGGCCAAATCTGAATTTGTTGACGATTGAGATAGTGATGCTTTCAGACTACTTTGAAAAGTCCTCAGATCGTCCCGTCTTTGTGCATTCGAAACTTCGATCATGTCGCGAATGCGAGAATCCGAAGCTTCCACGCGCTGGTCTATGGCTACGAGGTACTCAAGTAATTCCTTTTTCACCCCGTCTATTTTTTGAGCCAGTAGCGAAATGTATTTGCGGATAACGTCGTCATGAGACTTGAGAGCAGTACGTAAGTCTCGACTGCTACGACCGAATTTCGAAATGCTATGACTCATGTTTGGTGATAAACTGATCGAAACCTCGTCTGTACCTGCCCTTATATAGAGGCCAGTCTTTGACTATAACTAGGAATCCGTGTTCTTCTTTCCAACACAAGGAGCACATGTCTTTGAATTCCTGGAATGTCATGTCGGTGTTTACGTGATCATCATAAGCGTGGCGTAAATTAAGTTCGTCCATGCGAAACAAAACTATGACATTTGCGTTGTCTCGTAGGAGATGTTTTGGAATACGACTGTACGTCTGACACAGGTAAACGCAGTCTACCTTGGCGTGTCTGCCCATGGAAAAGTACTCTTGTATTATGCCTTGTTTCTCGCACATTACAGCGTCGAAAACAAACACGGAATTGGCTTTTGCTTCGCTTGGAGGTACAACATCGGTATTATCGCTAAACGGAAAATACTCCAGACCATCCACAGATCGTAGAACAGTTGCTAGGCGCTGGTACTTTGGCTGTTGCAACGACTTGGAATACAAGTAAACGTTCTCGAACCGAAGACCATTTGGTTCCTCCAGTAAACTCAGTAAAACACACGTTTTACCGCAGTTGGACGGACCCGCCATTATGCAACGTACGGCAGAAGGCAACAGTAAGCCATGTCGTGATTCACGCGCACTAAATACATCGTCTTGCGTAATGCGCACGGGCAAACACACGTCTTGCTTGACGACCTGCATTGTACTAAAGTAATTGTATAAAAGAAGCGTATTTATACTTTCTGGTCAGTTGTGCGTAATGACTCGAAGAGGTAAGAACAAAAAACACATCGGCGCAGGACTCGTGAACTCTCTGATAAACAATCTACCATTCGAGCTACACATTCCTGGCTACAGATTTTGCGGCCCCGGCACGAAACTAGCGAAAAGGTTAGCTCGTGGTGACGTGGGCATTAATTCTCTCGACGAAAAGTGCAAGCAGCACGATATCGCATATTCATTAAGCAAGGATCTGGAATCCAGGCACCGGGCCGACGAGATATTGGCACAGGAAGCCGAAGATATAAGTAAATCGTCGAACGCGGGACTAGGAGAGAAAATCGCAGCGTGGGGCGTATCTAAGATCATGAAGGCAAAGACGAAATTAGGACTGGGTGCTCGTCGAACCAGCTACATCAAGTCAAAGACTAACTCACGCAAGACCAAGAAGCGCAAGATCGGTGCAGGCGTGCAAAAAGCCAAGCAAAAACTACAGACTCTCGATAAGAAGATTATAGGAGGATTTCTTCCTTTGCTTTTGCCTGCATTGGGTGCTCTCGGAGGCCTTATCGGTGCAACGAGCGGTATAGTGCGGGCAGTCAACACTTCGAAGAATGAGCGCAAGCAGTTAAAAGAAGCACAGCGACACAATGCCAGCATGGAAGCCATTGCCATCGGTAAAAAAAACGGCGCAGGACTGTACTTGCATCCTCACAAGACAGGACGAGGCATGAGAAAGAAACGTGTAAAGAGAAAATCCTAAGTTCCCTACCGAAACGACCGCTCACCAACGTAGATTTAATAAAGTACGCACGCAAACTGAAAATACCAAATTTCCGTGGCGTGTTTATGCGAGACACTTTGCCCAGCAAGCCAAACAGACGCGAGCGCGCCATAATTAATTTAGACACGTCATCGGGTCGCGGCACGCACTGGGTGGCCTATGTAAAGACGGGGAAAAAAGCTACTTACTACGACAGTTTCGGTAATTTACGCCCTCCACCCGAACTGCGACAGTACCTGGGCCGGGCCACTACGATGTTTTACAATTACGAAACGGAACAGAGGCCTAATCAAACAAATTGCGGACACCTGTGTCTTCGCTTTTTAACAAACAAAAATTAGCTGACAAATAAAAATTGCTACTTAAAGGTTGTGCAGTGATGTTAATTTATTAGTCATGTCGATAACACTTACCCTGACAGGTCACGCATCTGAGCTGCGGGCGGTTCATTTCCCGCCTCTGGATTTAGACGGAGAATGGTGTATCGGAATCGTAGATTTTCAAACGTATAATGCCATACCGAACATTGACGAAGAAAATTGCAAGATCTGCTTCCTGAAAAGTGATGGGACCGCTCATGAAATACGGTTACCTGTTGGCTCTTACGAAATTGACGACATTGCAAATTACATCAGGGATATGTTACCACAGGATGTAGACTTTCAACTGCGTGGAAATCCAAACACTCAAAAAAGCATTCTAACATGCAGTGAAAATGTCGACTTTACGAAACCTGGCACCATAGGTACGATGCTCGGATTCGAATCAAAGGTTTATGATACGGGAAGAACGTACGAATCTACACGCGCAGTAAACATTTTGCCTGTGAATGTCATAAGAATAAACTGTAATTTGGCAAGTGGAACGTATCTCAACGGAAGACTAAGCAACATGCTGCACGAGTTTTCGCCGATGGTCCCGCCAGGATATAAACTGGTCGAAGTACCGCAAAGTATCATTTACGTTCCAGTCGTCGTGAAGTGCGCACACGAATTCGTCGTCCGAATCGTTGACCAGCGAGGACGATTGGTGAATTTTCAAGTCGAAGAAATTACATTACGTCTGCACTTGAAGCGATGGGCATAAAGTTCGTAACACCGAACAGTTATAAAAGAAATCGTATTGGCGTGAACAAGAACAGTTATCTACCGGACATCGGTGCATTAACACCTGACAACATAAAGTATCTTCTCAGTATTGGACAAGTGCCGAACAAATATGGAAGACGAAATCCTCAACGTGGAAGATCCAGTCATTTTTGATGACAGCATTACGAAAATGGAATTGCACGAGTACCAGCCTTTCCTGCTCGGACCGTACGCACTACCATCGGAAGTACGCATTGCAGTACAGCACCAAGATATTTGTACTTTACCTTCGCAGTCATTTCTACGTATAAGAGGCACGCTTACAAAAGCGGATGGTACGCATCCGACAACGACGTCAATATCCTGCAATGGTATTCTTCACCTAATCGAGCGCATTACTTATGTACTCAATGGTGTCGAGGTAGACCAGACGAGAGATGTAGGCATAACACTCTGCTATGAAAAATTACCTTTCGCTCACGCCAAATGAACTGTCTGCTGCAAAGATGGCCGGTTGGGCTCTCGAGGATGAATATAAGCTTCCGGTTTATGCCGAAGGGAAGTTCGAAGTTTGTGTTCCTCTGTCCATGCTTCTTGGATTCGCTGAGGACTACAAGCATATAATCATTAATTCGAAACAAGAGCTCGTACTGCTTCTAGCCAACACGCACATTAATGCAATTGTCGCCGCTGCAGAAAACCCTCAAGATGTCTCGCTAACACTACAGTCTATCGAGTGGATGCTGCCCCACATCCAAGTGAGCACCGTTGAACGAGTCAAGATGTTGAAGAACATAGAAAATGGCAAGAATTTCGATGTGCCATTCCGATCCTGGAGCCTGGAAACTTATCCTGGCTTGCCTCATAGTCAGCGTATCAATTGGATAGTAAAGTCCAGCTTCGCTACGGAAAAACCAAGATACATCATCGTCGGGCTTCAGACCGGAAGACAGCTTAATGCAGGAGTAAGTCGCTCTGTATTCGATAACTGTCAAATACGTAATGTAGAAATATTTTTAAACAGCGAAAGTTATCCGTATGTTGACATGAACATGGACTTTGAAAGTGGAAGATTCCTTCTAGCATATCAAATGTATGCCAAGTTTCAGCAAGCTTACTATGGTCGGAGACAGTCACCGATACTGAGTCCCGACAGTTTCAAGAACAAGGCACCGTTAATGGTGTTTGACGTTTCCAAACAGGATGATCGAATAAATTAAAACATCATCGACTGTAGGATCGAGATAACGACTAGCGGAAATATTCCACCAAACACCTATGCTTTTTGTCTGATACTTCACGATCGGCTTGCTTCGTACAATTGTCGAGACAAACTTGTGAAAATTCTGACATAAATACTGTTTCGTTTTCGATGATAATTTAGTTACGACCGAGCATTGCTAGCGACAAGATGTACTGCAACCTGCAAGGTTTCCAGAGTCAAAATAGATTCGTGCTCAAGGAAATTAGCGTCACCTCTGGAGACAAGACTCGAACCCGCAGCTTCCGACCTCCGTATCCGTGGAAACTACTAGACGAAAAAAGTAAACGGTCGAACGAATGGCTATGTAAATATTATCACGGACTAGAGTGGGACGAAGGAAAAATTCCGTACCACCAAGTGAAAAACACTATTGAAGATTTACTAGTTCAAAACGAAATAATCTACGTTGCCGGACCCGAACAGAAGAAATGGCTACGAGAACTGTGCGACGTTGGAGCAGCTGAAATCGTAGATATACAGACCGACTACGGCTGTCCTTCCCTGCGCAAGCTTAGTGCAATATACGACATGCAGCCATGTGACAAGTTTGAACGTGTCTCTGCCTGTACAAACTCGCAGCTAATGCAGAAATGGCACACACAATGTTAGTAGGAGCCTGCATATATAAATGGCGTACATACGTACGTGCCTTCAGTTGACGTTCGACCTGCAAGAAGATGTTTACGTTTCATCCTGCTAACGTGTACGTGAGCGCAAGACCTAGCTTCAGCAGTGTCGAGTACAGCTACTGGGATTCCGGATATCTACGTACATATACAGAAACCTGTGATGGAGGTGCTCAGCATTGGCGGTTTGCGCACTTTCCTGTGTCCTACGAACCGACTCAGCAGCTGGTAGCTTGTTGCGAACCTGGCAACTGTGCCGTCTATCACATGAGACCACACACAATCCTTCCTGCTAGCATCGTTGAGGTAGTCGCCTCGTCTGCATGTGCAACACCAAACATGAGCGTGTTGCAACCTGTTGCGACCTGTGATGCTTCTACGCAGACGCCCAAACGGTGTGTGCCTCGTCGTCGCAGTTCAGGCAGTGAATCTGTCCCAACTAGCACTGAGCCAAAGCCCAGGCGTAGACGTGGTCACAGACGTCATCGACCATGTCTTGTCGGAGTTGTCAAAGTCGCAGAAGATGACCAGCTGGAAACCTGTGTTCCTGATCCTGTGGCCTGCGAACCAGTTGGAACCGGAGTCAACGAACCAGTTGGAACCGGAGTCAACGAACCAGTTGGGACCGGAGACGACGTGTCAGTTCGTGCGGCTTTAAAGACTGTGCTTGTGAAAATGCTTGATTCCTTAACCTAATATGTATTTGTGTAATTTTTATAAATAAATGTGTAAAACTGGAACTCGTGTGTTTTTTATTTCTACAATTTTTAGGTACCTAATAAAAATTTTTTAATACAGACAATATTTTGACTCATGTAGTATACCAGAAGACCACGGGTATATAAGCGAGGTTCAGACGACTGGACCCGCAGTTCACCTCTGGCCGCGGTGCAGTACGGACGTGCTCTCTCCATTAAGTTTCGTGAGATTTAGTTATGTCGACCGGAATAGAATGTTTACCGACAGCAGCTGGGACCTCGATGACAGCAACGATGATGGAGTCGGAGATCCCGATACCGACAGCAGCTGGGACCTCGATGGCAGCAACGAAGATGGAGTCGGAGATCCCGATACCGACTGCAGAGGAGACCACGGCGGCGGTGGAGATCCCGATACCTGCTGCAGAGGAGACAACGATACGTGCTGTTCCATCATCAGCTGAAGTTTCACCATCTGCATTCCAGACTTCAATTCATGAAGAGCGTGCATCGCATCAATGCAAATATTGTGACGCATCATTTACTAGAACTTCAAATGCGCGCAGACATGAAAGGAGCAGCTGTCAGAATAATGCTCAAAGAATACTTTTTCAGTGTATAAACTGTAATAAACTAATTTCACGTCTCGACAGCTTACATCATCATTATAAAAAATGCTCCGAGAAAGTTAAGTGCGAGTATAATTCCACGGTGCATTCTACCACGAAAATGAAGCCAAAGGACGTAAAGGATAATCGCCTGCTTCAAACAGTTTTTCCCAACACGAAGAAGAAAGATCCACGAAAGCGTAAAGCTAACGTCGGCGACATTGTGCGAATCTCCAAGCAGAAAGGTATCTTCGAGAAAGGTTTCACTGCGAACTGGAGTCCCGAACTTTTCCGTGTGACACATGTTCGTGAATCAGAGCCTAGGACCTACTACCTCGAAGATTTGGACCACAAACCTATCCATGGCGGCTTCTATGCCGAAGAGATTCAGCCTACGTTGTATCCCGATACGTACTTGGTGGAGAAGATTATAAAACGAAGAAATGGACTGTCCTACGTCAAGTGGTGGGGCTTTCCACCTCGCTTCAATTCGTGGGTGGCAGATGCAGACGTCGAGAAATCCACAAGGCTTTAGTAATTTGTCTGTGTATTTTTTTTTGTACTTGTAGTAGTGTAGTATGTATGTAATAAAAGTATTTTTTAAAGGAACTTGCTGCGTTTTTATTTTCTCAAACCTGTCACTTTAGTGGTACTTTTTTAAAGTATTAAAGTTGTTTGGTATCGGTCAGGGATAGAACCAAGGACCTTAGTCGATCTATTCAATCAGTATATAGATTACAAATTTATTTAATGAATTTTGAACTTTTTCCCGAATTTCTAGCTAAATAATTACGGATTTTCAAGATGGCGGCCAAATGACAAGATGGCGGGTGTCACAGCAATAATAAATGATTACTGCACTCTAGCGGGTAAGAATTAAACTAACATGGCGTCGGTGCACTCTAGTCGACGATACAATGATGATGGCTTCCAGCATCGCAGACAAGATGGCGGTCATGACGTCATACTAGATGATGTTATATATGCTTTGAAAAAAAGTGGTGGGAGTCAGTCTGCCTGCAGCCACCATTAAGGAAGGATCGGTCGTCATTTTTAATTTTTTTTTGCACTCGTCGGGTTCGAACCGAGGACTCCGAACTCCGTGTCGTAAAACTATATATTTCTTATAAGTATTTTATTAAAATTTTATTATTTCAATTTTTTTATATTTTTTAAAAAAAAATTCATTAAAATCGGATAATAAATAAAAAAGTTAAAGATGGCGGCCGTAACCAAAATTGCAACGGTGACGACATCATCCAATATGACGTCAGAGGCTTATCTGCGGCTGTAGACATGGATGCTTAAGCCGCTATATGGACATTTCTAGCCACTGGGATTTTTAAGGACTAAAAACGGGAAATTTTCCCTCGAAAAGGGAATTTTTCCCTCGGAAAGGGAATTTTTTTATTTTTTTTATTTTTTCAGATTTTTTGGTGGAATGTTTTTCCACAAAAATGGAAATTTTGAGGAATTTTGGGCACATTTTGCCCAATTTTGGAGAATTTTGACACATTTTGAAGGTCAAATTCAAGGTCAAGGTCAAAGGTCAAGGTCACATCCATCCAAGATGGCCGCCGTGACGTCACAATCCAAGATGGCGGACCGACAATCACAATCCACGCGCCAGCGCCAGTGCCAGTCGCCCCTATTATATACTACTAATTACTGTTTGTATGTTTATGATCTATGATTTTTTGTTTACACATGGCGATCGGTTGTTTTTTATTTATTATTAATTATTAAGACCAATAATCGAAATAAAAACTATCCTATCTCTCAAGTTAAAAAAAATTACACATAAATGCCAATTTTCATCGAAATCGGTTGACTTGGTGAAGAGTTCACTGGAAACAAACATCAGGACACTGGATTTATATATATTAAGATAAATGCATGCTTAGCATTTAACCGTAAAAGGGACAAAATAATAAAAACAAATTAACATGAATAAGAAAATTAAATAAATAAATAAGTCATTGTTATAACTGACTGTAATAGAACGGTTTCCCGGAGTACTTGCTTGCTAAACCATTATTGAAATGCTAGTATTATAAACATTGTAATTGTAGTTTTACTTCTTTAGGCGTTTTATGACAAAAGGATGAGAGTATATTTACCATACCACGCAATAAATTTTTCACAGAATGAAAATAAGCCTACATACCAATAATTATATTTGTGCTTTTAAAAATTACACTTAGCGATATACACTATACTTATACACTAGTCCATATAATAAAAAAAGTATTTATTGCGAATATTAGTGATAGAAATTGTGTTCATAAACTTTTTCAAGTTATTTATATAAGTGATATATGTTCCCATATGCATAATTAATTTGCATTATAAATTATTACATTACTTTTAAAGATATAATTAAATTAATATATTAGAATAAACATTTTAGCATAATTTTTTTTATTCCCATTAATAAATAATTAAAATCCTTCTAGATTATTTTACTAAATTAAATAATTTATTTTATACACGTGTTTATATTAATATTGAATACTGAGTATTTATTTAATTGTTTTTAATTTGCTAGGATTTTTACTTTACCAACCGTGTTTACAATATCCATCGAGTCCTTTTATTATTTTATTTATATAAATTAACTACATCCAAAATAAAAGTTTTTTTTGACGTGACAACGTCTAATAATTCGATGAACGCCGGCTGCACGCATGAAAAAGTGTCCCGTAACGCACATTGTCCCGTTATGCTGTGTCCCGTTACGCTCATTGTACGCTTGCGCCGCATCTATCTCTGTTCCACTCGATTGGAATACCATCGATTTGACTTTTTCGAGGCACATTAAAATTGAAACACTCCCATTCGTTTCCTACTTTTTCTATCATCGTCCTATCCTTAACCGAATAACACAGATTGGAAGAAGTTAAATAGCAAAAATGTATAAAAGTTATAGTTAAAATAATCTCTTTGTTAAAGTATTAAACATATTTGAATTAATGAGTGCAAATAAAAGTAAATTTATCAATTAAATTGTAGATTTCATTTCACTTTTTCTTTGTATCCATACAAAATAGTGATAATTCAATAAAAATGATTCAATTTTATTCATAAAAGTATGCAATCATTTGATCAATGTTTTTTTATGACGTTGTCACGTTAAACTATCGTCCGTAAACCGACTTTACAGACAATTAATTTTTTATTATGCCAAGTTAGTATAACCTCTAACGTGCGTACGTAAGAGTACTCGCACCTATTTTTTATATGCTTTGTTATTAATAAAACGTTTTCAATTTAAAAAAATTGAAGTTTTTTTTTGTTTAGTTTTATCTGGGGTAAAAATTCCACCCGGTGGAGAAGTGTGTGAGTCAGAATCGCCGATAACAACATCTCTCTGTTGCTGCGACACGAAGTCGTGGGAGCCTAAGTACCTAAGTACTTAGAGATAGTATATAGATAACACCAATAACTAAACGGGATAAAGCCACCGGCGCACGGGGCACTGATATTTAAGGCTCTTCTGTGCATCGAGACGTACTCGGCTCCAAAACTACAAGTATGTTCCTCACCGCATCTCTGCAATGAAGGTACCTAGGTCTCAGAATTGACACTTTCACGACTAACAAGTTACGATAATGATAGTCAACACTTCTCTTTAAGGCAGCAGGTAGAGACCTGGAAAATTCGCGGATTCATTCAGTGGAATGCTACAATTCAATTAATTATACCATAGTGCTGCTTCTGCCATTGGATCACTGTTAATCTGGAGTAATGAGGGCCAATTAGAGACCCTCACTCATAGAAGTGTCGAATCACAGGCTGCCCAGTCGAGACGACTCACAAGTCAACAGCCAATGAACAGTTGGCATTTGCCCGAGTAAGTAGAGGATTGTGGAGTCTATCCTGGAGGTCGTTGAACCCACGAATTTTTCCAGTCTCTACTAACAAAACAAGTTACGTTAATGATAGCCAACACTTCTCTTTAAGGCAGCAGGTTATTGTAAAAATCACATCAGTCGTAAGTTTGTTTATAAGATAGGAAGGAGTTGACAGTAATTCAAAACGTTTCAATTACATATTCAGGTGGCTGGAAATTTTTTTTTTACTATTCACATGCAACTGTATGCTGATACAGAGAACATGAGTTAGCTGGTACAGAGAAAATGAGATAGCTGGTACAGAAAACACGAGATAGCTGGTACAGAAAACATGAGATAGCTGGTACAGAGTACATGAGACAGCTTCATATGCAAAATGTTTTTCTGTGGTTACCCTACGCACTTGGAATGAACTTTGTGAGTCAATTAGGTTTCGAGATTATCTCACGATGCTTTAAGAAACGCTATTAAAGTATTTACTGCTCTTCTATACCAAGATTTTGCTGTGGTTATTATTTATGTTTAGTGAATATGCGATAATATGTAAATAATTTTTAGAGAATAAATTTCATAAATTTCTTGATTATTATGTTAAGTATTACTATTTAAGAACATGAATTATTTAATGAAACATTAAATGATAATATATTTTCAATATTTCTTCTGATAAAAATTTTGTAATATATTGTAATAAGATGTCATTTTATTACTCCAGTTTTTATTATATAATACCGAATGATGTTTGGCATCATAATACATATTACAAATGCTGTTGACTTGTAAGTAAATGGTGAAATTTCGTATTGAACCGTTCAATATAGTCTTTGAAATGTGTCTTCAATATTAAGCTTATATTTCATGCTCTTTGTTTTATTATCATTTAATATTTGGTTAAAACTTAGGTGGTTAAGTGACAGTCAAGGTCTTAACTCCGTAACACAAAAAAGTCCATGAAAAAAAAGAAGTTTACTGTAAAGTCGGTTTACGGACGATAATTTTACGTGATAACGTCATAAGAAAACATTGATGAAAAATTGCAACTTTTTAATTTTCAAATATTATTAACAGTTTTTTCAAATTTAATTTGAATAATTTGTTTAAATATAATCACGAACAATTAATTAAAAAGCCCGCCTTAACCTGTTTGATATTATAGAAGATTTTCTCGCACGGTGGTTGGCCGGTTCTTGCACGCTCGGCTCAGGCGGAACGTGACAATGAGTCATGCTTTTTCGTGTGTGCAGCCGGCGTTCATCGATTTATGAGACGTTATCGCGTCAATAATATAAAATAATATGCACGTTTTTACACACTTCGCCTATGCCTCCTGGTACTGAGAACCATTTGTTACGATAATACATCCCGCCTCCTTTCTTTTCTTCTCAGTCTGCTCACTGAACCACAGTCAGCCGGACGTTGCATGACTCTGTCGCAAGGCTAGCAGACACGCACTTCTGCTCATTTCAGCAGAACAACCTTATACAGCGATACATTACGTGTTTCAGACGTAGTGATCGGATCCGGACAAGTTTTACCTGACGCAAAGTTGGGTAAATTTGGAAAAGCCACCTAAGTTTTCACATCAAACATGAATAGGTAAAGGTGTGTTATTTGAATATTACTAAATGCACGTGTGGTAGAGCAACTTAAGCTTGTATACGTATATAGTAAATCAAATATATTTACAAAATGAATGTATTTAATATGGACCTACTTACCTCGTTTAAAATTTGTAGACTGGCAACCTTTTATTTGAAATAAGAACTGCGTGATTTATTATTGCCAATATGTTCGATATCAGATAGCGAACAAAGGCGGACTAGTTTAAATAAAGTGTCTTGGTGCTAAATAGTTTAAAATTGATGAATACTCTTAAATTTTTCTTTGGTTTAAAACTCACAAGTTCAAATACATATCATGACATTATTCCACATAAATGAACACCATTGATGTGCCCTCGACTATAGGACGCAAGAAATATGAATACAATAAAATATTCCTGCTTTAAGATTTTTTTTGTAATCTCGAAACTAATTTTCTGAAGAAGCAAAACCTTATGAATAAACCTCCTAATTATGAGAATGAGTGTGTTTGCGCGTGTTTCCTATTTTACCCGCCGAACCGGTTTCGATGAAAATTAATATCTAGGAGGTTTTCAGCTTCTATAATTGACTTTTGAATATATTTTGTCACAATTGGTTTGCAAACATAGCAATTTTCTCAGACCCTAAATGAAAAATTCAGTAGTAAATTTTTTATTGTGTGTTGGCTGGTACTGTATTTAGCCATCAATCAATAAGATAATTAGAAAAACCCCTAAACATGTTAATTGCAAAAGAAAATGCATGCAGTCATACATAAATTTTCGGCACCTTTTAAAATATAAAACTAATATTAATTTATTGAATCAGTAATCTTAATATGATAATTTATGTCACCAAGTCTTTCAAAAGAATAATTGAAATTTTAATTTGGTACCTTTTTCAGTAAATTCTCAATGGAAAAGTATTTAAGTGGTTATACAATTATGGCAACTATTTCAAGTTAAAATTACTTAATAAGCAATACCCCAAGAAATGCATAAGAATTCATAAAACGAAATATAATATTTTAGTAGATTATTTGTTTTATTTAAGATTTAAAGCTTTAATCCACTTCTGACGAAAGTGAGTTTATAACTAACACATTTGGAAAATTTGTATTCCCTTTATCGTGGTTATTTTTAAACGATTTTGCAATAAAACACCGTGTTGCTGGATGCTAATGGAAAATAACTAGCACGTAACTGAGCTGTAAAGTTTGAAATATTTAGCGAGTAATTGCATTAAATTGTTGATTTATATCAAACATGTAATTTAATACAAATAATTTATGTTTCCCGCAAAACAAAATTTTCAAGCAAAGTATCTATATGTTGTTTTTTTAAATAATCACTTAACAGTTACTAAGTAAAAAAGGTAAACTTATAAAAAAATAAGGTAACAAATATTATTTGAAATGAATACAGTGATTGGCTTCGAGGAAAGAAGGCTTATTAGTCACACCAATAACTTTCTTTTCCTTCTCCAAGAACAAAATGTTATTGTTACGAAGGATATTCGTAAAGGAAGCACTGTTTGGTCATTAAAAATAATAAACTCGTGAGAAAATATTTTTTATCGACAGTTTGAGTTTACTACCAGACCTACTTCACATTTGCACATAATCGCCATTCTTTATTCCAAGAATTTTTCGCAAAGCTGCAACAAGTTTCTTTAAACCCTCTTCATATAAGTTCTCCGCCTGGAAATCAAACCAGTTGACAGTCGTAATTTTGTATTTATCTGATGTGATTGTTGAACCAGGTTTCATTAAATCAACCAAAACGACTCCCTTTTCCGTTCCAAAGAACGGTTACAATAATTTTTTCGACTCGAGTACAAATGTTTGCACGCATGGCGTGTTCGGACGTGCGTGATTATGACCAGGGGCGCAACAACTAAATTTCTAAAGGGGGTGGAGCAATATACTTTTTTATAAAGAATCATCGATCCCCCTTATTGAAGCGGGGGGTCCGGGGATCCCCCCCGGGAAAATTTGTATTTCAAGGTGGAAAATGGTGCTATTTAAGCAGTTTTATTATCTAAAAATTGATTACACAGCACTTTCTTTGCCCCCGTTTGCCCCCACTTCAAGGTTTTAGAGGGGGGGAAAATACCCTTGCCCCCCTGTTGTTGCGCCCCTGATTATGACTATGGCCGAGGTGTCCGTTCCATTCCCAGGAGGATAACTTCTGGGCAGAGGGGTTAAAGACGTAGATAAGTAGTGAACTAAATCTGTCAATGAAAAACCTTTTATCACACGAGTTCACTTTTTTTTAAATATCGAAACGGAGCTCACTTTACGAATGGAAATTTTCGACGTGAAAACGTCTTATAAATCGACGAAAGCCGGCTGCACGCACGCAAAAAGCATGACTCACTGTCACGTTTCGCCTGAGCCGAATGTGCGAGAACCGGCCAAGCACCGTGCGAGGAAAATCTTCGATAATATCAAACAGGTTAAGGTATGCAATTTTTCATCATCTTATGACGTTATCACGTAAAATTATCGTCCGTAAACCGACTTTACAGAACATTGGGTTTTGGCAGTCACCGCATTATAGCGCACCGAGTGTTGTTCTGGTTTGTCTCAGACGCCGCTGGCAGCATGGCACTGGTGTTCAGCTCTTGGTCGGCCGACCTGGCCGTCGTCTTGGTCACGTGTCTGACCGCGCTGTACCTCTACTTCACCCGCTCCTTCTCGTACTGGAGGAAGCGGGGCTGCCCCTGCATGCCGCCGACAGTGCTGGTGGGCAGCACGGGCCGCGCCATCCTGCAGCTGGAGACGGTGGACGAGTGCCTCAAGAGGGTGTACGACGGCAAGCCGGACCAGCCCGTCGTGGGGCTGTACGCCAAGCAGCGACCCTTCCTCATGGTCCGCAGCCTGGACGTGGTGAGGAGCGTCATGGTGAAGGACGCCGCTTACTTCCTGGACAGGTCCATGGGTTCTTCCTCGGACAAGAATGCCGACCTGGCGTCCAGGACCCTCTTCATGCTGAAGGGCAAGAAGTGGAGGCACATGAGGGTCAAGCTCACCCCCACCTTCACCTCCGGCAAGATCAAGAAGATGTTCTACCTCATCAACGAGTGCGGCAAGGAGTTGCTGAACTGCATCGACCACGAGATGTCCAGAGGTGATGAACCGTGCATGGACATGTTCGTCGGATGATAATTAGGGACCGGAAAAATTCGTGAAATCATTTTGGCGATAGGCTAAAAATACAGATAGTTATACCTCAGTGCTGCCTCTGCTATTGGCTCACAACTCACCTGGATGACTCTGGGCCAATGAGAAACACCCGGCCAAAGCTGTATCGAATCACAGGCTGCTACGTTGGGACGTCTCAAAACACAGCAGCCAATGAGTGGGTGACATTTGATCGAGTGTACGTAGAACTATGGAGTTCATCCTGCAGGACATTGAACCCGCGAATTTTTCTGGTCCCTAATGATAATTATTTAAAACATTTTTATGGAACACGTTATTGTTGGTTTTCACTGTATGTCATAGAGAAGCCTAATTTCTCCGTCTTTACTGTTGTCGTTGTGTTGCCGAAGGTAGTTGTCTGTATGTATTTACTGTCCTTGTTGCAACTGTCTCGTTGCCAGACCGTTATGTTGTCTACTAATTTCATTCGATTGTTTGTGCTGTGTCTATGCAGTAACACATAAGCTGATTTTGGCTTTATGTTTGCGTTTTCATGTTTCTTATCCATTATTGTGGTTCATCTATGACATGCAGTGAAGACCACAAATGACAAATGGTATGATCCTGAGGAATGGGGCGGTGAGAGTGATAGACGTATACCTCCAGCTCAGCTGTCATGCCAATCACACCACCTCGTACTTTCTACGTAGGCTATCTGCAGCCAACTGGAAATAATTTTTCCTAAAAATATTTATATCTCACAAAACTACTTATTTGGTTGTGTGACCACTTACAGTCTCAGGTTTGGCAGTTTGTCTGAAACTGTATGTAACTTGTGGAAAGAACCAGGTTCAGGAAGGAAACATTCTTACATGGTTTTTACCACAATAACCTCTGTTATAATCTCGCCTAACAATAAACATTACGATCTCTAAAATAAAGATGTTTGCAATAATACACTTGCTATAAAATGATATTCCTTCATTTGTGATAGGTGGATATGTTAGGATCTTCAAGCCTTGCTCCCACGAGAGAATAGCTGATCGAAAAATGAAATAAGTTATTCAAAGTGACTTAAAGCATGTCTCAGACTCAAGCATACACTGATACATATCCTTATTAGATCTTTCCCAAATTCATATCTTCTCACCATTTGTTGTCGTATGGAAAAAAATTGAGCCGGAAGCCCGACGTAATGACTTGGATTTTGAAGTGCCCGCCGCGGGACTGCTGATTTCCCCTCCTCTAGGTTCGATCTTTCCTTCTTTACCCCTCCTGAGTTGGACCTGTCCACGCTGCGCATGCGCCGACGTCATATCGAGGCTATATAAAGACCTGAATTTGGTTAACTCGGTCTTCTTCGGCGTACTTTTGAATTGATATGTTGTAGACCAACCCTGGTCGCTAGTGCTGGCGGGTGCGTGGGCAGCACTCAGCGTAAGTAACGATCGTTAGGAATACTTCTACTTTTTCTATTTAGTCCCTTCTCTAGACCCATGGTGCTCCTCACGCCATTTTACTGCCTTCTTTTCCAAGATCTTCTCATACAACTTTGCACAGTGGCACAGCCAGGTGTATACACTTCCAGGTATATAGAATAAATAATGCATGGACCTAAGCAAGGTAAATAAATATGGCTTTATGTTTATATATGGATATTAAAGGATAATTTCTTTGACAAATGAGGTATCAAACTAAGGAAACTCTTGTGTGTGACATGTGCACGTTTACGGATCGATACTTATATATAGGGACCGGAAAAATTCGCGGGTTCATTGACCTCTATGATAGACTCCACAGTACTTAACAAACTAGGGGTAATGACACCTGTATTGGCTGCTGATTCGTAAATCGTCTCAACCAATTTGTCCATGATTCGGCACTTTCTTGGTTTAGGTTTTTCCATTGGCCCTAAGTTCCCCAGATAAAATGTGGGCCAATCACAGAAGCTGTACGAAGGTATACCTTTTTGGATGTCAGTCCATCGCGAAATGAACTCGCGAATTTTTTAAGGTCTCTACTTATATAATTTGTAAAGAAATGGTTTTGAGATATCATTAGCCTGTTTAAGATGTGTGTGTCGTACGGCACCGCATTTGTAATGATGGCCGCTCTCTCTCTCTCTCTCTCGCCAGACAAGTCCGTCAACGTCAAGGAGACGGTGGCCAGGTATTCCACCGACGTGATCGCCTCCTGCGCCTTCGGGGTGAACGCCAACTCGCTCGCCGACCCGGACAGCGAGTTCCAGGTCACCATGAGGAAGGTGTTCGACTTCATGAACGCGAGCAGGATCGTGAAGATAATCGCGGAGCTGGCCCCGTGGCTGCTCCAGCTCTTGCCCTCTATGCCCCGGTCGGACGCCGTCGGGAGCTTCGTCCGCAAGACGTTCTGGAATGTGGTGGAGCACCGCAAGAAGCACGGCGTGATCCGCAAGGACTTCGTCGACATCCTCATGCAGATAAAGAACGAGGGACGAGTGCGGGTCGACGACGCCAAAGAACAGGAGGAGATAAAGGAGGACAGCAGATACATGGACACGGACACCCCAAAAACTGGCAAGACTGATATAAGTAAGTGTAATAATGATGTTCGCAGGATTTCACGGGTCATTGTCTGAAAGTAGCTTGGCTTCTGGGTTGTAGCCGCGTCCTTGGCGAACAATTCACCGACGTTTCGGTCGACATTACCAGTCGACATCATCAGGGAGCACTTACCTACTGCTCCCTTATGCAATGTCGACCGGAACATCGGCAAATTATTCGCCAAGGATGCGGTTACAACCCAGAAGCCAACCTACTTCATAAGTAAGGATAGCCTACTCGTACATGATTAACAAATCATCAAACTATGACTTAAGTTGAAAGTTTTGACGTGTAAACATTTTAGCTCTCGGTTTACGGTTTTTGGTAGGAGTAATTTCGTGAAAATGTAATGGAAGTCGATGAATGAAAATGTGACACAAAGATGGCATACCCACATTTGGGCACATAAAACCCTACATAGTGTTACACTCTTCAGTCATAACAGAGTACACCCAAGTTCTGTTATCATTTTGTCACACTTGACTCTTTCTTGATGACTTGTTCAGGACTGGTTCACAGACAGTTGGCAAATTAGGCATCAAATGCCTTCTAATCACGATGATGGTCGGGAAATAAAGGTTGTCAAAACTCACCATACAAGGAGATGGCTTCCAGGATCAGCCCGGGTGCGGAGATCGCAAACCCGCGGTTGTCGCAGACGTTTCCATGATTAAAAAAAAATTAATAAATTATGATTAACAAAGTATGACTACTCCTACGAGGTAGACCCACACAGACTGACTAAATGCTAATCACTAAAGTTGTGGAAATCATATCCCTTGTCTAGCTGATTACATCTTTAAAAAACGGAGTGACGTCTTGATGCCGGAGATACGGTGTGGTCAGTCCAGAGTCGCGGCGCGCAGTCTCTTTGGGGCGGCAGTGACCCCTAACTAAAAGGCGAAGTCAATCAAAGCTTCCGGACCGAAAGGTTCCGAAGATTACCGAGGGGCTTGTCGAGAAATACTGACTTCGGTATCTCGAATTTGGAGGTACTGGCCGATGTCAACGCGACCTACTGAGGTGTGTCTGAACCAAGTAGAGGTCGACTCACACGAGGCGACTGTTAAGGCACGGGGCTTATGGAGCGGACTAGGCCAGCGCTCTGGTGGCCTGGGAAGGAACTACGGGGTACTGGTTGCTGCGGAAAACGCCAGAGGGCAGGCGTTTATCGGGCGTTCAAACACGCAGGGGAAATAATTCGCAACACTACCGCTAGGGGGCATAAACATGTACTTTCCAAGACTATTGTCGAGATATTGAGGCAGGCCTACCCTGGCCGGGGTTAGTGGCTGGTCAGTGCTCTGGGTAGTGTTCCCAGGAAAGTCTGGAGAGAGGGGAGGGTGGAAACTGCGGTGACAGTGGGAACGAGGCTCTACTGAGCCCGGAGGCGTGACTGGACGTTGGTGAAAATGACTCGAAATCAGGCCATGGAGTGCTCATGTCAGGCGAGGTCTTAGAAACAGCCAGCCACGATAACTTGCAGGACATAGCAGTTCTTGTCACGGCTCGGAGGCGAATTACAGGCGACGTTCGTGCGCCAAGGTGGGAATAGCATGATACACTGTCTGACTCGCAAAAGGCTCAGCAAAATCAGATCTAGGGCTAGGAAAAATTGGGGAGACAGGTCTGACAAATATTAAACAGGAATATACAAGAGGAGGAAAAAGTTTGTTTTCTTGAAGCAAGAAAATAAAATGACTGGCGACAGAAATTTTCAAAAATTTTAATTTAGAATTGTGCCAAAAATACTAATTGGCGACACAATAGTCACTTTCGTAAAGATTAGGGTACATACCAAACGTATTGGTGTGCCAGATGAAACTATCCTGGAATACATTTGCGTTATAATTTATAATATTCTAAAGTTTGCGGGAACTTTATAGTATTAACTGTTTAATGAATTCCTTCCTGAAAATCAGGTCCAAAACCAGGGTTTAGAACTTTTCAAGTTTTTTTTCTCGCTTTTATTGGAGCCGTTTCATTATATAGTTTAACCGCTCGCTCCGCAAATCGAATGATTCTATAGTCGACGTAGCTACTCGGCAGCGAATTCTAGCGGCGGGTGCGGAACTACGTGTGATTCGCGTCCAGAAATGTATTTTAAAACATAATTTGCTGCAGGTGCGTGTGTGTACACACACACACACACATATAAAACGCTCGACATTATTTTCCAAGAATTATAGCTTAAATATAGTGTCCTAGTTTCATACTATGCAACATGAGAACTCATGAGTTGTCTCGTTATCGAGGTAAGATGTTCACACATTACTGGCGAGTAGGCTACTAAAGACTCGCTCGCATTTGTTTTTCATAATATAACAAGAAAAAGTTATATATTTAATAATATGCCTGATATCTGATTTTAACATTGCTATTGCTTATTTTTTTTCTGGAAATCTTCCGTTTTAAAATATAATTACTTTTGTATGTAATATACTGGATGAGCCTGGTTGCTAATATATGCAATGTTACCAACATTTGTTTGCAAAAACAAACTTCTAATCGATTAAAACACTATGATTTTTCTTCTTAAAACCAAAAGTTATGGTACATTATTTTAAATGATTCATGCAATGGGTAAATTTTTATTTAATGCAGTTTTTATGGACATTAGCCATTGCAGTTATGCACTGTTTGTTATGGGAAAAATTCCGAAAAACAAAAATAAATTTTTTATTTTCTAATTTTTGTTATTTTTTGATTGCGAAAATCAAAAATAATTTTTTTTCATATTTTTCTTATTTTTGATTTTTGGAATTTCTCCATGACAAACAGTTCAAAAATGCAATGGCGTTTGTCCAAAAAAAAACTTCATTAAATCAATGCTTACGGCTTATGGATTTTTGAAAAAGAATCCATTGTTTTGTAAATAATTCTGAGGCTTGCTTTTAAAATGATGGCTAGTAGAAGGCAGTGTCGCCACCTCAGGAGGGGATATGAAACGTGACGCTGTGACCTACACTGAGCCATTATTGCCTCGTGTGTCGCAGAACTGGTGGATGACGACTTCGTGGCGCAGGCCTTCATCTTCATAATAGCCGGCTTCGAAACCTCCTCCTCTGTGGTGTCGTTCGCCCTGTACGAGCTGGCGATGAGCCCTGGCATCCAGGACCGAATGCGGAGAGAGATACAAGACGTACTCCAGAAGCACGACTCCGAAGTGACGTACGAGGCCATAGCGGAGATGACGTACCTGGACATGGTCATGATGGGTGAGGCGCTCTTCAGCACCGTAATGACTTCGTCCTCACGAGTTCATAATGGGTGACACCCCTCCCTCCCACTCAGGGGCGCAACAACTAAATTTCCAAAAGGGGGGTGGGCAATATACCTTTTTATAAAGAATCATCGATCCCCCCTATTGAAGCCTTGCCCCCCCTGTTGTTGCACCCCTGCTCCCACTTCCCCCTCCGTTACCCTTAGAGACGTCATATTCCTCCTCTCCTTACATTTTTTCTGGTCGTTTACCCTCCCTTAAGCCTTGTGCGCATGCGCACTACCTCCTGGGGCGCTGCATAAATGACCTTGCAGAGTGTTTCTCCTTCTTCTTAGTGATTGTCAGGTCACTTCATCAGAGCAGCTATGGGTTCTTAGCTAAAGAAATGTAATTTCTTATGTAAAACTTTGGAGTTAGGTAGCGACGTGGACGTCCTACCAGCATGTAAAGTATGTTTTTTTTTCTCTTTTGAGGTTTGTCGAGATCAGTAGCAGTTTGTGGCACTGTTAAGGAATGTAAAGTAAAGATTATGTAAAATAGTTTTTTTTTTAAAATTGTATTTCGGCAGCCAATTCTTAATTACCTTTGGCTCTGAGTTTTTTCATTGTTCGTATTTTAATGATGATTATTACCATGTTGAATCGTGTTGTGTCGCGTGCGCGTTTTGGAACCTCATGTTTTGTATATTGCCTTTTAGTACTTAAAATGTAGTGCTCCTGCGAGACCCGCATACAATATTAGGACTGAGTTTTGGTAACAAGACACTACAAATAAAATGAAGTAAAATTACATGAAAAAAGCATTTAAATAATCCATTTATAACGAAATAAGTGTCATTTAATAGAATCGAATTTGATTGGTTAAATGCTTGAATTGTAACGAAATAAATCTAAGGAAAGAACTGAAATGTGTGGAAATGTTTCTCAACTGTAGGTACATATTAATGTGAAATAACCGAAAATATCTTAAGCGATACAAATAGAAATGAAATACATCCACAGTAGTATAGTTTGGGGGCCCCTGCCCCAGGGTCCGGGGCGTGGTGTGTGGCGGAGCCGAGCCACATCTCTGACGTCACGTCCATCTCTGACGTCACGGCGACCATCTTGGACGAGCGTAACGGGACACAGTGTAACGGGACACAGCGTAACGGGACACAACGTAACGGGACATAACGTAACGGGATATGACGTAACGGGACAAGTAGATCACGGCGGCCATCTTGGATCCGCCATTTTTGATGACGTAATTGTGTGTTATCGAAAATTCCGGTGATGTGTTTTCCGCCATATTAGATGATGATGTCACCGTTGCAATTTCCGTTACCGTCGCCAACTTTAACTTTTTTATTTATTATCCGATTTTAATGAAGTTTTTTTTAAAAATTATGAAAAAATTCAATTAATAATTTTTTTATAAAAAACATACTTTTACGACACGGAGTTCAGAGTCCTCGGTTCTAACCCGACGAGTGCAAAAAAATTAAAAATGACGACCGATCCTTCCCTCACAGTGGCTGCTGGCATACTGACCCCCACCACTTTTTGCCATTCATATATATCGTCAACTAGTACGACGTCATGTCCGCCATCTTGTCTTCGATGCTGGAAGCCATCATCATTGTATCGTCGGCTAGAGTGCGCTGACGCCATGTTAGTTTAATTCTTACCCGCTAGAGTGCAGTAATCATTTATTATTATTGCTGTGACACCCGCCATCTTGAAATTTAGACGCCATCTTGGAAATCCGCAATTTTTATGTTATAAAATCGGGATGAATTCCAAAATTCATCAAAAAATTAACTTATTCGAATTTTGATTGATTATATCGATCACCGTCCTCGGTTCGTACCCGGTGAGTGCAAAAAAACTAAAAATGGCGACAGGCTCCTTCCTCAATGGTGGATGCAGGCAGACTGACTCCTACCACTTTTTTTCAAAGCATATATATCGTCAGCTGGTATGACGTCATGGCCGCCATCTTGTCTTCGTCTGCTGGAGATCACCATTTTGTTTTCGTCTGCTAGAGTGTGCTGATACCATGTTAGTATAATTATCTGGTCACCACACCTTTGACCTTGACCTTGAAATTTGACCTTGACCTTGAAATTTGACCTTGGCCTTGAACTTTGACCTTGACCTTGAAATATGACCTTGACCTTGAAATTTGACCTTGACCTTGAACTTTGACCTTAACCTTGAAATTTGACCTTGACCTAGAAATTTGACCCTGGCCTTGAAATTTGGCATTGACCTTGAAATTTGACCTTGACCTTTAAATTTGACTTTGTCCTTGACATTTGACTTTGTCCTTGTCGACCATCATGGATCCGACATTTTATGTTCAGTACATGCTACCAGGAGCCACCACCTGCCGGAGTACGCCATCTTGTGTGTGTGTGTGTACTTGTATTATAGAGTACATTTCCATGTGAATAATTTTATTCTAACCCGCTACAGTGCAGTAATCATTTATTATGGAGGTGCCCCCCGCCATCTTGAAATTCGGCCGCCATCTTGAAATCATGTAATAATGTAGATAGAAAAGCGGGAAAAAATCCAAAATTCATTAAATAAATTTGTAATCCATATAATAATTGATTGGATCGGTTAAGGTCCTTTGTTCGATCCCTGGCCGATACAAAACAACTTTAATTAAAAAAAATACTAAAAAAGTGTTAGGTTTGAAAAAAATAAAAACAACACAAGTTCTTTTAAAAAAATTATTACATAAATTCAATACACTACTACAAGTACAAAAAAAAACACTGACGAATTACCAAAGCCTTTTGGATTCCCCGATTCAAACAGTCTTCTTATTGTACGGACTAAGCCTTTTACATGACTTTAAATGTCTATCCGATCCGGTCATCACCGCAGCCAGAGACGGACTGAAGTTCATATCACTTATATAGTCTCATTAGCCAGTACAACACATGAGTCAAATCAATAACCATGTTCATTATACGTCTCGGAACATTTTTTATAATGACGATGTAAGCTATCGAGACGTGAAATTAGTTTATTGCACTTATTGCACTGAAATTGTATTCTTTGAACATTATTAGAACAACCGCTTCTTTCATGTCTGCGAGCATTTGAGGTAATAGTAAATGATGCACCACAGTATTTGCACTGATGCGAAGTACGCTCTTCATTAATTGAAGTATTCAATGCTGATGAAACTTCAGCTGATGGTGGAACAGCACATATCGAAGTCTCCTCCAGTGTTGTCAGAGGCGTTGCCAACGGGATCTGCTCCAATTTCGTCGGCGCCGACGTCATGGTTCCCGTAGTCGATGGTACATCCTCCATCGAGTACGACGTTAAAGTCGGTAAAGATGCCATCGAAGTCTCAAGAACAGGCAATTACACGACTTATGCATCAGAAGAAACAAACTAGGTGATCCGTATACCGTCGACGGCAGTAACAAACTGAGCGTCCTGCTGTCTAGGACTCGTTTATATACATTAACCGGTTTGAATAATACGCTAGTCAAATCAAGAACAATTTACTAAAATACTAGAGTCAAAACCACTTTAAAAAAATAGAAGCTCCATCAACAAAAAAGGAAGCACATTTGGAAGCACCATCAAAAAAGGAAAAACAATAGGAAGCACCGTCAACGAAATGGCAGCACATTTGGAAGCACCGACAACGAAAAGATAGCACCGCCATCGAAATGGCAGCACATTTGGAATTACCGACAACGAAAAGGCAGCACATTTGGAAGCACCGACAACGAAAAGATAGCACCGCCATCGAAAAGGCAGCACATTTGGAAGCACCGACAACGAAAAGGCAGCACATTTGGAAGCAACGACAACGAAAAGGCAGCACATTTGGAAGCACCGACAACGAAAAGGCAGCACATTTGGAAGCACCGACAACGAAAAGGCAGCACATTTGGAAGCAACGACAACGAAAAGGCAGCACATTTGGAAGCACCGACAACGAAAAGGCAGCACATTTGGAAGCACCGACAACGAAAAGGCAGCACATTTGGAAGCTCCATCAACAAAAAAAAGGCTAAAAGTAAGCACAAGTTACGAGATCTAAGTCTTAGTTAGAAATCAGAATACAAGAAATAAAAACATTAAATTCTTATAATTTAAATTATTTATTTTATTGCTTTACATTATACAAATGCAAGTAAAACAAGCCATTATTGTATGTAGCCAGCATTCCTCAGTTCCTTGAGTATGAAGGATATTTCTTTGATGCACGAATAGTTTCCTGCACAAAGCGAACCATGTAGAAGTCTTAGCCGGTCAACCAATATGTTTGGATCTTTCCATGATGTGTAATCATTCTCTTCTACCACCATCTTCCTTGCACCTTTATAATAAATATTATGATCTCTGGTGTCTTCCGTTTTACCACCAACCTTAGGGTAACTTTCATGTTTGAGACGGCGATCATCACAAGCTTGATCAGATTTTTTTAAATATATCACGTCGTTTCCACCGTTTCGGTCTCAGGACACCGCCACATTTTTCGATCTTGGCAGCTTTAGGTGCTTCATCATAGTCTATGTCTTTGTCAACAGCATCAGAGTCACTGTAACAATCACCGTAGAAGGAATCGTCTTCACCCAATTTACCGTAATAATTCGATGTTGATGATGTTGAAGTGTCTTCATCGTTTGCATGCTTCCTTTTTAGGAGTCCATCATTTTTACAAAGTAGGAAAGATCTACTTGAATTCGGCTGGAATATATTCTCACTTTTCACGTTAAGGATTCTTCCATTGTCTTCATTCTTCCGTAAATCATAAACCTCCTTCAATTTAAGTTCTTTGTCGAGATCGGAAGAGCCAAGAAAATTATTGTCGTAATGCAGATCACTCTTCCATAGGCTAGTAGATTCATCGTTGTCCTCTAGCTTGTACGCAGGCTTGGCGCTACAAGTTCTGCCATGTCTTTTTAGGCTCTCTCTCCGCGTAAACGACTTGCTACATCGAACACAACTTATCATATTGCGCAGTGGATTTTTAACACAGTCATTCTTCTCGTGTTGTCTTTTATTCTTTCTCAAGATAAACTCTTTACTGCAAAACTTACACCTATGTTCTTTCGATACAGCGTCAGATCCCAAATCGGAATTCATATTAGTTACTGAGACTAATGTCAGATACCAATTGAGTGTTTTAAATTAGATCCAATACTTAAATAGAAATTTTTTTATATTTCATCAGCGAGAATTAATATATCTCATGCAAAAGTACTTTATGCATGTAGTTCTGCTTTTCAACAACAGATGTCGCCACATGTTGCTTGCAGGTAAATAATATTTAGTTCTTTTATGCGGGATGCGGGATGCTCACTAACGATCGCAAAAGAAGGATGGCTTCGCTAGACTCCAAGGAAAAGGAAGTTCGTCTTGCATGTTGGTGCTCCACAGATGTCTCATGGCGTAATATTATTTTGACTGAGTAATGATATTTGTTAATTCCACCTGATAAAAATATTGCAAGTTTTGATTTAGTAGCAGTTATTATCGAATTAAATGTAACTCCAAATAAAATGACATGTCTCATTAGACAAAAAAAATCCATGCAGAGAGCGGTTTCTCAGAATAGTCAGAAACACTTGAAGAAACCACACTAATGATTGCAAAAACACGGGAAAAACCATCAAAATATTGACAAGAATAATCAGGAGCACACGGAGAAAACCATCATAATATTGGCAAGAATAATCAGGAGCACACGGAGAAAACCATCATAATATTGACCAGATTAATCAGAAGTACTCGGAGAAAACCACCACATGTTTTCCTTGATATCATAAAATTACAGGAAAAAATATTTAAAAATAAAAATAAATTAATAAAAAAATGCATAAATTTCTGGCTTGTACAAGAACTCTATCTTTGCTCAACAATGATTAGAGACCGGAAAAATTCGCGAATTCATTTCGCGATAGGCTAAAATACAAATAGTTTTACCTCAGTGCTTCCTCTTCTATTGGCTCACAACTCACCTGGATGACTCTGAGCCAATGAGAAACACCCGGCCAAAGCTGTATCGAATAACAGGCTGCTACGTTAGGACGTCTCACAAGAGAGCAACCAATGAGTGGGTGACATTTGACCGAGTGTACGTAGAACTATGGAGTTCATCCTGCAGGTCATTGAACCCGCGAATTTTTCCGGTCCCTAACAATGATAAGTTTAAAAGCTAGCAGAAACTGTTTATGCATTTTTTATTTTTTTATTTTTTTATTAATTTATTTTTATTTTAAAATATCTAAATTGGTATCTGACATTAGTCTCAGTAACTAATATGAATTCCGATTTGGGATCTGACGCTGTATCGAAAGAACATAGGTGTAAGTTTTGCAGTAAAGAGTTTATCTTGAGAAAGAATAAAAGACAACACGAGAGGAATGACTGTGTTAAAAATCCACTGCGCAATATGATAAGTTGTGATCGATGTAGCAAGTCGTTTACGCGGAGAGAGAGCCTAAAAAGACATGGCAGAACTTGTAGCGCCAAGCCTGCATACAAGCTAGAGGACAACGATGAATCTACTAGCCTATGGAAGAGTGATCTGCATTATGACAATAATTTTCTTGGCTCTTCCGATCTCGACAAAGAACTTAAATTGAAGGAGGTTGATGATTTACGGAAGAATGAAGTCAATGGAAGAATCCTTAACGTGAAAAGTGAGAATATATTCCAGCCGAATTCAAGTAGATCTTTCCTACTTTGTAAAAATGATGGACTCCTAAAAAGGAAGCATGCAGACGATGAAGACACTTCAACATCATCAACATCGAATTATTACGGTAAATTGGGTGAAGACGATTCCTTCTACGGTGATTGTTACAGTGACTCTGATGCTGTTGACAAAGACATAGACTATGATGAAGCACCTAAAGCTGCCAAGATCGAAGAATGTGGCGGTGTCCTGAGACCGAAAGGGTGGAAACGACGTGATATATTAAAAAAATCTGATCAAGCTTGTGATGATCACCGTCTCAAACATGAAAGTTACCCTGAGGTTGGTGGTAAAACGGAAGACACCAGAGATCATAATATTTATTAAAAAGATGCAAGGAAGATGGTGGTAGAAGAGAATGATTACACATCATGGAAAGATCCAAACATATTGGTTGACCGGCTAAGACTTCTACATGGTTCGCTTTGTGCAGGAAACTATTCGTGCATCAAAGAAATATCCTTCATACTCAAGGAACTGAGGAATGCTGGCTACATACAATAATGGCTTGTTTTACTTGCATTTGTATAATGTAAAGCAATAAAATAAATAATTTAAATTATAAGAATTTAATGTTTTTATTTCTTGTATTCTGATTTCTAACTAAGACTTAGATCTCGTAACTTGTGCTTACTTTTAGCCTTTTTTTTGTTGATGGAGCTTCCAAATGTGCTGCCTTTTCGTTGTCGGTGCTTCCAAATGTGCTGCCTTTTCGTTGTCGGTGCTTCCAAATGTGCTGCCTTTTCGTTGTCGTTGCTTCCAAATGTGCTGCCTTTTCGTTGTCGGTGCTTCCAAATGTGCTGCCTTTTCGTTGTCGGTGCTTCCAAATGTGCTGCCATTTCTATGGCGGTGCTATCTTTTCGTTGTCGGTACTTCCAAATGTGCTGCCTTTTCGTTGTCGGTAATTCCAAATATGCTGCAATTTCGATGGCGGTGCTATCTTTTCGTTGTCGGTGCTTCCAAAAGTGCTGCCTTTTCGTTGCAGGTGCTTCCAAATGTGCTGCCTTTTCGTTGTCGGTGCTTCCGAATGTGCTGCCTTTTCGTTGTCGGTGCTTCCAAATGTGCTGCCTTTTCGTTGTCGGTGCATCCAAATGTGCTGCCATTTCGATGGCGGTGCTATCTTTTCGTTGTCGGTGCTTTCAAATGTGCTGCCTTTTCGTTGACGGTGCTTCCTATTGTTTTTTCCTTTTTTGTTGGTGCTTCCAAATGTGCTTCCTTTTTTGTTGATGGTGCTTCTATTTTTTTAATGTTGTTTTGACTCTAGTATTTGAGTAAATTTTTTTTGATTTGACTAGCGTATTATTCAAACCGGTTAATTTATATAAATGAGTCCTAGACAGCAGGACGCTCAGTTTGTTACTGCCGTCGACGGTGTACGGATCACCTAGTTTGTTTCTTCTGGTGCATAAGTCGTGTAATTGCCTGTTCTTGAGACTTCGATGGCATCTTTACCGACTTTAACGTCGTACTCGATGGAGGATGTACCATCGACTACGGGAACTATGACGTCGGCGCCGACGATGTTGGAGCAGATCCCGTTGGCAACGCCTTTGACAACACTGGAGGAGACTTCGATATGTGCTGTTCCACCATCAGCTGAAGTTTCATCAGCATTGAATACTTCAATTAATGAAGAGCGTACTTCGCATCAGTGCAAATACTGTGGTGCATCATTTACTATCACCTCAAATGCTCGCAGACATGAAAGAAGCGGTTGTTCTAATAATGTTCAAAGAATACAATTTCAGTGCAATAAGTGCAATAAACTAATTTCACGTCTCAATAGCTTACATCGTCATTATAAAAAATGCTCCGAGACGTATAATGAACATGGTTATTGATTTGACTCATAAGTTGTACCGGCTAATGAGACTATATAAGTGATATGAACTTCAGTCCGTCTCTGGCTGCGGTGATGACCGGATCGGATAGACATTTAAAGTCATGTAAAAGGCTTAGTCCGTACAATAAGAAGACTGTTTGAATCGGGGAATCCAAAAGGCTTTGGTAATTCGTCAGTGTTTTTTTTTGTACTTGTAGTAGTGTATTGAATTTATGTAATAATTTTTTTAAAAGAACTTGTGTTGTTTTTATTTTTTTCAAACCTAACACTTTTTTAGTATTTTTTTTAATTAAAGTTGTTTTGTATCGGCCAGGGATCGAACAAAGGACCTTAGTCGATCCAATCAATCATTTATGGATTACAAATTTATTTAATGAATTGTGGATTTTTCCCCGCATTTTCTAGCTACATTTTTATGTGATTTCAAGATGGGGGTCTTGATGTCTGATAGGATGATGGTAGTAGATGATTTAAAGTCTCTACGAATGTTGAACATGGTTTATTGAAATTATTATTTTTTACATAAAATTAAACATTATTGCATCGATCAGGTATCGAACCGAGGACAGTAATCGATCGAATCAATATGTAAGTTAATGAGTGATTTATTTAATGAATTTTGGATTTTTTCCCGCTTTTCTAGCTACATTAATACATGATTTCAAGATGGCGACCGAATTTCAAGATGGCGGGGGGCACCTCCATAATAAATGATTACTGCACTGTAGCGGGTTAGAATAAAATTATCCAGATGGAAATGTACTCTATAATACAAGTACACACACACACAAGATGGCGTACTCCGGCAGGTGGTGGCTCCTGGTAGCATGTACTGAACATAAAATGTCGGATCCATGATGGTCGACAAGGACAAAGTCAAATTTCAAGGACAAAGTCAAATTTCTAGGTCAAGGTCAAATTTCTAGGTCAAGGTCAAATTACAAGGTCAGGGTCAAATTTGAAGGTAAAGGTTAAATTTCAAGTTCAAGGTCAAATTTCAAGGTCAAGGTCAAATTTCAAGGTCAAGGTCATATTTCAAGGCCAAGGTCAAATTTCAAGGTCAAGGTCAAAGTTCAAGGTCAAGGTCAAAGTTCAAGGTCAAGGTCAAAGGTGTGGTGACCAGATAATTATACTAACATGGTATCAGCACACTCTAGCAGACGAAAACAAAATGGTGATCTCCAGCGGACGAAGACAAGATGGCAGCCATGCTTTGAAAAAAAGTGGTAGGAGTCAGTCTGCCTGCATCCACCATTGAGGAAGGAGCCTGTCGCCATTTTTAGGTTTTTTTGCACTCACCGGGTACGAACCGAGGACGGTGATCGATATAATCAATCAAAATTCGAATAAGTTAATATTTTGATGAATTTTGGAATTCATCCCGATTTTATAACATAAAAATTGCGGATTTCCAAGATGGCGTCTAAATTTCAAGATGGCGGGTGTCACAGCAATAATAATAAATGATTACTGCACTCTAGCGGGTAAGAATTAAACTAACATGGCGTCAGCGCACTCTAGCCGACGATACAATGATGATGGCTTCCAGCATCGAAGACAAGATGGCGGACATGACGTCGTACTAGGTGACGATATATATGAATGGCAAAAAGTGGTGGGGGTCAGTATGCCAGCAGCCACTGTGAGGGAAGGATCGGTCGTCATTTTTAATTTTTTTGCACTCGTCGGGTTAGAACCGAGGACTCTGAACTCCGTGTCGTAAAAGTATGTTTTTTATAAAAAAATTATTAATTGAATTTTTTCATAATTTTTAAAAAAAACTTCATTAAAATCGGATAATAAATAAAAAAGTTAAAGTTGGCGACGGTAACGGAAATTGCAACGGTGACATCATCATCTAATATGGCGGAAAACACATCACCGGAATTTTCGATAACACACAATTACGTCATCAAAAATGGCGGATCCAAGATGGCCGCCGTGATCTACTTGTCCCGTTACGTCATATCCCGTTACGTTATGTCCTGTTACACTGTGTCCCGTTACGTTATGTCCTGTTACACTGTGTCCCGTTACGCTGTGTCCCGTTACACTCATCCAAGATGGCCGCCGTGACGTCAGAGATGTGGCTCGGCTCCGCCACACACCACGCCCCGGACCCTGGCGAAGGGGCCCCCAAACTATACTACTATCCACATATACCGAAATTGTCTGTCATCAGTTATGTTATATTTTGGATGGTAGGCTACATCGTGAATTTTGATTCCGTCAGGTAAAAATTGTTGAAATTTTTTGATCTGTAACTCATGCAATGTTTCGTTCATACATTCTACCGACTTGAAACGTTCTTAAAAAAAGGCTGTTTTCTGTAAAGTCGGTTTACGGACGATAAATTTTACGTGATAACGTCATAAGAATACATTGATGAAAATATGCATACTTTTTAATTTAAAATATTATTTACAGTTTTTGCAAAATTTGATTTAAATAATTTTGTTTAAATATATTCACGAAAAATTAGTTAAAAATCCCCGCCTTAACCTGTTGGATATTATAGAAGATTTTCTCGCACGGTGGTTGAGCGGTTCTTGCACGCTCGGCTCAGGCGAAATGTTACAACTTTTTTCGTGCGTGCAGCCGACGTTCATCGATTTATAAGAAATTTACAAATTTTTTTTTGACGTGACAACGTCTAATAAATCGATGTACGCCTACTGCACGCACGAAAAAGTGTCCCGTTACGTACATTGTTCCGTTACGCTGTGTCCCGTTACGCTCATTGTACGCTTACGCCGCATCTATCTCTCTTCCACTCGACTGTTTATAAAGTGAAGTGAAAAGTTAAAGTGGTTTTCATTGCTTAATTACAACAACAATTTCGGCAATAAAGGTTAATTATTCTTGCTTTTTGAAAATCTGATTACTAGTATAATTTCAAGTATTATTTATTCTATTATTATTAAAATAAAAATGATTCAATTCTGTTCATAAAAGTATGCAATCGTTGCATCAATGTTTTGTTATGACGTTGTCACGTTAAAACTATTGTCCGTAAACCGACTTTACAGACAACCAATTTTTTTTTTCTTCCAGAAACAATACGCAAGTACCCAACCGTGCCCCAGCTGGAGAGGAAGTGTCTGCAGGACTACAAGATCCCGGGGACGGAGATCGTCGTGGAGAAAGGCACCAGCGTCATGATCCCGGTGCTGGGAATTCACCGCGACAAGGACATATGCCCGGAGCCAGAGCGGTTCGACCCTGAACGGTTCACTCCCGAGAACAAGAGCAAGAGGCACCATTTCGCGCACCTCCCGTTCGGCGAAGGACCGAGGATATGCATTGGTGAGTTGCCGCGTCATTTACTTCAACGTCGAACTTAAAAAGTACACTCCCTTTCGACAAGCATAATGCCGGCCGGGACTGCTGAAAGAAATGCACGATGAGTAGAGACCTGAAAAATTCGCGGGTTCATTATGTGCTATAATAAAATTCAAATAATTATACCTAGTAGTATATAATAGTTCCTCCTGAAACTGGCGCTGGCGCGTGGAGCCGGAGCCGGTGTCTGCCATATTTGATTGTGACGTCACGGCGGCCATCTTGGATGACCTTGACCTTGACCTTTGACCTTAACCTTGACTCCAGTGGCCATTTTGGATCCGCCATCTTGGATCCGCCATTTTGGATGACGTAATTGTGTTTTCTCGAACTTTCCGCCATTTTGTTTTCCACCATTTTGAATTATGACGTCACCGTTGCATTTTCCGTTACATACGCCATCTTTAACTTTTTTATTTATTATCCGATTTCAACGAAATTTTTTTTAAAATTTATAAAAAAATTCAATTAATAAAATTTTAATAAATTATTTATAAAAAATATATTTTTACGACACGGAGCTCGGAGTCCTCGGTTCGAACCCGACGAGGTCAAAAAAATTAAAAATGGCGACCGATCCTTCCCCCTGTGGTGGCTGCTGACAGACTGGCCCCCACCACTTTTTTCAAAGCATATATATCGCCAGTGAACATGACGTCATGTCCGCCATCTTGTCTTCGATGTTGGAAGCCATCATCATTGTATCGTCGGCTAGAGTGCGCTGACGCCATGTTAGTTTAATTCTTACCCACTAGAGTGCAGTAATCATTTAATACTGTGACACCCGCCATCTTGAAATTTGGCCGCCATCTTGAAAATCCGTAATTATTTAGCTAGAAATTCGGGAAAAGTTCCAAAATTCATTAAATAAATTTGTAATCTATATACTGATTGATTATATCGACTAAGGTCCTTGGTTCGATCCCTGGCTGATACAAAACAACTTTAATATTTTAAAAAAGAACCACTAAAGTGACAGGTTTGAGAAAATAAAGAACACCGCAAGTACTTAAAAAAAAAATTTATTACATAAATTCAATACACTACTACAAGTACAAAAAAAAAACAGACAAAGAACTAAAGTCTTGTGGATTTCTCGATGCCTGCATCTGCCACCCACGAATTAAAGCGAGGTGGAAAGCCCCACCACTTGACGTATGACAGTCCGTTTCTTCGTTTTATAATCTTCTCCACCAAGCCACTTGTAATTTCCGTTAGCCGTGAACTGCCGCCACATCTTGGAACGTAAAGTTCTGTTAAACCTTTCGACAACGGAGGCTTTGACGTTACTAAATGTAGAGTAGTGTTTGATGCCATACTTCTTCATCAAAGCCTTGAAGGTTGCCTTGTAGAATTCTTTCCCAAGGTCCGTTTGCAGGTGCGACGGTACACGTCCATCACGCAAAATATTGTTCATGGCCTTGGCTACTTCAGTTGCAGTCTTTGATTTGACAGGTCTAGCCCAAGTGAACTTGCTATAAACATCGATGACTGTCAACATGTACTTGAAACCTTTATTCAAACGGGAATACGGTATCATCTCAACAAGGTCCGCCTGGAATAAATCATCAATTCCACGAACTATGACTTTGCGACGAAGGTATTTTCGTCTAGCAGGAGCATGAAGTTCGTGAGCGATTCCGGTTCGACTCATTGTATGTAGCTGGCTTCCCTCAGTTCTTCAAATATGGAGACTATTTCGTTGATGTGCGAATAGTTTCCTACACTAAGCGAAGCATGTAGAATTCTAAGGCGATCAACTAATTCATTGGGGTCGTCCCAATATACATAGTCAAATATCTGACCACTTTCTAGCTTATTTAAACCTTCACCATGTATTGTTAGTTCACTGAAGAGATTAGCGAGAATGTCGATTTTTTCATGATCTACGTCTTTATATACACCACTATCTGGATCGTTATCGCGAAAATGTGCATTGGTTAGCTCTAGCAGCTTTTTGTACTCTTGTAAGTCTTTGTGAGAATATCCTTTAGGCTCCCTGCGAAACAGCAATTCGTACAGACCCGGAGTCCCGCGCGTTTTGAACTCTGCTACACGCACGATATTTCCTGGTAGAAAGTCTATTTCTTTAGTACCGAGGAACCATTTATTATGTTTTCTGTACACTCCGTAGGTCGTGTCATTATTCCGGCTCGTAAACGATATCAGGTATGGTCGGACCATTGCATTAACTTGATGTCCCTTTTTCGGTATTTTCTTCTTGTGCATGGACTCTGTACTTGTTAAGTCCTCTTCTTCTCGATCTGGTTCATACTTTCTCTTCTTTACAGTCGGCATTTCATCTTCAACTTCTGTCTTCACAATGAAGGCTGGTTCTTCCTTGTTTTTAAGTTCGTCGAGACGACTAGTGATTGGTTTAAATATCTCCTCATTTTCCATCTCACGTGCAAGTCTGGTTCGTCTAGCAAGTAAATATTTTTCACGAACAGACTGTATAGCTCGATGAAGGTCACTGGCCAGGTCCGACATTATACTGGCTGAAAACATACTGCAAGTCCTCCTTTTATACTTTTTTATTCGTTCGCAGAAACTTCTTTCTTGTGTGGCAAAATCTGAATTAGTTGTCAAGTGCGAAAGTGATGCTTTCAGACTACTTTGTAAAGTCCTCAATTCGTCACGTCTTTTTGCATTCGATACTTCGATCATGTCGCGAATGCGAGAATCCGAGGCTTCCACACGCTGGTCGATGGCAACGAGATACTCTAATATTTCGTTTTTCACACTTTCTACGTTTTGAGCCAGTAGTATAATGTATTTGCGGATATCAGAGTCGTGGCATACAGTATGTCTGCTGCTGCGTCCGAATTTGGAAATGCTATGACTCATGTTTGACGATAAACTGATCGAAACCTCGTCTGTACCTGCCCTTATATAGAGGCCAGTCCTTTACGATGACTATGAATCCGTGCTCGTCTTTCCAACACAAGGAGCACATGTCTTTAAATTCCTGAAACGTCATGTCAGTGTTTACGTGGTCGTCGTAGGCGTGACGTAAATTAAGTTCGTCCATGCGAAAAAGCACTATAACATTCGCATTATCTCGTAGGAGATGTTTGGGTATTCTACTGTACGTCTGACACAGGTATATGCAGTCTACCTTGGCGTGCCTGCCCATGGAAAAGTACTCTTGTATAATACCCTGCTTCTCGCACATTACATCGTCGAACACAAACACGGAATTAGGCTTTGCTTCGTCGGTAGACACCACATCGGTATTAACGCTAAACGGAAAATACTCCAGTCCTTCCACCGAGCGTAGAACAGTGGCCAAGCGCTGGTACTTTGGCTGTTGCATCGACTTGGAATACAAGTAAACGTTCTCGAACCGAAGACTGTTTGGCTCCTCCAGTAAACTCAGTAGAACGCACGTTTTGCCACAGTTTGACGGTCCCGCCATTATGCAACGTACGGTGGACGGTAATAATACTCCATGCCGCGATTCGCGACCGCTAGTTTCATCGTCTTGCGTAATGCGCACGGGCAAACAAACATCTTGCTTGACGACCTGCATTGTACTAAATAAATTGTATAAAATCAAACACATTTATACTTTCTGGTCAGTTGCGCGTAATGACTCGAAGAGGTAAGAACAATAAACACATCGGTGCAGGACTTGTAAACTCGCTGATAAACAATCTACCATTCGAGCTACACATTCCCAGCTACAGATTTTGCAGCCCCGGCACTAAACTAGCGAAAAGGTTAGCTCGAGGTGACGTGGGCATTAATTCTCTCGACGAAAAGTGCAAGCAGCACGATATTGCGTATTCCCTCAGCAAGGATCTGGAATCCAGGCACCGGGCCGACGAGACATTGGCACAGGAAGCTGAAGATATTAGTAAATCGTCGCACGCGGGACTATCTAAAATCATGAAGGCAAAGACCAAATTAGGAATGGGTGCTCGTCGAACCAGCTCCATCAAGTCAAAGACTAACTCACGCAAGACCAAACGCAAGACTGGAGCAGTCATACAAAGAGCCAAGCAAAAACTACAGACTCTCGACAAGAAGATTAAAGGAGGCTTTCTTCCTTTGCTTTTGCCTGCATTGGGTGCTCTCGGCGGTTTCATCGGTGCAACGAGCGGTATAGTGCGGGCAGTCAACACTTCGAAGAATGAGCGAAAGCAGTTGGAGGAAGCAGAGCGACACAATGCAAGCATGGAAGCCATTGCCATGGGTAAAAAAAACGGTGCAGGACTGTACTTACGTCCTCACAAATCAGGCCGAGGCATGAAAAAGAAACGAAAATCCTAAGTTCTCTGCCGAAACGACCGCTCACCAACGTAGATTTAATAAAGTACGCACGCAAACTGAAAATACCAAATTTCCTTGGCGTGTTTATGCGAGACACTTTACCCAGCAAACCAAAAGCCAACGAACGCGCCATAATTAATTTAGACACGACGGCAGGTCGCGGCACGCACTGGGTAGCGTATATAAAGTCTGGAAAAAAAGCTACTTACTACGACAGTTCCGGTAATTTGAGACCTCCGCCTGAACTTAGGCGGTACCTGGGCCGGACCACTACATTGTTCTACAATTACGAAACGGAACAGAGGCCTAATCAAACAAACTGCGGACACTTGTGTCTTCGCTTTTTAACTAAAAAAATTTAGCTGATAAAAACAATTACTATTTAAAGGTTGTGCAGTGATGATAATTTATTAGTCATGTCGATAACACTTACCTTGACAGGTCACGCATCTGAGCTGCGGGCGGTTCATTTCCCGCCTCTGGATTTAGACGGAGAATGGTGTATCGGACTCGAAGATTTTCAAACGTATAATGCCATACCGAATATCGACGAAGAAAACTGCAAGATCTGCTTCCTGAAAAGCGATGGGACCGCTCATGAAATACAGTTACCTGTTGGATCTTACGAAATTGACGACATTGCAAATTAAATCAGGGATATGTTACCACAGGATGTAGACTTTCAGCTGCGTGGAAATCCAAACACTCAAAAAAGCATTCTAACATGCCGTGAAATTGTCGACTTTACGAAACCTGGGACCAAAGGTTCGATGTTAGGATTCGAATCAAAGGTGTATGATGCAGGAAGAACGTACGAATCTACGCGCGCAGTAAACATTTTGCCTGTGAATGTCATAAGAATAAACTGTAATTTGGCAAGTGGAATGTATCTCAACGGAAGACTAAGCAACATGCTGCACGAGTTTTCGCCGATGGTCCCGCCAGGATATAAACTGGTCGAAGTACCGCAAAGTATCATTTACGTTCCAGTCGTCGTGAAGTGCGCACACGAAGTCGTCGTCAGAATCGTTGACCAGCGAGGACGATTGGTGAATTTTCAAGACGAAGAAATTACATTACGTCTGCACTTGAAGCGATGGGCATAAAGTTCGTAACACCGAACAGTTATAAAAGAAGTCGTATTGATGTGAATAAGAACAGTTCTCTACCAGACATTGGTGCATTAACACCTGACAACATAAAGTATCTTCTCAGTATTGGACAAGTGCCGAATAAATATGGAAGACGAAATCCTCAACGTGGAAGATCCGGTCATTTTTGATGACAGCATTACGAAAATGGAATTGCACGAGTACCAGCCTTTCCTGCTCGGTCCGTACACACTTCCATCGGAAGTACGCATTGCTGTACAGCACCAAGATATTTGTACTTTACCTTTACAGTCATTTCTACGTATAAGAGGCATGCTTACAAAAGCGGATGGTACGCATCCGACAACGACGTCAATATCCTGCAATGGTATTCTTCACCTAATCGAGCGCATTACTTATGTACTCAATGGTGTCGAGGTAGACCAGACGAGAGATGTAGGCATAACATCTGCTATGAAAAATTACCTTTCGCTCACGCCAAATGAACTGTCTGCTGCAAAGATGGCCGGTTGGGCTCTCGAGGATGAATATAAGCTTCCGGTTTATGCCGAAGGAAAGTTCGAAGTTTGTGTTCCTCTGTCCATGCTTCTTGGATTCGCTGAGGACTACAGGCATATAATCATTAATTCGAAACAAGAGCTCGTACTGCTTCTAGCCAACACGCACATCAATGCAATTGTCGTCGCTGCAGAAAACCCTCAAGATGTCTCGCTAACACTACAGTCTATCGAGTGGATGCTGCCCCACATCCAAGTGAGCACCGTTGAACGAGTCAAGATGTTGAAGAACATAGAAAATGGCAAGAACTTCGATGTGCCATTCCGATCCTGGAGCCTGGAAACTTATCCTGGCTTGCCTCATAGTCAGCGTATCAATTGGATAGTAAAGTCCAGCTTCGCTACGGAAAAACCAAGATACATAATCGTCGGCCTTCAGACCGGAAGACAGCTCAATGCAGGAGTAAGTCGTTCCTTATTCGATAACTGTCAATTACGTAATGTAAAAATATTTTTAAACAGCGAAAGTTATCCGTACGTTGATATGAACATGGACTTTGAAAGTGGAAGATTTCTTCTCGCATATCAAATGTATGCCAAGTTTCAGCAAGCTTACTATGGTCGGAGACAGTCACCGATACTGAGTCCCGACAGTTTCAAAAACAAGGCTCCGTTAATGGTGTTTGACGTTTCCAAACAGGATGATCGATTAAATTCAAACATCATCGACTGTAGGATCGAGATAACAACTAGCGGAAATATTCCACCAAACACCTATGCTTTTTGTCTGATACTTCACGATCGGCTTGCTTCGTACAATTGTCGAGACAAACTTGTGAAAATCCTGACATAAATACTGTTTCGTTTTCGATAATAATTCAGTTACGATCGAGCATTGCTAGCGACAAGATGTACTGCAACCTGCAATGTTTCCAGAGCCAAAACGGCTTTGTTCTCAAAGAAATTGCCGTTACCTCCGGAGACAAGACTCGAACCCGCAGCTTCAGACCCCCGTATCCTTGGAAACTACTAGACGAAAAAAGTAAACGGTCGAACGAATGGCTATGCAAATATTATCACGGACTAGAGTGGGACGAAGGAAAAATCCCATACCACCAAGTGAAAAACACACTGAAAGATTTACTAGTTCAAAACGAAACAATATACGTTGCCGGACCTGAACAGAGGAAATGGCTACGAGATCTGTGTAATGTCGGAGCAGTTGAAATTGAAGACCTACAGACCGACTATGGCTGTCCTTCCCTGCGCAAGCTTAGTGAAATATACGATGTGCAGCCAAGTGACAAGTTTGAACGTGTCTGTGCCTGTACAAACTCGCATTTAATGCAGAAATGGCACGCACAGTGTTAGTAGGAGCCTGCATATATAAATGACGTACCTACGTACGTGCCTTCAGTTGACGTTGTACAGCTACTGGGATTCCGGGCATCTACGTACATATACAGAAGCCTGTGATGGAGATGCTCAGCATTGGTGGTTTTCGCACTTTCCTGTGTCCTACGAACCGACTCAGCAGCTATTAGATTGTTGCGAACCTGGAAACTGTGCCGTCTATCACATGAGACCGCACACAATCCTTCCTGCTAGCATCGATGAGGTAGTCGCCTCGTCTGCACGTGCAACACCAAACATGAGCGTGTTGCAACCTGTTGCTACCTGTGATGCTTCTACGCAGATGTCCAAACGACGTTCGTCACGTCGTCGAAGTTCAGGCAGTGAATCTGTCCCAACTAGCACTGCAGTAGAGCCAAGGCGCAGACGTGGTCACAGACGTCATCGACCATGTCTCGCTCGAGATGACGACATCGCAGAAGATGACCAGCCAGAAACCTGTGTTCCTGATCCCGTGACCTGCGAACCAGTTGGAACCGGAGTCGAAGAGGCAGTTCGTGCGGCATTAAAGACTTTGCTTGCGAAAATGCTTAATTCCTTAACCTAACATGCATTTGTGTAATTTTTATAAATAAATGTGTAAAACCTGAACTTGCGTTTGTTTTTTATTTCTACAATTTTTAGGTACCTAATAATAATTAATTTTAAATACAGACAATATTTTGAATAATGTAGTATTCCAGTAGACCGCGGGTATATAAGCGAACTTCAGACGAGTGGACCCTCAGTCTACCTCTGGCCTTGGTGCAGTACGGACCTGCTCTCTTCAGTAAGTTTCGTGAGATTTAGTTACTGCTCCAATGTCGAGCGGGATAGACTGTTTACCGTCAGCAGCGGGGACCTCGATGGCAGCAACGATGATGGAGTCGGAGATTCCGATACCGGATGCAGAGGAAACCACGGCAGCGGAGAGCTCAATGGCTGCATTGTCGACAGCTGTGGAGATCCCGATACCGACTTCAATTAATGAAGAGCGTACTTTGCATCAGTGCAAATACTGTGGCGCATCATTTACTAACACTTCAAGCGCGTGCAGACATGAAAGAAGCAGTTGTCCGAATAATTTACTGAAACGAATACAATTTCGGTGCAATAAGTGCGGTAAACTAATTTCACGTCTCGACAGCTTATATCGTCATTACATAAAATGCTCCGCGACAGTGAGGTGCAAGTATAATGAACATGGTTATTGTTTTGACTCATGTGTTGAACAAGCTAATGAGAATATATAAGTGAGACCCTGGTGATATGAACTTCAGTCCGTCTCTGGCTGTGGTGATGAACGGATCGGGTAGTCAGACTTGAATAATAGACCAGTATCTAGCTATTATTGAGAACTCGATGGCATCATTACCAGTATCTAACACCAACCTGGATCGAAGGTCTACCATCATCAGTGCAGAGCACGATGACAACGACGTCTACAGCTACACCTGCTCTCTCAGCACAGCAGGAGATTTCGACGCGTGCATCATCTTCCGCAGAGCAGACCTCAAAGGCTTCCGAAGTTAACATGTCAGCAGTGTTACAATGGTTGTCAACAATTCCACTGTCATTGATAAAGGAAGGAGCATCCAACGGTGTTCCATCACCCAACTGTACGTACTGTGACAAGATCAAAAACTTGAAATTACGTGATTATGTAATACACAATTGTAATAATAACTCTGAACGTATTAAATATCAGTGCAACAGGTGTTTAAGCAAGTTTATACACTATGGAAGATTAAAACGACACCTCAGGAATTGTAATAGACTGGCTGTACATTCATCAGAATCAAGCTGTATATTTTGTAACAAAACATTAGCAACTATTCGAAGTGCTAAACAACATGAAATATATCACTGTCCTTTTAATGAAGTCGATAATTCGGTTTTGTGTGAAAATTGTAGTGTACCAATATGTCGACCTGATAGACTGAATAGACATTTCAAGTCATGTAAAGGGCTTAGTCCATACAATAAGAAGACTGTTTGAATCGAGAAATCCACAAGACTTTAGTTCTTTGTCTGTGTATTTTTTGTACTTGTAGTAGTGTATTGAATTTATGTATAATTTTTTTTTAAAGTACTTGCGGTGTTTTTTATTTCCACAAACCTGTCACTTTAGTGGTTCTTTTTTAAAATATTAAAGTTGTTTTGTATCAGCCAGGGATCGAACCAAGGACCTTAGTCGATATAATCAATCAGTATATAGATTACAAATTTATTTAATGAATTTTGGAACTTTTCCCGAATTTCTAGCTAAATAATTACGGATTTTCAAGATGGCGGCCAAATTTCAAGATGGCGGGTGTCACAGTAATAAATGATTACTGCACTCTAGCGGGTAAGAATTAAACTAACATGGCGTCAGCGCACTCTAGCCGACGATACAATGATGATGGCTTCCAACATCGAAGACAAGATGGCGGACATGACGTCATGTTCACTGGCGATATATATGCTTTGAAAAAAGTGGTGGGGGCCAGTCTGTCAGCAGCCACCACAGGGGGAAAGATCGGTCGCCATTTTTAATTTTTTTGACCTCGTCGGGTTCGAACCGAGGACTCCGAGCTCCGTGTCGTAAAAATATATTTTTTATAAATAATTTATTAAAATTTTATTAAATGAATTTTTTTATAAATTTTAAAAAAAATTTCGTTGAAATCGGATAATAAATAAAAAATTTAAAGATGGCGGACGTAACAGAAAATGCAACAGTGACGTCATAATTCAAAATGGCGGAAAACAAAATGGCTGAAAGTTCGAGAAAACACAATTACGTCATCCAAAATGGCGGATCCAAGATGGCGGATCCAAAATGGCCACTGGAGTCAAGGTTAAGGTCAAAGGTCAAGGTCAAGGTCATCCAAGATGTCCGCCGTGACGTCACAATCAAATATGGTGGACACCGGCTCCGGCTCCACGCGCCAGCGCCAGTTTCAGGAGGAACTATTATATACTACTATACCTTAGTGCTGCTTCTGCCATTGGTCCACTGTTAATCTGGAGTAATGAGGGCCAATTAGAGACCCTCACTCATAGAAGTGTCGAATCACAAGCCACCCAGTCGAGACGACTCACAAGTCAACAGCCAAAGAATAGTTGGCATTTGCCCGAGTGTGTAAAGTATATTTGAGTCGATCCTAAAGGTCATTGAACCCGCGAATTTTTCCGGTCTCTAACGATCAGACCTCGGGTGGTCTACCTGTGAGTAAACAAAACTCTATCCGAGATTCGTCAGCGCTACTACTGGTAGAGTTCATTGGACGTGTACTCGCCTGCAGTCATCCTACACTATCGCAGGTTTAAGGCTATATGGTGGTAGCTACAATAGGTAGTGACTAGATGTAAGCTTTTGGACATACGCCATTGCTAAGCTTAATTTGTGTTTTTGTCTTTTTTTTTTGTAGTTTCCTTCTACAGACATACATGTGCTTAGCAATGGCGTATGTCCAAAAGCTTACATCAAGTCATGCACTCCCATTGCACAAATCTTACAAAGATAATAACAATAGGTAGTGTTTCTTTAAAATCCACCTGAAATGTCAATTTCATTTGCTATTACGTGGTAACGTTAAGATAGTAAGATATATTTATCTACCGTCAGCACAGAGAAGCTGATAGTGTATTAGCCTGTGATTAAAAAATTCTTTAGCAATAGAAACACAGAACAGCTTCAACCCAAGGCCTGGACCTGCTGGCAGAGTGTCCTTGCGACGATACCGTTGCACCCTGAAGCTTCAGGCCTCTGTACATACGACAAATACTTCAGCCAGGGACGTTTGGAAAAAAAGGGGGCGGAGTTATCATTTTTTTAAAGTTAATACTTTGCAAGTACACGCAGACCCACACAGCGAGGGGCTTGTAATTGATTTAATATTGCCATGAAAATGTAGTGCATTCCCTATCGCAAAAACAGTTGAGCGCATGAAAAATTGTTTCGAATAAAATTTGTCGTAAATTCTATGCTCTACAATAATAGATGTTACATCACTGGAGCAATAGAAACCGAGATAATCGCGAAAAACTTTATTTTTTTACCTTAGACCTTGAATAACTTACCACGCAGACACGAGATTATTTTGAGACTTTTGGGACAACTTTTAGAACGCCAAAATGAAGGTATATACGAAAATTAAGCTCATTATCTCTCATTCCGAGGTTGATCGCTAATTTGAATGGACTATTGAGGCAGTAGCTTATAAACTATAGGTACCAACACTATTATTGTAACTAAAAATTTTCAAAAATCGATGAATTACAGACAATTCCAACCCAGTCAATCCAAAAGATGATTAAACTAGACTTAAATTATTCCATTTTGAGCTGAAACCAAATGGGTAAATTATTATTAAAAACAACAGATTACGGACACAAAGCAGGATATAACTATAAAAAGAGTTATAAAAAAAGGGTTTTGTCTGTAAAGTCGGTTTACGGACGATAATTTTAAGTGAGAACGTCATAAGAAAACATCGATAAAAAACTGCATAGTTTTTAATTTTCAAATATTATTTACAGTTTTTGCAAATTTAATTTTAAATAATTTTGTTTATATAAAATCACGAATTAGTTAAAAAGCCCGCATTAACCTGTTTGATATTAGAGAAGATTTAATCGCAAGGTGGTTTGCCGGTTCTTGCACGCTAGGCTCAGGTGGAATGTGACAATGAGTCATGCTTTTTCCGTGCGTGTAGCTGGCGTTCATAGATTTATAAGGACGTTATCACGTCAAATCTAACTTGGTGTTAAAACAAGAAATGTTACTGTGTGTTGGACAAGGGTACGCTGGATGACATGCATTAAAAACTGGGTTAATGCCACGACGAGCAGCAGAAATTCACATGGTTTACGATGTCCAGAGACCGGAAAAATTCGTGGATTCAACTACCTCTAGGATAGCCTCCATTATCCTCTGCATTTTTTCAAGCAAACACGTGTGTTCATTTGGGTGCTAACTTGTGAGGCGTCTCCACTAAGGTAGCTTGTGATTCGATGATTCTTTGGTAGATAATCTCTCATTGGCCCAGAGAGCTCAGGTTAAACTGCGAGCCAATAGCAAAACCAGCAGAAATTGTACACGTGTTTGGATTTCAGCTTATCACGAAATTAATCGCGAATTTTTCCGGTCTCTGGCGATGTCGTCTCGTCGACGCGACGTGGCCTAGCGGACAGTCCCGGTCGAAGCTGTCACCCGCAGCTGTCCCTGTCCCTCAGGCGTGACAACTAAGACGACACTCGAGTGGTTTGGTACGCGCTATATGTAGTCCAGTGTCACCTCGCCTCCCTGCACAGCAGATTCAGTCGCTATTTTTATTTTATATTTGCCCTCACCGGGTTCGAACCGAGGACTCAGAGCTCCATGTTGTAAAAGTATGCTTTTTAAAAATTGAATTTTTTTTATAAATTTTGAAATTTTTTTCATTAAAATCGGATAATAAATAAAGATTTTAAAGATGGCGGCCGTAACGGTGAATTGCAACAGTGACGTCATAATCCTAGATGACGTCAGAGGCTTATCGGAGGCTGTAGACATGGATGCTTAAGCCTCTTTTAGGATTTTATGTTCTTCTTAAGGCAAAATGACTTTCGAGGTTTTTTTTTTCGAAATCCTGACGTGAGAACGATCGGTCATTGACCCGGCGCGGGCACCGCGGCCTGAAGCCTGTGCCAGAACCCCCTCTTGTGTACTACTCACAGCCGTGCGTGTGACGAGTGAGTGGTGACACCGCACGGTCCCTGTATGTCCCGCAGGCATGAGGTTCGGCCAGATGCAGGTGAAGACGGCGCTGGTGCACATCCTGACCACCTACCAGGTGCGGCGTTGCGCCCAGACGCCTGTGCCGCCGAAGAAGACGCCCTCGGGGGTCTCCGTGGTCGCCCTGAAGGACATCGCCCTGGCCTTCCACAAGATCACGTGATCACCCCGTCACGGGAAGCCTTCTGTTCACAGACGAGAGAGACAAACGCCCGATCGAGCATCTTCGAGTTTTTTTTTGACGTGACATCTAATAAATCGATGAACGCAGGCTGCAAGCACCACGAAACAATGTCCCGTTACGCACATTGTCCCGTTACTCTATGTCCCGTTACGCTCATTGTACGCTTGCGCCGCATCTTATCTCTCTTCCACTCGATTGGAACAACCATCGTTTTGACTTTTTTCGATGCACATTAAACTTGAAACACTCCCATTCGTTTCCTAGTTTTCCTATCATCGTCCTATCCTTAACAGAATAACACAGGTTGGAAGGAGTTAAATAGAAAAACATGTATAAAAGTTATAGTTAAAATAATCTCTTCGTTAAAGTAATAAACATATTTGAATTAATGAGTGCAAATAAAAGTAAATTTATCGATTAAGTTGTAGATTTCATTTCACTCCTTCTTTGTATCCATACAAAATAGTGATAAATCAATAAAAATAATTCAATTTTATTCATAAAAGTATGCAATCATTTCATCGATGTTTTGTTATTACGTTGTCACTTTGTCGCGTTAAACTATCGTCCGTAAACCCACTTTACAGACAATCAATTTTTTTTTGTTCATTGTAAATAAATATGGCTGTGTTGATAAAAGGAAAGACCATAAACAAGGCAACGGTATTTATTTGTAATTGTTTTTAGAGGAAAATACCTAATTGAAGAAACGTACTTCGTGGATTTGTATATTTTTCATACCGTATAAAATCTATGAAGTCTTTGTCTTCCACAAATATATTCTCGGAACGCCCCATATTCCGTAAATGTTTATTTTGGACCACCCATGATAACTAATGGTCAATTATGTTAGGTTGGCTACATTATAAATACTTTAAAATAATGTGGACGGTTGATTTGGTTAAGATAGCTACATTAAAGATACTGTGAAATCATGTAAACAGTTTACTAGCGCTGGATAGCTACATATTAAAAAGTTATTTGCTAAGCAACCATAAAATGATTTTACAGTATTTTTAATGTAGCTATACTTACCTAATATAACCGCAATGTTTTAAAGTATTTATAATGTAGCTAACCTATCCTAATCGACCGCAAAATTTAACGCCACACCGGTTTATACAATGAGATAGAACGGAAAAAAAGCGAGCATGAACTTGGGTGAACTTCGGGTGTGGCTCTCTCGTCTGTGCAATGAAGGCTCCCCCCCCCCCACTCCCTCGGATGCCATCTAGCGGGGAACAGCTGTAACGTGTCGCCGTTGCAAAACGCGAAAATACCTACTGACTCATGACGTATGTTCCGTTCTCGTCTCAAACAAAATATTAGGAAAGGGCATTTGATACTCAACGCTAGTCTTATATTTTAAATGAGTTTTGTTCAAAAAAAAATTTTTCCATGTTATTTAGCAGATTTTGTATTCATTTATATAAATAAATCAAATGAAAAATCGTACTTGCCTTAAATGATTTCAACAAGCTCATTTGTTGGATGCGATGTTTGTGTCAGTCGATGTGTAGCGAAACAGTGGTTCGCAACCATGAATCATAACTTTCATCGATACTGGGTCGTATTAACATAGGGAAAAAATTTTAAATTCAAAAATATTTTCGCGAGCCGAAGTTAAACGGTAATTGTAATTTTAGAATCATCTTCATAGGAGACTTACCTTGGACGAGGTGCACGAAGCATACTTAAAAAAAAAAAAGAAAAGAAAAAAAGAAAAAAAAAGAAGCCAGTTATGGGGACTGTCAACCGAAGTGAAAACTTTAAACTTTGTTTTTAAATGTGTAATATGACATTTCTCCGCCAAATGTACGTAAGAAAATGATTTTGGTACTATATAAGTACGATGTCAGCATGATATCATTTATCCTTACATAATTTTTTAGTCATAACAGATGTCAGTGGATTGTAAAAATTACGTAAAAATTCATTACCTAGCTATGACTTACCAGTGATGTCAGACCTAGGTCATGTATTCACGTGGTCAAATTAACTTCACTTACTGCTACTACAGCATGTCGGTGATGCGAACCAACATGATTTTACCCATCCAAAAAAGAGTCCAACACGCACATGATACAGTCGAGTATGTACAATGTATTAGTGTATATATTCGTATACATGTACACAGGCCTCTGGGATTCGCCAGTCTGGCGCAACACTTCACTAGCATGTCGGTGACGCGAACCCATTAGTTTTGCCCCTACCAAAAATCGCTCAACGCGGCTAAAGAATGTTTTCACTTCAATAAAAAAAACCGATTTATTCTTATATTATAAATGTTCGAGGTAAATTGTACAATGGTTGAAATATTGAATTAAAAGAAAAACTATTGGAATCGGCTACCAACATTAATAAGAAATCAAAAATACAGTTTTAAGAATTTTTTCTATTTGTTTATCTGTTTTTTTTCCGGCATCACTCAAAAACTGCTTGACTGATTTTCATGAATTTTTTTATTAGTAAGGTCTTTAGGCTAACTTAAGCTCGAGAAAAAAAAAAAAAAAAAAAAATATATATATATATAAAGAATTATATCCCTAAGGGGGTGAAAAATAGTGTAAATATAGTTTTAAGATCTTATTATACATCCGAAGATAATAAAGTATAATAAACTATTCTGGATACCAATAATAAGTATACTCACTAAGGGGTAAAAAAAGGGGTAAATATGTTATTAAAATAATTAATTATATCCTCGAAGCTATTCCAGCGTAAAAAATATATATCGCGTACCAAAAGTAAACATACGAAAATTACAAACCCCAATTTTATCATTTTGCGAAATTCCACCCCTAAGGGTGTAAAAGAGATGGGTTTGAAACGCAAAATGAACACTTCTGAAACAATTAGAACTAAAGGTATGAAACTAAGACAGAACAATTTGCATGTAGAGTTCGATATTGCAAATAAAGCAGGATGTAAAAAAAATTGAGCAAGAATAACGTACATTATATGATTTAATATCATGTTTTTTACCTTTGCCATTTTTCTATAGTCAACCTCAAAAGGGTTGAAAAAGAGCCAGTTTTTATTTATTATAAAAGTCATATCTTTGAAGATAATTAAGTGATGCGTTACTTAGGAGGTATGATTTATAAGCGTGCAAAATAAACCAACACTTTTTAACTACTAGCTGAAGGGGTGAAAGAATGTAAATATGGTTTGTAATCAAAAGAAGTCTTCCGATCAAATCAAACAAAGATTGGCAATGATAAATAAACATACCTTAAACTACCTTCTCTTATTCAACGTGCTTCGAAGTATCACGTCTTAAGTTATAACAGGGGTGAACATAATTTAAAAAAATGTTATGGATTCACTAAATCAGTATTGAAAAGATAATATTTAATTCAATATAAATTCAAGTTATTAAAATTATTTTGGATTGCACATCTGCGGTGTGCCGAAACATAGGCCCAGATTGTTTGTTTATATTTACGTTTGCAAACATTTAATTTAACATTGTGAATCGTTACAAAACAGTATCGAGTGTCAATATTATTTGATTATAAACAGAAAACATCTATCAATGTGAATGCTCTCTATGACTGTGGACCGAGTCGTTTGCAACAATACATTTAAAAACTTATTTTTTTTATTACAACATTAATAACACGTATTGTTCCTTGGTTAAGTTTTATTTTGAAAAACATTTAATATTTCGGTTATTGTTGTAATTGTGTGTAATTGTTTTGGACTTAAAGCTTAAATCTTACGATTCGTACGGGCCAATAGGAATGCGCCATATGGACGTTTTTGAACGGGCTGGCAACGATCGAAGGAATGTTGGGGACTTTTTGAAGACCGAAAGACGCTCGAAGTTAAAGCCAATATAGTTTGTTAAATAAATATAACAATTGAAAGTAAATAGGATTGTGTGTATTTATGACACAAGTAGATGTGCAAAGCTACGTGTGTAGAAAATGTTTTAGGGAAATATGTATAATTTATTTAATTATTGTGGATAGAAATTGCGATTGTCGCCGATACCGTAAGTTACGCCATTGTGGCGCTTGTTAATTTCCATAATTGTCACCGCTACCCAAAACGCACATCTGATTTTTATGACCCTATAGACAAATGAACCCTAAGGAACTTAATAGAAATTCGTGACATAATTTTTATAAACATATTTTTTTTAAATTTATTACAAACTTCATTATCTCGTCTAACCCCAGGTGTCTTGTTTTTAAAGTTATCTGCTCACCCTGAACTAACTAGCCGGCGCATTATAAATAGACTAAGCAGTTAAAATAAAACTTTCAAGTGGTGAAAATATTTGGTGACATAAAATCTATCAGGACAAACAAACTTTTGGTTTATGTGTGTGCCCTACATACCTCCGGAAATTACGAATTTAAGGATGATCTGTTAAGCTTATCTATCACTGCCACAGTTTTTATTATGAAATTCAAACTGCCTGACTTTTGTAGTAAAGTTGAATTTATTTATGTGGGATATTTGTCTAACAGTGAGGGATAAAGTTATTAAAAATATTTGCAGTTTTCCAAACAACATAACTACATAGTGTGTTTTTATTTGTCTACTGCCATTATTGTCCCATGTTTTTATGTGGTTTAAAATTGATTGTCACCAATACCTCATTTGAAAGTAATAATAAAATGATATAGTCCAATAACAAGGTAAAAGTAGAGCGGTAAAAAAGAACGGCATGAGTTCCGTTTTACGTGTTTGGTTAATATATTGCCATATTTACTTAATCTATAGTTTTGAATTTTCCCCATAGGCATCCCTGTGGCAAAAGAGGTGAGGGGCGAAATATCTGGGATTTTTAAGCAATACTAAGCAAAACTTCGATTCAAAAAATGCGTTGAAGAATAAATTTATACCTTTACTCTACATTTCAAAGAAAGATGCGATTGTTCCAAAAACCTTATACAAATGTAGGTATCTGCAATAAGGGGATATTGAATTATTTTAAGGATGGCTACAAACAAAATAAATATATGTGTAAAAGACGGCACAGTCTTCATTAAAATGAAATAGACAGTCTTTATATTGGCTACCTCATGAAATAAAAAAGTGGTGTGATTTCATCAAGGTAAAATAAATCCTCTAACGCACTAAAACGGGAGTTATAATATCAGATATTGATTTATAATAAACATTAAAAATGCTTTTCGCATAACCACTCTAAAAATATTCTTAAACGGGTTTGTTGTAAATTAAATATTTTATACGCGTGACAATTTATTGTGTCTATTTCTTTAGTAAAATGTTTTCGAATTTATCGTATACTTTTCTGAAAATGGTAAACTATCAGCTATAGCGAGTAAATATATAAGAACACATTTTTCTGACAAGTTGATGCGAAAAACCCTGAATATTTCAGTGATGTGAGTTGTTGTTCAATCAATGAACAGAATTTAGTTTTATATGCAATTTTCTAGGTTTAATTTTAATTTTACACGTTCATTAGTTATTTTTCACTTAGTGGATTGAGTTAGACCTCAAATATTATTACATTTTTCATTATTACTCCGTAAATATAAAGCTACGGCACATAATTTTTTTTTAGCCTTCTTTAGCTTCATATGTTTGACCTGTAAATTTTGAAAATATATTATAATAATATCTTGTTATTGGTTTTAACACATACATTTATCAAAGCTTGTTTCATTTGTTGGTAAAACAAAGCCCTTTTATTGTATTCGTTCAAATACCAACCCACAATGCAAGAGCAGTTCAGAGAACACAACAGTTAGATGTTTAACAGAATTTCAGGGAGCATTATTTTACTGGCTGAATTAATTTGCTTTAAGCAAGTTACAACTTTGATATGAACACCGGCTCAAGATACGGCACTATATATAAATGCTCGACGTTCTTGATCAATTATTTGACATAATTTGTTTAAGTTACAGATTTTTGAATAAGACATATCAAGCAAATACTTTTGTAGAGTAAGTATTAGGTAATTTTACTAAACAAACGCTTAATTGTTTTTAAGATTTATTTATTGACATAAGTTTAAATTATAAATATTTAATAAAAAAAGTACTGCAGCGAAATAGATACGCTATTCGCTTGAATAAAATATTTCAGGTAATAAGCCTACAAACAAAACCTTTTATTACAAAATTACATTGGTGTAGGTTTTTGAAATAACTGTTATTTACATTTAGAGTTATTTTGTTATTATTCATTTCTAGAGTTTTGATTATATTACTTTTGCGACTCAATTAAAAGGGTATTTTTTTAGGATAGTTGCGATACTATGGTTATGGAAATATTTATTTTAAATTTTATATCAATAAAAACTTACGTTTTTAAATTCACGTGGGAAACGCTACATTTAATTTTTATTTTATATTTTATACATTTCAAAGTGTACCGTTCAGAAAAGTGGTAAGATAGTCAATATATATTTTTTTGTTTGATTATTTAAACTCCATGAAAGGGACTCTTACAAGCCGTGTCAAAAGTAAATTCCCCAAAAGTCACGAAGACATTAAAAGATTTGCAGAATGTTATGAATAATCCTTTGGCAGCGCACGTTATGTATGCTATTCATACTATCACTTATTTTTTTCTTAGTCTGATTTATTAACCAATTTTCTTTCATTTTGCAGTGTAATTAAACTTGAAGCCAGATCTCACGGTTTTGTGCATAATCTATAACTGTGGCCAAGTCATTTAATGCTTTTTTTTGTGAGAAACCGTTCTTTAATTTTTCTCGATTACATTGAAATCACGAGTCTTGAATCAGAATGTCTGCTGCTATGCCAAAGTATAAAAGGTTACTAATTTTTGTTATAAATCAAACCTATCGCTAGATACAATGACTTACGGCGGGTAGATATACTGTTTGCTGGACTTAGGAACATTTCCTTTCTTTCTTGAACACTTCCTTGTCATTGGCTCCGGCCGACGAGCGAAGGTGGTCGCGTACTTCACTGGACCAATGAGGAGTCAGTGAAGTGTCTGCGATTCGCTTGAAAGTAACGACGCCAAGTTAAAAGAAATTACAGATTTTTTTGCACAATCTCTTGGCGCAGAACGTTTTTGCGATATCACCATACCTGCATTCCACCAAAAAAAATAACGCGACATTACATTCTGATCTATTTGCACCTGGTCTTTGCACTGAGAAATTCAACGCAAAACTAACTCCTTCTGCTTCGGGCTTGTGATTGCAGTTTATAATTACTGTACTGAGTGGCCTGCAGAGACTTCACCAGTCTCAAGCGATGGTCGCTTGCTGGAAAGTTGTCACCACTGAGAGAAGTCAACACCACCTTCGCCTCTGGGCACGACCAGTTTGATGCCTCTGTTTTTACGAGTGAGTTATTGGTAGGGACCGGAAAAATTCGCGGTTTCGATGGCCTGCAGGATAGTCTACGCATTCCCCTGTACACTCGGGAAAATAACGCAAGTTCATTGGCTGCTGACGTGTAAGTCGTCTCATCTGGTTTGTCTGTGATTCGATCCTTCTTCGGTCGAGGGTTTATAACTGGTTGAGATTCGTCGAGATGAACAGTAAGCCAATAGCAAAATCATCTAAGAGGTATATGCATATGAATTCTAGCTTATCGCCGAATGAATCCGCGAATTTTTCCGGTCTCTAGTTATTGGTGTGGACTGCTTTACAACAGCCAGAAGACAATGATTCGATAGAAAAGAATTCTGAATTCTGGGCAGGTTGTATTTTGGACCACAGCCACCAAGGGGTTTGTTTCGTGAATTTACATCCATCGCGATGAACGAGAATGTTTTGCATGAATAAATGAAGTAATTTAACAAAATTAATGTTACTTTTCATTTTATGTGAATTCGATGAACGTCCTACTTGACGGTTGTGGCGGCCACGCCAGAAAAACTGCGACACCAAACCGCGACATACTCGGCCCGTTCACGACCACCGGCTCAACTCACTCCACACGAACACCAGAACCATCAGAGAGCATATCCACGTCCATCACCAAACAATGTTCTGCCATTCCCCGTCGCTTCTCGCAAGGCGGACGGCCGAGGCTCGCTCGAGCGCAAATTTCGCGCCTCGTTCGGGGGCATCGTTTTGCCCCACTGGCTAGAGACCGGAAAAATTCGCGGATTCATTTCACGACAGCCTGAAATTCAGTGCTGCCTCTGCTATTGGCTCACAACTCACCTGGACGACTCTGGGTCAGTGAGAAACACCCAACCAAAGCTATATTGAATCACAGGCTGCTACGTTGGGACGTCTCACAAGACAGCAGCCAATGAGTGGGTGAAATTTGACCGAGTGTACGTAGAACTATAAAGTTAATCCTAGAGGTCATTGAACCCGCGAATTTTTCCGGTCCCTACCCATGGCTCATTTCTCTCGGCTACTTCGTGCCTCATTCGTTACCTACCACACTTCTCTGCATTTTAAATTGCTTCTGCTCGGACGATTTCGCTTGTTTCCTTTCTTTTATGAAACCTAACCTTTTTTTTGGCGTAAGCATTTTGCGATTAATGGCTCCAAAACCGAAGCGAGTAATTTTATAGGTGTTACACTCAACTGGCACAACTCAATGCTCACTCACGAGGAACGTAAAGTTTAAATCACGCAAATCGATGTATTTATTTTGGACTTACACCAATGCTCATTATGTCATCATCACTGAAAACGTTACCCGGGTGAGACATACGTAACGAACACGAGCAAAGTAAGCGGCGTAGCTTTAAAAGTTTACAAGTTCTAAGCGGTGTCGAATACCCATCCTAAGTGTCACCCAACCCGAGATCAAAGACATTCATAACCCACCTACGGCATGTAACCGGCTATTTGTTCACATTTATGTTTGCGCCACCGCCCTTATCAGGGATGTTACTTTGACACTGCTTCAAAACAAGCTCACCGAATTGGCCGATGTCCTGGTTAAATTGTTGAAAATACCATAGTTTCACAACGATACCAACAACGGAACAATCGTCGTATGGTAATGTTATGAAAAGGGAACATATGTATTAGAAAAGAACACATAAAACAAGCATGAACAAATAAAGGCGTCATTTGAAGTAAATACCAAAACCGTTTTCCAAATCAGATATTAAAACAAAACAACAAGCATTTAATATGCCTCTTTAACACTGTTAGATCTTACCAAATAAAATCATACAATTGCCATTGTCATATACTTAAAACGTTTTGAAAAAAATTATTATATCAATGAAAAACACAATTTAATTGATAAATGAAACTAGTACAATTCATAGCAAAAATACTGTTACTTTTATTTATATCTTACGAATTTTAATAACAGTAGAAACGCTAAACATATTATTTGTCTAATAATAGATTGTTATGACGGCATTTTTTTTTACATAAAACGTACAGATAAACATTACTAAGGGCTTGCTTGTAGATTAATTTTAGTTATGAGTATAGATACTGTAATTTAAGTGGAGAAAGTATTTTATATTTAACTTATTGCGTGATTAAAATTATTTTTTCAATTTAAGTATGAAGTTTTTTTTTTAAATTTACAAACTATTACTGATTTTCCTATTTCATAAACTAGTAAAAGTATAATACCAGTAATAATACTTTCACTCACAATAATCTTAAAGAAAGCCCTTATCATAGAAACTTATTTTACACAATGTCACAATTTCATAGGAAAACGCCGAGGAACAATAAGTTGAAAAAGAAAGAAGAAAGAATCAAGTCAATAGTATTGTTTTGAAAGATAGCTGCTCTCTGAAGCAGACCAAAATACACAGTTTTCTCATCATAGATATAATAGAAAGTTTCTTGAGATGTTAGGGAATTTGCCAGTCAAACAATAAAAATGATAATAATAATGGTTTTCAAAACTTTTTTTTTTGATTTAACTTTAACATCAGTGTTATGTAGTTACAAATGAATTTTTTTTACATCACCACAGTAAATTAAATGTGATCAACGTTGACATAAATTGGTTAAATTATTACAAAAACATTATTTACTAAAATACACTATTTAAACAGTTATAACATCACACAAGTGACATCAAAATAAACCAGTGCTGTTATATAAATATATATACATATATATTTATATATATTAGCCATTGTTGTTGCAATGGTAAGAGTTAATGACAGTTAAAATGTTTTACTTGACTGTTAGAACTTAGTATTATCAATATTTACTTTTAAATGTTTTTTGTTTGTTTTAAACATGGTTGTTACTGTATAAGTACAATCTGTTAAATAAATCGTTTTAAACCTGTGTTGTTAAAAATCGCAATCTATGCATCTCATATCGAGTTTTGGGATTGGAAGACGATGATTTAAAAACAGCGCAAAAATTTTTCTAAAGTTTTTAGTACTTTATTCCAAGTTATTTCGGAAGCATAATTGTCAGTGATGAGACAGTAGACTGAGCGCTGATGTCAGTAATCTACTGCCTACTGAGTCGAATATTACAACGCTATTGAATTACAACGGAATCATTTATTTTATCGATATAACTTCTTGATTGGTCTGATTTTATTAACTCCTCAAACGTTGAACAATGCCTGACTTATGCTTCCAGTACACTGAGTCTTATAAGAATGGAAAGTAATTATGAAACGAAGGTAAAATAACATTGGCGTATCATCATGCAATCAATAACATTGCGCTGTAGAAACAACATTTTCGCTATAGATGAGACCAGTGGCGTAGCCAGGATTTGTGTATGGGGGGTGTTAAGAAGCCTGCCCCCCCCCCCCCCGTATTAAAGCGGGGGGTCCGGGGGTCCTCCCCCGAGAAAATTTGGATTTCAAGGTGTAAAATAGTGCTATTTTAGCAGTTTTCTGTACTTAAATTTGAATATTGTAATGGTAAAATTTTTATTAATTTTAATATGAAATTTGTTTGAGTGATGAATAAGAAAATAATTAAAGATTTGGTGCTAAGGGGGGGGGGGGGTTGAACCCCTAACCCCCCCCCCTGGCTACGCCCCTGGACGAGACAGTCTTTGACAAATTCTTGCTTTAGCCAACTAGAAACTAGAGAAAGTGTTGGTATGAAAAAGAGAGTTTCATTAGCAAGTTGAACATTATGTCTGATGATAAAAACTAATTATCTCCAGTAAGTCAGTACTTGTTCTAAGGACGTCGATATATATTTTAGCTACGTGCGGTAGTTTTATGGCTAATAAGTGTCTGTTTAATTTAATCAACGTAAAATTCAATCATTACAATTTATTGAAAAAAATGAAATCATCTTGTAGATTGAATAAATCTACAGTGATATTGTTGATTGTTATTCCTTAGTCACATATAATCTGTACAATTCTCCATAGTAGGTACTCGGTAGTTTGAGAATAAGGTTAAGTACATAGACATCTAACTGTAAAAGACTGTAAAATTATTTGCTAAGTTCATAAAACTGTTCAAGTTATAAGTAATCAGTTGTATTTAAGCATTGTTAAAATAAAAAAATTATAATAACAAACAGTCAATTTAATAATTAATTCACTAATTTTTAAGGTAAATACAGCTTTACAGTTCGTAATCGAAACTAACTTTACATTCTTCTTCACTATTGTAGAAACAAATAGATACTAAATTTATAACATAAAACTTTGTGACTAACTTTATGAACCAACTTTCCTTAAAAAAATATAAAAAAATATTCTAATAGTAATAAGGTGACAGCCATAAAACCATCGAATTTGACCTGGATATTTGAGTTGAAAATTTTTATGTAATTTACCTCCTACCTTAATATTTAGTACAAATTTAAATCCACTACTGTTTATATAATCTGATTGTCTGTCTATAATATTTTTTATGACAAAAAGCGCAAATTTTAGGAAACAATTTTTCTGAGTATGAAAAGTCACAACACTCAAAGTTTTCGTAAGTGAGCTAAAACCACGGCTATAAATACGAATTTAACTTCTACTTTATCATGTGTGGATGGCTTTAAGGACTTCAACAAGTATAGAGAAATGTCAAAACACTTTTTTTTTCTTCAAGTCGATAGGATGACGTTGAGAGAAAAAAAAACATCTATCTATATGTTGCGCATATTCCAGAGCATTTTCAGAGCGAAATTACCCCAAAAAATGCGATATGGCGTAGGGTATCCTATGCAAATTATATTTGAATCAAGCAATTGCACCTGGGTTTTCACAATGTGAATCATCTCAGATATTTGTTATTAGTAAACTCACAAAAACTTTATTAAATTCTGCTGATAAAGAATTTTTTTTTTCACGTTCGTTTCACAAAAATAAAATGAGTTAACGCCGTGTTATATTAGGAGAAACTGCAAGTGCTGATTCGGCGATTTCGCTTTCAAAGAATGAGAAGATTATTCCAAGTAATTTTAATTACGTTCATCAATATCTTTTCGTCTAAACAGGATTGCATGCTAAGAGCAGTTTCTTAATTCCCATCAAAGAGTTGATCATCTTATTTATTCTTAACTGATGTAGCCTATATGAAATATTAAAAAAAAAAAAATTAATGCATTTTCTTGATAACACTCTTAGATTCGGAAAGTCCACTAAGTAATCTACTTTACCTTACTTACTATAAATTTGCAGACTAAATAGGTGTTTTTTTTAAGTTATGATAAAAACAATGGCATACTACATGTTCTGTAGGTTTTTTTCAGGCCGAAGAGTACTAAATAACCGCCATTAACTCCTACTTTGATACAGGCATTAAAATGTAATAATAACGCAGATCTTTGTTAAAGACTAGCATAGAATCATTTACTTATAAAAACTAGTAACATCATTTTTTTCAACTTACTTGGCATGCAATAAGGATGTACAAAATTTAGAATCTCACTTGATTCCACATAATGAGAGCGTACATGTTCTCTTGTAATATATTACATTTTTTTATGTCTATGCTCTGAAATATCACAACTTGAATGAGTTAGTGTTTAAACGTTTATGATTGAGATATTTTAAAAACAAAGTTACGACTTCACACGAAATAAATCATTCATAAATAGTGGCATGATATGCCAAAACAAACTTATGTAACGTTCTGATTAGAGACCTGCAAAAATTCGCGAATTCATTCGGTGATAGGATAGAATTCAAACACATATAACTCTAAGATAATTTTGCTATTGGCTTACTGTTCATCTGGACGAATATCAACCAGTTATAAACCCTCAACCAAAGAAGGATCGAACCAGCTGAGACGACTTACAAGTCGGCAGCCAATGAACTTGCGTTATTTGCCCGAGTGTACAAGGGTATGTGCAGTCTATCCTGAAGGCCATCGAAACCGCGAATTTGCAGGTCTCTAGATGATGTATCACAAAAAAAGATTTGTTTTATGGTAAAACTGGTACATATTTTAAGTATAAGTATAGAAATTAAGAAATGCAGATAAATTATACAACAATCTAAATCATATTCTGTTGATATGAAATTATTTATGCATGAGTAAATCAAAATAAGAAAATTTTCTTAAATATAAAATTGTTGAGATATAATTATTGTAAATGATGCAGTTAGTCCACGCAAACTTAACAAACACGTTCGTAGAAACGCCGGTCACAGCAGCTAATCAACTTGTTTTGAAATTGCAAACAACGTACTTCAACTAAATGCTTGTTTCGCAAGCTGAGTGATTTAAAATTTTCCCTTTTCACTAAAATCAACGGACCTTAGGTCCATTTAGTTATTTTTTTTTGGCACAACCTATTTGGAACACAGTGATAAATTCCCATATCAACAACAGAATCTGTGGTGATGGCTGCACTCTTAAATGTAAGTACACTAGTATTTACATCTACAAATATTTGACAGAATTTACAGTAACGTTTCAAATATTGCTATGTCATTCTTCATACCTAATTCCTAAATGACGTAAAAAAATGTTTTAATAAAATTTCGTTGAAAGTTACTCAAACGCCTTTCGGTCTTAAAGTTGGGTTCCTAGTCGAAACACGAAGAAAATCTTACACCGTAGCACATTGTAATGGTCCGAAATTATCGCACAAAAATATTTCAACATCCACTTGTCATTTTATAGCGTTGCGTAGGATTGCAGAGATTGTACAACCGAGTTGCATGGATTGTGGGCCCAAATAAAATTCATTATAGAGCATGAAGTTGAGGTCCACAACTTAGTCTACAAAATTTGATATTTGGGGCTAAATTTTCACAGTGGCTCAAAGTTATCTTTTGGAAGCACGTCTTATAACACACAGTACTTGCATTATGTGTTGGCACACATAGCGGTCAACGTTTCTAGGAACTGTACCGCAGGAAAATATTTCTTTGTCTTAAATCATTGATTTTTGAATAACTTATGCTTGCTAAAAGCTTGAGACCGTAAGTTGAGATTAGATTCTCAATTTGCTTTCAAGTACTGAGAAACTAGTTTCAAGTAAATACCCTTACATAATTAAAAGACACTGAAATGTATGACATCAGTAAATAAGAGTAATTTTGCTTCTGTGCTTATAAGCATAGACAATTGGTGGATCCAAAATGTGCTATTCCTGGTCGCGGGTAACTCGGAAAATGTCGTGCGCTACACATGCCATGCCAAAATAAAACTTTGGACCACCTAGCCATAGTAAGCCAGGTGACTCAGTGACCTCGCTTTATAGAGTTCCGAGTTCTAAAACTCAACACAAACACCTCAAGTTATATTTTTCCCCCAGCTTCCAGAAACCAGTCCGAGTAAAGAGTTGGAATGAATCCTAGCACAACTCGTGATTAATTATTTCTTCGATATAGCAGACTTGTGTTGTGTGTTTCATTATCTTGTAGTATACATTCTGATAAAGGCAGAAGTAACCATAAGTACACAATGATGTAAAACCACAAATTATTTCTACCGAATAATATTCTATTATCAGTACTATTGCTGGAAAGCATGCTTATTTGTGTTACTTGTCTTCACAGGGAAAAAAAGAAATCTTCAATATTAAAGAGAAATCCAAATTATGCCCCAATGTCAAACTTTGTGCATGCGTCAAAATTCTAGTTATCTGACAACTCCTCTGCAACATTCGTGCTCGCGATCTCGTGTAACATAGCGAGGTAGTCAGCATGTTGGTAGCCTAGCATGGGGTTTCAAACACCAGAGGGTGTAGCTACACCTTGACCACGCCAAAGAGGCACACACCGAGATGGTCTCATTGCCTCATCTCCACCTTCAGTCTTCAAACATCTAATCTTCATCATGTGCATTTCCTTTTGAGTAATCTTATAGCGCTTTATGAGCGTCTAAACTATGCCCGAACACTTGCTCAGTCGTCAGATAACAGCCCGAGTAGCCGTTGATGAAGTGCACCAAAAGCGGGCCCCAGTGCCTTTCTCAAATGTCCACCGGCTTATAAACAAAAATAATGTCTTGCTGAATATTTTGGAGAACTTTATGTTGAGGGGTACATTTAATTACTTTCCTGCCGTGCATGAACAGGAGCAACCGAGCGGTGACAGTGTGATAAATGTACATCCGAGTATATGTTACCATATTACACACAACCAAGTTGAACAAATCATAATAAAGCCCACCATCTTGGAGATCTTGAACTGCCTGTCGTCGCCGGTGCCAGACATGGCCCAGGAATAATGACGATGCGTGCTCAGTCTTTGAAGACCGGCAGCAACACCCATGTGGTGATTTCTCCGAGGAAGCGCACGTTGAGTAGGTCCCATCGCTGGTCTTAGTCGTCCTCTGGGCCCATCATCAGAATGCACACCATCTTGGAGATCTTGGACTGCCTGACGTCGGCGGTGCCAGGAATGGCCCAGGGATGACGACGACGCGTGCTCAGACGCCGAAGACCAGCAGCAACACCCGCGTGGTAATTTCCCTGAGGAAGCACACATTGAGTAGGTACCATCGCTGGTCTTAGCCGTTCTCTGGGCCCACCATCAGAATGCACACCATCTTGGTGATCTTGGACTGCCTGATGTCAGCGGTGCCAGGAATGGCCCAGGGACGACGACGCGTGCTCAGACGCCGAAGACCAGCAGCAACACCCGCGTGGTAATTTCCCTGAGGAAGCACACATTGAGTAGGTACCATCGCTGGTCTTAGCCGTCCTCTGGGCCCACCATCAGAATGCACACCATCTTGGAGATCTTGGACTGCCTGACGTCGGCGGTGCCAGGAATGGCCCAGGGATGACGACGACGCGTGCTCAGACGCCGAAGACCAGCAGCAACACCCGCGTGGTAATTTCCCTGAGGAAGCACACATTGAGTAGGTACCATCGCTGGTCTTAGCCGTCCTCTGGGCCCACCATCAGAATGCACACCATCTTGGTGATCTTGGACTGCCTGATGTCAGCGGTGCCAGGAATGGCCCAGGGACGACGACGCGTGCTCAGACGCCGAAGACCAGCAGCAACACCCGCGCGGTTACCTCGCTGAGGTAGCGCATGCCGAGCGGGTCCCATAGCTGGCCTCAGACCTCCTCTGGACCCATCATTAGACACCATCTTACAGACCTTGGAGTGTCTGACGACGGCAGTGCCAGGAATGGCCCAGGGACGACGACGACATGTGCTCAGATGCCGAAGACCAGCAGCAACACCCGCGCGGTGACCTCGCCGAGGTAGCGCACGCCTAGCGGGTCCCATCGCTGGCCTCAGTCCTCCTCTGGACCCATCATCATGATGCGCATCTTCTTCTTGGCGATCTTGGAGTACTTGATGTCAATGGGGCGGGTGGTGTCGTAGAGCGAGGGCGCCTGCAGGATGATGAGCGCCGTGCCCATGATGCAGGCGACGGAGAACAGCCAGAGGAACAGGCGGTCCAGCACCATGGCCACGTACTTCCAGTCCTCCTCCACCTGCCACAACCCACCACCTGGCTGCAAGACGTCTGGTTGCACCCCAAGGACATGCACATATGGGTTTAACAAACATTTAGTGGAATCTAAACACATTATGTCAACAAATTTATAATCAGAGCATAGTATGAACACGAGAACCATTGTTACTTATCGCCATATGTGCGAAATGTCTGTCCATGCATGTACAACATTAAAATGATGTAAGATGGCTGAGAATAATATGGCCAACCTTAGGTTTGTAATGTAAGTGGACTCAGGCAACTAACATGTATATGGATGACTTAGATTAGTCCGTGAAGGTCCTATGTGTATACAAGCGTTTACAACAAAGCGTTGGCTATTGGATCATTTTTTAATTCTATCTAGGCACCGGTAGCTTAGAAGGATTACCAATTTTTCTGACTTGTTTGGTACATTTTGGAGTATTTTAATACATATTGGGCCGCGAATTAGCATTTCTTTGGCACAATTTAAAATTTTAATTTTGAACAATATTTTTACCAGTCATTTTGCAGCTAAAACGTAAACTTTTTCCGCTCTGTGTACACTCCCATTTATTCTTTATCAGGCTAGTCTCTCTAATCTGTTCCCAGAACTAGATCTGATTTTTGCCGAGTCTTTACGAGTCAGCTTGTATTTCGTCTTATCCCTGCTTTGATGCACGCCCATCTCCTGTAATTCTCCTCCAAGTCGTGATCAAGACTGCTTATCCCTGTGTTTTCCCAGGGGCCTGTTTCTCTCGGAGCTCTCCTGAGGCAAACACTAGAGGCACACTCGCGAGTCGTTTTACCCAACGTATCGTCACGTCTCTGGCCTTTGTATAACTTAATTTGCCACCGTCGTACAGATTCCAACTCCCCCCTCTCCATCCTTTCCTAGTAACACTGCTTAGAGTACTGAACGGCCACTAACCCGGGCTGAAGCCAAGGACAGCCATCGGTCTTCGAAACTACCGCATCTGCCCTCTCGCGGCGGAGTTGCGAGTTATTTCCCCTGGGTGTTTGAACGCCTCCTAAACGCCTGCCCCCCTGACGACACACGCCACAAGAAGTTTACTGTAATTCTTTTCCGAGCCACCAGAGCGCTCCACAAGTCTCCCCCATAAGCCCCATGCTTTCGAAGTCGCCTCGGGCGAGAGATGCTCTAGTCGATTCTTTCTTGGTTCGGACACCCCCTCAGTAGGTCGCGCTGCGATCGGCCCCTAACACCAACGTCGCGATATCTATGTCAGTATTTCTCGACCACCCCCTCGGAAATTTTCGGAATCTTTCGGTCTGGAACCTGAAGGCCCTCCCTTTTAATTTCGAAAAAAAAGCGCCTTTTTAATTATGAGTCGCTGTCGCCACGCAGAGACTCCACGCCGCGCTATCAGACTGACCACCTCGGATCCTCGGCCAGCACACAGCAAGACTTCAGTCGGTCGTCGTACGAAAATGTAGTCTGCTAGTCAAGGGATGTTTTCCCTAATTTTTATCTTAACCAGTAATTAGTCAGTCTGTGTGCCTAGTAGAAATTTGTTATACATTGCTAAATTCCTAATTATCTTAATTTATGGAAACGTCCGCGGCAACCGCGCGTGTTCGGTGCTTGTCTTCACCTCACATCCTGGAGGACTACCTTCCTGAGCGCTACGAGACACCTCCTGTTTGGCGAGATTTTGCCAACTTTTTTTGCCCAAACATCGCCTTTTTTGGTGGGCATTATTGCCCATTTACTGACTGTCTGTGAACCAGTTCTGATCATGTTGGATTTTGGTTTGTTCACAGACAGGGTTCAAGAACCTGGAGCGGGCATGACGACCGCATCCTCCAGTCACCCAAAGTTATTTTTTGTTTAAGGGGACATTTACGTTACACCAGGAGTTGAGTCTGTGAAAATACGTCTTCGGTTATAAATGAAATTATCACATCCATCTACTGAATCAACTAAAATGTTTGGAGATTCAAAGCTGTGAAAGCACCCATAGTTCAGATTCTTGGAATTTCACAGAGTGTGTATAGCCAGTTAGTGCACGTCTGATATCAGAAATTTAGACGTGTTATATGCTACAAGGATATAAATGTAAATTGTGTGTCCAGAATAGATTTAAGGCAAAGAGTTTTATTGTAAATTCCCGCGTGGCCACTAGTTGTTAAGCATGCTAATTTTCTATAGTATTGATTGCGCATTTTTGAGCACTGAAATCTTCACGTCATAACGAAGTTAGATTTGTTGTCAAAGTTTAATGGTTGTAAAATTTCAATGTTACTATGCACTAAAATGTGATTCTCTTGTTTATGGTGCCGTATGTGTGCCATGTTTAAATGCCCGAACAAACGTTGCCAACCCATGAAGACAAATTGTTTGTGCAAATAACCTTTGGATGTCCCGTAATTTTTTTTTGGAAATAAATGATGCGGTCTTTGACACCGCACACCCCGGCTAGTATTCTTCAGGTGGTAGAGGTACCTCCCAAAGCCCCCAACAATATCTAACAGCGGAATTATTTTATGCCCCATTTTAAAATATCTACAGCTTGCTTCCTTGTATCTAAAATATACTAAATCTCACTTTTTGCAAGAGACAACTAAATTATATGTTGTTATGCACATCAGTTATCAACAGGATTTTAAAAAATTCTTAAAGGGTCTACACTGATTTTAGCACATTCTATACTGCACTTTATGGACACATTTGGAATGGGGAGATTCGCCGACAGCTGTTTTAGAATTGGTCGTATTATGTGGTCGTGGTATTGTGACCCTATGCTATTAGCTCTGTCGTGCTGGAACGATGCACGACGTGTAATCGTATTTGTCGTGTCGTGCACGTCGTGACATCGTGATTCCAGATAAGGATGGTGGCTCGTCGGTCGTGTTATGTTGTCGTGATATTGCGACCCTACGCTATTAGCTCTGTCGTGCTGGAACGATGCACGACGTATGATCGTATCTGTCGTGTCGTGCCACTCACGTTCTCGAACTTGTCCTTGTTCTTGGCGTGCTGCGCGATGAAGCGCGCGTCCTCCACGGTCTTCTCCATCTCGCGCGTGGGTCGGTCGAAGGTGGGGCTGGCGTCGAGCGCCGGGGGCGGGCCGAACAGCTCGTCGTCCCCGCCGGGCAGGGGCAAGGGCACAGGCGCCGGCTCGCCGAAGCAGGGCCCCACGCCCCCGGAGGCCGCCACGTCGAAGCGCGACGGCGGCAGCGCCGGGATGTCGTAGTCGCCGCCGTAGCCCAGCTCGGCGGGCGCGTCGAACACGCCCGTGAGCACGCCGTCGGGCGGCTTCAGGCCGTCCGCGTCCAGGTCCTCGTCGTCCAGGAGCTCCTCGTCGTCCACCGAGTCCTCCTGCTTGGGCCGCTCGATCAGCAGCACCTGCCACAGCCGCCAGTCACCTGCCGGTCACCTGCCGGTCACCTGCCCGTCACCTGCCGGTCACCTGCCGGTCACCTGCCGGTCACCTGCCGGTCACCTGCCCGTCACCTGCCCGTCACCTGCCCGTCACCTGCCGGTCACCTGCCGGTCACCTGCCGGTCACCTGCCGGTCACCTGCCGGTCACCTGCCGGTCACCTGCCGGTCACCTGCCGGTCACCTGCCGGTCACAGAAAGTCACCGCCAGTCACCGCCAGTCACCGCCAGTCTCCGCCAGTCACTGCCAGTCACCTTGCCAGTCACCGCCAGTCACCTGCCAGTCACCTGCCAGTCACCGCCAGTCACCGCCAGTCACCGCCAGTCACCGCCAGTCACCTGCCAGTCACCTGCCAGTCACAGAAAGTCACCGCCAGTCACCGCCAGTCACCGCCAGTCTCCGCCAGTCACTGCCAGTCACCTTGCCAGTCACCGCCAGTCACCGCCAGTCACCGCCAGTCACCTGCCAGTCACCTGCCAGTCACCGCCAGACACCGCCAGTCACCTGCCAGTCACCTGCCAGTCACCGCCAGTCACCGCCAGTCTCCGCCAGTCACTGCCAGTCTCCGCCAGTCACTGCCAGTCACCTTGCCAGTCACCGCCAGTCACCGCCAGTCACCGCCAGTCACCGCCAGTCACCGCCAGTCACCTTGCCAGTCACCGCCAGTCACCGCCAGTCTCCGCCAGTCACTGCCAGTCACCTTGCCAGTCACCGCCAGTCACCGCCAGTCACCGCCAGTCACCGCCAGTCACCGCCAGTCACCTGCCAGTCACCGCCAGTCACCGCCAGTCACCGCCAGTCACCGCCAGTCACCTGCCGGTCACCTGCCAGTCACAGAAAGTCACCGCCAGTCACCGCCAGTCTCCGCCAGTCACTGCCAGTCACCTTGCCAGTCACCTCCAGTCACCGCCAGTCACCGCCAGTCACCGCCAGTCACCTGCCAGTCACCTGCCAGTCACCGCCAGTCACCGCCAGTCACCGCCAGTCACCGCCAGTCACCTGCCGGTCACCTGCCAGTCACAGAAAGTCACCGCCAGTCACCGCCAGTCACCGCCAGTCTCCGCCAGTCACTGCCAGTCACCTTGCCAGTCACCGCCAGTCACCGCCAGTCTCCGCCAGTCACCGCCAGTCACCTGCCAGTCACCTGCCAGTCACAGCCAATCACAGCCAGTCACCGCCAGTCTCCGCCAGTCACCGCCAGTCACCTGCCGGTCACCTGCCAGTCACAGAAAGTCACCGCCAGTCACCGCCAGTCACCGCCAGTCTCCGCCAGTCACTGCCAGTCACCTTGCCAGTCAACGCCAGTCACCGCCAGTCTCCGCCAGTCACCGCCAGTCACTGCCAGTCACCTGCCGGTCACCTGCCAGTCACAGAAAGTCACCGCCAGTCACCGCCAGTCACCGCCAGTCTCCGCCAGTCACTGCCAGTCACCTTGCCAGTCACCGCCAGTCACCGCCAGTCTCCGCCAGTCACCGCCAGTCACAGCCAGTCACCGCCAGTCACTGCCAGTCACCTTGCCAGTCACCGCCAGTCACTGCCAGTCACCTTGCCAGTCACCGCCAGTCACCTGCCGGTCACCTGCCAGTCACAGAAAGTCACCGCCAGTCACCGCCAGTCACCGCCAGTCTCCGCCAGTCACTGCCAGTCACCTTGCCAGTCACCGCCAGTCACCGCCAGTCTCCGCCAGTCACCGCCAGTCACCACCAGTCACCTGCCGGTCACCTGCCAGTCACAGAAAGTCACCGCCAGTCACCGCCAGTCACCGCCAGTCACCGCCAGTCTCCGCCAGTCACTGCCAGTCACCTTGCCAGTCACCGCCAGTCACCGCCAGTCTCCGCCAGTCACCGCCAGTCACCGCCAGTCACCTGCCGGTCACCTGCCAGTCACAGAAAGTCACCGCCAGTCACCGCCAGTCACCGCCAGTCTCCGCCAGTCACTGCCAGTCACCTTGCCAGTCACCGCCAGTCACCGCCAGTCTCCGCCAGTCAACGCCAGTCACCTGCCAGTCACCCGCCAGTCACAGCCAGTCACCGTCAGTCTCCGCCGAGACCGGAAAACATTCGCGGATTAATTTCGTCATAGGCTGAAATCCAAACACGTGTACAATTATGCTGGTTCTGCTATTGGCTCGAAGTTTCAACTTCATTTGTCTGGGCCAACGAGTAGAGATTTGAAAAATTCGCGGAGTTCATTTCGTGGTAGTCTAGAATCCAAAAAACGTTTGCCTTTTTACTACATCAGTGACCGGGCCACAGTTCATCTGAATGACACTAGGCCAATGAAAAACGTTTAACAAAAGAAGTATCGAATCACTAGCGTCCCAGTTAACAGGTATCACGAACCAGTAGCCAATGAGCAGATGTAATTTTCCCAAGTGCATAGAGGATCATGGAGTGTATCCTACAGGTCATTGAAATCGCGAATTTTTCCGGTCTCTACCAATGAGAGATTATCGACCAAAGAATCATCGAATCACAAGCTACCTAGTGGATACGCCTCACAAGTTAGCACCCAATGAACACACGTGTTTGCTTGAAAAATGCAGAGGATAGTGGAGGCTATCCTAGAGGTAATTGAATCCGCGAATTTTTCCGGCTTCTACAAATCTTTAAATTAGTAGAGACTGGGAAAATTCGCGGGTTCAACGACCTCCAGGATAAACTCCACTATCCTCTACACACTCGGGCAAATGCCAACTGTTCATTGGCTGTTGACTTGTGAGTCGTCTCGACTGGGCAGCCTGTGATTCGACACTTCTACGAGTGAGGGTTTCTAATTGGCCCTCATTACTCCAGATTAACAGTGAACCAAATGGCAGAAGCAGCTCTTAGGTTATAATTATTTGAATTGTAGCATTTGACGAATTGAATCCGCGAATTTTTTCAGGTCTCTACGGCAATCACCGCCCATCCCAGCCAGCACCGCTGTCTGCTCCGTGCTCTCGATCCGGCATCTCCGCCACGACATCGCCCGTCGACGAAATACTCGCCGGAGACGTGTGACATCTGACTTCGACAACGAGCAAGCTCGTGTGTTCGCGTGTTGCAAAAAAAAAAAAACTTATAATGCGATGTCAAATTCTTAGAGACCAAAAAAATTCGCGGATTCAATTACCTCTAGGTTAGCCTCCATTATCCTCTGCATTCTTCAAGCAAATACGTGTGTTCATTGGGTGCTAACTTGTGAGGCGTCTCCACTAGGTAGCTTGTGATTCGATGATTCTTTGGTCGATAATCTCTCATTGGCCCAGTGAGCTCAAGTTAAATTTCCAGCCAATAGCAAAACCAGCAGAATTGTACACGTGTTTGGTTTCAGCCTATCACGAAATTAATCTGCGAATTTTTCCGGTTTCTAAAATTCTAAATGAACTGACAACATAGATAATTCCGTGAAAGGAATAATTAGTCAGAAAAAATATCACAGAACAGACGAACACAGTGATTCTGAAAACGTCTGTCCTTGATTATATTTCTCTGTGCTGTCAGTTCATTTAGAATTTGGCTTACGTTCATAAAAAAAATTTAAATCAAATTTCCAATTGCAAAAAAAAAAAAAATATATCAAAACATTTTCTTAGAAACCTGAATTTTTAAGTTTCAGTTTTACAGAAAAAATAGTCGTGTGGTTTTGGTCCTTAAGGGAGTGCCTCCCATTTCAGGTCATGATTTTTTATTTATATTAATCACTGATATACTTTTAGACTTTTTGAAATGTTTAATTTTCACGAAATGAAAATTTTTTCCAGCGCATACTTTTTTCATAATTTAGCTGCCAAAAGTTACATTCTTTTAAAACGTTTTTGGGTTGTAGAAATAAGGAGAATTTAATTTATTGCAGAACTGAAACTTTTTAGGTTTAACTGAAATGCCACTGGCTTCTTCAATAAATGGTTTGAATTTCTTTCAGAAAATGTTAGTAAGTTTTACCTGGCTTTTCAAAATTTCAAATTTGTTACGATCTTGACCGCCAAGAAACATGAAATAAAATAATGCTTAGCGTGATAACTCGCATACGCAAATCGTGTTTTCAAACTGCATTTCTGGACGCGAATCACTCGTAGTTTCCGCCAACCGCCGCTAGAATTCGTTGCCGGAGCAGCTACGTCGAGTAAAGAATCATTTTAATTAGCAGACAGGAAATTAAAACTATATAATGAATCTGCTCCGATAATATCGAAAAAAAAAAAGACTTTAGAAAAGTCTAAACCCCGGCTTTCGACCTGATTTTAGACAAGGAATTTTATTAAAAATTTACCCATTTTGTTAAGTTTCACTAAACAGTTAATACTATAAAGATTTATTTTGGCTGTATGAACTTTGGTTGGCGCTATTTCGTCACAAATGGCAGCACCGTGGTTACACATTTCCGTTCTATGCGACCTCCATTCCGTTCACGCAAATTTCTCCCGCCAAATTCCGTGTTTCGATAGCTAAGATGTTTACACATCAAACACGTGAATATTATCGTCTCACGGCTATGCACCTAGGCCTTAGACGACGGTGATGACCAATGTGTATGTTACCCCGCTGGGAAAACCCAGGATATGAAGTGCCATTGAATGACTCCGATGCAATCAAGCTATAGGCAAAAAATTGTAATTATAAATATAGGTCTGAAATTTACAAATAGCAGATATCAAGTTGCATGTATCTGACTAAAGAATTAGCTACAATACACAAAATTCAATGCCTATATAGTTGAATACTAAAATAAATTATCCCGAATTAAAAAAAATTGAGTGTAAATTAAAATTAAAAAAAAAAATTGTAGGATAATGGCCAGTTTCACCATCGGAGTTTCATTAGCTGGTCTGATCAAGGTTTGACCATATTTTCTGCTACACCATTGAGTTCTCTGGAAACTTCAGTCCTGGCTGTTCATGTCACCAAGTCCTGATGGACACAGCGCGAGCGGACATGTCCGGAATACCAACGGACTTAACGCAGGCTTATATTTTATTCAGGCGTAAATATTAGAGAATTATTTACAAAAATTTTCACATGATATGTAAAAACATTATAAATACGATCTTTTTTTTTGTAGCATTACAACCACTTGCTTCGTGGGATACATCTTAAGCGTTTCAAATACTTATTAAATAAAAACTTTAACAAGAGATTTTATTTCATAAAATTACTTTCGCTATTAAAAACAGCAGTTTTTTTAAAACAAAACTTATTCATATTTCAGACGGCTTCGTCTTGTAATTTTTTTTTTAATACCGGTAACTGTTTACCAGACGTTGCATCAGAAACAATGCAGCGGCCGCATGAGATACTTCCTCGAGGTAACCGAACGAACCATTTTCTCGCGTGTCGCATTTATTGTAGTGACTTCATATCGTCCCATCCCACCAATAGAAAAAAAAATTGTTAATTTATTTTTCGACCCTGTTGCTACCTGTTGCCGCATATTGAAAATGCAAGAACTTGAGTTCACGTATGTGTTGGCGAAACCTTTGGAGGGAATGAGAACAGGATAATTTTTTTAAAAAAGAGATCTATTAAATCAAGCCTCGTACACTACCTCATAGGTGGCGTTGAAACGTGTGCATTTTATGGAGAATACAGCTCCAGCTAACTTTCTAATGGCTTTTTCTCAGAAATGGTATAAATCTTTGAGAAAAAGTATAAGAACAATTTTAGTAGATAATGACCTGATATACAATTTTAGTCTGAGCTATTGTTTCCGTAAAACTAACCGTTTGGCCAAAAAATAAAAAAATAAAACATTTTTACGACCATTGAACATTGAATAATTTTTTTTTGCACACACGGGATCAATAGGGACTTTTCAGGATTTCATTAGAGTGGTATCCCTTACGCCCTTTTCACCTCGTTGTGGATGAATGCAAGGTACAATGTCTGCCTTGACCGGGCTATCAGTTGATCAATGGGGACTTCTCAGTATTTCATTAAAGTGGTATCCCTTACGCCCTTTTCAGCTCGTTGTGGATTAGTGCAAGGGTCGATGTCCGCCTTGACCGGGCCATCAGTGGACAAGCACGATGGGTGGTCACCTTGGGCAGCAGCTGGATGAAGAGGCGGTGCACCCAGGGCCGCATCTTGTGCGTGACGGGCGACCGGAAGTTGACGTTGAGCACGGCGATGGTGACGACCACGGACAGCGTGACCAGCACCATGGTGAAGAGCAGGTACTTGCCCAGCAGCGGCACGGTGAGGGAGGTGGGCGGGATGATCTCCGCCAGCAGCAGGAAGAACACCGTCAGCGACAGTAGGATGGAGATGCACAGCGACACCTGCAGACCACACCACACAAACACACCTCTCAGCGCCCCACGTCGCGTCGATATATATATTTATATGTTAGTAGAGACCGGAAAAATTCGCGATTTCAGTGACCTATAGGTAGAGACCCGGAAAATTCGCGGGTTCAACGACCTCCAGGATAGACTCCACTATCCTCTACACACTCGGGCAAATGCCAACTGTTCATTGGCTGTTGACTTGTGAGTCGTCTCGACTGGGCGGCCTGTGATTCGACACTTCTACGAGTGAGGGTCTCTAATTGGCCCTCATTACTCCAGATTAACAATGAACCAATAGCAGAAGCAGCACTAAGGTATAATTATTTGAATTTTAGCATAACACGAAATGGACCCGCGAATTTTCCGGGTCTCTACCTATAGGACGGACTCGGTGATCCTCTATGCACTCGGGCGAATTGCATCTGCTCATTGGCTGCTGACTCGTGACACCTGTTAACTGGGATGCTCGTCATTCGCCACTTATTTTGTTTACAATTTTTTCATTGGCCCAAATTCATTCAGACATACTGCGGCCCAATCACCGAAGCAGGAAAATTGCAAACTTTTTCTGGATTCTAGCCTATCGTGAAATGAATGCGCGAATTTTTCAGGTCTCTATATACTTATTAGAGACACGGAAATTTCGCGCATTCATTTAGTCGCAAGTTAGAATGCAAACCTTCACACTGTCGCACTGTGTTCATGATTGGACCGCAGTTATTTGGACACGCCCCTCCATGACCGTGAGCCAACGATGCCCAGCTAGGAGAGAAGTAAGCGAATCGGGTAGTGCCGATTAACGGGGATAAACATGCTCTCACTAAGAAATCAACCAATGGGAAAGCAAACATGAATTGAACACACCCACTACCTTAAATTCTACTCTGAAGCCAGACGAATCTGCCAAATTTCCGGGTCTCTAATATATATATACACATTTAGTATGTGAGTTAAGCTATAGTTCGATATTTCCAGAGACCGGAATAAAATTCGCGGATTCAACTACCTCTAGGACAGCCTCCATTATCCTCAGCATTTTTAAAAGCAAAAACGTGTGTTCATTTGGGTGCTAACTTGTGAGGCGTCTCCACTAGGTAGCTTGTGATTCGATGATTCTTTTGGTCGATAATCTCTCTCGTTGGCCCAGAGAGCTCAAGTTAAAACTTCGAGCCAATAGACAAAACCAGCAGAATTGTACTTTTTTTTTTTTGTATTTCAGCCTATCACGAAATTAATGCGCGAATTTTTACCGGTCTCTAGATATTTCGCATTCAAACGAATGTTACAGTTAGTTATTCCTAGAGACCTGCAAAATTCGCGGATTCATTTGGTGATATGCTACAATTCAAATAATTATACCTTAGCACTGCTTCTGCAATTGGTTCACTGTTAATCTGTAGTAATGAGGGCCAATTAGGGACCCTCACTCATAGACGTGTCGAAACACAGGCTACCCAGGCGAGACGACTTACAAGTCAACAGCCAATGAACAGTTGGCATTTGCCAGAGTGTTTAGAGGATAGTGGAGTCTATCCTGGAGGTAATTGAACCTGCGAATTTTTCCGGTCTCTAATAATGACACGAATTCTATAATAAGGGCACGTCCAACAATCCTGGCAATCCTAGCAGACGGCTAGCTCATGGGCGCGGACGTCATGCACTTATGATTAAACTTATCACTAGAGACTGGAAAAATTTCGCGGGTTGAACGACCTCCAGGATAGACTCCACTATCCTCTACACACTCGGGCAAATGCCAACTGTTCATTGGCTGTTGACTTGTGAGTCATCTCGACTGGGCAGCCTGTGATTCGACACTTCTACGAGTGAGGGTCTCTAATTGGCCCTCATTACTCCAGATTAACAGTGAATCAATGGAATAAGCAGCACTAAATTTTAATTATTTAATTATAGCATTTCACTAAATGAATCCGCGAATTTTTCAGGTTTCTAATTATTACTTCTTGAAGTAGCTTGGTTTCTGGGTTGTAGCCGCGTCCTTGGCGAATAATTCACCGACGTTTTGGTCGAAATTGTAGTCGCCATCATCAGGGAGAAGTTACCTACTATGTAGTAGCAGTAGGTAAACTGCTCCCTGATGATGGCTACTGCAATGTCGACCGAATAGTTGGTGAATTATTCGCCAAGGACGCGGCAGCAACCCAGAAGCCAAGCTATTTCAGACAAAAGTCGTGAAAGCCTGCGCAAATTGTTATTACTTCTTTATTTCAGGTTCGACGCTACGTCCATGACGTTTCAGCATGCATTTTTGAAGTGAAAACTTCTATAGGAAGGTTTGGATAGGGAGTAAATTTTCGTAAGTCGTCATCGACATGGTCACGTGACGTGTTAATGTTTTTATATTACAAGGATAAAACTAAATGTATTCTATTTTTAAAAGATACAAGTTTTTAATTTTTATCTTTATTTTCCAAGGAAATTTTAACGTTATCGTGTGGTACATATTGCGAGTATTGGATATTTTCTAGTTGGTAGTTAAGTTGAGGTTATGTTTTTTCTTTTGTTTATTTATTTACGATGTGAATTCATTCTAATGCCAGGTTATTGATTTATTAGAGATAATGTTGATTATTTTTAGATATAAGTTATTAATGTTTTATTTTTTAATGAAAAAACTTCATTTCTTCTAGTTTTAAAGTTATTCTTGGTACAAAACTTATGGGTTAGCGTCACCGACATGCTAGTGATACAATATCAAAATAATTTTTTTGCGTACATTTCACGTAGAAATTATTTCATATTACACATTTAAAAACAATAAAGACACTATTTTAAGTTTTCACTTCTGCCGACAGTCCCCATGACTGACTTTTGTTTTTTTTTGTACACATTTTCATCCTGCAACAAGGTCTGCTGATACATCGGGAACTTCAACACTGCAATGACTGTAGCTTGAACCAGTGAAGCCAAGCTGTAGTCAGTGACTCTGGCCACGATGCCCACGTATAGATCGAGAATAATCGACATGGCTTGGAATCGAATCTGGATATTGTTGATAATAGGAGAGTGATGTGACCACTCTGCCATTGGAAAAAAAAAAATTCTTTGGAACTAAAGAATTTGTAAGAGACCTTTGTTTAGCATTTCCCACCTGGGATTTGTAATTTAGTTGTAATTTAATTTAAACAACTTAGACCTTTATGGATACTCACGTACACAGTCAAGTCAATTTTGTAATGTTCCTTGTGGATGCGAGTGCAATTTCGTCCTGGTACGTGGAAATGCTACTGAAAGCCTAAGAAATTTAAAGGTATCTTGGATATGATTTGCACATTTCTGAATTGTGAGGTAGAATGGGAAAGGTTAAAGAAGATAATGTTTTTGGTGTCAAATTCTGACCAATGCAGGAAGGGTACAATGAAGTCCCATGTAATTTGCCAATGTGTTTATAAACTAGTTATGATTAGGTGGTGCAATACCCCTTTTTGTGTATTTGGCAAGGCGGATTTTTTCCCCTGCAGTCTATGTAAATAAATATGTAAATGTTAGTTCGTTCAAAATCTTAAATTTCCGAAAGTTCTTCACCGTGATTGCAATGACATTTCGACACAACTTTGCATCCGGAATACGCCCGTGATTTTATATACCAATAATGTCACACCTGTGACAGGTGAAAAGATAGATATAAATATGGGTAGTAAATTTATATTTATAATTGTTTGATTTCTAATGAGTGACATATAGAGATGTAGAGATATGTAGAGGGGAGAGAGCAATAGAGGGAGATATAGATATAGAAAGATGAATAGATATAGATAAAGAGAGTTAAAAAGAGGTATATATATACACGTATATGTAGATATAACGATAATGAATTAGAGAAAGATAGATGATTTGTATGGATGTGCCTAATTCAAACAAATTACAAAAAAAGGGGCGTGGCTGGGTCATGGACACGGCCGTGTGTTGTACGTGAATACGTGTACGTAACAGGCAATATTTTCTATACAAAATATAAATAGCGTTATTTTTTTTTTCAAACACCATATATATTTACCGTAACTATTTTTCACTAATGTTTTATATATGAAATCGATAGATTTTGACGAGAGCTGACGATTGAAACACAAACGAATGTCGTAGCTTCTCCGAGTCAATAGTTATACTAAATGGAAATCTCGAAACGCAAGCAAAATGACCAAAATGGCGGCGCTTCCCCCTCCCTCCACCGCGCGCGATGCGTCACAGTCTTCACTTAGCGTGACGAATTCGTTGACTTTTAGCTATCCAGTGATGTAATGGAGATGATAGATATGTAGTTGCAACACCGAATTGTATTCCCCCCCCCCCCCCCGATTTTGTTATCATTCGTTTATTTGAATAGTCTCCCACTACGGAAGCAATTTTAAAAGACGTGTTCACGTTGAAAAATAGATCGAGGCATTGCAGCGCGTGCCGGGCGTAACCCCGGAGAAGGTTGCTGACCGCGCGGCGAAAGGATACCTTCTCGCCCGAGTTGGAGGGCAGGTAGAAGACAATGACGCGACCTCACCGCGACAGAGGACACGGGATCAACGCGTCACCTTCTCGCCCGAGTTGGAGGGCAGGTAGAAGACAATGACGTGACCCTGACAGAGGCCACGGGATCAATGCGTCACCTTCTCGCCCGAGTCGGAGGGCAGGTAGAAGACAATGACGCGACCTCACCGCGACAGAGGACACGGGATCAACGCGTCACCTTCTCGCCCGAGTCGGAGGGCAGGTAGAAGAAAATGATGCGACTTGACCCACGATAGAGGACACGGGATCAATGCGTCACCTTCTCGCCCGAGTCGGAGGGCAGGTAGAAGACAATGACGCGACCTGACCGCGATGGAGGACACGGGAACAATGCGTCACCTTCTCGCCCGAGTCGGAGGGCAGGTAGAAGACAATGACGCGTCCTCACCGCGTTAGAGGACACGGGATCAATGCGTCACCTTCTCGCCCGAGTCGGAGGGCAGGTAGAAGACGATGACGCGACCCGACCGCGACAGAGGACACGGGATCAATGCGTCACCTTCTCGCCCGAGTCGGAGGGCAGGTAGAAGACAATGACGCGTCCTCACCGCGACAGAGGACACGGGATCAATGCGTCACCTTCTCGCCCGAGTCGGAGGGCAGGTAGAAGACGATGACGCGACCCGACCGCGACGGAGGACACGGGATCAATGCGTCACCTTCTCGCCCGAGTCGGAGGGCAGGTAGAAGACGATGACGCGACCCGACCGCGACAGAGGACACGGGATCAATGCGTCACCTTCTCGCCCGAGTCGGAGGGCAGGTAGAAGACAATGACGCGTCCTCACCGCGACAGAGGACACGGGATCAATGCGTCACCTTCTCGCCCGAGTCGGAGGGCAGGTAGCAGACAATGACGCGACCTGACCGCGATGGAGGACACGGGATCAATGCGTCACCTTCTCGCCCTAGTCGGAGGGCAGGTAGAAGACGATGACGCGACCCGACCGCGACAGAGGACACGGGATCAATGCGTCACCTTCTCGCCCGAGTCGGAGGGCAGGTAGAAGACAATGACGCGACCCGACCGCGACAGAGGACACGGGATCAATGCGTCACCTTCTCGCCCGAGTCGGAGGGCAGGTAGAAGACGATGACGCGACCCGACCGCGACAGAGGACACGGGATCAATGCGTCACCTTCTCGCCCGAGTCGGAGGGCAGGTAGAAGACAATGACGCGACCTGACCGCGATGGAGGACACGGGATCAATGCGTCACCTTCTCGCCCTAGTCGGAGGGCAGGTAGAAGACGATGACGCGACCCGACCGCGACAGAGGACACGGGATCAATGCGTCACCTTCTCGCCCGAGTCGTAGGGCAGGTAGAAGACAATGACGCGTCCTCACCGCGACAGAGGACACGGGATCAATGCGTCACCTTCTCGCCCGAGTCGGAGGGCAGGTAGAAGACAATGACGCGACCTGACCGCGATGGAGGACACGGGATCAATGCGTCACCTTCTCGCCCTAGTCGGAGGGCAGGTAGAAGACGATGACGCGACCTGACCGCGATGGAGGACACGGGATCAATGCGTCACCTTCTCGCCCGAGTCGGAGGGCAGGTAGAAGACGATGACGCGACCCGACCGCGACAGAGGACACGGGATCAATGCGTCACCTTCTCGCCCGAGTCGGAGGGCAGGTAGAAGACGATGACGCGACCCGACCGCGACAGAGGACACGGGATCAATGCGTCACCTTCTCGCCCGAGTCGGAGGGCAGGTAGAAGACAATGACGCGACCCGACCGCGACAGAGGACACGGGATCAATGCGTCACCTTCTCGCCCGAGTCGGAGGGCAGGTAGAAGACGATGACGCGACCCGACCGCGACAGAGGACACGGGATCAATGCGTCACCTTCTCGCCCGAGTCGGAGGGCAGGTAGAAGACAATGACGCGACCTGACCGCGATGGAGGACACGGGATCAATGCGTCACCTTCTCGCCCTAGTCGGAGGGCAGGTAGAAGACGATGACGCGACCCGACCGCGACAGAGGACACGGGATCAATGCGTCACCTTCTCGCCCGAGTCGTAGGGCAGGTAGAAGACAATGACGCGTCCTCACCGCGACAGAGGACACGGGATCAATGCGTCACCTTCTCGCCCGAGTCGGAGGGCAGGTAGAAGACAATGACGCGACCTGACCGCGATGGAGGACACGGGATCAATGCGTCACCTTCTCGCCCTAGTCGGAGGGCAGGTAGAAGACGATGACGCGACCCGACCGCGACAGAGGACACGGGATCAATGCGTCACCTTCTCGCCCGAGTCGGAGGGCAGGTAGAAGACAATGACGCGACCTGACCGCGATGGAGGACACGGGATCAATGCGTCACCTTCTCGCCCTAGTCGGAGGGCAGGTAGAAGACGATGACGCGACCCGACCGCGACAGAGGACACGGGATCAATGCGTCACCTTCTCGCCCGAGTCGGAGGGCAGGTAGAAGACAATGACGCGACCTGACCGCGACAGAGGACACGGGATCAATGCGTCACCTTCTCGCCCTAGTCGGAGGGCAGGTAGAAGACGATGACGCGACCCGACCGCGACAGAGGACACGGGATCAATGCGTCACCTTCTCGCCCGAGTCGGAGGGCAGGTAGAAGACGAGCACGGACAGGAACGAGATGCCGACGCACGGGATGATGAGGTTGACGGTGTAGAAGAGAGTCTTGCGGCGCAGCGTGATGTTGAAGATGATGTCCGGGTAGGGCTCCTCGCAGCAGCTGTAGAACTTCTCGTTGCGGATGGCGGGCACGCGCATGATGTCCCACTCCACGGACAGGTAGTAGTCCTGCAGGTCGATGCCCATGTCGATGGTGTCCGAGTCGGGGCCCTGGGATATGTGCCTGAGGTCCACCTGCCGGCAGACGGACGGGAAGCCTATGACGTACATGCTATATTGCGCAGACCCGAATACTCACGTTGGCAAGCCTAATTTCACAGACGAGAGAGCCAAACGCCCGATCGTGCATATTCGGCTTTTTTTATTGTAAATAAATATACAACTCATGATAACTAATGGTCATTTAGGTTAGGTTATCTTTGAAAGATTTGTGCAATGGGAGTGCATGACTTGATGTAGGCTTTTGGACATACGCCATTTCTATGCTCATGTATGTCTGTAGAAGTCGCACCTGTGTTTTCGTACCATGCGCGTCTCTGCCTGAGGACGGGAGCAGATAGCAGTTACCGAAACGTCGCTTGTTTCTGTTTTAGAAAACTGTTGTGTTTGTTTCGTCTTTTTCGTTTTGTCGTGTTTTTGTCTCGTTTTGACTGTTGTGCTGAATTTTTTTGGGTTCAATATTTTTGTGCTGTCATCATTTGTGGGTTTTTTTTCGTTCTCTTCTGTTTTTGGAAAACTATTTTGTTTGTTTCGTCTTTTCGTTTTGCTGTGTTTTTGTCTCGTTTCAACTGTTGTGCTGAATTTTTTGGGTTCGGTATTTTTATGCTGTCATCATTTGTGAGGGTTTTTTCGTTTTTGTTAGTCCATTTTTCTTTGTTTTTCTTTTGTTTTGTTTGTTGACCATATTCCTGTTGTGGAGTATTGTGTGGTATTTATATCCTGACAACAGCAATTTTTTGCTTAATTTGTGTTTTGTCATTTGTGTTTTTTGTAGTTTTCTTCTACAGACATACATGAGCATAGCAATAGCGTATGTCCAAAAGCCTACATCAAGTTAGGTTAGGTTGGCTACATTATAAATACTTAAAAACATTGTGGACGCTTGATTTGTTTAGGATAGCTACATAAAATAAACTGTGAAATCATGTGAACGGTTTCCTAGCCCTGGATAGCTACATATTAAAAACTTATTTGCTAAGCAACCATAAAATGATTTTACAGTATTTTTAATGTAGCTATACTTATCTAGTGTAACCAACCTTCCACACCTTCCACAATGATTTAAAGTATTTATCATGTAGCTAACCTATCCTAATCGACCGCAAAATTTAATGCCACACCGGTTTATACAAGGAGATAGAACGAAAAAAAAGCGAGCATGAACTTCGGGGAACTTCGGGTGTGGCTCTCTCGTCTGTGAAATGAAGGCTTGCCAACGCGAGTATTCGGGTCTCTGCAATATAGAATGTACATCATAGGCTTCCCCAGACGGACAACTCTTCAGCTCCGCGCCGCCGTCTTTTGTCAACAACAACAGTTTCCACGGGCCATTGTCTTAAGTAGCTTGGCGTCTGAGTTGTAGCCGCGTCCTTGGCAAATAATTCAACCGACGTTTTTCTGGTCGAAATCGCAGTCGCCATCATCAGGGAGCAGTTACCTAATCATCTCCCTGATGACGGCGACTGCAATGTCGACCAAAACTTCGGTGAAATTACTCGCCAAAGGACGCGGCTACAACCCAGAAGCCAAGCTACTTAACACCGTTTTAAATACTTTTATTTCAGGTAAAAAAATACTTGATTAGGGTTGTGTAGTTTATGACCTATGCTTAGCTGCTCATGCTTAAAAAACACGTTATCATTCATTACCTTCGTCATAAAAATTTCTGTCTAAATCACTTTTTATGACATGAAACATCAATATAATATATAATAATATATAATATATTATAATGTTTTAAAAAAATGTTATTTATATATTTAGGTGCATGAATAGAAAGTAAAAATTGATGAAGAAGTTGTTTGTGTAATTTGAAGAGTTTAAGAATTTTATTTAAAGAAAAATCTCAAATGTACAAAATAATTCACAATTAAAATTTTTTAAAATTTCAAATATTTGAGCCGATGTTGGTCAATTTTTAAACTAACTTCGGACATTGAAAACGCGAATGTCTATACAGAACTCTACGATCTTTTTAAGACACTATAAATTTGTCAGGTAAATAAAATATTTATTTTATAACAAAACCTTCTAAGAATGATATATTTTTTAAAATGGGTATGCGTAGGCCTTTTAATTCTTAGTATGGATTAAGTATCTGATTTTTACACATAGGTTTTTGAATGTTAGAGTTGGTATATATTTTACCTTTAATGGAATCATAATTATGTACCTAATTTTAATTTCAAGAGGTAGAGAATTCAAATAATAGTTAAACACGCACCTATTTCATTTTAACTATGGTTATTTGTCGAACCTGTAATTTTTTATAGTATTTCAGATTAAATTATTATTTTTTGTATATTGATCAAGGATCGAACCCAGGCCATCAAATCAATCATTATTCTGAGTGATTTTTTAAAAAAATTATTTTGGAATTTTCCCCGAAACTCTAGCTTATGCCCGGTATGGAACCGGCATGGTATGAGGAAGTTGGAAAAGAAAATAATTGGTCTATAACAATGTTCCAATAACTTGACTTTTCTCTGTAAATGTCGCAGTAAGGGAGTCATTCCTAGGGGACTCACAGTCAAATACCCGGCCAACAGCAAACAGGCTCAACAAATAACCCGGAAAGCCAGCCAAAAGCTACCGAGTGAAAGAATTGCAACATATCACTGTCAAAAAAATCACATTTGAACAATGAAATTTCGGCACCACAGCTTGGAATTCAGTCCATCCTTAATACTAAATATTTCAAAAAAATGCTTAGCAACTGCGTATGTCCAAAAGCTTACATCATGCCTTGGCAATATATCCATAAAAGAACACTTGACTATCGTCGGCTTACTTCTAAAACCTCGTAACTTCATTTCTGTCAATTTTACAGGAGAACTTATGAGATTTTGGAGCACGGTTTCGACTGGCAAAGATACGAGGTTTTATAATTTGTGAATATAAAAGAGACTAAGTAGAGTTGACTTACGAGGTTTTATCAGCATATGCTTTATGAAAAAATGAAAAAAAAAATATATACCAAACACATTCGGAATATAAAACTGGGAAAATCTGAAGTAATCCGACGCTATGTACCACTTTGCACATTGTTGTGTACGAATGTGTTCCCTCGACGCAGGTCGGAGCAACCACGTGACTGCGGTGGAGAGCGCTGACTCACCATGTATCCGTCGTAGGTCCACGAGCCGAACTTCATGAAGCACGTCTGCTCGTCGAACGGGAAGTACTCGACGTCGATCTCGCAGAAGGACTTGTAGATGGCGGGCGGCTTCCAGGTCACCTTGCCCGTGTGGTGCAGGATGGCCTTGGTCATGATGGTCACCTCGTAGTTGCCGTCGGCGCTGCCGGGAAACAAGGTCGTGAGAGTCCTCGAGCAGTCTCGACGGACAGCATCCCACTACCACCACGACGATCTCTGGTCGCGAATCATCTGCTCATCCCCGCAAGGTCAAGAGAGTCATCCATAGAGACCGGAAAAATTTCGTGATAGGCTGAAATCCAAACACGTGTACAATTCTGCTGGTTTTGCTATTGGCTCGAAGTTTAACTTGAGCTCTCTGGGCCCATCAGAGATTATAGACCAAAGTATCATCGAATCACAAGCTACCTAGTGGAGACACCTCTCACAAGTTTGCACCCAATGAACACATGTGTTTGCTTGAAAAATGCAGAGGATGTAATTGAATCCGCGAATTTTTCCGGTCTCTAGTCATCCATAATCACACGGGTACTAAATTAACTTTCTCAGAACATGAAATTTCACGAATAATCTTGGAGTGTTAACAAAACACTTGAAAATAAACATCGCGGCCATTTTCTGGAGTTGCTTGGATCGTAACCGCGTCGATGGCGGAAGATATCACCGACGTTTCGGTCGACCTCGCAGTCGCCGTCGTCAGTCGCGAACATCAGCAGGTAACTGCTCCCTGATGATGGTGACTGCAACGTCGACCGAAATGTCGGTGATGTCTTTGACTTCGACGCGGCTGCAACCCAGAAGACAAGCAACTCCAAAAACCCCAAAAAAACTTGGTAAGTAGGATAAGAGGAACCCAAAAATGCAATATTGGTTTGAACAGTATTCGTTCCATAACAATTTTGTTTTGTGCAATATCGAAAATATCGTCAGGGCAGACATCACACATTAAGAGATTGTCGAGAACCAATTCGGAGTGTCTATTAACAATGATGTTTTAATTGAAGTTATTAAAAAAAAATGAATTTTCTAATAGACTACAATGACTTCAGATATGGGAATCTATTATTAACAGCAGGTCACAATTAGCCTCAGGAATTTCATTAAATAATGAACTTTACTTCAAAAAAGCCAAATTTTGATAATTCAGCGATATAATAGTTACAGCCAATATATAATAGTTATAACCAAGATGGCATCCATCGGTTCGTACCTCCCTACTCAAACACACTATCTTTCTTTTCACATGTCAGTTTACCTTGTTCACGACAGATCACATAACTGAATAGTGCGAGATCGCTGTCGTTTATACGAAAAATTAGTTACTTTAAGAACGAATTTGTTTGTTTCAAGAAAATTTACATTGGAAAAAGTCAGCATATTTACTGTAAATATAAGAGGGCACTAATGTTGTTAGTTCACGGTTGAATGAACGATTTCTTCAGGCCCTGCCTATTTTAGGAAGCCAAATCCACTAGTCGTCATCAATTCAGACGACAGGGAGGACGTAATAAACTAAACTGACAAGGCAAGCGGTAGAAATATATATTTATTTACTCGTCTTATCTTGACACGTGGCGAAGTTAAGTCTTACACTTAAGTACGGATTAAAATAAATAAAAAATATTTATTTTTTTAAATAAAAGTGAACATTAAATAGAAAAACAAAAGAAATACCACTCTCAAAAACGACTAAACTAAGCAAATAGTTAACACTTAAACTACGGAAAAAAAACATATAGTTAGGTAATAATTTTGTTTTCAATTTTTGCTCTTAATTGTTGGTCTGATATCATGCAGAGAAAAAATTGAATAAAATATAAATAAAAATTAAAAAAGAAGAATAAAAACATCCAAAAATTACATAACAAAAACGAATACTGTAAACTACATAGTATTCTTTAAAAACTAAAAACTATTAATTATTTAATAAGCATAATTCGCTAATTTACTTATAACATAATAAGTATAGACAACCATACACACACACTCTCGTACCAGAAGGTGCTTAAAAGTGAATAAAATACAAGGCTCACATTTACTACTCAATTCAAACTACAATATATATTTTTTAAATATTTCAAAACAGACCTTGTGCAAACTGACTGTGAAATGTGTTGCCTTACCGACATCTGTCTGCAGTGTTTACTGGGTTACTGGCATCTCGGCATTTACCTGCAGTGTTTCGGTATCAGGATGTCGGAATAAGTGATCGACCCGGGAGCGAAAATAACTGTAATCATCACGTTATCACGCCCTTAGCGCTTTACAAACATTACTCTATTCTAGAAACTAATAGACTCTACTTACATATTGTAGAGCAGACTTCGGGCAGTCAGATGTGCTCGGAGGGCACATCTACGCCACCGTAGTCGTCTGGGTTCCTCTCCTGCCGCATGCTCTACAGTGACTGGTCTACAGAGAGGGAGTGTGCTCTACTCACTTGTTGTAGAGCACGATGTCGGGCAGCCATATGTGCTCTGAGGGCACGTGCAGGGTGTCTACTCCGCCGTAGTCGTCCGGGTTCCACTTCAGTTTGTAGTCATTCCACTCCTGCGACCCACACATTGTTTCTCAGTACATGCTCATACCCCAGCACTCACATAATGCATGTATGGACAGCCACACATGGCACCTCTTACAACTTCATCGGTCAGAGTAGACTTAAAGCACAAATACAACTGCTTAACACTGTAGATTGGACTACAGTGCTCTAGACGACCCTGAACCGTTCATAGACAAAGAGACATAGTCACCCTTTCACACGTGATCTGCCAAAGGTTGTGACATAGTTATCGACCAATGATAACTCTATAAAAATGCTTGATAACCTATAGGCAGTTGAGTATAGCGTGGAAGTTGAATAAACGAGGCTCTAATTATAACTAGAGACCTGAAAAATTTGAGGATTCAATTCGTGAAATGCTACAATTCAAATAATTATACCTTAGTGCTGCGTCTGCCATTGGTTCACTGTTAACCTGGAGTAATGAGGGCCAATTAGAGACCCTCACTCGTAGAAGTGTCGAATCACAGGCTGCCCAGTCGAGACGACTCACAAGTCAACAGCCAATGAACAGTTGGCATTTGCCCGAGTGTACAGGGGAATGTGCAGTCTATCCTGAAGGCCATCGAAACCGCGAATTTTTCCGGTCTCTAGTAATAGGGGTTGCACAATGCTCCGTCGCTCATCTATCAATTGAGACCGGAAAAATTCGCGGATTCAATTACCTCTAGGATAGCCTCCATAATCCTCTGCATTTTTCAAGCAAACACGTGTGTTCATTGGGTTATAACTTGTGAGGCGTCTCCACTAGGTAGCTCGTGATTCGATGATTCTTTGGTCGATAATAATCTCATTGGCCCAGAGAGCTCAAGTTAAACCTCGAGCCAATAGCAAAACCAGCAGAGTTGTTCACGTGTTTGGATTTCAGCCTATCACGAAATTAATCCGCGAATTTTTCCGGTCTCTATCTATCAAACATCTGCTTTGCTGTGCTTTCTATGCTTATTCTCCTCAGTGAACTTTGGTAGCATCGACATTGAAAAATTCAAATACGTAAAGGCTTAGGACGCCACATTCATAGATTTTCATACACTGTCAAACTGTAAGTTGTGATATCCGCACAGTTTGTGGTTTATTAAAATAAAATAAAAACTGTTGAACCCAAATGATTTCACTGGGAAAATTATTTGTTGCAGGCAATCACTAACATTATTTTCAGGCATTCCATAAAATTTGGCGATATTCCTTAGCAAAGTTAAATAATCAATAATAAAAATATCTTTTTGTGTCTGAACTCAAGATGGTATCTATCTGTTTGTGCTGCGCATCATCAACTATAAGTTTTCGGTAAGAATGAGAATCGCACGTTCTTTTTCAAGATACCATAGTCGGTGCACACCAGTGAGCACTGGGCAATGTTTAGTAACAATCTAAAAAGAATAGCTCGTAGTCAGACGTTCGTAGGTTGGGCGTCCTGAATATGCTTATTTATTTAACATGAATCAGGCGGGTGACGTGTGTTTTTACCTTCAAATAATTAATATTTACCTGTTTGGCACCCTTTTCATTTTGTAGAGTTTTTAAATGAATTAACTGCAATGGAAGGTAAAAATAAATTGCCACAACCTTTAGGTTTGTAATTTTTGAGGGTTTGAACAGTTAGATAAAAAAAATTAATTCATCTAGAATAAATACCCACTATAAAATCTAGTACCTTATTGCAGTAAATTTAAACATGAAAAGATTAAGCTCTAAAATCAAATTAGGTCTCCTTATTTATACGTTCTAGAAAAGGAAAAATTTCGTCATTTTACATCTAATAATTTAAATGATATCGACACATATATTTTCATTTTGCAGAAGCACATTACTTAAAAAATCAGCAAGTAAAGCATTGGTTAGGTCAACAGTAAATACTAAGATAAAATGTAACGTATTTAAATGAGAATCAGCATGGCAGCAGAAGTAGCCACCGAGGATTGGTCCCGGATTGTCATAGAGGACTTAACAAGCTGACTGCGCGGGGAAATGAGCATTATTAAGGCCCTGTCGCACTGGCAAATATTTGTTTCAAATATGTTTGTAAATATAGTTGGAGGAGTAGTATTGAAGGGGATACAGCTCACAATTTCCTCCATCAAATATATTTGGACAAATAACCTCAAATATATTTTAAATCACGTCACACTATAGAAGTTTATTTTTAGCCTGTGCTTTCTCAAAATTTTTATTTTAATCTCAATTTTAAAATTCAATAATGCATCACAGTGCTTAAAGGAATTTTAAAACTTTTATATTTGTGTATTTTTAAATTTTTTGTACTACATGTCTAATTTTAATCCACAATAATATTATTTACATAATACAAAAATACAGTTATTTTTTTAAGTTATAGAAATCAAATTTCATTTTTATACATAAAATGATTTCACTTACCTACTATATATATAAACATTATTTTAGTTATTTAACTTTTATAGCCTCTTTAATAACCCACGAGTCCTTCGCCATTTTAAAGAATCGTTGGGACGAAAATGGATGTCACTTCCGTTTTCGCTAAGCACAGTTTTGATTGGCCGATTGCATTCAACGTGCAGCATATTTTATAACCCGTCCTAAGTGCCAGATTTTTTGGTGGGAACTCAAGTATGTAATCCAACTTGTAAACCAAACATGGTGGCGCTAGTGACGTTTTCGGTGACGTCATAAGTAGAGACGGGAAAAATTCGCGACTTCAACGACCTCCATGATAGATTCCACTATCCTCTACACACTCGGGCAAATGCAAACTGTTCATTGGCTGCTGACTTGTGAGTCGTCTCGACTGGGCGGCCTGTGATTCGACACTTCTACGAGTGAGGGTCTCTAATTGGCACTCATTACTCCAGATTAACAATGAACCGATGGCAGAAGCAGCACTAAGGTATAATTATTTGAATTGTAGCATTTCACGAATTGAATCCGCGAATTTTTCAGGTCTCTAGTCATAAGTAGAGACACGGAAATTTCGCCCATTCATTTAGTCACACTGTGCTCATGATTGGCCCGCAGTTATTTGGACACGCCCCTCTGAGACCGTGAGCCAACGACGCCAAGCTAGGAGAGAAGTAGGCGAATCGGGTAGTGCCGATTAACAAGGATAAACATGCCCTCGCTAAGGAATCAACCAATGGGAAAGCGAACATGGGTTGAGCACACCTATTACCTTACATTCTACTCTGAAGCCAGACGAATCTGCGAAATTTCCGAGTCTGTAGTCATAAGCCTCGGAAGGCGTTGGAAGCGAACATTTGTCAGTGTGACAGGGTCTTCACCATCTTGAACAAAGACAACTGCTTCAGTGTGTAACTCAGGGTTTCCGTCCCGAAGTTACAATTCCAACCACGTGTCGGCAACATCTCTCGGCGAATGTCTGAGTGAGAGGTATCTCTGCTGGCAGCTCTACAGATGATACTTTACGTTTCTTTCATTTCCCACTTACGGAAGTTGCAAACGTCAACATGGCTCGCACTACCTCACGAAATTAATGCTCACCTGTTCCACCCACACGTTCGTTGTCATAATCTGATTTTTCAAGTTCTGGAAAAAAAACCAAAACAACGATTAGTAGAGAAACATTTTCTCCAACGATCAAATAACATGAATATTCTAATGGAGACATAAATAGAGACACAAGGATTCAATGAATCATTAAATTTGAAGCATATATGCATTTGATATGCTTTAATGATATGACCACATTTATGTTGAAATGCCATGTATAGAAACCGGAAAAATTCGCGGGTTCAACGACCTCCAGGATAGACTCCACTATCCTCTACACTCTCGGGCAGCTGTTGACTTGTGAGTCATCTCGACTGGGCAGCTTGTGATTTGACACTTCTACGAGTGAGGATCTCTAATTGGCCCTCATTAATTACTCCAGATTAACAGTGAGCCAATGGCAGAAGTAGCACTAAGGTATAATTATTTGAATTGTAGCATTTCACGAATTGAATCCGCGCATTTTTCAGGTCTCTAGCCATGTATGACCCAGAGCCAGAAGTAAAAATCTGTAACGAGTCAAAATGATGAAAGACTTTGATTAAGTATGATTGTGGACATACACCTGTCTACGGTCATAGCAGTAACAGCTCTGCGGATCAGATACTACCCAAAAAAACAACAGAGAACTTATAGTTATCAGAAGTATTTTTTAACAAACACGTGAAAAATACTAGTCATTGCCCTTCAATGAAGGTTCTTCATAAACTAAGCGTGGCCAGGAATAGTCATTTCAAGGTCCATCGTGTCAGTATGAACTGAATAGAGGATTTATCATATTTTTGGTTTGTTAACCCAGCCCTCTTAGCCGTTGGGCCCTAACGGCCTGGGGCCCCCACGGGCGTGGATTTGGATACTCCGTATACACGTAACAGGAGAGGTGTTAGAGATCAGGCTATGTCCAGAGGCTGATGCTACCCATCCCAGCTTGGACACCACCTTCAACCCCTGCCTCACTCAGCTGACCAGACAATTGGCTGCGTCCTAAGCTCTGAGACGTCATCAGCACTGCTGGCGCCCTCCCCGATCTCCCACATCACACTGGGACCCCTCAAAACACCCGGTGAACCCGTGGTCCGGTGGAGGCCTAGTACCGGAGCTGTGTCGTCGCTCACCACGTCGATTCCGCATCGGGCTGACATAGAACTGACAGAAAATTACCAAATAAATTAAACCGTTTATAGTGTAAATCATAATATTTAAATCATTACAATCTAAATGTCCAACATAATACTCCTTATTGTAAGAACGAATAATTTTGTGTTACCAAAATGGGCACCAATAAATACAAATAGAAACAGCAGCCCAAATAATACAAGTAGAGTACACATGGGGCTCCGGGGACAGGCTTCGGCTTGAGGAGCCGGGGCTGAGGTCCGCCATCTTGGATTGTGACGTCACGGTGGCCATCTTTGATGACCGAGACCTTCGACCTTGACCCCCGCAGCAATCTTGGATCCACCATCTTTAAATCGAGCACTCCACTCACTAATGCTGCACATTTTGTTACGGCCGCCAGATTGGATGTATATGTCGTTATATTTGCACTTTTCGTTACAGACGCCATCTTGGATTCAGGTACGTTGCAATTTTCGTTACAGCCGCCATATTGAATTCTAATAACGTGTCCGCCATCTTGGATTTGATTTCACAGCCATTTTTTTTCGAGTTTAACGACACGGTCGCCATCTTGTTTTCATCTGCTGGAGCCCGACATCTTCGAAACCGACGTATTTGTTTCTGCTGTTTACTCCTAGAGAGCGTCAGCGTCGCTCTGTCTCATCACATAAGGACGATGATCCATTACTTAACAGAGCTAATATGATCCTTATCGCCATATTAATTTAAAAAAATACATTGGAAGCGCTGTGATTCGAACCACACCTGCAGCCAGTAGGGAAACACTCCTTTCAGGCGAGAGTATTAAAGGCGAAGAGCTTGCAATAACCTCAGCAGGCAACTCTACCCTGATGATGGCGACCTACAATGTTGACCGAAACGTCGGTGTTATATTTGCCTTGGACGCGGCAACAACTTTATATAAAATTAAAAACAAATGCGCATTCGCATGTTAACAAAAAATTAATGTTTGAACTCAACTGGTAGAGACCGGAAAAATTCGTGATATCAATGACCTGTATGATATACTACATGATCCTCTATGCACGCGGGAAAAATTACATTTGCTCATTGGCTACTGACTCGTGACAGCTGTTATCTGGGATGCTCGTGATTCGATACTTCTTTTGTTAAAGGTTTCTCATTGGTCCAGAGTAATTCAGATTAACTGTGGTCCAATCACTGATGCAGTAAAAAGGTACACGTTTTTGGATTCTAGCCTATCACGAAATGAATCAGCGAATTTTTCAGGTCTCTATAGACTAGGGTTAAACTTAATATTGTAATTTTTTAATTGGAAACTGATAATAGTGAGTGTGAAATCATTAGCGCCCTTGCACGAGCACACGTGTCGTGTGCGCGCGAGAGGCGGCGACTTGCGCCGCTGTTGCGCGCGGGCTTGTAGCCGCGGGATCGATGAAGGCAGCCAGCGCGCTGTGAATGGGACCCGGGCCACGTCCCGCTTGGAGGTCCCTGGAGCGCTGACCGCCGCTCGCTCCCGGGGCCTCGCCCCGCCTCGCCGGGGCCCCTCGCACGGCCGGCACTGGGAGACACGCCACAGTATACAGGCTGAGTCGGAACTACACTCGCCTGCAGTCCCGCGCCACATGGACCTCCTCCTCCACTATACAGGCTGAGTCCGAACTCCACCGACAGACTTGTTCATTCCAGAAGGGCCTGGCACTTCTCCCCCCCCCCCCCGAACCCACCCCGTATCCACGCCCATGCTATTGTGTACAAGTTGTCTTTATTCACGTATACATAAGTTGTCAGCTGACAGTTATGAATTACATTTTCACAGAACCACTCAAATTTTTTATTATCTCTTCTCACGTAATCCATACGTTTTCAAATAAAAAAAATATTATTCTAAATACAATTTTTTTTTGTAAAAACAAATTTCAGAAGACTTTTTTTTCGTTATTCCATAACTTCCTACGTATTTTATTTTTATCAGCAACCGTACAGAACAGACGGAACATAATCTCTTGTTAAGAAGAAGCCTGACACGTCACAGCCAGTCCAGTCCAGCCCAGAAAGATGGACAAGTGGACGCGTGTGGCCGAGTGGCTCAAAACTGTGTGTGTGGACAGGCGCGAGGTATAAGGCGAACCATTGGCTCTAGTGAGGAGTGCGAATTGTGGACGTGATTGGAAGATTATTTATTTATTTTATTTTGTATTTTTGTTCCTTTGATCCCACATGGAGTCAAGGCTCCGGGATATAGAACATGTCACGTTATACATGTTGTTCCCTTTACATACAAATATGTATGTGCAGTAGGGACCGGAAAAATTCGCGGGTTAATTTACCTCTAGTACAGACTCCATAGTACTCAACAAATTCGGGGAAATGACACCTGTTCATTGGCTGCTGATTCGTGAGACGTCTTAACCAATTTGTCCATGATTCGGCACTTTCTTGGTTTAGGTTTTTCCATTGGCCCGAAGTTCCCCAGATGAAATGTGGGCCAATCGCAGAAGCTCTACGAAGTATACTTTTTTGGATGTCAGTCTATCGCAAAATGAACTCGCGAATTTTTCAGGTCTCTAATGTGCAGACATTAATATTTACATGATGCAAGTTAAAAAAAAAACATGTTACACAATTTAACTGTACCGTGATACTCGATAGTTTATGCAAAACATGAAGCAGCTGTTATCACAAGTCCATTCAACAAATTAACAGTTCAATTTCTCTATTATCAATCAAATTAAAGTAGATCTGATGGCAGAAGGGGCAAGAAATTGTAATTGTATTTGCGATGTAAATTTAAGGGGAAGAGTTGAATCGGTCACAAGTTCCTGTAATTAAAGAATATGAATCTGTTTAGGATATAAGGAAGTACCAAATTCCTGCAGAAAGATGAAAAGATCCTACATAAAGATAAACATAAGATCATGCATAGGTTTCTTGGTGGTTCTTCCTACACATGGTAATCGAACCACCGGAGAAAGTATGAATATGTTGTTTAATATGGATTATATGAGGACCGGCTTTAAAACGGATTTGATTAACTGAAATTTACATAAGCAAATATATGTTGCTGAAATGTATATATACATATACATGATCGCATTTAATCATACATAATCATATAATCTATATAAATAATTATAAAAAATATATAAAGGAATTTTGCCCTTAAACCAATATAAAATAATCAAAGAGAATGTAGTGGCTAATAATGTTATGCAGAATTCCATTTTTAAAATAAATTTCCTTCTTTTATACCCCTCGGGGTTTATATCTAGAGGATAAAAGTTTCAAAAATTGCCTATTAAGAATAGGATTAGTGTGTGTGCACGTGACAGATAGCGTGGTGATTTAATTAGTAATGTAAATGTAAGTAGCAAATGGAAACTGTATAAAATAACTCAGCTGTCCTCTCGAAAACAGTTCTCCCCATTCGTAACAATAAGTACTATTATTCAGGGCTTTTGGAGAAAATTGTGTGAGCGAACGTAATCAAAGACTTTAGACAGATTGTGATAAATTTTTAAAGCCCATATAAAAGGTACCTAATTGTGAGATTTCATAACTGATCAAGTTAAATTTTTGGTGATGCTGGTGTGTTTTAAGATATTTGGAAAAAAAACTGTGATACTTGGACATCAATAAAGTTCACACCTTAATATTTTGAGAGTTTTTTTAAGGATTCGAGATACCATATTTATTATGATAAACTTATGATAAATTATGATAAACGGCACATAAACTTCTTAAACAATTAGAAAGAGTGTTGATTAATATATATATATATATATATATATACATATATACACACACTACACAATTAAATAGTAACCTGTTTCACTTTAACCTTTAGTATGTGGAAATTTGCGCTGCTTGATATTATAGTATTTTAATAAAAAAATTTATATAGAATTAAAAATGATATTAAGAAGTATATGATATATTTTTTTAATGTGCCAGTGTGACGTAGAGAAAATATTAATTCTGCATTGGCATTATTTGTATTGGATGATGAGATCGATATTTATAAATAATTAGGTCATTTACACGTGAGATCTTAAAACATTTGCTTATACGTAGTCAAGAGTTTATATACATGTGCTATTGTAATGATATTCTAATATATTGCTAACCTAATGCTAATTGGATAATTGAATTGACTACCAAATACAAGTGTACTTGCGTTGTGGCATAAAATTTTTCTTTGGCAGGCCTACTCTCAAAATAATTGTTATAATATAATGTGAATTATAATATAATACAGTAAGTGGCTGTGATGATATTGTGTTGGAATACATGCTGGCTTAGTCAAAGATGTTTTCCAGTAATACAGCTTCTGCAATTATGTAAAGATCCGCTTTACTATATTAAATTATTTTGTGTTAAGTAATAAATTGAAGTGTACAGAGTCCATGGATTTTCTTCATTTTCTAATTAGTTTAAATAACCTTGTGCTATGATTCGCCTTTGGTTTACCGAAGTTTATTTTTGAGTGGAATAAAATGTTGCCTTAATTCTAACTTATCTTGCAACCTAGTCTTTTTCCTTAAGCAACTACTTAGGTCTAGACAACCCTCCTCTTTTGCTTGGCTAGAAGCGAGGTAGTTACAATAATTTATAATTTTACGGTTTGTCAATTTTCTAAGGCCATTACAATTGAATACATTCTCAACTTAAAAAAAATATATTTTAAACGCCAATTATTATTTCACAGGAGACACTAATTGTAGCAATCGGTCAATATTAATAACAAGGCATTCCACATGGTCAAACAGGGTCATATTTAATATTAAATTATATAAACAATATTAATGACGAAAATGTTTGAAACTAAAATGGCGTCTTTCATTTAAGATTCCTTAGGATTAAGAACTGAATATTATCGATTGATGATGAAATACAACAAGGAAATTTATTTACTAATTGCTCAGTACAAATTCACCTTTACATGTAACATTTTAAAAAGCACATTAAAAAACGTTATATTACTTTATAAAGCTGTGTCTAAAACTTTTGTGCTATTTGGGTATATTTGGTTCGGCGAAAAAGCACACTGAAACAAGGACAGAGCTAATAAGAGATATTGCGCATTGGAAAAAAAGAGAGAAAATTCCATTTAAAATGCACACTGCTAACTCAGTGTGACTCATGCTATATTGGTGGTCAGAATCGCATTAGAGCATTAATCGCTTAAATTAATCGTATCACGGACTCAAAACATGAAAACGTAATGGTTACTTCTGTAATACGTTTGCAAATTAAACCTTGATATCTATTTATTCGGCTCTGGTCATTCGAGACATCAGTTAGTACTCTGGTTTTATGTAATAGGAAAGTTATCTTTCAACAATATCAGCAGGAGACATTCTGGTGCACTATATATATATATATATATATATATATATATATATATATATATATATATATAGCTATATATATAGCTATATATATAGCTATATATATATATAGTACGAAAAAATATATAGTTTAAGACAAAAAAGGGAGGGCCGTGATATATACTTCGATTACCGAGAAAAAAATAGTATTCTCGATTTTAAATCGATTTACTGCAGCATTTGCTGCGCCGTATCCGGGGTTGGAATTAAATTATTAGAAAACGCTTTACTGTCGACTTTCAGAGTATTTTTTTTATGACGCAACCTATCTTCACGAAGAAATGCCTTCTGGTAGACAACCTAAACACTAACTGCCATCCTTAACCTAATAACAACCATTACAGAAACACTACATTTCCTGCAGCCGCGGGAAATCGAGGAAACGTCTTCTGAAAAATTTGGTTCGAAACAGGCAGTTGCGATATTGTGGCAGCCGCCAGCAGTGTTACAATGATAAGTGGCTGAAGTATGATAAGGAGGGAACCTATCGTAAAAAAATTCTCGAGGGAAATTTCCATGCCTCCAGGTTCGTAAAAAAAAAAAGGCGATGAAAGACTCTGAGAAAAGAAAGAGAGAGAAAAAAAATATTTCCCTCCTCCATATCTGCAGTTTTTCCGCGCCATTTGCCTCGAGTCACACACTTGTGTGTGTGTCTCCCGCGCCTGGGCGATTCCTTCTACCATTCCCCCGCGTTCCCTGTCTACGTTTAGTTCCATTCCGTTCCCCCGTCCGCGTCACGCGTCCACGGGCCGGAACAGCCGTCCGACCGGGAGTGAGCGGAACCGCTCGCGCGGAACAGAACGAACCACTTTTTTTCTCTCTCCCCACTCGGCTGTTTGTGAATTTTCTGTTGTTTTTTTTTGCCACTTCAAGGCCCCCACAGCTCGGAAATGAGTTTGAAAACGGTTAAAATGCACAATTTTCTTTACGACCCAAAACAGGTCAGGCAAGACCAAACACACCGGAGACTTATTAATCCGGACAGTTCTACACTAACGGGCAGCCTTCTTTTCACAGACGAGAGAGCCAAACGCCCGATCGTGCGTCTTCGGGTGTTTTTTTTGTTGATTGTAAATAAATATGGAGGTGTTGATAAAAAGTATACTAATGGTCAATTAGGTTAGGTTAGCTACATTATAAATAATTTAAAACATTGTGGACGGTTGATTTGGTTAGGATAGCTACATTAAAAATACGGAAAAAAACCATGAACTTCGGGGAACTTCGGGTTTTGGCTCTCTCGTCTGTGAAAAAAAGGCTGCCCTACACTAGCGACACACGTGAGACTGAAAGTAACGTAGCGGCAAAGGTGTGACTGCAGAAATATTTTGTAGGTGAATTTTTTAAATTAGATAGTGTCAGGCATGAAGAAATTAAAATAATTTGAGGTTTATTTATCTCCATAACTATGAATAGAAAGATTTTCTGAGAGAAAATAATATATTTTTTGTGTCATAATGTTGGTAGTTTCTTCATAATGGACATACCATCTGCCATCGATAGGTCTGATCTAACAACGCCAGGTTTCCAACTGTAATGTTGGAGCTGTCGGATGTTAGACTTAAATGTTCGGTGAAAGCCCTGTCACACTGTTAAATCGTCATAGATAGACAATAGACTAATTTTTCAAAAGATTTCTCCAATGAGTTTCGTCCTAGTATGGAACAATAGAAAAGAGGGTGCTTGTAACGATGCTCTGTGTGCAAACTAATGAACCAAATTACAAAACATAGATCAATTATGAACAAAGCCAAAAAATACGGGCGTATACACTTTAAAATTCAATTGGGTCAACAGCCAGTGATCGGTACAAAAAAAATTGGTTGTCTGTAAAGTCGGTTTACGGACGATAGTTTAACGTGACGTCATAACAAAACATTGATAAATAGATTGCATTCTTTTATGAATAAAATTGAATCATTTTTATTGAATTATCACTATTTTGTATGGATACAAAGGAGTGAAATGAAATCTACAATTTAATTGATAAATTTACTTTTATTTGCACTCATTAATTCAAATATGTTTATTACTTTAACGAACAGATTATTTCAACTATAACTTTTATACATGTTTGCTATTTAACTTCTTCCAATCTGTGTTATTCTGTTAAGGATAGGACGATGATAGGAAAAGTAGGAAACGAATGGGAGTGTTTCAAGTTTAATGTGCCTCAAAAAGTCAAATCGATGGTTGTTCCAATCGAGCGGAAGAGAGATAGATGCGGCGCAAGCGTACAATGAGCGTAACGGGACACAGCGTAACGGGACACAGCGTAACGGGACAATGTGCGTTACGGGAAACTTTTTCGTGCGTGCAGCCGGCGTTCATCGATTTATTAGACGTTGTCACGTCAAAAAATTTAAGGTACAATATAGACAGAAGACATAAGCATGGCGGCCGTGCAAATACAAATGTGAGCGACTCTCCCAGCACTCGCCAGTGATGTGTGAACATCTACCTCGGCAACGAGCAAACTCATTTAAACGAAACTCTGACACGAAATTTAACGTAGAAATCTTTTAAACAATGTGAACGTGATAAATCCATGTACGGAAATTGTATTTTGACGTGACAATGTCTAATAAATCTATGAACGCCGGCTGCACGCACGAAAAAGTGTCCCGTAATGCACATTGTCCCGTTACGCTGTGTCCCGTTAAGCTCATTGTACGCTAGCGCCGCATCTATCTCTCTTCCACTAGATTGGAACAACCATCGATTTGACTTTTTCGAGGCACATTAAACTTGAAACACTCCCATTCGTTTCCTACTTTTCCTATCATCGTCCTATCCTTAACAGAATAACACAGGTTGGAAGAAGTTAATTAGCAAACATGTATAAAAGTTATAGTTAAAATAATCTCTTCGTTAAAGAAATAAACATATTTGAATTAATGAATGCAAATAAAAGTAAATTTATCAATTAAATTGTAGATTTCATTTCACTCCTTCTTTGTATCTACACAAAATAGTGATAATTCAATAAAAATGATTCAATTTTATTCATAAAAGAATGAAATCTATTTATCAATGTTTTGTTATGACGTCACGTTAAACTATCGTCCGTAAACCGACTTAACATACAACCAATTTTTTAACTAAACTACTGGACGCCAATAACACGTAATTTCCGCACCCGCCGCTAGAATTCGATGCTGGAGCAACTCCGTGGACTATAGAATCATTCGATTTGCAGAGAGAAAGGTTAAATTATATGATGAAACGGCTTTGATAAAAGCGAAAAGCGAAAATACTCAAACATCCCGGCTTTGTGATTGATTTCAATAAGAAATTTTAATGAAATACTGCGCATTAAATTAATTGAACAGTAAAAAACAACACGTTTTCGCACTCGAAAGAAGTTATACTTTCATGGCATTACTAAAAAATCACACTGAATCATTTTATAACACAAATTACAACACTAAGTATATTTTTGTAAATTGTTTTTGCTTAAACGTCTGAAATCAGCCTGTAAATACTTCCTACAAGCAAACCTTAACTTAATTGAAATGATTTAACATTATTATATTATAATGTTATTAAAAAATAGTTTTCCAGTGAAGAAGTTTCAACCACGTCAAAAATTGCCCACCGGCCACGCTACCGAGATTTGTTTAACTTTGAAAGTAGACTGTGTTTTAATCTTTGAAACGTCAGTTTTCTTAATTATTTTAATACTTGTGAATACTTTTCACTATGACTATTTTAGTTTACCAAATATATTCAAGGGTAGTTTCACTATCATCAAGTTTCATTTGGCACACCAATACGTTTTTTATTCTCCATAATGTTCACGAACGTGACTATATACGGGTTCATGTTGCTACACGTGGGTCCGCCATATTGACCTTTTTCGGCGCCGTGGTTACACATTTCCGTTCGTCCAACTTCCGTTCAATTCCCGAAATTTCTCCCAACAAATTGCGTACACCGAAAGATAAGATAATAAACATAAAAAAAGTTTAACAAGAGTTATAGTTCTAAACATGTTTTAAAGGTCAGATGCTGTGTAATATAATTCTACCAACGATCCTTAAACTAGAATAAGGCTGATTTACAGTAGTATTTAAAAATATGACACCATGTTCCCAAAGGATTCTGTTGTAAAAGTACAGTAATGTTTTTTTATTCTGTGTATTAAATAAATGTCGCAGATTCGCCTTAACGATAATGGAAGTACGAGCCTCCAATGCTCACAGTCATGGCTCCAAGTCATACAGTTAACTTATATAACTGGTAGAGGAGATACCTTTCAGCGCCGATGACACGAAAACGTGAATTTATTCTAGCATCACACTACATCTCAGCGCACACACAGTCTGTGTGCCAAAACCTATCCCACAGAACACACGCAAGTGATTCTGAAAGAATTGTGGTGAGCACTGTAACCCGCCTTCAGTCCAACATGGAAGAAGGTTGCGTCATCGACACACTCTGGGTAAATACAATTAAAAATATGGAATACCAAAAAACTTTTAAGAGCTCAAAAAAACCAACCCCTCTATTTACCCAAGTTGTCGAGCCAAAAATGGAAATGTTTTAAAACAAATTATAGGCTAGTCTTTGGCTAATAGTAATAAAATTGCAGAGTACAAATATGCAGAGTTTTACTGAATCATACTTCATCACGAAACTTCAGATGGTAATACAGTTATAGATAGAGACCGGAAAAATTCGCGGGTTCATTTCGCGATTGGCTAAAATACAAATAGTTATACCTCAGTGCTGCCTCTGCTATTGGCTCACAACTCACCTTGATGACTCAGGGCCAATGAGAAACACCCGACCAAAGCTGTATCGAATCACAGGCTGCTACGTTGGGACGTCTCACAAGACAGCAGCCAATGAACGGGTGACATTTGACCGAGTGTACATAGAACTATGGAGTTAATCCTACAGGTCATAGAACCCGCGAAATTTTCCGATCCCTAGTTATAGATAATAACCTGAACTAAATTGCTCTAGGCGAGTTATGGGAAGTTGTGTTTCTGGCCGCGCGGTCTCCACCAAGGCCAAAACGGCGGGAAGCGACTCACCACGTCGATGAGCTGCGCCAGCTTGAGCCCCATCTTGACGGTGAGGCGGTCCGAGTTGTTGCCCACGGGGCGGATCAGGCGGTTGTAGTTGCTCAGCAGGTCCTCGTACAGGCGCTTGGCGTCCGGGTTGGCCGCGGCTCCGCCAATCACCGCCAAGCAGCTCGCGGCCAGCAGCAGCGCGCTCCCCATCTTAGGCCGTCTCCGCCGCTGCAGCAGAACACACCGCGCATCTGCCACTGCTTGCATGAAGAGAGAACACACACGCTCTCAGCTGCACGCATCTGCCATTACTTGCACGAAGAAATAACTCACACGCTCTCAGCTACACTTATCTGCCACTACTTGCATGAAGAAATAACTCACACGCTCTCAGCTACACTTATCTGCCACTACTTGCATCAAGAGATTACACACACACACACTCAGCTACAACCATCTACCACTACTTGCATGAAGAGAGAACACACACGCTCTCAGCTGCACGCATCTGCCACTACTTGCACGAAGAAATAACTCACACGCTCTCAGCTACACTTATCTGCCACTACTTGCATGAAGAAATAACTCACACGCTCTCAGCTACACTTATCTGCCACTACTTGCATCAAGAGATTACACACACACACACTCAGCTACAACCATCTACCACTACTTGCACGAGGAGAGACCACACTCTCAGCTACAACCATCTTGTGAAAATCCCATGAAAATCCGTTTGGTAGTTTTGGAGATTAGCGTTTTCAATCCTACAAACAGACTAACAGAGAGAGACAAAGCTTTTTTAAAAAATAGTCTTACTAGTATAAATTGGCCTGTCCGAGCCTTGGGTTTCGAGTGTGTGTAAGGTTCACTTAGCTTGTTTTATCTGGTGCATAAGTTGCGTAATTACCTGTTCTTGTGAAGACGATGACATTTTTTATATTAAACGGCGAACTCGATGAAAGTTGTAACATCGTCTACGGTCTACGGGAACCCTGACGTCACCGTCGACGATGGTGGCACAGATCTCGTTGGCAAAGTCAAAGACAACACTAGAGGAGTCTTCTACAGTCGTGGTGCCACCAGAAGAAGAGAGCTTAATGACTGCAGTGCTGGCTGCTGATGATACCTCGATGAATGAGTTTTCGCTGACGATAGAGACTTCAATGTTTGGTGATTCGTCAACAACTAGCGAGCATCGATGCCTTTACTGTGATATTTTCTCAAACAACATTAATGCTCGACGATACAAGAAGAGAGAATGTGTAAGAATCTACTTTGGAAACATTTTCGCTGTAAACCATGTTGCAAGCAATTTGCAAGAAATTATAAGTTGAAAAGAAACCCGAAGACATGGAAAGGCCCTGCTGCGCGGCAGAAAGTAAAGGTTTCGCTACAACAGCGATTGATTGATTGATTAAGAGTACACCGGGAATTGGTAAAACTGAGCAACATCAGCATACGTGTCGGTTCTGCAAGGTTCGTCTTCGTCGACTAGACATACTTGAGGCTACTGTGATATGTCGTTCGCATTTTCCCATGATGCACGAAGACATGAGCGGAGTAAATGCATGAAAAATCCATCTGGTTTTTTTTTCTTGAAGGTACTTAATGATAAATGTTTTAACAATTCGTGTATTGATTTTAATACTCATTAAAACAGGTTAATATGCTCCACATATAATAGTCTGACTGCACATATGTCTACATATCTCCAAGATAGTTTGAATGAATTTACTCGCATTCGTCCAGCAACAAAAATATTCACTATGTTTTCCTCTTTAATGTTTATAAAGTAGATTCATAATTAGTTTTCTGCATGTTAATTACAATCAGGTAACTGGCCTGCATACTTGACTCCAATCGATACCATTCGAATCTTTGCTATTGGAAAAGTACATTTTACGAATTTACACTGAAAATTCCACGGACTGCGGACCGACCAGCATTAAGGTATAGTCTACTCATGATTTTACTGACTGATCAAGCCCGCAGCCGACTGTAAGCGAAACTGGATGCTCCTGCAATGCTGTATGTTCTTGTAACGTGAGTGTACAGGTGGGAACTGTGAGAATTGAACAGGTTCTTCCCGCCTGCTTCGCCGCCACCCGCTCAGCTGCCATGTATGACACGCGACCTACTTTCCAGGCGTCACCATTTCACACCAAATGAGGCCCTGCCTTCAGGAGTATTTCTGAGTAGCTGTAACCCAGAATTCACAAGCACTATTATGCACAACGTACATTAAATAACCTTTAAACATCAATAAAAATGATTCCAAGATGAATAGGTTTTCAAAATGGAGAGTAATTTATTTAGCGGATATAAATTTCCCAGCTTCATGCCAAAGAGTTTAGACAAACAAATTTAAAACCAACCAATCATGAATACACTTTGCCCGAACTTCGATCCAATCCACGACTCAGTCAAATGTCAGGACACTCGAACTAACGCTATGACTGGCAGGAGAGTGATTTAAGTTGTACCGACTTATAACAATCTATAGTCTAACTACATGTGTGTTATGAATCTAAAACGATTTCTTTGTGTTTTAATGCTACCCGCTGCAATTACGATGGCCATTCGCCTGTCAATATCTCAATTGATCCCTAGGTTTGAGTCCTGCTATGTCCGGTATGTTTTATTTACATGTGTTGTCGCTTGTCATTTTGTTTTGTCACTCCATGTGAGGCAATAAAAAATTGACTTTAAACTCAAAAGAAAAAACTTAAGAACTTGCAGATTGGAAATTAGAAACCAATTAACTTATTTTTTGAAGAAATTTTTCATAGTGGTAAAATCAGTTTCTTAAGATTATAAATAAGTCAATAAGTACCTTTCACTTAGGTTTTTTAATAAATAAAATTTCATAATAACATTAATATATTATTAACATATTTATAAGAACAATTCCTTTCTTAATATCTTCAACATTAAACTGTATACAAGCTATATATTGATTAAACAAAATAATTTTTACCTAATAAAATACACCGAATTGAAATACAGATACAAAACAATTAAATACTTCTAATTTGAATAGTTTGATTCTATGTATTTACTAATATGACCCTCTATAAATTCAAATAAACCAAAATCTCTACACTGCGAGTTGTTCAATGACTTGGTAAACGGATGCCACTAGGATGTGTTGAGCAGTCTCCTGTGAAGCATTGCCGCACCAGGTCTGCGCTGTTGTCTCCGGAGAGCGGACAGCCCTGGACGCAGGGGGGGCGCGGGTCGATGCCACCCCAGCGCAGCACACTCGCCGCTCACACACACACGCACACACACACAGGGCACAGAACAGGCGAGCGAGCAGAAGCCCATGCCAACCGCCTGCCTCGGGAACAGGTCGTTACCACAACGCCGAAATACCATAACGCCGAATGTCAAAACTGACCACAACGCCGACAGCTAGAAAACTGCTGTGTACCACAACGCCGAAATAACAACTGAATGAATTTGTGTGTGTTTCTTAAATGTACCTTAACGCCGAAATACCACAATCAAACCTAACCTTACCTAACCTAACCTAACCTAACCTAGCCTATCCTAGCCTAACCTGACCTATTCTAACCTAACCTAGTCTAACCTAACCTAGTCTAACCTAACCTAACCTTTGTGGCAGTCCTGTAATGACATTTTTCGGCGTTAGTGTATTTCGGCGTTGTGGTGCGTCCGCCTCAGGAACCACACCACTCACACTCGAGTCACGGCGAGTTCCCACGTCTGCCTGGAGCCACACGGAGTTAGCACACACACACCTTTCACAAGTTACACTTCTTGCGACACTTCATGACCAATGTGACGAGTGCATTTTTAAGATGAGCGTACACCACGCAACGAAATTTTTGACATAATGAAAAAAAAAAGATTACATACAAATAAAAATTAAGTATCTATCTGCTTTTCAATCATATACTTCAGTGACTGATACTGAATAATGGTCCATATGATTAATAACATTTTTATTTAAAAAAAAATTATATAAATTGTTTTTAAAAACCTGTTCAAGTGTATTCATATAAGTGAGGATATTTTTCCGTATGTATAATTTATTTGAATTATATGTTATTACATTATTATTTAATAAATAACAAAAATTGACCTATTTGATTAAACATTCTGCATATTAATGAATTTTCATTTTTATTAAAATTCATCTAGATTATTTTACTAAATTAATTAATTTTTTACGTGTTTTTATATTAATATTGCATACTGAGTTTTTAATTAAAAAAATTTAATCTGACAGAATTTATACTTTAACAACCTTATTTATAACATCACTCCATTCGTTTTATTATTTCATTTCTATTAATTATTTGCATGCAAAATTAAAGTGTTTTTTTTTTATTACGCCAAGTAAGTATAACTTCTAACGCGTTGTCATAGGTAAACGCACTCATTTTTTTTTTACTTCCTCTCCCGGTTTATAGCAAGTTCGCATTTCACTCTTAGTCATCAGCTTTCCAGATGATTCCGAAAGCCGATTTAAAGTACGTGCCATTTAAAAGATGCAAAAATTTTGCTGTCAAAACCCGGTGTGAAACATGAACTCTCTGCAGTCCCTCAGAAGCGTGAAACAGTTTGTACGGAGGCAATCGAAGAAGTGAAGTTGGTTGTTGTGTTCGGAAAACAATGAGAGGGTAAGAGTGGGAAGGGACCTCAGCTTCAGGGGTGCGCCGACGAGGCCTGCAGACACCAGCGGAACACGGCGTCTGAGAGACCCTTCTGGAGTCGTCGTAGAAGGGGTGATAGAGGGTTGGAGGGGAGAGACAGCAGCAGAAACGCGGGGGAAAAAGGGAGAGATATGAGAGTCGTTGGGTTGGCGAGGGAAATTGCAGGGAGCGAAACGAGGAGAAAGTAGAAATATCTACCCCCTCCCCCCCCTCAGATACTCACTCCCCCCTTCACCGGATAACCAGTGGGGCGGCTGAATGGCGTGTGTGTGTGTGTGTGTGTGTTTGTGCGGAGAGGAAGCGAGATAAGGGAATTGTCATGCGCACGCCCCGTGCGGCGCCTGGGAACGCGAAGATTATGATAAATGATAATAAAAAAATAGAAGAAGCCTTTTTTTTTCAGAGTAAAAACTCGTGTTTGCCGATATGACAGCGAGTGGTAAGGCGCCTACATACAGTCTGAGTGACATACTCAGGCGGGGGAAATGACCCCCTGTGACTACTTGCTGATTACAGAGCTGGGCTCATCTGAGCCAACGAAAATACGAACGGGCATATATTTACGTATCGTGAAGGAATATTTTGAATATCGAACCGAATTTGAAAAGCAAAAAAAAAAAAATATAGTAATAAAAATCATGTTTTTTTTTTTTTTTTTTTTTTAAAGAACTCTACACAATCCGTACTTCTTCGTTCAAACCACGCGTACTCTTGTACACTATCAAAAATTTCGTTCAAAAAACGTAATTATTTTATACCAATGTCACGGTGACTGTCACGCACACAGAAACAAACACAGTCATGGAATGTAATCTTTATCCTTGATTCAAGCCGGGCACTCGGCGATTAGACGACTCAAGTCGACCAACTCTAGACTCTTGAGGCGCATCCTTATCATCCTTGTTATCTCTTATCTTCCCCCACCCCCTGTATAGCTATATAAATATAAATGCGTTGTTTGAATGGATTATATGCAGACCGGCTTTAAAATGGATTTAAATTAACCGATGTTTACATGAGCAAACATAAGTTGCTGAAATGTAATATATATAAAAACGCATTTAATCATATATAATCATATAACCTATATAAATAATTATATAAATGTATATATATATATATAAAGGAATTATGTCCTTAAACAAAATAAAATCATTAAAGAGAATGTAGTGGCTAATAATTAGGGACCGGAAAAAATCGCGGGTTCAATGTAGGATGAACTCCATAGTTCTACATACACTCGGTGAAATGTGACCCTCTCATTGGCTGCTGTCTTGTAAGACGTCCCAACGTAACAACCTGTGATTCGATAAAGACTTAGGTTGGGTGTTTCTCATTGGCCCAGTGACATCCAGGTGAGTTGTGAGCCAAAGGCAGAGGCAGCACTGGGGTATAACTATTTGTATTTTAGCCTATCGCGAATTGAATTCGCGAATTTTTCCGGTCTCTACTAATAATGTTATACAAAATCAAAATTTGGAAAAGAAAATTCCTTCTTGCATACCCCTCGGGGTTTATATCAAGAGGATAAAAGTTAAAATAAACGCTTATTAAGAATAGGATTTGTGTGTGTGTGTGTGTGTGTGTAGCTACCTCCCCTCATTGGTTGTGCTCTCAACCTCCATCCTGTCATGGTGAAGCTGTAGTAGTGACAGTTATCACTGCGTCACTGCAACACTCATGAAGTAAGCCACATAAACTATTAGACATGGGTTGTTTGTAGTTTGTACAAAGACTACTGGTAGCGGGACCATGTAAAAATTGGTTGTCTGTAAAGTTGGTTTACGGATGATAGTTTAACGTGACAACGTCATAACAAATTATCCTTAACAGAATAACACAGATTGGAAGAAGTTAAATAGCAAACATGTATAAAAGTTATAGTTAAAATAATCTTTTCGTTAAAGTAATAAACATATTTGAATTAATGAGTGCAAATAAAAGTAAATTTATCAATTAAATTGTAGATTTCATTTCACTCCTTCTTTGTATCCATACAAAATAGTGATATTTCAATAAAAATTATTCAATTTTATTCATAAAAGTATGCAATCATTTCGTCAATGTTTTGTAATGACGTTGTCACGTTAAACTATCGTCCGTAAACCGACTTTACAGACAACCAATTTTTTTTCCTAGCCTTAGTTATTTTAAGTGTGTATGGGGAAGGGTCCAGGTTAGGGGAGGACCTAAGTGTGTCTCAGGCCGAAGCCTATACACTCTACCATGCGGGATATTAACCACGCAGGACAAGGGCGCGTGCATCATGTGCTAATTGGGGTTTATTGACCAGCCATGGCTGACACCCCTTTGAAAGTCCATCCCAAAAGCTAACTAAAGTGACCAGGGTAAAAACCTGCACAGAAATAGGGAAAATCCTGGGGCCGGGTCATGCGGGGTTCAAATAAACATGCATTAAAGCAAGCAAGAAAACTACTGGTCAAGAGGGGAAAAAAGGTTCAGGTAAGAAGAGTTGGGCGGCGGGGCTGAAAAAATAAACCATGCAGGGGTTGGACGCTTAGGGCTTGCGGCCCGTCTGTGTCTGCGTGAGACGGCGAGCCAATATGGCGACCTTGCCTCCACTCCTCTCCCCGCTCGATCGCCAGCAGGACTGTGAAAATGAGGGGGGGGGGGGAGGATACATGGCGAGGGAAATTTGTCCCGACCACCACTCCTTCCCTCCCCTCCTGCAATTCGCTTTGTAAACAGCGGAGTTACGACCGACAGTAACGCCCTGGCGAGCCCACCAGCAGAGCTGCTCTCTACGGCGGCCAGTTGCGTTTCTACACTGGGCGGGTTTTATTTCCCCTCCTTGGACTGTATGCCGCGCCGCTTTACGCTGGTGCTCGGCAAGTTGCGTCACGGGAGCTCACAGGCGCTGGGTTTGCCGGAATGGTTCACAATGGTTCTTGAATAGGGGAAGGCTGATTTGAGATTTGTTTTAGAAACACACACGCCATTGCTGGCTGCACTGTAGCTATGCCGTGAGAAATCTCAATAACGGACAATACAATATGAATATGCAAGCTAAAAGAAAACAAGCCAAAATCAACCCATGTCAAAAAGTAAAAAAAAAAAAAAAAAAAAAAAAAAACATAGCCATGACATATAAGTCCGTGGATGGAATATGTCAGAAAAAAATATCACAGCACGGATGAACACAGTGAGCTGTTGCAAACAAAACAGTAAAAAAAAGGCAGAAAATTACCTTGGACAACGCAGCGACAGACTGAGAAACCGGGTCGTTACCACAACGCCGAAATACCATAACGCCGAATGTCAAAATTGACCACAACGCCGACAGTTAGAAAACTGCTGTGTACCACAACGCCGAAATAATAACTGAATGAATTTGTGTGTGTTTCTTACATGTACCTTAACGCTGAAATACCACAATCAAACCTAACATTACCTAACGTAACCTAACCTAGCGTAATAAAACCTAACATAACTTAACCTAGCCTGGCGTTGTGGTCAATTTGGCATTAAGGCGTTGTGGTATTTCGGCGTTGTGGTGCGTCCCCAGAGAAACGCAACGATGATATTAGAAACAATAACCCGGACGGGGTTGTTAAATTGTATCCCCTTGGAAAGGGATACCTTTCATATTTTTGGTGGCGGTAGTATACCAGGGTATAAACTGGAAAGATACCCTTTCTGATTTCTTAAAATGTTTTGGTTTCAATGCAAATATGCACTGGAAAAGTATCCCCTCGGAAAGGGTACCTTTCAGGATTTTCTGTGCAATGAAACAGCAGAAAATAAACTGGAAAGGCACCCTTTCAAAATTTTTCTCTTTCGTAGTCCAATCAAAGTCATAACTTAAGAATTAAGAAAGTATTTTTATTTTACATTTCATTTGAAGTAGTTTTGAATCATGCAATATTAAAAAAAATACTTTAAAATATTGTGGATAGTTGGTTCGCTTTGTATAGCTACATTAAAAATGCCATGAAATCATGTGATACCTTTCCAGTGCATATTTGCATTAAACCCGAAACATTTTAAGCAATCGGAAAGGGTTACCTTTCCAGTTTCTACCCAGCTACGCTACCGCCACCAAAAGCATAAAAAGTACCCTTTCCGAGGGGATACAATTCTATCGTCCCACCCGGAAAACACAACGAAAACACAGTTTTGTGATTAAACAGGTATTCGGGACAACACAACGACGACAGCACAGATTAACACAGATCCTGTTGTCCTGAGACAACACTGAGATGTGTTCCCGTCCTCAGGCACAGACAGACAGACAGTGCTGTGAAGAGTTCCGTTGGGGCGGGTTTTAGAAAGTCGAGCGCAGAATGGCGGCTTTCCAAGCAAAACTGGAGCGACGGATATCCGGAGTATGTATATTGTCTCCAATTTCATGTGTTGATGAAAAGTTAGTGAGCAATGATTGCCCTCAGAATTTTTGGACTAAGAAATCCCACAGCCTACGTTAAAATACTTTCTATGTCAGAGTTTGAGTGTGCTCAAAATGACAAGCTGTTAGAACATTGTTTTGAAAATAAGCCTGCCGATGATTCTGCTGCACAACAATAAAGTAAAGTGCAGGGATATAATTTTTCGATAAATTGTTATAGCATAACAAATACGTTAATGCTGCATTCTTTTTTACAGTATCGCCAGCATAGGTGCACCAGCAAATGGAAAAAAGGCAGAAACGATAAGAAAATTGTGAAGCAAGAATTTCATTTTATGAATTGTGTGATGTAGCCTACTATAGCCTCTGTATTCTGATGAATAAACTTGTGCTGGTACGTAGCGTATACTATATCACTCCGATGATTAGGGAAACCCACACAGTTACTAGGCTTGGTAACAGCTGTCTTTGGAAGCAGACGACTTCTGGTCCAACTGCGAACGCAGCGGAAATTTTCATTGTGTCTGGAATTTGAGCTGTTGGCAATTATTTTCGTTGGTTTTTCTTCCCTCTTTAAATAATGAATTCATAAATAAAGAATTCAGTTATGACGTCACGTCCACCAACTTGGATTTGACATCACAGCCATAATTTTTCGATTCTGACTGTCGTCCGCTAGTTTTTTTTCTCATCTGGAGTCCGCCATATTTAATAACGTCACAGCAACCATCTTGATTTTTTTTTGCTTGAGGTCGCCATCTTGGATACCGACATCCTTTGTTTCTGCTGTTCGTTCCTAGAGAGCGCCAGCATAGCTCCGGCTCGCGCACGTAAGGTCGATGTTCCCATTACATACCAGTATTGCTATGGTCCTTATCGACATATCAAATTTAATTTTTTCGATACAAAATAAATTGGAAGCGGGGTGTGTTCAAGACGGACGCAGTGTGTCTGAGAGAAGCGAGCCCTCGCAGTCCCTGGCGGCTCACAGCGAGACCTGGGCGTAGCTGCCCCGGTCTCTTCGGTCGCCGGCAAAGGGGGGGGGGGGTGCATTGTTGTCGCCCAACGACCCTCAGGCCAGCCACTCGGCGCCCCCCCCCCCCGGGCCACGCAGATGGCTGTCCCCAACTTGGCAAGTTGTTTCGGGCAGAAGCCTTGTGATATTTTTTTCGGAAGCACATACAAATGGAAATATTTAGAAAATAACAGATTCAATAAATGGACAAAATTTCATCAAAGGACATAATTTTATCGGAATGACAACAGAAGGTGGAACAAGAACGCAAGGCAAGGAACAAGTAAGCAGGAGAAGGAAAGGGGCTGAAGAATCAGCAGACAGGAAAAGGAAAGGCAAAGGACAAGTCGCAGAAGGCAGAGATGGAAAACACCCAGAAAGGCTGTGGGATCAGTGCCCTTGCATGTTCGTTGCCCCGGGTACAGGAAACCTTTCCCGGAGCAATGGCATGCAAGAGATCCCACAAGGAATGACCGTAGTGGTTTTAACATCGGCCGTCGTGTACACTTTATGCATGGATGCAAAATGGACTAAATAAAATCTTATAATCTGACAAAGCTATGTTCTGGCTGCAGGCACGGCGGCTCAAACAGAATGGATAAGTTGTTTCTGGTTGAGGCGAAAGAATGGTACATAGCATTCTAAAATTGGCACATGGTACAACTGAGGCCAATCGTCCAGACGCCAGCAAACCACCGGTTGACATCTGGACGAACAGACAAAGTAGTGCTCCTGGTGTACCCTCACGGGTTCAGTCCCAGGAGGAGGTGGGGAGGCCAGGCCGGGCTTCGGCCCGAAACAACTTGTCCCCAACATGGCGGCCTCTTGCCTGTCACACCTCGCGGCGGGGTGAGGTGAAGAGAAGGACGAGACAAGCGTGACACCAGATCTGGCTAACAACTACACTACTTCACCTGCCGATGTAGTTACTAAGGGGAAAAAATAAGAATCTGGAGTCAAATAAGATAATAACTAGAGACCGGAAAAATTCGCGGATTCAATTACCTCTAGGATAGCCTCCATTATCCTCTGAATTTTTCAAGCAAACACGTGTGTTCATTGGGTGCTAACTTGTGAGGCGTCTCCACTAGGTAGCTTGTGATTCGATGATTCTTTGGTCGATAGTCTCTCATTGGCCTAGAGAGTTCCAGTTAAACTGCGAGCCAATAGCAAAACAAGCAGAATTGTACACGTGTTTGGATTTCAGCCTATCACGAAATTTATCCGCGAATTTTTCCGGTCTCTAATAATAACGTATGCTAGCTGAGGACACGTCAACATAAATATTGCCCAGTATTATTGACGTAATTTGTGAAGTGAAATATCTTTAGGTGAGATGAGAGTAAAAGTTAAAGAAGGAATTTTAATGCAAAGTTTTCGTGAACCATTGTTGTGAAACGCGAAAAAAGACAGGGAATAGGTAACTGGCCAAATAAATATAAAGAGAGCACTATGCTATATACGTTACTGAGCATGTTTTCGTTCTCCTCTTTGTGCGATGATTCGTACCCCGCCAAAAAAAAAAAAAGAACCGAGAGAGATAGTTGAACGGAAGAATAAGAACGAGCGTGTGCACATGCGCTCGTTCCAGAAAATAGATATAGGTATCCTATAAAGTTAGCCGTGAGTGCCTTGAATTTTATGAAATTTATATTTTCTACCAGCGCGCTCACGTTCCTACTTGTTCAACCAGCAGCGTAGAGAGAGCTGTTGATGCAGTCATTTCATTTCACGCATAGAAAGCGGAACCTGTTATGAATTTCATACTTTCGTTCTGTTCAAATGACATAATTGTTTGAAGAAACAGTAACACGTACAGGTTTTCTCTCTATGGTGTGAGTAATTCAGAAGCTAGTAATAATTATTTATTGTTAATTAATAATTATTGATATCCTGAGAAGTTATTTTGCTAGATCATGTTTTTCTAAATTTATTTTTATTTTAACCGAATTTATAACAAATAAGAAACCGGTTTTTAATAACATATGTATTTTATAAATGTGACTGTGTTCAACGACGGATACTCTGATTCACACTTGCTAATCACCGTCAGAGGTTATCAAGCAGCACGTCCACAGTGTGGGACAGTGTGGGACAGTGTGGGACAGGGTGGGTATGGCGAGGTCAAAGAAGAGACCTGGACCACGCCGCAGCTTGTCTGAGGCAGGGGCAGGAGCAGGGGCAGGGGGCAGGGTCGTCATGACGCCAGCAGCGAGGGGCGAGCTAGCAGCTCCAGCGAGGAGCAGTCGTCGCCATGGCGACCAGCCTCATTAACCCAGCGCGGGCGGCTGCAGGCAACACCCGCACCATCACTACCGTCAATACCGTCACTAAAGTCACTACCGTCACTACTGTCACTACTATCACTACCGTAATTACGTCGCTACAGTCACTACTTGCACTACTGTCACTACCGTCACCACAGTCACTACTGTCACTACTGTCACTACAGTCACCACCGTCAATACCGTCACTACTGTCATTACTGTCACTACCGTAATTACGTCGCTACAGTCACTCTTGTCACTACCGTAATTACGTCGCTACAGTCACTACTGTCACTACCGTAATAACGTCACTACTGTTACCACCGTCACTACTGCCACTACTGTCACTACCGTAATTACGTCACTACAGTAACTACTGTCACTACCGTAATTACGTCACTACTGTCACCACCGTCACTACTGTCACTACTGTCACTACCGTAATTACATCACTACCGTCACCACCGTCACTACTGCCACTACTGTCACTACCGTAATTACGTCACTACCGTAATTACGTCACTACCGTCACCACCGTCACTACTGTCACTACTGTTACTACAGTCACTACCGTCAATACCGTCACTACTGTCAACACTGTCACTACCGTAATGACGTCACTACCGTCACTACTGTCACTACCGTAATTACGTCACTATCGTCACTAACTGTCACTACCGTCACCAGCACCACAGTAGTGTTCACACGGGCATGGCGGCGAGGCGCACTCTGCGTCACACAAGGGGGGGATGGTTGCAGTGCTATTTTTTTTGAAACTGGAACTGAAATAATCCCGTAAAATTACATATATTTGTAAATTTACACATTTACGTGAAAGCAACTGTATCGCCACAAAAAAAAATGTTATTACCCGGGAATTTATGCTTTTTGTTGTCAAAGTACCAACACTAGTTAAAGTTTTTTTTTTTTTTTTTAACATTTCCCAGAATAGCGTTCCAGTGTCAACTACGCACATTAATAAACATGACTATTGAACATTCAATAATTAGACTTTATTGTTTAATTTTTCCATAATTTAAATTGTAAATGCCTGTACTAAACGCAAGTGAAAATTTTAAAATAATCCTTCAATTTTCTTAAGTGCGTCAATAAATATTCAGAAATATTTGTTTCCCCAAAATCATATTGAATACCATATGAAATTGTAACCATAGAAATACGTTGTACAAATTTTCTTTACCTTTTCTTGATACTTTCCAAACTATTTCTTTGCGAGTGGTTTCTAAAGGAATCTTTAGTAAAACTTGAAGAAGAAAAAACTGCCCGTGTGGACAACAGCCAGCCAGGCCCAGCGCTCACAGAACATGTTCCAGACGACTGCAAGATAGGATCAACCTTAAAAGATTAGATAAAGGTTTTCAGTTAAACAACAGAAAATTCCTCGCCCGTGGAAGGTGGAGTGCAATAAGTAGGGATCGGAAATTTCGCGGGTTCAATGACCTGCAGGATGAGCTCCATAATTCTGCGTACACTCGGTCAAATGTCACCCACTCATTGGCTGCTGTGTTTTTGAGACGTCCCAACGTAGCAGCCTGTGATTCGATAAAGCTTTGGTTGGGTGTTTCTCATTGACCCAGCGTCATCCAGGTGAGTTGTGAGCCAATAGCAGCGGCAGCACTGAGGTATAACTATTTGTATTTTAGCCTATCGCGAAGTGAATTTGCGAATTTTTCCGGTCTCTAGCAATAATAAGTCTTCAGGCGCGACTCAAAGCAAAGTTTAAAAGACTAAGGAGACACTTCTACCCTTAAACCATCGTGTCTGGCTCCAAGACGTTTATAGATGCATGATTTCATCACTGGGGGGGGGGGGGGGGGGGGGTTCAACCCTGAAAATTTGAATTATTCTTTGCGGGTACGTTTTAACATTACTATTTACTGTGCACTATGCAAATTGGCAGGTTTATTGGTGACATTGAATATAAATAATAGGGTGATGTACACGCATTAGAAACCATAATTCTATGACATTACTAAATTTTTAAAATGAAACATTAAAAATACTTACATACTTTGACATTATGCATATGTTTGTATATTTTTTCACTAAACGACTTAAATGCGTCTGTAAATACTTGTTACAAACAAACTTTAACTTTATTGAGCAGATTTAACATTTAAGATTTAACACAAAATATTTATCACGAATATATTTAATTCAACATGGCATTGAATTAATAAAGCTAATTAATTTATTGAGTCACTACAGTGTGATGAATGCTGCCTTATCTCTTGTTTTTAATGTGAACTACAGGATTAACTTAATTTGAATGCCAGCATTATCTATACTAATATTATAAAGCTGAAGAGTTTGTTTGTTTGTTTGTTTGTTTGAACGCGCTGATCTCAGGAACCACTGGTCCGATTTGAAAATTTCTTTCAGTGTTGGATAGTACATTTATCGAGGAAGGCTATAGGCTATATTATATTATCAATAACATTAGGGATCCTTACTAAAAGTCCAATTTAGAATCAAATGCGTTGGAGGGGGTTAGATACAACATGCAGTACACGTACGAAGTGTGTGTTGACAATGCCGCAGGCGCTAGAAGTTTATTTCCTATTGCCTATTAACATTGTTGCCACGCACTAGATGCCTTATCATTCTTAATTTTCCCATACAAGCAAAAAAACACCCGTGTGATATTAACCACGAAGCAATCAGTACCCTCATATAGAATACATAGAGATAGTGTGAGGTATATATGTAGATATAAAGAGATAAATAAAGATAGAGAGATACATAGATATATAGGACTATAGATGTAGATACAGATAAATATTTATTTAGAGACATGGATAGATTATTTGTATATGTGTAACTACTTAAAACATATTACAAAACAAAACTGAATGAGGCATTGCAATGCATGCCGAGCATTAGCTAGATAATGGAATCTTTTCAATATTAGTAATCCCTTATTTTTCAGTTTTTTTTCTATATTGCTTTATAGAGTCTAGATTACATACAGACAAGGTAAATAACTATAAACTGGCAGAACAACGTCTGTCGGGATCTGAAAGTGATATAAATTATTTTGCACACTTGACATTCTAATTAAGAAGACAATTACTAACTACATCTGATCTCTAAACAGTTCCCCTTCACCCTGTGTTCAGCCCGGGCAACGCTGGGTACTGCAGCTAGTAACATATATTTTAAGTTACCATTATCTATTCTTATAATTAAAAATAATAACAAAAGTATCAAATGATAGTTTAACTATTATAAAGATTTATTTTTTAATACATAAAGGCTGTGTATGTCCTATGATGTTCAAGAGAGCAATATATATGAATTAATCTCGCCAATCCGTAATATTTAAGAGATTTATGCCCTAAAGAAGTATAAATTCTGTTCACGCATGTGCGAAAGTAGCGGAAAGTTTTAATTTCACTCCCATAAACGCTTCTAAAAAAAGTATGAGTATAAAAATGAAAGTAATTTCAATAATTTACTGCTATACGTTTTTTTTTCCTCTAAGTATCCTTTTGAGATAAATGATTACCAAAACTACATTTTCATGCATCGAAGTTCATCAGAAATGCTGTGGTGGAATATAATGTTTGCGTTATTATTTTCCTTATAACATATATGCTTACTCTCGGGTATCTCTATACGTAAAAGTTAATCTCATATGCTTAAGATGCATGTCAATGAGGTGGACTATGGAAAAAAATGGCAAAGTTCTAAACCCTTTCAAAACTTTTATCGCGTCAAAAATTATAATGAGCTCGAAATTTTTTAATGTATTTTTCAGGGAAATTTTGTTTTCTATAGCTAAAGTACACTTAAGAGGCCTAGATAATGGAAATACTAATTTTAATGGTTTTATAAATTCGCTCGCTTTCAAGGCGAGAATAAAGTTTTGTTTGCGTATTGATAAATATGTATGAGAACCTGAAAATGGTATTCGGCTTTTAAAGGTTTTCTTGGTAGGTATCTTGTTTGCCCTGGTGTAGCCGGCCAGCCTTCATTCAAAACGTTGGAGCATATCCTCTTTAATTTATGTTCGGTCGAAGTGTTTGCACAATTCCTATCTCACCTCCGTGTGTAGCTAAAGTTATGAAGTGAAAATATGAAAACAAAAAGGAACATGCTTAACTGACCAAGATTTTCAACATGTTAATGTGTATTTTTTTTCCTGCAGGTTTAACAAAATATGTGTCAATTATTTTATGTTTAAGTCCAATATTATTCCTAGAAAGATGAGTGAGGGCTGCTAACAAACAACGTAAGCAACACCCATTACCGAGATGAGAACCAAACATACGTCTGCAAATTTAAAAAAAGGGGGGGGGGGGGTTGGTCTGTAAAGTCGGTCTACGGACGATAATTTTACGTGATAACGTCAAAAGAAAACATTGATGAAAAAATTGCATACATTTAATTTTCAAATATTATTTACAGTTTTTGCAAATTTAATTTAAATAATTTGTTTAAATATAATCACGTACAATTAGTTAAAAAGCCCGCCTTAACCTGTTTGATATTATAGAATATTTTCTCGCACGGTAGTTGGCCGGTTCTCGCACGATCGGCTCAGGTGGAACGTGACATTTTTTCGTGCGTGCAGCCGGTTTTCATCGATTTATAAAACGTTAAAACGTCAAAAAAGGGCATGTAAGCTGGTGAGCGAAACACCAATCAAAGTTTATTTCACATGCCTAGGATGTTTACTTGCTATCTACAAGTTAGGTACCAGTTTTTCCACAATTAATTTAATTTGAGAATATGTTTTGTAAATGTGAACCTTGCCCTGGTCAGATTTTAAGGATTACTAAAATGTGAATGCTGATAATGTTATTAGTAAAGTGGCTTTCCTTTGGAAAAAAAAGACGCGGTTTATTTAATGACAATAATTATAAAAGTAAAAAAAATACTAGGCACAGTCATTCATGATCAACTCAGTGCTCTCTGTTTGAGTTAAGATTTGGACCATGCGCAGTTGTATTATGAATATAGACCTGAAAAATTCGCAGATTCATTTCGTGAAATGCTACACTTCAAATAATCATACCTTAGTGCTGCTTTTGCCGTTGGTTCACTGTTAATCTGGAGTAATGAGGGCCAATTAGAGACCCTCACTCATAGAAGTGTCGAATCACAGGCGGCCCAGTCGAGACGACTCACAAGTCAACAGCCAATGAACAGTTGACATTTGCCCGAGTGTTTAGAGTATAGTGGAGTCTATCCTGGAGGTAGTTGAACCCGTAAATTTTTCCGGTCTCTAATTATTAATAATAAAATATAATTAATTATTAAGACTGAAATTCGTTAAGTTAAAAACATTTTTACATAGACAACCATGTTGTTCGACTCTGTGTTCGTTCTGAAAGGCTATGGGCAGGGAGTATGATGGTAAGGGAGGGGGAGATGTTTATCTGTCTCCTCTCGATTCCAGCGCCGTCACACTGATTGCAACCAGCCGTCTCATTAACCGAGCAGAAAGTTTAAATTAGCAATTAAAACGTCGCAGCTCGTGGAAAGTGTTTCCGCGCATTCCGTTACTCCGCGCAGCTGCACCGTGCGGCGTGAGACTTTGTTCCGTTCCATGGCGACAACTGCACCACGCCCCCCGCCGCAAATCATATTCAAATTCAAAAGTCTATTTATGCATTTTTTTACAAGGATTGTACAATAGTAGTTGGTACTCCAGCACTCAGTGCTCTTTTACCAAAGTTCATAACATGTTTAGTAATCATTTTAACTATTCTCACATATACATACGTTTACATTATTTACATGTTTTACAGGATAATCTTGAAGGAAAATAAAAAAAAATCCTTTTGCATTAATTGGAGCCCGGGGCTCAATGTTTTTGTTGGCTTGGACACTAATTGTAGAAAGCACTAGGTAGAAGTTTATTCGATATTACTAGAGACCTATAAAATTCGCGGATTCATTTCGCGATAGGATAGAGTACAAATACTTTTGACATTATTTTGCTTCAGTGATTGGGCCACAATTTATCTGAAGGACTCAGGGCCAATGAAAAATTTTTAACAGAAGAATTAGCGAATCACGATCATTCCAGTCAACAGGTGTTACGAGTCGGTAAACCAATCAGCAGATGTAATTTGCACGAGTGCATTGAGGACCATGGAGTCTATCCTTTAGGGATTTAAAAACGCGAATTTTTCCGGTCTCTAGATATTACATGCATTATAATAGCAAAAAAGCACTATATTGAATGTGTACATTATTTACAGTCGTCGGTGTGGATGCTGTTCATTGAGGGAGCGGTTGGACAGCGCTATGGTGGGCGTCCGTGGCAGGAGAACACACTTTTTGGGTAGCAACCCCCCCCCTCACCGGGGGCGGACTGCCGTGAGAGCTGCTTGGACTTTATCGTCATGGATTAGTAGGAACAGGAAAATTTCACGAAAAAATCTGAACGCCTATTAGACTGCAACAAGGTATACCCACACCAGCGGTTTCTTCATTGTGATTGGCGGCCGTCTGCGAGAGAAGTCGTTGCCTTGTTTGCACGAACCACTAAGGACGAGTTTGCTTCCACACTGAATTAGTGTGATTGGTTGTTGTAACAATCGACATGCACCTCAAAGTAACTCACCCAATCACGAAACACAGACGATGCTACAGTGTTTTAACTTCCATCTACTATCGGGATCTTTTCGCGAAATGTTCATGGCCCTAAGGATTAGCAATGCGTATGGACCGGAAAAATTCGTAAGTTCATTACACGATAGACTAAAATACAAATAGTTATACCTCAGTGCTTCCTCTGCTATTGGCTCACAACTCACCTGGATGACTCTGGGCCAATGAGAAACACCCAACCAAAGCTGTATCGAATAACAGGCTGCTACGTTGGGACGTCTCACAAGACAGCAGCCAATGAGTGGGTGACATTTGTTCGAGTGTACGAAGAACTATGGAGTTCATCCTGCAGGTCATTGAACCCTCGATTTTTTCCGGTCCCTAGCAATGCGCCACTGCTTCAAAGTGAAGGATATTCTTGACAAGCTTGTAACTTAAAATAATGACTATAGACCGGAAAAATTCGCGGGTTCAATGACCTCCAGGATAGACTCCACTATACTCTACACACTCGGGCAAATGCCACCTGTTCATTGGCTGTTGACTTGTGAGTCGTCTCGACTGGGCGGCCTGTGATTCGACACTTCTATGAGTGAGGGTCTCTAATTGGCCCTCATTACTCCAGATTAACAGTGAACAAACGGCAGAAGCAGCACTAAGGTATAATTATTTGAAGTGTAGCATTTCACGAAATGAATCCGAGAATTTTCCAGGTCTCTAATTAATGACACGATGGGCCCACACTGCAGGTTGCAGATATTGTCAGTAAACTCGTGTTCGTGCGAATATCCCTCTGAGCAGTAACCTACCAAAGCCAGGACGCTTTCCTGCAGCGGACCGAAGTGTACCTGACAGGATTTAGTTCCTCACAGTTGGGATTTTTCAAGCGCAAGCTGACATTCACAAAAAAGGAGCTTTTTTTTTCAGGGGGCCCCTGGCCCCCAGAACATACACCCATGTAGGTACTTTAAGCATGCAAATAATTACCTGTCCTGATAATAATCGAAACGTAAGAATTCTGATCGATTCGAGCTGCGAACAATCGATTCCGTGGTAACGATCACTAGAGACCCGTGAATTTCGCGGATTCATTTCGTGTTATGCTAAAATTCAAATAATTATACCGTAGTGCTGCTTCTGTCATTGGTCCACTGTTAATCTGGAGTAATGAGGGCCAATTAGAGACCCTCACTCGTGGAAGTGTCGAATCACAGGCTGCCCAGTCGAGACGGCTCACAAGTCAACAGCCAATGAACAGGTGGCATTTGCCCGAGTGTGTAGAGGATATTGGAGTCTATCCTGGAGGTCATTGAATCCGCGAAATTCATGGGTCTCTAACGATCACTTTCTCCTCGAAGGTTGCCACGTCTGCATGATCACATGCAACCGGGTGTTTTAATTTTCAGCGAATGATCTGGGTTAGGCGCCTACGGTGTTTGCATTGTGGGGACAGATTTAATTGACTTCATTTTTCGAAAGTGTTTTATCTTTGAAAGATTTGTGCAATGGGAGTGCATGATTTGATGTAGGCTTTTGGACATACGCCATTGCTAGAGACCCGGAAATTTCGCGGATTCTTCTGGCCTGAGGATAGATTTCAAAGTTATAGGTGTGCTCGACCCATGTTTACTTTCCCATTTGTAGATTTATTAGTGAGAAGATTTTTATCCTTGTTATTTGGCACGACCTGATTCGCTTACTTCTCTCCTAGCTGGGCATCATTGGCTCACGGTCGTAGACGGGCGTGTCCAAATAACTGTGGGCCAATCACAAACACAGTGTGAGAGTGTGAAGGTTTGCATTCTAGCTTGCGACTAAATGAAATCGCGAAATTTCCGGGTCTCTAGCCATTGGTAAGCACATGTATGTATGTAGAAGAAAACTACAGAAAACACGAAAGACAAAAACACAAATTAAGCAAAAAAAATTGCTGTTTTTCAACAGGATATAAACACCACATAATATTCCATAACAGGAATATGGTCAACAAACAAAGAAAAAACAAAGAAAAAATGGACTAACAGAACGACAAAACCCCCCACAAATGATGACAGCACAAAAATATTGAACCCAAAAAAATTCCTGTTACGGAATATTATGTGGTGTTTATATCCTGTTGACAACAGCAATTTGTTTTGCTTAGTTTTTGTTTTTTGTAGTTTTCTTCTACAGAAATACATGTGCTTAGCAGTGGCGTACGTCCAAAAGCTTACATCAAGTCACGAAAGTGTTTGTGTTTGACTACGGGGATTATAATTCGAACTCTCTAACAGTCACCAGGCGTGGTCTATCACCATTTCCTCAATTTTTTGGGCGTCAAAATATGGTGACGGAGAGGTAAAAGTGACTTCATCCAAATATTGAAATGGGGACAACTTGGGAGACTGGTAAGAAATACGCGAGACAAATGATGCCAGCGAACCTGGCGGCGTGGATTTTACCTGCGTTTTTAATTGCGTAAATATTTTTTAACAGCAGTGGCATACAGCGGCATATATAAAGCAGTACAATGAATTTTCTCGCGCTTGGCCAGTGATAAGTGTTTAAGAAATCATTATTCAGATACTTGCTCAGCTCCAATAGTCAGGTTTAGCTGTGGTATCAGATTATGTGAAATTGAATATGTGTGAATGTACGTGTATATGTATGATTTATTGTAAGAAAATGTATTGGTATATATATCTAAATTGTTTGTGTCTTCGTTAGTTTTTTACATAAATATTTAGGTTATTAAATATCTTTAAATATTTATAACTTTAGCACTAAAAAGATTTAAAAAAGGCCTTTTATAGTATGCCTATAATACGTTATATTTCAGGTAGCTCATGAGTTTCGTATATGCTATTTTTTATTGTTTTCATATTTGTATTTATATGTTAATTCAGTTTTTTTATTTAAATGTATTTGTTACAATTTTTGGTATGTGTACCTAGTCAGTGAAGATGTATGTGGTTAAGTGTAAGCCAAGGCGGTACGCCTTAACTGCGCCACTTAAAATATGGCAATATATAAAAAAAAATTTGGTTGTTTGTAAAGTCGGTTTACGGACGATAGTTTAAAGTGAGAACGTCATAAAAAACATTGATGAAATGATTGCATACTTTTATGAATAACATTGAATCATTTTTATTGAATTATCACTATTTTGTATGGATACAAAGAAGGAGTGAAATGAAATCTAAAATTTAATTGATAAATGTACTTTTATTTGCACTAATTAATTCAAATATGTTTATTACTTTAACGAAGAGATTATTTTAACTATAACTTTTATACATGTTTGCTATTTAACTTCTTTCAATCGGTGTTAATCTGTTAAGGATAGGACGATGATAGGAAAAGTAGAAACGAATGGGAATGTTTCAAGTTTAATGTGCCTCGAAAAAGTCAAATCGATGGTTGTTCCAATCGAGTGGAAGAGAGATAGATGCGGCGCAAGCGTACAATGAGCGTTACGGGACACAGTGTAACGGGACAATGTGTACAATGCGTACAATGCGTTACGCGACACTTTTTCGTGCGTACAGCCGGCGTTCATCGATTTATTAGACGTTGTCACGTCAATAAATAATTGGCCAGAGTTTCCTCATATTGTCCTTTGACGAAATTTGCTTGAGGTACGTCACAGTGTATCGTCTCCTGAAAATTGCTGTCTCCGGTGAAGTGAATGTTTTCAAACGCCGCTGTGTGGACACAGCCGAGCTGTGCCATGCCACAAGGGTCGTGATCCTCAGGAGAGAAGCGAGCCGGCTTCAAGGTCACGGTCCGACGGGAACAGATTGTTCCGACCTTACGGCCGGCGTTCTCGCGTTACCCTCCCACATGTGCGCCCTTATAGAGTAGGGTGGGAGTAACATTCCAGTTCACTTTTATTAGTAGAGACTGGAAAAATTCGCGGGTTCAATGACCTCCAGGATAGACTCCACTATCCTCTACACACTCGATCAAATGCCAACCGTTCATTGGCTGTTGACATATGAGTCGTCTCGACTGGGCGGCCTGTGATTCGACACTTCTATGAGTGAGGGTCTCTAATTGGCCCTCATTACTCCAGATTAACAGTGGACCAATGGCAGGAGCAGCACTAAAGTATGATTATTTAAACTGTAGCATTTCACGAAATGAATCCGCGAATTTTTCCGGTCTCTATTTATTAGACATTCCAGAGATTTTATTAAACAGAACTGTGAGGGATCGCCCCCTGTTGTTGATCGGGAGGTTGTTGGGGCTTCGGCAATGACCAGCGGCTGGGGCCACCAACCCAGCACAGTCACCGCCTCAACCCTGTACCTCGCTCAGCTGACCAGACAGTTGGCTGTGTCCTGAGCCCTGAGACATCATCAGCACTGCTGGCGACAGTTCGAGCTGCAGCATTCTTAATCCCATTTCAATTGCCTGTTGTTCTACTATTCTGGTGCTTTTCCGGAAGGTCTTTGATGCCGCAGAATGCACTTGTTTTTGCAGTGAGAAACACATATTTTGTGTGTGGCTGAAATTTAATAAGTGACAGGATAAAATGAACTACTTTTCTGTCTTGCACTAACTTAGCAGTAATGTAAGAGGGCATAGTTAATACTCTTTTACAATGAACAAATTTTTGTGTGTTTCGTTAAAAAAAAATTGAAAACATTGAGTTTTTTTTATTTCCCACCCCGATCTCCCACATCACACTGGGACCCAGTGAACACGTGGTCCGGTGGTGGCCTATCCAAAACTCTGCCAGCTGTCCAGGCTAGTACCGGAGCTGTGTCGTCGCTCACCACGTCGACTCCGCATCGGGCTAGGGAACCCTTGGAGCCTGCTCCAAGCGATCCGACGGAAGCAGCCGGGGATGATAGAGATTGGAGGCGAGGCCAATCTCCCCTCGAGAACTAATAACCGCGGAAAGCCGAGAGCTCCCGGTCGCAGCCGCCATTAGTCGACTCCCCGTCCAATCACCGGCCCCTTCACCGCCCGCCTCGACCAATCAGCAGACCGCAGACGTTGCCGGTTCCCCGAGAGAGTGACCTTGAAGCACCGGGATCCAACTGTCTTGTCGACAGAACCACCGGAGAAACGAGAACCCTTATGGCTAGATACCTGAAAAATTCGCGAATTCATTTCGTGAAATGCTACAATTCAAATAATTATACCTTAGTGCTGCTTCTGCCATTGGTTCACTGTTAATCTGGAGTAATGAGGGCCAATTAGAGACCCTCACTCATAAAAGTGTCGAATCACAGGCTGCCCAGTCGAATGACTCACAAATCAACAGCCAATGAACAGTTGGCATTTTCCCGAGTGTGTAGAGGATAGTGTAGTCTAAACTGGAGGTCATTGAACTCGCGAATTTTACCAGTCTCTACTTATGGCCTATGATTAGAGACCGGAAAAATTTGCGAAATCATTTCGCGATAGGCTAAAATACGAATAGTTTTACCTCAGTGCTGCCTCTGCTATTGGCTCACAACTCACCTGGATGACTCTGGGCCAATTAGAAACACCCGGCCAAAGCTGTATCGAATCACAGGCTGCTACGTTGGGACGTTTCAAAACACAGCAGCCAATGAGTGGGTGACATTTGACCGAGTGTAAGTAGAACTATAGAGTTCATCCTGCAGGACATTGAACCCGCGAATTTTTCCGGTCCCTACCTGTGATCAAATCTTTTGAAACTATAAGATTGTAGCACTTCGTCTGTTGTAAACTTTTGGGAAAATCAATGGCTTTTTAATGAATATCCATGCGATGCACTGCATTCAGTTTTTGTTGAACGTATTTTAAACATTCTTTACAAACGAGTTATCGTAGTTATGTTTTAAAACAGTGGCTTATCTCATTGGTCCAGCCGAATGTGGGCGGAGAGAACTTCCTTCGCGGGACACTAACGAAGAAAATTCCAGCTTTAAACATGATGGGTAAAAAAAAACTAAGTAATATATTATTGCGATAAACCTCCGATTCATTTATTCCTGGACTGGACGGAAAATAACGGCAGCGAGAGGAACTTTAAGCGTGTAAAACATCATTGTTAAAAAAAGTGGATGTGCAGATAACAATAGCTGGCCGCTAAAAAAAATTATCTATTATTTTGGAAAACACCTCCTAGTCAAAATAATTCTGTAAAATAAAATAGAATTAAATTTCGAAAGCATTAAATAGTTTTATATTGGAAATATATATTTTTATTTGTAATATACATTTTTTTAGGTTTAAAAATGTATGATGGAACTGTTTAAAAAGCTAGTTTAAGTGCTTGTGATGTTAGAGTGACGAGTGATTCTAGTGCCTGGAGAGTGAACTAGCCAGTGGGCATGCGCCCTGGAAGCTGTAGTACAGGGAGGGACCCCGGGGTGTCGCAGAGAACACAAGCGCTGTCGAAGGGAAATGGGCGCCTAGGGACCCAGGTCGGGGCAGCGGACATTAGTTCTGCCCAGGAGTCCTCGGTGCTGGAGGGGGAGGGGAAGACAGATCTCCTTGCGAGGACACGGGTATGTCCTGGCCCGCAGGACACGAGGGAAATGTACCTGCGACCCCTGCATCGACCACCGCTGCAGGTAGCCTTCTGCACAGACAGTGCTCGTGTCTCTCAACAACTCTGCACAGCCAGTGCTCGTGTCTCTCAACAACTCTGCACAGCCAGTGCTCGTGTCTTTCAACAATTCTGCACAGCCAGTGCTCGTGTCTCTCAACAACTCTGCACTGCCAGTGCTCGTGTCTCTCAACAACTCTGCACAGCCAGTGCTCGTGTCTCTCAACAACTCTGCACAGCCAGTGCTCGTGTCTTTCAACAACTCTGCACAGCCAGTGCTCGTGTCTTTCAACAACTCTGCACAGTCAGTGATCGTGTCTCTCAACAACTCTGCACTGCCAGTGCTCGTGTCTCTCAACAACTCTGCATAGCCAGTGCTGGTGTCTCTCAACAACTCTGCACAGCCAGTGCTCGTGTCTTTCAACAACTCTGCACAGTCAGTGATCGTGTCTCTCAACAACTCTGCACAGCTAGTGCTCGTGGCTTTCAACAACTCTGCACAGCCAGTGTACGTGTCTTATTATTAATATGAGTAGTTAATACTGGAAAGCTATCAAAGGTCAATTTACAAATAAATTCCACTATTGGCTGTACTGGGACAACACAAAGCATAAATTCCCGGGAAATAATCCGAACTTAGTACTACTGCGAACACTATTTTGTAGTGATACAGTTGTTTTTCATGTAAATGTACAGACTTACAAATATTTTCATTTTTCCAGTAACATTTCTGTTCTATTTACAAACAAAAAGCAATTACGGTGTATTCGACTTTCACTAAAGTGACGACGGAATGTCAACACCTGCAGGCTGTGATACTATAAAATAACGCACAGCACAGTCGATATGATTCATTAAAAAAAATTGCCGATAAATCGTTTACGCGAAGGAGAATTAAATGAATCGTGCTTCTATATAATTAACCCTTTTAAGTACGACCTGAATATATCTCGCTGAGCACTGCAGTCCGTGTTTCAGGTCAACACTAAGCATGATTGCAAAAGCACTGTGTGATCGTCAGGTACATAAAACACAATGCATCTAGATCAGTTCTTCTCATCGAGCAAAAAAAAAAAAACGCAAGAGGTTTATGTTTTATGTGGTCACGAAAATAAAATTTCAGTATAAATCAGACAACGATTAAAATTTTAGTCAAATTCATTGTGGTCACTAAAAAAAAAAAAAAAAAAAAAAAAAAATTGGTTGTCTGTAAAGTCGGTTTACGGACGATAGTTTAACGTGACGTCATAACAAAACATTGATGATATGATTGAATACTTTTATGAATAAAATTGAATAATTTATATTGAATTATCACTATTTTGTGTGGATACAAAGAAGGCGTTAAATGAAATCTACAATTTAATTGTTAAATTTAATTTTATTTGCACTCATTAATTCAAATATGTAAATATGTTTATTACTTTAACGAAGATTTTATTTTAACTATACCTTTTTTACATGTTTGCTATTTAACTTCTTCCAATCCGAGTTATTCTGTTAAGGATAGGACGATGATAGGAAAAGTAGGAAACGAATGGAAGTGTTTCAAGTTTAATGTGCCTCGAAAAAGTCAAATCGATGGTTGTTCCAATCGAGTGGAAGAGAGATAGATGCGGCGCAAGCGTATAATGAGCGTAACGGGACACAGCGTAACGGGACAATGTGCGCAACGGGACACTTTTTCGTACGTGCAGCCGGCGTTCATCGATTTATTAGACGTCACGTCAAAAAAAGAAGATTAATATTGTATTGTAAATTGCTGGCGAGGGAAGTGACTTGGTTGGAAGTAGAGAGACCAGACTGACGTATCTCGATTTCTTCGGGGCCAGTTCGCCTGATGACAGACGACGGAAGCAGGTAATAGTGGACGCGGATGCGCTGGTATGCAGAGTGACTGGAGATAGCTAGCGCGGTTGTACCGCTGCTCGGGAGTGTCAGATGCTGTGGGAGAGCGTGAGAGGGGGTGAGGGGAAAGTGATGGAAACCGCATTTCTCCGGGATATCGACCGCTCCGAAGCAGATATCGGGGCCAGAGTTCGCGAACACTTGTAAGACGCGTCGCTTGGAAGTCCCTTCCTTCTGTAGAAGCGCCCAACTTGCGCTAGGCCTGGGCGGATACAAGCGAGCCAGTTCCTCGCAGCTAACGGCTTGTTTCGAAGTCAGCCTTTTCAACAGGAGTCGCTTTCTCCATACGACTGTCTTGCAACACGCTATACACTGCCCTGCTCCAAGCCGCCAATTGATAGGGACCGGAAAAATTCGCGGATTAATTTCGTGATAGGCTGAAATCCAAACACGTGTACAATTCTGCTGGTTTTACTATTGGCTCGAAGTTTAACTTGAGCTCTCTGGGCCAATGAGAAATTATCGACCAAAGAATCATCGAATCACAAGCTACATAGTGGAGACGCCTCACAAGTTAGCACCCAATGAACACACGTGTTTGCTTGAAAAATGCAGAGGATAATGGAGGCTATCCTAGAGGTAATTGAATCCGCGAATTGTTCCGGTCTCTAGCAATAGTTAAAAGTTATTTGTGAACTGTTCCCTGAATAAGCACGGTAAAACAAAATACAGTAAAATTGTTGTATATTCGAGTATATTTTCCAGTTAAAAAAGAAGTAATGCTGGAATGAAACATCAACTAAAATATTAAATTGTGTGCAAATTTTCTTGATATGTATACTCAGTATTATTGGGAAAAAGACGTATTTCATAAATGTAAAAATAACCATAGCGATGTGTTGTGCAAAGTTACAATATCTTTCTTGTAGTATTACAAACTATTTATTTTTTAAAAGTACAGAATTTTTTTTGTACATATTACCCTGTATGTTTTCTTTACTCGAATAGAAAAGAAAATGCTCAAATTAGCGTCTATCGTTGAACCAACATTAAAACTGGTTGCAAGTACATTCAATTTCAATGAAGAGTCATATTACACAACAAATCTAGGTAAATATAACTTTCCTGGAAAAATATAATTGATGGGGTTTTCACATAACGTATTTTATTGTGGTGAATTATTTTGCGCTTGGAATTAAAAAAAAAAACACTCTAGGTAAATACGTAGAGACAGGAAAATTTCGGGGATCTATTACGTGATAAACTAAAATTATTTTTTTAATACCTCTGTCCTCTTCTGCTATGGCTCACAGTTAAACTGGAGGAACTTGGGCCAATGAGAAACCGTCAAGCCAAGAAGTTTTGACTCACAAGTTACTTAGTTCAGACGTTTCACAAGTTAGCAGCCAATGAAGAGGTAACAATGCCAATGATTTTAGAGTACAACCTCGATGTTACTGAACCTGAGAATTTTTCCTGTCCTTACACATAGGTAGAGACCGGAAAAATTCGCGGGTTCAATGACCTCCAGGATAGACTCCACTATCTTCTACACACTCGGGCAAATGTCAACTGCTCATTGGTAGAGACCGGAAAAATTCGCGGATTCAATTACCTGTAGGATAGCCTCCATTATCCTCTTCATTTCTCAAGCAAACACGTGTGTTCATTGGGTGCTAACTTGTGAGGAGTCTCTACTAGGTAGCTTGTGACTCGATGATTCTTTGGTCGATAATCTCTCATTGGCCCAGAGAGGTCAAGTTAAACTTCGAGCCAATAGAAAAACCAGCAGAATTGTACACGTGTTTGTATTTCAGCCTATCACGAAATTAATCCGCGAATTTTTCCGGTCTCTACTCATTGGCTGTTGACTTGTGAGCCGTCTCGACTGGGCAGCCTGTGATTCTACACGTCTACGAGTGAGGGTCTCTAATTGGCACTCATTACTCCAGATTAACAGTGAACCAAAGGAAGGAGCAGCACTCAGATATAAGTATTTGAAGTGTAGCATTTCACGAATTGAATCCGCTAATTTTTCAGATCTCTAATTATAAAGTAGTTCCCGTGGTCCGACATGTTTGCCGAATGTAAAGTGCGCGAGTTGATCTGACGACCTCGTGAGCTCCGAACAGTCGCGCGTCTCTGCTGCTTGTTCATTGGTCCGCGGGGTGTGGTCGGGCCGGGCCAATGGCAGGCCTGCCGAGCTCGGCACGTGGGCACGAGGCATAGGTAGAGACCGGGAAAATTCGCGGTTTCAATGACCCCTAGGATAGACTCCAAGATCCCCAACATACTCGGGCAATTTGCGTTTACTCATTGGCTACTAACTTGTGAGACCTGTCAGTTGGGATGCTTCCGATTCCAGACTTCTTTGGTTAAAGGTATTTCACTGGCTCAAAGTCCTTCGGAAAAAAACTGTGAGCCAATCACAGGAGCAATATGAAGTTGTATGTGTTTGGATTCTAGCATTACGGGAAATGAATCCGCGAAATTTTCCGGTCTCTAGGCATCGGGCTTTGTCCTGCGTTCGACCTGCTTGCCTGTGGCAGGCCATATAGCACCCCCTCGCATGTCTGTGCCCAGGGTTTGCCCCTGTGTCCATGCGGGCTCTACCTGGGCCCACCTCAACTAGCTACAGTCCAGGCATCAATCACGGCTGTGGCTGGCCCATTCCCTCTCTTTCTGCATGATAGGCGTGTAGGCCTAACCCAGACCTCTCTGCAAACGATAAACTTAATTTGTAGCCAGGTCGGGAAAAATAAATCTGCTTGATGTTCTGAGCAATGAGTAGGAACCGGAAAAATTCGCGGGTTCAAAGACCTGTAGGATGAACTCCATAGTTCTACGTACACTCGGTCAAATGTCACCCGCTCATTGGCTGCTGTCTTGTGAGAAGTCCCAACGTAGCAGCCTGTGATTCGATACAGCTTTGGTTGGGTGTTTCTCATTGGCCCAGAGTCATCCAGGTGAGTTGTGAGCCAATAGCAGAGGCAGCACTGAGGTATAACTATTTGTATTTTAGCCTATCGCGAAATGAACTCGCGAATTTTTCTGGTCTCTAGCAATGAGGAGTCTACTGTACAGGTCAGAAAACCCACGAGTGTCCCAATTTTTTTAAATTACTTACAGTAAGTGTACGGGATTTTTCAACGAAGAATTCATTTGAAACAAACGTTTTTTCAGATAACGCGATATTCGTAGAAACAACTCCATATATCGACTTACTAGTTCTGTTTTTCCCGTCACGAACGGGGAAAAAAACACACACACATGAAAGAAATGTAAGTGTGTCTGTAGTAGTTTCAATCAGTTTTATTAGAATGTCTTGCTTGTACATACGCCCGGAGTATTCTTGTGGATTCGTTTTGGGATCAAGTGTAGTTTGTACACATGAACGTACGAGATCCGTGAGAGGGTTGGTAGATGGAAGGTGAACGTTGTTAGCGGTGGGGTCGTTACCACAACGCCGAAATACCATAACGCCGAAATGCCAAATTGACCACAACGCCGACAGCTAGAAAACTGCTGTGTACCGCAAAGCCGAAAATAACAACTGAATGAATTTGTGTGTGTTTCTTAAATGTACCTTAACGCCGAAATACCACAATCAAACCTAACCTTACCTTTACCTAACCTAGCGTAATATAACATAATCTAACTTAACCTAGCCTATCCTAGCCTAACCTAACCTAGTCTAACCTAACCTAACCTAGTCTAACCTAACCTAACCTTTGTGGCAGTCCACAATGACATTTTTCGGCGTTAGTGTATTTCGGCGTTGTGGTATTTCGGCGTTGTGGAGCGTCCCCTTAGCGGTGCACGTTGCACGTCTCCTCGACAGTGTTTTGATTGAAAGAGAGGGGGGGGGGGTTCCGGCTCAGCTCTGTGGGGAGCAGATAGCGGGGACTAGCGCCAGGAATAAAGCATCAACCCCCCTCCCCCGGCGCTGGAAGGGTGGCTGGTGGGAGGGGGTTGTTTATTGACCGGCCTTCGCGCCCCACCCACGCGGCGCTCTCAGTTCCACACCGGAGTTAGTCAAGGCCAACTCTCGAACGCCATCTTGAATACATCACTTTATTGTCATAACTGTCAGTCCAGGGCTATTTCTAGAGACCGGAAAAATTCGCGAATTCATTTCGCGATAGGCTAAAATACAAATAGTTATACCTTAGTGCTGCCTGTGCTATTGGCTCACAACTCACCTGGATGATTCTGAGCCAATGAGAAACACTCAACCAAAGCTGTATCGAATCACAGGCTGCTACGTTGGGACTTCTCACAAGACAGCAGCCAATGAGCGGGTGACATTTGACCGAGTGTACTGTAGAACTATGGAGTTCATCCTACAGGTCATTGAACCCATGAATTTTTCCGGTCCTTAGCTATTTCTGTATGGTTGACACTTGAATTTTGTGCTACACAGAAAAATAATTCTCCGCACTTTTACAAGAAATGTATTGGAACTTTCGTACAAAAAATGGCTAGGACTTTTTTTTTGCATACATGAAATGTGTGTTTCTTTCAAGAATTGGCGCATAATTTTATATTTTAATTGAGCCTTTATTCAAGCACGGAAAAAGATAATATAATTGTCAAAGATTTGACTTTTTTTATGTTTTTGACGTGCTTATTAATATGAGCAGCTATTCAGGGAACAGGTTTACAAATTACTCTTAACTATTATGGTGGTACTGATGGGACAACGCAAAGAATATATGCCCAGGTAAGAATCTGAATCCAGTATTACTGCCAGCATTATTTTGTAGTGTTACAGTTATTTCACGTTAAAGTAGAAATTTACAAATATCTGACATTTTACATGAATAAGTTTATAAACACAATTTTTATTACTAATTATTCTCACAATAAATAAATGTTTTCAATTAGACGGCCAGTTTTCAATATAAATCACTAAAGTATAAGATTTAAAAGCACATATACAATATTTATTTGCACGTAGCCACGTTTCATCTTGTCTTTTTTTTCTTGCAAGTTTCGTGCGCATCGTAAAAATTAATTTTCATAAATTTTTCATAACGCTCATAAAGGAGTATAACCCAACCTTATTTATACAAATACACTTGAAAAAGTTTATAAACACATTTTATATCACTAATTTTAATATTAAATAAATATTTTTAATGTTATGTACCAAGTATTTGATATCAAACACTAAAGTATAAGATTTGAAAGTAAATAAATTTAATATTTTCATTCTTTGAAAATTTTGTTATACCTATGGTGCGCACGAATTATCACTTTTTGATAACGCGCCTGAAGAAAAATAACTTAAAAAAGAGGCAGGTGAGATTGCTAGAGACCAGAAAAATTCGCGAATTCCTTTCGAGACAGGCTGGAATCCAAACTCGTTTAACTTAATGCTGCGTTAGTGATTGGACCGCAATTTACCTGAAAGACTCTGAGCCAATGGCAAACACTCAACAAAAGAAGTATCGAATCATAAGAATCGCAGTAAACAGGTGTCCCGAGTCGGTAGCCAATGGCCAGGTGATAGTTTCCCGAGTACATAGAGAATCGTGGAGTCTATCCTAGTGGTCATTGAAACCACGAATTTTTCCAGTCCCTAGAGATTGCTACTTGCGAATGTATCCCTCGTAGGGACAGGAAAAATTGGCGGGTTCAATGACGTGTAGGATGAACTCCATAGTTCTACGTACACTCGGTCAAATGTCACCCACTCATTGGCTGCTGTCTTGTGAGACGTCCCAACGTAGCAGCCTGTGATTCGATAAAGCCTTAGGATGGGTGTTTCTCATTGGCCCAGAGACATCCAGGTGAGTTGTGAGCCAATAGCAGAGGCAGCACTGAGGTATAACTATTTGTATTTTAGCCTATCGCGAAATAAACTCGCGAATTTTTCCAGTCTCTACTAATAAGTTCCTGACGGTGATACATAGTAGATGGAGATACAGTAGCACAGATGAGAGATATCAAGAATGGAATGGGGGACAATCTGAGGAACCGCAGAAATCATAGGAATGGGCGGGCAAGGACTATCTACTCTGTCGGCACATTGTACAGTCTGTTCCAAAGAAAAAAAGGGGTGGGGGTGATTTTTGTAAAGTCGGTTTACGGACGACAATTTTACGTGATAACGTCATAAGAAAACATTAATGAAAAATTGCATAGTTTTTAAATTTAAAATATTATTCTCAGTTTTTTGCAAATTTAATTTAAATAATTTTTTTTAAATATAATCACGAACAATTAGTTAAAAAGCCCGCCTTAACCTGTTTGACATTATAGAAGTTTTTCTCGCACGGTGGTTGCGCGGTTCATGCACGCTCGGCTCGGGCGGAACGTGACAATTTTTCGTTGAGTGCAGCCGGCGTTCATCGATTTATATGTAGTGACCGGAAAAATTCGCGGATTTAATGATCTCTAGGATAGCCTCCATTATCCTCTGCATTTCTCAAGTAAACACGCGTGTTCATTGGGTGCTAACTTGTGAGGCGTCTCCACTTTGGTAGCTCGTGATTCGACGCTTCTTTGGTAGATAGTCTCTCATTGGCCCAGAGATTTCCAGTTAAGCTGCGAGCCAATAGCAGAACCAGCAGAAAAGTACACAAGTTTGAATTTCAGCCTATCACGAAATGAATCCGCGAATTTTTTCCGGTCTCTATTTATAAGACGTTATCACGTCAGAAATAAGCGTCATGCTGAACCTTGTCGCCAACTGACAGCGAGTGTGTTTGGGGTCGGCAGCGGGAAAAGAGCGTGCAAACGGTATTTATTCGGACTGCAGGGTGATCCTGTTCCCTGGGACTGGCGGGTGACGAGATTTCTCTCTTCTCTTCCCCCTTTTCCCGTCGAACCTTTCATCATCTCTTTCTTTTACCCTCTTTTTTTTGCTATCTAACCCTTCTCCGTCTCTCTCTCTCACGCTTCTTCTCTCCTGCCTCCTGCATCATCGCGTATTTCCGTCCGAATTCAATTTCAGTCCCTCGCTGCTTCCCGGCCCGAATTTCCGCTTCTCCCGCCGGCTCGGAATTTTAAACGCCGGCGGGTCTTCCTGCCCCCTGGGGGGGAGGGGGTTGTGGGGGAGGGTTGTGACCCCCCCCCCCACCCTGCACAGAGCTCCATGGCTGTCCCGAGGCCGTCACACACTCGAGCTGTTGTGTCGCCAGCTTCAACTGTCACAATCTTAGCTTATCTGATATTGTTAGCTTAGAGAGCGTGATTTACCGCGAAAATGTATTGCGTCAAGAAGTCTTGCCGAATTAGCCTTACGCTTAAAGCTCGAAGGCATTTTATTTTGATACGGCATGGAAATATATATAATATATATATATAGGTGAGTTGCGATCACACATTTAATACAGAACACTGAGAAATATGTACGTTCGCAGGAATCAAATTTAATAACCCACAACTTACTAGACGGTTATAAAGCTTATTATAAACTATGGCCTAAAGTACTTTATCTTCATATTTCATATAATCCTGTTGCTGTTACCGGATCTTGGTAACTGCCACATCACAGACCCTTCTACAGGACTGTGCCGTTGTCTTTGGTGTGTTCATTTGGTGGAGCAGAGTTCTCATTGGCGAAGTCAACTGCGGAGATCTGTTCCTTATTGAAGCCTTTGGTATTATTAAACACGGGCACCTTAGCCGGCGGAGTTGGGGAAGCCTTCATTTCACAGACGAGAGAGCCACACCCGAAGTTCCCCGAAGTTCATACTCGCTTTTTTTTCCGTTCTATCTCATTGTATAAACCGGTGTAGCATAACAATTTTGCGGTCGATTAGGATAGGTTAGCTACATTATAAGTACTTTAAAACATTGTGGATGGTTGGTTATATTAGGTAAGTATAGCTACATTAAAAATACTGTAAAATCATTTTATGGTTGCTTAGCAAATAACTTTTTAATATGTAGCAATCCAGGGCTAGGAAACGGTTTACATGATTTAACAGTAATTTTAATGTAGCTATCCTAACCAAATCAACCGTCCACAATGTTTTAAAGTATTTATAATGTAGCTAACCTAACCTAATTGACCATTAGTTATCATGAGTTGTCCAAAATAAACATTCACGGAATATGGGGCGTCCCGAGAATATATTTGTGGAAGACAAAGACTTCCTAGATTTTATACGGTATGAAAAATATACAAATCCACGAAGTACGTTTCTTCAATTAGGTATTTTCCTCTAAAAACAATTACAAATAAATACCGTTGCCTTGTTTATGGTCTTTCCTTTCATCAACACCGCCATATTTATTTGCAATGAACAAAAAAGAAGGCTTATCGCGGAGTTGTCGGTCGTTGTTGACTCTGTAATGAAACCGCGCTCCGGGGTTGTCGGCTCGAAGCGCCGGGAGAAGGTAACAAGACACTTCAGCCCGGAGTCAACTGCGACCAACTTTTCGTGGGTCGAGGAAGTCTTCAGGAGGAGGCGATCAACAAACGAGAGCGTAATGAGCTTCAACACCCAGTCACGACTCGTTCAAATTATTTCAGACCAAACCAAGAAAATAATGTTTAGTTTCTGATTGAGCGTACCAGCACGGTCTCAGGTTTTTAACAATGTTGGCCGAGTATATTGAAATTACTGCACTGTTGGAAACCGAAGTACATCCTCGGATTTTCCAAAGGAGAAAGCATCTCAAATAAACTGGAATGTGATTCCCAGATACAGATAACCGCCATCCTAGGAAGTTCTGGGCTTCGTTTTGAACAGGTTTTAAAACAACTTGGAAGTATAAAGAGTGTTTTTGTTGAGGACGTAACTATTTATTTTCATGTTTTGTTAATATTCCAAAATAATTTTTAATTTTTAATTTATAAATTTAATAGAATTTGAACCCGTATATTTACCAATATATCCGTAAATCCATGAAGATACCTGGATAAATTATAAACTTAAATTTAGGCTAAACATTTTCAGTGATCTGTCGGGACAAGGAACAGTGAAATATTATTTGTCTGTCACTTCTGGAGGAAGATATTTATTTACCTCTGGATGTATATGCCACATGGGGGGTCACAAGTAAACTTTAAACGAAACGCACGATGAACTGAAATTGCAGATTAATTCTCAGCGAATTGCAGAACTCAAAACGATTTACGCTCAGGAGATTCGCCATTTTGCGTAGGTGGCGCTGCAAGCGAGAAAATAACAAAGCAGTACTCGCGCATACGCTTATATAAAACTGTTTGAGTTACTCTTTGAGACCAAAACTCTACAACGCTTACTTTTGTTACCATTTTATAACTGAAACATTCTTTTATTCACGTAATGTACGGTGAATTTTAACGCGTGCTCAGAATTCGCTCAGTATTCACTGGCTCTATTCATCTGCTTTACATAAGTAGGGACCGGAAAAATTCGCGGATTCAATGACCTGCAGGATAAACTCCATAGTTCTACGTACACTCGGTCAAATGTCACCCACTCATTGGCTGCTGTCTTGTGAGACGTCCCAAAGTAGCAGCCTGTGATTCGATAAAGCCTTAGGTTGGGTGTTTCTCATTGGCCCAGAGTCATCCAGGTGAGTTGTGAGCCAATAGCAGAGGCAGCACTGAGGTATAACTATTTGTATTTTAGCCTATCGCGAAATGAATTCGCGAATTTTTCCGGTATCTAAACATAAGTTATTTAACCACAGTCCTCTTGACACGATGCTAAGCCAGAGCAATCGAGTCAAAATGATGGAAACCCTCTCAGCTTTATCAGCCAATAGCACACTCGGTTATATATATGGAACAGTTGAGTCTAGATTGGAGCAGAAAAAAAAAATAATCTGTTAAAAAATGGTGATTCTAGCAACTCCTGATTATGGAAACTACTCATTCTCTCCCTAGCGTGGCTGGTGGAGGGACTGTGCTGCAGATATCAGCCGAGTGCAACAGCGGTGTTTCAGATGTAGCACAATAGACATTCATACCGCCTCACAAAAGCTCATGGAAATGAAACAGACTTTACGTTCTGTGGGTAGAGGGAACCAATCCTATTGTTGAGATACACTCCAGACACACACAAAACGGAGAGATTATTTTTCAAGCAGCTCACAAAATTTTGTAAAATGCCCTTTTTAGTTCATTCGATACTAGTGTTTGTGTAGAGAGTGGTAAACCGAATTATGTTGGTTCACAAGCTGAGGTATACAATTACCGGATTTCTTTCGATAGCACAATTTTTTAACATGGAAAGTTCTCGACAGTTATTATTTGAAAGCCCAGAAAGTTTTAACTACCTATCAACACTCCGGCTGAACTTCACACTCCTGTATGTGCTCAGATTGTTTGCGCTTCTTTGTTGGCGCGATTATTTGCGATAAATATCATTTTAAAGTGCGTCATATGTTATTCGATAACTCTCTAAATATTTGGATGTCATTTACTCATAGGTGTTTCAAGTCTATCATACGAAGAAAATAATCAATGATATTTCTGGTTATTCCTTGTAATTCTCCCCAAACTGAGATTCCATAAGTTACGTTATGTAATTATCAAAGTTAGTATTACCTACTAATTTTCTATCATGATCTCTACGGACATTATCCTGTTTGGGCTACAAGCCAAAAATTAAATTTATTGACATTTAATTGCTTGCTAATTTAGTTGGTTCGCCTTAAGGGATGAAGTTAGGAATCTGTGAGGAGACGGCATGCTATGACGTTGTTGAAGTGACTCTTTCACCTTGCCATCACCATATTGTACCACCAAAAAACATTGCGGAAATGGTGCTTGATAACGTTTGATGACTGTTAGTCAGTAAGAATTAGAAACTTCATCGTAAAAACATTACAGTTCATAAAAAAATAGTCATTTAAAAATGTTTCCACAATGTAAACACTACACTTCAGACAATGTTTTAGTGCAAAATATCTAACGGAAGGAAAAAAAACTGCTTCACATAGTTATCATGTAATCATGTAGACGTGACCACCCCCAGCTTTGAGACACATTGTCACATGATATCCATGGTCAATTTACTCTTTGGATGCCAATCCAGAAATTAAAGTAATGAGTGTGAGTTTGAATGTTATTTGTGTATTCATTAAATATATTTTAAAAAAACTCGAGAGATTTTGCTAATACACGAACTTGAAAATTAAATTGGCCATACCTAGCTGCCGACCAAATATTATGAAAATCTAATCACCTTTCAACAGTTGTTGTCAGACAAAGTCACATTCATACCTACAAACGCCAAAGGCTTTAGTTGTTTGGATGACGTCGTTTCCGTCGTCGTTTCCCTCGGTCGATTGGACGAAGTTATGATGTATTTAATATTACTTCACAATTCATTTTAGCACTTGCTATATCTTTATAAACATACCTTGGCCACCCAGAATCACAGGTACTACATTTAAGTCGCACCGCTGAGTAGTACAATTAATTTTCATAAGAGATTATTAATTATCTTTAAAATTGTTTGGATCAATATATTTTGCAAAAATCAGCAAATTATTCGATTTATTTTGGTTGAAAGAAATTTTTTTATGTTTAACAACTTAGTTCTTGGTACACGGCATTTGGCGGGAGTAATTTCAAGAATGCGACGGAGGTAAAGAAACGGAAATGTGTAACCACGGTTGTTGCCATCTGTCGTAGATGGTGCGAACCAAAGTTAACAAAGACAAAGGGAAACCTTATAGTATAAACTGTTAATGAATTTTAACATGATGGGTTGTATTTTAATAAAAATCCTTGTTGGAAATAAGGCCAATAACAGGGATTTTGTATTTTTAAAAATATTTTTTCGGTTTTATTGTAGCAGTTTCATTATAATAGTGTTACGAACTCAGACAGGACTGCGACGCGCGCCAGGTTCACAGTGGGCTGGTGGCCCCGCACGGAAACTGAAGTCACGTTCGTCCATTAAAGTAAGGCATGCCACGGGTGCCTGGCCGGATTACAAGGGTCCTCAATATCCCCTACCCCTCCACCCCCCCCCCCCGCGCACCGTCCCGCCTCGGGCTATTGGCATCTTCAGCTGCCTGGGAATTCCGAGCTTGCAGAGGCCGCCGCGGGGAGTGGCGCGAATGAGCGTCGCTGTTCTGGGTGTTTCAGGCGTCGGGGTCGGCCCGGGATGACGCGACACGCCACAGCCGCTCTCGTCCCTTCGAGAAGGACGCCACGGGTATATAAGCGACGACGCCGGCCTCCGAGGGTTCGGAGAGTTCTGAGAGCAGCGGAGAGAGTCTCCCCCTCGGGGAGTGATAGTGGCTATACCCGTGCGATCAGCGAGAGGTGAAGAGGGCAAGTGGCCCTTGCTGAGCGAACCGGACCAATCGGGAGGCGATACCTGCGAGTGAAGGCCCGGCAGTCAGTCGGGTGCGACGAGCTATAGTCGAGGACTGTACTGCGGCGCGGTGCGGGTGAGTGTGCGAAGGAAGCGGACAGAGGCGGACAGCAGAGCGAGACACTGTCGAGACAAGCTCAGGTGGAAAGTGTTAATGTTTCAATGATCAGTAAATTAATTAATTGTTTTGGACAGAATTTAAATGTATGGTGTAGCAGTAATATAAATAAAACTTGACTAATTAATTGGGCTATCTCTTACGAACCCAGTAGTTCTCCCCAAATTATACTAGTAACAATATTCTTAAATTTTCTCTGCAAAATCGAATGATAAAATGTTCGACGTAGCTACTCCGGCAGCGAATTCTAGCGGCGACTGAGGAAACTAAGTGTGATTCGCGTTTAAAAATATAGTTGAAAACACAGTTTTCGTATATTTAACACGCTCGGCATTATTTTAAAGAATTATATCTTTATTATTGTGTCTGACTTGATGTAAGCTTTTGGACATACGCCATTGCTAAGCTAATATTGATAATATTGTGTCTGAGTTTCGTATTACAAGGTTATTTGCAACACGTCAACACATGGATTTGCTCGTTACTGAGGTTCGATGTCACACATCACTGGCGAGTAGGCCTACTCAGAGACTAGCTCACCTTTTTACTAACTATTTGAAGTTGCTATTTTCAATAAAATGCGCAAGCATCTTCCTCACTGGATCAGTCGAGCCACACAGATTACTTCGCTGGCAGTAGCCAAAAAAATGCATGCGTTGGAAGTCCTTTAAGAAGAAATATAATTCTCATGAAATAAATCACTAGCCATAATTTTTTTCCACACAGCTGTCAATTATCGGGGAAAAAAAAATATTTTTTTCATGAAATAATATGAGCATACACTTATGTTAAACACTATGAAACATAAACTTACTTTCTTAATAATCTACTTCCATATTTTACCGTGCCATTCACATCGCAGATCCATTACCTGAATAAGCAAGACCTCCATGTAATATTCCAAATTATGTAACCATGGATTTACAACAAAAAAATTAATTAAGTTACACAGAAATGTGTTGTAAATATGCGAATTTTTTTTTTTGTAAAATATGCAATATTTTAGTTGTGCCCACTAGAGTAAATATTTTTTGGCCACGAAGTTTCTAAATAGCTTACAATTATTTTCACAGTATATTAGAACAACACGTTTAGATATTATATAGGTTGGCAGAACTATAATTAGAGACCGGGAAAATTCGCGGATTCATTTCGTGATAGGCTAAAATTCAAACATGTGAACAATTCTGCTGGTTCTGCTATTGGCTCTCAGTTTAACTGGACTTCTCTGGGCCAATGACAGACTATTGACCAAAGAAGGCTCGAATCACAAGCTACCCAGTGGAGACGCCTCACAAGTTAGCACCCAATGAACACGCATGTTTGCTTGAGAAACGCAGAGGATAATGGAGGCTATCCTAGAGGTCATTGAATCCGCGAATTTTTCCGGTCTCTAACTATAATCATTAGCGACTGTCAGAGTCCTGCAGTTTAGCGTGACGGCTAGGCCTAGAGAGAGAGAGAGAGAGAGAGAGAGCGTGACTTGGGCCGTTGTAGCACCGAGGGCAGGGTGCTGATGACGTCAACTGGGTGTAATAAATGCGCTCAGCGGACTGTGTGTCCGTGTCCGGGGAAAGGAGAGGGGGGGGGGATATACGGCTAACACGACCAGCGAAAGGGAGGAGGCAGGCAAGCTGATAAAACTCCCCGGGATAAGTGAAGCCTGCTAACTGGTTCACGGGTGGGGGTTGGTGAAAAGGGGGGGGGGGGGGGAATACGCGGACCATTTCCAATCGCGGCCTGGCGTGCAGATAAAACTATTTGTTACACAACGACGTGGCGACGAAATGTCCGATAGGTCGTAGCTATAGATGGTGTCCTATCGTGGGAACCTCTGGAAGAGAGAGAGACAGCCTTAGAAACAACTCTTGAGTACTACATCTCGCAGGCCTTGTTTACGAACCATACGCAGGAAAGGCAGATTCAAAAGTACGCAAAAACGCAACTAACGCAATACATAGAGACCTGAAAAATTCGCGGATTCATTTCGTGAAATGCTACAATTCAAATTATTATACCTTAGTGCTGCTTCTGCTATTGGTTCACTGTTAATCTGGAGTAATGAGGGCCAATTAGAGACCCTCACTCGTAGAAGTGTCGAATCACAGGCCGCCCAGTCGAGACTACTCACAAGTCAACAGCCAATGAACAGTTGGCATTTGCCCGAGTGTGTAGAGGATAGTGGAGTCTATCCTGGAGGTCATTGAACCCACGAATTTTTCCGGTCTCTAGCAATACATCAAAGGCAATAAAATTCGCAGTTTCCCAAAGACGTCACCGAACACGTAACTTGAAATTATATAACAACAACGAGTTTGGTCCACAAGGGGACCAGAGTTTTCGAATGTTACTCGACTTCCGGATTGGAGTTACCCCCTTGTACGCAGATTCGTTAGTGCACTTTCACATTTCCCGAGCGTCCTGTTGCGACAAATGTCAAAGACAGAACTACCGATTGCCAACTTCACTCTGTTAATGGCTACGGTGTAGTCGAGTGCCATTAACTATCCACTCCATTACGAAACGTTTTAAAGTACTTCACATCAGAAACATTCGAATAAGTGTCTGTTATAAATGCTTTATTGAATGTCATATTCATCAATGACCTCAGACATGACGTTGAGAATCATTGAACCAGATCTGCCCGATGTTGGGCAGTTCACTAAACCGATTTGTGTAAATAAAGTTGGCTGCCTGTCTGGTCCACCAATAGGCGTGCAGAGCTTGAAAAAAATTACTCCAAAATAACTGGAGATATTGTCAAGGTAATGTAAGCCTTAATAACAACTGTTTCGGAAATTTTCCCTCTCTGAACGGATTCTCAGTAGAGAATACGTAATAAATCTACATAGCTGTTCTCCCTACGAAAATTCTTCTCAGTAGGGTGCGTCTGTTAATTTTACGTTATGATACAATGCCTCCATCAGTCATTGGCTACAACAGTGTTTTGGCTCCTAAAACGAATGACGTCAAAAGTACTCGACTCCAAATAGCCTAGTCTTAGGCCTAACGCTATTCGACTACAAGGCTACGAGGCTTCGAAGATACATGGCTCCAACTGCTCCAACAGCATTATGTTATAAGATTGCAAGGCTGCAGAGAATACACCAAAATGTGACACGTATCGCTCCGTGATTGGTCCAAAGATGATTTGTCACGCTGCGTAATTCTCTGAGCCAACCCTAACACAGAAGGAACGAGTTGTTCGTGACCCAGTTAAATACTGACACGACGGAAATAAACAATCAATAGAGACCGGACAAATTCGCGGATTAATTTCGTGATAGGCTGAAATCCAAACACGTGTAGAATTCTGCTGGTTTTTCTATTGGCTCGAAGTTTAACTTGAGCTCTCTGGGCCAATGAGAGATTATCGACCAAAGAATCATCGAATCACAAGCTACCTAGTGGAAACGCCTCACAAGTTAGCACCCAATGAACACTCGTGTTTGCTTGAAAAATGCAGAGGATAATGGAGGCTATCCTGGAGCTAATCGAATCCGCGAATTTTTCCGGTCTTTAACAATCAAATGAACGACCTTTGTCCTAAACCACAGAGGAGACTGCTGTCTGGCTCGCAGGCCAATGAACCCGCGACATTATCCGGTTCCTGACGATTGTAACGCCGGGTAATTTGAATCCCGTGATAGATCCGCAACGACGGGAAAAGACAGATTCCTGAGCGAACCAGTCGGGCTCGAAAACGACTCCTCGTCTCGTCACGAGCCGGTGAGAAATGGCCCTCGCTCGACTGTGAAGGGTTTTCATACGTGTCGATAAAGCCGCGTAGATTTTCAGATCCTTTTTTTTTTTACCAAAGAGTCTACCATTTTACACGATGTTTTACTAACAGCCTAGGCGTCACAAAGTTTCTCTCACTCCATAAAAACGTGACGGCTGACTATCTATTCTTAAACAGATATTTACTTCATTGTCATGACAACACAACATTGTTATTTTTGACGTGACAACGTCTAATAAATCGATGAACGCCGGCTGCACGCAATAAAAAGTGTCCCGTAACGCACATTGTCCCGTTACGCTGTGTCCCGTTACGCTCATTGTACGCTTGAGCCGCATCTATCTCTCTTCCACTCGATTTAAACAACCATCGATTTGACTTTACCGAGGCACATTAAACTTGAAACACTCCCATTCGTATCCCACTTTTCCTATCATCATCGTATCCTTAACAGAATAACACAGATTGGAAGAAGTTAAATATCAAACATGTATAAAAGTTATAGTTAAAATAATCTCTTCGTTAAAGTAATAAACATATTTGAATTAATGATTGCAAATAAAAGTAAATTTATCAATTAAATTGCAGATTTAATTTCACTCCTTCTTTGTATCCATACAAAATAGTGGTAGGTAATTCAATAAAAATGATTCAATTTTATTCATAAAAGTATGCGATCAATTCATCAATGTTTTGTTATGACGTTGTCACGCTAAACGTTTGTCCGTAAACCGACTTTACAGACAACCATATTTTTTTTACTTCAAAATCGAGAAAACTGATAACTAGAGACCGGAAAAATTCGCGGATTGAATTACATCTAGGATAGCCTCCATTATCCTCTGTATTTTTCAAGCAAACACGTGTGTTCACTGGGTGCTAACTTGTGAGGCGTCTCCACTTGGTAGCTTGTGATTCGATGATTCTTTGGTCGATAATCTCTTATTGGCCCAGAGAGCTCAAGTTAAACTTCGAGCCAATAGCAAAACCAGCAGAACTGTACACGTGTTTGGATTTAAGCCTATCACGAACTTAATCCGCGAATTTTTCCGGTCTCTACTGATAACGAATAATACTTTATTTTCGACATTTCTCTTGGCAAACAAGCCGTTCATTGTAGATTGGAAAATGTTTGATCGCTCAGCTTGCAGGCGAGATGTGTCTGGTCAAGTCTGTGGCGCGGAAAGGGCGATAAAGACTTTAATGTTTTTTTTTATGGGGAAGGAAGACTATTAAATCCAGGTGTCTTCGTTAATGTTCGGCTACCTCCGTTAATTTACGGACACTGAGCTCACTTGCTTTCGGCACGACTCCAAAAGAATATTCTTGGTATATCAAGAAATCATTCAAAAACTGGTTAAGTCTACAGCAAAAACACTCTTTTTTTTTTGCCCACGCTTGAGTTTACCTTTGTTCAGAAACAAACACACAACTCGGAAGTCGAAATACGGCCTAGTTTCTACGCAGATTCAGTTATTTTAAATTACGAGGAACTCTTAGTTTTTTTTTTGGTGTTAAATTTTTCGTTAAAAAGTCTGTAAATTTACCGTAGTATCTAACAGTGTGGCTACGGGGCAGATAAAGTTTTATTTAACCTCAATAGACTTCAAAGCTTCGTTGTAAGTTAAAAAAAAATTGGTTCTCTGTAAAGTAGGTTTACGGACGATAGTTTAACGGTACAACGTCATAACGAAATACTGATTTAAAAATTGCATAGTTTTATGAATAAAATTGAATCATTTTTATTGAATTATCACTATTTTGTATGGATAAAAGAAGGAGTGAAATGAAATTTACAATTTAATTGATAAATTTACTTTTATATGCACTCATTAATTCAAATATGTTTATTACATTAACGAAGAGATTATTTTAACTATAACTTTTATACATGTTTGCTATTTAACTTCTTCCAATCTGTGTTATTCTGTTAAGGATAGGACGATGATAGGAAAAGTAGGAAACGAATGGGAGTGTTTCAAGTTTAATGTGCCTCGAAAAAGTCAAATCGATGATGTTCCAATCGAGTGGAAAAGAGATAGATGCGGCGGAAGCGTACAATGAGCGTAACGAGACACAGCGTAACGGGACAATGTGCGTTCCTGGACATTTTTTATTGCGTGCAGTCGGATTCAATCGATTTATTAGACGTTGTCACGTCAAAAATCATACCTTTTAAAAATATATTATCCATCTGTGCGAAGCTGGGTACAGCAGTTAGAAATATATATTTTTTTCGATAGTATCATAAATGAAAAGAATTACTAGAAAATACCCGAGTAGTTTATAATGGGGGCTACTGAGACTAGAGCCCGAGCGTGGTGCGTGGTGACGACCGCCATATTGGGTTTATGACGTTACGGTGGCCATATTGGTGTCAAATGTTCCTCAAAATTCCTCAATATTTCTAGAAATTCCCTCATTTTGAGGGGAAGATTCCGGTTTTGAGGGCCACTTTTGAGGAAATTTCAAGCCTATGACATTTTTTGGTAAAAAAAGGGGGAAATTTTCCCTCAAACCGGGAATATTTCTCTCGAAATAGGGACATTTATAGGAATTTTGAGAATTTTTGAATAATTTTGAGGTGACACCAAGATGGTCGCTGTGACGACAAAAATCCAATATGGCTGTCAGCACCACCCACCAAACTCGAGTTTCAGTACAGTAGGCCCTATTATATACTACTGACAAGCTATAATTATATAGCAAAGAAGCATTTCATATTATATAATAACATTATAGTATATATCCTGTTTTATTTCAGGGCACACAACTATCGAATACGCTAAAATGAAGAAAAAAAATCCTTCCAGCAATTGCAGAGTTACGTATTGTTACTATTCCACAGGAACTATACATATTGTTGGAACGATTTGTACACTATTCTATTCTAAGACTTAAAGTAACTATATACCAAATTCCATGAAAATCCGTTAAGCCGCTTAGGAGCTGAGTTGTAAAAAAAACACACACAAACCTTCGCAAATATAATGTTAGTAGAGTTTTAACAATTTGTGCTCGTTGATTTTCATCACCAAAGAGTTGAGGTTATTTTGTTGTATTTGACTGTTTTTTATTGACTGACACATATGTAGAGACAGGAAAAATTCGCGAGTTCATTTCGCGATAGGCTAAAATACAAATAGTTATACCTCAGTGCTGCCTCTGCTATTGGCTCACAACTCACCTGGATGACTCTGAGCCAATGAGAAACACCCGGCCAAAGCTGTATCGAATCACAGGCTGCTACGTTGGGACGTCTCAAAACACAGCAACCAATGAGTGGGTCACATTTTACCGAGTGTACGTAGAACTATGAAGTTCATCCTGCAGGTCATTAAACCCGCGAATTTTTCCGGTCCCTACACATATGTTGTGAAGAAGACGATACAAAATGACAGCCATGCCTCAACAAAACTAAAAAAAAGGGGTTGTCTGTAATGTCGGTTTACGGACGATAATTTTACGTGATAACGTCCTTTATAAACAGTTGACAAAACAGTTCACGTGTAGGTTGTGTGCTGCCGCTGTCTCTCTTCTACTCGGACGCATCGGCCGATGGAGTGGAAGAGAGATAGATGCGTCACAAGCCGATCGTGCCTCTCTATCGCTTGTTCCGCGCTCTCGCTTCCACGCTCGGCTCAGGCGGAACGTGACAATGAGTCATGCTTTTTCGTGCGTGCAGCCGGCGTTCATCGATTTATAAGATGTTATCACGTCAATAAAACTTGTGAGAAAAAAATAAATATTTCTGATAGTTTTAGTTTACTGCATAGCTACTTAATATTTCCACATAATCGTCATTCAGGTCCAAGCACTTTTCACAAAAACTCTACTGATTTATTTAACCCTCTGCCCAGAAGCTCGCTGCCTGGGAATGGAACGGACGCCTTGGCCATAGGCATCACGGGCTACGAACACGCCATACATGTAGCCTACATACAGGCGCTTTGTACACATCTCCGGAAAACGTTTAAGCAATCTCCGTTCTGAAGCCGAAAAAACGGTGTCTACGTTTTTTTTAAACCAACATAGTTTTTTTGTTGATTTAATGAAACGTGGTTCCACAAATGCAGCAAATATTACAAAATTACGATTGAAACTGATTTCATTTCCAGGCGACGAACTTCTATGCAGAGGGGTTAAAGAAACTGGTGCAGCGTTGCGAAATGTGTTTGGAACTGAATGGCGATTATGTAAAAATGTAAATTAGGCCTGCAGTAAACTAAAACTGTCAATAAAAACGTTTCAAAACGAGTTAACTTTTTTAATGACCAAACGTATCTGC